>NC_133755.1:91488026-92843026 GCF_036562045.2 Rhinolophus sinicus
TAGAAATAAATGACTGAATAAATAAATAAGTGGGGGAGGAGAGACAAATCTTCTAGAAGAACTCTAAAAACATCAATGATCTCTTCTCCAGGAGGAGGGGCTTAATCTCTCCCCTCTTGGAGTACAAACTGCAGAGAGCGGCTGGCTTCCAAAGAATAGAGCGTGGAAAGGGGGAAGGGATCATTTTTTGGTGGAGAAACCTGGCAAACGCTACCTTGGTAGGTAGGTCACGTTGGCAGCATTTTCTCTGGTATCATGCATTAAGGGTGGCACTTCACCTCTGCGGTTTTCTCCCAAACTCATAGCTCTGGTCTAGTCATGAGAAAACATCAGACAAACCCCAATTAAGGGGCTTTCTATGAAATACCTGATGAGTACTCTTCAAAAGTGAAAAGGTCAGGAAAAACAAAAACAGACCGAGGAACTGTCACAGCCAGGAGAGCCTAAGGAGGCGTGATGACTCAATGTCTTGGAAGGGATTCTGGGACAAAACAACGTGGTAAAACAAATCTGGTGAAGTCCAAATGAAGTCTGGAGTTTAGTTAACACCAGCGTACCACTATTTCTTCGTTTTGACAATTGTACTATGTAAAATGATAACATTAGGGGAACCGGAAACTGGGTGAGGGACTCAAGGGAACACGCTGTACTGTTTTGCAACTTTTTTTTTGGCAAATCTAAAATTATTCCAAAATCAAAAAGCTTATTTAAAAAGATAAGGTGGGCTGAACCAGAACATTTCTTTTGTGTGTGTTGTGATTTATTACACAATTAACAAGTAAGGACAGTCTCATTATACAGGATTTAAGCAAACAGAAGTTTACAGAACTGAACCTAAAAGTCTTCCTTCTGCCCTCTATCCCTGCCTTCCAATCACTTTCTCAGAGTTAATGATGTCACTTATAGCTCAAACCTGGGAACTGCTTACCATGTGCCAGGCTTTGCCTGAAATCCTTTATCTCTACTGAGTGATTGAAGTTAATCTTCAGAACAATCCATTGAGGTAGGCACTGCTAGTCTCATTCATAGATGAAGAAACTGAGGTACCTGGAGATGAAAGACATTGGTCAGAGTAGGTAAGAAGTGGTGGAGCTGAGACTGAAGCCCAGGCAACTAAATGCCGGCACCCATGCTTTAACCACTGAGAGAAGAGGTACCACGTCCACTGTGTGCATACAACACACACACACACTCACACACACACACACACACACACACACACACACACACACACAGTTTATCGGGACTAACACCTAGGTCTTTGGCAACTTGCTTTTCATTCTTAAAACACATTGCAGTGCACCTTCCACGTCGTGTCCGGGCCTGCCTCCACCTTTCTTAATTGCTCTATGCCAGTGGTTTCCAACATGGATGCTTTTGCCCCCAGAAAACATCTGGCAAAGTCTGGAGATATTTATGGTTGTCACAAGTGGGGTGGGTGCTACTGGCATGTGGTGGTAGAGGTCAGGGATGTAGCTAAACATCCCACAGTGCACAGGACTATTCTTCTGGCATCTAGGTTGAGAAATCCTGCTGTATGGCATTCTGTGGAAAAACTAGAAGATTCCCAAGGTCCTTCCAGCTCCACGATGCCACCTGGATGTATCACTCAAGACCTTCTCTCTCAGATCCGACACTTCTCAGCTCTCTCTGCTTGGTCTTGTCCTATCCCTTCTTGCTATGGACTCACCCCCTCAACTCTCCTCACAGAACACGGGCATTGCTCAAAACCATGTGTGCTGTGTGGCTACATACCTCTTGCTATGGATCTCATTTTTTTCTCAACTGAATTGCAAGCTCTTGGGAGAGCAGTAATGGTGTCCATTTCCGTGTCTTCCACGAGGCCCCACATACTAGGCATGGTGGGTGAGTCAGAAAATGATACCAATCTCGTTTCTAAAGAAGTCTGTCCAAGGCAGCGATATTTTATCCCAGGGCCCCCAGCCATGGTTACACAGTAGCACGACCTGGGATAAGTAAACACCAGTGTCTGAGTCCCTTCCTAGACACCAGCTGAATCACAGTCGCTTGGGTAGGTCCCAAATATCCACATCTAAAAACAGTTCCCCCAGCGATTCTAATGCATAGCCAGGGAAGCAATCCACTGGGCTGGTGAGTTACCACTGCCGAGTTATCACAAACATCTGAGCCGAATTCTTGCAGTTCTTAAGATGATGCCTGGTGATAGATTCGTGTCAAAGAAGGGGTCACATCCAGTTTCTGTTCTCTAATCCAGGGCTTCTCAAATTGTAATGTACACATAAATCACCTGGGAACGTGTTAAAATGCAGATTTGGATTCAGTCGGTCAGAGTGGGGCCTGAGACCCTGTGGGGACAGAGCCCCAGAGAGCGGTTTCCAGGCTCTCGGCCTCACGTCGGGGGGTGCTGACTTGGGTAGTAGATGGCCATCGGTTGTGGTTAGCTGGCCGTCAGCTGTAGCCAGTTAGCCATTGGCCACTGATATAACTGCTGCGGCTGCGTTGGGGAGTGGAGTCGGGAGGAGAGTCAAGGAAAGTCAGAGAGTCGGTCGGTTGGCAGAAAAGTGGACAGCAGGTCGCACGTTGCGTGAATCCAGCCTCCAGTGAGACTATAGTGGTATGACTCCCCTACCTATGGCTCCGTGGGTGTTCCTGTTTGGCCTCACCATATCCTGTGTTCTTGTGTGGGGAGCGGAGCTGAGACCCCGCAGGCCGCCCCGCGTGACAGACCCTGAATTTCTAGCAAGTTCCCTGGGGATGCCAAAGGTCCTGGCCCACGGAGCACACTTTGAGGAGCAAGGCTTTACATATAGTTTCAGTGGCTTGGAGCCTTCAGGCTGCTCCCCAAACTTAGGCGCTGAAATGTTTGCTTGTTTCCCGGCTAAGCACCCAGCTACCCTCATGGAAAACTCAGCTGTAGCCTGGTTGAATTGAAACAAAAACTCTGAGAAATGGCAAATGTTTACTGGGAGTTAGAAAATAAAAACAAGGACTAGAGCAAGAATGTGACAACTCTTAAAGCTTAAGAAAACTAAAGCAACCCAACCAGGAACTTCAGGGCCCCTTCCAGTTTTAACAGTCTCGATTTGATGTCCATTAGAATGTCAGCTAAGATCCATCAAGAGCGCAATTTCCTCCCGCAGACCGGGGACCTCGTTTGTGCTGCTTCAGCCGCACTCTGTTCTCCATCAGTCGGATTTACGCATATGGAACCGAGTGTGGAATTGGGCCCATTACATTTAACTTCCTATATCTGACATATTTAATACCTACTTTTCAAATAAATGAATTCCCTGTTTAGTGCCGGCCTGGAAAGGTGCAGTTGGGTAAGGGATTTTTCATGGGCAGTTCTGTTTGCACAAGGTGGTTCTGTCAGAACCAGCAGCCTCAGGAAGAGTGTGCAGTGACCAGAGTCTCCTAGAAATTGGGGGACAAGGTTATAGAATAATAGAACAACTTTCATAACAAATGGGCAAATGTGTTTTTTAAAAAGTCTCACTAAAAAAGAAGAGTTGCTTTGTGTCAGAATTACAATCACACTTAGAAATGTCCCTATCTCAGAATTGGGGTGGGAAAAGTTTCCAGAAGGCCCTGGATCTATGCACCTACCTTCGTTAAGTGCCATTCCAGACAGATTCACGGGTCTTGAGCTTATAAAACATAATAGCAAAGTCACAAGTTGGCCCAGCTTTGATTGATCCTCCAGGTCTTCATGAATGTTCTGAGCTGATCACCAATGACAGCTCAGGAGACCAGGGCTTGTAAGTCAGTGGCTAAAACTAGAAATCAACACCCACACACTCTCCACCCTTACCAACAGCTACCTGGCCAGCAGGTGAAGATAGATATACCACAGGGTATCTGGGCTGGGCCAGTGCTGAAGCTCCAGCAACTGGATCTTCTGGCAAGAAGAGTGACGCAACCTCATACCCTGTCCTCCACTCCAAGGACCCATTGGCAAGAGCTCATTTGCACAGGGTCTCCTAGTTTGTGGCTGATGGGGAAGTGGCCTGTGCACAAGGGAAGGGGTATCTAGGATGAGAGAAAAATAAAGATAATGGAAGGCATAGCGTGTGTTTCCTAGTCTTGGTGGTGAGATGGAGAGGAGCTGAGAAGCAGGACTGCTCTGTGAGCGTCCAGCGCCCAAGCCCTGCTCCTTCTCAATACAGTAAGAAGATGACAGGGGCGGGGTCAGCCATTCCCCCCTTCTATTTACAAAACCCAGGCTCTCTAGCCAAAGTCACAGTCCTGCAGTTGTAGAGGCTGTGTCATGACAAAGACTCTCTTTAAACTCAGTCTCTGGGTTTGGGGTCCTGGAATTGGCCATGTGAAGGTGAGGTGGGTTTGGGGTGCCATTAGAGTATGCAGGGGGAACGATGTGTGCAAAATTTGGTTCTCTGTTTTACAGTATTCCATTTTGGCCACTCACCTCAGCCCAGCACACTTGCACTTCCAAGAGCAGAATACTTCAGAAAAATGAAAAAAGAGAACCTGGAGAAAAAGCCATAGTTGTGATGTTTTTGTTGCTTTAAATGTCCTCATGTCCTCATTCGGTTCAAGTTCAGGGCTCAGTTTGCCTGTCATCCAGGTTAGTTCTCTTACCCTCCCGCCAGGTTCTGTCATGTCACAGCCACCAGAACCTCAGTATTTATGCCGGGGCTGGTCGTTTCCTTGTTCCTTCTGCGTTGGAGCTATGGGGGCCATGTGAGTGGCTCCTGCCTGGAAGACAGATGGATGGAGTGCTCTTCTCTGCACCCAGCCCTGCCCCCACTTCAGCCCCGACACAATAACAAACAGCCCTGTAAAAATCACTTACATTTATGAACTGTTTATAAATTTACCGACATTGATTTATGACCCTTGGCTGGACCTGACATTAGACTCTTTAGGGGTATTTCTTTCTTTCTTCCGTTTTTTTTTTTTTTTTTTGGATTTTTTAAAGTGTTAATGTTACGGTTCACAGTCTTAATATAGCCACACTCCAGGATCTATGTGGAAGACAGCTGGAAGCCCAACCAATGACCCTCGGGCAGGAACCAAGACGTGATTTATGCCGGGGCTGGGACTGGTGTAGAAAGTTGCTTCTGGTTGGTTCAGAGACAGGCTGTCACTCTAGAAGACGACCCCTAAGAGGCTGGCTCGGCTCTGAGGGACAGTTGGGAGAAGCACGAAGAGGACAAATTGGACCTCACTGCTCCCAGATGTCTGACCTTAGGCAAATGATCTGATTGCTCTGAGTCCCAATTTCCTCATCTATGTAATAGGAACAGTAATGCAAGAGTCAATGAGGCAATACTAATAAAATACCTGACTGTGCCTCCCTAGATAGGTACTCAGTAAATGCTGAGCATTATGGGATGAGAGCTGATCCGTGCTGGGCACACTGGGCCTTGGAGAATTTTCCAAACAAAGCTTAGTCAACAGTAACTTGCCTTATTGCTTATTGACCAGTTTCTTGTCAAGTTGGGAATGGAAGTGTGCCATAAGCTACTTGGATAGAGGTGTGATGAAGGTCACTGCAGAGTAGCCGTCAGTTCATACTCTCCTTCCTGGCCATGCAAAGACTCTGGGGGCGGGGGGTTGGAAGAAAGTGAGAATGAGGAAGTTCCCTCCATTCCCAAATGCTCTGCCCATTCCACACACACCGCGAGAAATAAATATTACTTTCACTGTGTCATTAAATGTTAATTATTACCTATTTCTTTATCTGTGTCTCTCTATGTCTGCTAAGAAAAGAAGACACTAATGTTTATTGAACAGCTGCAATTGTCGAGAACTTGGGAGGGTTTCTCTCATTTTAAATCTCACGTAACCCTCTGAAGTGGGTATTGTTCGTATTTAACAGATAAAGAAACTGAGGTTCAGAGACAGTCAAGTAACTTGCCCAAGATCACACAGCTAGTAAGTGGCTAAGATAAGACAGACACTGTCATGCAGGGTGTCATGTGGGGTCTCTGTTCCTGCTCCCCACATAAGAACGCAGGATATGGTGAGGCAGAAAAGGAACACCCACGGAGCCATAGATGGGGGAGTCATACCACTATAGTCTCGCTGGCAGCTGGGTCGGAGACACAGGAAACAGGATCCACACGACTTGCAACCTGCTGTCCGCTTCTCTGTCAACCAACCAACCCCACTTACTAACTGCAATCCGCCGTGTTAACTGCAATTCGCACTTGCTAGCTCATCCACCATCTTCTTGCTAGCTCCCATTTGCTGCTAGCATAGCCACAGCAGTTATATTAGTGGCCAATGGCTCACTGGTTACAGCTGACGGCCAGCTAGCCACAGTTGATGGCCATCCAATCACAGTTGATGGCCATTTACTACCTGAGCCAGCACCTTTCCACATGAGGCCGAGAGCCTGGAAACTACTCTCTGGGGCTCTGTCCCCACAGACACCAAACCTGACACCTAACCAATCCATTCTCTCTATATATACATATTAAAAACAAAACAAAACAAACCCCTGAAATACTGAGGCTCTCTGAGAACTCCTTGTGAAAACAAGCCCAGAGCATGGCATGTGCTTTATAGCAGGGAATGTCCCAAGTTAGCTTGTGCCTGCTCAGCTGCTGGAATAGAGACAGACCCTACTTTACACCAGAGCTTTTCTGGGCCTAAAAGAAGGGCAGGAAAAACAAAGAAAAAAGCAAAAACCTGTGGCACTTTCTTTAACGCCAGAACCCACTGGCAGTGACCCTCTTGGACACCAGGTGGCGCCCAAGTAAGGCCAAATGGGGAGTTTCAGGCCCAGCTGATTCCTGAAGGGGAAACAGGGTCCACAGACTCAAATAGAGTGGATTGATGTGACCGCCAGCAAAAGCAAGGTGTCCCAGCTCTGGTCAGGTGGCATTTTGGTGAATGACTGTCTCAATACTAAGCTGCCTGACCCCATTCCTGCTGTCCAAAGCAGAGTGGCTGGGCAGGGATTGTGGGCACAGGGCCAGAAGGTCCCACCAGGCAGGTGAGAGGGACAGAACATGGAAGCTGTGTGATGGGGAGGGCTCCTTCTGTTTACCTAAGAGGCCCTTTTCCCAGCGTCCCCTCAGAGAGGTACCCCACAGCCCTTGCTCAGCTCTGAGTGGCCCTCCATGGTGCCCTGGGTGGACACCGGCAGATGTATGTGGTTACCTCAGAGGATTCCTCCTTCGACCACCAGTTTCTGATGGCAGGGGGTGGAAGGAGAGGACTCTCTAATATTAGGGCTTTCCCTTAGAAGCTGTGCCCTTTTATCCCTGACCCTGTCCCTTCTCCCCTTGCCCATGGAGCCCTGATTCTTGATTTCAGTGTGACACAATGTTTGAGTAAAAACATGGGTATCTGGAGTCCAGGGGACATGGACAAGCCAAAAACCTTAGCATCATAGCTCAAGTGGCAAAAGGGATAACTGATGTGTCACTATCACTCCCTCCCTGCCCCCACTTCCTCATTACTGGGACTATCTCAGGCCTTCCAGGACATGTCAATTTCAGACAGCCCAGTTTTTCTCATAAACCATTGAAAATAGTTTAGAAAGCCCAATATTCACCATGGTATCTCCCAAACAGCTTCTTTCAGCCAGAAGTGGAACAGAACTCTGCTGGGCTAAATGTTCTGGGTTTGGTCTAGATGATAAGGTCACCCACGATACATCTTATCCTAAGGGCTGGGGGCTGTTGGGAAGGGGAGATGGCTTTCCTTTGCCCATGGAGTACCAAAAAGGGCAGGTCCACTGCCACCTAAGCTTTCAGTCTGGCCACCCTCGCGTTCATCTCCATCGATATGCTGTGAATTCCAGAGCCAAAATATTCTAGTCTCACAGACAGATTGAGTTCATTGAAAGACTCATTAATTATATGGCCAAGGGAAGGAAGGGGAAGAAAAAACTCATGAAAATGTTCATTTAAAGTTCATTGCTGCCCATACTCTTACTAATTGAAGTAGCTCAGTTGGTTTTCACTTATGTACCTATGTGTGTTTAAAATGGGATATTGCATAATATAAACTAAGCCACATCACAACCTAACGATCTGGAAAATCTCAGTTTAATAAACAAAGCTGGCTTTGAGTTACTCAGGAGAAATGTACACTCTCCCGTGTCCACTGACACACGCACACACATGCCCTCGTGTACACCCCCTCTGCCCCCCACCCGCACACCCAAAGCACCAAGATCTCAGGTCTTCTGTTCCTGTCTTTTCCTCCTTAGCTCAAATTAAACACAGTCTCAGTCTCTTGCTCTCTCTCTTCCTCTCTCTTTCTCTTATTAAATCTATTTTTAACAGCACCTTAAAAAAAAATAAACACACCCCTCTGTGCCATTCCTATGCCAGGTGCAGCCAGGGGCAAATTTTTACAGCTGAATTACATGACCTGAAAAATACAGAGCACATAATGAGGACATTGAGAGTCACCCATCTATAGCGCTGGCCAACGGCTGGTGTAATAACATTCCTGGAGAGAGCCATACCCCGAGCAGCACTGGAGTCAGGGCTGGAGCCCTTACTCAGCATGAGGAATTATATATATCTTGGAACTCTTTCCTGAACCTAAACATTATTGCTAAGAAAGGGATAACAGTGTGAGTGGCCATCGCTCTCCAGCTGGGGCTCACACACTGCTGCGTGTGTGAGTTTCCACGCAAGGCTGAAGGCAAAACCCACCAGACCCAGCTCTGCCTGGGAGAGGAGTGGAGTGGAGCTGAAGGCCCAGGAAGTCTTCAGTTCTGGAGTGGCATTGACACGGTAGTGGGACGAAGCTTGACATTCTGCAAGCCCAGCCTCTCTCACCCAAGGACCAAAACAAGGTGTCATGGACTTTTTAAAAGTCTTGTGAGCCCATTCACTGTAATAGCTGACTGGGCACCATCCTCGAATCCAGTTATCTGCACCTCAGAGCAGAGCCCTCTCGACATAAACGTCTGTGACCATAGCAAGAGCCAGGAGGGTTGGCAAAACACTCAAGCTGCAGGAATTACAGCAACAAAGATGGCTTTTAGAGCGGGGCTCATCCTAGATAGGTTTTTTTTTTTTAGGTAAAATTCACATAGCATAAAATTAACCATTAACCATTTTAAAGTGAACAATTCACTGGCATTTAGTACACTCACAACGTTGTGCAACCACCACCTCTGTCTCGTTCCAAGACATTTCATCACCCCTAAAAGAAACCTCCTACCCATTAAGAAGTCACTCGGCACACTTCCCAAACCCTGGCAACTTCCAGTCTGCTCTCTGTCTCTTTGGATTTACGTATTCTGGGTGTTTTATAAACTATGTACCTTTTAATGTAAGATACAGAGTTAAAAAATCCTCTTATTGATGTATAATACGCATAAAGTACACAGATCCTAACTATACAGCTTGACAAATTTTCATAAACAGACCACACCCAAGTAACCACCACCCAAATCAAGGAACAAAACATTGCCAGTCCCCAAAAGCCCCTCATACCACCTCTTAGTCCTATTCCCAGAGTGACTCACTCTCCTGACTCTGGTGTCATGGGGTTACTTTTACCTGTTTTTGTACTGTTGTGTGTGGTTGTAGTTTGTCCACCTTCACTGCTGTATGGTATTCAATTGTGTGACTATACCACAATTTACGTATCCATTTGACTGTTGATGAACATTTGGGTAGTTTCCAGCTTCCAAGCTATGTATTTTTAATTGACACCCAAGTCCAACAAACGTGAGTGGATTTCTCAGACAATAGCAGAGAAATGCATCAAAATAGAGGGAATGGGGACGTGTTGGGGCAGGGGTTGCATTAAAGGGCCCCGGAGGTTTTCAATTGTTCAGACATGTTGTGATTTGAGGCACAGTGAGGGAAAGCAGAGTAGAAGTAAAGCACCGCTGAGTGTTCTCTCCCTAAATAAACTAGAGGCCCTCACCGGTAAAAGGTCATGGAGTCAGAAAAGACCAGACCAACTTCCAAGGTTTAGAGTTACGTGTCCTTCACCCCCTCTTTCAGACCTCAAATGGACAGCTGCTTGCTCTGCTCATAAGGGCCCAGCCGACCATCCTTTCCTCTGTAATCTGTGTCATGCTGAGGGACAGAGAGCTGGGCACACAGCAGGGAGGTCTAACTGATTGGACAATTGATTTGGGGGCTGCTTAAGGCAGTCTGTTATGAATCTGGGCTTGCCTGGGGCCCACAGTCCTGGGACTCAGTAAGCTCCAGCTTGCGCCAAAACCTGGCCACTGTGGAGAGAAGACATGCCTTGAGTCTGATGTCTGACTGAGCTGAGGCCGGAGCCAGGTGGGAGACACAGACTAAGACCTCCAGTACACCCCTTTAAAGTTTGGCTGAGGTGCATTCCCAAATTACTCCTCTTAAGAAATCAGTAACTGATCAAAATCTATTTCTCTTTACACATATATCAAATTGTGCTTTTTTCTGTTACACTGTCTGTCCTGTTATCCACACAGCTGAAGCAGACTTTTTCATCTGCAGATTCTGCCTTGGCTAGCTCTATTTCAGGAATAAAGGTTTGGGGCAGCCTCTTTGAAACAAACAAAAGGTTCAGGTAAAAGAAATGCAGCCTGCGGACACCCAGATTTTTTACCTCTTGTGTTTATGCAGTTAACATCAGGGATGGCCGATCCTTTCATTTCCGTCCCCATGTGGGCAAGCAGATAACATGCTCACCTTCCAGTATGCATCTTCCGGGTAGTCCTTTGTGGGGAGAAAAGACGCCTTTGAATGCAGATTTCTCAGGATTAATTTCCTTTCCTGTTGTGGGTGCTTTAGGACAACTTCACCATCTATTATCCCTGTGGACATTACATCACTGGGAAATGGGTTGGGAATGGAGCTCTGCAAAGAAAACAGAATCGAGAAGGAGAAGGGGCTCACTTATCACTCCTGAGAGCAGAGGGAAGGCCCAGAGCAGGGGCCTGATTTCTGAGTGACTTTGGCTCTTCTCACTGTTTCATCTACTCTACTTAATTCTTCAAGGTTCCACTCAAGTCTCCATTTCTGGGGAAACCTGTTCCAAATGCCCCTCCACCCCACCCCTCCCCCACTCAGGTGTCACCTCTGCCTCCTACACACTGTCTATCAGTGGTCACTCCCCTGGCCCTTGGTGTTGTGCTATGATTTGTCTTTCTTCTCTAATTCCTCTCTCCCTACCAAAATCATAAGCCCCTTAAGTTGTGAGAGGAGGGGTGTGAGAGGGTCATGTCTTCTGTCCCTTATCTCAGCCCCCATCACAACACTCAGTGATCCGCAAGGTCTCCATAAGAGTTTGGCTGTTGATGACACGGGTGTGAAGTAATCAAGTGCTTGGCTTTTCTCCGTTGATGTGTTCTTGATCAGGGCTTTTGTACTCAGAATTCTGGGAAATTGAAGGCCAGAGATGGTAAGTAGGTTTGAGGCAAGCGTCAGTTCCCTCTAATGGATTGCGGGTGCCTGGAATCCTCTGTTGAGTATACCAGGCGTAGCTGGGTTTGGTGGGGAAGGGTGCTTAGATCAATTGGCAATGTCTGCCACAGGCGCGGAGCTGTAAGGAGGAGCCAGCACGCCACAGATTTGCCATGCTTGATCTCATCCAACTGCTTCATTTTACAGTAGAAGAGACTGAGGTGCAGAGAAGGGAAGTGACTTTATCCAAGGAAAATCAATTTCCTAAAAGGACTTTGCGCTCCAGGCGATGAGCTAACACATTGGCACCATTCATATGCGGCCTTCTTGAGCACCGTCTCCATAAGACCATCTTCCACTTCCCTTTGTGGTGGTGGATTTTGACATGGGAAGACATATTAGGAAAAGGCATGACTCAGATCTTCTGAAGCCGCTAAAGAGCGTATTAAGCCATCCACAGCTTTTTCTGATTTTCGGTTTTCTTGCAGTAGTTGAACTGATTTTTTTTTCCTTTTTAATGTAAACAGACGTTCCCCTCTGTAGCCAGCCAAATCACCCCTCTGTGATTCTGTTAGAGTATGGCGGCTTTTATGACTTCACAACTGAAAGAGTTGAAAAAATGCAACCGGATGTCATAAGAATTTGTGCTGCTTTTTCTGAGATCAATCCCCAAGGTTTTAGCTGGGACTTTGTCTCTTAATTCCTCGAAATTGGCCATGCCCTGTTGCATTGCTTAGAGTCTACTTAGCATTGACTTCATTCTGAATTATTTCCATGTCAGTTGGTTAAACATCTTTAGACCCAGTAGACAGTGAACTTTTCAGGGGAAGGCACCTGACTTATTTTTTCCACGTCTGTCCCACAGTCCAGCAGGCTACCCTGAACTCTGCCCATTCACTCGTCCATTCATTCATGTATGCCTGTGTGCAAACCATTTGTGGAGTGCCTACTTTGTACCGCCAAAACTCATTATGGGAAGAATTGCTCAGGCAAGATGGGTTATGCAGATACCATGGGCTATTAAAATTCTCATGGAGCAAGGACTCAGACGAATGTGACTTCTCTTTGCACAGCTGGATGCCCTTTAGGGTGGTGAATGCATCCACACAGAGGGATCTCTTATTAAAAGGCAGACTTGGAAAAGCTGGGGAGAAGGTGATAGCAGTTCTTTGAGGAGAAAAAATGATCTCTAGCTTTAGCATCCTGGCTACTAGTTCCCTTCTTTTATCCGTTTTCTTTCTTTTCACATATTTTTATGCAAAAAATTTCAAACATACACAAAAGTAAAGGGAAGAGTATAATGAACCCCATGACCCCATCACACATCAATTACCTTTAACTCATGACCAATCTTGTTGTTTCATCTAGGTTTCACTCTCTGTCCCCCACTCTGGATTGTTTTGAAGCAGAGCCCAAATGTCATATCAATTCATTCATATGTTTCCATATATATTGCTAAAAGATAAGGGATTAAAAAAAAAGATACTTATAATGCAATTATACATCTATCAATTAATAATTCATTAATAACATCAAACACAGTTCTGTGATTGTCTCATGACTGTTTCTTTTTTATTTTTAAGCAGTTAAATTTTCACTCGTTTGATTCAGTATCCGAATAAAGTCCACATACTGTGACTGGTCAATATGCTTCTTAAGCCTCTTTTAATTTCTACCAGTAGTTCTTAACCAGGGGAAATTTTGTTCCCAAGGGGCAGTTGGCAATGTCTGCAGACATTTTTGTCTGTCATAACTTGGTGGGGTGGGGGTGCTACTGGCCTCTAGTGGACGGAGGCCAGGGGTGCTGCTACCATCCTACAATGCTCAGGACACACAACAAAGAATTATCTGACCCCAATATCAAGAGTATTGGAGTTGAGAAACCCTGACCTAGAGGTTCCGCCTCTCTCTCGTTTTTTTGGCAAGTTCTTTGCTGAGGAGACCAGAGGTTATGGAGGCCCCACAGAGTTCCCCTGCTCTGGACTGTGCACCTCACACCTCTATGGTTCTGCATTTCCTGTCACTTGGTGGTTCGATCTTCTCACATTTTTTTCAAGGTGGATCCTATGCCTGGGCCACTTGCACACAGGTGTTTTCTGCAGTGGGTGCACCCCCTGCCTTTAGCTGTGTCCTTATGTTGGCGGCTGACCTGCCTCACCCACAGGGCATACCTACTGGAAACCTACTGTCACAAGAGAAGCATCTTTCAAGGGCACGGACTCTCCTGGTGGCCCCATTTGGCTTCCCTGAGCATCCTTCTCCCAAGAGGGCTAGTTATTCTCCAGCTTAAGCAAAACATCTATCCTTTTGTGGTTTTGAATTTGACACTAAGAAACTTGACATTTACACAGATGCAAGCTCTCAAAGCAGGTTCCAGGAATGAAAGTTATTCTTAATCAAATTAGCCCTTGAAGCAATCCGGAAGCTCTGGTTTCTGCAGTTGGCATGCTGTCCATCCACATTCCCAAAATCTACATGAGCTGAGGTATTGCACACACACTCCACACAGCCTCCCCCACCACTTGTCCGAAAGCCAGATTTCTGCCATCCCAAGGGTTGAGGGCAAAGCAGAGACAAAGGTAGGGAACAAGACCGCTGCATGGTGAGGAAAACAGCTCAGGGCCCTGCAATTAAAATTTTAAGACAGGTGAGGCCCTCGCACAATAATTGTGCATAATAAAGTAAGGTACATAGTCAGCAGCCAGAGGTGAGAATTGACAGCCGAAGAACAAACAAGGACTATTTTAAAACCCCAATGGTCTGGGCTTATTTAGGGTGGAGATAAATACCCTTACTCAAGTAGCCCTAGGGTTGTAATTACCACTGTCATCCTCAGTCACGACACTGTCTAAGGCAGGGATGTCCAAACTTTTTTCAATGTTTTTTACCAAGGGCCATGTGCAGTAAAATACACAAACAGCCGGGCCACTCACTCGAGGTGAAGTACGTATTGCCTCACCTGGTTTATTTAAGTAAACTAAATATATTTTTGGAATTTGCTGCGGGCCAATTAACAATGGATCATGGGCCGCAGTTGACCTGCGGGCCGCAGTTTGGATACCCCTGGTCTAAAGCATAAGAGCAAGAAAGGAAGGAAAATGGAGTCGAACTAATTGAGGGCTGACTGTTTATCACCTGCTACTCTGGACACTGGGGAGCACAGAGGGAAAAGACAGCCTGGCCCTTGAAAGGTTCTTGTGGGCATGCAGGCAGGATTTTTGTGGGGTGAGATGAATTCCATGAACGAGGGAGCCCTGTACAGGTGGACCTAATGTGGTCTGGGAAAGTTTCCAGGAGGGGCTTTGATGAGGGGTAGCCAAGTAGAAGGAAGACCAAAGGACCTGGCTGCTCTGACCTGCAAACGCTTGGTCTGGAGGGCAGTGCATGGGGGGGAGGGGAGGGCTGAGGGAGGCAGCGGGCCCGGCTGTGCAGCAAACCAAGTGCTCAAAACAAGTTCTCAGAACTATAGGGAATTCTGAGGATTATAAGCAGGGGAGAGACATAGTGTGATTTTTATTTTGGAAAGCTTATTCTGGCAGAAAGCTTCAGGGAGAGGAGAGGAGGGGAGAGGAGAGGAGAGGAGGGGAGGGAGGGAGGGAGGGGAGGGAGGGGAGGGAGGGGTGGGGGGAGGAGGAGGAGAGGAGGAGGGAGGGAAAGGAGGGGAAAGGAGGGGAGGGGAGCGGAAGGGAGGAGCAAAAACGGAGGTTTACTTAGTGGTTGGCAGTAACCCAGTCAAGAAAGTGAGAGAATGCTTGAAGGCAGTGGAGACAAAAAGGAGGGTAAAGGGGGTGACAGGATTATCTTATTTAATCCTGCTCACACCCGCAAAGAGTCAAAATCATTTCTCTGTGTGAGGAGACAGACTCCCGGAGCTGTCAGGTCATAGATAGTAAGTGATGCTGTCTGGATCTGAACTCAGCTCTGACTCCAAACTCTGAACTTGTTCCAGGCCACCAAGGTCATCCTTCATTTTACATCTTCAAGTTAATTTATGCTCAACATGATATACAATATTTTTAAGTCAGAAAAGCACAATATGCTTTATAGAAAGATTCCATAACACAATTAAAATATCAAAGAGTGCATTGTCTGGGGAGAACCTGAAGCGAGTGTTCTCATGCTAAGTGAGGATTGTATAAGCTTGTGTTCCAGCCACTAGGGACATGGGCTCTCAGAAAGGCCGAGTCATTACTAGGGGTTTGCCAGGACATTGAGCTGGTCCCACAGATGGGCCATGTCTGACCTAGGGACTCATGGAAAGGTGAAAAGCCTTTGGAAGAGAAGGATGGTGTGGGTAGCCTTTGTGGAGAGAACAGACACAGGATCTGCTGCCACGGGCAAGAGTTGCCCCATGAAACCTACCAACATCAGACCCACCAACCTGGTGGTGCATATTGAAAAGTGTGGTGGTCTCCATCACACACACACACACACACACACACACACACACACACACACTTTTAAAATGCAAAGAGCAAAGGGAAAATATCTATTTGCACCATCTGGCTTGTTCTTTAAATAGCTCATTCCAAGAAAGAAATATGTTCTCCTTGCCTTAATTTATGTCTCTACCTTTTTCTTCCAATAGGCCTTCAGAAGGAAATGGGGGTGGGGTGGGGGCAGGTCTGATGTCTTGCAAGGATTCAGCAATGGCTTTGGTATGTTGCTGCCTACACAGCAGTATTTAACCCAATTACAGGATAATGAGGGCTCAGACAAATTATCTGCAAATAGATATGTCTATATGTAAACCCTTGTATTTGGAACATGCGTCTGGAGCCAAAGAAAAGTTAAGCGCTTAGCCAGAGAGGGACTGAGCTCACAGCTCCCTCCCCCTACCCATCCCCTCACCCCTCCCAGTCCCGTGTGTAGATACTTGAGTAAGACAAACAAGAAAGTTTGGGCAGAGTACATGGTCCTGCCTTGAAGCTGTCCGGATCAATAGTTTGGCTCTGAGGCCGCCCCCCTTGGGGTCTATGCCTGCCCAGTGACCCAGGGGACACTGAGGGGCGCTGCCGGGTTGGCCCAGTGTGTCCCTCACACAGACTGCCCAGCCACCCTCCTCCTGTTTGTTCCTTCCCAGAGCAGCAAGGACTGACCTACCGGAGCAGTGCTCACAGGCTGGCCCAAATGGAACTGCTTCAAGCCCAATAAGCAAAGGCAGAGGGCTGGGCTGGCAGGGCACGGGGACAAAAGGGTAAATTGCAAAGGAACTGCAGCTTGCATTTTATGGTTCTCAACCATCAATCAACGCTGAAATACCTTTACATTTTCACTTTCCAGGGGAGCAGGAAACTGAGGTCCAGGGAGAAGGGACTTGTAAGGCCACCCAATTGGCCCATGGGGAAGCTGAGACAACCCAGGAGTCCTGGCCCCAGCACAGGGCCCTCTGCGGGATGAGCGCGGCCCTCATACCAAGGCCGGGGGCACTGAACACCATCCTTGGCAATGTGACTCTTCTCTGAGAACACAATTTAAAAGATACACTGAAATGCATTTCTTTTTTGTCCCTAATAATTTACAACTGGGGAGGGGGAAGGGCTTAAATATCAGGTAGGTCATGTGTAAAATAAAAGTGTAAATTGCAGGATGCAGCATTCCTTTTGTTGTGTGCACACACACCCACAGGTGCGTGATGGAGACCAGCTCCGTGTGTGTCCGTGAGCGGGTGTCCTCCTTCAGCCCAGGGCCAATGTGCTAACCATCCTGCTGGTTTCACAGTTCACACTGGTCGCACATTTCTCCCTCGGCCCCACGGTTGCTTGCCTGTCCACAGTTCGCTCCATTATGATGTGTTCTACTGCACCTTCAAAACTCTGTTCTTTACACAGGGTGTTTGCTGTTTTATATGGGCCAATGGACACCAGCCCACATCTAAGTCTTGGAACATAGCTTTGTTTCCCAGGGAGAGGGAGGTGGACCAAGAGCAGGCGCTCTCCCAGCGGTTGGGGGGAGGAGGTTTCTCGGGTGAGTCCTGCTTGAGACACCTTGACAGTTTCCCTGTCATTTCCAGGCATGTCTTACATCAGTTTGAACATCTGCAAAGCTTTGAGGACAGTGGCAGGGTTTGGGGAAGGCTATCGGAGGTGACAGGGTGAAGAGGAGGGAGAGGCGTAGGGAACAAGCCTTTTCAGAGGCCCAGCCTGCAAAGTCCCCTGTCTGAATGCTTCCAAGATGCCCCCAATCTGCCTAAGCCCTCTCCTGCCTGCTTCTACCACCTGTTTTTAGTACCAGGGTTTTCAGTTCATTTCAGTTTCCAAAGAGCAGGGGGCAGCTGAGCACAGAGCAAGGCAGGGAAAGGTGGAAAGGGCAGGTTTTTGTAGCCAGGAGGCCTGGTTTTCATCCTTGGTGTGAGGAGGTACCCAGGTGTTTTCACGCAGCCCCCAGTGAAGGCCTGGCTGGCTGGAGTGGATTTCAATTCTCATTTGCCAAACTACACTTTCAAGAGGTGTCAGATATCGAAAACCTCTCCCCCAAGCCAAAGCAAGCATCTGGGGGGTGGGGGGTGGGAAGGCCCAGGAGGGGCTAGGGATGGTAGGAGAAGATGCTGCTTGAAAAAAAGGGGAAAAGCAGAAGCAAAAAGAAAAAGTTCCTTCACATAGCGCTCCAAGTTGGCCGTTTCTTTTTAAAATAATTGGTTAAGCTGTGCATAAAGCCAGGTAAGTCTGTTCTGCATTGCAAAGGAGCCTGGCCAGAGTCCGTTCTTCTTGGCATAGGTGGGATTTTCAGAACCAGGGCTTTGTAGGACAAGGGAAGGGGCTGTGTCCAATGACCCAAGGTGACCTGTCCTTTAAGGGAAACCCAGAGGGATAGAAGAAGTGGCAAGAAAGGGTGTGAAGGAGGTATTGGGAGGGAGGGAGGGAAGAGAAGGGAAAGAGGGGGGAAGATACAGGAAGAGGGGCATTGAGGCAAGAGTCGGGGCAGGTCTCCTAACTGCCTGGTCTCAGGCCCCCGACTGTAAGATGGAGTCAGGCTGGCAGGCGCTTGGGGACCCCCAGCTGGTATTCCATCACTCGTGCCTCCCTGTCTCAGTCCTTAAGTATCAACAACTGTGTTGAGTGCTGCCCCTTCTATAGGGTTCAGAATTCTTCTCTCTAATGACTCATGAAAGCATAAAATTAAGACATTCTGGGAAGCCAAAGGCATCTGGTTTAAAATGTGCGTTTGGGGAATGGAAGGCATTAAAAGAATGCTCATGTCTGGCCTACTCTATTGTTTTCTTCCCATTCTCTCTTCAAATTAATGAATGAGTCACGGTCGTCTTTAGGCCTGTAAAATGCTCCAGAAGGCAGCATCAGGGAGGGCTAGGGTCTGACAATCTCATTTTCTCTGGCTTTCTGCACTGTTTAGACCTGTTGTTGGTTTTCTCTTCCTCTTTCTATTTGTCTCCAGAGAGAGCCTCCTTCCCATTAATGAGCAACACAACTCGAGCACCTTTCTCCTCCCTCCTTCCACCCCCAGGATGAGACGGCTTTCTTTGAATAAAATCCAGCCAAGTTTCAGGGATCTATGACTTGGTATCTCACTGGGGAGGGTCTGGGAGGAGCCCTGGCTTCTTACCATGCATCTCTGATTCCTCCCTCCGTGTCTGCCTTCAGTCGGCTCCCCAAAACAAGCGTACCTCCTTGGGGTGAATAGAACTAGCCCAACCGTCACAGAGTCAAAGAACAGTCCCTTAGCTTCCAGAAAGCAGAGAAGATCCCCATTTCACTTCTGGCGCCTTCCCCCGTCTCCCCCCCTGTACCTCAGTGACCCACCCATCTGGGCCCACGTCCAGTCCCCTCTCCCTGCTACCAAACCTGCCCCCTGCCCCCAGGCATCACTTAGCCACAGGACACTTCAGCAGGGGTCGATGTTCCACAGTTATTTCTTCAGGGAGCCCCTTCTTTCCTCTACGCCAACAAAACACCTGCTCCCTTAATGCTGACATTAGAAAGTACTCTGCTAATAGAAAGAGGGTCTCACATTTGAATAGGACCCCTCATTGGAGCTTCCCCAAAGCCTTAGGCAGTTATTGCTACCAGATGGAGGACCAACATTCCAGATCTGCCTCCCCGTCCAGTGCTTATGGGCTTCTGTGTCCTCTTAGCTTCCCTGAGGGGAGATGGGAGAGGGGACCACAGACTTATTTTATGGAGCCCTTACGATGAACTCAGAGTGTTATTTTTATGCCCTGCAGACCCTGTGATTGACTCAGGGAGGCTGCTGAGAAGCGTGGAGCTCAGTAAGCAGGCTAAGGTCACACGCCAGGCTCACACCTAGACCCTTCAGCCTACCGGAGAAGGTATGCCTGCCTCCTGGCGCCTCGAGCATCTTCCTAAGCTCTGACTTATTATTATTATTATTATTTTCTAGAAGACAGAAGTGGCAGCATCCACAGCCGTTTCCTCAGAGGCCCAGCCCACAGGCTCGGCACTGGCAGTGCAGTTTAGCTTAAGGCAGGACGGCCTCCTGGGCCAAGATCAGATCTGGTGGGGAGGGAGTGTCAGGGGAGAGGGCTGGCGGGCCAAAACCCTTCCCCATTCCTCGCTCTCTCCCTATCCCAGCCAATGTTCAAAATGCTTGAAGGTGTTGTTCCAAAATTAGGGGAAGAAAATTTATGCCTTACTACCAAGCCACATAGCAACAGCTATGTAAATGATTAAATAGGTATCAGACTCACGTCACTGGAAGGCCCAGTTACAATACTAAAATCCTACATACATATATTCCATTTCCATAGGCTTTTTGCTTGTTGATTATGGCCATTTGCTCAAAATAAATTGAGGCAACGCTGTATATACACACACACACACACATATATATACATATATATACACACATATATATATATATATGTATATAATATAAGACCCGGTATAATATAATATAATATAATATAATATAATATAATATAATATAATATCGGGTCATATTAATCTTTGTTCTAAAAGATGCATTACAGCTGATTGTCCAGCTAGGTCTTATTTTTGGGGAAACAGGGTAGATGAGGAATGTAAAGCCCAGAGAAAATCATGTGTCCTAGTCACATACCTAGCAAATAAATAACAGAGCTGAGACTAGAAATCAAGGCTCTGTGCTCCTGCATGCACAGCACCCACTGTCCCCCTCTGTCCCTATGGTCCCTACCTCAGGAGGCAGAGGCCAGCAGGCTGGGCTACCTGGGGCAGAGGACTCCTGTAGAGAGGGATGGAAGGTGAAGCTGAGGGAGTAGATTGGCTGGCTTCTGGGAGGCCTTTGGGGCAGAGATTGAGGGTATAGCGACGGGCTGTGGACCAGCAGTGGGGACAACACAGGGCCCACAACATGACTTCTTTCACCTGGACATGGATGCCAACCCTGCAGGCTGGCTCACTAAACCTCTGTCCAACCAGCCTTCCTGAATTAGAGGGGCTGACCCCTTGCAGCCAGAGCTCTGTGGATGGCCCGTGTAAACCAAATGGTGGTCCCACGTGAGGCATGGAAAGCAGCAGTGAGCAATATGAGATGGCCCCTGCGTGGGGGGACATCAGATCCCTTGAGGGAAGCATTTGTTTGCTCTGCAACCATCCTGACTGTTCCCAAACATCACAGGTGTGGAGTTTCTGCTGAAATTGTCCAGTGGTGTGGTTGAGCGTTTCTTCAGTGTGTATTGTTCCTACCTTGGTCCCTTAACCTGCCAAGAAATTTTCCAAACTCCCCAATAGTCTCTAATAAATCCCTTTTCATGCAAACTAGCTAAAGTGAACTCTGTTTTCTGCAACTAAGACCAACTAAGCACTCTGGTCAATCCATCCTTCTGTTTGTTGCACAGATATATTCTTTTTTTCAAACAATTTATTCAGCATCTACCATGTGCCAGAATTTGTGCTTTGATATGCATGTTCCTTATTTCATGACAACTGCCTTATGATATAATTATACCCTCTTAGAGAAGAATAAATGGAAGCTCAGAGAGGTTAAGAAACATAACTCAGGCCACACAGCTAGACTTGGACAACATTTTTAATTTTCCCATCACTGCATGACCTAAAACTTTCAGGATGGTTTTGAAAGAAGGATGAACTTCTTTCACACTGGACCTCCTCTCTCTAAAAGATGCACATGCCTGTGTATCTTTTAGAGAGAGGAGGTCCAGTATGCCAGTCTGGGGGTACTTGAGGGGCCTTGGATGCATACTCTTTGGAAGGATTAGATGTTGAGGCACTGAGGAAGGGACCAGACAGAAGGCTAATTTATTTAGGCCACTGTCCTGGGAAAGTCACTAAGTGTGCCTTATCTTTGGGTGTACCTTGCTTTCCCACAGTGACGGATTCTATAAAACGGGGGCCAGACTTCTGTAAATTGACACCTATTTTAAAGACACTTGGATAACTCACCATTCACTGGACTGCTATAGAACCTGATTTAGCCACAAGAAAAAGCCTTTTGTAATCATGCTGGTCCCTCAGCTCTCCTTCTCAAGATTTTCATAAATGGAGTCTCCGTAGAGTGGGGCCACTTTCCTCCTTTGGAGTCCCACCCAAGCCCTTCCTGCTGCTCTCTGGACCAAAGGCTGAGAGGCAAGAGGTGTGGGGGCATTTTAATTCCAAATTTTTTCCTCTCCTTGAAGCAGATGCATTTTTATGTTTAGTTTTCTGGAACAAGGATCTTTAAAACCCAAGGCTTGCTTCCTTTAATTAAGTGACAAAGAACTGAAGGCAAAGATTTATGTCAACAGGTTCCAAGTTCTGACTCCTGGTTCCTCCCCCAGAGCCCCAAATAGCTGGCCTCACCATGCCCCGCAGGCTTGGGGTTGGCCGGCTACCAGAGGGATACTTCTGGCAGCTGTCTGGCCGGGGATAGCCCTTGCGAGGCCACCTCGCCACCTCTCACCTCCCTTACTTACTCTCCTTCGTTAAGTCCTCACTCTCTTCACTCCCTTGCTCCCTCTCCTCCTCCATTATCTTCACCTCCCTCACCCCCTTACTCTCTCACCCCTCACCTTCCTCATGTCTAACTCCATGCTCTGTCCTCTTCCTCCCCCAAACTCCCTCACCCCCCTCACATCCCTTAATCGTCTAATGTCTCCTACCCCTTTACTCTTCTGACCTCTCAGCCCCTCAGCCTCCTCACGCTCACCGCCTTCAAACCTCACCCTCTCCTCCCTCCCTCTTCACCTGTTCTCACCCTGCTCCCTCTGCTTCCCTGCATCTTGGGTCCTGGGTCCTCTATCAACCACTTCTCCACTCCATCTGCAATCTTCTAGTAGAAGCAACAAACCCAGGCCAACTGCTTAGAGAGTCTGGGCGGGATCATTTCTACTGCAAGTAATAAGAAAACTCAGCTTAAAAATGACTTGCACATAAGGAAATAATACTTTCGGAAGGGTAACTGAAAATCCAAGAGTGGGTCAACCTTCAGGAGTGTTTTGCTCAGGGCAATGTCTTCATTTCTCTGTGATCCTCTCCGCTCTGCCTTTTCAGGTGGCTTGGCTTCATTCATAGCAGCATGATTTCCCAGATGGTGGCAAAACAGCTGCAACAGTTGCAGGCTTCACATGCACATACCATATGGTGGAGAGCAAGAAAAAGAGCTCTCCACCCCACCCTACCCTCAACTATTCTACATGAGTCCCATACTTCCTTCTGATTGGGCCAGCCGGAGCCAATCACTGTGGCTTGGAGAAGGTTGAACAGCGATTGGCTTAGGCCTCATTTCCCTGAAGAAATCACGGTGGTGAGGAGGCTGAGACTGTGTTGATTGGCTCATGAATCTGGGAAAAGGATTCATTCTTCCAAACAAGCATGGCTGCCCCACGGTGGGAGAAGCCTGGAGGCAGGCTGGAAGGACATCACATGGTGCACCTCTCCAGGGAGCTGGTCTTTGGTCTTAGATACAATCTGACTCACAGGGCCTCATAATCATAGCATGGGTTTTAGGTCTTGACAGATCCAATTTGGAGCTCAAATCATTGGAGCTCAAAAAATTTGGTCAGCTATTTTCAAGTTAAGGAAACTTTAGTAAGTTAGTTAACCTCAATGAGCTTCATTTTTTCCAGCTGTAAAATGGGCATAATTCTACCTGCCTTCCAGAGAACTAATATATACAGAAGAGTCTGTGTGATGCCTGCACACCATGGGTACCTTATAGGTGGTAACAATAATTATGATATGAGAAGTTTTAAGCTCCTGAGCCCAGGACCAGGCTCTGTCTGTCCCCTGCCCACCATCACTGCCCCCCTTCTGGGAGGAAGAAGCTCTTTGGGTTGCATCTGAACTGGAGGCCAATACAAAATCCTAAAGTGACCTGCTAAGCCTCTTCCCCATCCTTCTGGCAGCCAGCGAGTCGGACCCATGGAGATGCAGCTCATTCCCTCGTCTGCTACCCCAGGGCATTGTGGGAGAATCTTTTCTAGGTGACTCAGAATTGGCAGGCATGGGGCTGAAAACCTAGTTTGCTTCAAATGTACCAAGCAAGATTCTGGAAAGAAATAAAGGAAGAGTCTTGACTCTGAACCTTGGTGTTAGGCTTCAAGGAATGAAATGGGCTTTGGAGTCAGACAGCCCTGATTCCAATCCTCGCGCTGTCACTTAGGAGCTGTGTGGTTTTGCCCCTCTGAGGAATAATTTCCTCATTTTTATAATAAGGAAATAATAACTGGGCTCACTTCATGTGTTTGTTGTGAGGATTGAGTACAACAAAGCACACAATGAACATAGAACTGTGTCAAGGAGAAAAGATTACAGGTAAACGTTAATATGATCAAATGCCAACAAAATATTTATGTTTGAAGAATCTTTATTACATCTCTAATAGTCTAGGATCTTTTGGTTATATTTAGGGTTCACTAAGATATTTAGGATGCTAATATTATCCCCTCAATTAACATTGCATCAACATGTATTCATTTAAGCAATATTTACTGAGCACCTACCAAATGCCAGGTGCTGTGCCAGGAGCTGAAAACACAATGGGCTGCCGTGTTTGGTTGTACAGGTTGTGTACTGCACAATTCCAGGTGTCTGTTCATACCCTAACCTATGTAAATGAGCCCCACATGCCAGAATTGTTCATGTGTACAGCCTGCATGGCCACACAAAGTGCTCTATCTACTCTCTACTCAAATCATCCCACCATTATATATTGAAAACTTAGATTTATATAATGAAGAAAACGCAAGGAATCTGATGAGATTTTTATCAAAAGAGGGCTTGGAGCAACGGCCAAACCATGCAGGGCCTTATTGGCTGGGTTAAAGATTTGGATTTTTCACTAAGTCACACGGAAAAAGTCAAGAACCATATGATTTCACTGATATGTGGGATATAAAACTGAAAACAACGAAGGAACAAGACAAACAAATAAAGAAACAAGAACTCATAGACAGACAATAGTTTAGTGGTTACCAGAGGGTAAGGGGGGCGGGGGAAGGTAGATGAGGGTAAATGGGATCAAACATGGTGATAGAAGAACTGACTCTGGGTAGTGAATACAAAACGTGATATACAGATGATGTATTACAGAATTGTACACTTGAAACCTATGTAATTTTACTAACCACTGTCACCACAATACATTTTAAATGATTGAAAAAAAAGATTTGGATTTTTATTCTTGAAGCAATGAGAAGCCATTGGAGGACTTTTAAAGGGGAGCAACACAACCAGATTTGCCTTTTAAAGATATCTTCTGGCTGTAGTGTGCAGAATGGATTATAAGGACAAGTGTGGAAGCAGGGAGTCCTCCAGGAGGCTTTTAGGCTAGAGGAATGGTTACGGCTTGGACTAGGGTTGCAGGCAAAACAGAAAGGAGGGCCAAATTTGAGTTAACAAGTGTTGGGGTGGGGAGAGCAATGTCCCCGAAGGAAGCTGGTTAGTTTTTCTGAGAGGAAGAACCTGGGGGGAAGCTCATGTTTGCTCCAGACTTCCTAGCAAAACCTGTGAAGGCCTTAATGATGATCCTGTTATTTCCAGGAATTTGGACACAGTTTTCTCAGCAGCTGCAAGAGCTGAGCGCTAAAGGAGAAGCAAACAAAGTGGAGTGGAGAAAGAGGCTTGGGACAGAACCCTAGCCCAACAGCTCCGCTGTCACGAGCTGTGCTGGGATCCTCAAAACACAGCAGGGTACCTCGCCCACAGGAGACGGCAAAGCCAGCATTTGAACTCCCCAAAGGAAGGCTTCTTTATGGATACCTGCCCGGGGCACTGGAAAGATGAGTCAATTCCCAGGCACCAGAAGTCTGGGCAGATTGAACCTGTCTCAGAAGTTTACCTGTTGGAAAGCCTATTATTAGACTTCTAAACTGCCTTAATCCAACCCATGCAGGCACACCCTACCTGTATGCAAATCTCCTTTTCACTCTTCACGTTGGAGCCGTTAGTCACCCATGTCTCCTGGCTTCCAAAAGTAGTTCTGCTCCACGGAAATTACCCAGGGTGGAGTTGGCGCCTCCGGGGAAAAAGGTCACACACAGATCAACTGCTTCGCTTCTCCACCACAAGGTTTGACATTGGGCCATTGCCCTCGACCCAGGCGGACAGGCCATCTTCTTCTGGAGGATGGCTGGACCTCTGAGCAACTCTCTTTCCAAAGCTCGGCCATGGAGACACAGGCCCAAGCCTAAGAGCTGGGCTCAGTAGTGAGAGACTTGCTGGATGCTAAATAACCCAATGAATGATATTTCCAAAATGGCCTGCATTCTGGTACTTCTGGAAAAAAACCCCAAAAAACTCCAACACATCAGAGCCAAGCTTTACCAACAAATTCAGTCTCTCAAAAAGAATGACAGTTAAGATCTAGGCTTGCCATTGGAAGATTTCAAAGCACTTGTCTTTTACTGTGTGCTATTTCTCAGTTCATTGTTTCATTCATTCATTAATTCATTAATTCATTCATTCATCTATCCATCCATAAAATGCGAATCAAACATCAGATTCATACTGAGGCTGCCCAGCTCCAGGACCCTAACCACTGCCCCACACTTTTTCTCTGGTGAGTGCTTTCTGGAGAGGAACCTGGTTCACTAGGAGCAAATATGTCAGTACAGCCACGTTGCCTTCCTCTGTTGGGTTCCGGGACACGCACATCAGTAAAAGACAGTAGAAATTGTGTTTCTGGACAAGACGAAAAACTCTGCCCATGTGCAGATACAATTGGGTAGGAGAGTAACTGGATGAACAACTATATTCAAGGGTGGGTATTGCCCTGGAGGGCACTTTCTAGAGGAGACCCACATTCTAGAATGTTGGAACCAAACATTCAAACAAAGCTGCCCTTAGCTTTTTCCTGTTGAGTATTTTCATCGAGAACTTGGATGAAAGTGAGTGGCTGTGCCAATGAGTCTGCAGAAGCAGGGTGGAGAGCCAGCGTGGGCCGTGAAGATCTCCCGTCTTTCAAGTTGGTGGTCTTCCCAAAAGGAGAGGCTGTTACAGGCTTTGGTGAGACAACTTCCAGGAAACAAAAGTAATGACCACGTAACAGAAGGAGGTGTTTGCTGGCAGGTAGGCCCTGGCTGGATCCAGTGGGGATGCTGGTTTTGTGGTCTCCTGTCCCAGTCTTAGACGCCCTGGAGCCTTGGGTTCAAATCCCATAAGACCCTGGATGACTCAGCTCGAAAGGGCTCTTCGCTCAGTCTGCAGATTTCCTGTGACTGGATCTCTCAGAAGTGACGTCAGTTGGGAGATTTGTAATAAGCAGACTTGGGACAGGAGTCAGCTCTGTTGGCTTGGCTTGGGCCATCCTCTCCGATGCCTGGGTGTCTCCTATTCAATCCACTCCAAAGTGTCAGCCCGGAGACATCCGTGTCACTGCCATTTGAAGATTAGCAGGAATTAGTTTCTTGGTTGCCAGGCCAAACACCAAGAAGCATAGAATGGAGAGCAGGTAATATTTTTTTTCCTCAGGGGGAGGAAAGAATAAGGAACCAGTCAGGACATAGGCTGCCATTCAGGGCCCTGCAATGCCAGATGGGAGGATGTATTGGTTCCCATGCTGCTGTAACAAATCATCACAAACATCTCCATGTATTATCTCCAGTTCTATAGGTCAGAAGTCTGGCATGGCGTGGTGCAGCCGAGGGTCTCACAAGGTGTCCACTGGTCTCTTATCTGGATGCAGTCGGGGAGGGTCACTTCCAAGATCATTCGTGTTGTTGGCAGAATCCAGTCCCTTGCTGGATGTCAGCCTGGAGCCTCTCTCAGCTCCTTAAAGCCACCCACATCCCTCATCTGTGTGCCCGTCCGCCATCAATGGCAAGAGCATGCAGTTGTTTTCATGCTTTGAATCTCTCTGTCTTCCATCTAGATAAAGTCCCACCTGCCTCACAGCTGGCCCCTGAGCCTGCCCTGCTGAGTGTCACAGTCCAGACGGGCAATGTTGTGCCATAAACATGTGGTTCCCTTTTGTCAGTGTGATGTTGCTCAAAGAAATTGGTATTTTCACCTCAAATAATGTACGTGGCAGAAATATATTGACTCACCCACGCATAGGTTAACACAAATGACTCCACCATTGGAAACTGTAAAGTATCAGTGTGTTTTCATGTAATCAGTAGTAAGTGTTTATTTTATTTTTTAGTTTTTTTGATAGTATTTGTTGGCCTACAGCTGAAATTCCAAGTATGGGCTAAAAAAAGATCTCAAAAGACAAAGGATACAGAAGAGGTGATAACTGACTACTGTATCATTTCCTACCCTACCTTACACACACACACACACACACACACACACGTACATATGTACACACATGCACACATACAAACATACAAACACTCTTTGCACACACATACACATGCAAAAATATACACACATGCTCTTACACAAATGCAAACACTGGGAGTCTACATTGCACTATTCCTGGAATATAACACAAGTTCAATAGATACCAAAAGTGATTGCTACAGTACACAGCTTACCATTTCCTTGGGCTCCTTTATTCCTACGTAAAGAAGTTCAGAGTCAAGGTTTGATAAACTCAACGAATTTGCCAAGGAAGGTCAGGGTCCTTTTTCCTACCTGTTCGTACCAGCCATGCCTGCTCCCTTTGCCTCTCCTACTCCTATTTCCATGATCCTTCTCTGCCCACATCTCTAGGTGGCACCCCTGAGAGTCCAATAATGTCATGCAATGGGTCATCAGTCCCAGAGGTGGGAGTCAAAGTGACCCTGTAAACAAATGAAGCGTTTACTAAATATAGAAAAAAAGTTTGTGACTCCTTCCTTCCTTCATTTAATATTTACACATTTAATAATTACACATTAGCCTTATGTAAGTGCCAGGCACTGTGTTTGGGGACAAACAGACTCAGCCCTGTCCTCATGAAGCTCATAATCTAGTGGGAAGGCAACAATAACAGAATTACACAAATAAACGTATCGTCACACATTGTGACAGAGGCTATGCAGGACAATACAGAGTTGCTGTAGGTTCTGAGAGCCTCTGACTGGTCTGGGATGGGGTGGGACAGTGGTGAGAACAGGCTAGAGGAGAGAGAGGGGTGGGAATTAGCCCGGCAAAAGGGAAGGCCCCAGGCAGTGGTGTGCTGCCGCCGTGGGTACCAGCTTGCTAGAACCTATGGTGCACATCTCATTCTAACTCTGCTTTCAGTGACTTCCACAAGTGGCTAGAAATAAGTTGTAGTGAGAGTGTTTACAGTACAGAAATTGGTGACTCCTGCAAGCCAGGGCTTCTTTCCCTGGAGAGCCAGGAACATTTGCCAGCGCGTCACTGGGCAAAAGGGTGACTTCCGAGCACATGCGAAGATCAGGTACCCATGGTCATTATGTAAAATCACTTCTTCACAAGGTTCCACAGGCTTGTGCCAACGAGGTACCAATTCTCCCATTAGATGCATCATTGAACTCAGTTCTGAACCACTTAGGGCTAAGTGTGGGGCTGAGTGTATTGAGTTCTGACAAGAAAGAGTGAGCTGGGATTTAATGCTGATTGGTGTGACAATGGCAACAACCCATCAGAGGAGGGTCTTTAACCCATAGGGAGCTCTCTAGGTCTCCCCAAGACTCACAGCTCACCTCCAAGTGCAACTGCAGTCTCTTCAAACCTGCTACTGGTTACTCTCTTCTGTAGACCATCTGCTCAAAGTAAAGCAAAACAAATTCTTTCCCCACTCAACTCCTCCCCCTTCCTCTGCTCCCCAGATCTTTCCTTCTTTTGTGACTAGTTCACACCTTGTCAGGATGCAGGCTTCTTCCATCTCCAATAATTGAGTATATTGTATCCTCTAAAACCCCCTTTAAACCCCCCCTCCTCCAGGAAGCCTTCCCTGATTGCTCCACCTTGATGCCTTATTATTTGGTGTCCGTTAGCAGATGCGCTTTTTATTTTTTATCTGTGGGGTTGATTGCTTTCTAACCAGCCTCAGGTTAATTCACAGGTGTGCAAGCACACTTGCCAGTAGAGTATAAGTTCCTCAAGGTCAGACAGTACATCTTAATATTACTATGATTATTACTATTTGTAACTCATAAAAATGGCTGAAATGAGGCTGGGTGCTCGGAGACAAGGCCCAACGCTTTACAATCAATTATTGTAAAGATATAACAGGGAGTTTTAGAAAGGAGGCAAGAGGGCAGAAGTGGGGCTGTCTGAGCCTGTTTTTACGTCTGTGTCCGAAGTGAGACAGGATGCTGGAGATGGGCTTGATAAAGGCAAGCATAGGCCTCTCAGCCCCATCCACTGACCAGCTGTGTCACCTTGGGGATGTTATTCTAATCTCTCTCTCTCTCCCTCTTTCTGAACCTCTTATTTCTCATTCCCAAAATGAAGACAACAAACGCACCTCAGGGGCGGGTGTGACAGTTCAGGCAGAGAGGGCTTGTGAGTGACCGTTGCAGGGCACCAAATGACATAGAACGGTTGTCATTGACAGACGAGCTGGAAGGGGTCTGTTTCCTTTCACCCACAGGACATTGCACAATTTTGCTTGGACTTTGTCTTGTTCATTGCTTCTCCAGCATCTAGATCAGGCCCTGCACATAGTAGGTGCTTCATATTTGTCGAATGGAGAGGCCAAATGTGGTGTATCCGGCTGTCAGAGAGCAGTTATTTATTTTCACAGGAAGGGTGATGTTTTCTGGTAGCTTTTCCCTACCCCTCCTCCTGCCTGCAGTAGCATATTCAGCTGGGTCCCATTATTCACTCTCTGCCTTCCACTACCCAGGAGCTCCTGGCGTCCTCACTGCGATTTACACCCCACCGCCAGCCCCGGCCTGACTTCTCTCATGCCGTCCCTCCTGTGACAGGCTGCTTTTTAAAGTCTATGCACATTCTCTGACCCAACTTGTCCCTGTGGTCGCTGGGTCACCCTGTGGTTTGTGGAAGGTCAACCCTGGATGATTTAAGTTTTCTTAAGCAGAATCCAAATGCTACCAGCTGAGGGGGCTCAGTGAAGAGTGTCAGGTGGTGGGTTCCCCCTCCCCAAGTTCTGGCTCCTTCCTCCAAGTGGGGCCCACCCCCACCCACCCACCCATATATCCAGGAGACACCCAGGGTTGAAGGGGCCCCTCTCCCTTTATTTTTTTATGCTTCAGTTCAGCTATGTCTCTGCCAATATCTTGACTTGGGAGAGGCAGCCTGGGACAGCAGACCTGGATCCATTTCAGGTCCCACGCCTTTCCAGGAAGTCATAGGAGGCCCCGACAACCCCTAGTTCCCCAGAAGAGAAAGGGGAGCCATCCACGAGGTAGGCCCTTTCCTTACAAACTCTGTGGCAACATTCTTGGCTGTGACTGCCAGCTCTGTCCTCCCTGGGGAGATGACCACCAGGAGCTCCTTGGCCAGCAGTCAGCGACCCCTGCCCCACAGCCTTAGGATTCCCCGTGGACCCGGGCTTCCCTCTCCCTGGGACAGCTGTCACCCCTCAAAGCCCCTCAACAGCTGACTCCAGGGATGGGAGCCAGGACACTGGTTCCAGACTACTGTGTGTCACTTCCTGTCCTTCCTTTGCCTTCTTGTTGCTCCCTCCCTCCCGCTCTCTGGCTCTCTAAGCGGAAGCTGAGGCTATACTCCAGCCACAACTCAAAATTGTGACCAGATGACCATGGAACTGAGGTGAACTTCAGGCCGTCGTGACATCACCCCTGTTCTAAAAACTTCCATTTTGGCTCCTCTGACGAGTTCACATCCACTTTAGGGTTTGGCTCCAAAGCCTCTGGTCTTACTTACTCCATATTACCTAAAAAGAGCTACTTATGCTCTGCAAACCTCCCCTGCTGCTGAGGTCAAATGCAGCTCGTGTAGCGACCATTCCAATGTTCTGAGGGCAAGGACAGAGGCCCGTGGTGCTTTTGGCTCCTTAGAGCCCTTCTGCGGAAATCCCTGCAACCACCAACCAAGTATTTCTCAAATCCCCTTTAAACATGTTCATGTTTTCAAAACATAGAAAGCAATAGTGAAGCTCAGCAGCTCGCAGGCCCCATCAGGGGGACAGAGGTACAACTCACCCCTCGACACTTACACTCCTCCCACCTACAGGACCTAGTTTTCAGCCTGGAGCAGCTCATTGCTGTTCCTGTAATATGTTTCAGATGGTCAAGTTCTTGGATGGTAAAGGTGGACCCATATCTTTGGGGCGGGGGCCAGTAAGGCCACAGTAATAGTAATAAAACAATACATGGGGTGCCAAAAACATGTATACACATTTTAAGAAAAGAAAAAAACTGTATTAAAGTTCCGCTGATGGTAACCACTGTGAGCACCTCTAGTCATTGCAGAAGTCACACGTGACTTGTATTGATCCTTTGTTATTGGTCTATAGTGAGAATTACAATTTTAGCAGTTTCAGTGTACACATTTTGTTTGCCCCCCCCCCCTCTGTATTTCTACAGCTTAGGATTTTGACATCCTTGCCCCAGATGCCTCCCCCAGCTCCTCAGTCACAGTTCTCCTGGCCACTGTGGGACATCTTGCATCTTGGCCCTGTAGGTCTCTGGCTCCAAGGCCACTGCTCTAGATGAAGGCTGTGGTGACTCACTGGCTCTTTCACTAAGGCCTCTTTTCCTCCTGACGCTGGCCAGTAGTGCCCAGACTGCTGCAGCTTCCAGCACTTTCTCAGCACTCTTTCTGTTCTGAAGGCTGATGACCTAAGATGAGCAAAGCATCCTTCTCCTTCTCCACAGCTCCAAGGTGATTAGCCCGGACCCCATGACACGATCCTTTTTCTCTCCCATCCTCCTCTTTTTGGGACTCTGGTACATGTCCAGGTAAATCATGTTGGAGGGCTTTGGGTAAAGGAGCGTGCAATAGGAGAGGGTGATCTGAGTTGCACACATTCAAATTATTTAGGAATTTCCCTGCTTCTGTGGAGATGACCATCGTCATCTCCATATGCATTTGCATTTGTACATCTCTTCCTGTAGAGAGGTGACTCTTAAAGGTGGTTCGGTAGTGGGAGTACCTGGGGGGATTTCCAACCCTCTCACACACACATAGAGATTTTGATGTCTCCACTCGGCATGGGTATAGTAATCATTGCTAGTTGTCTGCTGTGCCAAATTGACTCTTGGTGCTCAGCACCATTCAGCCCCCCAGCACCTCTGTAATGCAGGGGCTAGAAGCCTGGGAACTACATTTCCTAGAATCTGTTGTCAGCAGGCTTCTATCTGGTTTAGACTCCCCAATGAGAGGCACTCACATAAGAAATAGAAGGCAGAAGGGAGACACAGGCCATATTTTTCCTCCAGCGGTGGTGGGGAGACACATTGGTTTTGGCAGCCACCTCCGGTTTTTCTCCTGTGAATCACCTGCCTCAGGGCTACCAGTAGTTCTAATAGCTAGTAGCTCTAGAATTAGTAGTGGTTACTGTGGGAGTAACTTCCTGATGTCCTGAAATCTAGCAGTGAAACTTAGAGCTAGCACCAGCCTTCCCTTCCCTCCTTTAGCCCTTTTCAACAGTCTTGTAAGCACTCAGTTCCCTGTATCAACTCCCTTTCTGCTTGAACTATATAAATTGTGTTCTATTTTTCTGATCGATGTACATATACCTCCTTCCTTATTAATAGAATCCTGATTTTAACAGGGTCGCCATTTGCCCTGCTAAAATATCCAAATGTGATCATTCTGACTGATAAACCATAGAAAAATCTCCTGGGGAATTAGGGAAAATATTTTGCTTTTCTAATATGGGTATTGCCACTTCTATGCTTTTTATTCCTGTTTTCTACTTTCTAGCAAGAATTTGGCCTCGATTGCTGGAAGTTCAGCAGCCATATTGTGACCATGAGGGAAACGCCAAGGAAATTGCAGAGACCTCACCCTTAGAATCCTTAAATCCCTGAACGAATAGTAGGTACTATCTCTTCTGGACTTCTTGTTTTATGAGAGAAAAAAGTTCTCTTTAATTCACGTTAACCACTGTTTAGTTATGATTTCCGTTAGTTTTAGCCAAGAGCAATCCTAACCAAAACAGTAGAGGTGCCCACCCACCTCACCTCTGGTGGTCACTGTCATACTGAGCCACATTACTTCAGGTGTGCTGAGATAGAACACTGGTTCCAAACATCTTGTGTATGAAGAATTCCTTCCAGAATTCCTTCCTTGGCCTTTCATGCAAATACAGTGTTCTCCAGCTGCTTTAATAGCTTCCAAACATGTCCAGGCATGTCTGCATCCCCAAGATATAAGCATCTTTGACAAACCTTCCAACATTCAAGCATGTATGGGATTTATCTCGAATCTCTTAATCAAACAAACTCAACTCTAAACTATAACTTGTTTCTTTCATCTTTCTAAGGACTACCTAACTAACAATCACAATCATCTGTTATATGTAAACCAAGGTCACAAACTCACACAAATAGGCAACAAAACAAGACAAAACAACAACAACAACAAACCCCTTCTAGGTCTCATCACGGAACAGAACAGGACTATTTTGGAAAAAGTTGTAACTAACATGGGTGATTAAAACCACCAGAAATAATAGTGACAGAGAAGTACATCTGTTTTTACAAGGTGGTGGGTGGTGTTTTGCTAATTAAGGGCAAAAAGTAATTTTGTCCTAAGATAGAGTTTGATTGTTACAGACTGTGAAAGAGGATGGTGAAGGATAGAATCTCTGTGAATACAGAAAGTAGTAGAACTTTGTGAGAAGAGAATTTTGTTTGTCTTATAATACCTACAAATAATGAGTTTCAAAAAAAGGCAATGAAATGTAAAATCGTGCCAAAGCTGGCTAAGATTTTATGGGTTTATTCATAAAATTATTTTAAAAGGAGAAACTTGTTAAGCATTTATGCAAAACATTATATTATATTATATTATATTAAGTCGTAATTTTGTTTTCCCTCTACTAAAGTGACAAATTACTCAGTCTGCTCTTAACAACTGATAGTAAAAGCTTTTTCTTTACCTAGATAATAGAGATTCCATACTTCAGAATGACTTTCTGTGCTTTGTGCTAATTCTTTCATGTTTTTGATTATTATTATTTTGTTAAAGTATAGTTGACATATGATATTATATTAGTTTCAGGTGTACAACATAGTGAATTGACATTTATATACCTTACGATATGATCACTGCGATAAGTCTGGTAACCATCTGTCACCATACAAAGTTATTACAATATTATTGACTATATTCCCTGCTGTACATTACATCCCCATGACTTTTGATTTTATAACTGAAAGTTAGCATAGCAAACTACAAAACTTTCTTACTTTTGAAAAAGCTGTGGTTCTTTAAAAGAGTTGTTTTAGGGGCCTCAAGACCATCTTCAGATTTGCTAATTTGCTAGAAGAACTCACACAACCTCATAGCAGGTTATAATCACAGCTAAGTTTTATTACAGAAAAAGGATATAGAGCAAGCCAACAGGGGAAAGGCTGCTTACTATTGAGTTAGGCTGTTTTATAGATCCATAAAGATAGGTGTTAACTTGTAGAAAACTGAGAATGATGTAAATGACTCTTGTCCAATAGCAATGTAAATGAATTTTGTTTCAAAGTAATTACAACTATTTTTGACTGGTAGAAAAGATAGCTCCAAAGGTTACAGTGTTAGTTATTGCTCTATGGGAGATTAACCAGTTGTGTATCTAAATTAGCAATACTATTCAAACCTTTTTTCTTTCAGTCAATATCGTTTGTTTATTCCAATTTTCTTTGAATCAGTATTACCATCTTACTGGGTCCACTAATGATAACCTGTTCTCTTAAAAACAAACAAAACCCTGAACACTCAGAATGAAGAAACCTCAAACTTGAGATAAGTTTCTTAATGTTCCTTTTAAAATATCATAAATGTTAATCTTCTGACTCTGCAGGAAAACAAAGATATGATATTAATCATCAACTGTAGCCTGGAACATCTCCCAACACCACTCAACCAACTCTAACGTAGTGTCGTGTGATACTGTAGAAGTACTGGTACAAAATAAACCAAATAATTCATATTTCTGGAATGAAAAACAATTTGCCACTTGATTATTTCAACAAAAACATGAATAGCTTATTTTGCTAGTGATATAAATGTGGGATGCAAATAGTGCTCAAAATTGTGTCATCAGAAGTTGGCAGTGCTAAACACTTAAATATGTTATCAGAATGGTAATCGAATCCCAGTGAAGCTCATGGTCCAAATAAAGAAAGGTTGTAATCATCAATGAATAAAAGATTATCATGAGTCAATCTTAAAAAAGCATATTCGAAATTATCAAAATTTCTGAAAAAAAGTTTATTAAAGACTATTAATATAGAAACATTTAGAAAGTACTACTAGACCCAGCAATCCCTCTCCTGGGTATCTACCCAAAAAATCTGAAAACATTTATCCATAAAGACACATGTGCTCCAATGTTCATTGCAGCTTTGTTTACGGTGGCCAAGACATGGAAACAACCAAAATGTCCTTCGATAGATGAATGGATAAAGAAGTTGTGGCATATATACACAATGGAATACTATTCGGCGGTAAGAAAAGATGATATAGTACCATTTGTGACAACAAAAAGATGATATAGTACCATTTGTGACAACATGGATGGATCTTGAGAGTATAATGCTAAATGAAATAAGTCAGACAGAAAAAGCAGCGAACCATATGATTTCACTGATATGTGGTATATAAACCAAAAACAACAAAAGAACAAGGCAAACAAATGAGAAACAAAAACTCATAGACACAGACAATAGTTTAGTGGTTACCAGAGGGTAATGGGGGAGGGGGGCAGGAGACAAGTGTAAGGGGGATCCAATATATGGTGATGGAAGGAGAACTGACTCTGGGTGATGAACACACAATGGGATTTATAGATGATGTAATACAGAATTGTGTACCTGAAATCTATGTAATTTTACTAACAATTGTCACCCCAATAAACAAACAAAAAATAAATAAATAAAAAAATAAAGAAAATTCCAAAACATATTCCAAAGAGACAAAGAAATGGAAAAACCAGAGACTTGTTAAAAGACATAGAGAATAGAGTGAAAATATCTAACAATGACGATACGAGAGGAAAAATGAACTAAAGGCAATACTGAAGAAGTACGTGGCTGAGGAAACTCCAGAATAAAAGATCACGTTCTATAGATTCAAGAATCACAATGAATCCCAAGCTATACAAATTTTTAAAATTCTACAGCTGTACTAAGAACAGAAAAAAAAAAAAGAAATCTTAAAAGTAGCCAGGGAGAAAAGACTGATTACCTTCAAGCTACAATTAGACTGACAGTTAACTATACAGTAATAAAAATAGCAGCCAGAATATAGTGGAGTATCTTTAATGTGTTGAAAGAAAATTGACACCTTACTACACACAGCAAACATAATTGAAGAATAAGGATGAAATAAAGATGTTTTCAAAGAAATAAAAAAGGAAAGTACTACTAGACTTTGTAACAATATCAAGTGGTTACTTAAAAATAACTGAGTATTTTCAGATATAAAATATTTAATAAACCTCAAAGAAATAATAATTTCAATATGGGCATATTATTATAGTTTAGATTTATTGTCCGGCTTGTTATAAAACATTTATCCACTAAAACATGAAAATTGCTTTTTGTAAATTTATATACATCAAGACAATAAAAGGTCAGCCATTATTGTCAAAGCTTCAACGGTTTCACATTGAAGTATTGTTAATAATTTACTTATATGTGAAATTTAAGACTTTGAGAATAGATGAATAGATTTTGTTTATCTTATGGAACTGGAAGTTGTAATAGTTGAGATAATACATCTAAGTTTATCATCAATGCTTGAAAAAAATAATTTTTCATTGAGTCAATATTTACATGAAAATCTCATTAGATTTTGTAGAGTACCAGTATTATCTAGGAACAACATCGGAGATTTCAACCAAAATTTTAGGAAATTTTCTAGATGTTTTAATTTGGTATAATCTAAGTCACTATCTTCGAAAAATGCAATAGAAGATGTAACTAAAGTAAATCACTTTAAATCTCTTGTCCATAAACTGTGTATTTGCTGCTATTCTTCACATAAGACATTATTAGGGATTAAATAATACATTTGAAGAGCTTATAATTTAAATAATAAAAACCAGAAGAATACTGAGACCTCAAGAGGCAACCTGCAGAGTCAGAATTACAAAACCAGGTTGGAACTTGTGTCAAGGGTCGGATATTTGTTTTAACAGAAATTATGAATAGCAATAGCTGAACATTTGGAAAATAATATTTTTTTAGGGTTTCAGCGTTAATAAATGACATCCTAACAAAAGTATCAATTCTTTCTTGAGCTTCATAGGAAAAAAACGTTTCTGTGATGGTTCATTTGAAGACAGCATACGTATGAAACTAAATATGGGAAGCTATGAACGAGGAGCAGAAGACATTACTGAGACACAGCAATAGGACATATCTTCTGTTTGCCCCTGCAGACCCCTCTCTCTTTTCCTCTCTGCTCTGCTCTCTGTCCTGTCAAGGCTGACCTGTACGGGATCATCGAGGGGCTCCCAGATTTGGTAAATTGGAGGACCAGCAAGAGGTCGGAGAAAGGAAGGAGTCAGAGGTCAGAGCGATTATAGCCAGGCTTCCTCCCAGAAGAGATCATTGTACGCAAGGGCCTTTGGCCGCCCTTCCCACACAGTTCTCTCTCCAAAGCAGGTAACAGCTCAGTTTCCCCTCAGGCTTGGGTTCAGTGAAGACTGCCTGCGGCGGCGGGCACCCTTGGATGCTGCTCCGTCCCTGGCTACCCTTAGAAAGAGTCCCTTTATCAAACTCTCCTCAAATTACCCAATTTAACTGTGTCATCTGTTTCCTGCTGAGACCCCGACTGATTTATATCCCATCTGAAACAACCCAAAAAGAGTATCTAAGAAAAAAAACTGCTAGATTTTTTTCAAGGAAAAAATGTTTATTGTTTGACAACAACAAAATGAAAAACATAGTAAGTGTTTATGTTCTCTCAATTTATTGACTCCTAAAGTATGACTAAATGATATTTGGGTTGGATGTAAACAAAATTAATAAAGTCAGATCAATTAACTACATATGACATTTCAATATATGATTTGTCAGACTCCTTAAATAATGGTGATGTGGAATATATAAAAGTCAGTATTTTAATTTATAATATATAATGAGAGGTTGTATATTTTTAATAGTGGCCATGCCATCTACCATAATGAAGGTTCTCCTAATATGAGTAACGAACAGTAGATGGTAGAAACCAATTTAAGTAAGGTAGAACTTGAATTAAAATAATACAATCCAGACTTTATTTCTAACAAAGCAATAATCCAATTTCTTTTGGTCATTGTCTGAGGTTGAATCATAACCACAGTTTTTTCATAAAACTTAGAAAACACTAAAGGAAACAGGATCCATGATTTTTTTTCCAGCTATTGCCTTCCCTGGGCACAGGTCAGAGGAGAGAGAAATAGATTCCACATCTTAGCTGGGAATAGAGACAGACCCCTGATCTCAAGCCCAGAGCGCTGTACACAACTGTAAGGGCAGCAGGCGACATGGGATGGCAGAAAGGACCCAGCTAGAGCACTCCTAGCCTGCCCCCTAGGTCTCTGGGAAAGAAAACTGCTCCAAAATCAGTGATAATCCGATTCATCACCCCGTTCTTCCCACGAGACCCAGGGTAGAAGTCTGGGAGGGTGCAGGCTCTTCCTGAGGAGTTATGTCTCTAATGACTGGGGGGGGGGGGGGGGAGAGGAGGAAGGATGTCACCAGCCATGGGATGTACCCTGCTCTCTTCAGACAGGAGTCTCCCTCCAGCTTTAAAGGTCTTGTTGGCAGCGCCACCAGACTCACAGGGGAACCCCACAATCCTGGAGTGACACCAACACGAACACAGATCCCGCACAAGCCTCCCTGGAGACAGCACACACCCAGTGGCTCATTTGCAGTGACTGCACAAGGCTCAGCTAGACCTGTCAGGTCTCAAGAAGTTCCTAAATGAGAGAGGGCTTCCGACATGGGGAAGCTTCTGGTTCACACCCAGTGTGGGACGGGTGGGCTGCCGAGAGGGCACAAGGAAAGGACAGGCAGCATTCTGGGGATGCAGGGACAGGCAGGAGGCACTGCTGCCAGCCCAGCCCAGCTGTGCTAGGCTTCAGGCCTTGGCATGCCTGCAAGGCTGGTCTCCAGATGTGCCTTTCCTTATGGTCCCTCTTGGACCATGGATTCCCTTCATGCTGGTAGCCGGGTTGGGGGGTGGGGGGTTGTACAGGATTTTGAGAGAGAAAACGTTCACCACACCAGACCCTGAGACTCTAAGGAGGTTTCATGCATTGCTTCAACTCTTTCTCTCACCCTCTGAAAAACCACCCTGGGAGGCAGGATGAATGTATTTGATATATTCGTGGCTTAGAGTCACACACACACACACACACACACACACACACACACACACACTTTCATACACACACATCAGTCATGCTTCAGTTTTGAAAATGTCACACAGTTTTTTTAATGTGGCTGTGATGATGACATCCTCACACACTGGAAAGGCATTCTCCACGGGCAGAGGCAGCTGGAGGGGGTAATAGGATGGGGCAGACAGTTATAATCCTCCCGTGACTCTCGGGAGAGCACAGAAGAATCTGTCAGCCATTTAGGAACCACAGTGTCAGGCCGTGGCTGCCCCAAGAGGAGGCTCAGAGACAGTTCACACCACGGCGGCTGAAGCCGGCGGTTTGGAGATGTGTCTTAGCTAAGCCGGCTGTCGGCGCCCAGCCCTGAGCGTCAAACCGCCTGCCTAGAAGGTGGGCCAGGGCCCCTTAGGTTCCTCTTCTCAGGTTGCTCATTTTTACGTCAGCTCTGGGAAGCAAGGCAGGCGTGTGCAGTGAGAGCAGGGCGGTGAGAGTCGGGTTCCTGGGCGTGGCTCTGCTGGGTACTCTGCGACACCTCTCTCTTAGGTAAGAGGAGGACGAGGGGTGGACAAGGCAGGCAGCTCCCTCCGCTCCTGGGGGATGACCGTGCACATAGACGTGAGTGCCTCACCCAGGGGGCATAGAGGACAGGCCTAGAGCAGAGAAATACAGCTGCCTTCCCTAACCGTGTCCTCCCCAGCCAGGGAGGCTGGCCTTCCTCTTGGTGGCTGTAGTAAGTCACCCCTCTGTTGTTCCCTAGGACTACAGTATCCCTTTCTGCCATCATCTTAACGATGACCACCATTTCCATCCATCGCACCATGAACTGCCAATTCCCATTTCTCTCCCCTGCCTGGGCCAGTTTCACTGTGCCCATTCATTCACTCAACATATTTATTGAGCATCTACTACACACCAGACCCAATGCTACTCCTGGAAAGTTCATGAATACCTAGGTCCAAATTCCAGTTTGGCTACTTACTAGTTGTATGACCTCAGGTATCACTTAACCTCCCCGAGCCTCAGATTTTGTAAAAGGGAGCCAATTATACATAGCTTAGAATGCAGTTGTGACAATTAAATAAGATACTACTTGTAAGGTGCTTAGCACAGTAGGCAACGACACTAACTCTTCTTACTAGTTCTCTTCATGTTTATAAAAGGTAGTGGCCTTGCTTTGTGTTTCCCCAAGTGTCCCAGCAGGCAGTGATCACTCCACAAAGATTGGGGGAGAGACTCCAGACATTGCCTGGTGACAAGTTAGCACACAAACAATCACCCATGTGCCTTGCGCTTGGGGAATCTCACTGTGTCTTGCTACCCTGGTTATCAGCCTTACAGCTGCAGGTGCCTTGGAGACACTGTCTTTGTTTCATTTTGTTTTATTGTTTTCCCCTCTCCTCCTTTGTTAGCAAATAAGCAAACCAGGACCGAAGGAGGTGGCACCTTGCCAGTAGGGAAGCTGAGCAGAAGAGTGGGGAGTGTGCTGGATGGGCCGGGAGGTCTGGTTTAAATCACAGATATGTCATGGACCACATGTGTGCTGGTGCTAAGGACTTCAGGCTCTCAATGTCCAACCCTGCCTCCTCCCAAGTTGCGAGGTCCATCCTTACCCCATCTACTCTGTGAGGTTGTTGGCAAGAGGCCTCCTGTAGGCACAACTAAGATGACATAGAGGTTTAACAGAGCTTTGATGATAGGGGCTGTCACTGTTAATTGTTATTGCTCGTTAAACCACATGCACATTTATGCTAAACAAGATCGTTGTCATGTTGGGAAGAACAGGGGACAGGGGATGATGGAATGTTGGATTCTCCGGTTTAAATTTGGAAACAGCTGGTAACTTGCTGTGTGACCTTGGGCATCTCATTGCCCACTCTGCACACCCAGAGTCTGTCTAGGTAATCTGTCATATCCCTCTGGGATTTGAAGGTTAAGGACTGTGAACAGACACTAATGACTTTGCAACGCAGCAAACACACTCCAGCTCTAGATTCTTTGGAGAGTGACGAACTGTTGACAAAGCTCTAGTTGGCTGCTTTAGGCCAGATGCTCTTGGCAGCCACCCTGGGGGTTCCTGGAAAGAGTAGGGGGCTGCCCAAGACATTGCAACAGCCCACGTGCAAGGCAGCTGTGGGGTTGCAAGCGCATATTTGAAAGGAAAATCATTTTCCTTCAACAATAAATCTGGCATCTGCAGGGGATGTGGATCCCTGGCCACGGGGTTTTCCAAGCCCTGTCAGACTTCTGATTCCTACCCAGCGTGCTTCTGTGCCAAAGATGCAGGAGGAAAAGAAATCTTCTGATGCACCCATTCCCAGGTCGGGCAGGTCTCGATCGGGACTTAGGACACATTGCAATGCTAAGCCCATCTTTTGGACCTCTCCCTGCTATTTCATGCTGTTTTCCCTCTCAGGGGTCCCACATTATATCTTAACCCCACAAGACGTCACAGAGCATCAGGGAGCCACAGAGTCTCTGCGGTGGAAAAATGTAAAGATGCTTTATTCCACTGGTCTTCTGCTCTTCTCAGGAGTTTTGCTAAAAGAAAAGGAAATCACCCAAAGGGGTACTTTTTAAAGTTCAATTTTATAACATTGGCTTATTATAGAGTCCATCAATGAACACAGTGATGCTGTTTAGATGGACCTCAACATTGAAAATTCAAGACTAGGGGTGACAGTTATAATCACATTTACGTCAGCATTCAATTTATTTCTCCATGTGCTGTTGTTGCAGGTCATTAGCAAGATAAGTAGCTGAAAATGGCAGTAGTTTTTAATTAGCTTGCAATCTAGGAAACCCTTCAATTAGACAGATGGCTAAGGAGCATCATTTGAGGTCTGTTTAAAAATAAGGTCACCTGTCTCTGGGAGTTAGGGTGGAGTGGCAGGTTGAGAAACCACAAAGTTACATGCTTTCCACAACTGTATGTCTCAGTGCCAGCACAGCACCTGCTTCATAATAGGAACTTGATCAATGTCTGTTGAATGAATGACTAAATAGTCAGTTTACTTGAGGTTTTAATCTTGAATCTATCTCCCCACCAAACTTTCCACCATATTCGCAGTGAAGATAGTAGGTAGATGGATGGATGAATGGAGAGGGGGATGGATGGATGGATAGATAGATAAATAGATAGATAGATATCTAGGAATAGCTCAAGGTCATCATTCAAAGAATGAATTCTCATTGTAGTGTTCTAAATAAAGAGCTCACATTTATATTTTTATATAAAAACCTTAACTCATGCGGTGGCAGATATTCACCTTGCTAGAAATCACATGGCCCAGCCTTCTTAGCAGCTAGGTGTGGCCATGTAACATAGTTCTCATGGGAGGAGCATGAGCAGACCTGAGGTATATAACTTCTGCATCACTTGCTCACATGAAAATACATTGCCCTCCATTCCTGCTCTACCTTGCTCCTGTGAGCAGCGAGGCTGATATGGTGGTGACCCAGCTTTGCCCATGTGGTTGAGGGCAACTTTCTACAGGACAGAAGAGCAATAAGATGAAAGAAACTTGGGTGCTGAGTGATCATGTGGAGCAGAGCGTCCCTGCTGGCTTGGCCACTTGCCTCTAGACTGTCATGCCCTAGAGAAATATCCTTCAGTCTGACTGGTGTCTCTGTTCCTGGAGCTCATACAGCCTATGTCCTAACTACTGCACCATGTTATATACTTTAAATTTGGGATTTACTCCTCAATTACCATCACTTTTTGCAGAGGAAGTGTTTTGCTAAAACTATAAAAGCTCACATAAAAGGGGTAATGAGAACTCTCTCCCCCAGGAATGCAACCTTTCAGGGACACACGTAGAAAGGACCAATGTGGTGAGACACCAGCAGAAGAGGGAGTAGTTTCCTGTGAGGTTAAGGAATGACACCCAAGGGGTCTCTTAGGCCTTCCATAACCCATAGCTCTGACCTCTCCCCCTCAGTGGCAACCAAGTTCTGGCCTCATAAGGGGAGGAGCAGCCTTTCAAGGAAGCAGTGTCTTTAAGTCCTTCTCATTCCAGGACTCCCCTCTGACCTAGAACTTTCAGTCTTCCCTGTTCATGAAGGGTGTGTGTGCGTGTGTACGTACGTGTGTGCATGTGTGGTGCTGTGAGGGCTAAATAGAAAGGGTTGAGGTGGGAATTTAAACAAGGCCCCCATCTGGAAGGCACGCTTTAACTTCCGCGCTGTACGTTATGCTAATTGTCCAGCTGTGATAGATTGTGACTCTCACACCAGGCTTGGCGTTTCCCCCAGATCTCAGGGTATGGTCATCACTGGGTTATGTCCCAGCCCGACCCCCCGGGTGCAGGTCCCCACTTCCCAGCAAGCAGCCCCTATTCGGCACAGGCCTCTGTCTCCAACTCCAACATAAAATGCCATGGAGCTGGTAGCCCTGCTTGCTCGCAGTTCCCAATGGCTGTTCACTTCCAAGGACCTAGCCTTTTTCTCTTCTGATCTTTTTGAAGTTGACCCCACACCCCAGAACTGCAACGGGACTTTGATCCGAGGAATACAATCAGGCAGAGGGAGACAGTAACATATGCTGAAAACCCTTTTCGGCTGTTTTTGGGCTTGGATGTGGAATGAGGGCAAATTCTGGAAAACCCGGGAAATAAAAATTGAAAGATGTAAATAGGGAGAGATTATCGCTGAATTCTTGTAACTGTCTTACAAGCCCCTCTGGGGCGGCAGACGATGACTCAGAAGGGACTCTGCCATGCATGGGGTGACGATTAGGACTTGGCAGGCCCAGGTGCGGTTTGCAGTTGCTCCTGAATGAAGCTAAATGTTCCAATCCGGTTTTTTTTTTTTTTTTTCTATTACTAGTTCTGTCAGTTTTCCTCCTCCCGCCCCTGCCCTGTAAGCTTGTTAGGCGTGAGTCAAGAAAAGGATGCTGGTTCCTGAGGCTCGAGGGAAGTGCGCTGGTTTCCTCCCTTTTACTTGATTCCCACGTGTAAGGCCTGAGTAGGTCCCAGCTCTGCTCTAACCACTCACATTAAGGGAAAAACTCTTTCCTTCCACCTCCTCAGGCCTCCATCTCCTCATGGGCAGTGTGGTTCTATTCGCCTCTCACCGTCTCTGAGGGTTTATTTGTCCCTTTATCTGGGTGGACCCCAGCTATGGGACCTAGGGAAGGGGTGACCTCAGGAGGCCAGGGGTCCCACTGAGGCAGTGAGGCTGAAAGTTGCAGGAGCCCACCAGACAACATGCAGTATTTACTGTGTGTTACCACTTATATGTAGAACCAAAAAGGAAAAGAAGTCAAACTCCTAGAAACAGAGAGTAGAAAAGTGGTTGCTAGGGGCTGCAGGGTAGGGAAAGCAGGGAGAGGTTGGTAAAGGGCACAAACTTTCAGCTATAAGATGAGTAAGTCCCAAGGGTCTAATATATAACATGGTGACTATAGCTGATAATGCTGTGTTATATAATTTAAATTTGCTAAGAGAAAACTTAAATGTTCTCATTTTATATATATATATATATATATATATATATATATATATATATATATATATAAAATTAGGTTGGTGCAAAAGTAATTGCGGTTTGTTGCAATTGTTTTTAACCTTTTAAACCATGATTACTTTTGCACCAACAAGATATATATATATATGTATATGTATATCCATATATATATATGTATATGTATATCCATATGTATATATATGGTGCCAAAAAATGTATACACATTTTAATAAAGAAAAACTATTAAATTTGTAATACTCCATATACGTGTATACCTATAACAAAAGATGAAGACACTAGCGGTCATTTGATTAACGTTGTCTTTTGAGCAAACATCATGCTACACATTGCTACCATAATTCAATTCAACTTTGAAAAGTACTACATAGATAACATCTCTTAAATGTGTGTACATTTTTTTGGCATCCCCGGTGTGTGTGTGTGTGTGTCAAACTATCATGATGTACACTTTAAATGTCTTACAGTTTTATTTGTTACTTATATCTCAATAAAACTGAAAAAAAAAAAAGGGACTTGGAAGGATTAAATAAAATGCTCCACGTAAAATGTTTGGTAAACATTGTGTTTGGTACAAGTGAGAACTCAATTCATATTTACTACTATTACTGTTTTCCAACTTTCTCTCAGGCCAAACTAGACCTGGCCTCTGAATTCTTCAGCATCTCCTTGGCCTCTGACTCTGAAACTCAAAGTGTTGACCTTGGTAAAGGTGGTGTGACTCACCCTTGGTGAGGGAAGAACATCGTTAAAAGATTTTCCTTCAATCAACAGCTACAGGTACTGCAATAGCCATTTTACATACTTATGTCCAATTCTTTCGGTAGTTACCTGTAAGAGTACTGAAAGAGTACTTACCTTACAGGTAAGGCATTATTTTCTTCATTTTATAGGAAAGGAGACCAAGTCTCAGTGAATGTAACTGAATTCACCAAGGCCACACACTTAGAAAGTGCTGGAGCCAAGGTTTGTACCGGTTGGGTCTGGCGCCAAAGCCCATGGAATACCATGGCCACATGTGTTTCAGGTGGGCCCTTCCGACTTCATCGTGCCCTCTGAGACCAAGTGTGCACTCGCTGACTTGGGCCAAGTATGTAGGATGGGGGCTGTGTGTTTGAGTGGACATGGCAGCCCACATACCTGATTCTGGCCACATGGGCATCACGCTCCAGGAGGATGTCATCCTGGGAACACCCGGGGAAGAAATAAAGACCTGACTGGAGACATCCAGCCATAGCCTCTCAGAAAGGTGATGGAGTGTCACTAAGGTAGAATTTTCAATTCGGACAGGGGTTGGAAATGAATTGTCTTATTGCTATCTAGAGAGAAAGAACTTGCCAAGCCAATGAATAACATAAACAGGATTTTCCAGAAGAATCTTTAATCCATGTAATTCTTTTCAATTCAATAACCATTTCATAAGGGCACTGGAGATACAGAACTGAATGAATTGGTCCCTTTCAAAATCAAAGGGAGCTCACAGGCCAGCTTAAGAAGCAACCATCTTAGTGTTCACGTACATACACAAACAATAAATTCTAAAAATTTAATTTAAAAAATCAAGTTCTCCATGAGCACAATGACATGAGGGATGAATTGGATTTGATAAAGTCCAAGAAAGCTTAAGACTCAACTAACTATTTTCAGAAACCAATTCCCGTCAGAAGCACCTTTAATTTGAAAGATTAATTTAGGGATTAAAATTATTCTCATCAAGTTATTAAAGCAGGATATCAAAAGACTGATACCACCTCAACATTGATAAGCCTAGTGGAAACTATTATGGGAGCTTTAAAATACTAAGATTTCCCCCTTCTAGAGACATTCTAGAATTTAGAGGTACGTTGAATTCAAATGCATGCTCCTCTCCGTCCAGCTTCTCTGTGGGCCATGTATGGAAAGCTTATGTGTTCCATTTCTCAGGGGGTCCCAGAGCATTTTTGCAATGAATATTTACCAGAAAAACGTGGAGAATATGGTCCAGAGGGAGGCAGGGGTAATATCAAATGGAAAGCATACAGGATGGTCCCAAAGGGAAGGAACTTGGCATTTAACCAGATTTCCATAGAGACAGGCATGGAGGAACCTAGGCTGGATACATTTGTTAAGAAATGACAACATTCAAATGAGGCAGAACTGACAAGAGGCAAAAAAGATGGAGCAAGAAGAGGCTTTGGCCCTGAGGGGTCTACTTTGGGAGGTGGCTAGGAGGCCATGCACACACCGTGGCAGGATGCTGGGGCCGTGGGTGGCCGGCAACAGCCAGTGGGCGCCCTTGGCGGTCATCTCCCCTCGCTGCTGAGCTTGAGTTGGCTCTCTCCACACACCCCCTGTCTCAAAAACCAACAGCCCTCCTTCAAAGCTCACCCAATCCCAGCTACACTGACTCAGCAGGCCCGGGAAGCACCGAGAAGCCCTTTGGGGGAAATCCAAAGCCCGTATCTTCTTCTTCTGAGAACCTCCCACCACCGGATAGAAGAAAAGATCATGAAACTCAGCATTTTCCAGCTCGCTTTTCCTCTCCACCGTGGTGGCACTGACCAAGGGTTGGCGGCTCCGCAGCTATTTTTACCCTCAGATTTCCGGAATTGCCGACCTGTCTTGGTTACAGGACACCACAGTCAACTCAAGTCCGTCCACAGCAATCACAAGTTGTCTAAGCCACAATACACAGCTGCACATGGCCACAGTCATCATTATACTGGACACATGGACCCCAACTACAGAGCCAGCTTCCAAGGCCCTTGGGCTGCCCAAGGGATCAGACGCGATATGAGGCCCATTGCAGCCAACAGCCTGTGCCTGTCGGAGGAGGACACCAAGTTCAGCCTTCCTGTTTCAATCCTTCAAAGGGCCTCTAAGTTGAATGTTCCTGTGGTTTGTGGCAGACCCAGTCCAGAATAGTTCTTTACAGCCACAAAGAGCTACTTTGTGGAAAGCTGTCTTGCTCCGACCCTGTTTTAATGGTCACCAACTCAGCAATGGTTTCTTTCCCCCTCTTCTAAACCTCTCACCTGTGAACGTCCAGGCAGACTTACCTTTTGTTTTCCACCTTCCATGTGTCTTTCCATCTATAGACTTCTTTCAGAGGTTCCAGATGCTGGTATATTTTGAGAAGGAAACACTTCCTCATAACGTTGATAGATAAATAATGTTAATGCCAGAGAAAAATGTTAAACCAGGGTAGGATTTTTCTTCTGACTAGAATATACGTGAAAGACTCCTGTGAACTGTAAAGTCCCGCTCAAGACTTTTTCAGACTGCTGTGAGGAGGATATTGAAGAATAATGAAATGAGCCCTGTGTTCTCTTGTCTGACTACAGCCCAGGGCTTTGGGTTTCTCTGGGGTGATAGCTGCAAAGCAGGGGAAGAAGAATTTCTTATAATTGTTGTTAATAATGGCAATTATTATTGCTGTAATAGAGAATCCTGCCTCCAGGCCAAAGGCTGGCCCAGCTGTGCTCTCAGTCTTCTCCTGGGAGGAGGGACTCACATTGAAAATGTCTGACTGCCTGGTGATCAAAATGTTGTCAACTGAAAACAATTGAATATCCAAAGTACCATTTTCTTCTTCTGTTATTGGCCAATATTTTTTAAGCCTCAAAACACCACTAAATTATAAGTCCTTTCCCCATCAGATTTCCTTCAGAAAATTAACTTGGATCAAGAAGGATTCAGTGTGGGTCAGACTCTAAATCTGCCCAGCTCAGGGAGCTCAAATGTTGGCCAACAGCCCCTCCTTCACAGGTCCAGCTTCCGGTGACCATTCATCAGGGGATTTGTGGCAGCAGCTATTTTTCCATTTTAGTTACTGAGCTGTGACTCACCGGCTGCAGAGTCACCAGCCCACCATCAAGGGCACCACAGGGTTTAGAGGCGGGCTGAGGGTGGGAGAGGGGTGAGCTGAGGTGGGAGGAAGATGGAGAGAAAAGAAAGTTACAAAAATAACAGGCTCCATAGGCCCACTATGTCATCATGCAATATTCAGATATTAGACCCTCGCCCAAAATAGCTGTTCACTTACTGCCTTTTCCCTTTGTGTTGGCTCCAAGAAACACGAAGCGAGAGGTAGCTGAACAAAATGCATCATTCATGAGAGTCTGGCGGATGCAAGTGAGTTCATGACTTGATAATCCCTGACAGCCATCATTAAATCAGGGAGCTGCAGGTGTGAAGGGCGCGAGGGGTGGGGGCTGTACCCCAGGCCAGAGGACTGGAGTTCTGTCAGTGGTGATACCTTGTCAGGATAGGGCAGCTTTCCAAGTTGATAAGGGAACCGTGCCAATTCAGCATGAATGCTTAAGGCAGAAGTCTCTTTTCATGGCAAGAAGTCAGAAACTGTTCTCTGAATTTGATGTGTATGTATAAACACTTGGCTTCTTCCACAAAATCGAGCTCCAGATACCCCAAAACTGGCAAAAAGGGGAGAATCTCCTGAGGGGTATGGAATTCATACCTCTCCCAGTCTTGACTCTCAGCCTTCAAAAATGCTTAGCGACTAGTCCTAACTGCTGTCTCCTGCATCCCTCCTCGTCGGCAGCAGAAGCACGCTGGCCCCGAGTGCCACTGTGCAAACATTTCCTGGTTGGGCATCTCTACTTGGGGAGGGGGCCTTCCCCTGGGCAGCTATCCCTCCTCATCCATCTCAGAGTTTTATTAGGGAGGTGAGTGCACCTCGGGGCATGTTTGTCTCACAAAGGAACAGGTTTATGTTGGGTGCACAGGCTTAGCTGCCACATCACAGTGTGATTTTAAGAGTGCCTCTAGGAAAGTGTGAGGTCCAAAAAATGTCTCCCATACTGCCTATTTGTCACTGATCCCTGGAATCCTTCAGCTGAGGAGTTTGTTGATTTTGGTAAACATCTTGTTCAATTGCAAGTACTATTGAGAGTCATAAGGCACAATGTTTCTAATATTGGCAGGTACCAAGAGGGGACCTTAAGGAGTGCAAGAACCCAGGTCCTGCCCCCCAGTGACTCCTCCAGCAAACTCTTGATTGGCAAGGCACTGTCACAACAGAGAACTGACATATATGGCAGCTTTTGACAACCTCTTTGAGCCTCAGTTGGCTTTATCTGTATAATGGGAATGAGGATAACAAAAACAGCACCTAACTCTAGAGCATTGTTAAGAAAATGTTCCTCAAGTCCTGAAATCTGTATGAGCACTGCAAAATCACACTAGTCAAGTGGAAACTTCCTAATGCATCATTTGCCAGAAGATAGGACCCAGGGAAGTGCAACTCTGTTAGATCTTCCCAGGTGATTTTGGTTGTTGACCTAGCAGAGGACGTGCTCTCCAGGGATGGAGACCATAGTACGTGCCCCAAAGATTTGGCTTTGTGAGGTCTCAGAGTCAGTTGCTGCAGAGAAGGAATATTGGCTGCTGGGTCTCTTGGTACGCACAAGTTGTCTTATATCTATGGGGACATCAGGTTTTCAACTTCAATATACATATTTAAACCTATTCTGAGTGAAAATACCCATTATTAATTAACTTATTCACCTGGTCACCTAGATAGCAACCAGTATTTGAGGAATCAGGAACAAAAACACAGAAGTCATTCAAAACAATCCCAACCATTGAAATTCAACCACCGTGTCAACACACTTTGCAAGCAGACAAGAAAAATGTAAAACTAAAGCTATTTCTAATGGCTTTAGCTAAACAAAATAAACCGAGAGGGGAAAATAAAATGATTTCTTCCAACTGGAGTTTTTACAAGGGGAGAGAAATCAAATGCTTTCCTTAAGCTCTGCAAAGCAAACAAGACCTTTCAAAAGTCCATGAGAAATGGTAGGTATTGAGGTGATTAAGTTTGAGTGGACATTCAAGTAATGTTTCTGGAAAACTGTGGGGCAACTTGCAGGGACAGCAATCGTCAGAGTCGTCAGGATTTGACAGTGTTAGAAATGCAAGCCTGGAGCTATGAACTTGAAACCCAGGACTTGGAAACTGAATCCACCTTGGACTCCCCCTACCTTCACCTCCCGACAGAATAAAGCCCTAACGTCTTCAGAAAGCTATAGCTGTTGAGAAATAACAGGCAAAATATTTGAAATCATTAACATTTATTGGGGCCTTCCCTCTCTGGTTTTCTAATTGGCCTGTCTTTGTAGTTTACTAGGGCTGCTATAACAAAATAGCACAGACTGGGTAGCTTAAAAACAGAAATTTATTTTCTCACAATTCTGGAGGCCAGAAGTCCAAGACCAAGGTGTTGGAAGGTCTGGTTTCTCCTGAGGCCTCTCTCCTTGGCTTGCAGACGGCCTCCTGCCTTCTCCCTGTGTCCCTAAAACATAGTCATCTTGTAGTGGGCGTGCATCCCTGCTGTTTCTTTGTGTGTGTCCAAATTTCCACTTCTTATAATGACACCGGTCAGCTTAGAGTAGGGCCCACCCTAACTCATTTTCACTTCATTACTTCTTTAAAGACCCTAGCTTCAAATACGGTCACATTCTGAGGTACTGGAATTTAGGACTTTAAATATGGATTTTGGGAAGACATAATTTAGCCCATAACACTCTGTTTTTCATTCCTCTACGCCTTTGCTCTGAGAAGAGTCTGGCTCTCTTGTCTGTTGTCTAGCATACCTGTCTTTGCTTCTATCTCTATATTTCTTTGTTTTTCTGGTCCTCTGTATCCTGTTCCTCTATGTGTGTCTTTCTCTGGGTATCTCTCCTACCCTCACCTCAAGTCTTCTCACCCGCCTCATTCTTTCGGTCTTCAAATATCTAATAAATAATTTCTTTGTGCCTATTCTGAGTGATGATGACAGAAAAATGCTGTCCCTGCCCTCAAGGAATTTTTATTCTAGAAGTTGAGAGGAGATGCGACTTCCAATAACCATCATATAAAGTCAGCCTGTGATGAATACTGTAAAAGACTAGAGCAGAGGTTGGCAAAGCATAGTCTGCAAGCCAGATCTGACCTGCCGCCTGTTTTTATAAAGTTTTGTGAAAACATAGCCATGCCTATTTATGTATGTATTAGTTATGGTTCCTTTGCAGAGTTGTGTTAATTGTGACAAAGACCATATGGCCCACAAAGCCAAAGATATTTACTACCTGGCCCTTTATAGAAAAAATGTTCTGAGCCCCAGACTAAAGTCAAATTATCCAGGAGATGAGATCCAGGAAGAAACCCACCTGACTATGGTCTTCTGGATATGCCACTGAGAACATGGTATTTTAAGATGGGCTTTGAGGGATGAAGAAGAGCTCAAGAGGTAGAGGTGGGAAGGTGGTTCTAAGAAACAGCACGAGCAAATGTATGAGGCGGTAGGAATTCAAGGCACCATTGGGGCTCTAAGTGAACACCCTGAGACATCAAGATAGGAGCCTGGACCTCAATCAGAGGTCTGGGGCATCTTGGAGGCTTAGGGGAGGAGGGGTTGACATATAATTCGCAGATTCTGTGTGAGAGGCACTGCACAGAAGGCATAGATGAATCGGACCCAATTCCTGCCATCAAGGAGCTTCTGACTCTACTAAAGGGAATAAGACAAATACTTAAACAATTACAGCACAGGGCAGAATAATGCTCCTGGGGGGAAACTTAAACCAGGAAAGTGATCAAAGAGGGGTTCAGGCAAAGTCAAAGTGGATGATCGGGTGGAGGATGAATTCCTGATGATAATAATGGTAGTTTAGATGTACTTAGCCTGTAGTATGAGTCAGGTCCTCTGCTAAGAGGACTCATTTAATCTCCAAACAGTCCTGTGAGCAGATCCTCATTCCCAGTTAACTGGCAAGGAAGTGGAGGCTCAGACTGAGCTGGGATTCAGTCCCAAGTCAGATTCTCCTACACTCCACGTGACCCAGTCGGATTCTCCCTTCCATGCTCTTTATCACCATAGTGAGAGGGGAAGCAAGGAGACCTATAAAAAGACTTTAGCAAAAGCCTATCACTGGGCGAGAAGCAAACAGGAGGATTTAGGATTCATCATTTATAGTTAGGATTTGAGTAGGTTTCAGTTTTTAAAAAAAATTTCAAAGTGTAGTGGGATGGCTGATATGCCTCCGTATGTGTACTTGACTCTGAAGGAATGGATTCCCTGCGGCGCTTGTGGGTGCAGCGTGTACCTCCAACGTACGGCCCACGGCCCACAGTGCTTCTCGGAGAGACGGGAAGGAAAGAAAAGCTTGTCCTTACGGGAGGGAACTCCAGGGAAGAGTCATTCTCAATCCCAGGCTAATAGTGTGTGCTCATACCATAATATGTCTGTGCTTACATTTAAATGCACCATAAAAATACTCAGAGAAGTCCCTCAGACCCCTCCCACTTGCGTCCTACAGGGTCACGCTGGATACTGCAACAGTACTGCCCTGGCTCCTAGAGGTGTGTGGAAGGGCTTGTGCTACTAAGAACCACAGCCAGAACCATGGCAGAGCAGGGGGCCTGGGGAATCAGCAAGGAGATAGCCTTTGAGCAGCGACTCCAGCTGATGGCAAAATAGATGTGGTGCAGTCCTGACAACCAGCAGGAAGACTGCAGGCTTCTTGGCTACACCGGGGTCCCGATGGGAAATGTCAAGAGCTACCCCAAGGGTCCGAGGGAACACGGAGCAGATTCAACGTGGGAACTCAGTACCTCGTAGGTCCCCCGCCTCCCTGCCTCCTGGGTTCCCCACATACCACTAGGCCCTAAATGACAAGCTGCAATTACAGTAAAGTGCTAAAGTTACAAGTTGTTCTAAACACTCTCCGACAAAGAATATTCAGTGAAAGGGAACCTCAGGCGGTTACAAACCTTTTTTGCTGTGTAGAAACCATAAGGTTTGCATCCAAGAATGTGTTGTCTGTTTGAGGCTGGCCTTTATTCTTTCAGTCGGGTGCCAGTGGCATGCATTTCAAATGAGCAGTTGTCTGTGGCCCCAGAGTCTGTGGCCGAGGCATATCTAATCAGGTTAAGCAGCCATTCATCCCGGCTGTCAGCTCGCTGGAAATCAGAACATTATCTGCAACCACACACAACTCAAATAGAAGGCTGGCGCTTGGAACCCTGAATCTCCAGCTATCCCCTGACCTTGCTGTGGTGGCCCCTGTTTTTTTCTTTTCCTACGTGACTGTATACAACAGTAGCAAAGCTATTTTAGGGATTAAAACAGCTAATTGCAGATTTCCATCATGGCCTGCCACTGAGAACACAGGTTTGGAGAGCACGTTGGTGGTCTGCCTGTGGGGTTGGTTTTGGCTTGTTTGTCCTGTGTAGTTGCTCGTCCACACCCTGGACCCACAAAGCTGTTAATTGGAGACTCTTCCATGTAGGCCACTTGGTACTAGGCATGAGGAATTTGGTGGAATTTAGTGTGAAATAGCATGTGATGTTTTCTTGGCCGTAAAAGCACGGTTAGGAGGGTCTTTAAAAGTCATCTACTCGGCCTACTTCCTGGATAAATGAAGAAACTACGGTTTAGAAAGTCTCATAGCCATTCGGGGGCAGAAGTGGGACAAGAGTCTGGGTTTCCAGACTTCCTTTCTGGTGCTCTCTGTTCTGCAATGTCTGCACAACTCTATCACGTTGCTTAAAAGCTTAAGGGAGGTCGTAAAACAGGTTGAAGGCCAGGTTAAAATCCAACCCCACCACGTAGAGGTGGGCGAGTTATTTAACTCTGCTGAGCTGTAGATGTGCCATCTATAAAGTGGAGATCATAAGGCCTTCCCCTCAGGTTGGTCAATTAAAGAAATGAGATCATGACTTGACACTCTCAGCATAGCACCTGACACTTAGTAAGTGGCCCCTTCACAGAACTTGGTGGACCTGTTACTAGTGTAACAATATGTGGCTCCTTTCACTGAGGGAGCTTCTGCAGCTTCTCCACCTAGGAAGAGATGCCCTGGAAGGTGATTTTCATGCCGTGACCCCCTCCAGCTTCCCGTCATTTCTGAGAAGTAGTCTCTGCAGGGTCAATGGGCCCTAGTCCTGTGAAAGCTGGGGACCTGGGGGAATCAGAGAAATTAGGAGAAAAATATCTATTATTTTCCATCAAGAGATTTCCAATGAAAATAAGACCTTTGAATTATGGTCCTCCCTTTTCTTTAGAATAAAGCAGATGTGCCGGACAGTGTACTCACTACTGTTCAACGTCCTTAGCCTCTCAGAGGAAGCAGTTTGTGTCTCGTTACTACCGGCCCCGAGGATACGCTGCATAGAGCAGCTGGCTATGGCCAGGGAGAGCTTCCCTCCTCCTGGGATCACAGAGAGGAAAGGACAAGCTCCTGCAGTGCTGGCACCATCCTTTCCCACTGACCAGGGGTCAGAGAAGATTCAATAGATTTGAGGAGCCTCGAAAGCCAGAGCAGGTTCTGTACATGGTGGACACGGCCCAAGTTCTTGGAAATGTTGGCAATGAAGAGTTTATCCCTCTGCCTAATTAGAAACCTGTCTGGGGAATGTTGAAAGTTCTTGGCAATCTTGCCAGATCTTTGAGAAAGATAATGGGAAAAAAAAGAAGCAGCAGCAGCATAAAATGAAAAGAAATGAAAGTTTGATAGAAAATCCTGGGACTGATTATTTAAAGTCAAAGTTGGAGAAGAGAAAATTAGGTGACTTCAGAGATTAGGATACAAGAAATAGCTCGCCTTACCTGTAAATATAAAAAAAAAAAAAAAAAGAGAGAAAAAACCTGAAACAAAACAAAAAGAACAAACCAAACCCAAACCCAAATAACCAGCAAATTCACAAAACTGGTAGGAATAAGAATCCATAGGATGTTTAGTAAGGTTACTAGATACAAGTTTAACTTACAAAAAAAAAAAAAAAAAGTCAACTAATAACAGTTTTTTCTAGACGGGCAATAGACAACTCAAAATATAATAGAAAATAAAATATGATTGTTAATAACAGAAGAACTGAAGTATTCAGGATTTAATTTGAAGACTATATTACAGGGAAAAGTTAAAAGTTCTAAGGGATACCAAAGAGAAACCTAAAGCATTTATTCTAAAAGTTTTATGGAAACAAAGATGTCCACAAATAATTATGCCAACAAAAAATGAGCTAAAACGAGAGATTTGCCTTAGCAAGCTTTAATATATATTAGAAAGGAAATCCAACAGAAAAAAATGGGCAATGTATGTGAACCGGCAATTTACAGAAAAGGGAGACCCAAGCGACTAAAGAAGCATGTGGAAAGATGTTTACACTCATCAGAAATGAGAGAATTTCAAAGCAAATCAACAACAATGTATCACATGACACACACCGGGATGTCAAAACTGAAACGCTGGACAATGCCAAGGTTTCACGGATCTGGGGAAATAGAAAATTTGCATACTGCTGGTAGAAGTGTGGATAGGTGCCCTCACACTGAAAAGCAACCTGACCACACTCAGTCAGTACAATGTGTTTATGCCCCTGTCTCAGCAGTGCCACTGCTGCACGTGTAACTCAGTGAATTCAATCTCCAGGTCTCTAAGGGAATGTGTATGAGCACCACGGACTGTAGAAGTGTGACCTGGAGGAAACCTCGGTGTGGACAAGTAAAATGGAGTGAAGGCATGCTATGGAGTACTGTGAAGCTGAGAAGCATGGTGTGACATGGCTCTATCTTAAGAACATGGTGTGTAGTGGGGGAAAAAACTGAGAAACAGAATGAAGTTCATAGGACCATGTGATGTATGCAAAGTAAATATGTGCACACTTAATTACCATACTAAGTATAGAAGCATGTATACGCATTTACGGATACAGATGAAGCCCATTAGAGTAGTAGCTACGGGGAGAGAGGAATGGGTGCAGGAAATGGGGAGTCAATGGAGAACAGGGCCTCGCAGACTGACAGGTGCTGTGAACTGAGAGTGTGGTGCTCTGCACCTGTGCGCCACATAAAGGAAAGAGAGGAAGAGAAATTATTGTGTATCAGAGACAGTTCCATGCTTGGCATTTAGTTTGAGATTACAGGGAAGCAAATTTGGAGTGATTTATTCTCCCAAAGAGATTTTGGTGAGTCTAGTGGGATTTGGCACATTAGATCTGAGGGATTTGTGATTAACTATGTCTTCTGCATCTTGCCTGTTTCCATAATGTCTTAGAAAATGGGGGCTTAAGATAGTTTGAGAGTTGATAATTGGAAAACAATGCTACTAAACGTAAATATTTTAGCAAGAGTTGGTCATTTTAGGAGCTTTTAACACGAAACAGGTGAATTGGAGAAAGAACTCAAAGGCCTCACTTTAAAGACTGCTAAAAGACAAAAGAGAGAAAAGAACAAAAAAGAGAAACACAAGGTTAGGACTGATGCAAATTTGTATTTTTACAGTTTTATTGATCTTAAAATTTTTCCCCGGGGAAATATTATCTCAGCATTCCTTTCTAAATCCTCTTAAGGTCCTTTTCCAATTCATTTCATTCTCTAACAACCCTGTGAATGAGATACTGTAACTTCATTTTACAGAACAAAAAAAACCCTGAAGCTCAGAAAGGATGAGTTACTTTTTCCAGGCCATGAAAGCAGAAAGTGAACTAGGATTCAAACCAGATACGGCTGGTTAGCTGCAAAACACGTGCTCTTTCTATTTCTATATACTAAAAGGTATTTGAGCTTACCTATACTTGTAAAGAGACCTATTTTTTGACATTATTATGTAGTATGCAGGATTCAGTGTATGGAAACAGAAGCCACTCTGTATTTTAAGTGAAGTAGGATTTAATATCATGAAGTAGTTGCTTATGAAACCATTGGAAGGATTGGAGAGGCAGGCTCTCAGCTGGACCACAAGAAAAGATTCCCAGAACACTGCAGAAATGACCTGCCAGTCAGGAAGGTGAGGAAGGTAGGAGATCAAGTGGGGATCAGGAGATCAGGAACAACCTTGGTAACTGAACCAGGAATCAGGAAAAACAGATCAGGAAGCTGTCATCACCAGTATTGCTCCTAAACATCCAAGAAGCTGGCGATTAAACACTGGAAAGCTGTGTGCAGCTGGCACAGTGCTTTAACTGCCTTTCCAAAACCATGTAAACAGAATGGACTCTGTATCTTCGTGATCATTCTTACCAGCAGAAAACAGCCAAAAGTATTTGGAAGAAGGCTTCTGTCTTATTTCTGCACCCAGTTGGCAAAATTTAACTGTCCTCTAGAACTCTGGCTGAAAGGGAGTCTGGGGAGTGTAGTTTTTAGCCTCCCAGACTCTATAGTATGGGGAAGCACATTAGAAAGATGTGGTTATGGGTAGTGAGTCCACAGGCATAATTCTATTTGAAACTCTAAGGTCATACCACTAAAAGTAAGAAGTCAATGAATTAACTTCTTAAACTCAAGAGTATCACATTCCCTGTCTGAATTCTGCACAACCATCATCATCTATTATCACTTGCTAGCAACATATCAAACTATAAGACAGACACTAAGAAAAAAAAATCACCCTCAGTGTTGAGCTAAGTGATACTTCTAGAAATAAAATAGTCACTCAAAAGCAAAACAGACAAACAAAAATCCCCAAACCTCAATGGGCAGGTGAAACAGCAGATTAGATATAGTTGAAGAGAGAATTGGTAAACTGGGAAGTAGCATTGAGGAAATTATTCTGATTGAAGCAGAGAGACACAAGGAGATGGAAAACATGAAAGAGTGAAGAGTCATGGAAGACAGATGCCATATGTATGTATATATATACATATATGTGTATATGTATATATATACATATATACATACATATAAGACCTAGCCAGACAATCAGCTTTAATGCATCTTTTGGAGCAAAAATTAATATAAGACCCAGTATTATATTATATTATATTATATTATATTACATTATATTATATTATTATATTAAATAAGACCGGGTCTTATAGTAAAATAAGACCGGGTCTTATATTAATTTTTGCTCCAAAAGACGCATTAGAGCTGATTGTCTGGCTAGGTCTTATTTTGGGGGAAATACGGTGTATATATATATAGATATAATGGGAACTACAGAGAAAGTCAACTCTGGAGGTTTGGAGATAATTGCTAAAATATTACTATAAAGACATGCATGTTCAGAGTTCCAAGCAGGCTAGATAACAAACAAAAAAATACATAAAATAAAAAATCACCCTCCAGAACACCAAAGGGGAAAAAAAAATCTAACAAAAGCAAAAGAAAGGAAAGGTAGATTACCTTTAAAGGAATAATAGACTGATAGTAGACTTCTCATCAGCAACAACAGAGGCTAGAAATAATATCCTAAATGTGCTGAAGGGAAAAAACTCCACCCAAAATTTTATACGTAAATTATCATTCAGGGAAGTAAAATATAGCTTTTTCTAATAATGCAGAGACTTAGAGAATTTATAAATCACAGACCCTCACTCAAAGATCTATAGGACAGACTCCAGAAAATGAGAAATTGAATCTATAAGGAAAGAAGGAGATGCAAGAAAAAATGGTGAGCAAAGAAACTGGTAAATATCGACTAATTCTAAATAAGTATTGATTTTTAAAAATAATAATTATAATAACTGACTTGAAGTGGGGGAATTAAAAACATACGAGAAAATAACACAGAAGATGAGGGTGGTAATCAGAGTTAAAACCTTTAAAGACCCTTGTGTTGTTAGGAAGGAGGGAAGGGATACTGATTAACTTCAGACTTTGTTAGGTCAGGATGTGTTCTTTGCATGTTTAGGGTAGCTATTTAAAGGATAGAAATAAACTGTATAACAGGAAAACCAAGGACTGCTTACCACTTGTCTGCAAGAGAAGAGGAGAGGAGGAAAGAGGAAGGGCTCCAGCTGTGGTCTACACTTCAATGTGGAGGACAGTAGTACATTTAAAAAATACATACTTTCTTTTTTTAGTCCTAAGTAAATAGGAGAAACAAGGAGGACATGGACATATTTCCTTGCTGGAGATTTGCTAACTCAGCCTTTGCTTGGTGTCACCCAGCAATTGGAAAGAGTGACACAGCAAATGGGACTCTGAACCCTGCCCTCAGCCACGCCGGTTCCCACCTCTGTAGCCCTCCTTCCCTGCCAGCTCAGCTTTAGCCTTTGTCTGTTGCCTGGGATGGAGCTATGTCTCCCACACCCCCTGCCCATTTGTATCCCAGGTGTGACCCTGCCTTGTTCTTTCCAGACCCTTCTCCAGGCCCAGAACTCTGAGCTTGTCCCTGCCTCCTGCTCAGCTCTGGGAACAAGGCCTGCCTCTGTCCTGCCACATGCTGCCTGCCATGTCCAGACATCTTTACACGGCAAGAAATACAATTTACTGAGCCTTTGTGGGCCATCCTCACGCTAGGCATCTTCAGACAAGTTACGGAGCCTCTTGGACTCAATAGTCTCAGCTGTAAATAGGGATAATAATAGCACGTACCTCGCAGTGTTGATATAAGGCTAAATGAGTTACTGTATGTAGAGCACACAGAATGGCATCTGGCACAAAGCAAGCACAATGTACCTGTTGGTTAAACGATAGGTAGTTCCTCTTAGCCCCATGTTACAGATGAGGAAACAGAGGCCTAGAAAGGCTCAATAACTTGCTTGAGGCCACACCTGGGCTACCTGTGCCCAAATGTTGTCATGCTCGCTGAGGCCAGAGCCAGCTCCAGTGCCCACAAATGGAGCAATGATCCCTACAGGCCAGCATTGTCCCAGCCCAGGAGGGGGTCTTGTCCCAGGTCCCAGGTTTTACTGGGATATCTATGTCATGTCCCTGTACCTGACCAGACCATGCTTGGCCTTGGGAACAAGTGTGGACTAAACCACCACAGTAAAATGGCCAGAAAAACAGGAGCAAAGGGCTCAGACGCGACTAGAATGCTGTCTCTGTTTGAGTGGCAAGAGGAGGGGGCTGTTCAAAGGAGACTTAAAATTCATTGAGCAGGTGGTGGGTCATGTGACCGGCAGCCGCCAGCCCACTGACGAGGCCGTGGGTTTGACTGGTGTCCTGGAGCAGGCTGCCTTCCTGAGAAGGATCAGTGCTCAGCGCCCTGAGCAGCAGCTAGGGCTGAAAAACACCCCTTTGGATCCCCCTCAGTCCAGGAGGGCCCACGGCTCATTTCCACAGGAGCTCAACTATGGCCAAACAGGACGCTTGAAAAAAGGAGCAAAGGAGTCATGAAGGCACGGCTCAGACGTGCTCTGCGGGGTGGGTGCCGAGGACGGAGCTTCCGGGGGGGAGTTGAGAACCGGGGTCATTGATAGCTAGGTTAAATTGCCCTCTGCAGAAGAGTCTTTGACAAGATCCTTTGGCGCCTCCAGAGTTGGACCCTGGGCCTCTTGGGTTCTGCTCCGGCTGGACCATCCTTGTTTTTCAAATAATCCGAGTGAAACATTTTTCTTCCACACCTCACCACCTGGCATGGTGGTTGGTGTGTCCACTCTGGGCTCCTTGCCCACGTTCAAGCGCTGGTCCCACCTCTTCCTGGTAGTCTGTCTCAAAGGGCTTTGTGAGGGCCTAAGTATTTAAGCCACAGAAAGCCTGTAGAATGGCGGACGTGCTCAAGCACTACTCACTCTTCCTAGTGATCGGTGGGCAGGATACACCAGGGGTACTTACATGAGCACTTGCTTTAGAATCAGGCAATCTGGGTTTGAATCCCAGGCTTTAGCTCAGAAAACAATCTAGACTCCCAGAGCTTCTGTTTCCTCTCCTGTAAAACAGGGATAAAAATGCCTTGGGGTGGTTACAAGGATGAGTAAGACAAGGTGAGTACACAGGTTAGCACAGCGTTGGCACCAGACAGACTTCATAGGCAGAAGGTACAATACTAATGGTAATGGTGATGTTCCCTAAGGAAGCTGATGCTTTGGGAGGGAAAGTGGCCTGTCCCAGGTCACCCAGATGTAAAGGCAGAACTGAGTCTGGAACCAGGTTTTCTGAATCTCCCTCGGAGCTCTTACCCCAGCTCCTGGCACTTGTCTTGGAGGCCACTGTGTCCTTTCATGACCAATGTCCTGGAGTTTTATTTTTGTGATGAAGTAAGATGCAGGACCGGTTTGAATCCTAAAAACCTTATACTATTAGTCTATAGAAGCCATTCAGTTTAGGGGTCAGCATTTTGACCTGATTTCCGAAGAGTGAATTTCCAGTTTGGGGACAATGGTGACTACTTGCAGGAGAGGTGTACCTTTAATGCAGGGATATTCTTTTGGAAAGGTCATTTGACTAGAAATGGAAAGAGAAGGGAGCTGTCAGAAGGCAAAGAAACAAGGCGAGGCTTCGGGCAAGGGACTTGACTGGGGAAACTGGATAAGCGGAAGGAGGGCCTGGGGCAAAGGCCGGGTGAGAGGTTCTGTCCAGGGCCTCGCCTCAGAGAGATTGTCTCTTCTCTCTGGGAAGCCCGCAGAGAGCTCTACCTGGTTTGTGCTCCTCGAATTTTTTCCAATTGCCATGTGGAACTGCCAACATTTTCCACATTAAGAACAAATCAAAAGAGATTTTTCACTAAGCATGAGTTAGTGGAAGGGAATGAGAGCAAATCAAATTCATGCAAAAATAGAGGAAATTAATTTTTAAAAAGTCCAACCAAACACCCTGTAATTTTCAGTGATTTCCTTTCAGGGAAACTGACCACTGTCACTATAAACAAAGAAGAGAATAAATAAATAAAAAGGGAAAGAAGGTTGTGTTTTTTTTCTCCTTGCCTCCCTGATGGATGGTTTATAGAGGCCTCGGGATAAAAGTCAGCCTCTAATTGTTCCCAGATGGCGCCCGCCTCTGCCTCTGCTTTGGTGTTTCCCCATGCCTCAGCCCTGGCCTGCTAGACAGGCTGGTGGTGATGGGAGCTGGACTGTCATCCTCTTGGCTCTGGCCGCAGCCAGATGCAGAGGGACAGCAGAAGGTCATAGCCACTGGCAGGAGGGCAGATGGTCACCATGGAAATGACAACCCGCCCGAGCCAGTGCCCGCACCCTCCCCCTGATTCAGAGTGTCTGGGCTCCAGCGTCTGACCCACTGACGGGCTCGTTTGCCTCCTTTCTCTCGGTATCCTCTCCTCACTGGGAAGGACTTTGCCCTTCCAATGCCCTGCCAACAGTGTGGCGTCTGGACTGGTTATTCATTACAAATAACCTCAACCCTTTCTGAAATGAGGTGTTCGTCAGAATTAGAAACCATCTCGTATCATCTTTGTTCCTGGACGGTCGGGGTTTGGGGCCTCTATGGATTGCCCTCAGCTGGCATCGCGGTCCCATCTGCTAGGAGTTTCCTCACCTCGTGTTGCCACCCCCAGCACCTTTGCCGCATGATGGCTTCCTGTAGCATTTGACTCCAGGCTGTTCACCAGGGAAGCACCTTCTGTCTCCTTCTGTCTCCTCTTCCCCCTCCCCCACCCTGCATCCCAGGAACAGGTCTTCTCCTGATTCCTCTACAACTGGGATTTAGCAAAAATGGGGGTTGGACATGTAGCCAGATTCTGAACCTCTATTCTCACCATCTTGGCTTCTCTATTGACTGTATTGTTGAGATTCCAGTACTTTTACAAGATGAGACATTCTCTTTGCACATAAGACGTTCGTCTTTCTCTAGGAAGAACTTGAAAACAACTTTTTAGTTGGTGAGTATCTCTTGCGAAACAAATATCATGATGAGTTGGGGTAAATGAATCAGAAACAGATGGATAAAATTTATCTGAAATGCAGAATTTCAACCCAGAGGAAGGGGTGGGGGGAGCGTTTGGGGTTTCCATGAGCCCAAAATACAAGGAAAGGGGCTTGAGCCTCTTGACTGATCCAGCCAGTTAATTTGGGAGCGCCCAGTCCTGCATCAGCAGAGACTTATGTGAGGCCCTCCAAAACGCCTGGTTATCAAGAACACAGAGCCGCTATCAAGTTTCTAAAACGTGGCTTCTGAAAGTAAGCTGTTCTAATTTACAATATACCTTCTAACTATTCCCCTGGAGCACATGGCTCCGTGGAAGATGGAAATTATTTTGGAGATAACCAGTTGCTGGGTTTGGCATCTACTCTGCAACAGTTACATGTGTGGAAAAAGGCCCTGATTGGTGCGGTGGGAGTGTGCTGGGGGGGAGGGGGCGGGGGCGGACACATCAGTGGTTTCAACAAGAATGAGAAAATACTGTATTTTGTGACAAAGTTGCTCCAGGGTAGGCAGATTACTCACAAATCGGTTACAGATTTCCTTAAAATATGTAGGGACTTCCACGCAGAAGAAAAGGAGTTTGGGGCCCAAATGCATTTGGAGTTTTGCTGAGCTCAAAAATGGGAATGGAGTTGGCGATGATGAGGGGTCCCGCAGTGGCTCCTGGGCCGGTCCTTGCCTTCCTACACACAGACCCTCCTAGGCACACCTCTGCAGGGTGGCTTTGCAGAATCCTCAACGGAAGTTGCTGCCCCTTGGTTCTCCAGTCGGCCTGCAACGTCAGTCTCCCCAGAACTGACCCGAGTAAGTGATTACCCCTACCACACAGCTCTTGTCGTTGTTCAAAGGAGGAGCCTGAAAGTGATTGGGGATCACTCAGAGTCCATCCTGAGTTGAATGTTGTACTGAAAATTTTAGACACTCCATCGCAGGCTCAACTGGGATCCTTCCTAGAAACTCCAAAGCATTAATTAATGTATTAGTTCACACTCACATCTAAAATGGGACTCTGTTTCTGTTACCATCTTGATATTCTTTTTTCAGCCAGGGGCAATGGCATCGACACAAACTGGAAATCTCAGATTCTTCCTTGAGTCTTCCCTCTTGCTCATCCTCAGACCCAGTCCATCAGCAAGCCATGAAAGTGTAACTCCCAAGCCTAAAACATTCTTGAATCCACACCATGTTACTGTCCCCCATCCAGGCCACCAGCATCTCAATTACCTCCAAATGGCCTCCACGGTCTCCACTCATGTTCTTTCTACATTTCTGCCAACCCATCCTCCAAATGGCTACCCTAGGAGCTGTTTTCCTTCTCAAAATGTAATTTAGATTGTGATGCATTTTATGCATTTGTCTGCATAAAATTCCTTAGTGGTTTCCCATTGTAGTTAGCATTAAATCCAATCTTCTCACAGTGACCTTTAAAACCTTGCATGATCCAACCCCTGCTTCCCTCAACCCCCTCTGCACTCCACCCCATCTTCCCTGGGATCCAGCTACACCTTCCTCCTCCCAGACACCCACACCCATTTCAAGCCCTTCACAGACACACATCATTTGTTTTCTGTTTTGAGTCTCAGCTTAAATGTCTTTTCCTATTTGTTCATAAATAATAATAATGATCCAAAGCCCCAAGACTTTAATGTAAATAAGCCACTGATTACGGTAGAAAATAGAAAAGTTTTCTGGCTGCAGATCTTAATTTCTGTTCAGTCTTTGACACTTGTTAGCAGAAGGATGCATATTTGCATGCGTGCACACATACATTAACGCATACACATACAAGACTGGCAATTAAGTTCACAAACTCATCCTAGAGAAAAGTGCTACATACCTCATTGCTGAATATCACTACAGTCACCTTTGAAGTACTCCCCTTCCATGCACCAATGCCAGCACCTAGTCCACCCTTCAGAGCAATTTTGGAACTCTTTTTCTGGAATGGCCGTCAGAGCTGTCGTCATATTACCCTTGATGTCCTGCATACCATCAAAATGTCTTCCTTTATTTTCACGTAAAGAAAGAAGTCACTGGGGGCCAGATCAGGTGAGTAGGGAGGGTGTTCCAATACAGTTATTTGTTTACTGGCTAAAAACTCCCTCACAGACAGTGCCGTGTGAGCTGGTGCGTTGTCGTGATGCAAGAGCCATGAATTGTTGGTGAAAAGTTCAGGTCGTCTAACTTTTTCATGCAGCCTTTTCAGCACTTCCAAATAGTAAACTTGGTTAACTGTTTGTCCAGTTGGTACAAATTCGTAATGAATAATCCCTCTGATATAAAAAAAGGTTAGCAACATCGTTGCAACAAGTTCACGAACTTAATTGTCAGACCTCGTATTGTAGCACCTGACCCTGGCAAGGACTGCACTGGTGAAGAGAGGTTGATAGAAGCAGAGCTGGACCTCATGAACAAATCCTCACAACGGAAATAACATAAAACAAAACAACTGTAACCCAGGACCCTCACAGCCCAGGACACCCTGGCAAGGTGTTTCTGTGAGTAAGGGCCTCCCTTCTCTTTCCTGACAGTGGAAGATGACACCTGCTGGGTCAGTGGTAAGGGAACTGGTAAACATGAATATCCCATTGCACCTGCGGAGACAGGATAGATCGACCTACTTGGGATCATGAAGGGAAGAGAGTGAGGGAGGAAGGTCTGATTTAAGACAGACAGGGCGGGGTGGGCTCTCAGACAAGGTTTTGATTCTCTGTTATAAACTCTCCCCATTACAAAACAATGCATGTTCTCTTGGAAACTTTTAAACATTATAAAATATTAAGATCTAGGGGGAACAAATCTCCTAGAGTTCCCTTAGTGTTCTGATGCATTTATTCCTGCCTTTTCTCTGTGCAGGCTTTTGGTATTTCGTTTTGTTTTGTTTTTAGTGTTACAGGGCAGCCATCATACTGTATATACAACTTTCTGTCCTGATTTTCTACTTAACGGAAGTGTTTTTTAGGTTATTACCTCGTCACTGAGAATATCATTATTAAAGGGATGGATGTACCCAAGATTCAATTTATCTTTCCCCTATGAATGGGAATTTACTTTAATAGTCAATTATACACAAAGCATTATTAACAATTTTTGCATGAAAGATTTAGGATGACTTTCTCAGGATAGATCACATGAATTCTTTAAGTTGGGCTAGTCATTTTAAGCCGTAACTTCACATTTATTTAGTTCATTGTGGTCAGTAATCATTTTTAAATCTCTTTGTCTCTTGATCTCCTTTTGCTTTCCCTTAGGTTCTTTATAAAATAACTTCCAAATGGTTGCAAAAGGTGTCACCAATCTATAGGTGTGTGATTGCTGCTCAGCAAAATCCTTGTCCCCTTCTTCCAGGGCACACATCTGGATCCATTTCCCACCTTCCCTTACTGGGAAGATGTGTCACGTGGTTGAGTTTTAGCCAATGGAGTGTGAGAGAAAATGAGTCATCTTGCTCCAGGTCTTGTCAAAAAGTCTCTCATGTATCATCCACCACAGTTTTCTCCTTCCAACTGGATGCACAATGCCTAGAGGATGACAGAGCCATGAGATAGAAGGGGCCTGGGTCTCTGAATGGCATAGACGAGAATCACCCTGCCTTTCTGAACAGCTGTCCAGAACTATTTATGGTAAGAAACAAACTATTTAAGCAAGAAACAAACTTGCATTGCATTGAGACAGTACAGTTTGGATCTGTTTGTTACAACAGTTCAGCCCACACTCATAAATACAGGGTACAAACAAAGCCCCAGCAACATTAATCTCCAACTTTCGGTGGCTTTGAGTCCCTGCTAGTAGGAGTGCAGGACTTACTTCCTCCTCCTCACCCAGGTATTTCTGGAGGTGCCGGGCTTCTGCGTTCACAGGAACTTTTCTGCTCATTCTCCTCCATCTGTCTCACGAAGGAATCCCATCTCCTTCCCCAAGGGAATAAAGCACAGCTGTTACTGACCACCCAGTGGGGTGGCCTTGGAGTCGACAGAGTTGGGGACGTGCCTTGAGTTCCTCAGGGATAGGTACTATTGGAAGCTCCACCTGGAGAAGGGTTTAGGCATCTACCCTGAGGTGTCCCCAGGTAGGACCCATAGACTGCTGGCTGGAGTGGGGGGAAGTTCTGAATGGCATTGCCCGAGGCGAAACTAAACATAATCCTCTTCAAGCCTCTTTACTGAGAGGTGGGGTTGGGGGAGGCAATGGACAGTGAGAGACAGGAGGAGGTAGGGCAGCACGTCCTGGCAATGCCCAAGAGCTCCAGAGTAGGGCCTGTGGCCTTGCTCATGGGAGCGTAGGGGTCTTCCAAGGTGCCAAATCTGTTTAAACATGTGCCACAAAATTATAAGGTGCTATTTCCTGAGCTGCCTAATTTAAAAACCCACATCAATGACGGACTAATAAAAATATCATTTCTTATTCCACATATGACGAAAGCTTCCTCAGTGCCAATGTTTCCACTAAGGAGCCTCTTGCTGTGTGATGGCCCCACTTGTACGGTTTCACGGGCTGCCCTGTCACAAAGGGAGGTAGAGTGAGGTCATCAAATCCCAGCAGACTCAGCTAGTCCAGTGCAAGCTCCCTGTGCCCTAGTTTCCTCCTCTGTAAGGTGAGGACAAAAGTGGAATCTGTTTCACAGGTTTTTGGGAGGATTAAATGAACAAAAGCCTGAGAAGTCACATAACTGCTTGGAAGATAGCTATGATTCTAAGAAAGAGGCTTTCTCTGGCTGAATTCTATAGCTTAAAGAGTATGATCTTATATTTATCAGACACCTAAACCAAGTAAAAGAGCTGCCCAATTTGGAAAGCACTTTCATGCTTTGTTTTTGTTCCAGTTCAGGTTTTTATTTTCCTTTTTTAAAATTATTTTTTAAAAATAAAGTCCAATTATTTTTTCAAACCGGTTTGCTGGGCTTTTGGAAAATCTTTGGCTTGGTTAGTGACAAAGTTTGAAAAGTAGCGTTTGGGTTTGGTTGGGCTTTTCGCTGAAGAGAGCAGCTTGGGCTGCTGGGCGATGCACAGTTTGGCTCAGCTCCAAGTGACCAGGAGATTTTGATTCTTTGTTGCTCTCTGGCACATGAGCAAGAAAAGAGGACAGCAATGCCCTAGAAGTCGGCTCATCTGCTCATCCTGCAAGGAGCTGGGCTGTAGGCAGTGCATCAAAAAGTTACTTGAAAAGAGTGGCTCACAAGCATCTTGAAATATGACCGTTTTAGAGGCCTCAGAACCAAGCACCTCACATTGCAGGATCATAGCGGCTGGAGACAATTTTGTTGTTGTTTGTTTGTTTGTTTGTTTCATAATAAGTAGCATAACAGCTTTACCCCAAACCTCACAGGCACTTGGAAAAGCCTGCAGCAGAAGCAGGTCTTAGCCTGAAAGGTCAGCAGATATTTGCACTAAAGTTCATGTCCATTGACGAATTTTAACTTCCGGCCTCATGCTATTTGAGGACCATGAAATTTGTAGGAAATACTGAAGTCATCACCAAAAAAACTGCGTTTAGATACATTTTCCGACTACTTTGAACCAGAGAGGTGAAGTGAATTTCTAAGTCACCTGACAGCATATGAGGGCACAAGAACTACCAGTGGGACCTCCAGTGTCTGGTGGCCTGCTCTAACTTCCAGAATGTCCTTGTGCTCAGGAGGGCAGATACGTGCCTTAATGGGATTCTTCAGATCACTGGTAAGTCCATAGCAATCCATCACTCAAGTGAATAGTGTATTTTCTCACTTTCCTTTTGGGTATCTCAACACCTGAAGAGAGACTAAGGTCCATAACACAGGAAAACAACTAGTAAATCAATGTGCTGTGATTTTATTTATATAATTTTTCTAGGGCTAATTATTTTCCCTTGGGATCCCAGTTTCCCGAGGCCCTACGCCTATAAAAAATAAAAACCTGAATCTCATTAGCTCTTACCCCCTGACCCCGAGTATTTCTGGGAGTCATCCCCATAGACACAGCCCAGGGTCTGTGGGGAAGCAGTCTTGTTTGGGACCGTTGGAGGCTCTCCTACCTCTGTGCTGCTTCCAGAGTTTGTTAGGAAACATCTGTTTGCCCTTAGCCTTCTATCTTAGGTCTCAGAAATGAATCCCTGTGCGTTTCAGAGGTGATAAACTAGAGTCACAGATTTCAAGCTCCAGCTCTCTTCAGAATCGTGGCTTCCCTCTGACCCTGACATGTGTTTCGGTTAAGTTGATCCCAGGTGGCTGTCTCGTCCCTTGGGCGGTGTTCTTCCAGGTGGTCTTTCTCCTTTCGGTCACATGTTCTGGTGGCCCTGCCAATGAGCTTCCCACACACACCCAGACAAGTCCAATTTCCTACTGAGGACTTCTCTGCTTGTCTTAAAGAGTGGCTGTGGGTAAATGAAAATATTATGAACTTAGAGTTTGAGCTATCAGTTTATGAGATGGATTTAAATCAACCATATTAAATAAGTAATGAGAAAGCATATTGTAAACTATAAGTCCTCTGCAGATAATAGACAGATTTGCCAAAAATCAGTTTGCCACATAATCTGCTTGCCGGTGTTTCCCATTTCCTTGCAGTTCTCATTTGGAAGCAGTCGGGGGATATACGGCCCACTACGGCCTTTGATCAGGTGGAATTACCTACTAACCCAAATCGTGTTTCTATTAACTACTTATAATGTTGACAATAATTCACACTGCATGAAATGGTTTCCATAGCCTTTGAGGGTTTTTGTTTGTTTGTTTTCAGTTCTAGTTTTGCTGAGGCTTTCTAAATGCAATCCCCGAGCTAGCTCGTGGGAGAGGGGCCTGAGCACCTCCTGGAGAAAGGTTTTGGAGATCCTGCCTTACAACAGTGTTGTCCTTCCCTACCCCCCACCTCACCCCACACTTGCCCCTGTGTCCTGCCCTCATAATCACCTTGTAGCAAGCCCTCATGCCTCCTTTCACACCGTCTTGGAAACTGCCAGTTTGGAGTACAATTGTCATTTCTGGAAAATTGTCATTTCTGGTAAGACTTATTCTAACAGGGGTAGATCGTCTGCAAATACAACTGATAACAATTCTTCCCACCCCTTATGGGCAATGAAAGATAAGGTGTATTCCTCCTCCCCTTGAATCTGGGCTGACTTTGGGCAAGTGGCATTCTGGAACTTCTGAGCCTACGCTTTAAGAGGGCTGGCAGCTTCTGTTATCCCGAGACTCTGAGCTACTCCATGTAAGTCAGACTACCCTACAGAAAGAAACGTGCCATCAGTTCTGGGCTGTTCCAGCCACAGCAGCTGAAGGACCAGGCATGTGGGTGAGCTCAGTGCAGCCTCCAGACTGTAGAATCATGAGCAGATAAATGGTTCTTGTTTTAAATCACTAATTTATGGGGCGGCTTATTACCTACCAAAAAATAATGGATACACCATCGGTAGTAAATTGATTACTCTGGCAGCTTGCATATGATTGACTTGAAACTTATTGGGAAGATGTGAGCAACTTTGCATGATGGACTAGGGCCTTCTGGGAGAAATTAGAGTGAAACCTCAATTTCTCTTCACAGAGATTTCAAGAATCCAAAACCCAGACTATAATCCAAGGATAGGCAGTAACCTCCTGAAATAAAACGGGTGGAGTGGCAGTGATCAAAGCTCAGGACGCTCATGGACAGCCACACTGCTTCCTGTACTAGGGCAGCAGCCACAGGCAGAGGGACTCTAATTCCCCACATAGCTAGGTCTCATTGAGAACGGCCAGATCAACATATTGGAGTTTCCTTTAGGAAGGGGAGGTTAAGGGAAGGAGGGGCTTGAGAAGGGGGAGGGGGGGAAAGAGACTCAACACACTGGAGCCTCAAGCACTGCCCTTTGAGACAATATTGGGGGCAGGGTATATTTTCACTCCCAAACTGTAAAGTCAGATATCCCAGGTGTATTACTATTATAATTTTTAGTTTAATTTTCCAGCTTGAGGAAGAAAAGAATTGTTGACATAAAAGCCAGCAACAGAAGTTTAAAAGAAATATCCTCCTGTTCACAAGCAGTGCCATTCTTTCTTTTCAAATACATATTGTATGTTTCAGAACACAAAGAAATAATTTTTAGCATATGAGGAAAATTGTTCATAACATTCCCACAACGTAGTGTTTGAAAATAAGCCCTCACTGAATACATGAATGGTTAAAATATTGATTTTTTTTCTAAACAAAGCCTCCGAAAGATGACTGATTTGGCTTTTTCCTGTTCTTTCTTTTTTGTTTTTTCCCCCAAAATCAACAAATCAGAACACACCTCTACCTTGCTGAACTTGAACTCCAAACGTGTGCTTAAGGGAGACAGGGCTGACAGCCCAGGGACTTGGGGGTCCCATTAGCAGTCATCCACACCCATTACCCTGTCTCTCTGGATTTCCTTTCATGCCATGGTTTTAACACTTTTTGCAAAGAGAACAGGCAGACAGATTGTGAAATTTGCATGCAGATCCTTCTTGATAGTAAAAATGCTTCAAGATGTGGCTGGGAGGGCTGGGTGGTTGACTTCTAGGGCTTTGTAAGGCCCTTCCTGGTCTCAGCCTCATTTCTGACGGTGGAGTGACCCTTTGGTCAGAACCACCCCTCACCTCCTCTGCAGCAAGGGGTTCTCAGAGGAGACCATGTGACCCGGGGGATGGCGTTTTCTGGAGTAGTTGGAGGTCAAGTCTCAGAGTGGTGGGATGAGCAGCAAGGAACTGTAGAGGGCAGAGTGGGACAACATGGTGGGTATGCAGACCCTGTTCAGTGACTCTCATCATGGCTTGAGTTCATCCCATGATCATGGGTAAAAGGGAAGATGTTACCCACTGGGTCACTCTGCCATGATAGTTGGAACGTGGGCCCACAAATCTGTCAGACCTTTTCTTTTAGCGTCAACCCGTCAGGTTTCTAAGATTCTCCCCCAGGGATGTCTCTCTAGCATAAGTTTTCTTAACCGGGGGTTAAACTTTAAAGGGGCCCATGAATTTGGATGAGAAGGAAAGTTGCATTTATATTTTTACTCACTTTAAATTGAAATTTAGAATTCCTGAGACGTAATTGACATTTAACGATTAGCTTCAGGTGTGCAACACGATGATTTAATGTTTGTACATATTGCAAAATGATCTCCACAATAAGTCTAGTTAACATCCATGACAGTTAAAATTTTTTTTCTTGTGTTGAGAACTTTTAAGATCTACTCTTTTAGCAACTTGCAGATATACACTGTAGTATTATTATAGTCACCATGCTGTACATTACATCTCTAGGACTTCTTTATCTTATCACTGGAAGTTTGTACCTTTTGACCACCTTCACCCATGTCACCCACCCCCACCCTTGAAATGCAGTATTTACCATCAGCAGAAATCACAGATACTTTTATACTACAGTTGTGCACATTGGGAAATGTTATTCACACCCATCGCTACTCCAGTATCGTGGTACTCATTAAACCTACTCCTGAAGCTTGCTATTTAAGGTCTTAATAGAGAAGTGCGTATAAAACTGTATCACACACCTCATACCCATTCGGAGGGCTACCGTCAAAATAACTGTCTGAGGACACAGCTTTGGTTCCTGGATAAATGAGGATAGCGCCTGGAAAATCAATTTTATTCAAGGATTACACCTTTCAAACATTTTTATATGAAAAGAAATCTGGATGTATTATGGGGTAGAAAGCACACTTTACAGGAATTTTTGAGATAAAATATGAACTATTAAATGCATTTTGTGTGTGTGGCTGGTTGTTTGGATATGCGTCCAGAACTTCAGAGGTTCACAGTCTCCTCCCCGTGTAAGGGGTAGACGTGTCCCTTGAAATTTTGAGATGTGTCACCAAAAGTGAACATGCCCCGCCCTCAACATGCCAGCTACGTATGTCTGTGGAAGAAGTCCTCAGGTCCTTTTTTAGCTCATGGCCCTTTAAATTAGGGAGGCTGAACAGAGTGGCTGAAAAAGCTAATGTTTTCACAGGAGATAAACGTGGGTTCAAATCTGAGCTCTGCCAGTTACTGGCTGTGTGACTTTGCGCAGGTTACTTACCCACCCAGGATTTTCCCGTCTGTAAAGAGAGATAGCAGTATCTACCTCATCAAGATATAAAACACCTGGTCCCTAGATAGGGCTCAATACAATTGAGATTCAAAAAAGCAAAACCAAGCTCCTGTCTGTGGATCCACCCTCCTAGGGATTTCTGGGCCTGGGTACCAATTTTCATCTCACCTCCTCCATCCCATCCCAGTCTGAAGGACGGATCTAGGACAGAGGTCTGGTGAAGGAGCCAGAATTGCGCTTTCTCTCTCTCTCTCAGTCTGTGCTTGAGAGTCCTCAGTCTTGTTCTGGCTGCCTCCTTTCAAGTGCTTCCCATTCGACAACAAATCTGAATGGTCTGAGAGCAGCTGCAGAAGAACTGGTGGAAAGGTCGCAGAGCTGAGGCTGGGCCACCTCAGTGGTGCCCTGGGGAGGCCCGCAAGTCTGCGGCTTTTATCAGGACACGTGATCAGCACTGTAAACCTGTCGGCCCTGTTAATGAGGCCACCGCACTCCCGACCAAGGCCAAAGAAGTGGCTTCTAGACAAGCCTAAAGCAGCATGCAGGTGTGGAGTTGTTTGCTTGTTGTACCCTGGCATGCAAGCACGAGGCAAGCAGGTAGCGCGCAGGCAGGTAGCGCGCAGTGGCAGGCACTCCCGCACACTTGCAATTCTCCTGAGCGCTGAATCGGGTGGCAGTCCACAGAGCGTTCAGGGGCCCAGGAGAGGCAGGAGGGGTTGGGACCTTTGGCCAAGCCACAGGACGATGGTCAGGATCGGGGAGCCAGTAGGGTGAATGGAAGGGAGACCAGCAGCATGAGCAGGTCTTGAGCCAGCAGCATGCCTGGAGAGATGAGCTGGGTAGGAAAACCGGAAGACAGCAGAGGAAATTCAACAGCGCAGTCTCCTCTCTTTTTCTCCTTAGGGCTCTAGAGCCCTGCGTGTCTAGTCCCAGCTTGCTTCTTCAGTCTCGTTTCTCACTATGTCCCTGTCCCACTGTCAGCTCTAGACATCTCCCCTGGATTGGGGCAGACTGCCCTGGGGTTTCTGCTGACAGCCCAGCCAGGCTCCCACAGGTGGGGAGCATCCCCTGCATGCCAGCCCCTAGTGTAGAGCATAGAGCAGGCCAGTCCAGGCCGTGGGAGGCTCAGCTCTTTAGGCCTCCTCTTCCTCTGAGGCCAAAGAATGGGCTGTGGTCAGCACATGTTGAGTGTTTCTCAGACAGGCTCAGGGAGCTAGTGTTATTAAACTGCCAAACAATAGAGTAGTAACACCCTATATTTGTGCTTTCGAGTTTGAAAAGCTCTTTCATCAATATTATCTAATTGAATTTTCATGCCAACCTTATGAGCTTAATATTATCCCTGTAATATTATTCCCATTACCAAAGAGGAAACTGAGGCAGGGAAAGGTTAAGCAACTTGCCCCGCTCACAGGATTTTTTTTTTCCTTTCTGTTCAGTTTTCTGCTAAGATTCCCAGTGGTTAGATTATGGTAGGGAGTAAAAGACCAACCACTGCAAATATCACTCGTGGCTAGTGTCTGGTCCAAAGCTGAGAGTGTCAGGTTCTGAAAGCATCCCATACAAGAGAAGGCCACTCCTGGGCCCTCAGGGCTGCTATCAGCCTGGTTTATAAATGGGTCTAAAGCTAAATGAGACCTGAGATGGTGGGACTCGGGTAGAGGCTGAGGACCACATGAGAGACAAAGCTGGGAGTGAGGGCCTGGTCAGGGGAAGTCTTCAGTGGCCGAACACAGGTACCACACACATGTCTGCTTCAGCATCCAGAGGATGTCCTGGAAAATCCTGTAGGTCCTTAACCCTGTGATGCCAGTATCCCCACCTCTTGTCTCCCAAGGTCCCAGGCAGAAAGGAGACTCCAGTTCAGTCATTCTGCACAGGGTGGTACCACCAGCCGGCGGCCTCAGATGACATTTAGTAGGTGAGCCAAACGATGCCTGACACCCTGCCATTCCTGAGGCTGTCCTATAAAATGAATTGTAAGGCCTGCACAACTGTCAAGTGTCCAGCTTGGACAGTCAGTCCTGGAGGTGTAAAGCCTGCTTTTATCATCTTCTATCAGAACTCAATAAAGTGATTTTTTTCCCCTCTTTCTTCCGCCCGCCTGCCCCCACTCTAGTTCAAGCCGTTGTTTCTCAGTCTAGTTGTGTAGGACACAGCTCCCTCGCCCATGCTGGTATTGTGAGCCTTGCGCTCCCCCCGGCTGAGGCAGTTGGTTGCCAGTCGGCCACTCACAGCAGCCCGCAGGAGCTCTTGCCATCCTCCAGCTGCTCATGGCAGCCCAGCTCCAGGGAGAGCCATTGTTCACAGTCTTAGCTATAGAGGGCGCAGCTCACTGGCCCATGTGGGAATCGAACCGGCAACCTTGGCGTTAGGAGCACGGGTGCTCCAACCACCTGAGCCACCGGGTCGGCCCAATAAAATGATTTTTGCATGGTTTGAGACTCCAGTGAATTTTCCCAGGAAAGCAAACTGTACATAAGATAAGATTGTACTCCAACAATGGGCACAATTTAGTTAAAATTTGTCCCCACTAGAAATGCTGCTGGTAGTTTTTTAATCCCAGTATGACCCACCTTCATCTCCGGGCATTAGTGATATAGCCAGCATGGGGATGGGGGCAGGGTGGTCTCTTTACAGTTGGAGTTGTTCTTCATCAGGGCTTCCAGAATAGTCATGGCCACACATTTGCATATGGCAACACATTAATTTGTCATAATATATTGCATATGGCAGCATATTAATTTATCATAAATCACTTTCTATTAAAGATATTGACCTTTTAAAATGTTGTGTATAGATACATAGTACCTTTCGTTTCAGGCTGGTAAAGGAGCATTATGAAATATTTGTAAGAGAGAAGAGGCTTTGCATTTGAGAAGGTTGAGCATCCTCGTCCTGAACATAAGGCAGTTTCTGTCTTTTCCTAAGAATCGTAGGATTTCAGGGTTGGAAGAGACCCTGAAGCTGACACAGTCCTTCCCCTGCCTCCAGCCAGTGCTCAAATCTATGCAGGTGGAGTGAGGACTGAGGGTCTGCACACACCTTCTTCCTCCTGTGATATGACCCCTGTGAAGTCCCAGGATGGGGCAGAGCAGGGGGCCTGGAGGATGAAGGCCCCTGATCAGCGAGCCTTACGGGTCTTGGCAGGAGGTGTGTAGATTCTGGTGTCCAAGAGCCACTTAAGATATCCACTTAACGCTCTGGGCACCAGCTCAGTGGGAAAACCTGAACCTGCTTTCCAAGTAGGAGTATTCTCTTCTCAAAGGCTCAGTCCGTATCAGGCATCCCAGAAAGGCTAAGATGGTGGATAAACACTCCGTGTCTCAAAATGTGTCCTGGTCCCCGAATCGGAATGACACTGTGGGCATCTGATTGTCACGAAGCACTGGGTTCCTTGGAAATGAGTAAATAGATGGCAGAGGTCACTACGCAACTAGAGAACAACTAATCAAAGGTGTCCGCTCTTGGTAGTTTATTCCAGAGTCAAGCACCTACGACTCCATATACTAGAATAAAGGGACTGTGTCAAAGGTGTGCTTCCACCAAGGCTGGCCCCAGGGTTTCTGCTGACTCAGTGTCCTCAAGCTGCTTCAACAGAGAGACCCGAAGAGCAGAATCCTGGGGTAGACCTCACCTTCTGCTTTCTGACCAAGTTTCTCTGCTGCACGCTGCTCTCACACTCCATCCTGCCCCTCTTCCTTCCTTCCCACCACACCCTCTACCCCATGGGTTTCCAACTCCCTTGTTCTGTCCCATGGCCTGTGCCCTTTCCACTGGGGGCTGGACAGCCTTACTTCACCTACTGTTTGCCCACTCCCCGTCTCTGGGCTGACACAGAACCCCTGTCTTCCTGTGGAATGCAGTAGCAATTCTGAGCGTGGTGTGGGACGAGGAGTCCAGCTCCTCCTATAAACTTTTTATAGCTTAGGAAAATAAACATGTGGTTTCAGGTTTTTGCATAAGCAGTGCTTGCCGAGTTTGAGCTTGCTTTACAGATCTACGAAAGAAAATATTGGGAGAGCTAATAAATTTCTGAGCCAGCCAAGGGACAGTAGTCCAGAAACCTCAGGGAGGGTTTGATGGTTTAGGAGATAAGCAGCTGAGTTATCACAGCAGCTGTCATTTCATTCCTCTCCTGCTCAGAGTCTGCCTGCCTGAGTGACATGGCCAGGCTCCCGAGTTCCCCGGGGCAGGGAACCAGTGAAGAGATGAGGGAATCACAGTGTTTCCCTGTTGTGAGGGCCCTTGGAATGACTTTACAGATGAGGAAGCAGGGTCCAGAGAGAGAAAGTGAAGGAAGTGACCTACTGGGTCACACAACTCTTTAGAGCAGGGGCCAGTATAGTTTTCACTCAAGTAGCAATCCAGGCATGTGTTGTGTGCTGGGCGGGGGATGCAGGGAGCCCACTTGATGTGTGTGTGCGTGAAACAGGGCAGTGGGAGGGCTTCAGGGGCCACTTCTGAGGTTTCCTTCCTGGGTTTGTGAAGGAGCAGAGAGCCTGGGTGGAGACAGAATGACTACGCGGTTTCCAATTGGAGCACTGGGTTTTAACAATAAATGTAATAATAAACACTGCTCTTCTTACCATTTATTAAGCATTTACTCTGTGCCAGGATCAGAAGTGACCCCACTGAATCCTCATAGTTCTGAGAGGCTGAGATTACAATCCCTGTTTTGCAGCTGAGAAAAACTGCAAATCACTTGCTGACAGTCACCTGGCTGGAAAATGGCAGAGCGAGGAGTCAACTCAGGCTGCCTGACCCCCGAAGCCTGTGTACCTGCTCAAACAGCTCAGAAAGGAGCAGGTTATGGGAAAGGCAAGGAGGTTGGTTTAGGCCGGTGAGTCCGAGGACCCCGTGGTACCATCAGGCAGACATACAGGTCCAGGCCAGCGATGGGCATCAGAGTGGGGCTTGTGGAGTTGGGGGTCACCTGCTGGAGAGTAGATATTGAAACAGGGAAATCCCGTGTGTAGAGAGAGAGGTGCTGGAGTGTTGGGTGGAGACCTGCGGCACATCAGTGGTTACGGGCAGGCAGAAGGCGCCAGGGCTCTGAAGGTGGCTCCAGCCTTCCTTGTTGCCAAGGGGAGGCCACACCACCACAGGATGTCCCTGCTCAAGGTATCATGGCTCCTAAGACTGACACTACTGCTGTCCATTGAGAAAAAGGCGAATCCCGTGACTGATAAGGACATAGGAGGACAGGCATACGTTCCTCTGTTGCTGTGCCTTCTAGGGACACTCATTCTTTCCAGGCCAGTCCAGCAGTATCTGAATCAACCCTAAAGCGGGACATGCCCTTTGAACCTAGCATTTCATCTTCCAGGAATTTATTCTGAGGACATAATCAGGGACATGTACGAGGCTATGCATCACAGCAGGAGTTACGTTTAAATGTTTCACATTAAGGGATTGGTCAAACAATGAAATACATGCAGCCACTATGATCAAATGGCAGAATATTATTTATGGCCAATGTTTTTGACATCGTGTTAAGTTTTACTTGATAGGCTATGAACATTTTGAGTAGCTTGGGACAATTTTTTTGTAAAGAAAAATTGGACACGTGTACATATTTCAGTGCACTTGCCATGTAGTTTGCAGGCTTCTCTTTGGAGGGTAAGATTGTGGGGACAAGTTTTCTCTTTTTCACTTTTTCAGATATTGCAAGGTTGGTTGTTTCTTTTTAAGTGAAGAGTATATCATTATTGTAACTTGAGTTATTTATTTATTTTTTAATGAGGGCGCAGCTCACAGTGGCCCAGGTGGGGATCGAACTGGCAACCTTGGTATTATTAGCACCATGCTCTAACCAATGGAGCTAACCGGCCACCCCTCATTTTTGTAACCTGAAAAAATAATGTTTCTGTAAGGACTCATCATTAATATTAGCAAATGCCTGGTGCTTATTTCACGCCAGGTGCTGTTCTGAGTGCTTTGCAGGGATTAAGGAATGGAACCCTTAAGAGAATCCAGATGAGGGAACCGTGGCTCAGGAAGGTCAGGCAGGATATCCAAGTTCACAGAGCTTGTTTGTGGCAGAGCTGGAAACTGAAGCCAAGCCAGCTGCCATGCTCTGAACCACTGTCCGACGCTATGGCTCCCCAGTGAGAAAAAGGCAGTCCCCGTGGCCGACAAGGATATAGGAGGACAGGCACGTGCTAGTGTTTGCAGCAAGGTTTGCCTTGCTACACCTTGACCTCCTGAGTGACCCATAATGGCAGTGTCCAGGCACCGTGTTCAGTGAATGAATGAATGAAGGAAGGAAGGATGCATGCATGCAAGTGACAGGCCCCGCTCATCCTCCAAGATCTGAAAAGAAATCCCAGCATGCTTTTTGCTAGATTCAAGCATGACCATGATGGGGCTTGAGGAACATTCCCCCCACCTCAAGACAAGTAGGTGACTTTTCTTCATACCCCCTCTAGGAAGTGTCTCTGTCAGCTGAGAAACGTGCCTTGTCGTCCAGCTCCCTGAAAGAATAGCGATTCAGGGTCTCAGGGCTCTGTCCCCACCATGGGGATTCACTAGGCTTGGTAGATTATTGCATTGGTGGCCTCAAATGGACTACATCTTCTAGAATTCACACTTTCAATGTGTCTCCCCCACATTGATTCTGCATTGTCTATGTGGCTTGCTTTGACCAAGGGGACATTAGCAAGTGTGATGCAGCAGAGTCTTGATAAGTGCTTGCTCAATAGCCTTGTCTTCTCAGAATGGTCTCTCTTGGAGCCCAGCTACCATGCTGTAAGGAAATCCAGGCTAGACCACTGAATAATGCAAGGCCATGGGAGAGAGGCTCCGGAGGGTAAAAGGCCATTTTGGACATTCTCGCCCTAATCAAGCTCCCGGGTGAATGCAGCTGCTGAGTGAGCCCAGCTAAACCGCCCAGCTGAGCCCAGTCAACCCACAGATTCATGAGAAAGAATAAATAGTTGTTGTTTTTAGCCACTAAGTTGTGTGTGGTTTGTTTTTCAACCATAGGTAACTGAAATACTGGTTTTCCTTTCCTGAAGCAGCTCTTGGAAACAAATCCACATTTATTAAGAACCTACTGTGTGCCCGGCCCTATGGGTTAATAACAAAAGGACTCTGATTAAGAAGTGTGAATCTGGGGAGATGAGATGGGCATGCAGTAAAACCAAAGAAACAGTACAGGCTAAAACTGCTACAAAGTGAGGAAAGACAGCTGTTTCCCCCAACATTTCACTGCATAGAGAGGCTGTTGTAGCTGATATATTTGGTAAACAAGTACGGAGTGGTTGGAGGCGCTGACCTTTTACTTCATTGTAACAATAGTCTTTTTGACACCTCTGGATCCCTGCTTTGCTAAATGATAGTCAGATGGCAGGACAACATTTGATTCCCCACACACTTAAAAGGAAACTATTTGCACGGGCCCTCAGAACAAAGAGGAGAAAGGAGACAAGGAATCGAATAGTCTGCTCAGCCAGTGTGTGGACCACATCACAGCTCTTTAGCAGGTGGGAGGTCTTGGCTCCAGCTGGGACTGGCCTGTGCAGGGCTTCATAAATATGCAGCTGCTCCATGAGGACCCACAGTCTAGAACGCTGGAGCTGGGGAGACTCAGAGAATTCCTAGTTTGAGATCCTCACTGTAGAGAGGAGGAAACTGAGGCCCAGAAATGAGAAGGTCACACAGGGGTTTTTTCTCCATTACTGGCCTTTCTGCTAGCCAGAGATCAGCTACAGTCCACAGGCCTCTCTGCCCTCAGCTCCCACGCTCTCTCCTCCTGCCCCACCCCTCTCATGCTCAGTGCTTGCTCTGGTGGCCAAGCCGAGCTGGGCTGAAGGGGACAGCTTAAAACAGCGACTGAGAAAGTCCACCCAGTAAACAAAGCTATCCACGTTAACTTCCACTTCAGAGAACACACATGAAAATGGACAAGTGTGGAGATACGATCCCACTTAAAACAAACTATAGGGGGTGCCAAAAACTGTATACAAGTGGACACTTTGGTCAACATTGCTCAAACAGAAGTGTCTGGACGCTGATGGTAACCACTTTGAGCACCTCTTGTAATTGCAGAAGTCAAATGTGGCTTGTATTCATCTTTTGTTATCAGTATGTAGTGAGAATTACAATTTTAATACAGTTTTTCTTTCTTAAAATGTGTATACATTTTTGGGCTCACATTCTGTGTGTAAAGACGTCTTATGGGGAGCCCTTTTAGAAAGCAGACAGACAGTCTACCATTTTTCTCTCTTTCTTAGCTTGACTTTTATTCTGGGTGTTGCTTCCAGGGAGTCATGCTTTGCATTGCACATTTGAGGGCATTCCAGTTGTGCTTGGAATCCTACTTTCCCAGGCATCCTTGTTTCCCACCTGGCCCAGCCCAGAATGGCAGGGTCAGAGGTACACCTGGCCTTGGGAACAACACTGCAGACATTGGCTCCACACATTCTGCCCTTAGGGACTCACTGAGCCGGTCACTTTTATTTCTCAATTTCTTCCCTGGGACCAAGTGAGGACAGCCAGGACTGCAGGGAAATTCTTTGAATCAAAGATCTATCTGGAATGTGCTGGAGAGCCTGGGAGGCTAGTCAAGCCAAGGTGTCGTCATTTCACAAACCTGGAAAGTGCAGGCGTGGAAGGGCAAGGGTTTCTTAAAGCCTGGGGCTGGTGGGCTCCATGCCAGGAGGAGACGCAGGGGGTGATGCTTCCTGCTGGAGGACGGGATGAGTCAGGTCCCGAGGTGTTTTCCTCACATGGTTTCAGTTCTCAGGTCAGGATCTTGGCGCCTAAAGGGAAAGCCTGGTCCAGGCCTTGAGGAAATCCTGAGCGGCGGCAGCATCATGCTCGGATCAGGCGTGGCTGGGAGGTGAGTGGGCTGCCAATAAGTGATTTACAGCATGTTTCCTCATGTTTTACATTTTCATCATTTCATGTTGCAGCCCAGTCTTCAGTAATGGGATCCGCAGAGGTGTCCAGCTCCCAGACTGCTGCCCGCAGGGGGAGCTCACGTTGGGAAGCCTGCCCAGTCTCAGGCGGTTGGCCTTGGCCTTGATTTTCAGGATGGCTCTGTCATGTCTCAAAATTGTGTGTCCCAGAACCTTTATCATGACTACCTTCCTATTCCTCCCTCTCTCCTTCCCCACTTTCTTCACACCTCTGACTCTGAGGGCCTTCCCTGAGCCCACACTGTTCTGGGTGTTAGAAGAAGGGGAACTTGGGTGCCCTGGGAGCACTGGGTAGGAGCCCCATCTCAGCCACTCCCATCTCACACAAAGCCCCCCAAAGAATCCTTTACCACTAGCTGTCTGAGGATTCTCACAACCTTTCCCCTGGTGGGAATGTTAATGATGCAACCTCTGTGGAAAACAGTTTGGCAGTCCCTCAAAACGTTAAACATAGAATTATTATTATATGACCCAGTAATTCCACTCCTGGGTACATAAGAATTGAATGCAGGGACTCAAACAAATACTTGTACATGCGTGTTCATAGCAGCAGTATTCACAAGAGCCAAAGGTAGAAAAAATATCTATCAACAGATGAATGGATAAACAACTGTGGTACATCCATACAATGGAATATTATTCATCCATGGAAAGGAATGAAGTACTGTACATGCTACAATATGGGTGAACTTCGAAAACTTTATGCTCCGTGAAGAAGCCAGACACTGAAAGTCACATACAGTATGATTCTGAAAATGAATGAAGGAAACCTTATTGAAAATGGAGTCAGGAAGCCCTGAAGGGGGAGCTGTCACACACTGCTACTCACTGCACCTTGCAGACTCCAATAGGAAAAAGCCTACTTTGCTACTCCAGCAGGAAGAAGGAAGATTTTCTCCTTGCCTAGTAACAGACCTAACCAACGAGAAATTGCCATGACTCAGCCAATGGGAAGCCATTATACTTTGAATTCCAGATATGTAGTTTGTAACAACCCCTCCCAACTCCCCTTTTTCTCTATAAGGTAATGGTTGCTTTTCTTTGTTCTACTTGCCTATAGGTTGCCATAGTTTGCGTGTCCCAAATTACAATTCCTCTGCCATTTCCAAATAAAGCCACTTTGCTGATAAAATAACTGGCCAGTATATTTTTAAGGTTGACAACTCTGTTTATATGAAATACCCAGAATAGGTAAATCCATAGAGACTGAAAGGGATCAGTGTTTGCCAGGGGTTGGGGGGAGGGGGAGTAGGGAGTGACAGCTTAATGGACACAGGGTCTCATTTTGGGATGTGAAAATGTTTTGAACCTAGACAGAAGTAGTGGGTACACACCATTGTGAATGTACTAAATGCCACAGAACTGTATGCTTTAAAATGGTTGATTTTGTGTTATGTGAATTTCACCCTCAAAACATTTTTAATTAAAAAATTTTTTTTCAATGAAAACTTTTCTACTGTCTACAAATCTTAGAGCACCCTGGCGTACATATGTCATTCATACTTCAACTGATCATCCAGACCTCCATTTTCATGACATGAGGTGTTTTGTGAAGTTATCAAGGCAGGAATTTGCGATTGGCCTACAATGGGGCCAGGTACAGGAGCCACCAGGGCCACTCTTAGCCAGTGAGTGCACTAGAGGCTGGCTTAAGGCAGGCATCGTCCCTCCCAGCTTCTCTTCTCCTCTCTCCTTGTCCCCAGGCACATTGTAACTGCATTTCCAGGGAGGAGTTAACGTATGTAATACCGTGTTTCCCCAAAAACAAGACCTACCCCGAAAATAAGCCCCAGTTAAGATTGTCAGCCAGACAACACAAATGAGAAACAGAAACTCATAGACACAGACAATAGTTTAGTGGTTGCCAGAGGGTAAGGGGGGCGGGGAGTGGGGGGGGGGAGATGAGGGGGGGGGGGGGAAATATATGGGAATGGAAGGAGAACTGACTCTGGGTGATGAACACACAATGGGATTTATAGATGATGTAATACAGAATTGTATGGTGGAAATTTATGTAATAATTAAAAAAAACTCCAATAAAATAATAAAAAAAAAAAAAAAAAAAAAAAAAAAAAAAGGGATCATGACTACCTCACACCCATGCCCCTATGGTCCCCGCAGCAGGCCCTTTCTTCTGCTCTCCATTTAGCTCTCCATTTACTGGGCATCACATCTTCCATGAAGACTCTCCCCCCACCAACCTCCAGTGACCTTCCCCTCACCTGAATTCCTGAAGTAACTCTCTGGGTCTCTTCCTTGGTATTCATTCACTCTACCAGGTGTGGAGGTAGATTGGGCATATGAAACTGGCATTTTGGTAGTTGAAATCTAGTATCAGCCATACTTTGCATGTGTTCTTTGGGAATGTGAACTGTATCTTATGCATTTATTTTATCTTTTATGCTTGGTCAGTGTCCAATACATAATAGTTGCTGTTTAAACTCAGAACTGCTGCACGTGGCTCCTTCAAATCCAACACGAAAGTTTCCCCATGGGCTTGTCAAATGGGTGAATTGACCCTGGCCTGTCCCTAGACTGAGGGGGGCGGCATCTTTAGCAGGAAAGCATTTGCCTGCAGGGCTGTGATGGCGAGGAAGGTGAAACAGGGCCTTCGTGGGTTAGGGATGTGGACAGTGGTGGACGCCAGAGGCACCCCAATCCTACCCCATGGTAAGCCCTTCTTGGCAGGGCTCCCAGTCTTCCCAGGCCAGATCAGCTCCCAAAAGAAACCCCACAAGAAAAATATTGTTTTTCAGTATGGCTGATTGCCGACGGCCCTGTCCTGGCTCCTCCCGAGCTTCTGTAAAAGGTCCCTGTATTTCCCTCTTTAGATTTTTCCTTACACTTCCTATGATTTTAGGCATCGGGTTTGGAGAAGTAAGGCTTCAGCATGAAAATGAACAAGGAGGCAGATGGGGCCTGGCCGCAGGTGGCACATCCAGAGCATTAGAATGATTCAAACCCCTGGGTGTCTTCTCTCTTGCAGTGGTTTTGAAATTGCTTTTCCATTTACAAGGAAAGTCTTTTGGCTCCATTTGAAAATAATGCTGAGAATTTATCTTCTCAGGAAAAGGGTTAAGACAGGCCCCTCTGCCCCTCTTTTGCTCCGATGTTTGGGACGAAGGGGGTTTGGAGCTGGGGAGAACAGGCAGGCAGAGGGGACAGAATGCCAACCCAGGCATGGCAGCTCTCACTGGGCCTTACCTAACCCCTGGGGGAGAAGATCACGGAGGGTGTAGAGCACAAGGAGATGGGTTGGCGCAAGAGGAGGGAGAGAGAACAAAGAAAGTGAATAACCACGCAGAGAGAAAAAAAGAAAGAATGGGGGGAGGGGATGAGAACACAGAAGGAAACCTCCCTGCCCCCTCCTCTGCCACTCCAGACACTGACGTTCTCCGGGCTTCTCTCTCACATATGGGCCTAATTCAGGTAGAGTGAAATCTCGCATTGCTCTGGTTAAAAATTATTGCTTCGGATAATGAAATCTTTGTCATTGGAAACTCCAAAAGGAAAAAAAAAGGCCCTTCAAGCCATGACTTATGGGCAGTGTGGTGATGGAAATGAATTCATCATCCCATTTCCCCGCATTGTAACAGGAGGACAAGCTTGATTCATAACTGGGCCATGTGCAGCTCGTCCCCACGGGCAGGGTGGTGGCTGGGCCTGCCTAGGAACCGGTGGGGGAAGCTCCTGGGACAACCGAGGGGGGTGTGGAGCGTGAGCGATAAGCATCTCACTGGCACGCTCTGGCCTCGGGTTTTCCTGAGGATTTGCCTGAGCTGTCAAAACATTTCAGAGCTGTGCAGAGACTGTCTGCTTTTACAGAGAAAATCGCATACTAGCTCCAGGAAACGAGCTGTGTTTTTCCTTCAAACCCTAAACTTCACACCCACATAAAAATCTCCCAGACAAAGCAATGTATGGCTGTGAATCTCTCTCTGACTGTGGCTCTTTTCAGCGGATAAGCACAACGTGCTTCCGATTTCGTATCTCATTGATCCCCTGGCCTCCTTGCAGGGTAGTTAAAGGGAACGGGAGGCTGAATCTGTTTGACAGAAGAGGAATTGAACCACGGCCCAGGGATGGTGAGTGTGTTTCACACACAGGACCGGGTGCCTTGGATTCCAGGTCTGGCCTCATTCTCAGGCCTCCAAGTGGTGGCTCCCACACTGGGTCCTGCATTCCTCCCGTTTCATGGCAGGGTTTTGGCCACCTGGAACTAGGTTCCTGACGTGATAGGGCGGAGCTATTTTTATTTCCCTGAAACCTTGAGCAGAAGAGGAGGTGGCAGGGCTGGGAGGGATTCCTGGGCAGAGTCGGTGAGAAGGGCTTCACAAAGCTTGGTCAGCCAGGGTGGACGCCACCAGGTAGGTCTTGGATTCCTGTTGGGTGACATCTGGTTGAGATGTGATTTCTCTTACAATTTTTTCACGGGGGAAATGGGGAGGAAAAGGGGCCATTGCGGTGGATGTGGGGACGTTGGGATGGACAAACGTGGTCTTTGCTGGTGCTCAGACTCTGCTGCCTTCATTGAGTCCTTCACCAGATGTGTGGCGAATGCCTGCTGTGTGGGAGCAATGACCCAGCACTGAGGATTCTGGGAGAACAGGACAGACATGGCCCACTCTGTCATGTTGGGGGAGGGAGCAGACAATAAATAATAAATGAATGGAGACATTTCAGGCAAGTGCCTTGAAAAAAACATAGTAGGGTGTGGAGGTGGAAAGGGTCTGGAGGTCAGGGAAGCCTCTTCGAGGAGGAGGACCCAACTGAATTGAGTCCCAAAGATGTGATGGGAACTGCCATGTTGAAATCTGGGTGGAGAATGTTCTGGAGCAGGGCAGAGTCCCTGAGGTGGGAATGCACAGACCCAGTTTCCCAATGACTTTAGCAGCTGAGTACTTTCCCAGAGCCAACATGGTGGACAGTGGTCAGTGGCAGATGTCCACTCCAGGCTGGGAGTCAGTAGACAGAACGACTTGGGTTCTCCCAGGATCCAGGGCTCAGGACTGAGTCCAAGGCCCTTTCCCTCTGTTTGGCTCAGGCTATGTGGAGAAGAGGAATAGCGGTGGAACTTGGAGACAGACAGGCCTAATGTGAGTCCTGGCTAGCTGTTTATTACCTGGGGCTCTGAGCAACCACTGTGAACCTCAGTTTCCTTACCTGTTAATTGGAAGGACAATGACCTTTCAGGCTTCCTGCATGGACTAGCAATGATGGCTATAAAGGCTTTAAGCACAGTTCTAGGCCCCTGGGGATTAGTAGCTCTGTTTTAGAGCTAAGGCCTCTTCCTCCCAGCCCTACTTCCTGGACCCGCACCCTCACCCCTCAACCAAAACCTCCCAGGTCTGCCTGCTTTTCTCCTTCCTGTCTCCTCCTACCCTGAATCCCGCTGCTTCCTGTGCTAGCCCCTCACCCCCACCCTGGCCTGGGCTTGGCCCAGCCATCTCCCATAGGCCCTCTAGCTCTCAGGACTGCCTCTTCTCTAAGGACACCAGGCACCGTATTTCTGGAACTATGACAAGGCAGCGGCACCGCTATTTCCTGCCTCGGTCATGCAGGCCCCTCTCAGAACCACCTGTTCCTTCTACTCCAGACCCCACCTGCAGGACAAAGCCTTGGCCAAGCCCATGGTCAGCCCAGGACGAAATGCAACTTTGTTTGAAGACAGATCTGAGTGCAATCCCACTCTGCTTCTTGCCTGCTGTGTGACCTTGACTAAGTTACTCAGCCTGCCTAAGCCCAAGTGTCCTCATCCCTAAGGAACAGTACTTTCGGAGAAAGACAAATACTATTTCATGATAATCTACATCAGTTTCACTTAGGAAAGGAACAGTCTTAGTTTAGGAAAATACACATGTAGGACACTTGGGGGTGGGAGGGAAGCCCTCAGGGGATGCTGGAGGAAGAGGAGGAACAGAGAACCACCCCAGTCTGCATAAGAAGGGGCCAGGGGTTGGCAGTGGAGGTAAGACAGGGTCTTGAGGGAGAGAGGGCTGGAGCAATGCGGACCTGAAGCTGAAGGTGAGGAAATAGCCCAGGGACCACTGTTTAGTTTCTCTGCAGCTTGGAGTACGATGCATGCTTCTTCATGTTGCCCATGAATCGTCAGAAAAATTTCTACACCCAACTTCCATGCCTGAGTGTATGCAGAGGGAAAGGGTTGTTCCACTTCTGGGTCAGTGCTCGAGAGGCATCATAGGAAGAGCAACAAAATACAGAGGAAAGGACCATTCAGCAGAAGCCTGGAATCAGAGCCAGAGGAGGCCAGAATAAATGCGAATCTCTCAGAATTCCCAGAAGTCTTGGGATGGGCACCAGACATGCCATGGGAGGATGTTCTAGCCTCTCAGGTCTGCATCTTAAGGGGCAGGTGGCTCTTGGGGACACTGGGCTATGCCACCTTGCAAGCCTTGGGAGGAGATTCGATAGCATCTGCAAAGATTTATATATTTATGTAAGATTTTTATTAAACTATATCTAACATACAATATTATATGAGTTTCAGGTGTACACCAGAGTTTTTCAACATTTATACCTAACGATGATGGTCACCAGTATAAGCCAGGTGCCGCTTGCTTAGGTTTTGTGAACCCTTGAGGGATTTTAGGAAAGTCTGCAGCATGTGCCACAGCAGGCCATTTGTGCGGAAAAGCCACTGGAAGTGGCTCTCTGGGACTCTGTCCCCACAGGTGGGGTCTCAGAATCACCAGAGAAGGTGATTGAATGGTGCTGCCAGGTTGATGGAGACTCAGATACAGTGGCCACCTGTGTCTGCATGCTGGGAGGGGGAGGGCTCAACAAAGACACAAGGGGTTCTGCCAACACTACTCTCTGGGAGAAAGCTGCCCCTCTATCAATGAGTTCCTCATGGTATGTCCTTGGTGCCTCTTGAGCTATTGCCCCAGCCCTGGAGCTCAGAGTGAGTGAGTCCATCAGTGAGTAAGTCGGTGCCTGGGCCCTTCAGGAGGAGAGCCTGGGACTGCAGCCGCCCTCCAGCTCCCTCAGCCACAATCTCCACTGGTTTTCACAACCAGAAGTTATGGGCACTTCTCTCCCTGGCACTGAAACTCTGGGCTGGGGAGCCTGGTGTAGGGCTGACACCCCTTGCTCCTCCCAGAGGGACCTTCGTAGCCAAGATACCCCTCCCAATTAAAAAAAAAAATCTATATTTTATTTATTATTTATTTTTTTATTGGGGAAGGGGAACAGGACTTTATTTGGGAACAGTGTGTACTTCCAGGCCTTTTTTCCAAGTCAAGTTGTTGTCCTTTCAATCTTAATTGTGGAAGGTGCCGTTCAGCTTCAAGTTGTTGTCCTTTCAGTCTTAGTTGTGGAGGGCACAGCTCAGCTCCAGGTCCAGTTGCCGTTGCTAGTTGCAGGGGGCGCAGCCCACCATCCCTTGTGGGAGTCGAACCGGCAACCTTGTGGTTGAGAGCCCGTGCTCCAACCAACTGAGCCATCCGGGAGCTCAGCGGCAGCTCAGCTCAAGGTGCCATGTTCAATCTTAGTTGCAGGGGGCGCTGCCCACCATCCCTTGCGGGACTCGAGGAATTGAACTGGCAACCTTGTGGTCGAGAGTCCACTGGCCCATGTAGGAATCGAACGGGCAGCCTTCGGAGTTAGGAGCACGGAGCTCCAACTGCCTGAGCCACCGGGCCGGCCCTCCCTCCCGATTTTTAATGGTTCCATGAGGGTGTGGGACCAGCCCGTTCCACGTCTTCACCCCTCCTACCAGTCTCGAGGTGGCTTCTTCTGTACGTCCTTAATTGTAGGGCTTTGGTTCAGCTAGACTTCAGGCAATTCTCAAGGATGATTGTTTTGTAGCTTAGTTGTAATGCTGACGTGCTGAGAGGAGGTGAGCACAGCGTTTACCCACTCCACCATCTTGACCAGAAATCCTGTGAAGATTTATATTTAAAGGGCTCCCTCTCAGAACATATTCAGTCATTGTCCCAACTGGCATTCTGGGGGCTGAGCCCCACGGTAGTCTCCCTCACCTGTCCTGGCCAAGCAGTGGGATTCTGGCAATTTCTGTGAAGGAGTGTTGGGTGAGCAGCTTCCCCAGAGCGTGGGGATGCCTGGTTGGTGCCTTAATGCCTTCTGACAGCTCAGTGCCCCCGCTGCAGCCTGTGAGTGTTAGAGCAAGCCTCAGAAAACAAACAGCACACGCTGAAGTGATTTCTGCTCTGAGTGCTGGCACACTCTGTGGACCAGCTGGTTGGTTATCTGAGTGAACAAGAGCTGCCAAGGAATTCCCTCCTGTCCGAGTGTTTGTGAGGCAGGGCCCCTGGAAGTGGGAGGTGGGAGGTGGTGGTGGTGGTGGAGATGCAGCCGGCTTCTGAGAGGGAGCTGAGTCCCCTCCAGCCCCTAACTGCCCTGTGAGGCTCCCTCTCGCCCTCAGTGATGGGGAAGGGAGGTTGGAGGGCAACACCTCTTTGACACAAAAACCCAGGTTTTAGGCTAGGGGCTAAGAGGAAGGCCACACAGCCACCAAAAGATCTCATTTGATCAAATGTGGGGCCAGAGAGAGGGGAGGAAAGCTTGACATAGAGACAGAAAGAGATAGGCAGACAGCTCTTAGCAGAGAAGAAACATCAATCCCCGTATTTGCTTCAAATTATTATAAATTATGTCTGACTCTCAGTCCCCATTGCCACCTGGGGCGGGGGCGGGGGGCTCTCCTGGGACGGCACAAGACTCAAGAAGGTGATGGGTCACTTTCAGTTCCTCTTGACGATGGCTCAGAGCACGGGGCTGTCACACTGGGTTAGCTGGGACCTCAGCCCCACCTAGGGTGACCAAATTGTCCTGGTCTGCCCAAGACTTTCCCCGTTTTAGCACTGAAGTCCTTTGTACTGGGAACACCTTTAGTTCTGGGCAACTGGGATGGTTCCCACTTTGCATCACTCAAATGCACCAGGTGGCCATTCTCTGGGAGGTCCTGTCACCTGGGGGGGGGGGGGTTCGGGGGAGGGGCTGCAGGTCCTACCGACCAGGGAGACTCCACAGGCTCCTCTGTATGCAATCCCCCTCTACCCCTCTCTCCTTGCCCTCTCTCTTATTACATGATCCCCTTAAGCTTCCCCAGCTTCTGGAAGGCAAAGGACAGGAAGATGGATTGTCCAACGGACAAGCAGCCTTTACCCCAGCCAGCACCACGAGCCTCTCCAGAGGTGCTGAGCACAGAGGCTCCTTACTTGCAACAGAGACAAACACGGCATACATTTATATCTCAGTGACTTTTCCTGCAATAGTCTCCATGTAAATCACTTCATATGGCTCAGACTAGGGGACTGCTGAAAGTTTGTGTTGCCACAAGAAGGCTTTTCCTGGGATCTTTGGGAGCACAGCTCCTTGAACCTAGGGCTCAGAGAAGGCTATTAGGCTGCAAGAATGTAACCCAGGGCACCCCAGCCTCCTTCCTCATCACCTTCACCTGCAAATGCTGCTCGCTCGCTCCAGGAAGGCTTCCACTCCCTGCCGGCTTTCTCAACAGGAAGAGTTTCCTCCACATGGACACGACGCTTTACATTTTCTGAAAATCAAGACCAGGAGCCTCAGACATCTGTGTTTGCTTCTGATTACAGAAATAGTCTACGATTTAAGACAGTCCTGGGCAAAGTACAAAAGCCGGCATAGAGAAAATGATGCTTATTAGCACGGTAACACCACTGCTGGTGAGAACCCACAGGTGAGCATGTGGCAATAATGGGCCAGGGGCCAGGCCAGAACTTGTCTGTTTCACTGGCAGCAGAAAACAGTAAGGAAAAGGGAAAAAAAAGAAAGAGAAAAGAAAAGGATGGAGGTGGGATGTTTAACCCACTTCAGAGAACAAATAGCTTTTAAAGCATTTTCGACAAGTCGTTTACATGTAACCAGTTTATCTGCTAAGTCCACTTCATTCTTCATTGTTGCACCTGAGGACGCTCTAAAGACTCTCCTTGCCAATAGCCTGCGTCAGGTTACTTTCTGACCTCAGAAGAAATAAACTGCATTTCTTTAGCCAGTATTTGATTTCTTTAAGCACAGTCTGTAGTTGAGAGTTTTAATACATTCTGTTCATTTCCATTTCAGGTAGCAGTAGGCCCATAAGAATTGCCATCCAGATCCCCCCAGGTGCCTCTCTGATTTCCAGTGCTGGGGGCAGGGTGAGGGGGAACATGTGGTGATACCACCCTCAAGTGGTTTCTAAATATCTATGGCTTCCTGATTCGCAGGCCTCCATTATGCCACCTAAAAAATGCTGTGGGTTCTCCATTAGTTCCTCAGCTGGGGAACACCGTCCACACTTTCCCACGGAGAAGATGGCCTTCCCAGAACTCAACTCCACAGCCTTACACAGCAGAACCTTTCATATTAGACTCAAGGGGATGGGGACACAGGGGGTTCACAGGACCGGGTCCACTCTCCCTGGTCTCAGCCTTCTCTGCTTTATAACTTGTGGTCTAAGGGAACGGGCCCCTTGTTTAGGCTTCCTTTTTCTCTTCTCCCACTTCCTCTTGATCAAAGCTGCCCTTCTCAGCACCTTCTCTAAATTAACCCAAATGCCATTGTTTGGAGGCCTGGCCTGACTTCCAGGCCAGGCAGATGAAACTCACTCAACACAAATGTCACTCACCTGGGATTTCCAATTTTCCTTCCACGCACATGGCAGGATTATATTTCCCTGCCCCTAGGAGCCAGGCTTGGCTGTGTGACATGGTCTGGCCAAAACAATGTGAACCAAAGAGGTTCACGTGTCACTTGTGGGTAGAAGCATAAAGAGCCAGGGTGTGATTTTCCATTTTCTGAGCTTTCCTTCTGCTGCGGTGACCGCCACTCTACCAGATAGTGGAGGCTCTGAGAAAGCCACTCAGCCCCGAAGGGGGACATAGTCTCCAAAGCCCACTTCTGATTTGGTCAAAGAGGATAATGAAAAACAAAGAATATTCCAGAAGGCTGATTCAGAGGTCACAGAGAGCAACGGATAATGGCAACATCTCCTAGAAAGTAAAATCAGGTCCTGAAAAGGAAGCAATCCCATCTGAGGGTAGGTACCCTCAAGGTGGGACTTCTTGTCTGCTCCAGTCTCCCTTTGTTCCCCGTTCAGGATTGGAGTGCCATTCTGCTCCTGTGCCCCATGTACCCTGGAGGTGCGGGGCGGTTACCTTGTTATGGGCATTCAGATCAGGAAAAGCCACAAACAGACCTGGTGATGAGACAGTTGTGTATCACCCAGAGATGCTGTACCTTCCCCAGAGGTCTGTAGGGGACTTGCCAATTGTCTCCCTCAGAGAGGGAGGGACTTGATTTTTCATGAGATGAAGAGAGTGAATCAAATGTTTCGTGAGCAGAAGGGCAGACTGTGGCTGTCATGCGGGAGACCCTGCTCGCTGCGCCATTTGTCAGGTGGGGAGGCCTGCGGGGGTCTCTGCTCCCGCTCCCCATACAAGAACGCAGGACATGGTGAGGCCAAAAAGGAACACCCATGGAGCCATAGGTAGGGGAGTCATACCACTATATTCTCTCTGGCGGCACTATACTCTCACTGGAGGCTGGATCCACACTGTCCGCAAACCGCCATCCACGCTTGCCAGCCCAGCCACCATCTTCTTGCTAGCCCCCATTCTTTCTCTTCTTCTCTAGCATAGCCACAGCAGTTATATTAGTGGCCAATGGCTCACTGGTTACAGCTGACGGCCAACTAGCCACAGCTGTTGGCCATCCAATCACATTGATGGCCATTTACTACCTGAGCCAGCACCTGTCTATGTGAGGCCGAGAGCCTGGAAACTACTTTCTGGGGCTCTGCCCCCACAGTGGTATAGACATCAGCACTATTCAACAGACGCTTTTCATCTCCTGAGCTGAGCATATGGCGGGGACGGCGAGGGGCTGTTCTCTTCCTCCTTGGCGTGCAGCCTGGTGACTGACTTTGGTCAGTGAAATGTGAACAGAGTGAAGTGGGTACTTCTGGGCAGGGCACAATTTTCCATTCTCCATCTCTCCCTCTGTCATGATGACAGGCACTATTCACATGATGGCTGCTCCGGCAGCCCGAGTCCAGCGTGATGACAATTTAGAGCTCCTGGCTGAACGGGCATGTTTCATGAGCAAGAAACCAACATTTCATTGTTTATTCTAAGCCGCAGAGATTTTGGTTTTAGTGGTTGCCATGGCATAATCTAATTCATTTTCACTGATACTCTCTAACACAGAAACGCATGATTTTATCGAACAAATGTTGACTTACTGTGTGCCATCCTGCGCCCCAAGGATGCAGAAATTAATAAAGCTCAGTTCACTGCTTTTAAGCAGCTCATCATTTGATGAGGGAGACAGACAGGGCAATAGAAAAATCCATTGCCCTTCCACATCACACATATCTATGTTAGTTATTAGCACTCTTTGGCACTTTTCTGACTATATCCTAGTCATCTTTGCATATCTCTCCTCCACCCAGACTCAAAGCTCTTAGAAGATGGGGATTGGTCAGAGGATGGAAAGATAGATGATGGATGGATAGATGGATGGATGGATGGGTGGATGGATGAATGGATGGATGGATACATGGGTGGATGGATACATGTATGTATGTATGTATGTAGTCAGGTAGAACATGTCTGATTGAAGAGGCACCTTCTCAGGGTCCATCCTGTACCCTTTCTGTATACCATATCAAGCTCCACAGCAATAGGGAAAATGGTGTGGTCCTTCTCTGTCTTTCAGGGATTGGCAAGCCTGATATTTTTGGTCCTAGAAATGTACCTGAGTGACAGCAATACTTCTCTCACTTACTCATTTGACAAACCTGCATTAGGTACATTTTATGGCCACTTTGCCTTTAAAGGTCCAAATGTGATTCTTGAACAGATGGACTTCAATTTTGGCCTCTGAACATTTTTGTACAAGAACTCCCATCACCCAAACCCCTATATCCCACATTTCTTTTTTTCCATTTCATATCGCCACTGACTTATTGGGAATTGGGGGCCATTTTAGGAAGGCTTGAATCTGTCTTCTCTCTATAGTTGCTTAGATCATAGGATGGGTAAGTCTTTTAGGTTGGACTAGAATATCAGCATGCATTTTTAAATGTTGTTTCTTCAACATAATTCAAGGTAGTTTACTATAAGAGTATGTTCTACAGTAGATGTTACAGAAAGAACAAAATGTTGAGAGCTCCTTGGGAGCTGGGTGGGATAATTTCAGGTAGGGCTGGTTCTAGGCTAAATTGCGAAGTCAAAATCACAATCTTCATCTCTATTTTCAACATCTTTATCTGTCTTATATCTCATGGTCTCCCCTGAATCGGCCTGGGAAGAATACCGAACTGGAGGTCAGGAAGTCTGGGTTCATCCGGGATCCTCCAGTACCAAGATGGGTATGCACTGGCCTTGGTCTCCTCCTCTGTACGAGTTCAGGGTCCTAACCGATGCTCTGTAATGCCCTTGCCAGGTCCAGAACTCTAAAGTTGTGTGACTCACATGCAAGAGTAACATTTTTATTTCACATTAAATGTTAGTTATGATTGAGTAGGTAATACAATCATGTGGTTCAAAACATAATAATATGAAAAAATATACAATAAGAAGTCTCATCCTATTTCATCCTGATATAGCTCATTCCCTTCTTCCCCATCCAGAACTGTGACGGGCCTAAGATTTCACCCTACTCGCAAGCTAACAAGTAAGCTTGCCACTTTTTCATGGATGCCGGCAGGAAACATGTGACAATTAAGTAAGAGACAAAGGTCTTCATTACTCACTGCATAGCAGGCAGCATGAGCTCGATGTTTACTTTGGTTCTCCATGGCTCCCCAAGTTCTGTGTGTGCCATGTGGAGGGCCCAGGTGGGGGCTCCCCACACAGTAGGTTTGCCTCACAGCTCAGGATGCCCGCGCTGAGGGATCTCCGATGCTTTATATTGAGCTGAGAACAAACCTACTCAGGCTTTGCCCTGGAGAGACATTATCTTAATTTTATAGGAGAGCAAACAATCTTGTTTTCTGCTCTGGAGGGAGACACTATCTTCTAAGTCTGTTTCTACACACATCCTTGGAAAGGTAATCTACAACAAATGCCGTCAGGCCTCTGCTCAGCAGACATCCAGCAACTGTCTCCCAATGCACCCCTCTACCCATCTAGGTAACTTCACTAGATTCTTGTGTATCCTCTCAGGGTTTCTAGCTACAGCTGTAAGCAAATATAAATATATTTTCTAATCTTACCCTGTTTGGTGCAAAAAAGCAGAACACTACAGTCATCTTATGCAGTTTTTTTTTTTAAATTTAACAATATATTTTTCTCATTCATTTTTACTGTGTGGAGTCTCCACTGTGCGGCTATACCAGTTTTCTTAGCCAGTCCCCTAGCCAGACACTTTTTGCTATTTCAGACAATGCAGCAATAGATGCTCTTGAACATGTGCCATTTAGAATGAAGAGGAATCCATGCCCCAGCCAAATGGGAATTGAATTTGTAATTTAGTTAGATATTATTATGTTGTTCTGCATAAGGATGGTACCATTTTGTGCTTTCACCAACTTTACTAATTTTATCAGTCGAGGGCCAGGGTGATCTTCTCAAGAACAGTCAATAAGCGGGAAGTAGACAGGAAGCAAAACAGGAAGGATCAAGTTTTTTCTCCCTTCTCCAACCTGCAGTCTCCTTCTAGCGCCCCCTAATGGCAGAGCCTCAGGGAGGCAAAGCACAGATGTGGTTTGCGGGGGTCCCACCTAGCCGGGTGTCACAACGCAGAAGAGAGAAGGGTAAGTTTGGAGCTGAGAGTGAATAACTTAACAGGAATACCTCAAAGTGTTGCCAAACATTTGCGTTCTGGCCAACCTGATGGGTGAGAAATAGTATCTCAATGGAGTTAACATACATTTCTCTTATGATGAGTGTGATTGAACATTTCTTAATAAACTTTGGGGCCATTTATATTCTCTTTCTGTGAACTTGCTGTTTATACCCTTTGGCCATTTTTCTATTGAGTTGTTGGCTTTTTACAGCAACATCTTAGTGCAATTGAGCATAGTTAGCTGGGTGATTCCCTACCCGGTGTGTGTTCTTACTTAGAGAGGGAGAGGAGCTCAGGGGAATGCAGCCCTGCCGGGGAAATTTTGGACATAGTGAAACCCAGCGCGGGCAATCATTAGGCCTTCAAGTGACCCTCACAAAACACTCTCTTACCTCAAACTTACATTCTTTGTGTCACTCAGGCCTTGACCTTGGAAGCCACCTGTGACTGCTTCCACTGTGGCTCAGATGGTTGTTTTCACATCTGTGGTCTTCTTGGTGAGCCCTTCAGGAGACACATGCTGGATCCTTATTTGTGCTTGAAATACAGGTGGTCTCTGCCAATGCCACTTCCTCAACTGACTCATCCGAGGTGGGAAATTCTGTCACAGAGCAATTTTTGTGAAACCTGGAAAGTACTGGAGAGTTTTACTCAAATTCGGGGTATGTGACATTGGATGTGACACACACTTTCCAAAGGGGAACAGAAACCCGCACAAAATGGTTAAATCATGCAACAAGTTGGGAAGCCCCTCAACTACTCTCCGCTGAGAACCAGAAAGGAAGCAGAGGGTCGTCGAACCTCCCAGAGGTCATGTGCCAAACATCAGGCACTTTACTCCCACGGTTGAGCTCCATTCACGGGCTGCTCACCCTTCCATAGACAGGGAGAATGAATTACACACGAAGAGAGACTTTTGGCTATGACTTGTAATAGCTGCCATTTATTGAGTGACTCCTACTGAGTGTTCACTGCTTTGAAGGTCCTATTTCTAATGCCTACAGCAACTGGCAAGGCAGATGATTATCCCCATTTTACGGATGAGAAATGAGGCCCAGAAAGATCAAGTAATTTGTTGCAGGGCACTTGTGTAGTAAGCCTGGATCCAGGTTTATAGTGCTTTGGGATGAAGGCTGAGGAATTGAAGAGTGTCTTAAGGTAGGGCTGGAAGCATACAGTGGAGGAAGAGACTGGAGTCAAAGGCAGTCCGAGGAGACTTCTTGAAGGCGGTGAGGCTCAACCTGGGCCTGGAAGACGGAGGAGGATCAAGACAGTGGGACGTATAGATGAAGGAGAGTGGCATTCCACGGAGGTGAGCCCACCGTGGCAAAGGATGTGGTGGTCCTGGTAGTGTGAGGAGCCTTGTAGCTCAGGCAGGCACATATCATCTGTACCTCAGCAGTGACAGGCATGTGGCCTGCCCATGGGAACGCCAGCAGGAAGAGTTCCTGCACTGCCTGAATGAAGGCTGCAGGGTAGAGACTGGCCCCAGGCCTTGTGTAGTCAGAACAGGGACCAAGGGGATGCAGCCTCCTGACTCAGTGCTGACCAAAACTATGGCCAGGGGCAGGGTGGGCCTGAAGCCTTCTGGGAGGCACCCTTCTGACCACTGGGCATGAAAAACGGCCTTTTATTCCTATTTCATAGGTGGGGAAGCTGAGGCTTTGAGAGAGTAAGTTAGGTTGTCCAATTTATGTGAATATTGACTTTGAGCTGTTCATCATTTTGTTAAGCTGCTGCCTGTTGTATCCATTTACATATTTCTTATATGTCTCCCTTTATCATTATTTTGCTTTCTTATTTGACAACAGAAGATGCCTATTTTCCTATATCAGTAAATATTCTTTTACAACACACGTTTTAAAGTCAGTATTTGGATGCATGATTTAGTAACCCATTTTCCTATCGTTGAGTCCAACTTTTTTCTCAAATAAGCAAAGTTGCTGCAAGCATTGTTTTAGCCAAGGTGCTGTGGGCACCCAGGATTATTTCTTTGTGGTACACCTGTAGTTTAGGAATTGCAAGTTCAATGGGTGGGCTTTTTTTCCCCCCAATTACAGTTGACATTCAATATTATTTTATATTAGTTTTAGGTGTACAGTGTAGTGGTTAGACATTTACATAATTTACAAAGTGATTCCTCTGTGAAGTCTAGTACCCACCGGGCACCATATATAGTTGTTACAATGTTATTGACTATATTCCCTATGTTGTACTTTACATCCTCATGACTATTTTGTAACTACCAATTTCTACTTCTTAAATCCTTCCTCCTTTTCACTGTGCCTCCAACACCCTTCCCATCTGGAAACCATCTGTTTGTTCTCTGTATCTATGAGTCTGTTTCTGTTTTGTTTGTTTGTTTATTTTTTCTTTAGATTCCACATATAAGTGAGATCATATGATATTTGTCTTTCTCAGTCTGACTTATTTCACATAGCATAATGCCCTCCAGCTCCATCCATGTTCTCACAAATGGTAAGGTTTCATGCTTTTTTTATGACCGAGTAATACTCCATTGTGTATACATACCACATCTTCTTTATCCAATCATCTTCTGATGTGCACTTAGGTGGTTTCCATATCTTGGCTATTGTAAATAATGCCGCAATGAGCATAGGGGTGCCTATGTCTTTTGAAATAGGTTTTTAAAAATTTCTTTGGATAAATACCTAGAAATGGAATTGCTCGGTCATAAGGTGGTTCTATTTTTAATTTTTTGAGGAACCTCCACACTGTTTTCCTTGCTGGCTGTGCTAATTTGCAATAGGTGGGCGTGTTTTAAAGACTTAGGTTACAAATTGCCTACCAAAAGTCTGTCACCTGCCATGGGAACAACAGTCTTACCACATTCTTACTGATGCTGGATGCTGAATTTATCATTTCAAAACATCTTGACTGATGTGATAGGTGAAAAGCAGTGACTTGCTTTAACTTGCCTTTCTTCCATTCCCAGTGAGGCTGGACAGTGTGCCTCAGGCTTTTTGTATCTCGGTGTCCCATAAGCCAGTGGCCTTTTGGATCTCTTTGTTTTCTATTTGAAATGTAAAGGTGCTGACACCTAGATCCCTTCTCAGGTCAGCAGGAAACTCTGAGGTCTCCTATTCCAAATCCCCCAAGGAAACTCTCCCTAATTAGACCCGAAGTGAAACCACTGAAATGCTCTTTGCTTCCCCCTTTACAGGGTTTTTTTTTCTTTTCTTTAATACCAGATAAAACAAATTCACTGTTTCTTTTGAGGCTTATCCATACCAGGTATATAAAGCATCCATTACATACCCTCATATAGAGAAGGAGAAAGAAAAGAAAGAAAATGGAAAACATTTTCACTCCCTGAAACTGTAAAGGGATTCTCAAGGAAGGACAAGTGAATGGGACCCGTTAGAAAGAAGATCCCTTCCTCCCCAGAGAAAGCACCTGGAATTTTCCTCTACCTCCTCAGGAAATGGAATGTAGGAGGTGAAGGTGGAAATTAAGTTAGAGAAGGAAGAGAAAAACCAAGTTATCTCTAAAGAAGTCCAGGCTATAGAACATGTGGCACTCCAGATGTGGACAACTGCAGAAATAACTGTCCTGGGGACCATGGCCGAATGTTTTAGCTCCTGCCCGTGGTATCTTCTAGGGCAAAGAGGGTAGCGGGTTTGCACAACAGAACTGGCCCTGGCGGTGAATCCTAAAGTGGTGCTAACATTCTCCACCTGGAAAGCGGGTTGTCTGGTGGCACGTGGGGGACAGGTTTCTCCTTACCTTTGCCTTCTCACTAGGATGTGCAATGCATTTTTGGAAGCTTCCACATTAGTGTGACTCACATCTAGCACCAGATCTTGGCTGAGGGTCCCAGGAGAGCAGAGACACAGGCAGTGAGCACGTGGCCCCATGCATATTAATGTAGGGGTGACTGTCCCTCTATGCCCTTGCCCTATTTGCTGGAAGCAACACGGGCATCTGCCAGCTGCTTTCAGTGAAGTATTCATATGCTGAGAAGTGAGTGCATTGAGTAATATTCTTGGTTCAGTGGACAACAGTGTATAGTACTTAAGAACCAGCTACATCATTTTACTATCTGGGAGACCTCCAGCAAGGTACTTAAACCCTCAAAATCTCACTTTGCTCGCTTGTAAAATTTGGATGATAAAGAATCCTGAAGTGTACTGAGGGTGGTCAACTCTTAGTGGTGATTTCATTCCTCCGGTTTGTTTAGATCAAAACCTAGGCACCCATCAGTAAATAAATGGATAAAGAAGATGTAAGATACAGCTACTATGCATCAATAAAAAAGAATGAAATCTTACCATTTGCGACAACATGGATGGATCTAGAGGGTATTATGTTAAGTGAACTAAGGCAGAGAGAGACAAATACAATATGGTTTCACTTACATGTGGAATCTGAAAAACAAAACAAAACAAAACAAAACAAAACAAACAAACAAAGCAAAAACAGACTCATAGAAACAGAGACCAAAGGGATGGTTACCAGAAGGGAGAGGTTGGGGGATGGGTGAGAAGGGGAAGGGGAATATGATCAATAATATTGTGATATATTTACACGCTGACAGATAATTACTAGAATTAGTGGAGTGATCACATCGTAAGGTATAAAAATGTCAAATCGCTGTATTTCACACCTGAAACGAATATAACCAATATAAGATTGTATACCAACGATACTTAAATAAAACAATAAATTAAAAAAAACCTTATTGATCTTCTTAACCCTTCTCTCAGATGCCTTATCTAATCTATCAGCAAATCTTAGAAGCTTCGCCCGCAAAATGTCAAAATATATCCAGGCTCTGTGTATTCCGCACCATTTCCACGGCTTGCTTCCTAGTCCAAGTCATCATCTCTCGCTTGCATAATTTTATTAGGTTCTGAATAAGTTCCCCATTTCTACCCTTGGCACCCTGCAGTCTGCTCCTCACACTGCAGCCACCACGATTCTTGTTAAAATGTAAAGTTAGCCTCTCCCTCGTATCACTTGCTCTGGGGGACGCCAGCTGTCATGTTGCGATGACACTTCAGCAGCCTCTGAGGGGGGCCATGTGGGGAGGAAGAAACGCGTCCCACCGACACCCATGTGAGCGAGTCGTCTTGGAAACAGGTCCTCCCATGTCAGGCAAGCCTTCTGACAACTTCAATTCCTGCTACTATTCTGACAATAACTGCATGACAGGCCCTAAGCCAGAACCTCTCAGCTCGACTGATCCTGAATTCCTGAACCCAGAAACTGTGTGATAATAAATGTTTGGAGGTAATTTGTTCCACGGCAATCAATAACTAAGACATTTTTTTGGTAACTGGAAGGTGGGCATGCTGCCAGAACAAATACCTACAAATCTACGGTGACTTTGGAACCAAGAAGTGAGTAAAAGTTTGAAGGACATTTGATGAGAATGTCAATGAAAAAAAGCCCAAAGTGCTTTGAATAGTCTGGATGTTGAGGAGGCTGCTGGTATGGGCTTAAAAGGAAACAAGGAACGTGATATTCGAAACTGGATAAAAGGGAATCCCTGATATGTAATGGCAGGAAGTTTAGCAACAGGGTCACCTGTAGTTACGTGCAAATAGAAACGGCACCCGAGGAACTGGGTGATGTCGCTAAGATGGTTCCGGCCCAAGTGTTAAAACTGTTCCTGGTTCTTGCTACTTGTACTAAAATTCAACAGGAGGGAGATAAGCTAAAGGAAACACTACCAAATGAAAGGGAACAAAGACTTGCTGATTTAGAAGCTTCCCAGAAATTCCAGTGACCAAATAATGACAAAAGTAAATATCTTTCAACTAAAGATCAAATCAAGGGCACTGCTAAAGAAACGTTCCCCAAACAAAGTTGTGGGCGTGGCTGTGAAATCCTTTGTTAAGACCTCAGAAAGATGGAAGCTGGTACCTCAGAGTAGCATTCAACTAGGAAAAAGGTGCTCCAAAGTGTTTAAGGATTTGTCTCATAGATCTTCTCAATCAAATAACAGAGTTGCTAAGGAGCTTAGGGTAAGCTTAACCATTGCAGTAGAAGCCCAAAGTAGAGAAGGGCTTATCTCAAAGAGATTTGTCTGTGTGGCTTTTATCTAATGGAGAAAACCCCAAAAACATTCATAGGAAACCCACAGATTTTTAAAGATAATTAAATTCACAAAAATATCTCCAGATTGGACTGAAAAGGACAGAAACAGCACAAAATAAATAGAGGTTTGGACCTCCAAAATTCTACCGGCAGGAAGCAGACAAAAGGAGACAAAAATAAAAAAGTAAAGGATGAGTCAGAAGATGAAACCAAAAGCCCCAGAGGGTAGATCTAAGAGTACAGAAGGTAGAGTCAAGAGCTGTGAAGAATTATTTCCTGGCAGAAACAGGACTGAGTCCTTATCAAGGAACTTACAACATTTTTCTCCCCTGGATTTCAGAATTGCTATGGGACAGTGACTGCTTTTTACTCCCCTCTTTTCCTATTTTTTAACAGGAATGCCTAGAGGAGCTTCATTTGCACCTAGACCTAATTTAGATGATGAAATTCTAGACTCTGAGCTGAGGCTGTAATAGGATGAGACTTTTGGTGACTTTGGGAGTGTGTTTTGCATGTGGGGGGATGTGAATTTTGCGGGAGCAGAAGGAATACTGTGATAGCCAGCCTCAAAAGTGCCCTCCAACTAGGAGTCACCTTGCTGGGAAGTGCCTGGGAGATTACACCTGCCCCTGAGTATGACCTGCAGTACCCCTGACTGATACCAGGATACATAAGGATAGTCTCTTTGCCTGTAAGAGGCATACCTTTTTGGTATCACTCATATTTCAGAGCTCCCCATAAGATCTCACTGAGGCCAGACGTCAGCTGAAACCATGGCTTTGCCTAGCTTCTTCCCCTCTCTTTCGTGCCTTCTTCACTCCCTCAATAAAACACTTCCACATAGAATCCTTGTCTCAGGTTCTGCTTCTAGGAAACTCAACCTGAAATGCCCAGTAATTATAAAGTGGTGTTCATTCAAAATACGTTCACTTTACAATGGCATTTTAGGACCTTGTGTGACAGCCTCATGGTTACCAGGAACAAGAAGAATGAAACAGCCTTGAATGTCAAATTCAGGGATTCCTAGTTGAGGTAACATTGACAGCTTTTGTTTTTCTGGGTTTTTTTCCCCCCTATTGGATTTCAGAAGCACAACAGAGATAATCATATGCCCTAGCTGATAGTGTATTATCTTCACCAGCCTGAGCAAGACCCTCCTTCATTCTATTTCATTACATTTCCCCTTTCTCTCTGACTCACATTCTCCTTTATTTCCAATAGGCATTCACTCTAATGTATTGGATGAATAACCTTAAGTTTGTTTGCATCCTTGTAAAATATGGAGTGTTTTGTGTATATATGTTTATAATTTGCATAAATAGAAATACGCTATAATTTTTGTTTTATTTTATATTTTTCCATTCAAAACTATGCATTGAGGAATATCCATGTATCTACATTTAGTTCATCATTTCTTACCGTTCTGTAATATCAATTCTTTATGGTACCTTAATTTTAACATAGTCAAGTTTGTTGATATTATCCTTTATAGTGTGCACTTACATGTCTTGTTAAAAAATTCCTTCTCTAGTCTGAGATCATAGAGATGTTCTTCCCATTATGTTCTAAAAGATGTGAACTTTGGCCTTTCATGGATATTTAATTGACTTGAAATTTTTTATTTTTATTTTTTTTATTTTTATTTTATTCTTTTTTAAATTAAATTTATTGGGGTGACAATTGTTAGTAAAATTACATAGATTTCAGGTGTACAACTCTGTATTACATCATCTATAAATCCCATTGTGTGTTCACCACCCAGAATCAGTTCTCCTTCCATCACCATATATTCGATCCCCCTTACCCTCATCTCCCACCCCCCGCCCCCCTTTCCCTCTGGCAACCACTAATTTTTATTTTTATGTAGGGTGTGAGGTAAGGATCCAATCTTATTTTTGTCCCAGGTAGTTACATTGGTGACTCCAGCCTGCAATGCCGTTTGGTCCCGGGTTCATTATTCCCCTCCACTGGTCTCTTTCTTATGCTAATACTACACGACCTTAATTTTTATAACTTTATTATGAGTTTTGCTATTTGGAAGGACAAGTACCCCCACATTCAGATTATTTTTGACCTTATTATTTCCATATAAATTTTAGAACCAGCTTGTTTAGTTCTCTCTCTGACTCTCTCTTCCCCAGCAAATACTATGTGCACACATCTAATGAGATTTTGCTTGGAATTGCACTGACTCTATATATCAACTTGGGAGCAAATAAACATCTTTAGGATACTGAATCTTCCTATTTAAGTGTAACTACACTTAATTTAATTAGGTGTTTGGCTCTCTTAATACATATTTCTAACTTTATAGAGTAAATCTTTGGTAGATTTATTTCTGCATATTTTATATTTTTGTTGCTGTCAAGTTTCTTTCTATACATTAGCAACAATACCATTTTTATTACATTGTCTGATTGTTGCTAGTGTATAGAAAGAAACTTGACATATATCATCTTAAATCTATTTGATTAATTTTGATCATTTATCTCTAGATTAATTTGGGTTTTCCCCATGGAAACCAATCAACTATAGATAACAGTAATTTTGTTTTTTTTCCAACCCTGCCCTTTCATTTCTTTTTCTTGTTTTATGGAGATGGTTATGGCAGTTATGACTAAGAGCAGTGAAAGGAGACAACCCCATGTTTTTCTGATCTTAAAGGGAAGCTTCTGGAATTCCAAAGAGCATCTGGGATTTCTGCAGGCTCTTTGTAGATGTTCTTTATCATATTTAAGAAGAGTTCTTCTGTTTCTAGTTTGCAAAGAGTTATTTTCCCATTGTGCAGTTTTGAATTTTACCTAATGCTTTATAAGGAATTCACTGCTTTGAAAAGCATGGAGTTGACCATAAGAGTTATTCCCTTTTACTTTGTTAATATAATTATATAATTAGTAGTTTCTAACTTGCAGGATGTACTATGTTTTTAAGTCTATTTCTGGACTAGATTACTAATCTTTTACTTGGGATCGATGCATCTATGTTCAGGAGTGAGACTGCCCTGTAATTTTTCTTCCTTGTGCGATCCTATCTGGCTTTGGTGTCCTCTTAGCCTCTTCAATAAACTGGAGAGGGGGGAGTAAATTCTACTTATTCTATTCCTCGGTTTACATTGGAATGAACAATTCTTTCAATGACTTAAAGAACTTACTGCAAAGCTTTTTGGACTGATGTTTTCCTTTTTAAAATGATTTTAAACTAGTGATTCAATTTCTTTAAATAGCAGCATTACCCAGGTTTTTTTTTTTTTTTATTTCTGCTTTAAGTTACTTTGGTCAAGTCGTATTTTTCTAAGAATGTATCCATTTCACTTCATCTAAGTTTTTAAACTGACTGACAAAAAGTTGTTCCCAAGATCCTCTTATCTGTTCAATCGCTCCAGTACAGTATACACAGGGCTGCTCTGGTTTGCATTCCTAAACAGACCAGGTGAGCATTCAGGTGGCACTAAACACCTGCTCGCTGTTCCTTCCCACTACTACACTGGCTGGGTTGGCATCTCAGAGGAGACAGTCGAATCCTGAGACTCACCACACACGGACGCTAGCCCACGTCAAAGGCTGCGATGGGGAAAGGGAAGACCAGTTCGAGCAGAGCCAGTTTCAAGAGCTTGAATCCCAGGAGTGGAGCCACACGTGAGTCCTCGTGGAGGGCCTGACGCCTCGCTTGTGGGTGGAGAGGGTTCTGTCAGAGCTCAGGCACCGGGCTTCTTTTCTCTTGTCTGGTGCCACCCAGGATTTTGTGAAGGTCTGCATCCCCCCTTCTCACATCAGTGACCCTAAACTATCGCCTATCTCACTCCACGCCCACCCCGCTCAGGCCCCTCCAACTTCCCAATGTCACTGACCACTGCACAGGTCCTGATGCTCCCTGTGGGGCCACTGGAGGCCCCGCATGAGCAGAGAGACCGGCGAGATGACAAGGCTACCCCAGGGGCAGCTTCCTGGAAGATGGTTTAAAGACAGACTCCAAAGCCCAGTCTCTTGTGATCCTAATTTGTGGCTTTGTCTGATGGGATTCGCTTCCCTCTGCATCGTCCTCTGGCTGTTTATTTGGGTAAAAGATATTCTCTTCCCTTTCATGTCTGAGTGGCTTCCTCCTGCGTTTGTTCACTGTGAGGTCTTCTGTGCCTGGCCCGCGGGGAGGGGAGGGTGATGCTTCTCCTGAGAAGGGGAGCCCTTGAGGGGGGCAGGTCAGACAGACCCTCCCGCAGGGCTGCCTCCTGGGGGGCCATCTCTGCCCTGTGGGCCATCCCTGAAGACCCCACTGCAGCTCTCTGCAGATTTCCTTGGACTTGGGCTAATAGGATTTTTCCTTTAAAAGGAACTTTCCATTGTTTGTTTTAAAAGTGAAATGAGCATTTTTTCCAACCACTGAGGCGATGCTGAAGGAGCCTGTAATTTCTAGGATCCAAGACTGGAACTTAAAAACAAGAAGAAGAAAAGGAAAATTTTAAAAAGCTTTCCAATTAAAATGGGTTTCTCTCTTCCTCCCCTCAGGCATTCTCTCGTCTTCAGTCTCCACTCCAGGCATCCACCGGGTTCTTATGTTTAACTTCTACCCCAAACTCTAACGAGCTCATTCTTTCATTAAGTAAAGAGATACCTGTAGCTAATTAGCCATGAGGTACTGGGTCGAATCTGAAACTGGAAATGAAATTTCAATGCCTTTCAGTTCGATGCACACCTACTAAGTGCCCTTTGGTCCCGACTGAACATTTACCCACAACATGGCTTCTGATCTCAGGGGACACACAGCCTAGTAGGGAAACTCAACTATCTTTTTCAATGTGCTCCCCAAACTGTAGCAAATAAATACTCACAATATAGAATGACGAGAGCCACAGCTCATATGGAAAAGAAGAGAAGGAATGAGAAGAAGGGCCTGATGACCTGTCTTTGGGTGTATTTGTTTGTCTTTCCTTTCCTGTTTTCCTCCTGGAGCAAATCAGTGGGTGCACAGCAGGCAGGGTACCAGGGAGAGGAAGACAGAAGCCCTGCCTTCAGGGGACTGCAGGCTTTGGGAACAATAGATCCACTCACAAGTCCAGATCAAGGCAGGCCGACTAAGTACTAAGTACTAAGTACTGTGACACAGTGGTGAGCACCGTGCCACAGAGGCTGAGGAGAGGGAGAGATGAGTCTGGACTGAAGAAGAGAAGGATTCAGAGGAGACTAGTAGAACCCGGGAATCCCACAGGCCTTTGGGGGCAGTACACTTCTCTTAAATAAAGCCCCAGGGGACGAGGGTGCCTGGCCTGAGGCAGCAGAGCAGGGATCTGTGAGGTTGGGGCAGGGCCTCCGGGTGGCACGGTGGGGGTAGGGGTGGGGGACGTGAGGGCTCTCCCTAGTAGTGAGGGGGGCTGCCAGTCACTGTTCAAAAGAGCTCAGAGCTGACCTGGCCTGAGCGCTCAAGTTCATTACCAGTCTGGATTCTACCTTCCAACGTTTGCAGAGTTTGGCTGGAAAGTTTATGAGAACTGGCTTATTCTCTGGTGTCTTGGCACTTTCCCTTCATGTCCTGATTGGAACCAGGGAGGCTGTAAGTGCAAACGTTTTTGTACCTTAGAGTAAATTATATCTGCGTTCCTGGAGAAGGTCGTGGTGAAAGTGTCTCTTGTTCCATGGCCCCACTCTCCCCCCTCAGGAGACCTGAATTCCGAGCCGGCGCTACTATAAAGTTGATGAATGCGTGCCAGGCCCTAATCCAATATGCAATTGCCCTTCTTTTCTCCTCTCCTTTCTGCAGGGAAAGGAAGCTGGAGTTTTTAATAAGGTAATAGCACCTCTTTTATATTTTCCTTTCATAAATTATAAGGAATTGAAAGCAGAATAAGGCAGCAGCTTGGCATAATGGAAAGATTACTGAACTGGGTGGGAGTGTAAATTGGTACAACCACTTTTAGAGAGCAAATTGGCACTATCTAGTAAAGCCGAAGCCATGCATGTCCCACACTCCGGCTATTCCTCTCAGGCCAAGCCCCTAGAGAAACTCTGGGCCGCGTGTCTAGGAGATACTGCAGCATTAGTGGAGACAACACATTGGGAAAAAAAGAGTCGATGGAGAATGGAAAAATTATGTCTCAAAATGCTCGTTGCAACATTATTTGTAACAGTAAAACAACAACAACACACACAACACACACACACACACACACACACACACACACACACACACACTCACAACCAGAAAGAGCTTAAATGTCCCTTGATGAAAAGATAAATACATTTTGGTATCTGAGTAGCTAAAATGAATGAACCCGCCCTCTATTTCTTATCATGGTTAAATCTCAAGAACATAACAACAAGTTGCAGAAGGACTTACAGTATATGCTGTTTACATCAAGTTTAAAAACATACCATATGATTCTATGTACTGTTTATAGATATAGACATATGTTGTAAAAGTATCAAAACACGCGGGAATGCTAAACCCCAGATTCAGGATGGTGGTAACCTCTGGGAAGGAGGAGAGAGGGATGGAATTTGGGGAGCATGCCCAGGGACCTTCAACTCTATCATAATATTTTATTTAAAAACAAACACTGTAGCCAAATTTTGCAAAATGTAAAATGTTGACAGAGCTAGGACGTCGGTATTTTATTCCCGATACTTTTCTGGGTGCAGGGTACCTGGTTGTACCCCACTTCTGCCGCTAGTTTCCCCTGTGACATTGGGCAAGTCACACCCCTCTTTGGGTCTCAGTTGCCTCGTTTGTAGAATGAAAGGTTTGGACCAGGTCATCCAATGTCCCTTTTGTGGCTCACAGATCCGATAGGCAGCTTTGGGTAATTACGCTACGAGATCCTGAGCATGTCCAATGAGAACGAGGAAAGGAAAGTCGGTATAGACCTCCTGTGGCAAGGAAGCCCGCTGGCATCTTCCTAAGCTTGCCCATGTCCTCAGACTGGGGAGCCATCCAGAGTGGAGGGCAGAACTCACACACTCAGGCGGTTTGCTGCTCAGCTTTTCTAGAGGCCCGAGAGGAAGACAGTGTGTAATACATGGTCCTGAAGAAGCACTGACCTGGGAGTCTGGAGATCGGGCTCCAGACCCAAATCCCATTACCTGGCTGTGTGACCTTGAGAAATCACTTCACCCCTCCTGATCTCTTCATCAATGAAAATAGAGAAAAATGAGGGATTACCCTTGTTCTCCCTTAGGAGAGGTTTTGTGACAGCTAAATAAGATAATATCTGGAAAAGTGCTATAGAATGGAAGGCACTGTTATTTTTGTCATTTCTCCCAGACCCTCAAATCCGTTCTTTTCCCCATAAACATTCAGCTGGACTAAGGATTCCCTCTGTGCTCTATCCATCCTTGTTTATTACTTGTAAACCACACTTTCTTTTGAAACAGAAAACCTGACCCCAGCTACCTATAAGTTTGTGGATTCATTCGTTCAATAAATATTTATTGACTGCCTGGTACTGTGTGAGGTGTTGGGGAGACAAGGTCCCTGTTCTCTTAGAATTTATATTCTGGTGAGAAGAGACAAAATAATCAAGTAAACTAACAAGATCATGTTGAGTGATGGAAAGAAAGTCAAATAGTGTGATGTGGCAGAAGGTGACTGGGTCTGTGAGGGCAGCTATTTGAAGTCAGGGGAGAAGGTGACATGAGCTGAGACATAAATGACAGGAGGGAGCTGGTCATGCCCTCTCAGGAGGGAGGGAGGTGGGAAAGTAGAAGATTCCAGGAGCTCAGCTCAGAAGTAATGGGGTCTTGGATGAGGGCAGTTGCCATGGAGATGGAGAGAGGCGGATGAAGAAGGGGGCATCTTTTGGCTTGTTGTTGTAGATATAGGGTTTGGGGGAGAAAGGATGACCAAGGATGATTCTTTTCCTTTTGAATTGGGTAGAAGTTGGGGCCATTTCCTGAGATTGGGAAGAACAAGTTTCTGGCATTAAGTTGATAAGTCTTGGCAAAGGGTTGTGGAGTTTGGCCATGTGGAGTTTGAATTAGATATCCAAGTGAAGATGTCATGTAAGCTGTTGGGCATATCAGTTTGGCGCTCATTGGAGAAGTCAGGGCTAGGGGTACACATGCGGGAGTCCCTGGTGAGAAGATGGTATGAAGCCATAGGACTAGATCTGACCTTCTAGTGAGAGACTGTGGGTAGAAAAGACCTCGGGCCAAGCTCCGGGCCTCTCAACATTTAATGTGTGATCAAAGGAGGAAAAGCCAGCAAAAGAGACCAGGAAGAAACAGCAACTGAGGTTGGGAGGATAACCAGGCAAGGACAGTGTCACTGAAATCAAGAGACAAGAGCATGAAAAAAGGAGGGAGTGGTCGCCGGTGTCACAGCTGCTGAGAAGCCAAGAGAAAGGACAGAGGAGCGACCTAGATTTGGCAGTATGGGGTCACTGATGGCCTCAACACCAGGGTGGGAAGACTGGGAGAAAAACAGGTTTTGCAGTGGGGAGGAATCAAGGTGTGCGCCCCCACAGCCCTTAGGGAGAAGGCCGCAGGCCACGTGACTCCAGCGCCCTGGCCACAGATGCGAAGGACGGTGGTAGACTCTACCCCAGCTGAGCCGATTGGATTGACTGAGGACTTCAGATGCAGTGACTCCAGCTGACTGATGGATGCCTCGGGGTCTGGAGTGGCTGTTTTGGTGCTAAGTATAAGAGGGCAGTGTTTCACCATTGTCCTTGCTTAGGGGAAGCTCTGAGGCCACTCACTCCCAGTGCAAAGGACGGGGCCGGGGGACTTCACTTCCACACTATACCCCCTTCTGTCTGGGGAGCTTATGCGTGTCCTGTGCGTGTCACTCAGATGCAATTAGAATGAGGCTGAGCAGTGTTTTGGGGCATTACTCATGCCAGAACAATACCAGGCCATGTGCAGGCTGCTGCCAGTGGGAGATACGTGTTGACTCACAATGAGACTCCCTACTAGGCTTCTGAGCAGGGCGATGAATGGTGGCCCAGGAACCTGTGGGGGCTGACTCGTCGCTCTCGAGGTAATGAGTCTCCTAGCCCCTCATCCTGGACCCTACCAATCTCCCTTTGTCATGTTCCCTTTGTTTGTCCCATCTGTTTCCCCGGCCTGTGGAATAATCTCTGGGATCTGCTGATATCTTTCTTCTCCTAATCACCTACGCCATCAATCTATCGCTTATAGCATAAGAACGCTTCAGGATTTCGCCTTTTGTGTTTCCATAATCTGGTTTTTAGAACCCAACATACTCTTCTGCTCCCACAATAGCTTGACTCTTGCCAATCAAAAGCCCCGGCTTTCAAGACTAATGTTTTTGCTGTTAATGTCAGAAGTCTCTTTTCCAAAAAAGGGCATTGATGGTTTCTGTCTGTGTCCCCCTCCTCTGAGATTAATAGCCCCAATACTCTCTGAGACAATGGATGGCACGGACTAAATAGGATCAGGTCCACAGAAAGCAAACTGTTCAAGATGTTATCTCCCCACATAAGGGAGAGAACCGCTGGTGGGCAGAACTGGCAGAGAGAGAAGCTGCTGTGTTTCCTGTAGCTGGCTAGGTTCAAGTTGCAGTCCTTATTAGATCTGCCCTATTTGCTGCCGAGTCCTCATACCAACCTCCCGTTTCCTTACGCCAGTTTGAGAGGATGTTTATTTTTTTCCCACCTGAGGCAGTGTGAAGGGTCCAGGGAGCTCATTTGGCTGGAATGTGTGCCAGCGAGGCTGGTGGCCACACAAATACTTTTCATGGGGGTTGGGTGAGGCAAGTGTTGAATAGACACAAATTATTCTCACTCTCAGAGACAAGTCAGACCTCACACTTACTTCCACCACCAGACGAGTGTGTGATTTCAATGAAGAGACCTTGAATTCTGCCATCTTCCTGGTTTTCATTTGCGTTTCTTTCGCGGAGGTCACGCTCTTAGGACACGAGGACGACGTCTTGTAATCAACGCCACAGTAGATGCTCAAAAAGTGTTCAGTAAATGAATGATTTATTATTTTTTTTCTGGAGAGAGTCCTTACTTCTGGTCCCGTCCACACAGAGCACGTTCAGCATCACGCTGGTGACAGGGAGCCACCTCGCTAATCCACGCAATGTGTCCCTCTTGGTGGTCTCTGGTCTGAGACTTCCAATCTCATGCTGCACCAAAAAACCACCCTCCCATCCGGCCCTTCAAACTCTCTTCTCCCTGGCCTACTCTCCACCTCCAAATCATTTTTAAAAACACTTTTTGGAAAAATTTCAAACAAATGTAGACCAGTATAATGAACCTCAAAGTACCCATCTCCCAGTTTCCACTGTTACTGATATTTTTCCATCTTTCATCTATTGTCTACCACTTTTTTTCTAGAGTATTCTAAAACAGAGCTCATATATATTAGTTTTCTATAACTAGTCTAACAAATTACCCAAACCTTAGTGACTTAAAACAACATAAATTGATGCTTTTGTAGGTGTTGGCAGGACTGAGTTCCTTCCTGGAGGCCTAAGGGGGATATCTGTTGACTTGCCTTTTCCAGCTCCTAGAAGCTGCCCACATTCTCTGGGTCCTGGTCTCCTTCCTCCATACTTATGTGATTAGATTGGGCCCATCTAGATAATCCAGGCTATCCCTCCATCCGAAGGTCTTTAATTTAATTACAGCTACAAGGTCTCTTTTGTCATATAAAGTAACATGCTCACTGGTTCTAGCGATTAAATGCAGACATCTTTAAAGACCATTATTCTGCCTACCACACAGGGCATCATTTAATTTCACCAAAAATAATTCAGTGTGCATCCCTAACTCTTAACATGTGTCTCTATGACATGATCATACCTCAAAGTTTAAAATTAATTCTTTAATATCAGTAATAGCCAGTCCACATTCAAAGTTTCCTGATTTTATTTTCCTCATTTTTTATAGTTGATTTGTCAAATCTGAGCATGGTCTACAAATTACACTTGGCTGTTATCACTCCCAAGCCATTTCTATTCTTTAAAACCTCTCCTACTCACCACACCTACCTTTTAACTTTAATTTAATTTTATTTTATAATTATAATTACGAGTGGGACTTCACCCATAATCATGGGAGCCAATTCCCATAATAAATCTCTCATGTATCTCTATATATCCTATTAATTTTGTTTCTCTGGAGAACCCTGGCTAATAATACATATATGATATACTTTGGTGTAGATTTTTAATATTTATATTACATTGTATTCACTGAGCTTTCTAGACTTGTGGTTTTGTGTTGCCATTGATTTTTTTAAAAAGGTTTTGGCCATTCTTACTTCAAACATATTTTTTGGCTCTGCTTTCTCCTTACTTTCCTTGTATTCCAAAGCATATGTTATATCTTTTGGAGCTGTGCCACACGCCACTGATGTTCTAGTCACCTCTTTGCATTTTTTCTTCTTTGTTTTGTTTTTGTTTTTAATTCAGTTTGTTTAAACAAAAACAGAAACAGTTCAGCCATTTCTCCTACCATCTCCTCCTACCTCTGGCAACTACCAGTCTGTTCTCTGTCTCTATGAGCTTGGTTTTATTACTTATTTCCACATAAAAGAGTATCTGTCTTTCTCTATCTCACTTATTTCACTTAGCACAATGCCCTCAAGATCCATCCATGTTGTCACAAATGGCAAGATTTCATTAATTTTTTATATATTCCATTATATATACATCTATATATATATGTAATATATATACATACATACATATATTCTATTACAGAATAACAGAATATATATATACATATTCTTTTTCCATTCACCCATCAATGGACACTTAAGTTGTTCCCAATCCACTTACCTTTTAAATGCCATTGATTTGGTGGAGAAATCAGATTATTGACTTGACTGATTGTTTTCTCATGATTTTGTTTGACTTCTTCCTCTGTCCCCTGTACACCGACAAGGAGCAGATTCAAGTTTGGTGATACTTTGAAAGAGTACAGTACATCATGAAACACACAATGTTTAGCTGTCCCACTTTTAGTGATGTCAAGATTAATTGGGGGAGGGGGTCAGGTGGTGCCACCCTGACCTTTCCATTGTAAAGTTCCCAACCAACCTTTCACCCAATGATTTTGGCAACCTTCTGTGATTGTTGCTAGATACATTATTTCATTAGAAGTTGCAAAATGGTGATTTTTATACTTCTATAAATTCTTTCTTGCGTTTATTACCTGGAATTCTTCTACAAAGAAAAACTTTCCCCTAATAACAATTTGGTTACATGAAGATGTGTTCATATAGCAAAAATGGGATAAATGCTTAATTCCTCCTAATTTTTAAAATCAATTTTCAGAATAATGGGTTGGTGGCTCAGTAACCTGCAAAAAGGTAACATGAATTTTCGTTTTAGAATTGTCTTGAGCTCATGGATAAAATGTGCACGGGAGCATGTGTGTATTTGATGTGTTTTGATCTTTCTTATGTGCAAATTATCTATAGGCCAACAAGAGCCCCTTCAAGTAGATTCTTCCATGTCTTATGTTCTATTGCGTGGACTCAGAATTAGTCTTTGATAGTTTCCTTACTTTCTTGCACAAGATATTCAAGGCTCATCATGTGTATCTCTTGCCCTAGACCTGGAATCAACCATTTCTCCATGAAGGTTTGGTTCCTTTGGATAGGAAATCACATTTAGAAACCATGAAACTAGGCCCTTATTGCGACTAGGTTGTCAGCGTGTAAACCTTTCCAATGGATAAAGCTAGGAAATGTTATTTTTTAAGAGAAGAAAGAATTATGATCTCATAGTAATTTTCCAATGTGAATTCAAAATTATAATAAGGCTAGTGAATGAAGTTTAATATTTCTTTGTTGTTCTTTTTGTCCAGAGAATATATCTTACTAGTGGTGTATAATAAAAATACTGTGGTTTAAAAATGACTTGAAGTAATCCTTTCCTCTATGTGGCTATATCAGCAACTTTATATACAATTAAGGTATTTCTTTCAGTTTGAATAATTTTTTTATATTCATTTATATGCTCAAGCATATATCCCCATAGCAGCTATTACTATTGGGAACTTACTTGCTCATTGTTAGTTTATTTATCATCGACCTTTCCCCCTTTAGTGAGTACGCTCCACAAGAAGAGAATCACTTTCTGTCTTGGGCACAGCTTATCCCCAGGACCTAGAATAATCCCTGGCATATAATATACCTACCTAAGATGCCCACAATGTGGAAATACAGATGTTTGAGAATACATCATCCCAACAGTGAGAAGTAGGCATTATTATCTCCAATTAACAGAGGAGGAGACTAAGTCTCAGACAGGATGATTACTCATGCAAGCCTTCACTTGTAGTAATAAACAGAGACTTGAGTGAGTTTGGGCTGGTGGAAGTCCTGGACTTGCAATGACTCCAGATTTGGATTAATTCCACTGCTGAGTATAGAAACAGAGGCTTTATTTATTGGCTGTGTGCCCCAGGAAAGCCATGTGAGCTCTGTGAACCTCAGTTTTCTCATTTGTAAAATGGGCTGATGGTCTTGGCTCTGATCGCTTCTCAGGGTTGCTGTGGATGGTCTCAGGCAGCAGATAAAGAAACCCTTTGTGTCTGTAAAAGTCTCTCTACACAGAATGGGTCTTATTGTCCCTCCCTCCATTCTCTTTTCTGGTGGTATTTTAGTAGAAGTGTGCTCCTCTTTGCCAAAGGCTTTCAAAGAAGTTATCCAGGAGTGCACTCACCCAGGAGATAGGCAAGAGACTTTTCTGGAGGAAATCATCAGAGGAAAAACAAAACAAAACAATGAAAAACAACAGGGAGTGGATGGAACATTTGGCTTTTGGTGATTACTTACTGTGGTAGGAAAAAAAAATCTTCAGCATAAACAAGAGAGTTAGAGATATGCTTCTGAAAACTAAAATAATATAATAATGGAGCCCACTCACCGACTAATGCTCTATGCCAGTTGCATTTCTGGCACTACCTCAAATCCTACTAGGGAGAAATTATTACCTTCATTTTATGGAAGAGGAAAGTGAAGCTCAAAGAGGCCAAGGGACACGCCCAAGACCAGACCGCTGACCAGGACCAGAACCAGAACTCAAAGCCCAGGATGTTCTCATTACTGCATATTACCTCCACATGCAGAGATGTTCAGCAAACTCTATTAGGTAGTACTATTAACTACACAGTTAATAGTAAATCTACACTAGGCAGAACCTCACTTTACTTGACTGAGGAAATGCTGCAGACGCTGCACCCTCCTTATGCTGCTGCCGTGTGGCACAGTGCTTGGCACACTGAGGACTCAAGGACTAAAAGAAAAAAGGCTGTTTCAGAGGGTCTTCGATCATCTGCAGGAAGATGGAGCCCGGCACGCGTGTAGGCACGGGTACCAGCCAGAGGCGCCAGTGCTGGGGTAGCGGCCATATTTGGCTTCATGGCTCCAGGGCCAGGAAGCAGTTCTGGTTTCAGAGGAAAGGAAAGAAAGCCCAGAGCAAGTCAATGCAAGGCCACATGGATCCCCTCTGGGGGCTGCAATAACAAAGGCCGCCATCTTACCTTCTCTGTCCCAGGTCAAAAAGCTTAATGCTCCTCGTGGTTCCATCATGTCTGGTTTCACGAGAGCTGCATCAAGAGGCATGGGAAGGTCTTTTCCAGGTTTGGTTTCAGCACAAATTTATGACATGCCCTCAGGCAAAGCTACAGCGCAAGGCCTCGTTTTCTCGACCGTACCTGGACAGAGACGGAAGATCACTGCCGAGTACTTCCTGAGCCCCTCAGGAAAAGGTCGAGAACCTGGGCCAAGTTCTAGCACTTATTTGCCTTGTGTCCATCTGAAAGTAGAGAGCTGCGCTGCTGTTATTGTTATTAACCTCTAGCTTTGCCTCCCTAACTGCTCTGAGCCCCCTTTTCTCTCTAGAACCACATGGGGCTCTCCAATTCACTCCATGGCTCAATCTGGGAGTCTTTAAACCCCTCTGCACCCCAGAGTTTCACCTGTAAAATAATCACAGTATCCGTAGGATTGTTCTAAAGATTAAATGCGATACAAATATGTATGCATATGTGTGTATATTTTAGATAATATTCTGTGTAATATTAAAAGCACTTTTAGACGGCTTGTTCTCCTTTCACCACAGAAAATTCTGTCCCATTCTCTGATTTCCTTTCCCATACCATCACCAGAACATAGATGACAGGAGTCAGTTGAAACCTGGAACTTCTAATTCAGAGATCTGAACTTGAAACCACAGTAGGGAGAAATGTTTTCCTCTGGTTTAAAAGCAAGTGAAAAAGAATGATGACTGCGAGTGGCTGCAGTTTAATTCTTACATATAATTATGTATTTATTATATATAAATGCTTTTGTTCCTTTTATTTCGCCCTGGAGGGGAATACATGACTTAATTCTCTTTCCATTCTTTTCCTGATTGGATTTTTTTTTTTTTGCTCGTTGACTTCCCTGCCTGTAGATCTCGTCTTATAAAACGTATCTCAGATGATGAAACCTTGGAGCAGAATGAACAACTTGAGGAAATTTAGGGCTTCTGCGGAAAGCAACAAGCCGTTGCTAGGGAGGGCTGCAGAGAGTGTATTTGTTTAACATCCTTATTCCTGCCTTGTCGAGTCCAATGGCATGTTATTTCCACTGGGTGGGAGCCAACGCTGAGTTCCTCCCTGTCGTGTCCAACCTTGAACATTTCTCTGCGATTATATTTCACCCAGGGATTAGCAAAATGCAGAGGGGAAAAAACCTGAGAAGGTGTTTGGCACAGAGGCTTAGTGCTGCGTTAGCACAATCTGCGGGCATTCTCGGCTAATTGGAGAACAGCAACAAACAGAAGGGGCTCAGAAGCTCGGCTTCGGCTGAGGTTACTGTAAATGGTTTATTTATTGAGTGTCAAGCTTTTTTGTGTGTTTTTGTTTGTTTGTTTTTTATAACCCCCTAGGAAATTTCAAATAAACAAGCAGTTCTCACTCCCTCACCCTGTCCGCACCATGACTTAGCTATCAGAAAATCCGAGAGCAGTGAGAAGCTAAAAATTCTCCTTTTCAGACTTGCCGAATGTCATCGTTTCTTGAGCAGATCTTGAAGATTCAGCTTTCCTTTTATAAGGGAACACTGCTTACTTGACTATTAAAAGCAGAAGACACAGCAATTCTAAGACACTCCTGGAAGATAAAGTTCTGCTACCCGTGATCTGCTTTTTGCAAAAGAAGTGCAAAGGGGGGAAATCTTGAGTCAGCCTGGTCTGCCCATGGCCACCCCTTCAGGCCTTTGGAGTGGAGTTGGGCATTCGGGGAGCGTCTGTGTGAGGTGAAGGACAGTGTCCAGGGCAATTCCTGAGTGCCTTGCCTCCTTTTCTTTTCACACCAGGCCTGGCCAGCCTTTTGTGCCGCTGCTTGTCTTGAGCATAGAGCTGTTAGTGAAAGAGATGGCAGGAGAACAAACATATGCCAGGGGGAAAGAAAAAGCAGTCTGGCTGGAGAAAAGCAGTTCTCTCTGGGCCCAGGAGCCCGTGTGCAACAGCCTCTGTCCAAACTCTTAGAACCCTAACCTTTTACAATCCTTCTGTGGGGCCAGGAGGAAGCAACACTTTAGCAGGTACTGAGCTTCCACCAAGTTGCTACAGATCCAGGAACTCCAGGTCAAGTTTCTTATTAAAACCCCGAGGCCGGTGGTTGAATTTAAATGGTTTGCAGCACAGTCGAGGAGTGTCAGGTCACCAGCTGGTCCGTAAAAACTGGCTGAGGGCTATCATCCTGGGAAAAAGCCAACAACGTTGAGATAGCAAGAAGACATCCAGTGAAGGAAGAAAACAGATTTGAGGTGCAAGCGGCAGGTCTGAGGTTGGGATATGCAGCCAGAGGCTGAAGTGTGACAGTGGACATAGAGAAAAGTGCTAAGGTAGGGCTAGCTGGGAGAGCCAGATTGAGCAAGAAATAAGAAAATTAAAGCGAACAAGGGTCTTGAATCACTTATTCTGGAATGAAGTGTGTGAGGGTGTATGGAATGCAGCATCTTGCTGGGATTCTTTGGCTCAGGGGGTTCCAACATCGTGCTAAGGAGATATGGAGACCAAGAGGGTGGGGTTAGGCTCCATCTGGATTAATGAGCCCCACTCTTACCCCTGTCACAAGGCCACACGTTACTCCCTCCTTTGGAGGAAACTATTTTTAAATACACGTCATTAGGCCAAAGGGGACCATCTGAGTGGAACACTGGAAATGATTCTGACCTTCCTGTCAGAAGACCTGGCTTCTGGTCCTATGTTGCACTTACTAGCTCTTGGCAAGCAATTTCACATCTTAGAGCCTCTAGTTTTCTCAGCTGCCTTCTTATGTAAAATAATGCAAGATAAAGAGCTTTAAAATTATAAAGACATTTAGTCACTTAGATTTAGAGTGAAGAAAATAAAAGCTATTCACAGAGCCTTGGCAGATTGCAAAAATATCCACATTTTGTTACTCTTCCCTGTCCACGCCCTTTGCAGTGCCATTTCGCAGTTCCTCTCATGAAGAGGTGGAGCCTATTTTTCTACCCCTTGAATCTGAGCAGGCCTTGTGATTTGTTTTGACCAGGTGAATGTGCCAGACATGACCAGTTCTGAGCATAGGGTTCAAGAGACCTGCTGTGCTTCCTCTCTCATGGAATCCTGCCACCTCTGTCTGACTGACCTCGGGGTGGAGGGTGAGACCACACGAAGAACAGCCCAATTGTCCCAACCATGGCCATTCTAAACCAGACATAGTCACCCGACCCCCAAGTGTCCAGCCAAGAGTAGTGCAGACACAGATGCATTAGTAAGCCAGCTGAGACTAGAAGACCTTGAAATTCATTAGCAATAGTAAGTACGTGCTTGTTGGCTTAAGCTACTGAGTTTTGAAGAGGTTATGTGGCACGAGCTGACTGATACAGAGTTTGTGGAGAATCAGTCAGAACTCATCATCAAGGCTGAGGCCCATGTCTTGGACAATGGCAGTGGCACATGCGATTGGCCACAGAGAGGGTGACGTGGAGGCCAGCCCCGAAGGGCTCCACCCCAGCTCACACTCTTGGGTGAGAGGACGGAACAGCACATCAAAGGGTGTATTGTTCAGGTCTTAGGTGGCTTTGTAATATTACAAGAATAATGTAATAGTAGTGTGTGTGTGAGGCAGTCTCTGAAAGGAAAGCCAATGTGTATTTGAGGTTTACAGAAATATTATTGTAACAAGTGAATTCTTTCTGTGGAATCAGTTAAACTAATACGTAGCATTGTAAATATAATAGTTTCAAGTCAAAGCCCTTATTCTTGACTTATAGATTTACTAAATTAACCTGCCAAATTAACGTCCTTCTTGCAACGACAAAGAAACTTCCAAGAGTGGGTTCAAGTGCCACGTGCAGTCTCCAGTGTAGTCTCTGTTGCGAGGTGTCTGGGGCTTTAGTGGGGGCTGATGCACAAAGAAACCCACAAATGCACGGTTCTGGACATAGCATACTACAGGGAGTGTAGGGCTGTCTCCATGGAAGGGGGCACTAGTCGTAATCACTGTCCCACGGAGTGTGGTAAACAGGGTTCTGGGCTGAGGAGCGGGACGCAAACCCGAGCGGCTGAGTGGAGCGTAGCAGGAGTCTCTGCAGAGGCAGCGCTCAGAAGGCTGGCTCCAGGGAACCCCTTCCACCAAGCTGAGGCTGGATCTCAATTAGAGGGTGAAGCAACAGGAAACAAGAGTGTTCTGGTGGAAATAGGGTCCTTGCATCATCTCAGTGGACTGAAAAAGACCCCCAGGGAGCCAAGGCAGCAATGCAGAGTCGTCGAACACGGGTGAGAATGGGTGTCATGACAGGCGTGGCTGGGAACAGGCCAGGCGCGGTGCTGAGACTGTCGGTTGATGATTCTGGTTCCTTTGAAAGCCTGTGGCAATTGAAGAGGATGGCCAGCAAAGAGGATTCGAACCATCACACCATGCTGTGCCAACGGTGGTCATCACTGTGGCATTAATAGCAGCAAGGCCTTTCCCCAAGGACTTGTAGAAGGAAGCAGAGCACCAGTATTGGAATCCTCTCCCCAAAAGATCAAGGGCATCAGGATGGGGGACAATGCATGTGGAGAAGCAGGCTCCTGTGGCTGAGAAGGTACTACCTTTGGGGGCAGTGAGGGCCAGCGCCCCAAGTTCCTGGGCCCGTCCTGGAAAGTGCTCACTGGATCTTATAGGGCCCAGGGCTTCTTCCTGCTCTAAACTTCAGCGGTCTTACGATTTTATGACCGATTTAAGGAGACCAGCTAGGCCACCTTGCATATTCACTTCCCCCAGTACAGAACCAAACTGGCCCCTAATTTAAATGGAACACAGTTCTCTCTGTAGATATTGGGACTGCAGACTTTGGGCTGCATGGTAATGATTCTTCCGGAAGCCATGGCTGCTCCTGGAACTTTGAAAGGTTCCAGGCTTGCTGTCTAGGATGAAATCACTTACCCTGTAGCACTTTTTCCATAGAAGCAATGACACCATTTATATTCACTGCTTGACTCAGTCAATATTTAAGCTGCATAACTATATCCCATCAGTATGACCTACCCTGATTCCTCCACACACTGGGACGTTGTACACACCAGAAAAGTGTGTCCTCTCAGGGCAGAAGAATTACAAAAAAAGTGCCTCCTCTAGGCAGAGAAATGAGAAACAATGCTCCCTCTGAGTGGGTCTTGCTCGTGGCTGACACAGCTCCTGTGCCCGGACCACAAGCTTGGCAAGTGCAGCCCCAGCTGGAAGTGAGCCTCCACGTGTGCCCCCTGGCTGGGTGCCTTTGTGCAGGGCACAGTCTGCATAACTCACCAGAACCAAACAGCCTGGCACCTTATTCTAACAGGGCCTGTGCCCACTTAGAACAGGACAAGTTGGATTCAATAGAGTGGCAAGGAGGTCTGGGAGTTGTGTGTGTGTGTGTGTGTGTGTGTGTGTGTGTGTGTGTGTGTACGTGAGGACAGTTCTTCCATTCTCTGTCCTGCCAGACTTCTTTGAACTTTTTGCCCCTTGCTAATGAAGCGACTGAGGGGACACTCAGGTGAGCTGGAGGAAACCCCTGTCTTTCTCCAACGGCTGGAACAAGGCGGTTCTTTTCTGTAAGACAAATGTGGGGTAATGAACAGAAAGAAGGCCAGTGGGCAGATCAGGTTCTATAAAAAACACATGGAAACAGTGCACCCCTCCATGACGTAGGCTCACCGAGATGACAAACCAAGTGTGTGAGACATGTCCTGTGCAGGGACATATGTGACCCTCCGAGCTGTGGGGGAGGGCGCAGCGCAGCTCCGCACAAACCGCATTCAAGATGAGTTTCATTTCCCTTCTGGTGTATCTCTCGAGCGTGCTGGCAAATGAGTGATTCTACTGTTTCTTGCTTCTCAGCGCCAGTGACATCACCACTTAATAAGTCAGGGAATCACAACCACATTTCAAAGAATCATTCAGTTTTCTCATTAAGATTCTATAGGAATTTTTTTTCCACAGCAACGGTCTTGCCAAAACAATGTTAAAAATAGACCTGGTAATACTTTTCACATTTGTAGGCATCATGAATGTTTAACAGTGTGTATGTCCAACAGATGCACATAACTTTAGAATTAGGCACTGAATTTTACACAGTAACGGAGAGGACATATATTTGCCAAAAGGATTTTTTTTTTTTTTTAATAAAAAGTGAAGCAAAACACAAACCTTGGGCATGGTTTACTGAGGGGAAGCAAAACCTGTGAGCCACTGCATTTTCTGGTAGAAAAGTGTCTGTTCAATGCATAGAATATTTGGGTGGGTGAGTGTGTGAAAAAAAATTAAAAAGTGGTTAAATCTGGATATTTTGACTCAGCATATATGGTAAGTTCCCCAAATTTTGGCTCTAAGGATAGAATTGTTTCATCCTATGCTTGTCTGGGCCTGTACTGGCTGGGAAAGGGACACGGTCTGGGTTAAGCTGGGAAGTGGTCAGAGTCAGAAGTCTCCCTGCTGAGAAAATGAACCGAGTCCGATAGCCTGGAATTTTTCAGCAAGGTATGATAAGGCCTCCAGAGAATGAGACGCTACCTACAAAGAGGTAATGAAGTAAAGTATAATTATAATGATTACAAAACGTAAGTACCACACATTAGTAACTTTATTTGGGGAGTGTCCTTACTGAGTTCCAAATAAATCACTGGCTGCCAGACAAAGGGCTGAAAAAACTGGCCTAGGTGGCTTGTAAAGAATCTTTCCACAGTTGGGCCCCCTTGGCATTTTGGAAGTATAGAAAACGTTCCTCTATGCATTTGGAGGATGGAGACATAGATGTTTCTGCTTGTTGTTAGTAGTTGGAACTGATCGATAGATGATAAAGACTTCATGGCTTTATAAATACAGCTTTTAAATATAAGCCTCCTAACTTTCTAATTAGCCTTGGCTGGAAGTGTTTCATCGCGAAAAGTACACCTACACATGGAAGTGTTCTTGCTTTTGGGCAATCCTGTAGATGGACGTTAACCGTCTTCTTGCCCCAGGCCCTAAGAATTATTTTGACCAAAATGTAAATCAGGGGTTTCATGTAGACACAGCTTAAATGAGTCATTAAGAATTTTATTGGTGCAAGTAGGCATATTTTTTCCTAGTAGACAAAATGACATAACAGTAATAAAAATGTAATATTCAAGTAATTGCTGTAATGTAATTATAGCTTGGTCATAAAGCAAGATTAGAGGTCTGGGATGGCTGTTTTGTGGGTGTGTATTTTAACGTCGGAATGTAATCTTCGAGGTGCCTGTGCCGTCTCCCAGGCCTGGCGGTGCGGCGCTTCACATCACCAGGTGGCCGCGAGCCCAGCTGAGCCAGCATTATGGAGGCATCCTGTTTACCCCAGCTGTCCTCTCGGGACACGGGCATCCGGTCCGCCTCAGATACACAACCATCGCAGTCACTGGAAACAAGTGTTTCTGGTCTTCTGCACACGGCCAAAGGGGGGAAATAAAGAAGGCCGGATCCTCACTGGGGAAGGGACCACATGGGAGTTCAGGTGCCAACCCGCAACAGGCACCTCTTAGCCCACACGGCGCCCAGAGCTTTGCCCCCACCTGCCTCTGCTGTGCCGCGGGGTGCTGGCTTTTGGAGGGGAGAACCACTTCCAGGATGAATCGGAACAAAAAGCGCTGGATTAGGCATTTACCCAAAGTATATTTTATCAAAGGCTTTGTCATCATTGGAGATAGTCTTTGAATTGGTATAAATGAATTTCTGTCCACGTTTCTTATTTCATGGCATGGCCTGAAGACAAACTCTAGGCAAAATTAGTGCTTAAACATTTGTGAACCAGAACGACAAAAAATGCTTTAATATCTACAATGAATAATTGAAAGAATACTCATTTTTTTTTTTTCTGTTACTAGTTTTCCTTTATAATTGATGTGACTTGTGGGGAATACAATTTGAGACTATGGAAGTGTTCACTGCTTCTCTGTCTTTCTGTCCTGTTGATCTTTTAATACTATGATTCCATCTATATTTATTAGTTGTTATTCCGTGGCAAAGAAGAGCTTTCACTTTCTCTTCTATTTACTTATTTATATTGTATTGACTCAAGGATATTTATTTTATTCTATGGGTGATGATAATCCTTTATTGTCACTATTTATTTGGATGATCAAATTGTCCCAGATTTGGCCACTTGGGCGTCTCTTCAAGCTTCCATTTTTGACATGTCCTCATGGTTCTTTGTTCAATTCCTTATTTTCTCATGAATTAAGATGTTCCAGGCTCATTTTTCCAGGCATCTTTCCCCGCCCCAGTCCTGGATCAGCCATTTCTCCAAGGAGCCTAAACACCAGTGGAGAATATTTAGGAACTATGACCTGGGTGCTAGGTATGAAAGAACATAACTTTTTAAATGTGTAAAATTTATTTCCAATGTGATTGGTCAGTTCTGGAAGAATTTAGGGTGTCTTATAAAGAGCTGGGCATATGCAGGGGAGAAGGATCCTGAAAGAGGTGGAAATGTAAGAGGAAATCAGCCCCCTCAGCCCCAATAACCCAGATATGTCACACAGTATGCCACCTGTAGTTTCAGCTAATTGATATGATCCTTAGCCTTTTCTGCCTCTGAGCAAATACTGTTCTCTGAGCCTCTGGTAGTTTTTGATGTCTGCTAACCCACGGCTCAATCACACATTAACAAGGTAAACTAGTCCACAAACTTAACTTCTTGCCAATAAAGATCCATGGTCTCTGAATGCCCTTTTCACGGATATAAATCACACACCTACAAAGGCCAGTCATGAATACAGGTGGCCACCTGTGGTATGTTTGTGCCTCGTAATTCCTTCTTACATGCCACTTTAGCCGACCATGTGCAAAGTCTCACTGTAAACCGTGATCTTGTTTTGCACCAGGGTGACTGCTCTACTGAGGCTTCCGGGAAGGTGGGAGAACCGGCTACACTGAGCCAGAGGGTGGCAACAGTGGCCAGAGCAAGGCGGGGAGTACAGGATTTCTTCTTTTCCTTAACTCCGTTGAGGGAAGTCAAGAGAAAGCCAAGCTTGGGATTTGACTGATTCAGGAAAATTGTTGGCTTTTACTAGGCATCTGCACTCTTATTGCTTGAGAAATGTTATTTTTTCCCTCAACTTCTATCTCATTAATCTTGTGTTAAGAGTGGTCTAGCCCTGTCAGTTGGGCAGGCTGCTTCTGTTCCAATTAGCATATATTTCCATAAGTGTTGACTGGAGAAGGGGATGGAAGAGGCAGAATTTCTAAACTATTGACCTGGAGGGACTTGTACGAAGGTGTGTCTGACATGAGTGTAATACAACTGAAAAAGCTCTAGCACATGCTATAATAAGTTATGGTTGGCTCTTATGATTTATGCTAAGCAGAATAAACTATGATGGAAACATAAAAATATTTCTAAGCTTACACTTTAGTCACTCAATACACATAAAACTCAATTTTCTTCCTTAAAAAATCGGGATTTAGACCACTGAGAATCTCCAGAGGAAATCAGGTTATTTACTATTTTTGTGCGCACCCATGTTATACATTTCAACTTGGAGCATTGAAAATGCTTTGATATTCTCAAATGAAAGGTACCGTGTGATGCCTCACTTAAATATAAACCTACTATTATATTATCTCTAGTATTACATTTAGTGATTAAATGACTTTCTTTTCCACTGACAATTTGAAGGGGGAATGTCAGAACAAGGCTTCCAAAGCCAAATGGTTTCATTGTTCAAGTATTGACAGGCTGGTTGCCTAACCAGAAAATGCAGACTTGGACCAAAGAAGCTTATTTTGAGAGCAGGTCTGTCACCATCTACAATATGTATGACCAGGAGGTAAACAGGAAGTCCTGAGTTGGCCTGGTTTACTCCTACAGGCAGAGAGAGAAATAAAATCAGTGTTTACCAAATGGAAAAGCACAAAGTTGGTACAGAGAGAAATGCTATTTTCATGCTTCTAAAAAGGTATTACAAATAACACAAAGTTTCAAACCTATAATTAAAAACTATTTTAAAAAAAGCTTTGATTAGGTTCCCTTCAAAAATAGACATGCTAGGCTGAAATAAATTTCTTAAAGGTCTGACTTCCACTGGTGCTGGTTTTCCTAATCCATACCCTAAAAATGCCCATCTTAAATGAGACTTCAATTAGAAAAAGTATGCCTTAGCGTCATTGAGCAGCAGTTCAATGCTCCCACTTAATAGATGTGGAATCCAAGCTCCCAAAGTTAAAGCAGTTTATCAAATGCCACATAGCCTGTTGGGGCAGGGAGAATTTATGATCCAAGTTACTCATGAGGCAAAACTTATAGACAGACTGAATTTCTTAGTGTCAGACCTAAGGACACAAACCTTGCAGCGAAGAGGCCAAATGAGCTGTTGGTATCGTTTTGACCAGAAGCCAAAAGACTTGTGCTATGGGTCCAAACTGAATAGACTCCCCCAGAAAGGACAAGACCCTTTCCTCTTTTGGTGTCAATTGCCTCAACTGAAAAAGAAGATGATTGCAGTTCTAATATTGTGAATCTGAGAAAAGAAAGGACTGAAAATGGTGATATGATCCAGGGAAATAAAGAATAAATGAATAGAAATGAAGAAAAATTATTTTGGGCAAGAGTAATTCATAATATTTAAACCTCGTAGGGTTGTGTGAGGTCAATTAAACTTTAATAACCCAGATTTCAGACCAACATCAACACTCAAACCAGGAATAGCCCAAGAGAAGAATGGGCAAAGTACAAGATTAGGCAATTCAAAAAAGAACATGTACACATGGCCAATAAACACAGGAAAAATGTTCCAACTTCAATGGTTTCCAAAAATGCAGATAAATGCAATGGTCAGACTTCCTTTCTTTAAACAGGAAAAAACAGAAAAGGGTAATGTTATCTAGTGTTGGTGAAGGCACAGAGAAACTAATGCGAATGCAAACTGGGAAAACCTGAATACAGAACCATTTGGATATGCGTCAAGTTTTTAAAATGAGGAATACGTTTGATGCAGCAATTGCAATTCTAGGAATTTACATTCAAGGAAGTAAACAGAGATTTCCACAATTGGTTCAGCAGATTACAAATGGGTACAAATTCTTTGCTGCTCTTCTTATCAAGAAGTAGACTCTGTTTCCCTTATCATCTAACATAAGAGGTATTAAAAGTGGTTTGCCATGTATCTCAGTATTTAAGTTACAGGATATCAAAGGGGGAGCATAACTCAGAGAAAAGAACAAACATCACCCCCAAATGGGTAATACCATACTTTATATCCCCCCCCTTTTTAAAAAATATCTTTTTATTTCAGAATAGTTTTACATTTATAGAAAAATTGTGAAGATAATAAGAAGGTCTCATACACCCACACCTAGCTTCTCCTGTTATTAATAATGTGTGTCAGGATGGTACATTTGTCACAATTAAGGAGCCAATTTTGATATATTATTCACTAAAGTCTATACTTCAATCAGATTTCCTTAGTTTTTACCTAATGTCCTCCTTCTGTTCCAGAAACACACTGATTAGACTGAGGTGATGGTTTTTTGTGAGGAAGACAACAAAGGTATTTACATACTTTTTGGAGGCTAGGGTTAGCATGCAGCGTGCTAATCATGAGAAAAACATCAAACAAATCTTAGTTGAGGGACCTTCTACAAGATACTTGACCAGTACTCCTCAAAACTGTCCAGGTCACCCAAAACAAGGGAAGTCTGAGAAACTGTCACAGCCAACAGGAGCCTAAGGAGACATGACATAAATGGAATGTGGTGTTCTCATTGTGAATAAGAACTTTCCTTTTCTCCAATTTCTTGGTCTCTCAAATCCTGACTACCTTGTCCTTTTTCTGATGCCTCCAATAAAGTGTGCCCCCCCACCAAAAGGTGTCCACATCCAAGTCCCCAGAACCTGCGAATGTGTTACATAACAAAAGGGAATTAAAGTTGCAGATGGAAGTAAGGTTGCTCATCAACTGACTTTAAAATAGGGAGATTATCCGAGATTATTCAGGTGGGCCTAATCTAATCACGTGAGCTCTGGAAAACAGGCAGGGAAATGGGTAAGAGAGATGTGACATGAGAAGAACTTGACATTGCTGGCTTTGAACATGGAGTAAGGGGGGCACTAGCCAAGGAATGTGGTGGCCTCTAAAATGGCCCTTAGTTTATAGCCAGCAAGAAAATGGGGACCTTGGTCCTACAGCCACAAGGAACGGACTATTCCTGACTATTTGAATGAGTAGGAAACTGGTTTTCTCCTACAACCTCCAGAAAAGAACACAGCCTACTAACACCTTGGTTTTAGTCCATGAGACCCATACCAGACTTCTGATCTACAGAAATGTAAGCTAATACATTTGTGTTGTTTACACTGCTAAATTTGTGGTAATTGGTTATGGTACTATAGAAAGCTATTGCACAATTGTTTTGTATTTTATCCAGCTTTTGACCTGTTCTCAGGTCAAGGATTAGTCTCTCATAGCTTGATGTTATCAGTCAGAGTTCAGTCACAGAGTCAGAGCCACTGTACTTTGTGGGATAAAGATTTTATTATAGGAATCAGATCTTACATACCCTGTTTCCCCAAAAATAAGACCTAGCCGGACAATGAGCTCTAATGTGTCTTTTGGAGCAAAAATTAATATAAGACCCTGTCTTATATTACATTACATTTTATAAGACCCGGTCTTATATTATAGTAAAATAAGACCGGGTCTTATATTAATTTTTGCTCCAAAAGACACATTGGAGCTCATTGTCCAGCTAGGTCTTATTTTTGGGGAAATAGGGTAGTTATGGAAGGAGCTGGGGAAGTGAAAGCCTAGGAAGAAAGTTGGAAAATCAGAAAAAAGTCACCAACCCATCAATTTGAGAAGCAAAGCACCACCACCTGCCCAAAGTGGCTGCACAGGAAGGTGTGTAGGAAGCCATGCTTTGGTATAACTACTACGTCGGGGTGGTGTGCGGGGGGTTTGGGGGATGCCAGCAAGTGTCTAGTAGTGAGCTGGGAGCCACTCGTGGTAAACAGGGTCTTCTGGCAGGAAGAATGTAGAGTAGAAGAAAGTGAGGACAAGCTAGAACCGCCAGCACCTTTGTGTCTGTCTGTAACTACATCCAGCCACAATTAATTACTAACTGCTTCACTTCCACTTTCCAAATCTTGCATACATTTCTCTTGCCCGACCATATAGGGAAGAGGATTATGGAAAAGTAGCTTCAGTTTCACCAAGTTGACATAGTACCAACCACCACAGTCTACTGTTGGTCAATTTGGCACCCATCCATACCTTTTTAAACCATATTTAAAAATCCTCCAAATAGTAAAATTCATATTTCTTAATCCCTTCCCCTCTTTTCACCCACCCTTAAACCCCCTCCCATCTGGCAATCATCAAAATGTTCTCTGTATCTATGAGTTTGTGTTTTGTTTATTTTGTTCTTTAGATTCCACATATAAGTGAAATCACACAGCATCTGTCTTTCTGTCTGACACTCCACTCAGCACAACACCCTTCAGGTCCATCCATGGCGCTGCAGATGGTGAGAACCCATTCCCTTCCCTGGCTGAGCAATATTCCATTGTATATATGTACCATCACCTCTTTATCCATTTGTCCATCAACGGACACCCAGGCTGCCTCTACGTCTTGGCCATTGTAATCAATGCTTCAATGAACATATGGATGCACACGTCCCCTCGAAGTAGAGTTTTGTATTTCTTCGGATAAATACCCAGAAGTGGGATTACTGGGTCCTTCTTTGTCGCTGGCTATATAGCCTTTGTTTTAAAGTCTATTTTGTCTGGTGTAAGTATTGCTTTTTAATTCTTTTTTCATTTCCATTTTCATGAAATAACTTTTTCCATCCCTTTACTTTCAGTCCGTGTGTGTCTTTCAATCTGAACTGAGTTTCCTGTAGGCAGCATATGTAAGGGTCTTGTTTTCTTATCCATTCAGCCACCCTTTGTCCTTTGATTGGAACATGAAATCTATTTATATTGAAAGTTATTGTTGATAGATATGTAGTTATTTCCATTTTATTATTCACATTTTTGAATACCTCCACCCCCTTTAAAGAAGCCCCTGTAATATTCCTTATAATACTGCTATGGTGGTTATGAACTTCTTTAGCTTTTTCTTGTCTGGGAAGCTCTTTATCTGTCCTTTGATTTTAAGTGATAGTCTTGCCAGGTAGAGTACCCTTGGTTGTAGGTCCTTGGTTTTCATCACTTTAAATATTTTGTGCCAATCCCTCCTGGCCTGCAAAGATTCTGTTGACAAATCAGCTGACAATCTCATGGGAGCTGCCTTGTAAGTAACTAGTTGTCTTTCTCTTGCTGTTTTTAGAATTCTCTCTGTCTAGGTGTGGGCCTGTTTGGGTTCATCTTATTTGGGACTCTCTGCACTTCCTGGGCTTGTAGTATGTCTATTTCCTTTGCCAGGTTAGGAAAGTTTTCAGTCATTATTTCTTCAAACAGGTTCAAAGTTCCTTGTTTTCTCTCTTCTCCTTCTGGTCACCCTATAATGTGAATGTTCTTATCCCAGAGATCTCTTAAACTATCCTCATTTTAAACAATTCTGTTTTCTTTCTGCTGTTGTGACTAGGTGTGTTTTGTCACCCTGTCTTCCAAACTGTTGATTTGATCCTCTGCTCCATCTAGCCTGCTGGTGAGTCCTTCCAGTGTATTCTTCATTTCAGTTACTGTATTCTTCACTTCTGGCAGATTCTTTTTTGTGGTTTCTATGTCCATTTTTACGCTTGCTGTCTCTTTGTGGAAGTTCTACGTTCCTGGAGCATCCTTATAACCATTGTTTTGAACTCTGTATCTGGTAGGTTGTTTGCCTCCATTTTGTTTAATTCTTTTTTTCCTGGAGTTCTCTTCTGTTCTTCCATTTGGGACGTATTTCTTTGTTTCCTCACTTTGGCTTCCTCTCTGTGTTTGTTTCTATGTTTTGAATAGATCTGCTATATCTCCCAGTCTTGGCCTGGTGGCCTAATGTAGTAGGTACCTTGTGGAGCCCAGTAGCACAGTCTCCCTGGTCACCTACACCAGGTGCTCCAGGAGTGTCCCTTGTGTGGGTTGTGTGTGTCCTCCAGTTATAGCTGAGCTTTGATTGTTACTGGCATGTCAATGGGTGGGATTGACCCTCAGGCTGACTGGCTGTGGGGTTTGGCCACGTCCATAGCTTATGGGCTGCTGTGCAGGAAGCTTACACCACTGAGTGGGATTTGCCCCAGTGGGATCTGGTGCTTGTTGAGACTGCTCTTTGTGCTGCTTGTGGGGCTAATTGGGTGGTGCTCTGCTGTGATCTGAAGCTAACCTCCAAGTATATTGGTCTGGGGCCTCTTGGGAGGGGCTCTGGTGCAGGTCCAGGTCAGCCACTGCCTGTGACTGGCTGAGGACTACTTGGTAGGACCTACAAAGCGATCCATGGTTGGTCGCTGCCTGTGCTGCCTGGTGGCACATGACAGGCCACACTGCAAACCAAGGACAGCTGCTACCCATACTAGGCCTGGGGTAGCTCGGCAAAAAGCCAGAACACCCGGAGGCCTGCTGCTACCTGCTGGCTCTTGTAAGGCTCAGACACCGATAAAGCCTCGTGAGGTACATGAGTTGGGAGATGGGGGTCTCAGGGAGTCACCAGGGTGGGAAGAGTTGTATTCACCACCAGGCTAATGTAGATTCTGATTTGGTGCCAATAACCACTCAGCAAATATCTCAGAGCACACCAAGGCCAGTGGCTGCCTGTCTGAGGCCCGCAGACTCCTGAGAGTTGTCCAAAAAAGAGTGCAATGTAGGTGGGCCTAGCTACTAGCTAGAAATTGCCTCCGGGTTGGCTGAGTTGGGTGGGGTGGGGTCCCAGGAAGTCACTAAGGTGAAGTGAGCACAGCTCACCAGAGCAATTCAGATTCAGCTTTGGCCATGGGCATGGGGGCAGGGATCACAGGAAAGATGGGGCCTGCCTGCTGGCTGCACAGGACGAGGACCCCACACAGGGAAAATGTCAACTATTCCTCCAGTCCTTGCCCTGAAGCCACACAACTCAGTCTCTCCCCATATGTTTCTGATACTTGTTTCCTCTGCTGGAGCCCAGGGTGAGTGCCTGTGAGCAAGTGAATCTATGTGCAGGCCCTTTAAGAGGACATCTGGATTTCCCACAGCCTTCTGTCCCATCCGGATGATCGGAATCCCCACTATTTTTCACAGCCAGATGTGGGGGCTCCTCTTCATGGCACTGGTACTCTGGGCTGAGGAGCCTGGTGTGGGGCCAGGGTCCCTCACTCCTCCGGGGGGAGCCTTTGCAGCTGAGCTATCCCTTCCGATTCTCAACTGCCACATGTTGGTGTGGAGCCGGCCTGTTCTGCATCTCCACTCCTCCTATCAATCTTGACGTGGCTTCTTTTCTTATGTTCTTAGTTATAAAACTTCTGTTCAGCTAACTTCAGATGGTTCTCCAGGTTGACTGTTCTATAATTTATAGTTGTAATTTTAATGTGTTCGTGGGATGAGACAAGCACAGGATTTATCTACTCTGCCATCTTGGCTCTCATGGCCGTTTCTAATGAAATTAAATATTCATTTACCATATGGCCCAGTAATCCCCCCTTATGTATTTACCCAATACTGATGAACACATACATTCACACAAAGCTCTGTCCATCCATGTTTACAGCAGTTTTATGCTTAATATCCAGAAATTAGGAACAATCAAAAAGTCCATTCAATAGTGAATGGATAAACAAATTGTGGTTCACCCATCCTACCCAGCAATAAAAGGGAACTACTGATCCATACAACAACATGGATGAATTTCAAAAGCATTATGCTAAGTGAAAGAAGTCAGACAAAAAAACCCAACCAAACTTGAAATCCAAATTCATATAGAATTATTCAATTTTATGCTATTCAGGAAAAGGTATGGAAACAGAATCAGATCAGTGTTTGCCTGGAGTTAGTGATACCATGACGGGGGCAGAGGGGAATCAATGACAAAGGAACATGAGAGAACTTTTCAGTGTTCATGTATTTTAATTGTGGTGGTTGCACAAGTGCGTTTATTTGTGAAAAGTCATTGAATTGTACTGTATGTCTAAAAAGGGGTTATATTGTATGTAAATTATACTATATTAAACTGATTTCTAAGAAAAAGAAATATATACTATGTGCCCTATGTAAAAAACACTACTGCAATATATGAAGTTGTAAATAAATGCACTAAAAATATGAACCTGGAGTTGTGGTAAAAATATAAGTAAGTAGTGAAATAGATACATCAAAAAATTTCACATATTATTAATGAAAGCCTCACTAAACCATAACTAACACTTGCTTGTGGGGGCCAAATTTCTTATTCTGTTGAAGATGCATTGTGATTTAGGAAGTACTAAAATGTAAAAATGTTTAAACAGAGAGTTACTATGAACACAGCTGACCTTCAGAGGAATTTGGAAGGTAAGGGGAAGCTTACAGTTTAGGAATGGAGTAGAACAATAAGACAGAACAGAAGTGAGAAGAAACAGTTAAAGGCTGGAGAAGAACCAGAGAGTACAGTAATATAGTTAAAGTGTTGCAAAAATTTGTCATTCATCAATCAGTCATTCATTTATTAAAATAGTGACTGAACATGTATTACCATGTTTCCCTGAAAATAAGACCTAGCCGGACCATCAGCTCTAATACGTCTTTTGGAGCAAAAATTAATATAAGATCCGGTATTATATTATTATATTACATTCTATTCTATTCTATTATATTATACCCAGTCTTATTTTAATATAAGTCTTATTTTATACTCGTTCCCCAACTATACCCTGTCTTATTTTAATGTAAGACCGGGTATAATCTTATATTAAAATAAGACTGGGTATTATATCATACCTGGTTTTATATTAAAATAAGACCGGGTCTTATATTAATTTTTGCTCCAAAAGATGCATTAGAGCTGATGGTCTGTCTAGGTCTTATTTTCGGGGAAACACGGCATGTGTCAGGCACTGTTCTAAGTGTGGAAGATACAGCAGTGGACAAAACAGATCCTAATCCCTAACATCAGACTGTCTACATTCTAGAGGGAGGAGACAATGAACAAAATAAATAAATATATGAAATGATATGTAAGTGTTAAGTGTGGACCAAAAAAAAAAAAAAAAAAAGAAAATGCAGGGAAGGGGAATATGGTGTGCTAGGGCAGAGGTCGGGGTTTCAATGTTTAAAAGGGTGGTTGGAGAAGCCCTTATTGAGAAAGTGATATTTGAGGAAGGACATGAAGAAGGTGAGGAAGCCATGGGTGTAGCTATTTAAAGGTGGGTGCTTTGAAACAGTCATCATGGTGTGTACTCAACTAACACCATCTACTTTGGTGAGACCCCTTTAGCTTCCATAATAATAATATAAAAAGATATCATTTAATGTGATAACTGGTTATGACAGCTTATAAAAATGATTTACAGAATAAATATAATCTTCATTTCAACTGAACCAGAAACATTTGAAATCCAACTGAAAGAAAACCACACACCTCAATTTATTTTTAACTACTACTAACCTTCCTTTTCTCTCTAACCTGTCCCCCTTTCAATTTTCATTATACACGATTCTGGAAAAGCTGAATGGCACAGTTTAATATTAATAAAGTTTTGAGTATTATTAGTTGGGAAAGGAGTTTAGAAAAAACAGGAGGAAATAGCCTATCCATATGAAAACAATAATCACATAATATTTATTGTCTGGGATTGAAATGTTTCAAATATGCAAAGCAATAAAACGTCAGGAAAAGCAAAACTTCCTAATGTTAAAAAGATCATAAATTTTCCCCCAAATAAGATGTATGAAAAAAGTTCAGGTGATATGTTATGTTGAAGGAAAAAAAATACCCTTAAAACTAAGTTAGAGCAGCCCAAAAACTTCGGAAGGCACAATCTACTCACCACTGAAGAACTGAGACAAGTTACCGTAAAGCACAGAAAGGTACAGGTACCTTTTTTCAGCTTGAGAATCACTTTTTAACAAACATATTCACTGATCATGCATTCCATAATTTGTACTTTTGCTGCCTTTTGAATGAAAAAAATATAATGCCAAAAAATTAATGAATTTATATTATATCAATCACAATGGCATATATATGTGTGTGTGTATATATATATATATTTTTTTTTTCTCACACTTATACATGTATTTAAAACAGTGGCACCTGTATAGGCAAAACATGTTTATTTCATCTACAGATAATGTAAGTGGCCTCATGAGCCCCTTTCAAGAATTCCACAGTTTCCCACAGGTCCCTGACTCATAGTTTGGGAACTATAGACTCCACATTGATTGCTTAGCTTTCATAGGTGCTAAAAAAAAATTTTTTTTTTTTTTTTTTTGAATAAATGAATGAAGGAGCAGAGATAAAGAGACATTTTCATTGCAAGCTACCATTGAGTGACAAACTGTTGCTTCTAGGTCACAAAATCTCATTATTTTCAGTGTAAATAGATGACCATATTTGCTTTAAGTTCAGGGGACATGTTATTTCCATTACCTTTAAGGAAATTTCACCCTGAAATGGCTCATTGTCTTCCCAGTAAACTAGTGGGAGAACTAGTAGGTTTTCAAAGATGGTACTATATACAAAAGTAGTGAGTGAGTCTATAATTCTTTTTCAAGTTTGTCAAGATTCAGGTGGGACACAGAGGTCGTTAGCAGTACAAATGACACTGAGGTTACCTCTCTTTTTGAGGTCATTAACCCCTGCAAACAAGACTGAAGTCACAACGACCAACTCATAAAGGCCACAAGAAACCTGGTCCCTGAGACTCTATTTGTCTTTAAGAAAAAGGCTGTGATTATCTGAAATTCGGCAGATTTGCAGCCAAAGCAAAACAAGCATCAGTAAGAGAGAAACAGAGATTTAACAACAAACAGGATTCTGTGCTTCTGTTGAAATGAGTATTTTTTTCTATCAACCAACTAACAAATGTTTATTGAATACCTACTATGTGCATATGGTGATTACAAAGATGTATACATTCAAGACTTGCCCTCAAGAAATTCTTAATCTAGTGCAGGCTGCAAGGCACATGGAGAGAAGATTAGGACACTAAATGGGAAAGACAGAGACATAAAAAGTTCAGAGGAAGCAGAAGGTGCTATGCACTGAGGCCGGAAGGACGGTTTATAGGAAAGAGTTAGGGAGGAGGCCGCCATGAAAACCTAGGAAAGAAGGGGCAGACTAATTGTTCATGCTGTTAACAGAACACGACACTACGTATTCTAGGGGACAGGCACCCTGGTGGCTTTGCATGTCTCCAATAGACCACATAGGCAAGCTTCCACCACCGTCGGCGATTACCCCAGGGAAGTAGAGACAGCCAGTCCTGGGATGAGCTTCCAAGGTAGTTTCTCTCGTCTCTCTGGTTTTACTGTGGCCTGGGACCGCCCACCTCTATCTCCTGGGGACGGATGCAAACTGAAAAGCTGCTTGGCTGGAGTTTGGAGTTGGAGCCTCACATGACACAGTGACCCACCACTCACATCTTCTGTCATCCGGCCCCTATGACTTGGTATCTTCCTGTGGGGTTAGGAACATGGAATGTTGGCACCGTGCCAATCTTGCTCGTGCTGCTGTGTAAGTGATAAACTGCCCAAAGCCACTTGGACTCATTGTTTCTTCACAGTCAAACCTATGGAAGATGGCAGGACAACCCACGAGCTGCAGTAGTCACAGCTACTTAGGGACTTCTTGACGGGCACACACAGGTGAGGGGGGCGTGATGAGAAGTGGCCCATGTACTGGTAGGTGAACTGATCTCCCCTAAGTAAAGTGGCTGGAAGAAATTAATTGACACTATTCAGTAAAGAAAGCTGCAGGTATGGGGCACTGCAGCTGGACGGGGCACTGCTAGTTGGAATCTTAAAGGCTATACATCAGAAAGTGACATATCCTGAGGAAGAACAGACCTAGGGTGGAATTAAAAACTACTGATGAGAGAGAGAAAAAAAAATCATCATTTCTAACTCAAATTGTGCTCAGCAACTTTCATTCCAATTTCTTCTTTATCTCTGTCCACCACTCCCCGCAAGCACACACACAAACAACCCGGGCTTGGAGAAACAATGACTATATCATAACTAATGAGCAAACACTAAAGGGGGCATCTGTACAGAGTTTCAAGGGACAGACTGCCATATGTAATTCTGTATCTGCCACTGCAAACACATGTAAACAAGATGGGAATTACTTTATAACACGAGAGAAGTACGTTGCATGAAAGCATAAAATAGTAGCCTATGTAATTAGAGCCTTCTGGAGAAACCCTGTAAACCCGGTCTTCACAAAGGAGATGCTTTGTACCCATGGATCTTTGAGGGAGTTTTCCTCATAATTTGTATAGGGATTCCTGGCATGCGCATTGATCATATGTATTTATCTTAAAGTTTAAGACATTATAGAGGACTTGGCATCATTCTATATAATTATGTTCTATTATACATTATATGATATTCTATTATATACACAATACTTGGCCTTAGAGAAGGAATGTTAAGTTCCAATGAAATTTTCTCGTAATCTAGTTTTTTGGTACTGAGAAGCACTTCTAGGATCAGGGCAGCAAGTCTTTTTCACATGTTCTTAGAAGCCTTGAACACCCTCCACGCGCGGTGTTACAGTGGGTAGGGCGTGAACTCCGGGGTCAGAGTGCTGGCTACAGATGCCAGCTCCACCTTGGGGACCTATGCGGGAGGCACGGAGCCTTCTGTCCCTCAGTTTCCTCCCTACTGCTTAAGGCCAACAGGGAGAGTAACTGCACATCTTGTAGTGGGGTGTGAGAATTGAATGAGGCAACCCACACAGAATGCTTAGCACACAGGGTGGCACATGGTGTACTTTAATTATTATGTCAGATTTATTATTAAAATGCTGAGAAAATCCATCACCATTTTTAATAGCAAGTAAAGTGGTGCCTGGTATAAGTAAAATCATATAAGTAATAATCTTGATTTTTCCTGTATCTTTTTCTATTTTTATTTTCCTTTGGAAAAAAATGAGAATAGTGACTATTGGGTGGCGATGAGCAGAAAAGGGAACATACAGAACTACAGTGGTTTCCAACAATGAAATACTGTATGAGGGTTTCTTGTGACTTTGTAGGAATTGATTGTTTTAAAATATGCTTCAATTGCCAAAATTCCCATGACTTATGACAGCTTGAATATTTGATATTTTGTCCTAGAAAACAAATCCAAGTCTCTTTCTTTCTTTTTTAAAGTGCTATGGTATCACTATCCTACTCACAACATTAGAGACTTGCTTTAAGAGATATGACTTTTTAATATTTGACTTTTTAAAGGCATCTGGCCCTTATTTAACCATCACATTTACATCCAATTCCTGCAGGCATGGTTTTGTTGTTTAAGCTTGGCTTGATGCCCTCTGCAGAAAGCTTTTGCTTTAATGAACTAAAACAGCTCGAGTCCCCCTACCCCCTGTAACAGTAGAATAAGAGCACACAGTTTTAGCTTGGCTTTCAAATAAGAAGATAAAAATAAGAAAATAAATTGCTGAACAATCAGCTTTATGTGGGGGCCACTGCAATGACATATTCAACTTGATGCCCTTATATGATTTGCAGAAGTGTTTATGCACTATGAAATGTTCGGCCAGAGCATACAGGAAACTGTAAAATATTTTATGAGATGTATACATGGTTGATGGTAAAATTTTAAATGCAACCTGGGAAGGTTCTATCTAAATTCCAGGAGGGCAGATGAGGGAATACTTTCTCTGTAGTGATTCAGTTTTATACAAGGGGTTATATGAACCGGAAAGAAATATCTGATTTGGGAACTCTATAAAATCTTTTTCATAAAATGAAACTTTATAATTTCTAGACAAGTAAACTTGTTTTCTGTCAGACCAAGAATCACCAGTTATGTTTATTTGTCTTCTACATGGTAAAAGCATTAAACATGGATTGTTTATGATTTTATAGAAACAAAGAACAAACAGTAATAAATGAAGAATTCTTCCCAGATATAAGAATTATATACACCATTTAAAAAATATTTGTGCTGCTGATGTTTTTTAAATAAAACTCTTGGTTCTAAAACTGGAACATTATTTTTGAATCTCAATTATTGCAACATGTGAAGGCAGGAAGGTTAAAGGCCCAGCCTTACAATGGCATGTTCAGAAAGTCGCATTTCCAAATTTAGGTGAAGGGAGAAATATTTCTCTTTCTTTTACCCTCAAACCAATGAGGCAGTGTCAATTTCCCATAAGAGAGGCTATTTATTTACTGATTTGTTGGTTTTAGTTCTTTTCAAATTTGATCTCCAAAACACAAGGCTACAAAAGTAGAAACTATTTTGTGTATTCACATTTGCTTTAGAGCTGAGCCTGAGTTTTTGTTTGTTTTATAGCACTTACCTCATAAAGTCATTGTGAGGATAAATGGAATACCAGAGGGTAAGATTCATTGACACAAAGTAGGTACTCAAAGTATGCTAATCTTCCATGTTCCTGCTTACAGACCTCTTTTTCAAAATGGATGTGTAATTGACATATAACAGATTATTTAATAAATACCACAGTCTCTTTGAAGAAAATTTTACTGTAACAGTTATGTGTCCATAATTAGTATCATTTAAAAAAATAAATTTAGATTACTGTCTAAGATAAACATGCCATAAAAACACGACATATCTTGGTAATGTCTTCTGTAAATCCAGTATGGTGGACTGTACTACTAGACTGAGAATTAGGGGCCGTGGATGTGGCCTCTGGTCTGTCACTGACATTATTGAGTGATATTGGGAAAGTCAGTTTCCCTCTGTTGGCCATCTTTTTCATCTGCAAAATGAGTGGTTGTGTTCAATGATCTTTTAAGACTACCTTCTGTTCTAACATTTTATGATTCTATATAATATTTTAATCTTTAGAGAGAAATTTATGGAAGTCACGTTTTCTGAAACTTTCCTTCTATAAATTTTTTTTTCTGTTCTACATTTATTGCTTAAAAAAATTTTATTTCACTTCTAATTTAGTGTTGTGAAAAGAGTCAGAGAAAGAACCTAACAGTAGAAAAGAAAAAATGAATTAAAAATATTAACACTGAGCAATTATGGGGACATCTAGGCTGGTTCGGGACGGACATTAATGACCTTGTTTTATTCTAAATTCAGCTCACTGGCTTATGATGAAAAGTGAAAGGTTATTATATGAACTTACTGGGCAAAACCAGATTTTATAAATAATTACCTGTCAGACTGTTCAAGATAGACAAACACATGCTAGACCAACAAAAACACAGACCTGTCATATTTCTGAGAGAAATGTACATTGAGTCTTCCTTCTCTGGGACTATAAGGAGATCAGGTAGAATAAAATGAAGAGAAAAAAACCTAAATCCTGTATTTTCTGCTTTGCACATACTTTAAAATGTAGAATGTGGGAGAGAAGGAATTTTGATGTGAAAAATTAGCCCCTGAAAATTTTATACATCAATAAGCCTGGCAGATCGAAACCAAATACAATAAATGCTGTCGTTTTAAAAGTTAGGATGTTTACTGCAAGCTTATAATTTTCTATGATTAGGGACGCCAAGAAAAATAAGAATGATGATAAAAAGAAAAGTTTAATCATACATTTCAGCAAGCACAGATGGAACATCAAAACCCTTTGGCAATTTTTTGATATTATATATCTGCGTTTTTTGTTCCTGACATGGAGATTTTTTCCAGAAGGACTAACACAGAGCAGGTAAGTGATAGCTAACAAATGTGAATAACATGGCGCAATCATATTAACTGAGCTTCACAATGATTTGGTCACAAGATGAAAATCTTTCATGCTTCTCACTTCTGTTTTCATTAATTCTTTACAAAGGCTGATTCAGTGTGTGTAAAACCATGATAAAAATAAAATTACACAAAACTTCTCCAGAATTAAAGAAATAATTTTTTTTTTTTTTTTTTTTTTGCAATTCAAGTTTAATCAGGAACTGTACAGCTACATCTGCTATATTTTTCCCAAGAGTTCAAGTTCCTCATGCCAGAAGGGTAGCTCAGTTGCTACCAGCAAGAAGTTACTCAGCCTACATTTCCAGTCTAGGTGTGGGAGTGCTTTGAAGGGAGAAGGCAAATCACTCGGCTCCCCTTCCTCTACTGATTCTAATTACTTTGCTTCTAAATGGGTCCAGCACGTGTGTGAGCAATGGGCCTGGGGAATGGAGGCACAGGGAAAGGAGAGACATGAAGATGGATCTATGTGAGGAAAAACACACATGACAGGCAGACACACAGGATGTCAGGAAGAAGGCATGAAAATTACATATATACTAGCTATACAGGGGGTGCCAAAAAAATGTATATACATTTTAAGAATGGAAAACTGTATTAAAACTGTAATAATATATACTGATAACAAAAGATGAATACAAGTCATGTTTGACTTCTGCAATTACAAGAGGTGCTCAAAGTGGTTACCATCAGCGTCCAGACACTTCTGATGACGGTGAACTACTGCTTGAGCAACGGTGACTAAAGTGTCCACTCGTATACATTTTCTTGGCACCCCCAGTGTACATGGGGTGAAGGAAAGGTGGGAACAGACAGTTCATCAGGTCAATTAGGTCTCTGAGGAGAGTGACTTTATAAAATGGATACCTGTCTCCATTTTATGTAGGGAGAGTCAACAAATGTCGGAAAGTTGGTGGGATAGTGCAAGAGGAAAACTGACTGTCCTTTTAATTCTGTTTCCTTTGTCCCAAACTTGGATTACAAAATGCATCATGTAAAACACAGACTAAACACTGGGGGGAAAAAAAGACAAAAAAAAAAAAAAAAAAAAAAAGACACTGCTTTTAAGATATGTGAACTGAGGGCAGTAAATCCATTCTAAATTAAAATTTCAAAATTGTGTGATCTGCATTCTTGTCCACCTACACAGTATCCCAAACATCCTGCCATTAATTAGCTAAACGGCCCATCTAGTAAACAAGACTGAGCGTGAGGGGGCTGGAAAAGAGCTGGAGTCAGCCTGTTCATAGTCACAACAAACCAGCCCACTCCTGAGGATACAGACAAGGTAAACTTGTGTTTTATTGTGTCCAGAGAAGGGAAGAGACATCACCTTACTAGAACATTGCCTCCTTTCCTGTTGTTGCAGTCCCCGTCCCCGTCCCATCAGCAAGCCAGAAAGGCCATCCCATTCCGGCGGTAGGCACTCTGTCAAAGAAAAAGAAATCTGCAATGAATTATCACATCAAGTCAAACCGGGAAAGGAGGCAAAAAAGCAAGCAGAGCTCTCTTCCTGTTTGGTAGACTCCGCTGGTTCCAGTCTAACAGAGTGCTTAATATGCCTTTCTGGTGGCCAAGCTATAGCAGCCACTTTGTCTATTCAAGTCAGGGTGGTTAGCAAGTGGTCAGTGATTCTATTTTGGGGGAGTGGGAGATACGCAAACTAAGACATCCCATTTTGTTAATTGATTGGGCTTCGTTAGGCCAAAGACATGTTGTTTTGAATCTGTTTGTCCTTTATAAACATGTGTTCTCTATTTTGGACATACTCAGGAATCACTTCTAAGTATCTTAATAGTCTATAAATTACCGACTCATTATAGCCTTCCCGGGCTTAATTTATAGTCTCAGTGTAAAGGTACGGGAGCAGACACTAAGAAGAGGCCTTTTCTCCCCCCTGAAATATGGTGGTCTCCAAGGAGTTCTGTGCATTACAGACATTACACAAAACTCGAATCTTACATAATTTTATCTACAGACATGCACATATATAGGTACATATAGATATTCATGATGGGATAAAATATTCCCATAAAAGAAAATGGGAAAATGGATACTAATTACAATTATATAATACATTCCAGTAAAGAGAGTAAGACTGCATGATTTTTCATTCCAAGAGATATATTCTACATTTCAGAGCAGGCAGACCTGGGCTATACTGGGCCTCTGTGACTTGTTCTGAGTCACATAATGAGACCCAGAGTGAAGCAGAACTAAAATCTAGGACTTAGGAACAAAATTACCCTTTCCCCCACCATATTTTTCATTAGTTAAACTAGGAACAGTTACATTCAGATAATTCATAACCCTCAATTAGATGGAGTTTTTCTACAGTCTGTTTTCAGAAAAATGGAAAGAAAATGACAAAATCTTATATCAGGGATTTTATTTTCCTTTAAGCTTATAACTCTGGGGCTCTTTTGGAGTCTATCTACTTTCAGTTCAACAAGTTTACCTCCATCAGCTACGTGATAGCAAATATAGAATAAGCTTTTAAGATAATGCTATGGATGCACTATCTTGTTTAATTCTAAAAAGAATGATTAAAACCCATTTTTAATTACACTGAAAAAAAAAAGTGAACCCCAAGCTTTTTAGAAAGACTTTTACCAACATGAGGTGAAACACAAATGGTTGGTTGGATAACTTTCTGTTAATCATAAAATTCAATCAACTTCAAAACCATCCCTTGAAATATTCTGCTTACACAGGATTTACTATGGTTGTCAGGCTTTGGAGCCCTGGCTGAAATTTCATCAGTCGGTTATGCTGCTACGCAGTTCACTCTGGATCAGCATATCAAAGATGAGAGAACAGGGGCACATTCCAAGTTTCATTCCTCAGGGCTCTCTCTGTGAGCTTGCACCCGACATCAGGCTTTTTGTGCCACAGGACACTTATGGATTGAAGCAAACATTCTAACAAGGACTAGAAAATTCCAGTCCTACCTCCTAAGATCAGGCACCGGAGAACAGTGTTAAATGAGTTCCTCAGAGAGCCACAAATAACTTGCAGGAATGGGTCGAGTGTCTCCCCACAACCACAGGCAGGGGAGCCTCAGGCCATGAAACAGCCCCTACCACCAGGACTGCCGGGGAGAGCCTTACGCCAAAGTAACACTTTCAGTTTCTCGACCTTGGTAGTTTAAATTTTACAACCACAGTGACAACCTTTAACATAACATACTATTTAAAAACCCAGTGATGGTTTACATGGAGATAAATGGACCTGGGAGTAAAGCTGGATGTCTCTTAAAGGTAAATGGCTGAAGTGAGGCTTGCTTGGAAAAGAAGTTTTGGCTCAGGAGAAGGGTCTTGGCTGAACCCACCTGAGAAATCACCACGTTTAAGCCTTCCACAGTGTGCAATATGAAATGGTTCTCCCTAGTACTGAAAAATCTACTTTGCAAAGATCAATTCACCATCACAGATGTTGTATCATTATTGTTTGCAAACAACTAAAAGATGACAGGCTTATTTAATAATAGATCCTCAAGTAGCTAAGTTTAATGAGAAAAATCACATTGTAGAGCTGACGCAGATTTCTGGAATAAGTTCTTCCTATTCTAATTTGAAAACAAAGAAGGAACAAACATGCATGTGTAATTAGTGAAGAGCAATTTCAGCAAACCAATCCCCTAGGGTCCTCCACCCTGAGTCACTGCGTTTTCCTTTTGATGTACAAAGGATGTATGCTGTCTGTGTAGGACGATTATGGGAACGTCGCAGACTTGGCATCCTTTCCAGAGTAAGCAACTTTAAAGGAAGATGGATGAGGACAACTCATCTTTGTGTCAACTGTGAATTTCTCTTTATTTGTGTTGCGAATGTTGAAACTAAATTTAAACATCGCTTAGTGTGAGGACCTTCCAGAGGCCACATTCTCACGAAACACTTTGTATCCCACTTACTCTCTGCTGTCAGAGTCTGTGGTTCCCAGTTCTGTATCTTCGCAGACATTCTGCAGACCTTGACCACAAACAGCCAGGACCACACCCCACTACTGAAAAGCACAAAGTAATCAACAACACAACAAACCAGCACCTATACGCCACTTAAGCTTTATTTCTGATTTAATAAAGCTCTGTTCTCAACTAGTTGCTCCTGTGTGAATTTCTTGAATAGCTCAGACAATTTAGCATCTCTCAAAGTTACCAGCAAAGATGATATTTAGTTTTTTTTGAGGACCAATTATAGTTCTTGGCTTTCTTTTTTTAAACTGAGGATTCAGCTAGTTCTCTTTTTGACATTCATTTATTCATTTAGCCCTAAGTTACGACCTGTTAGAACCTCAATACACCTGCTGCAGCAGACACAGATTCTATGTACTGCACGGGACATTGGCAGAGAAATTAACTCCTAACAGTGCACTTTCAAAATAGAACCTTTTTTTTTTTGCTTATGAGCATATGAATAAGCTAGAGAAAACATTTAAATCCCAAAGTGGTTAACTTCTGTCTTTTCTGTGGGTCATCATAAATTGCGCATTTTAAAGAATGCAAATTAATATTACAAAGCAAAAGATTAATATTCATCTTAAGCAAAAGAAGATAAATGTTACAAAACATACCTTGTCATTCTAAGTTGAATATGATTGTGTTATTAATGTCATACCCTGATTAATAAAGCTTAAACTGTAGATAAAACCTCTCCTTCTCCCAGTTCAGACTTACTTATTATTCTCACTACTCTCTTTCCTGATTCTTTTCTGCTTTCTCAAACTTTAAATAAGATAAAAACAATTTCCTTGTAGGGTCTCACATCAGCAAGATGGCAGGCTAGAAGGTCTCAAAGCTCATCTTCCCACAAAAACAATAAATAACTAACTAAAAACATGCACAAACAGTTCCGGGAAAGCTCTGAACCAAGAAGCAGAACCCTGCTCAAAAAAAAAACCCAGCATGGCCACATAGAAGCGTGGGAAGCACTTTACCTGCATCACTCCACCCCCAGTTTAAAGCAGCTCAGTGCAAAGAGGGACTCCCTCAAATGAATTCCATGCCACGTGGAAAGAAGAACAGGAAAACCTCAGAAAGTCACTGTCGTGGACATCTGTAGCCTTTGCTACTGAGGACCTGCACCCTCCCCCCCACCCCCCCACCCCCCGCCAGATCTTCAGCAACGCTGAACTCAGCTAATGGAGCTGCATGGAGCCTCCACTGCTGCATCTCCTCACTGGGACTAGAGCCTGTTGCTGCTGTGAGACCTGCCCCCAGAGGCCGCACTTGATGCTGTGGATTGGAGATCTGGGATTGGGATACCACACCACCTCACCATCTATGGGACTGGAGCTGCTGCTGCTCTCTGGCCCACCCCTGGGTTCTAAGTCATGGCATCAACTTGCCATCCCTGGCTAGCACTGCTGCAGCTCTGTGCTCCATCCCTCACGTCCTGAGTCATGGCTTTGAACTGGCATTGCTGAGGCTGAGCTGCTGATGATCTGCACCCTGTCCCCTGTGGCCAGAGTCAGAGCTTTGACTCACTATCCCCAAGGTACGCTGCTGATGCACCCTGCACCCTAGTCACTGCTAACCCTGTGATCCCACAACCTGTGTCACTGCTGTGTCCCATCTTGGGGTCCAAACACTATGGCAAGTCCCAGAGACTCAGAATCTGGTTCCTTGGGAGATCTGAACAAGCCTGCACCTAAGATACTAGCATTGCCATTGCAACAAGTGCACCTGTGCCCCAGGACCCAGGCACTGTGGTAGCTCCATATGTACCTGTCCCCAGTACCCCAGCAGTTTTACTGCTGCTCTGAGTGCCAGTGCACCAGACCTGGAGCCAAGGGGGATCACCTTGGGTAGCACTTCCTCACACAGGCAAAAATGAGGACTGGAAGACCTCAGCAGCCTCTGCTACTGAGGACCCTTGCAGTCTTTGCTAATTTAGACCTTGGCTGATGAAACTGAACAGAGACTATGCCACCATGTCTTCCCCAGAATCAGAGATGCTTCACTCCACCCAGCCAAAGCCCTTAAAGCCACCTTCAGGTGAAAGACTTTCTCAACCAAAGTCAGCCCCAAAACGCTAGAATAGGTCACCCCTCCCTCAAATGTACAGACATCAATGCAAAGTCACTAGAAACATGAAGAAGCAAGGAAACAGGATACCACCACAGAAACTCAGTAATTTTCCAGAACTTAACCCCAAAGAAATGGAGATCTGAGAGTCACTTGAAAAAGAATTAAAATAATTATTTTAAGGTAGTGTAGTGAGATTCAAGAGAACATAGACAACTCAATGAACTCAAGAAAACAATACATGAACAAAATGAGAACTTCAACAAAGAGAGAGAAATAAAAAAGAACCAAATAGAATGAAGGATACAATAAATGAAATGAAAACTACAACAGAGAGCTTCATTAACAGGCTCATTCAACCAGAAGAAAGAATCTTCAAACTTGAAAACAGATCTCTTAATATTATCCACTTAGAGGAGAAAAAAGAAATAAGAATGAAAAGGAGTAAAAGAAGCCTATGTGAATTATGGGGCAACATTAAGTGAAACAATATTTGCATTGTAGGAATCCTAGAAGAAGAGAGAGGGTCAGAGAACTTACTTAAAGAAACAGTGGCTGAAAACTTCCGAAACCTGGGGAGAGACGGCCGTCCAGATACACAAAGCTCCAAGATCCCCAAATAGTTTCAACCCAAAGAGATCTTCACTGAGGCATATTATAATCAAACTCTTAAAAATCAAAGACAAAGAGAATTTTGAAAGCAGCAAGTTTAAAAGGAGTCATCACATAGAAGCAAATATAGATAAAGTTCTCAGCAGGTATCTTAGAAGAAACCTTGTAGGCCAGGAGAGAGTGGGATGATATATTCAAAGTGCTTGATATTCAAAGTGCTCGAAGGAAAACAACCCTGCCAATTTAGAATGCTTTACCTAGGAAAGTAGTTCCTAGGTAGATACGGACTTTCGACTTTCCCAGAGAAACAAAAACTGAGAGAATTTATCACCACTACGCCTGCCTTACAAGAATGCTGAAGGAAGTTCTTCAAGATGAAATAAAAAGGAGGTCAATTATTATTAGTAACATATGGGAAGTATAAAATTCACTGATAAAAGTTTAACATTCACTGACAAATTCAACATACTCTAATACTGCAATGGTGATATACAAATAACTTTGGACTCTAGCATATAGGTGTTAAAAATTACTACAGCTAAAACATTTTGTTAGTGGATACAAAATATAAGAAGATATAAATGGTGACATCAACAACATGAAGTATGTGTGTGTGGGGCAAGTAAATGTGTACAATGTTTTTATGTAACTGAAGTAACGTTGTTATCAGCTTAAAATGGACTGTTATAAGATGTAGTATGAAAGCCTCATTGTAAACACAAATAAAAAACCTGTAATAGATACACAAATGATAAAAAAATCAAAGCATACCACTACAAAAAAACCCAACCATTCTCAAAGAAAGACAGCAACAGAAAAAGAAAGGGATAAACGAAGTACAAAACAATCAGAAAACATTTATACCAATGGCAACAGTAAGTCCTTACATATCAATAATTACTCTAAATGTAAATGGTTTAAAATTTCCAGTTAAAAGACAAAGAATGCCTGAGTGGGTAAAAAGAAGAAAAGCGAAGAAAAAACTAAGTATATACTGCCTGCCTACAAGAGATTCACATAAGCTTTAAAGATACTCACAGGCTGAAAGTGAAGGGATGAGAAAAGATATTCCATGTAAATGTAAAACAAAAGAGAACAGAGGTAGCTGTATTTATATAAAAAAAAGTAGACTTTAAGTCAAAAGCTAAAACAAGAGGTAAAGATCATTATATAATATAAAGAAGTCAATTTATCAAGAGGCTATAACAATTGTAAATATATATGCAACTAATATCAGAGCAGCTAAATATATTAAACAATTATTAATAGATCTGAAGGCAAAAATAGATACCAATGTAGTAATACTAGGGGACTTCAATACTCCACTTTTAACAATGCATAGATCATTCAGACAGAGTATCAGTAAGGTAATAATGGACTTGACCTATACTTTATACCAAATGTACCTAACAGACATATACAGAACATTCCATCCAACAACGCACAGACACACACAGACACACATACACCGGGGTGCCAAAACAATGTATACAAGTGGACACTTTGGTCAACGTTGCCCAAGCAGTAGTTCACCATCATCAGAAATATCTGGACACTGATGGGAACCACTTTGAGCACCTCTTGTAATTGCAGAAGTCACATGTGACTTGTATTCATCTTTTGTTATCGGTATATATGAGCATTATAATTTTAATACAGTTTTCCTTTCTTAAAATGTGTATACATTTTTTGGCATCCTCTGTGTGTACACACACACACGAATATTATTCAGTCATAAAATATGAGAAAATTCTGCCATCTCTGACAACAGGGTGAACCTGGAGGGCATTATGCTAAGTGAAATAAGCCAGATAGAGAAATACAAGTTCTGTTTGATATCACTTACTCATATATATGGATTCTAAACAAAACAACTCCCCCACAACAAACAAACAAACAAAACCCCCCCAGAGAATAGAAATGGTGGTTGCCAGGGGCTGCAGGGACAGGGAGATGGGGGTCAAAGGGTATGCAGGTCAAAGGGTACAAACTTTCAGTTATAAAAAGAGGAAGTTCTGAGGATCGGGTGTGCAGCATGGTGAGTCAATAATATGGTATTGTATACTTGCAAGTTGCTGACAATAGATCTTACGCATTCTCACCATACACAAAACATAACAAAAAGAGTTAAGTGAGGTGATAGAGGTGCTAATTATTTTGATCTTGGTAATCATTCCACAATATTTATGTATATCAAGTCATCATATTACACACCGTAAATGCATACAATTATATTTTTCAATTATTCCTCAAAGTTGGAAAAAAAAAATCATTGTAGCAGGTCCCAAATTCAGTTACAAATACTTCCTTTGTCAAAGGCCTAAGACAGAATATCTTGGTTCTGTTGTCTGAAGTCTTATAAACTTGTGTAATTTGCTTTTAGAAAATCTGTATAGATTTCTTACTCTATGTAAACTACTCTGTGCTTGGTGATGCAAAGGACGCAAAGGTAAGTAACACAGTCCCTACATAAACTTCCAATTTAATGTAAATGGTTTACCTACCACAGTAAAATGCAATGAGAGGTCATTCTCAAAGGCAGGAAGGAGGCAGAAAACTAGGTATCCCTTTTGTTTGCTTTTAATCACAATATTTAATTTCAAATAACATTTAAAAGGGCATGAGATTTATAGATTTCTTAAAGCCGACAGGGGCAGAGATTAAAACATGCTACATGGTTTTATGGTTTGTAAAGTACTTTCATGCCCACATCTAATTTGGCCTTACCACAACTAGTAAAAAAAGGTCTTATGATTGTCCTTTTTAAAGTGACATGTCCAATGAATGGCAGATTTAGGATTAAAAACCAGGGTCTCTATTCTTTTCATCATACCACATTGTCTTTCATTAAACAAAAGAAAACAAAACCCCTGACATCTGGCATAATTTACTTCACCCAGATTACTGAAGATATGCATAGTCTCATAATCCTAACAAACTCAATTCTTGCTAACTAACTCAATATCACTTAAAGGGTGAACTAAAATTTTTCTTCAAATTTAAACTAAATCAACCTGGTACAATACTCCACAGTGCAGTGATGAAACCTGAATCTAAATCATCTTCAGTTTGAGGCATTCTCAGCTAGTGCAAATTTGCAGAATAATTTTAAGAATAGTATATAGTAGAAAACACCGTGCAACCAGATTACCTGGGGAGCTTTGAAAAATAACCGATACTTCGGCTCTATCGCTTCGTTTAGGCTCTGGAATGGTTTAAAAGTTGTTCAGGTGATTTGGATGCATAGTGAGGGCTGAGAATGGTGGGAGAGTGGATGAGGACACCATTAATAGACCCAAAGATGGGTTTGTCAGTAAAGGGAACCCTTTCAGAATCTGTCATGATTATACAACAAACATCATTTCTTAATGGAAATCCTAACACTGGCATTTAATTTAATCCACAAGAAATAGAAATTAAGGTTTTCAGACCATGGCTTTTATTCAGACAGCAGACAGGTTGCCTGTATCTGTCACATTTCTCACTTGCGGTCCATCTGTAGAGTGGTCATTGTTCTCTTCTGTCCCAGATGCTGGGACCCCCACCGTGAAGAAGAACAGCCCTTCAGACTGCCATACCACATTTAATTCCAGCATGAAAGAGGAATTTGGAAACAGAGCCTACTAAACCAAGCTGAACAAACTCTTTGCTTACACCTAGAATTAAGGAACAATGGAATTTGGGAATTGGAAAGTATCTTTGTGAACGTTAGTCCAATTCCAAATTTAACAGATAAAACAACTAATGCCTGGAGAGAGTGACCCATGCACGGTCATGTGGGAGCCTAGGATTCCTGACTCAGTCCAGGGCTCTTCAGAGATGGTTCTCATTCTGCCCAGAGCTATGTGTTTAGCTTTTCTGACCTTAATGGGGAAAACAGATGTAGGGAAAGAAATTGTTTTTCCGGATTAAGAGCCCTTGGGAGCAGAACAAAAGTGAAGGGACTTAATGATGCCCAAAACAGTACAGCTGAGGAGTTAGAACAAGGAAGGTCATTATGAGCTTTTAGTTGTACTTCTGGCTCTTGCTATACGATTAGCTCTTCCTTAGAGAATCACTTAATTTCCCTGAGTACCCACAATAATAATTTTGATAAATGGGGGAAATATCAAAATAATTAAGGTAAACCTGGCTGAAAAGTTCTGTGGCAAAAGCACACGTCTGTTGGACCTTCATGGGGGTGACACACCACGTGGTCCCACTGATGTCTTACTTACTAAGGCAGGGCTCAGTGTCTGATTAATAATGTGGCCTGCCAGGATATGTTTAGAGTTGGCCGATTTGGGTTAAATCCAGTAGAAAAAGGGCAATAAAAAGATTTGGAGTATATATTCACTCTCTCCCAAACTACTGTGCACTCCCAGTTAACTAAATATAGGGTAGACATTTTGGATGATCTGTGGGCCACAGAAGCCGTCCTGGTTACCAAGGGCCTGGTGGTTTCCCAAATGCTCTCCACTCCGCAGGGATGAAGAGGGCACATAGGGCAGAGGTTCTACAGGCACTGGCTTGGCTTTGCTGCCAGGAAAAGGGAGGGAGGGAATACAGTGAGCTGAGAGCAACAGACTTTCACCAGTCCTTACTGATTAAGTTATTCTAAGTGTTTGATTTATTGGAATACTCAGTTGAGTTGGGGCTGGGAAGGTAAGTACGTCTCCGAATTTCATGTATAAATGAGGTTTCCCAAGGCAGCTGAAGCAGCCCTCCTCTCTGCTCCACCGCACTCCCAAGTTTTACAGGAAAAGCCAGTTGCTCTTGTATCTGACCTTTTCCCACCTCTCTTCTGGCACTGGAGACTACATCAAGTTGTCTCCAATTCTGCTGCCTCCATGAGCCCCAGTTCAGCCCTGCCCTCTGTGGACGCACTGGATTCAGACTCTAAGCCCGCCGCCGGCGCCTTCGTTTGCTGAAGGTGTCCGTGCCCTGAGAGACATATTGTTTTGCTTTAATACTATAAATCTTTGAAGCTCTGGAGCTTCATATCAAAGCTATGTAATAGCTTTTTAAAAGATAAAATATGCCCTGTTGTTTTTTGCTGCCCTTGTGTCTGTGTGTGGGCAAGAGATTTAATTATAATGCATAAAACTGAATGGTGGTCTAAGATGCTTAAAATCAAAGTGGGAATCATGACTGAATTTCATTAGCAAACATAAATACAAATAGGCACATCTTGTTTGTACCAATGCCATGTGACTTTTCTCCTTTTGATAATTTTATTCTAACTCTGATATTTCAGAGAATCTAAATTGAACCATATGATGTATATAGCATTGCAACATACAAAGCTCTTCATTAAACATTCTCTTTTTTGTATACTTTCCAATGTTATAAATATCCTGTAAAAATCATGGAGGGCAGTTTGTCAGCCAGCAGAGCTTGGTATGGGGACAGTGGAAGGAACTCTGCCCTTTAAATAAGAGATCTTCCCTGGCCGGCAGAATGGGAGGAAAGACATATAGCATTAACTATCATTGTATTCCAAATAATTAGGAGCCTACAAATCTTGAGGAACTTGTCACTTTATGCTTGTTATTCTCTAACTCTGGTATAGTCTTTGTATTACCAAGTTATTTCAGCATTCTGAATGCAAAATCTTACATTAAAATTTAGTTATTAAAAATCACCATTTCTAATTGTCCAAGGCGTCTCAATCAAATTATGAGAGATGTATTAATTTTATTGTTGGACAAAATAATTAAGTGATAGATACAAACAACATTGTATGTTAGGAAAAAAGGTTTTTTGTGAATGTTATTTTTAGCAATTTTATGAGATTAAAAGTATACCATTTCTATTTATAAATTATTCTTTCCATGATATCGTATGTACTTAAGTACAACTACAGTTAATAATAATTTAATGCCAATAATATTAAACTTTTCTTCAGCTACCTTATATTATAAACAATCAAAACACAGATGTCTGAAATTATTCCAAGCTACAAACACATATATGTGTAAACTGTGCTAAATTGGCGGGAATTACTAGGTTGGTGCAAAAGTAATTGCGGTTTAAAAGGTTAGAATCACAAAAAAAAGCAATTACCAACCTAATACTAACCGAAATCTCCATTTTGGGAGGACTCAGGTCTAACAGCTAATTCCCTTGATTGACCCATAGCCTCCAGAAGGCAGAGAACTTGTTTTTCATCTGTGTATGCCCAGAGTGTAACCCAATGCAAGGCAAATAAGCAGGTGCTCAATAAATGATCATCTAATGAATGAATGCATTTGATTAGCAAGTAGCTTAGTTTCCTCTAGACGACAATTAGAAATGCTAACATGTGTTTACCATGAGAACAGGGGCTGGGATATTTTCAGCTCCTAAAAATTAGGCTTAAACCACACACTTATCATTTCACAAGATAACCATCGGCAGCAATTATTAAGAAAAATAAATTAGTGACCTTAAAAATTCAACCATAAGCAATGCTGCAAAAAACAGTTATACTGATATTAGTTCTCAGTTCCCACAGGGAGCATTTCTGGGCTTCTTCTTACTGCTATCTGCCAGGAATAAAAACTTTTGCTCCTAACTGCCTTCTACCCAGAAAAAGAGAATCCAAGTCATCTAAAACAACACTGTTGAATTATTTTGTTGAGTCTAAACATTTTAAATTCAAATATAATGCTACTGAGAATTATAATGTATAGTGAGTTTATAGTAAATAGTATGAAATAAATTATTTTTTACAATCTTGGTTGTATGGCAATATTAACTGTATTTTCAGTCTTCAACAATGATACAAGTTAAAAACAGAAAGAAAATACTGCCTCAATGGTCTGTGCTACATCAAAAAACACAACACACAAAAAATAAAAACATAGATAGCAATACCTGTTTACCAATGGTCAAGACACCAATTTAGGATAGTAAATAAATTTAGGTTCTTAAGGATTCTTTGAAGACAACAAATACTAAACATCATGACACAGAACCATCAGGACATAGGAGTTAATAATATCAATCACTTAGGCTTGCTACCTGAGAAGGTATATTTCTGTATGAATTTACTGTCATTAATTCAACAATACAGAGTATAAGGTGCAGTGGATACAGCAATGATCAGATGTGGCTCCTGCCCTTCATATTGAACAGTCTAATGAAGGAGACACATGGCATGAGAAATGACAAAAGTGATGCAACTTAAAAAACGAGTATAGAGTGTAATGGGACCATATAAGAGAGCAGTAGAGGTGAGTGGTAATGATGAAGGTACCTTCTTGAAGGAAATGATATTAGCTGAGACCTGAGTTGGGGACGAGAGGAGAATGGTTAGCAGGATAGAAAAGTGTTCTAGGTAAGACCTAGAGGAAAGAGAGCTTGACTTATCTTGTTCCCAAATGCCAGTCTATAGGCTATGTTTGTCAACATAAATATTAATTCTATGACCCCAATCCACACTATGTACCACTGTGAAGGGTTTCTCAAAATTCAGGTAAGAAATGCTTCTATATTATATATAAGCATTCAACTAATTCTTTTGAATCACTGCTTTAGGGACTGATATAAACTCTTTATATCAAATTGGAATAATCTGAGGATTCCTGGTCCAGTATGTAAGACGCTAGGAAGTTACCATTCTGTCTTAACAACAATTAAAAAGCTGACCAAACCGAAAAATCAGAAACTATTCCTAGATCCAAAAGAGAAGTGAGGTCACAGGGCAAACCACTGCTCCTAAAATTGGAGAGACAGGTGAATACAGTCACAACTTACTGGAGCGTAACCAGTACCAGGGTAGGGAAACCCGAACTGTAATTGACAAATTGGTAGAAGCTCAGTGTGGCCAAATCTGAGAGACAAAACTTCAGGGGGACTCAGTCATGGGGGTCCCCCATACTTTTGTGAGTTTTACCTCCTGGAGCTCTACCAGGTTCTCATAGGGAATATGGCAGAAAAATCTCCTCTTGCTTCAGGCAGACAGAGGGGAAAAACATTTTGAAATACTCCAGAGCATTCTGTTCTTGAGGTCTGCCCTCAGGATAAATGATTTAACCAGAGCCTAACCTGCTGGGGTTTTGTCAGAGCCTTATTGATCTGAGAAAAGGGAAATATCCGACTTCAGCCCACTGTAGACATCCTTCCCATCTATCAGGGGGTGGGAGCGGGAGTGGAGAGGGGTTGCTGAGAAACACTTGTGAAGTTCACTGTCCAGAGGCACAGGCTCATTAAAAGACTGAGACCAAATCATGTGACTACAGAATGCTCCCTGCCCCCATCTTACCACCAAAGTAATAAAGGCCTATTTATACTAGTTCCTATTACCCAGTACATCATGTCTGGTTATCAAGACAAAATTCCAAGGCATACTAAAAGGCAAAAAATACAGTTTAAAGAGAAAGAGTAAGCATTAGAATCAGACATATTTATGACAGCGATGTTAGAAATAGACTGGGAATTTAAAACAACTATGATTAATATGTTAAGGTCTCTAATGCATAAAGTAGACAGCATGCAATAACAGATGGGCAATATAAGCAAAGAGATGGAAATTATAAGACAAAATGAAAAAGAAATGCTAGAGCTGTAAAGGAACACACTGTAGAAGTGAAGGATGCCTTTGATGGGCTTATTAGTAGATTGAATACAGCTGAAGAAAGAAACTCTGAGCTTGAGGACATCTCAATAGAAACCTCTGAAAGTGAAAAGTGAAGAGTAAAACAGACTGGAAAAAAACAGAACAGAATATCCAAGAACTGTGGGATAGTTACACAAATGGTGTAACATATGCATAATGGGAGTATCATTAGGAGAAAAAAGAGAAAATAACAGAAGAAATATTTGAAAAAATAAGGACTGAGAATTTCCCTAAATAAATGTCAGATACCAAACCATAGAGCCAAGGAGCTCAGAAAACATTAAGCAGGATAAATGAAAAAAAAAGAAAAAAAAAAAAAGAAATAAAACAAAGAAATCAACAAAAACAATAACAACAAAAACTGACTTTCTGTTCAAAGTACAGAAAGTCAAAGATAAAATTTGAAAGATGCCAGAGGAAAAAAACACTTTACCTATTGAGGAGCAAAGATAAAAATTACACCTAACTTCTCAGAAATCATGTAAACAAGAAAAGAATGGAGTGAAATATTTAAAGGTTGAGTGAAAAAAACACACCAACTTAGAATTTTGTGCCCTGTTATATAATCCTTTAAAAATGAAGGAGAAATACTTTGTCAGACAAACAAAAATTGAGGGATTTTTTTTCCTCCAATAGGCCTGCCTTAGAGGAAATGATAAAAAATGTTCTTTAGAGAGAAGGAAAATTATATAGGACAGGAACTTGGATCCATATAAAGAAAGGAAGAACAGTGGAGAAGAAGAAATAAGTTAAGGCACAATAACAATTTTACTTTTATTCTTAATTGATCTAACAGATAACAGTTTGTTCAAAATAATAGCAACAGTGTATTCAATTATGTTGCATATACATACACGCTTATGTATACTTATATATAAATGAAATGAATGACAGCAATGATACAAGGGACAGGAGAGAGGAATTAGGATTATTTGGTTCTTATAAGGTACTTACACTATCTGTAAAGTGGTATAATGTTATTGGAAAATAGACTTGGATTAGCTGTAAATGTATATACATGCACACCTCAGAGATACTGTGTTTAGTTCCACATTATTGCAATTATAGAGCAAATATTGCAATAAAGTGAGACACATGTATTTTTTGGTTTCCCAGTGCACATAACAGTTACATTTACACTATACTATATATAGTCTATTAAGTGTGCAATAGCTTTAGGTCTAAAAATAACAATGCACATACCTTAATTAAGAAATACCTTATTGCTAAAAAATGCTAACCATCATCTGAGCCTTCAGTGAGTCATAATCTTTCTGCTGATGGAAGGTATTGCCTCGAAGTTGACGGCTGCTGAATGATCACGGTGGTGGTTGCTGAAGGTTTCAGATGGCTGTGGTAATTTCTTCAAATAAGACAATACTGAAGTTTGCCGCCATCGATGAACTCTTCCTTTCATGAACAGTTCCTCTATAGCATGCCATACTGCTCGGCAGCATGTTACCCACAGTGGGCCTTCTTTCAAAATTGGAGTTAATCCTCTCAAACCCTGCCGCTGCTTTATCAACTAAGTTTATATTAATATAATATTCTAAATCCTTTGTTGTCATTTCAACAACCTTTACAGCATGAAGATGTAGAGTCTATCTCAAGAAACCACTTAACTTATTCATAAGAAGCAACTCTCAGTAAACTAGAAATAGAGGGGAGCTTTTTCAACTTGATAAAGAGTATCTACCAAGACTCTATGGTTAACATCCTCATTAAGGATGAGAAACTAGAAGCTTTCTCACTAAGATCAGGAATCAGGCAAGGATGTTCCCTGTTATTGCCGCTTTCCTACACTGTGCTGGTAGTCCTAGCTGATGCAATGAGACAAGAAAAAGAAATAGAAAGGGCTACAGATTGGAAAGGAAGAAATAAAACTGCCTTTGTTTGCAGATGACACGGTCATGTATGTATAAAATTTGAAAGAATAGACAGTAACACTCCTGAAACTAAGTGAATACAGTAAGGTTGCTGGATATAAGGTTCATATACAAAAGTAAATAATTTTCTAAATGCCAGTAAAGAACAAGTGGAATTTGAAATTAAAACACATTGCCATTTACACATTAGCACCGCACCCAAATAAAATAAAATATAAAGCCAACAAAATATGTACAAGCTATTTATGAGGAAAACTACAAACCTCTAATGAAAAAAATCAAAGACCTAAATAAATGGAGACATAATCCATGTTCATGGATAGGAAGACTCAATATTGTCAAGATGTCAGTTTTTCCTAACAATCTATTAGATTTAATGAAATTCCAATCAAAATCCTAGCAAGGTATTTTGTGGACATTGACAAAATGATTCTAAAGTTTAAATGGAGAGGCAACATACCCAGAATAGCCAATATAATATTGAAAGAGAAGAACAAAGTCGGACGACTGACACTACCCAACTCCATGACTTATTATAAAGCTACAGTAATCAAGATAGTGTGGTACTGGCAAAAGATAGTGTGGTACTGACAAATGGATCAGCTGAACAGAATAGAAAGTCCAGAAATAGATCCATATAAATATAGTCAACTGATCTTTGACAAAGGAACAAAGAGAATAAAATGTAGCAAAGATAGTCTTTTCAGCACATGGCGCTGGAACAACTGGAAACACACATGCAAAAAATGAATCTAGTCATAGGTATTAAGCCCTTCACAAAAATTAACTGAAACCAGATCATAGACCTAAATGTAAAATGCAAACGAGAACACTCCTTGAAGGTAACAGGAGGAAATCTAGATGACCTTGGGTTTGGTGACGACTTTCTAGATACCCCATCAAAGTCACAATCCATGAAAGAAAAAAATTGATAAGCTGGACTTCACTGAAATTTCTGCTCTGTAATAGACACGGTCAAGAGCATGAAAAGACAAGCCACCGACTGGGAGAACATATTTGTAAAATATTAGGACTGTTATACGAAATATACAAAGAACTCTTACAATTAGACAGTAAGAAAACAATCTGATTAAAAAATGGGCCAAAGACCTTAACAGACTCTCGCCAAAGAAGATAGACAGATGACAAATAAGCAAATGAAAAGATGACCCACGTCATCTATCATCAGGGAAATGCAAGTTAAAACAATGAGACACCACTACACACTGATTAGAATGGCCCAAATCCAGCACACTGACAGCACCAAACGCTGGCGAGGATGTCGAACAACAGGAAATCTCATTCATCGCCGGTGGGAATGCAAAATGGTACACGCAGCCACTTTGAAAGGCAGTTTGGCAGTTTCTCATGAAACTAAACATACTCTTACCATCCAACATTTGCACTCCTTGGTTATTTACCCAAAGGAGTTTAAAACGTATGTCCACACGAATGCCTGCATATGGGTATGTATAGCGGCTTCATTCAGACTTGCCAAGACTTGGAAGCCACCAACATGTCCTTCAGTAAGTGACTAGATAAATAAACTGTGGCACATTCTGACAGTGGTACATTTATTCAGCGCTAAGAAGAAATGAGATATTAAACCATGAAAAGACATGGAGAAAACTTAAATGCTTATTACTCAGTGAAATAAGGCCATCTGAAAAGGGTACACAATATATGACTCCAAGTATATAACATTCTGGGAAAGGCAAAACTATAGAGAAAGTGAGAGATCAGTAGTTGCCAGGTAATGGGGGTGATGGAGGGAAGAATAGCCTGAACAGAGAATTTTTAGGGTAAAGGATTCTGGTAGTACAATTGTGAATTCATGTTATATATTCGTCCAAATCCACAGACTGCTCAACACCAAGAATGAACCCTAATGTAAACTATGGACTTTGGGTGACAGTGATGTGTCCTTGTGGGTTCATCAATTATAACAAATGCATGCTTCTGATGAGGGGTGTGGATAATGGGGGAGGATATGCCTATGTGGGTCAAGGGGTATATGGGAAATATCTGTCCCTTCCACTTAATTTTGCTGTGAACCTAAAACTGTTATAAAAAATAAGGTATTTGAAAATATTGGGATACTCTCTGCAGGCATTTATTACAAAATTGAACTGCTGTGTCGTGACCATGACAGGCACGTCTCCTCCATGCCTTTGAGTCTCCTTCCCCAATAAGGTGGGCTCGAGGCACCACAAACATACTCTTGTCCCTGTACATACTGCACACCTACAGTTCTAGAACAGAGTTGTCTTAATGGAATTTGCCACAGACACTGACAATCTGCCTTAACCATTTTGAAAATTTATCTCCAAAATAAAATCATCAAAGTGTGTTCTCCAGTGTAAAAGATGAATTTGAACAGAATGGTCATAGTGGGTGACTAAATCTCCTGCGATATGGAAATATAGACCTAGAAAGATATAGTACTTATATGGCAGTGACAGAGCTCATTTTATTGGGTATTATTCCAATTCATCCTCAAAGGTGGGCTACTTGGGTCACAGTAAAAAGGACACTGCACTGGTCCAGATCACCCCATCACACTATTGTTCAGTTCTATTTACGGTTCACACTGTCTCTCAAAAACAGAGAGGCTGAGGCTCAGCACATTAAAGAAAAATGTTCTTAATTTCACTTTTAACAGAAGTTATAACTATTCAAAATACTTTCTTTGGAAATATTTTGATTTATTAGTAAACATCCAAATCTAAAAAATAGATCTTTAGAAAGCCTAAGAAAAATTCAGCCGCCAGCTCTAAAGAATTAAGAAGTCAGTTGAGATTCTTGTTCCAAACTGGTTGACAAGAGATCAGAGTCATCCTTATGAAAGAATATGGCTGTTATATTTCAGTAACTCTCACCATGATTTCTTGTGGAAGGGCTGAATGAATTCTACCTTTATGTATTCTATTCATAATATAAGCAGGCATTCTACAATATAAAGTATAGCCTTAGAATGTATAATCTTTATGCTAAAATTCATTCAATGAATCATGTCAGCCAGGTTTTAAGAGAGAGGAAGAAAAGCTGTTTAGCAAATGAACATTTCTCTGCCTGTCCAGTCCAGATGGTGATGGTGGCGATTGAGGAGGCTGGTCCCATCACTCTCAGGTCCCATCACTCTCAGGCTCCACTGGCCCCTGTGCACGCTGCCAGCCTGTTGTTACCACAGCCCTGGGAGATGAGAGGAGGTAAGCTGATGCATGAGTAGCTGCCAGGAGAAAAGATGGGAGGAAAAAAGCTAAAGAAATATACTATTTCAATCAAAGTCAGAAATTTGTAGAAGTGGTTTTGGTCTCCATATAGTAAAAATATTTATCCAAGAAACTCCTACTCGGGTGTGAACATCCTACTTCTAGTGGGATTTTGTTTGGCAAAGGGCTGTGAAAGAGTGGAAGCTAATACAGAACATGTCTATAAACAAATTTATTTAGTTAGTACAGATTGACACATTCACTAGAGGATTTCAGCAATTACATGTGTAAAACTATTTCCTACAGTGGTTTCCTTTTGTGATTTTGCTAATTTATTCAATCTAGGCCATTTTCATGCACTGACTGTTATAAGCCAGTTAGCCACCCAGGCTGAAAGGAACATATGGAGACTCTATGTCTTATTTCCAATTTTTCATGTAAACATAATTATATGGTGATATTAAAGAGTCAAACTTTTAATGAAAGAAAGGCAAGGAAGGTTGTAATACCTTAAAACATGATGCTGTAATCTAACTTTGGAGACGAGAGATGTGGGCGTTATCGGCTGACAATGCACATGAAAGTACTCAGTAAAATGCAAAGTCCCGTATTAAGTGTAGGGCGTTTATATTTAATAGGTATTTGTAACCTAGTTGTAACAACATGTAATCAAGTCATATGCATGAAGAATTTTAACTTTTACCAAAAGAGTGTCCATTGAAATGCATAGTCTCAATTCCGGAAGTGCTCTGATTGTAATTCTCTAATAACATATTCTTATTCATAAATGTCATTAATTAATCAATAGACTTCTACCTTTTAAACTCTATTTAAGCCATTATTATAGCTCCTATAAGTGTCTTACTTTTAGGTGCTCAATAAATATCTGGTACATTAGTAAAGACTAAGTTTGGATAGTCCTCATAACTATCCAAAGAAAAACACTCATATTTGCAAAATAGTTTATTTCACAAATTGAAAATTTTTAGTTCTCATATGTTCATTATTTCCAAATATACTTATGATTAATGAAACAGAATGCAGAGTAGCTTTTATTAAATAAAGGGCTGTACACTGCTATCACTTTAGGTAGCCATGAAAAGTATTTCTGTAAAATGGAGTCCTCGTCCTCAAAACAGTTGGGAATCACTGGCCTTGCCCGAGAGCATGGGTGGTCCATCCAGATAGGGCATGGCAGGGTCCTGGCATTCAAGGGCACAGGGCACTTGGGAGGGCTGGTTCCTTGAGTAGGCTCAGTGACAAGGTTCTAAAATTTCCCATCTGGAGCCTCAGATCACTAAGCCACCTGAGAGCTCTGTGTGCTGGGCACAGAAAGGTAAAATAAGAAAGCCAACCTCTACTATAAATGAGAAGGTGGAGGGAAGGTATTCCATTAGTTCATTGTTCTAGAGTTATGTTGTAATTATATTTTTCAAAAATATTGAAAATCCGTATTAATTATGGAGAGGTAAGAACGGTGAATTTGTTTATCCCTCACTTTAGTGTGCCTTGTTTAATTTCTTTTCTTTTTGGTAATTTTTTTCACCATAAAATCAGCAAGTCCATTTTTATGGGGCTTATGCTGGGGCTAACTTGATTTACAATTACCATCTTAATAAAATGGTAATTAGATGGTGTTATTGGTTAAACTGTGTCTTCCAAAAACCTAAGTTGAAGTCCCAACTCGGGGCAGCAGTGACGGTGCCCTTACTTGGGTCTTTGCTGATGTAATCAGGTTAAGATGAGGTCCTGAAGGTGGGCCATAATCCAGTATGACCGGTGTCCCTATAAGAAGAGATAGAGACACACAGGGGAGAAGGCCACACGAAGACAGAAGTAGAGATTGGAGTGATGCGTCTACATCGAAGGAAGACCAAAGATGGCTCGTCATCACCAAAAGCTAGGAGAGGCATGGAACAGATTCTCTCTCAGACCCCTCAGAAGGAACAAGCCCTACTGACACCTTGATTTTGGACTTCTAGTCTCTAGAACTGTGAGACAATAAATTTCTATTGTCTTAAGCCACCCAGTTTGTGGCACTTGGTTACATTACAGCAGTGTTAGGAAAGTAATATGGGTGATAAGGCACCTGCTTTCACCATTTTCTTGTATGGATCTGTGGTATGGAAGAAATCTGGCTTCTTCCACCTGTTGGGTTTTAACCAGATAGTCTGGACACTGACACCACTGCGGAAGTCCTCACAACTTGAAACCAGTGTAAGAAGTAGAAACAGCTGTGTTTGCAATGGTGTGATCACTGATTTTCTGGGCTGAGAGGGTCAAATGAGATCAGTTCTGCTTCCACCAGGCAGGAGAATTTCCCTTTCTGGCTTTTTCAGCAGGTGAAGGGGTGCTATGTCGCTTGAAACAAAGACTGGCCTCAAAGGGGACTATTAAGTAAGGCCTTCCTAAATGATAAATACAGAGGACAAAACACTTAAAATGATATTCTCAAAACTGTGGCATTTTCATCTCAAAGACTGTGTAAAATATAAGAAAAGAGAAAACCAGGTGCAGTTGGCCCTCCATAGTCATAGGTTCAGCATCCGTGGATTCAACCAACCGCAGATCAAAAACATTAACAAAAGTTACGTTGTTGCTGATGTGCGCGATGATGGCTGTGTCTGTATTAAACATGTACAGACGTTTTTTTCTTGTCATTATTCCCTATACTATTTACATGGTGTTTATATATAGTATTAGGTATTATAAATAATCTAGGGATGATTTAAAGTATACAGGAGGATGTGCGTAGGTTAATAACTGCAAATATGACACCATTTTATATGAGACTTGAACATTCTTGGATTTTGGTATCTCTGGGGTTCCTGGAACCAGTCCCCCTTGGATACCAAGGGACAACTGTGTTGGCCTTTAAAGGAACAAGTCTCAGATATCTCAAAAGGTGTGTTCTTGATAACGGCCATCGTACCACAGACCTTTTGCTTTAAGGCAAACCAAAGTAACTAAGATCAAGTTATACTTTATATTTGGCCTAGTAATCCCTAAAATCAGTCATTTCCTATCTTTATAATGTATAAGACAATCTTAAAAATATAGATATTATGGTGAAAAAATTGTGTATGGGGAAATATAAAAAAATTAAACACAATCCTGGGAGCTGTACTTCTTCTGGTAAGCAGTAACTGAGAAAATACGTAATGATCAAAATCCTTGCATGATGTTTCTAAACGAATTTTATTAAATATACCAGTATCTACATCCAGTTGAAAACTTATCAAGACCTATCAGTTATCCTCTCTATAGGCGACGCTTAGTGTGTCTGTGGGCCTGGGGATGACCTAGTCTAACAATAAGGCTCTTGGGGAACTCAGGTTCACAGGTTGGAAAATAAGTTGCATTTGTTCATTTATCACAAGCACTGACTGAGTGCTCTAGATGTGCCATGTACTGTTCAGAGTGCTGGGGATGCATTGTGAATACATTAAATCTGATTAAATAAATAAATACACAATATGACGGTGATGACAAGGGCTATGAGAACAAACAAGGCAGGGCGAGGGGACAGAGAGCGATGGGGTGGGGGTGTCTCCCCTTTGATAAGGTGACATGCAGAGGCCTGAATGAAGTAAGGGAGGGAGCAATGCATACCTCAAAGTGCGGACGGCCTAGGAATCCTAACAGCAGAGTGTGGGGGCTCAACAGAAATAATATTTACAAGGAGAATCTTGGGAAGACAGTGGGGACACTGAGGACATCTTATTTTCCTTCCAATATTTTCTGGTGTAGATCCTGTGTGAAGGGCAGACAGCAGGCTCTGGGGAGCCAGTGGCAGTGTCATCATTCTTGTCAAGGAGTCTCGCTTTGGGCCGGGGTAGGAGAGGGAGAAGGTTACTGAGAGGCGTGTGTGTGCACATGCGCGTGCATTCCCACACCAGGAAGCTACCAAAGGCAACCTCTTCACGAATCTTGCTCAATCCCATGTGAGTGACACAGCCAGTTTCAAATCAAAAAGAGAAAACTAGCTGGTTTGCAGAAGTCTGTTTGAATACTCCTTGACAACGGTGGAGTACGAGGTCTCGAATAGCATACACCTGCAAATAGCATACCATCTCCCAACCAACTTTTCAGTTTCCTTTTTTCATCTCTAAATGCAATGCACGTGGTTAACGTGTCTTTCCTTAGAGAAATTTAGATTTTACCGATCTCTTTCCCTCACAAAGTCCTTTAAACCAACCGGGCCATACACACGTGAACACCCACATGCCAACGGGGAAGCAAGGTATTGTTCTCATCACTGTTGTGAAGTCATCTGGGAGAAACAGATGGGTGTATTTGGGGCACTTACTTGCAATCCTGACTTAAACGCCACACCATCCAAATATTCCTTTTACGAGGATGTCAAAGCACATCACACACTATGCAAGACCTGCCACTTTAGTTGTGAGGTCTTAGAGAGCGCTCACTCAAAGCAACTCAGGGGAACGCTTTCCACTGCCTGCACTTGGGGCTTTCCTGACGGCTGGGAACGCTAGTCTGTGGGTAAAGTCTTATCGAAAGGAGCCAGGGTTTAGAAATAACTGTCTGAGTTCTGCTTCCTCTGTAAAAAAAGGTAACTGGTAACCGTTTAATAACAAACCTATCAGGACGTGAGATCACAAACTGGTCTGGGGCTCAACTGCCTTGGGATTCTTTCAATATGAGAAAATGAATGGAAAGAGAGTGAGAGAGACATTATCAGCCTTAAATCATTCCAAGGCTATTCTTGCTTTCACATACCTATTTAAAAAAAAAATAAAAATAAAAAATATATATATATATAGTTGACCCTTGAACAATATAGGTTTGAGCTGAGTGGGTCCACTTATACACAGATTTTTTTTAGTAAATACCTGTACTGTATTCCACCTGCAGTTGGGAGTCTGTGGATGCGGAGGGCCAACTGTATGCACTAATCTACTGCCATTTTATACAGGAGACTTGAGCATCTGTGGATTTGGGTATCTGCTTGGGGGGTGGGGGAGTGCTCCTGGAACCAATTCCCCATAGCTTCTGAGGGACAACTTAAGTTTTGCAAGAGTCAAAAGTTATATGTGGACTTTTGACTGTGTAGGAGTCAGTGCCTCTAACCCCTGCATTATTCAAGGTCAATTGTGTATCTATCTATTTATGCAAAAAATGCTTCGATTTTAAATGCCAGTGATATCAGAGCAGTCTGATGGGCTGTCCTTGGACACAAGGAGAATGTGATTACGGGCTGGTGACAGACAGGCTTGTTTATGCAGTCTCCTGGAAGACATTACCATATAGCAGCTGCACTAAGTTATGGTAGTGACGATGAATAAATGCTGACACCAGAATGAATCATATCGCATGTTCAATGATGTCACTTGCTTTTGGTGGGAACAAAGAGACATTGCTCAATGAAAGAGACAAGTCCCCTGACTTTTGAAAAGAACTGCATTGTTATGTGGAAGAGAACTCTTAGCTGGGCACATTGGGACCACCTAGATCACCAGGTGGATTAGATAAGAAAGTACCCAATATTGCTAGAAATTGGAGAAATATTAAAAAATAAAAGTCTAGCTTCAGGACAGATATACTTTGGTTTGCTAACAAAAGACCTCAGTGGCAGAAATTATAATAAGTTGTTTTATACTAGCACCCTAGTGATATACATGAAAAAGCATTCAAAAACGAGGCACATACACATACACAGAAAAAGACAGATTAAAAACAATGGTGTCCCTGAAACTGGTGAAGGGCATATATGAAAAACCCACAGTTAGCCTTCATTGTTAAAGTCTGAACACTTTCCCATAAGAGCAGAAGTAAAGGAAGACGTCCACCCTCACCGTTCCTACTCACCATCAGTATTAGTGAAATATAAGCCAAGAAAACAAAACAAAAAAAAAGAGGCATACAAATCGGAAATGCTGAAATAAAGCCACCTCTACTCACAGAAAACACAATCATCTACATAGAGAACAAAGAATCTAAAACAGTTACTAGAATTAATGAGTTTTGCAAGGTATCAGAATATGAGGTCAACATAAACATGAATTTTATTTATACATTCTGGCGATGAACAAGCAGAAAGTTAAATTAGAAACTATAAAAGCATGAAAAACATACTTAGGGAAATTTTTAACAAAATATGTGCAAGATCTATACAATGAAAATGTTAATGAGAAAAATTTTAAAAGATGTAAATAAAAGGAGAGATATACTGTGTTTATGGATTAGAAGACAATATTGTTAAGATAGTTTCCCTAAACTTATCTACAGATTCAATGCAATTACTTTCTAAATCCCACCAGGCTTTTCCGTAGAAAGTGCCAAGCTGATCCTAAATGAAAATGCAAAGGACCTTGAACAACCAAAAAACTGAAAAGGAATGAAGTTGGAGGATGTACACTACCTGATTTCAAAACTTAGTATAAAGCTAAAGAAATTAAGTCAGTGTGGTAATAATGTGTTTCTCCGAAAATAAGACCTAGCTGGACCATCAGCTCTAATGCATCTTTTGGAGCAAAAATCAATATAAGATCCGGTCTTATTTTACTATAATATAAGACTGGGTATAATATAATATAATATAATATAATATAATATAATATAATATAATATAATATAATATAATATAATATAATACTGGGTCTTATATTAATTTTTGCTCCAAAAGACGCATTAGAGCGGATGGTCTGGCTAAGTCTTATTTTCAGGGAAACATGGTAGCTAACACATTTATACAGAAAGAAAAAAATTAACAAACTGAACTTCAAAATTATAAACCTAGGAGATATAAAAACATGCTCATATGAAGACTTACATGTGAATGTTTATATTATTTTAATGTAAATTTTATGCATAATTGCCCCAAACTGGACAAAAGGCAAAATGTACATTAACATAAAGAATGAGCTATTGAAACATGCAACAACATGGATGAATTTCAAACGCATTATGCTAAGTGAAAGAGGTCAGACTCAAAGAGATATATATATGTACGATTCCATTTATATGACATTCTAAAGGCAAAACTATAGGGTCAGAAAACAGATCAATGGTTGACAGGGCTGGGGAAGAGAAAGAAGATTGATTATAAAGGGGCATGTGACATTTTTTGGCAACAATGGAAATGCTGTGTATAACTGTGATGGTAGTTATATGTCAAATAACTGGTAGTTATTTGTCAAAATACATCAAACTACATACTTTAAAAGAGTAAATATTTTTATATGTAAATTATAATTCAGTAAAACAAAACAAAAATAATCATGCTTTTCTGGGGATGGTCAGGATTTGTATATCACAGGCAGGAAGAATATTTGGACTTGAACAGTCCAAATGAAATGAAAAACAACACTTAACAAGTTTCTAAGTTGTTGGTTTTGCATATGGCAGCATGCTATGTTTTCATTAAAAAGGACTAGTTGAATAAAAAAAATTATATGGCTAGAATTATTTTGTTAAAACCAAAGTTAAAAATGTATATATTTATAAAATCAATTTAATTTGGCAAACATTTATTGAATGCCTACTATGTACCAGGTATTGGGCTAAGCACCATGTGGGAGGAAAACAGATACCTGAGGCAGAAACAGCATCTCCATGGATTCACAAGGTAGTAGATCTGAGCCATCCATTCATACCTGTATCCACGTATGCTATCACTGGAAGTGCTCAGCAATCAGTAAAAAGCTTTGAAATGGTATTTCTCGGTGGAGTGCCTGAATTCTGATTTTGGAGCACTATCCTTTGATAAGGGTGTATGAAGTAGCAGGTTTTGAAAAATTGTTCTGAGACCATCTCTGTCCCTTGGTGCCTCTCATCACTTTGCTTTTCAACTTTGCTCCCTTTCTGCACTATCCCTTTAGACTTACTTGACAATCATGAGCTTCTCCTCAACTTCCTGCAAAAGGCCAGTTAAGGATGTGAGCCAGTTGGGTTCACTGATCGCTTCAAGCGCTGAACTTCTAACCATCCCAACAAGCTCACCACAGAGATAGCGACAAGAGGCTCAAGACTAGTGCAGACACCAGAAAGCCCTGGGGAGGAACTTCAGAGCCCTTCAGTAAACCATGTGGGGCAGACAACGAAAGAAAACAAAGAGAGCTTTTAGAAGGGAAACAGTGGGCAAAAGGAGGCAAGACGGAGACAGACATGTACTTTGTAGGGAAACTGAGAAGGGTCTTTGGAGAGAACATGGGAGGCCTGACCTTTCCGAACATTTTTGTCTTTTCCAAATTGAAAATATTTTTGGAAGAGTGAAGAATAACTTTCCACACCAGAAACGGAGTTTTTTAGCATTACAGTTTCTTTGACTTTCTTGACTTTTTCAGTGTTTAAAAACAGAACTTGAAAACACATAAATGGGATTTTTTCTTGGTCACTGACATTAAGGGATCCGACTGAACCCTTGGGCCTAGCGGGGACAGTGCCTGGGACCCTGAGCACCCGTGAGAGGCTAACGCTTTATTTCTTGCATTGGGACTGTGCTAACTACTATCTACTTTTCCGATTGCTGGCAGTTATTTTGCTAAGCATAAAATGCCACTGTTTTTCTTGCAGAAAACTTTTTTTTTTTTTTTTGCATTTCTGTAAATGACCTGAGACTACAAGTCTGGTCACAATCAAAGTGTCTGCACATTAAAGGGAACCAGCCATGATTAGTTGTAACAACTCAGATTAGCCGTTACATAAATATTTACTACAGCGAACAAGAATTGTGAAAATAACACTTAATGCTCATGTTTGTGTATACCTATTGCCATCTGACTGACTCTATAGCTATCATATTACTGGTTGGAAACTCATTTTCAAACGGAAACTTTAACAATTATGGAAAGATTTTTGTAACTCTCTCTTCTTCTGCTTTTATTTTTCACCTGGTAAGATGTCAGCCTAACCTACTACAAAACTATTGTCGGAGGACTATAGGTCCCACTAATTTTCTCTATCATTCATTACACACATATTTTCTTCCACTGTTGACAGTTATCTCTTTGTGTCCATAAATTCTATCTTTATAACTAGACTTTCGGAGGCATTTTCTTTTTTCATCTTTCTAGCACAGCACTTATTCTCAATACTGGCTGACTGTACATTAGAACCACCTGGGAATCTTAAAATATCCTGAGGCCCAGACAGCACCCCCAGACCAATTAATTTCTGGAAGTGGGGCCCAAGCATCAATTCCAATGTTCGGTCAGAGTGGAGAACCACTCATGTAGGAAAAAAAAGATCGAACCCTCATTTGTCTTTCAGGTTCATTCTGAGTTTTAATTCCCTGCTGCTTTCATCCCTTGTGATAAAAAAAAAAAATATGTATTACAGTTATAGTCTGTGTACATATGTTGTGTGCATCTCTGGCCTTTTCTAATCAGGGGTTTCCTGTCGGCTAACTTATAAGTGAATCTTTTCTATTAGAGACTGATAGATATTAAAGAAGTCTTGATTTATTGTCATCATTTAGTTTCAGCTGGCATCAATAACAATACATTTTGTGTGCATGTTTGCACAGTGGTTTATGGTTGACAAAATAGTTCGTATAAGCGTTATCTCATGTGAACCTCACTGTAATTCTGGAAAGCAGGCGGGATTACTATGCCCATTTTAGACGAGAAAACTGTGGCACCAGGAGGCTAAATGACTTGTCTAAATCTCAGAGTTCAGTGACAGACGCAGGACTGGGAGCCAGAACTTCTAACACCCAACCCGGCACACTTTCCACTACTTCATTCCACCCCATCTTCCTCTGACGGAGAACAGAGGTGAGTGAAAGATGACTTTCTTGTTATCTTGTGACAAGAGGCTAAGTTATAGCTGAAGTACTAGATACCACATATGGAATCAGTTCAATGTAATTTAATGAGGTGCCTGGAATATAGTATATGATGAACAAATATTTGTTGAATGAGTAAATGTACAAAATCCTACTTATTTGAGGCAACGTATGTGACCCTCCTATAGAGGACGGCTATAGAGATAAGCACTCCAAATGAATCCCACTTTTTACCCTGGTTTAATCTGCCTATAACTATAAGGACCTGGAGAAAGGGTCCGAAAAAGGAATTTGGCATTCAGGCTAAATTAAGGACAATAGACACACAAACATAGTCCTCTATTCTTCCTGTCTGGAAGAACAATCTCAGTAACTAAATATGTGCAGGAGAAAATATTAACTGACAACAGCTTATAAGACTTACATATTAAATGAAAATCACTGTGCAGGAAGAATAAAGGCCAGCTATTCCAGCAGATCAGCCAGATGTATGACCTGAAGTACAACTATGGAGGCTGCATATTTATACATTTATAAAAGCTAATTCATAGTGTTGGTGATGTATTTAGCTGGGGAGAAGACAGTTATTATGTATTTGTAATAACGCTCCCAACACACCTGGCCTGAGGACCACCACTGGCTGACATTCAGAGTAATACATAGACACCACTTCCTCTTTAGACGCTCAAGTCTGAGAAGTTGCAAAGGGATATGAAGCCAAGAATTGGTTAGAGATGATGACCAAAATCTGAGAAACAAAATGCTAGTTAATGGTAGGACAATTTCCAAGAAACAGAATAAACAATTTTTAAAAATTATTAACGTAAAAATGTACCAATGTTCAGATTAGATTTTAACAAAACAAAACAAAACAAAAAAAGATCTAAAGAGGCCCAATGGATAAACTCATTGAAAAATAAAACCTTAAGTAAAACAAACAGAAAATTGTTTGACTCATAGCCTCCCCGCTTCTCTTTGCTCTTTTTTCTTGCTTCCATTCAGTCTCTTAGAAAGTCCCTAGTGGGACTCTGAAGGGACACACACTTCTTGACATATATTAGGCAGGTCAAATCCAGATGTATGTTTTTTGAATTAAGATGGCTTATTTAAAGCAATAAGAAGCTGCCACAGAATAGCCAAAATTATAGATATTAGGGATGGAAAAGACCTATTAGATCATCAAGTCTGTCCCACAGGGCCAGTGCCGGAGAAGCAATCGAAATAAAATGATCCACTCGCTCCAACTGTTCTCTGTGGTTAGCAAAACAAAACACTCAAATGAAATGAGTCTTGGAAATTTATGACTGAAATGCTGAACTCTTTTTTCCCCCTTCAAATATTTTGCTCTTTGTCAGTCAGAGTCTGGGGAAGTTGGGCTTATTTTGTTATTGTTTTTATATACTTTCTATCTATCTTATCTATGTTTATCTATCTATCTATCTATCTATCTATCTATCTATCTATCTATCTATCTATCTATCATCTATCTATCTAATCTAATCTAGCTATCCACCTAAATGTATCTGTGTACAACACACATAGGTGTTGTGAAACCATCACTTATCATGGCTTCTTGCATAGTCACATTATATTCATAATGGCTACTGATTCATCTAGAGATACAGATTCAGATTATGTTCAAGATTTGCTAGTGTACGAATCACACCCATAGACTACGTCTTTTCTTTTTTGGGAGTTCAAGATCTAACCATGAGTCTGTGACCACTGACAGATGGTAGACATGGACAATGAATTTAGTTCATGGGATGGAATTCTAGATCTAAGTGTCAAGGACTTGAGGATTTTTCCATGTGCAGGAAGAATAAAGGATAGGGAATAGCTTTCCTCATTGGAATGGTTTCCATAATTTTGAATAATACCTTCCATGAAGCTTTTTAGATGTATTTTTGAAGTATGTGTATATAAAATTAACCTAAATACAGGAGTAGAATAAAGCCACATCAATATCAGGAACAGAAAGAGTTTTCCAAACTGGCTGAGGTGAATAGGATGTAGAGATACAAGAGATTATCTTTCCCAAGTAGACAGGCAGTCTCGGAGGAATACGGATGAGACTCTCAGCAACAAGCACGCTCATGTTTAGTATTTGTTGCAATTACAGCTGGCAGCATAGATAGGTTTATAAGGCCAGTACGAGGAAATGAATCCAAACTCAAACTGAACTACCAAAATACTCATTCTCTAAAACGTGAGCTATTAGTGAAATTAGCAATGAGAAAATGTGTGGTTTCTTTATCAGAGTCATCAATTAGTGGCCCTACGTTTCCTTGAAGAACCTTGTCAAAACAGCCTTTTAAATTTCCATACTAAGGTAGACGTGTTGTCGCTCTAGTTTCCTTTACAATAAAGATGTGATAGAAAAAAATGTAAAAACAGTCCATATCGTTTATATAACCTATAGTAAAAATACATAAAAGTCTTCTGTTATGAAACATTAGAATACCTTCTTTAATTGATTTAGTTGATGAAATCTTGGTGTCTGGAGCTATTTCTATAAAAAACTGGGCACCAAGCCCTTGGTCAAGAATATAAACTCCTACTGAAAACTGTTTCTGTGGGAAAATTGAAAATTGACTCACACCATTTTGACTTGTCAGGCCTTTTCCAGGAACTTAACCTGCCAAAGGGATGAAGATTGACTCCTTATTTAAAGAAGAGGGGCCCCAAAGGCATTTCCTATAAATTTGGGTGCCAAAGGAAATGGAAAATCCATCATCCTCAGACATTTGAAGACCAATTCATGGTAATGATACCAATATCTTCTATTTTCCAGCCTTGAGGAAACTCAAAGACTTTGTTACTAATTTTTATTGTATTCTAGTGAGGAAGCAAGAGGCTTAGAATCAACTATTTTAAAAGTGTAAGCCAGAATTAGGAAAATGGGCACCTGAGGGAAAGTAATTATTGGTGACACCAGACAAATTCCCCACTGTAGTTACCTTTTCCATTTGGCTTTCTTTTACTTCTCAACTAATTCCACTCTTCGACTTCCCCCCTAATTATGCGCTAGGCTTGGCTGTGACATGCTCGGACCTTGCTCAGCTTCATTAACTGTACTGAAAGTTACACCACGGAGCAGTGAACATATAATATGGCACCCACTGCAAAGTGGCTTTAGAGGTCAAATTTCAGCAAGGCTTCAATTTTACATTTTTACGTAACTTCTGATTGTAAAGGCCATTAAAGGACTTAATCCTTTGAAAAACTGAATGGAGAAGGGACTCTCTCCTTCCATGCTTCTGCTTCCTTTCCCTAGCCTCCTTCCAACACTCCCACCCTCCAGGAAGCAGCATTTACGGACATTAGAAGAAAATGAAAACATTCAAAAAATTTATGCCATATTTACCCGTTTATCTAATTCAGAGAACAGATTATTTCATAGAAGAACAGCTGTGGCAAATTCTCTATATTTTTTGCCTTTTAGTGTTTTATTAATCAAAAAGACCGTCAGCTCACACATAGTCTTGTTCTCCCATAAAACTAGTAGTTAATGTGCATCAAATGAAGGCCACTTCTTATATATTTGTCTTTGTGAGCTAACCTTAGGGCAAGGCAGCAAGAAAGCATGTTTAGGCCACTATCACACTAGGCAGCCATTTGGTTTCACACTTTCTACAGGAGGTTCCATTCCACCACCTAATTCAAAAGAATTCTAAACGGAACGTTTTAAATTGGTATCGTTAACATTTCTAAATGATGTCCTAGTGGCTGTAGAAAGTATTTTACCTAATGGCTGCCTTTTCTTTCTCGCGATTAAAGAGAAATAAGCTTTTGTTTCTTTACGACAACTAGGAAGGCTCACTGTGTTTCCTCCGTGCCAGGCACTGTTTGGTCTATGCACTTTGCTTGCATTGACACATTCTTACAACAATTCTATGAGGTGGGTGCTACGTTAGGAAGGTTATATAACCTGCCCAAGGTCACATGGAGTCATGATGGGAACCTCGGTGGTGGCTCCAGCACCCATATCCTCAAGCTCTGTGTCACCCTGGTCTTGAAATCATTGAGAGGTACCCTCGAGACGTTCTAAGTCATCATAGGAAACACGCACTCAATAAATAGATACATGTAATAAATACATGCTGCATGCTTACTCTATGCCTAACCTTGGGCTGTGCACTGGAGATAGAAGAATGAACAAGACACAGACATCACTGGCGTGGCATGCAGTCATTTAAACAAATGACTAGTTACCCTACACTTGGGGCTTAGAAATGCACATAGAGCAAATTACAAAAGTAAAAACAGAGGTGGCCCCTAAACGGTAATAAAAAATGAATGCAGGAATGGTGATAATAGGCAAAAAAGAGCTGGCTCAAATCAACTTTCCCAAAGGAAAATACACGGCACCATCATTTCTCTGTGAACTCTTGTAATAAGCTCCTAGCTGGTCTCTGCTTCTCTTCCCGCCCAGAGGACACTCTCCTCACAGCAGCTGGAGTCATCCTTTACCATCTACTTTGAAAAGAAGCAGTTATCCAGGAAAAACTAATACTGAGCAATATACTGTAAGCCATTCTGCTCCTCTGTTGAACCTGGTTCTGGAGAGGGACAGCTTAATGGGGTCGCCGTCACTGAATATCCTCCCTGTGCAGAGGTTCCTCTCCCTGCCGCCATCTGCTACTCCCCACCCCCCAGCCATAGTCCTCCTTCCTTTAAGCCTTTTGTAGACCCAACTCATCACTAAAACACACTAAAGTGAAAATGCAAGCATTAAATAAATCTAAAATGCGATTTAAATATGATTCATATAAAAAATCAATAGAAACTTATTTGCTAGTTAGATAATTCTTTTTTCTGTTAAAGATTTTCTAACAGAATCTGGAAACATAATAGCTATCTTCAAATACCTGAAGGGTCTAGAAACAGGGTTATTTCTGCCCGTTAAGTTCCAAGAAAACCCCCGAGGATAAAACATAGTATTTCCTTATCTACAAGAAAAATGAAAAGGAAGAAGCACAAAATGTATTTTGGATAAGGTACATGTTAGAATGAAAACAACCACTGAGTTCATTCTTTTCCATTCAAGTTCTACTACTTGAATTTCTTGGGTTATCAAAGAACACTCAGACCTGAATGAGGAACTCACATTTTCTATTTTAAAGCTCAGGCTTTTTCCAACTCATGGAAACATATATAAATGTGTTGCGCTTTCCAGGGAGGGTCAGGTACCAGTGCACTTAAGTCAGCCCCCTCTGCCTGGGTGTCTCTGCTGTGGAGGCTGGAGCCCCATTTCTTGGGCTGGCCAGTTTTGATTGGCAGATGCTTCTACCGAGGCAGCAGTTTTTCATCTCGCTGGCTTTATGGCCCACACTGTACCAGATAAGGGGCAGCAGACGTCCTGTCTCTCCTGCACTCAGAAACGAATGCAAACTAATGCAAAACAGAATCAGAAAGCAGTTTTTCCTTATTTTGCGCTCCTAATGCAACTGTCATCTTTATTGATAGAACGGTTTCTTCATATCTTTCCACTCCTTCTACTATGCAGGCACAAGTATTGACCTGAAACGTGCTGCATTTGACCTTTGGTCAAATCCAGTTTCTCCAATATTGCAGGGAATCCAAAGTTAACAGACAGCAAACGCTACTCTGACTAAGGCGGGTGTGCATATGAGCACGTGTGTCTAGTGCAGATGTCAGCTACATTCTTGCATTATACACATCCACTGCGTGTGTTCACTTTTTTTTTTCTATTTTGGGCAAGGACAGCCTTTACGTTCCCCACCACCCTCCCTCCGATCAAGGACATTTTTTGACTGCCTAGAAGGCGGTCAAGCATTTATATTACCGTTACTCTTATTGAATAACAAGGCTGAAAAGCTTCATAACTGTCTGCCACTATGCCTATTCGAGCTGATTGTCTTTTAATAGTTTCAATGAAAGTTGTGCAAGAAAATAATATTCTACAATCTTGGGTCTCCAGGGAAGAATATGGTCATTTCCAGAGGAGCGTGAGCCTGTGCTGAATCTGCTACTTTATGAGTAAAACAGGAAGGTTAGTCCTCTTTTATTGTACCTTTTTCATTTTTGAACAGCTGCCCAAATAGTTCCAAGTAGAGTTGAAGCAAAGTTATTGATGTCAAGAAGCCAAGATCTTTCTCCATGGTTTGCTGAACGAGGAAGGAAGAAAACTGTTTGTACTGAGCTGTCCTTTGCTTCTTTGCTTCAGCCAAAGAAGCAGGAAGGAGAGGGAACGAAGAAGTGAAAAGAGATGGTGTTTATCTTTTAACAAAATCACAATGTTCTGTATGCACTCAGCTCCGGCAGCCCTGAAGTGGCCACTGCAGCGCTAAGACAGACAGTCTCTTCTCCGAGACGACACACTAATTATAGTGCTTCTGCCAGAGGGAACTCACACATGCAAAACATTATGTAAAATGTAATTTCTTTTTCTTTATGAATACTCAGGATCATTAGACATGGTTTCTTCAATGCTAGAAAATCAGGCCAAAAATGAAAGCAGTTTCAAGTATTCTCAACGTAGTTCCTGTATGCATTTATGGAAATACAGTAAAGTGCCCTCAAATGTGGTTTGACATTTCACGCTGCACTGTTTTTCTATTTTTCCAATTCTCTAACACGTGTCTTCTTATCCTATATCACTTTAGTTTCACTATATTTCAAATATTCACATAGCAATAGCCACAGCTATTACCAAACAGTTGGGCTTTGAGGGAGCTAATGAATAACAGGAAGCAGCCCAGAAGCTTGTTGTAAATTAAACAAACTCCTTATAAATTAAACATGGTAACATATGAACACAAACGTAGGGCACGGCAACATGACATAACTTTTAAGCACAGCAATTAAATGTACAGCACTGCTTTCCCTAATGATGTGCTATGCTAATTGAAGGCTAAGGTGATGAGTCCGTTGATTTAACAGTTTAACATGGAACTCATAAATGAGAATAAACTCTGCAATAAAGAAATCATGGGGACTTCAGCATTTATGAGTAAAGAATTAGGTAAGTTATTAGATGGGAGAAAGATATACATTTCAATTCAATCAATTTTCTATATCATAAACTAACCCAAACATTTAGGCTGAACAGTAAGCAGACTTTTTAGAATCAAAGAAATACATCCCTTTATTAAATATTCAGATTCGCAATGGAATATGAATTGGTGATCATCTTTTTCATTTTTATGCTCTACGTTTTGCTGCTTTCACACTGTTTACCATTTTAATCTTTTCTTTTTCAGAGAATCTGAAAATACAATAGAAATAAGGCGTTACTTATCATACCTTTGCCAGCATGAAGTACCGTGATGGCCATGTGAGTTTTCCCTCAGTAAGAGGACAAAGCGGAAAGGAAAACACACCCTCTGGATGCACATGGGTTTGAAGAAGGAGAAGGACGTTCTGTTTGGGAAGCAGCCTCACTGCAAGGGATCTGACTGAGGCCATCTTTTGCCTTCCCTGATTTACTGTGCTCTGAAGAATAAAAATCCAGGTCAACCAGGTTGGTTTTTAACGCCCATGTCCAGCTCAATGTTAGCTGGCTTTGCTTTTTAAAAATGTACTCTTTAATTGTTCAGATAAATAGGTAATTCAGCTTCTATAATCATATTACTATTGCTATTATGTGGCATAATGAACAGATACTTTTTTTTTTTTTATTCTAGAGGCCATATTTTTTTTTCCAGTCCACTTTTCCTACCTAATGCCTTTGATATATAAAAATACCTTTACAGAATAGCCACTTCCATAGAGGACAAAAATATTACAGCTAGAATCCCTTGATAAGGAACTGGCAACTGGTAACAAGCTCGTCACCATATTGGCAGAAATCACAGACACGTCTGCTTTAGGGGCAACAGGTGAAACCTGCTGATGTACGAGGTCACAAGTGCAAAGCAGGGGGTGGGGAACAGTGACATCACTTTTTCTTCCCTGCTCCTGCCACATTTAACTACTTTGCAGGTCTCAGAATACATCATGCTCTCTCTTCCTCAGGCCTCTGTAATTTATATTCGTGCTGACGAGACTGATCTTTTTGGTTATTTTTGTTTACCTAACTTCTACCAGCTCAGATGGTTTCAGCTCAGATGCTACTTCCTACAAGAAGCCTTCCCTGATTGTCACGACAAAGTTCGTGTGTCTACAGTACCTGTTGACCTTTAGACTAGCAGTTACTAAACCACATCATAAGTGCCATAGGCTTGCTTGTGGCCTCCTTAGGTAGGGAACATAGCCTGTTTAGAAATTTGGTCCCAGCACCTGACACACAGCTTGTCCTGTAGTCAGATGCCAATAAATGTTGAACAAACACATAAGTAAGATGCTGATAATAATGACAATACCAATAATGGCTAAATTTACGGAGTGCTTATCATGTGCCAGGCCCTGTGCTAAGCCCTTTACGTTTAATCTTCATAATTACCCTATAAGGCAGGTACCATTACCATCCCCATTTTAACAGATGAAGAAACCGAGGCACAGAGAACCTTCTGTATCTTTTTGAGTTGCTTGGCTTTGGAAATGGCTGGTCAACTTAGGTAAATTTAGTTTATGCTGGGAGCAAAGGTGAACTGAAGGGTAACTGCTAATTAGTAACAGATCAAAATCATTATTAGATTGACTCATATGAAACGGTTGCCATGCAGTTGGTTTTATCTTCCAAACATGGCAGTTTCCTATGGTTTTCCTCCTACACTGAGTTCAGCTATAGCTCGGTCCTTCTGCATGTGCTCCACCCCACTCACCCACAGATGGAGAAAACACCCTAATCCTACATATGGGCATGCTAGAGAGTGACAGGTACGTGGGCCGGGACCAGAGGAAGCATTTACGCACAGAACTCTTTTTAGCTGTGTCAACAGAGCCTTGTTTCTATGGGTTGCCTGAGACTTAATGATCTCTTTGCCATCTATAATCCTTTTGTGAACAACGACACTGGTTGTACATGTTCTGCCTGTGCAGACCAAATCGAGGGCCCCAAAGAGGGAAAATGAGTAAGAACGTATTTTTCCATAGTTTTAACTCATATATGATGACATAAAGCCAAAGGTAAAAGAAAAAAACACAAAAAGAATTTGGAGTTGAAAATGATTTAAGTGTGCCAGTACCCAGTACTGCTGGAAGATTGCCAGGGTTCACTCGGCTTGGGCCTTTCCTTCAGAGTCTGCATTGCTCTCACCTGATGCAGCCTGAAACACAGACTTGATATAAAGGGGTGAAAAAAGGCCACCTAACTCAACACAAGACAGTCTGTTCTCGAGTCGCCTTGCCCCGAACCAGAATGTTTTATTTGTTTCACTCCAGAAGAGGGTGATACTGTGTCTCTAAGTGAAAGGTATTTGTGATGAAAATAACTTATAAGCTATGTAAGGCAAATGCTCCCAGGAGGGAATAGTTCTTGTTTTCAAGGTGGAAACATTTTTAGAGTTCGCTGGAGATTTTTATTTCGAAATCTCCAAATTCAACAATTCTTCAGCCTCTGTAAACTTTCAAATGGAAAGCTCCAATATTTAGAGTAAATAATGTCTAACCTTCCCCTTCACAGCAAGTTTTCTTTTTCTCCCCTGTCATAAGAGTGTTATATCCTGGCAACTGAAATACAGAACCCCTTTGTAGTAAGGCTATCATACTATACCACTCAGAATGTGTTGCTAATGAGGTTATTGCTTAATAGAACCATAGAAGGACATTGAAAAAAGAAAATACCCTGACAAATGTGTTGACCAAAGGATGCCAACAACTCTCCCAGGGTCCTGTCCGAAATTCAAGATTTAAAAAAAAAAAAAAAAAAAAAAGAGTAAAAATGAACTTTAGTGTATGTGAAAAATCATAACATTGAAACATAAGTCCATTTATCTTTTAACTATTTTTCTAGTTCTCTTCCAAAATTTTACTGGTTATTAAAACACTGCTGTGTAAATAAAAATGTTCTGCTTTATAACTTACCCCCTATTTCTTGTCCTCAAAATATAATAATATCATTGTTTGTTATATCACGCTTATTCTTAAAGTAACAGGGCTTGATGGGAAGGACTTTGATAGCACATTGAGGAAGGGCTTCTGAAGAAAAACGAGATTGGGGAATCGATTACAGGATCAGGAGTTCAGAAAAGGACTCTGAAGACTTGTACAATTCTGAGAGTCCTTAATGAGTTTATATGCCATGATTTTCACTGAGATCAGCAGACCTCTTCACAAACATCCTGCTATCTGCTAAGGGGGGTGTCCAAGGCCGAGCGGTCTACTGACAGGTCATGGGGAATGTCGTACCAGAACTGTAGTGAAGCCATTCAAATCCCCAGAATGGGAATGCAATTGCAAGTAAATTAGCTCATTTCATTAGCAGACATCCTTTGCCCTGATGAGTAAATGCATAAATGGCCACTTCTCTTTTGATACAGTCGCAATCAACTGCTTCATGTACTCAACTATCTTGCGGCATTAGGACTACCAAAAATGAAAACTTACGGCAGTCTACAAAACATCAACACTTTCAAAGATAAAACACAACATATGCTGTAATTAGAATCACAGACTGTTAGGAGCTGGAATGGGCCCTTGAGGTAATTTAGTTCAACCTTCTCATTGTCCAGTTGGGCTTGAGTGACTTTTCCAAATGTTACTCAGCCAGTTAATGGCTGGACTGGGAGTAGAATCGGGTCTCCTGACACTTACTCCACTGCTTTTGCCATTATTGCAGGTTTGAGCCATGATCTACTTTTAGACAAGGTCAGTAAACGCAGGCACTATCTTAATGGGATGGGCTTCCATTCACAAGAAGCCTTAACAGAAAACTCCCTGTATCTAATTCCTAAAAATTTAAGTTGAGGGATAACTTCGTACTCTTTCAACATGAAAAGGCAAAGGGAACTGTATGAACTAGGATACAATTCTAAAAGAATCTAATACGTTTTTAAAAATCTATGTAAAGATTAAGAAACATGTATAGAATGTGTAGAATGTAGAATATTCTAACTTGGACAACGTTTTCCCTTTATCTCATAGGTTACACCTATGTAATAGGAGGGAGGAATTTCTATTGTATGAAATAGCAAATTTTTTCTCCAGTGATACTATGTTATACTGAAAAAAAAAGCACTGAATTGGGAATCTCAAGAGACCTTGTTCTATTCTGAACCCTGTCATTAATTCATGGAGATATACTCTCTGAGTCACAGTTTTCTAGTATAAGCGGAAAGGGTTGCATTTTAGAAGCGCGTTCGGAGAAGCCTGGAGGTTCTGTGCAGCTGTCCTAAGAGTTGACAAAATGGGCGAGGAGAAGAGTGAGGGAAAGGCCAAGCGAGGAAGTTGAGTTTTCCACTCCAACTCAGCTGGCAGCTCTGCTTTGATCTAATTTTGATATTAAACTAATATATAAGATTTTGTTTGAAGAACAAGTTATGTGGTAAAGTTCTGAAACCACCAAAAAAGTTGCAAGTACAATATTCCTTCTCACTCTGAGGTTCGCTTCCCCAACTCAAAGGCCCTCCAACAATACGCCATGGGGGATTGAGTCTGAGTTCCTAAATGTGGCATTCTCCAGGCCTCAGCCCTCACCTCTCCTTTTCTTCTCTTCTCCAGCCAGTCCTCACCACGTACCTCATGCTTTAATCATTTCAAATTGCTGGTAATTTCCTGACCCTGCAATGCTGTTTCACACCTCCTTGGAACGCCTCTTTTGCTCATGTTCCTGCCGCACCTCCTACCTCTCTGTTTGACTAAACTCTTCTTATCCTTCAGAATTGAGCTCAGGGAATCCTTCCTCTGGGAGGCCTTCTCTGAACTCTAGAATTACACCGTAGGTGAAGTACCCTCCACTCGCTTGCATTTCATCCTGTGAAGGATTATCACGTTAAGCATCATAATAAAATAATACGGTCTCTTTCAACTGGGCTGTAAATGTTTTATGGTCAAGGACTTTCTCTTTTATGTTTTTAAAAATATTAGTGCCTTAAAGTTATTAAAGACTTATTGAAAGAGGGAGTTAAAAAATAAAAAAGTCTTGAACTTGACCAAAGACTTAATTGCAAAAATTCTGAAAAAGCCTTTGATGATGCACAGCTTAGCTCTTTGAAGGCTTATTCTCTTACTGTGAAAAATCTCAGTTCCAAGCTACATGAACAAGTGAGTCTCAACAAGGATGTGACTGTGTGATATTATGTTTGTTAGGAAGTTATAGGAAGGTTTAGCCAGACAGAGCAACACTAATTTAAAAATCGTTTTTCAAAACTTCCCTCAACGAAAAAAAATAAAATAAAATAAAACTAAAACCCTGAAAAATCATTAATTAAGAACAAAACAACAAAATAACAAAGTTAATCAGAGCAAGGGTCAGTACATATATGGAGAGCATTTATCTGTAGCTATAGGACATCTTTCATCCAACAGGGCATCAGTGATGTTTCCAGTGCCCACTATTTATTGTACCAGCTATTTTTGTAGGTACTCGGGATGCATCTGAGAGCAACACAGGCAAAGCCCACACCCGCAGGCACATATTATGGTGGGAGACACAGACAACAAATAAACTCACAGTACGGCCGGGGTGACAAGTGCTACGGGAAAGAGGTAAGCTGGGAAAAAGTAATGGCGACCCTGATGAGACGGTGGAGCTACTACTATGTGTAAGAGTTCAGGGAAGGCCTGTCAGCTGAGGTAATATTTGATCAGAGAGACCTACAGGAAATGAGGGAGCAAGCCATACAGATATATGACAAAAGAACAATCGAGGTAGAGAGAACTACAAGTGGAATGGAAGGCAGGGGCCTCAGTGGAGCATTTTGGGCACAGGACAGAGGCCAGTGTGGCTGCAGCAGAATGAGCAAGAGGGTGGGGAGTGGAAGATGAGTTAGGAGAGCTTGCCAGGGGTGAGGTCACGTAGGGAATTAGAGGTAGACTTGGAGTCCATCACACACACAAGGTAGAATGTTCTCGAACTTTCTAAGGAGCTCTGTTGTAAAAGGGCAGTAATACTACTAGTAAGCTGAACTGTCAGGACTCAAGATGGGGGAGACCTGAAAGTATTCATACAGAGAGGAGTAAGGGAGCAGAGTGAGAGCGTGTGGTGAAGAGAAAAGTTCAGGTACCTGCTTGACAAAGCAGTTAGCACTTCTTCCTCAGAAATAGGCCCAAGGCAGAAACAGAAGTTAAATTACAGAACTTCTGAGGTAGAGAAGAAAATAATTCAGAAAGTCTACACTGGTCTTGGATTTTTTATTTTTCATTTCCTTTTCAAAGCAAAGCAGATCACCTGCCCGAGAGTCACAGGGGCAAGACTGGGGGCCTGGGAAGAATGAGCCATTTTGGTTTAGTTCCTATGGCGATGCTAATGAACACACCCCTCACATTTCCTTATTTCCCTGCCCCATGACTTGAAGAAGAGATGGCACATAAGGTCTGCATGAACCACACTTTACTGTCTAATTGGGGAGTTGGGAAAAGAGAAAAGATTAAAAACTATGAAATTAGAAGGATCTAGTCAAATGAGATGCAGTCTTTTTCTGCACCAGCTGTGGGCTAACGACTCCTTTTCTGGTCCAGGGGCAGTACCACAAAACCTGAAACCACTTTTTCGACTTATATCCTAGAGAAAGCCCTGGCTACACATGTTTATTATTCCCCACAGTCTTCAACGGCCGCTTGAGTGGAAGTTCTAAGTTATTCTTCAGCTGGTAAAACATTAGCTCACAGTAAGGCAAGTAGGAAGAACAACTGAAATCAGTATAAACAGAAATCTTAAGTCAGAGCACATTTTGTTAACAGATACTCCTCAGTTATACAGAATGTCCAAAACCCTCGATATTCTTAGATGTTATGGACAGGAAAGCTAAAGGAAGCATTACCACTGTACTTTAACTGCAATTGTTAAAACAGTAACAATTGGAAAAAAGTATTCTATTTCTCAAATGAAATGAATTACACAGTCACTATGATTACTGAACTTGGGCCACAGATAATTATGTCTTCAAAGAACTTTTTAGATAGTTGCTTATAAAGAAAGATGAGACTTTTCTTATGAATGAAATTCATGTCACAATGAAGGGCTGCTAATCAATCTTCAATTCAGAACTTAAACTGAACATTTTCTACTGTAAGTATGATTCACTAACATCTAAGGAAGATTCAGCCAGTCAGAATTCCAACCTCCCTTGCTATCTCTTCTAGCAAGTTCTTGTTTTTTTTTTTTTTTTTTTTTTTTTTTAAGAAAAGCGGTAATAAGCAATCCCAACCCCCAACGCTGATTTACAAGCATAGCCTGCACGTGCAAGCCCATAGCAAACGTGCATGACACATGGTAGAATCTCACTGGTTCACACCCCTGCAAAAACCACAACCTTCCCCCCCCACACCCCCCGCAACTTTCAATGAGGCAAAGGCCTCTTTACCTAAGTGCACATTAGCTGCTGGCTAAGGCTGGCTGTATGACATGGCTGCCTCCCCAGCGGGCAGGCACACCACAGCAAGGCACTCATTAAGCTATTGAGTTTCATTCCAGTAACTGTTCAAATACATTCTTCATTGTACCAGAAAGTATGTTTGTTTGATGCTGGAACTTTGATTCTCTCCCCCCTCCCACTGTCCCTCCATCCACCCTCATCCCCTCACCCCTGATTTGGTATTTGTTCCCATGCTAACTTGCTCCCAAATATTCAGTAATTCTCAATGGGTCTCTTGGTCATTAGTGCAAATTAGTGAGGTTTTACTGAATATGGTCAGATTTGATTTGCCAAGTTCTTTTCCCGTTAAGGTTTTAAACCCATGTGTATTTCAAGGGAAATCTAATTTGTAGGTTTCGGATTCATTTACACTCAACTCACAAACGTGGTTCTGTGAGTGCCTCCATAGCTGGTGTACAAGAAGCCACAGGAGCTGGTTTCCCTTCCTTTTAACAAGTTCTTGTTAGAATGTTTGCTTTGAAGTAGGTATTTGGACCATGCTGGAAGCAAATAGAACTAAACCCCAGGAAAATGTAAAGTAAAATTTAAAAACCAAGTTCAAAACAGTTTTTCTTGCCGCAATAATTATACTTTTTAAAGAAAAAAAACGGTAAGCATGGAACCATCCATTTCAGCCTTTTAAGAATGATGTCACCATCCGCCTGCCTAAATGAAGCTGCGTCTTACAACGCTTCTGCTGTACAGGGTGACAAGAAAATCATGTGCGAGTAGGTGGTTTTCTCTGTGTAGACTCTGCCCTTTCCCCTCTGTCATTTCACTAGGACTCTGTTGGGATTCTCCACGTGTCATGTGCGTCCATGGGGGCTCCCATCCCTGCGGACTCAGCGCCTGTTGCTTGTGTCCTCACATCGCACCACAGCAGCGGCTTCCTGCGTCTCCCGATGTTTGCTCCACCCCCTCGTAGGATGGGTTCCTGGTCTCCAGGTCTGGATTCCCAGGCCTCCTTTCTGGCTGGGGCCCACCCCTGCAGGCCCACCTGCGGCAGTGCAGTCCTTGAGCCTGCACTTTTGCCTCTAGACTGGGCTTCTGCGAGAACGACTGCCCCACATGGCGGACCTACTGCGGATTCTGGTTCCTCTTTGTCACTCTAGATTGCTCTGAAGCAAAGGGCCGAATCTCACTGATGTTTCTGTTGCCCATTTCCAGTGTGTCACCATCGGCGGCGGGATGGGAGTGCCGATGAGACTTCGTGTCCTCGGAGATGGCATGAGCAGTGCTCAAAAAGGCAGTAGCAGTGCCAGCTCTTGTCCAAATGTCAGAAGTAAGAATACTCAACATTGAGAATACGTTGGTTTATCTTTTTTTTCCCTTCAAGAGTGCCTGCTTATTAAGACAAATAGCACATCACACCCCAAGGACCAAGGCAATAGCAAAAAACCCCTTCTTTATCAACCGCCACCTCCACAAACAACTCGTCCAGTGCACAGGAGTTCACGAATAACTTTGGAGACAAACAGCCACGGATGCTGCTAAATGCTGGGATAGTGGTGAACTCTGAGTGGGGAACAAAGAGCTGAGATAGAAACCACTAAGATTCCAGTGGATTCAGACAGGCTTTAAATTGCAACTGTTCTAAGAAATCTATAACTAATTCGGGGACTAGGCAAAAGAAGCACGTAGACAAATATTCCTAATATGCTCAGACAATGTCAGTGTGTCTGTATATATAAATAAAAATATATACATAGCTATAGTTATATTATATACATATTATATAAATGGAAAGAAATCTGAACCAATTATGCATTCCTGTGAATGAGAAAGCCCTTTAATCTGCCTGGAATGCTTTCCTCTAACACTTTTGGAGAGCACCATGCAGGATCCATTCATGAGGATACATCACAATTGCCTCATACCTGCCAGTTAAGGAGTCCCTAGAGAGGACCCTCTGACTGCTAAGGACAGTCATTCACTTTAACTCATTCACTGACGCACCCATCAGCCTTTTTTTAAACAAGGTAACAAGCACAAGTTAGGGACGACAGGAGATTCTCTCTTAGCTGAGAAAGAATTTCTAGGGATGAGAGAGGAGACAACATGTCTTTTCCATTTCCCTCCCTGCCCTCAAATTTACAAAGCAAAGGTAGAAAACAAATTATTTACATATGTATGTACAAAGTATCCGAATGCATATAACCAGTCTTTTTCCTAATCATCTGACAAATTTGCTCCCCACCCCACTTTTTTAAAAAATAGAATTTTGACATTTTTCTTCATCCTCCCACTTCTTAGCTCTGTCCCTTTTAGTGAGTTGAATAGTGGTGCTTTCAACACCTACCGTAAGTTATAAATTGCTCTATCTATGGTACAGTGTCCCTTTTCTCACAATGTAACTCTTTCAGTTAATACGTACATAAAACATAGCAAGATTTAAAATGGTGATCTAAAAGAATTTCATCAGAATGATACACTTGAGATTTATGCACTTCATTGTATGAAAATTTAATCTTGTAAGAAAAAAAAACTTTAGTTAATAAAATGCATGCTTAAGTATCGGTATATGCAACTTACTTTGAAGTGGATAAAAAAAAGATGGTTGATAGATGAATGAAGTATGGACAGATTTGCAACAAAATGAGTAAAATAGTAACTGTGGACACAGGTGGTGGGTATATGAGTGTTCACTGTAAACCTCTAGCAACTTTCCTGTAAGCCTATGTGTTTTATATGTGACTAAGTTTCCATGATAAAATGTTGAAGAAGAGTTTCATCAAAATGCCATTTCCACTTTTATTTCTTTCACACATTTGTTGATAGTATATTTATTATTTCTCTGATTGATTTTAGAAGCTAGTGTAATTTTAGTTTTTTTCCCTTAACTTAAAAAGGAGGATAGTGAGTACAAACCACTTCGAATGAAGAGATGGTCTGGAGTGAAGTATCAAGGGGAACTGCTATGGGTTAAATTGCATACCCCCAAAATTCATTATGTTGACGCTCTAATGCCCAATGTGACTGCTATTTGGAAACAGAGCTTTTAGGACGTAACTAAGGTTACATGAGGTCATAAGGGTGGGATCTTCATCTGATAGGATTGGTGGTTTTATAAAAGGAAGAAAGAGATCTCTCTCTCCGTGCTCTCCCACAGAGGAAAGACCATGTGAGGAGACAGCAAGAAACTGACCATTTGCAAGCCAGGAAGAAGCCTCTCACCCGGAACCAGACTGGCCAGCAGCTTGATCTTGGACTTCCCAGCCTCCAGAACTGTGAGAAAATAAATGTCTGTCGTTTAAGACACACGTGGTGTTGTTTTGTTATGGCAACCTAAGCTGACTACTACAAATTCTTGCAGTTAGGTAGTCTGCATGAAAATAAGGCAGTGGGAAAACAAGATCTGAATTAGTACATTCAGAATTGGAATGACAGATGTCATAGCTGGTTTTAGCAACCAGGTCGTCAAAACTGTCACTTTCCAGATGAGGAAACAGAAGCTCACAGAGGTCACGTGATTTGTCTGAGGTCCTTCAGAGAAATTAGTGGCAGAGCCAAGGACTTCTAAGACCAAAGCTCTTGACTTCTGCTCTTTTCACCACACCATGCAGCTCCATTAAAGCAAACCCCTTGAGCCAAGTGTCAGCAGCCAAAAATCTAATTCCTTTCCTTCTACTGCAATCTCTTTCAAGAATTCTGCTCCATTTTTCTGACTCTGTACCCTTCTCTCTACTCTTATTTTGTAATCACAAATTAATATGCCCATATAGCATAAAAGCTAAAGAGAAGCCTTCTGAACAAATACAAATGTGTATAAGTATCCAAAAGGGTAAGTACAAACACAAAAACCAACACTTAAATTTGGACAAATGTGGACACAATTATGCATTTATAGCAGAGGCTTGTGTACCCAAAGATAGCATATGTGCAAAGAGAAGGCATCTTACTTCCTAATAGTTGCCTATTATAACATATAAACGTGTTCTAGAAAAATAATAAAAATGTATTTGTTTTCCAAATTAATAATTTATAGTCTAATTTAGCACCGTATTATATCTCTATAACATTTAAAATATCCATTTTGATAAAACATTCTCATAAACAGACCACGAAAACCAGTTTAATAAGCTTGTGTTTTATAGGGCAATAAAACAATTCATTTTTATAACATTTAAAAAATAACATAAAATACAAAAGTTGAACAGTATAATAATTGAACATTATTTTGTTTAATGAAGTTCCAATAGAACTTTTTATTTAATTTTTCCACTAGGTAAACTTAAGAGTTTATGAAGACACTCTTAATGTAGTTGATACAATGAAAATGTGCCAACGACACTCAGAAATGACAATAATCTATTATAACGATAACACTCAATACTTAAAATTGTTTTCTTTAATACTTGTTTTTCTGCATCAATGTAGTTTCACTATACATAGCCACTGAATTGAGCCACGACATAATCCATTCCATAATTTTTCTTTTTATATTTATGTCAGTAGTAGTTTGAATCTCCACCTCTATGGTGTATTAATAAAATAATGTGATGGATTTCTCACCACTGAGTTTTCAAAAGAATGTGTTGCCAACTTGGGAGATAACTTCTAGAGAGTAATTTCAAAAATATTTTGAGTAAAGGCAGCACTCTTTGGAATTGTACAGATACCCAAGGACATTTTGTTTGGAAAAACACAGCCTATGAGAAATAATGCTCTGGTTATACTTGAAAGCAAAACAAACAACAAGAACAGTAAAGCCAGTCAAATTACTTTTTAGCTTCACCGACCTTTTTTAAATGGCTACAATGATGTTTGCATTGTCTGGGGACCTGGTCCACCGGATGCAATGACAGCACTGCACACAATGAATGAAGTTGCATTCACCCAAAGCAGAATCACAATCAGTAGAAAAGAGCGGAGAATTGGAGAGCAAAGAATCTATTCTAAAACCAAACCATTATTTACTGCTGTACAGTATCGAGTAAAATTCATTCTCTTTATCCACATAAGTGAGAAATGTGGAGCCATAACCAAGGTAGGGTAAAGTGAGCGATTACCTTATGGGCAGTGTCAGAGAATTGAGACGGCCACAAAGAGTTCCTGGAAACTAAGTACAATTCTCTTCTGCCTTCCTAGGTGGTGATGCCCTGGTGGGAACATCTTACTTTTGAAGGAAGCATTGATCTATGTTCTATAGACATTCAGAATCCTGGGGACAAACAATATCCCATCTCATTTGTTACCTTTTTCTGTAAAACAACCTTGGCAGAGGGTGACTGGGGGTGTAGCCGTGATAATCATTTACTATACTTTTCAAAAGCAGTTAATTAACAAGGTCTGAAAAATATACGTGCAAATAATGTGGCTTAATAAAAGACCTGAATTCAAGTTCTAGCTCTACTACTGCGTGACTGCAGAAAAAATTATTAACTTTCATGAATCTCGGCTTCCTCATCTGAAAAATCATCATCACTGCTAACACAGCATGCTTACTATGTCCCAGGCACTGTTCTAAGGGTTTTACGTATGTTAACTCATTTAATCCTTAGAAAAACTCATGAGAAGGCACTATCATTAGTCACATTTTCTACCTGAGGAAACTGAGTCACAGAGAGCTTGCCCAACAATAACACTGCATTGGGTTGTTGTGAGATCGAATACAAAATCAATTAAGATGCTCAGTGATGGAAGGAATCTAAGATCATGTTGCCTTAAACTCTAACTGTAAATACCAGGCATGTAAGGTTCACAAAAGGTCACTGAATCTATTCTAGCTCTTACTCTAGTGGCCTTTTAAAAGCACCTCTTTCGCAGACAACAGTACAGTGGTTACCAGGGGGCGGGGGTTGGGGATGAGAGGTAGAAAAAGGAAAAGGGGGTCAAATATATGGTGACAGAAGGAGATTTGACTTTGGGTGGTGAACACACAATGCAATATAGAGATGATATATTGTAGAACTGTACACTTGAAACCTATGCCCTATATATTTTGTCACTCCAATAAATTTAATAAAAAAAAAATAAAAGCACCTCTTTCCTAGTTCGTTTTTCTCTAAGTAAGTTTCATATATTCTTTCACTTATGTGATTCCTCTAGGTTAGAAAAGTGAGACAGGCAAATCTTTCCACTATTGAAAACATAAGCTTAGAAAACTCAAGAGACTTCAAGGTCAATGTGCGGTATAGCTGGACAGAAGGTCAAGGTCAACTGCATGCCAGTGAGGCTGATGACGTGATTAGGACGGGTGTGACGCCATCTCATTTACTGCATCCTGAGTCTCTTTCAGGCACTATGCCAAAGCACCTCACGCACATTATCTTATCTAATGCTAAATCCACCTTTGCGTATGTAAGTTAAAATGTTATTAGTTTTATAATCAGAGCATGGTGTGAGGTTTAAAAGATGAAGACTTCCTGGAGTCAAGATTCCAAACCCCAGCGGTGTGGACTCAGCCCAAGGTCCTACTAAAGAGGATAAACGGAGGGCCAGGCAGATTAGTGTGGGGTTCCGGCTAGACATGGAGAATGGAGGTCTTCTCTCTCCGGAGAGGACACACACAGGCCCCTCAGTAGTTTTTGAAAGAGGGGGGCTTAATCTCAACTCTTTCAGCAGAATCTCAGGTTTATTTGCCAAAATAGATTTTTAAAAACAATGGCTGAATTACCCTACAGTCCATTAGTCATCCTACAGAAATCTGATGTTTGAAAAATGTTCACTTAAGATTTAGTGTGTGTGGGGGGGAAGTCTGAAGTATGCTCAGCAGTTCTTGACTGTGGTCCTTTATTCAGTAAAAATTTCCTCTTTTAAAATCACCAGTTGTTGGATGTAACATAACCTAATCTTCAGCATTTGTACTGATGGAGAAGAGATGAAGCTCTTGACTTTGCATTGTGGGTTTGTTGTTTTTTCCCCCACTTATCCCAAATTGCTCTTTTCCTTAAAACTAGCTCCTGCTTGAGCTGCGGTGGTAGCCAGCTTCCAAGATGGTCCCCCGTAACTCTTGCCTCCTGGTATCCATGCCTTTGTGCAGTTCTCTCCCACACGGAATCGGGGCTGGTGACAACAACGTGTAAGCTTTGGGGCTAGGTCCCAGAAGGCACTGAGGTTCCCACCTTGCTCTCCTGGATCGCTTGCTCTGGAATAAGCCAGCTGCCATGCAGTATGAACACTCCAGCAGTCCCACGGAGAACTGAGGTCCCCAGCCAACGGCCAGCATTGATCTTGTTAGTCACGTAAGTGAGCCACCTTAGAAGGGGATTGCCGAGCCTCAGTGACCACCCGGCTGACTTTTGACTGCAACCTCCTGGGAAACCACAGGCAGAACTACTCAGCAATGCTGCTCCCACTACCCTACAGAAGTCATAATTACTGTTGCTTTAAGACACTGAGTGCTGGGGTTACTTGTTACCGATAGAGTAGATATGATACAATAGATAATGAATACCGCTACCGACCTTGAGAGCATGCAACAGTTTACTGTGATTCTCTTGTCATTCATAAACTACCACCATTCCACCAGTTATTCCAGATTATTAATGGTCACAGTTGGCAAAAGGCCAGCCGTTGTACCATTATATAATGATGTATATTTGGTTGTTAGAGGCATCCTTGTTTTGGGAGGTGATTTTTTAAAGATGATCATATGTACAACAGAATAGTCTGCACTGTGTGAGATGCCGACTTCACAGGCTTATGAAATTCCTGATTGGGTAAAATTATTGGTAATATATGTTTATTTTTCTTCAACGTTACATTTAAAAAGAAGAAAACTTGCATAGTTTACTTTTTGAAGAGAGGTTGTGACGTTGTGTCTCTGACTGAGGGGGAGTGAGAACTGTGAAGGACCAAACCAACAAGGGGAATTTGAAAGAGCAGCAAGAAACAAATCTCTCTGCTGAAATCCAGTGCAGTGACTTTCCAAGGGAAGAAATTTTAACAGCTCCTCATGTGTCCAAAGGGCTTCATTTCAATGAGTACAAAAATGTAGCAAGATTTCGGAAAGATAATTTAAAAAAGCTAGGCACTGGGCATCAGATCTCAATTCTGAACAGAAAAGAAACGCTACACATGAATTCATGGGACTTGCCGGGCTGCCAAAGGTTTGATATTTCACACTGGTACTGTGGGGAAAGTATTTAAGAGGACTGCCAACTATGCAATCCTGCTTCCTAAATTAGACCCATTCCATAGTAAAGGAAAGTTACCTTCACACTCCAGAAAGTCTTTATTACAAGCCAACTCTGTGCCCAGGACTATGCAAAGAATTGCAGAAAGGTAGGGTTATATAGCTCCTGATCTATTAGACGTCAGGACACTAAAATACCTAAGTGAAATGTTGGTTTGTAGAACTGCCTACTGGCTCTGCCTTAGTCTGAGCTAATATTTTCTTTAAACTATTTAAAAATAGGTAATACTTGAAACTGGTTTAAAAGCTCCTAAAGGGTAACATTAAACAGTAAGCCTCCCTCTCATCTCTGAGCTCATTCATCAACAAACTTTATCAGTTTCATGTGTCCTTGTAGGTAATTCTCTGCATATACAAGCATATACATGTGTCTTTTAGGTACAGACTACATGTATACGAGACAGATCTTTTCCCTGATTGTCCTCTTGATATAAAGAATAACATAATATGCCTTTCCATTGCTTTGTATCTTAGTTGTTCTTTTTTTTTTTTTTTTTTTTGGGTCACCAACATAGTTTAGAGACTATTTTTCTACCTTTATCATATGTTCAATTCACCATCCATATTTGGGTATATTTCTGGTCTTTTTCGGCTGCTCAATTAATCTATTTATGTACCAACACAAAACTTTGAATTATACTAGCATTGTAATATGTTTTAATATTTAGTCTGGCTAATTAATATTCCTTTCCCTGATTATACTTTCTGAGAATTTTCCTGGCAATTCTTATATATTTGATTTTTGATCTGAACTTCAACATTTTGTCCGTATCCCAACCTCAAAGTTCAATTTTTAAAAACTGGAGTTAGAAGTGATGTCTGTAAGTCTCACACAATTGTATGAAGTCGGTACTCAGGCTGTCTTACCATAGGCTGTACTAATATGATACATACCAATTATCTTAAACTTTACATTCATCTAGAGTTTTACTATTTATGAATGCCCACTTTTAGCGTCTCCTTTAACCTTAACTACTTTGGGACTAAGCAGGACTTACATTATGACTCTCACATTATAGATGGAGAGAAGCTCACGGACTGGTCCTCAGGATTGGGAGGTAAGGGCTTCTCCCACCACACCAAAGGCTGAGAGTACTGTGCATCTTCAAGAATCATTTTAAAAACAGGGATGGTTTTAGTTTTACTGCAATGCTATAGTTTAGAAATGTTGGCAGAGTGCCAAATTATTAAACTTTTAATGAAGTTTAAAACTTACAATAATGCTGGCACAAATATAGTGAAATTTGAACTTTCACAATTTGCTGGTGGGAGAGTAAACTGGCACAGCCCTTTTCGAAAGCATTTGGGTAATAATACACAACAAAGTTCTTAAAGGGTTTTAGGGGAAGAAGAAAAGTGCCACTGGGACGTCTGGGCCGCAGCCGACCTTTCCCTCCACTCATGGACTTGTACACTTTGCTTTAGTTGGGCCTGTTTCCTCCCCATTTTCAGAATGTCTGTGATCGTGCTCACCTCTCGGCCTGTCTGCAGAATCTCCTTTCCCTTCCCTTCTTCTTCCTTCCCCTTTTCCCCTAGACCCTGAATATCAGGGCTGATAAGGCCTCATTGAAGCCCCACGTCTCCTGTGTCTCAACTTTCCCCATCAGTGTCTAATTCTTACTCCTCCCTTCCCCATATCTTCTCCCCAAGTTTCTATCTTCTGCATATGCTGATGGAGACAACTATTTACTTCTTTATTGTTTATATTTCAAAAGTAATAAATATTGTTCTCATTTTCCAAATTAAAAGTAAATGATAAAATTGAAACTTTTTCAAACAATGCATATCCCCTCAGCCCACAGAATGTAAGTAAGTTTCCCAGAACTCACAACAAATAAGACATTCACTGAAATGGTTTTCTTAGAATAATACACCTTGATCTATAATGACCAGAAAATATTCTCTATAGAAATTAGTTTTAAGATTCTTTGTTTGTGAAACTTCGTCATAATTAGGCAAATGTTTTCATTTCCTTGTCTGAATCTTCCTATGATTTAGAAAAGATATTTTCCCTTAAACTTAAAAAACTGAATTTATTTTATTAGTGAAATATTCAAACTTAGATATAATTTTTGTGCAAACTTTTGCTAACATTATTTGTAACAAGTGATAGTTTATACCAAGTAACTGAATAGCACAATTTGATATTGATTTCATTTTCCTCCAAAGATCTTGGTTTATTTTTTACTTGAGAAATTTCTGTGGTTCTGACTCTTTTTTGTTCATCTTGTATCTTCTCAAAATCAAATATAATCACTTCAAATGTTTTTAGTCAGCATTCCCACCACGTGTTTGACAGTGGTTGCAAGGTCAAATTTGATATCTATTTCATCAAGATGATCTTTCTTTGGGCAGATCCAGAAAATATCATAACTAACTTTCAAATTGTTCCAAAGAATGTCATCGTTATTGGCAGAATTGTGACCACAACTTCTAGCAACAAATTCAAAAGACTATGCATTGCTCAAAGCACAAAATCTACTTCTGCAATTTTTGCCAAAATTCTGGCATGCATACCTTTTCCTTTGCCAGCTGTGTTCACACCACTTTGATGATCTTGCCCTTAACTTGCTTTAACATTATTTAATGCCAAAATTGTAATTTCTTGAAAATTCAATGGAATCTTATTATTTTTATTAAAAAATGTATTTTCAATTCTAATGTTTAATGACCACCTAGTTGCCATTATAATGAATGACTATTACACTTTATGTATTTTCCATCTAGACAAATTTCAGAGTACTGTGAGTTGTGACTGTTGGTCTGCCCCATGGGCAACTGGTGTGGATACCGAGTTCATTTGTGAGTATAGGTGGATCCTTGCATTAGAACATGAAGAGAAGAAGGATCCGATGAGTTAATTTTCCTTTTCCCTTACTGAAAAGCTTTTGTAGCTCAAGTCCTCCCCTGACTCTTACTTCGGCAGTATCCATTTAAGACTCTGGTGGCAGCACAATCCACTTCATAGCATTTGGCAGCAGTTGACTTTTTCAGGGGTGGGGGTGAGGGTGGGAGGAGTGTAAAATATATTTAAAATTTGCCATTTTAATTATTTTTAAGTGTACAATTCAATGGCATTAATTGCATTCACTATTGTGCAACTATCATCAGTATCTATTTCCAAAAATTTTCCATGACTCCAAACAAAAACTCTGTACCCGTTAAGGAGTAATTCCACCTCTGGCAACTTCTAATCTATTTTCTGTCTCTATGAATTTATCTATTCTAGACATTTCACATAAGTGACACCATACAGCATTTGTCCTTTTGTGTCTGGCTTTTTTCACTCAGCATCATGTTTCTGAGGCTCATCCATGTTGTAGCGTGTGTCAGAACTTCACTGGTTTATATGGCTGAGTACCAGTCCACTGGATGCATATACCACATTTTGTGGAGCCACCTGTCAGAGCTGGCTTTCCGATCAGGGTGCAGTGTGGAGAAGCAGGGCCTGAGCAGTGAGGGTGACAGGAGACGCCCCACACATGGGGGCCTGGGCAGGAGTTCTTCCCACCTGGGTGTAGGAGAGCTGCCGCCCCACATATATCACTGCACATTCCTGATTACTCCAGCTGTTGTTTCCCTTTGCCTCTGAATTCCTAAAGCACTCGCAATCAATGAAGAAAAGTTGAACATTTATCTGTGCAATGGGTTCCTGTTGCCCTCCCCCAATTAGACTTCAAGCCTCCTTTCTGCTCCCAGGTGCTGCTGCTGGCAGTGAAGAAGGGAAAATGAATACTGCTCTCCGTGTGCCAGTTACTGTGCTGGGCACTCAGTACATGCTCCCTTTTCTCCTTCTTGTCTTCTCCAGTGTCTAACATGGTACTACCCACGTCCCAGGGATTCAAAACTACTGCTGATTAATAGATCGGAAAATGAATTCTTCCTAACAAAATACGTGAATTACTCATGACCTTTATTCTTCCTTGCCCATCAGAAGAACAGATTTCCCTGGAGAAGAAGCAGATCAAACGCACATCTCAGGAGAAAGACAGAAGACTTAGTTTCCTGATTATACATAGGAGAGATGAGTTTTTCTCCTTCCGTTGCCAAGTCTTATCTCCATTAGCCTATGGAGCAGAATCACCATCCTTCCAGCTGACAGGATTATATTCCTTTGTTACAATCCTGAGACTTGTCCTATTTTCCACAAGGAAAGTAGACTCACCACATCCCTGTGGAAATCTGTTTTTCTTTGGCATCCAAAGAAAGATGGATTTTCCTACAGTGAGGAAACATGTGAAGCCCCATCTTCAAACTGAAGCTGTCCAGTGACTTTATTTAGCCATATTGCACAAAATATTGTATGTTGGGAATTTATTTCTTAATGGGGCATGAGAAAAGTTCCTCACTAAGAATGCAGACAACTACAGTCTGTGTGGGAACCTGACATATTTCATGGCAGCATGTGAGGTTGTTATCCACGAAAAAAACAGTTCTTACAAATTGAAAACAATATGTCTAGACTCTTTTCCTAATTGATGGTGATGCATAAAAATGTATCATAAAAATGTGTCTGAAACTGTACAGGAGCATTTCACTAACAAAGGCACTTTTATTTGAAAAATTAGGCTGTGTCTATGAGAATACACAATCATCTAACAAATAGGTGTGTCTTAATATCTAAATAAATCTGTTATTTTGGGTTCTTCAAATCTTGTTTTCCCAGTGGTTATTTCTGGTGCCTAGAATTTTTTAGACAAAAGCTTCCCAAGTAGATCGTGGTGATTCAGTGCCATCTATTTCCACAGTAGTTTCAAATTTATAATTGTTGTCATTTTAAAAACGTGTTTAGTAACTATCAACTTTAGTCCTCATTAAATGTTTTCAGTTTAATAGCTCATAAAATAGCCATACGAATAAAATCTAACTTCGTCAAGTACCATTACAAAGAATAATTTTCTACAACAAGGCTACTTCCAGAGTCCAATAGCTAGACATTGCTCTCCTGGAGATAGATTTTATATATCTATATATCTGTATCTATATCTATTTGCGATCAAGAGCAATCTTATGTAAACAGGATTGGTTTCTGTAATAAAAACTGTGAGGATTGGATCTTTCATACCATATTGCCTATCTTCCTAAATAGCACTCTGTAAATTGATTGAAGACTGATATTAAAAGATAATCCCTGAAGCCTTACAACTGATAGCAAAGTTTCTTTTTACTGGTTATGTGAAGCTTTGTTTCTCAGTGCTGACTGAGGTGATAAGTGCAAAGTTAAATCAATTAAACAGGTATATATCAGCTCCAATTATGATTCCAGGATGATGCTACAAGCTGAGCTTTATGCTTTTCCCACTATGCTAAGGATTCTTCAATGTTTGGTAGATAACTATGCACTGAACACATTCATTTTAAAACAGTGCTTATGAGGTAATTTGGGCATTGTTTTGCAATAGATTCCAGAGGAATCGATGATTTATGAATAATGGATAGTAATAACGAAGCAACCATATCGTTCTTTGTGTTGCCCGGCAGTGATCTATAAACTGTTTAATCACAGGTAGTGGAGAGGCCATCTACATAGGGCATACCAAGTTCAAGGGGCCTGAAACTGATCAGGGAGATTGGACTTTGCCCACTGGAAGGTTGTTCTCTCTTCAGACCATCATTCCATCCATCTGTCCATCCATTCACCCATAGTTTATGTTGAGTTCCATATAAGCAAAAAGCATGGTATTTTGCGAGGGAGGTACCAAGATGACTACAGCATGGTCCCCTGGCCTACCTGAGGATACATCCTCATTAGGTTTGGGTCAGACTAGGAAATACGAAGTCTCTTGGAGGAAGTGGGTCAAAGTCTAGCACTTAACTCAAAAGGAGAAAACGGTTGAGAGAAAGTCAAAGAAATAAGAAAGAGATGGGATCTGGACTCTGCTTATCATTCTCTGCATCACTGGGAACTCCTTGGGCCTAGATGCATCCAAGTCAGAAAAGGATTATTTTTCTAGACCCTGACCTTTAAAAGAAGTACAGACACTCAGAAGCTGTCGTGAGATAAAAGAGGAGACAGTGACAACATTCTCCTGAGCAAGTATGTAAGAAATACTACTACCAAAATTAGGAACAAACTTGGTGAGCTTGTTCATATAATATTATAGTATTTTTCTTTCCATTGAGGAAAAAATAAAGAAAAATTTTCAGTTTAGGTTGGAAGAAAAGTGTCTAACTATCAGAAGCTGGAATAACCTGGGAATAGAGATTTCACAGTTAAATTCTTAGGAGATTTTTGGAAACAGTATAAATTCTTATTTGTCTTAAATAATTTAAGTAAAATCCTGCTGAAATGGACTAAGAGAACGGACCAAAGATCATACTAGTCAACTCAAAGTATCACCGCCAAACACTTTTGTTGAATTATGGATCTTTTCACCTAGATATCTGAAACATTAAAATTTCATATATGTACAAAATATGTTTTAAGAGGGCATAATGACTCCACCAGTAGAAGTTTAGGAATCAGCGAAAGCAGGAGTAGGAAACTTTTCTGGGTAAGGGTCCTTCCCTGATCCTCAAGCTGGAAACATATTATTAAAGCCAGTTTGCAATGGACTACATGTTTCATTCTTTCCTTTTAATCTGAAGCTTCCAAATTCTCTAAGCTCTCATTCCTGGAAAAGCTTTTGGCAGTAACTTGTTGCAACCCACAATTTCTATAGCGTTTCATCTTTCTTACCATACTCTTTCTGCATCTAAGCCTCACTTCCCATATGTGGTCAGTAATGCCACCACCACCGGAAGGAAAATGGTCCTCAGCATGGGCTGTCTGTCCACATATGGGCAGAGCAGGAAAGGAGTCCAGTGTTCATGGACCTCAAGATACTCCAAAACTATAAAGACCACATTACTACTCATTTTACACACGTGCCAATGGACACGGAAACATCAGGGAATTCTTTGAAGGTACAAAGAAAGCCAATGAGTGGGTCTGGGTCTCCATCTCACACTCAGATACCAGGCTGGGCCTCCCTTTGCAGTTCTCAGAAGGGAATGCTCACTGGCCCACTAGCCGGGTCATCTCTACTTTTGAATTCTATTCGGATGATAATGATTTACATGAAATACTATCAGTGAAAGTTTTGGTTCATACAAGACAGCCTCCTTTCCTTCCTCCCTCGCTTCAAAATACTCATAATCATACTTCTTTCTAGGTAGTTGTAATAATTAAATGATATCATACCTTTAAAACCCTTAGAAGACAACCTTTTTAAATGAGACTATATATGCATGTGTGTGTAGACATACATGAAATACACACATACACAATTATACCTATCAAAAAGATTGTGTGTGTGTGTATACAGAGGGTGCCAAAAATGTATACATTTTAAGAAAGGAAAAAACTGTATTAAAACTGTAATACTCAATATATTCCGATAACAAAAGATGAATACAAGTCACGTGTACACATTTTTTTTGGCACCTCCGGTACATATATGTGATTTTAAAAAATAAAAGCAACATCTTAATGGAAATATGGTGCTCCCATCTCTGGTGCTGATTCTCTAACAAAAGCAGTCCTCCACGTGATGCTTCTCTGAAAAGCACATCAATACCACGACTGACTAAACCATGCAAATATGACCGCCACCCTCCTGAGACAGCTTTCCTTGGTAGAACACAGAGAGTTGCACATCCGTTTTTAGGAGTGCGAATGGGGCCTCCCGAGTCTTTTGGAATCAACACCTCCAGCCCTCGTGGGACTGCAGCCAAGTAGCCTAGAAGATCTATTCTTTGCTTACAATAGCTTGTGAACCATGACACCAGAATCTGTAATCCAAGTGTTTTAAATGCTCCCACACCATTTCAAGCACAATCATGAAATTTAAAAATACTCCTTTACCATCTTATAGAACAGAAAAAAAGAGCAGTTCTTCGCAAAGCTTGTTTAAGTGATATATTTGAGTATCTAAAACCTACTTTACAAATACTTTATTACTGCCATACTCTATCAGCACAATATTGGCTTTTCATTAGCAAAATGCACACTAAATATTAAGGTTATCCCCGGTGGTGACAGCTGGTAACCTGCAACCTCGAGTTAAATGGCACATTCAATGACCAGTGAACTCCTAGAAAATTAGTTCAAACTGATGCATCATTTTGTGAAACACTCTTAAGAATTAGCTCTTTAGGATCTCTCTTTAGAAATATGAAACCCTAGAAACCACCACCACAAATAGCCAACATTTTAAATAACTGCCAAGCCACCTGCTTTTCTCTAGGAAACATCATAAAACTCACAACTTAGCAAAGCTATGTAAAGCTTACGAAGTCTCTATCTTTCTGATGAAGTTAACTTTTTCTGTTTGAGATACTTTATTCCCCTCTTTTTTGAGAAACATAAAGTCCCCACATCAGATTCAGTTCAAAGCACAGACTTATTTGCAAAAGAAGATCTCAACAGAAGTGGGTGCCAGAGAACACGTCTTTGTCACTTTAGTCTGGACTTGGCATAGCGTTTCAGATGGTATTCATTTGGAGTAAAGAGATCGCTAACATAACATGTCCAATCCTCCTCTCTAAGTGGGTAAGGGCAGAAGTGGGTAAGGGCAGAAAAATATAAATTCATCTGTCTATAGGCAACCGAAAACATACCAACTCATCTTGGAGCAATTTAACCAATAAGATGATTTAGAGGACAGTTCAGTGGCACCATTTTTGGAAGGTAAAAGCTTAGCAGAAGGAACATAAATCAAAGGTGACTGGCAGGTAAAGGATATATGCAGCAATCAGCCAAACCATGTGCGCACTGGCACAAATTCAATGAGATCATTTATAAAATTTTTAAGGCAGGAGTACACAAAAGGGGGTCTGGTGCTAACTAAATCCACAGATAGCTTACATGCCGCTGAAATAAACACTTCCAGATGCGGGTGTACAAAAACCTTTCACAGAAAGAAATGTTTTCTTTCATAAATCTGAAGGCCGGACTCTTAGCAGGGAAGGGCTACAAGTCTGAAATTGAGACCGAGCTTCGTGCAGCCTGGAAGGGCTCGCTGAGGTGGAACGGCTGACTGTGTGGTTAATGATGCACAGCACACAGTGTGTCTCCATTGAGAAGCATCACCGCCAGCAGGAAGCCGGAATTTCTGTTAAAACAAGGGAAACCTACTAACAACATATTATTCCACCAGTCCTCAAAAATCTGGTGTCCGAGTCAGTGTTGCTCTCATAACTTTCCTCAGAGTTTCTTTTTTCTGGGGGGCAGGGGTGTGTAGTGGTGCAGATAGTGGGTTCACACAGAGATGAAAGCCTCTAATCAAAAGTTTAGAGAAATGATGCTTTGGAACGTACACTAGCATAAAGCTATTGCAGGCATGGCTTTTATGATGAAAAAAATTTTGAAATCTGGTTAGATTATAGTCATCTTTCAGGAATGCATGACCAAATTCATTAATGGCTTAGAAAGTCAATTTGTTCAGCAAAACAGCCTAATAATACGTGGGACTTTCTGGTCATATATATAAACACTCCCAAAAGTTCAAACAGAAAGCTAAAATGCTTTTTTTTTTTTTTTAAGTTCAGGTGATCTATGCATTGAGCTTCCTCCATCCCGTCCCCCCACCCCCAAGGAAATCCCCTTGCAATTAGTTTCCTTGTTGAATCTTTAAACTTCATGCAAATTCTCTGTGAGCATCTGACCACTAAATTTACTCTTGAGAATATTTTTAATTGTTTTATGCATTGACCCACATTATAAACTTGCCATCTTTTATTCTTTTATTCGGGGTCTTGTTCTAATTATTCTTTATGCCAAGTATCTTCCGAATGCATTCTATCTTCTCTGTGTTCAATGTCACTGCCTTAGTAGAGGCTTTGCCGGTTTCTTGCCTGCAATATTGCGGCAGCCACCTACTGGTCTCTTGGCCTGTTATATATCTTCTCCAGTTCCTTCTCTACACCATCGTCTGAGTTACTTTTCCACAATACAGATTTGCTCATGTCAGCCCCTTGCTCAAAACTCTAAAATAGCTTCCTGACAGCATCCGTTGTTTAAAAAGAAATTTCCCACACAAAATCTTACTGAGAACGCAATATGTATCGGAGATAAAAATTAATCTGTATTATTTAGAGAAAACACTGCAGTATTTGTAGAATACATGTGAAATAAGTTGGGGATTCTGCAGAGCAGTTAGGTAACTGCTGGTCTACATCAGAAAGTTGAGGTAAACTGGTTTGGAATTCAAAGACCTTCTCAACATGTCATCACCGCCCCCCCATGCTTCATCACCCCTCAGTGTACTCCAGACTCTCCTCAGTGTGCTCAGTTCCTCTCCTTCACCTACACAGCCATACTGGTTTCATACATTTATCTCTGCCCGCCCCCTCGCCATTTTATTCCTGCTTTTCTTTCTGCCTGAATTATCTTTTCAAAATTCTTAACTCATTTCCCTCACCTCTGTCTCGTAAACTCAGTTCAAATGTTAACGAGCCCACAAAGCTTCCTTGACTTCTCAGGCAAACTGTGCCCTCCTTGTCAGGACCTGGGCACTTCGTCCACTCTACAGTGACACCACCAATCACATGGCACTGCTTAGACACGTGTCTCCTTTGTTATATTGCAACATCCAGTTACTCATCTCCATGTACCATACCCCCATTTCAATATATTTCTAGCAATTGTATTTTGCAAGTGTTCACTGAATTAATATACGGCAATATCAGAGCTATAAGGATCATAAGACATGTTGGGATATCAACACTGGTGCTTCCACTTCTAAATCATGTGTAGTCCAATTGTACAAATAATGCATTCTGCCAAATGGATTGTTATTACCTAGTCCAAACTCAGAAAGCAAGTTGCTGTCCTTTGTGTGTGAAGTGTGCTTTCATCTTACCAGGAAGGCATGTGCTTTGAATTGTTTTTCCAGCAGTGCTGGGTGACAGATTGACTCGTAGCAGTACAGTCTTACCTTGCCTTCTTATTCATTTCTGATTTTAACCATCTGTGAGCTGACTGTGTGGGTGAAAGATATTGCTTGTCACCTATAACTGAAGTGAAGTTAGTTCACTCACAAGAGGGTCGGCCCCTAACACTGTCTTCATTACACAACAGAAGAAAAGCACAGTATAGAGGACAGGCTAGTTTTCTTTCTCTTCCCCCTTCCCTCCCCTCACCTCTTCTCTTTTTCTCTCTCATCCCCTCCCCCCCTTTTAAAAACACCAAAAGCTTGCTTGGATGAGGAATGCTTGTCAACTATAACTTATTTACTTATTAGACTCTTACCTAATTAGTCTCGAATCCAGGAATGGGTGTTTTAGGTTAGATCAGGAATGCAGAATTAAATCAGAGCCAGAAATGTAGTCTCTAACTTCTCTACTGGAAACTATAAAATCTGCACAAGTGTTTAAATTGGAATTGACAGGAACTTGTAGGCCAGGCTGTGAACTTCTGGAGCCAGAGAGTCAACTCTAATACTCCATCCGTGGTATTTCCACCCGGGGTACAGTCACCTTGAATGCACCTGGGCAAATTCAGAGCCTGACACTGGGCTCTGCCCTCATGACCTCTGCCAACTAATCTGCCAAAATATTTCCAGATCTGGAGTGCCTACTTCACAGTTTGGGTATATGCCCAGAATTGCAAGTGCATTCCAATCAGGTGGGAGAGCCTATCCAGGTGCCAGGGCAAGAATTAACATATGACGGACATATGGGCTATGAATTCTCTCTTCTGCAGCTTGGGGTCACGTAGAGGCGGAGTGTGGGGTGGAATATTTGATCTACGCATACATAGCCTAGGGGGTTTTGGATTAAATCAAATCATAATTAAAACGCCAGTCAGGGAAACAATGTATAATTATTTTTTTCTTGCATATTTTTCCTACGTTGGATATAGCCTTTAATATACACAGGGCACAATAAGAGTAAGGTATCAGTTTCGCTTCTGGAAGGTGTAAATTTTCCACTTAAAACAATCTACTTATTACGTTGTGGGATTAACTTTGCAACTACATCAGTGAATTAAATAACAGTTCAATAATTATATTTGTGTGACTATAATATATAACACTATTTAAGAAATCATCAAAAAGTAAATCATCTCCAGTGCGATAGACTCTTATCATGGCTGTTAGAAAAGATTTTTGTTATGCTATCAGTAAAACAGTATACAAATGTTTCATTAAACAAAATACACTTACGAATGTTAGATGTTTCTGGCAATGGTAAATAAAGAACCTTTTTAAACAAAACTTATGAGTTGTTTTGTAATATTAACCTAGTTTAGATATAAAATCTTAATTAAAAATTTTAAATAGTATTTTTGCTAGGTGAATGTAAGCAATTTAATATATTGACTGTTATATGTCTAACTCAATACTTACAATCTTCCTATTTAGTCATAGACTTAAAATGTTTCTTGCCATTTTTAGAGTACGATTTTTAAGTTTTGAGATATCTCAGCTTAGTTTAGTTCCTTCCAACTAATCCTTTTGCTCCTTTCATGAATTTATGAGTTAAAGGAATCCTATGTTCTTTTTTTAAAGAAAAAATAATTTCCTTTTGGGAGTTACTCAAAATATTTTTCCATTCTATCCCCACTCTTTCAGAAGACTGCAGAAACCTAGAAACTGTAACAACACATTCAAATCTAAAGATTTGGTCCTTTTAGAATATTCTGCTCAAAAAATTCCTCTTATCAATTACTCCTCTTTCCTTGCTCTCATATTCAAATTCTTCCTCCATTCTCGAAGATATAGCTTGCCTTTTACAATGAATGGAAATTCATTAACTTCTTGAACTACTTCAAATTTAAAAAGACTTTAAAGGATATAAGCTTAGAGAAAACTCACAGGGCTGATTAGGGCTATCAACTTTCATTTGTATTTTAACCATTCTCCCAACAGAAATGACTGTTTTTCTCCTTTTCCAACTATGTTCCTGAAAATTCTAGTATTCTTTGCAGAATTTCAAAGGGCCTCATAGATGTTTGATTTGAATGTCCATTTAAAATTTTTATGATATTCAAAATAAAGGTTCTGTCAAAATAAAGGTTCTGTCATTACTTTTATATTTGAACTTTATTTTCATTAAAAATTTTTTTTTTCATTTTTAAAATTAAATTTATTGGGGTGACATTGGTTAGTAAAATTGTATAGGTTTCAAGTATACAATTCTGTAATACATCGTCTATATATTGCATTGTGTTCCCCACCCAGAGTCAGTTCTCCTTCCATCACCCTATATTTGACCCCCTTTACTCTTTTCTACCAACCCTCCTCCCTCCTTACCCTCTTGTAAATGTTTTATTGATTAGGAAGTTATATCTTGGAATTTTGGCTTATTAGGTTTGTTGTTTTCATCGTTAAAGCAGTCCAAATAAATGCTCTGTATAAAACTGTGCGGGTGAGTACATCACCTTTGGATCTACACCCTATGCTGAACTAAATGTAAGGACTGTACTGCTCATATAAAAGTGAAGGCAGAACAAAGCAAAAAGTGTGTGAATAATCACTGTTTACTGTAGAAAGAAACCTGTTGTTAATAGTACCAGAATTTTTAAAAATGGAACTTTTAAAGGCTTTGGGAAACTCAAACTTCCTCTTAAAGGGCCCATACACAGGCTCACTTGCTCATAGGCACTCACCCTGGGCTCTGGTGGAGGGACAGTAACTCAGGTGACAGAGACAGAGACAGAGACAGACAGACAGACAGACAGACAGACAGACAGAGAGAGAGAGAGAGAGAGAGACAGAGAGAGAGAGAGAGACACAGAGAGAGAGACAGAGACTGAGAGTGTGGCTTCAGGGCAAGGACTGGAAGGACAGTTGCTATCTTTCCTGTGCTGATCCCTCCCCACATGGACAAATCTGGATCTGCATTAGCCTGGTGAACTCTGCTTGCTCACTCTACACACTTGCTCCACCCTGGTGACTCCCTGGGACCCCACTCCACCCAACTCCTTCAATTCTGGAGGCACATTCTCAGTGAACATCCAGTCTCATTCACATCACACTCTTTGTTGGACAACTCTTGAGGGGTCCCGTGGGCCACAGGTGGGAAGTGAATGGCCTCAGTGTACTACTCTGGGACTTTTGCTGAGTAGCTCCAGGCTCAGCACTGGCACCAAACCAGAATCTACATTAACCTGGTGAACAGTTGTCCCACCCTGGTGACTCCCTGAATCCTGCCTCATCCTAGTCGCGAACCACAGGAGGTTCTATCAGTAGCTTAGAGGTATGGGAGCTGGCAGGCGGCAGCAGACCTTGGGGTGTCCTAGGCTTTTTATGGATCTACCCCAGTCCTGATATTGATGGCAGCCATCCTTGATTTGTAGCGTGGCCTCTTCCACATGCCTCCAGGTCCAGCAAAGGTAGTGATGAACCACAGATCACTTTATTGCTCCTACCAGGCAGTCCCTGGCCAGCCACAGGCAGTGAGTGAACTGGGCCTGTACTGGAGCCCCTCTCAAGAGGCCACAAAAACACATACCTGGAAATCAGCAGCAGACTACAGCACAGCACCACACAATTAGCCCCACAAGCAGCATATCCAAAGAACGGTCTCAGCAGGCACCAGAGCCCAATGGGGCAAATCCTGCTCTGTGAGATAAGCCCCTCGCACAGCAGCCCATAAGCTGTGGACATAGCCAGACCCTATAGCCAATCAGCTTGAGGGTCAATCCCACTGAATGACATGCCAACAGCAATCATGGCTCAAATATAAGAGGAGGGCACACACAACCCACAGAAGGGACACTAATGGAGCACCCAGTGTAGGTGACCAGGGAGTCTGTAGGGCCCCACAGGACACCTACTACACAAGGCTACCCAGCCAAGCCTGGGAGACGCAGCAGATATATCTGACACACAGAAGCAAACACAGAGAGGCAGCCAAAAGGGGAAACAGAAATATGTCCCAGATGAGAGAACAGGAGAAAACTCCAAAAAAGGAACTAAATGAAATGGAGGCAAGCAACCTACCAGATATAAAGTTCAGAACAATGGTTATAAGGATGCACCAGGAACTTAGTGAGCATTTCAACAAAGAGATAGCAGCATAAAAAATGATATAGAAACAATAAAAAAGAACCAGTCAGAAGTAAATAATACAATAATAAAATAAAGAATGCACTAGAAGGAATCAGCAGCAGAATAGATTAAACAAAGGATCCAATAGCAATTTAGAAGACAAAGTAGTAGAAAACACACAACTGGAACAGCAAAAAGAAAAAAGAATCAAAAAAAAAAAATGAGGATAATTTAAGAAACCTCTGGGACAACATCAAACGTAATAACATTTGCATTACAGGGGTACCAGAAGAAGAGAGAGAGAGCAAGGAATTGAAAATCTGTTTGAAGGAATAATGATGGAAAACTTCCCTCACCTGACAAGGGAAACAGACATACAAGCTGAGGAAGTACAAGAAGCCCAAACAAGATGAACCCAAACAGACTCACACCAAGAAAGACACATTATAATTAAAATGGCAAAGGTTAAAGACAAAGAGAGAATCTTAAAAGCATCAGGAAAAAAGCAGTTAGTTACCTACAAGGGTGCTCCCCTAAGACTGTCAGCTGATTTCTCAATAGAAACTTTGCAGCAAAGAAGAAACTGGCGTGAAATATTCAAGGTGATGAAAAGCAACGAACTACAGCCAAGACTATTCTACCCAGCAAGGCTATCATTTAAAATTGAAAGAGAGCTAGTGAGCTTCCCAGAAAAGAAAAAGCTAAAGGTGTTCATCACTCCTAAGCCAGTATTACAAGAAATAGCAAAAGGACCTCTTTAAGAAGAAGGGGGGGGGGGAAGATGAATAATAAAATGGCAGTAACCATGTATTTATTAATAACCACTTTAAAGGTAAATGGATTAAATGCTTCAATCAAAAGACATAGGGTAGCTAAATGGATAAGAAAACAGGACCCATTCATACGCTGTCTACAAGAGACCCACTTCAGATTGAAAGACATACCGACTGGAAGTTAAGCAATGGAAATGATATTTCATGTGAATGGAAACAAAAAAAGCTGGGGCAGCATTATTTATATCAGACAAAACAGACTTTAAAACAAAGGCTACAACAAGAGATGAAGAGGAACATTACATAATTTTAAAGGAATCAATCCAACAAGAGGATATAACCCTTGGAAACATTTATGCATCCAACATAGGAGCATCTAAATACATAAAGCAAATACCAACCAACATAAAGGGAGAGATCGACAGTAATACAACCATATTCGGGGAATTTAACACCCTATTGACACCAGTGGACAGATTTTCCAGACAGAAAATAAACAAGGAAATAGCAGCCTTAATGACACACTAGACCAGATGGACTGCATTGGTATTTTTAGAGCATTTCACCCCCAAAGCAGCAGAATATACATTCTTTTCAATTGAACACGGAACATTTTCCAAGATAGACTACATGTTGGCCACAAAACAAGTCTCAGTAAATTTAAGAAGACTGAAATAATATCAAGCATCTTCTCTGACCACAAGACTATGAAAACTAGAAATCAGTTACAAGAAAAAAAAAAACACACCTAAAAAACACCTAGAAAACACACAAATACATGGAAGCTAAACACATTTTACTAAATAATGAATGGGTAAACAGTGAGATTAAGGAAGAAATCAAAATACCTGAAACAAATGAAAATGAAAACACAACAACCTAAAATCTATGGGACACAGCAAAGGCAGTCCTAAGAGGGATATTCATAGAAGAAATACAGGGCTATCCCAAGAAGTAAGAAAAATCTCAAATAAACAATCTAACCTTAAACTTAAAGGAACTAGAAAAAGAAGAGCAAACAAAGCCCAAAGTGAACAGAAGGAAGGAAATAATAAAGATCAGAACAGAAATAAACAAAATAGAGCCTGAAAAAACAATACAAAAAATTAATGAAACCAAGAGCTGGTTGTTTGAAAAGATAAACAAATGATAAACCTTTAACCAGAATCATCAAAAGAAAGAGAGAGAACCCAAATAAATAAAATCAGAAATAAAAGAGAAGTGACATCTGACACCACAGAAACACAAAAGATTATGAGAAAATATTACAGACAACTATATGCCAACAAGTTTGACAATCTGGAATATGAATAAATTTGTAGAAACATACAATCTTCCAAGACTGAATCAACTAGAAACAGAAAATCTGAAGCAACTGATTACTACTAGAGAAATCAAATCAATAATCAAAAAACGCCCAACAAACCAAAGTCCTGAACTGTTGGGAGTACCGAACTCCCAACAAACAAAATTCACCTTTTACCAAACATTCAGAGAAGAATTAACATTGATCCTTTCAAACTATTCCAAAAAGTTCAAGAACACGGAAAGCTCCCAAGCTCATTTTACCAGGCCACCATTAATTATCCTGATTCCCAAACCAGACAAAGCTATTACAAAAACAAAACAAAACAAACAAACAAACAAACAAAAAACACAAAAAAACTATAAGCTGATATTCCTTATGAACATAGATGCAAAAATCCTCAACGAAATATTAGCCAACCAAATACAGCGATACATGAAAATGATCATACACCATGATCAAGTGGGATTTACTCCTGGGGTGCAAAGTTGATTCAATATCTGCAAATCAATTAATGTGATACACCACATAAAGTGAAAGATAAAAATCATATGATCATATCAATAGATGTAGAAAGTGTCTGAAAAAATCCAGTATCCATTTATGATAAAAACTCTCAGCAAAGTGGGAATAGAAGGAATGTTCCTCAACATAATAAAAAGGCCGTGACAAATCCACAGCTAACCTCATACTCAACAGGGAAAAGCTGAAAGTGTCCCCCTTAAGATCCGGAAGAAGACAGGGGTGCTCACCTTCACCAGTTTTATTCAACAAAGCATTGAAAGTCCTCGCCACAACAATCAGACAAGATAAAGAAATAAAGGGTAACCAAATTGGAAAGGAAGAAGTAAAACTGTCATTATTTGCAGATGACTTGATACTATATATAGAGAACCCAAAATATTTCACCAAAAAACTATTAGAACTGATAAATGAATTCAGTAAAGTAGCAGGATACAAAATCAATATTCAGAAATCGGATGCATTTTTATATACCAATAACGAACTGTCAGAGACATTAGTTAAGAAGACAATTCCATTTACAATTGCAGGAAAAAAACAAACAAACAAATAAATAACCCCCCCCCCCCAAAAAAAAATACTTAGGAATAAATTTAACCAATGAGATAAAAGACCTGTCCTATAAGACACTGAAGAAATAAACTGAGGAAGATACAAATAAATGGAAGCACATACGAAGCTCACGGATAGGAAGAATTAACATTGTTAAAATGTCCATCCTATTCAAAGCACCTATTCAAAGCATCTATAGATTCAATGCAATACCTATCAAAATACTAATGGCATTTTTCACAAAACTAGAACAAACAATCTCAGAACTTATATGGAACCTCAAAAGACCCCAAATAACCACAGCAATCTTGAGAAAGAAGAACAAAATTGGAAGTATCATGTTACCTGGTATCAAACTATACTACTTGGCCATAGTAATCAAAATAGCATGATATTAGCATAAAAACAGACACATACAAGGTGTGATCAAACAATACAGTGAATGTTTAAATAAAAAAATTTATTACAGTAAAAGACACATTGCCATTAATCCCGCTCAACATACTACCCCTTGCTTTGAATACACTTATCCCATCCTTCTTGCCACTTTCTGAAGCAGTTCTGGAAATCCTCTTTTGTGAGTGTCTTTAGTTGCGCTGTCATGGCTGCCTCCATGTCCTGAATCATTTTGACTTTGGGGAAGAGCCAGAAGTCACATGGTGCCAGATCCGGGGAATAAGGTGGATGAGGACACCGTAATGTTTTTATTGGACAGAAATTGCCATATACCAGATGCGATGTGTGACATGGAGCCTTTCCATTGTGATCACAAAATAGGGGGAATGCTGCTGCCGAGTGCCATCCAATGGAAAGGCAGGGAACTTCAATACGGGAAGCAGTGCATCCAACCTTAGTAACAGTGTGTGATAAGCTTCAACTCGGTCAGTGCAATCAGTTGGGTGTGAGCTGTGGTTGAGAGAAGGTGCGTTTTAAAGTGTGCGGTAAATCATCCTCCATCATGACAACGCTCCATATCACACATCGCTTCTGGTATACAGCAATTTCTGTCGAATAAAAACATTATTGTTGTCCTCATCCACCTTATTCACTGGATCCAGCACTGTGCAACTTCTGGCTCTTCCCCAAAGTCAAAATGAGTCAGGACATCGAGGCAGCCACGACTGCGCAACTAAAGACACTCATGAAAGAGGATTTCCAGAACTGCTTCAGCAAGTGGCAAGAATGATGGAATGAGTGTGTTTGAAGTGAGTGGGAGTATTTTGGGGGCGATTAATGGTAATGTCTTTTACTGTAATAATGTTTTTAAATTTAAACATTCACTGTAAGTTTTGCTCACAAAACATAGATTATGGAACAGAATAGAGAGCCCAGAAATAATTCCACACCTATATGGTCATTTAATCTATGACAAAGGAGGCAAGAACATACAGTAGGGTAAAGACAGTCTATTCAATAAATGGTGTTGGGAAAACTGGACAGATACATAGAAAAAAAAGAAAATGGACCACCTTCTTATACCATATGCAAAAGTAAACTCAGAATGGATTAAAGACTTAAATGTCAGACCCGAAATCATAAATATTCGTCAATGTTACATCTGATAAAGGGTTAATATCCAATATTTATAAATAACTCATACAACTCAACACCAAAAAAAACACACAAACAATCTAATTTAAAAAATGGGCAGAGGACATGAACAGACATTTTTCCAAAGAGAACATACAGATGTCTAATAGACATATGAAAAGATGCTCAACATCACTAATTACCACAGAAATGCAAATTAAAATCACAATGAGCTATCACTTCACACCTGTCAGAATGGCTATCCTCAATAAATCAACAAACAAGTGTTGGTGAGGATGTGGAGAAAAGAAACTCTCGTGCACTGTTGGTGGGATTGCAAATTAGTGCAGCAACTATGGAAAACGTTTTGGAGGTTCCTCAAAAAATTAAAAATAGAACTACCTATGACCTAGTAATTCCACTTCTGGGTATTTACCTGAAGAAATTCAAAACACAAATTTGAAAAGATATATGCACATGTATGTTCATTGATGCACTATTTACAATAGCCAATATATGGAAGCAACCCAAGTGCACATTGATAGGTGATTGGGTAAAGAAATTGTGGTGCATATATAGAATTACTCAGTTATAAAAAAGAATGAAATCTTATGATTTGTGACAACATGAACAGACCTAGAGAATATAATGCTAAGTGAAATGAATCAGACAGAGAAAGACAAATACCGTATCAACTCACTTATATGTGGAACCTAAAGAACAAACTAAACAAACAAAACAGAAACAGACTCATAGATACAGAGAACAAACTGATAGTTGCCAGAGAGGAGGGGGGTTGGGCAGTTGGGTGAAAAAGGTGAACGGAGTAAGAAATACAAATTAGTAGTTACAAAATAGTCACGGGGATATAAAGTACAGAATAGAGAATATAGTCAGTAATGTTGCAACAACTATGTCAAGTGCTAGGTGGTGTACATCTGAAACTAAGACAAAATAATACTGAATGTGAACTGTAACTGAAAAAAAATTAAAAAAAAAAGAAAACAAATTGAATGTGAGGCATTCTTAAAGGAAATTTCATATTTTTGATCCTTATTTGTGTGTGGCAAACATTCCTGAAGAACCAATGATACGAACGCATCCCTAGCACCCCTAATAGTTTTATATACATCAAAGTAAATGGCCACAGTGGAAGAGCAGTGAACTGAGTGAGAGTCAGGAGGCTGGACTTGAGGGCACCTCTGACATTCACCTTTAAGGTGCCCTTGGGCACAGTACAAAGCATCTCAGAGACAGAAACTAACTGGCTTTCTGAAGTTTTAGCTTGCTTTAAAATACTGATTCTGTCTCAGAATTTAAGATAGCTTAGTGGATACTGAAGCAACTCACTTCTAGAAATGCACTTAAGGTATTATTGAGGTTGCTTAAACGAGCAATTTTATTGTCTCACTCACTCCAGTTCAATAAAAGGCACCTGATAATATGCAAGCTCAGGGGGTTCACATATTTTTCTACAGTGACGGTCACTCAGGAAAAACTAAAATAGATTTAGGCATTACACACGGGATTATGTCATCTCACTCAGTGAACACAGTTTTCTTTCTCTGGCTTTCAAAATTATAGGCCTGGTTTTATATCAGCCTCTCGCAGCAGTTCCCATTGAGAGTTGGAATTGAGCTTTGGAGCAGGTAGCCGTGGGCACCACCCACTGCTTGTAAACAGCGAGGATCTAGATAAAACATATGTCTAACCATCTTCTATATGACAGACAAACAGTATGCTGGGTTAGTTTTGGGGGTATTTTCTCTGAGAGACAAAACAAAATGCTGTAACTGTGAAACTCCACTTCATTCACAAAATTTTAAAATGTTGTTTTACGTCTCAACTTGCACAAGTAAACTCTACGAATACTTTTTAAAAAAACTATTACCAAAGCCATTTGAATTTTTAGGCTGTGAGAAGAAAATACTTCTTCAAGCAATTACATTTCAAGTAATTTTCTGATAGGACAATTCACTTAAAGCTTTTCTACACCTTTGTTTTGGGCCCTGATGCGCGTCTTAATGTCACTTTGTTCCCTACACTTTCCCTTACTGTCTTAGTTTTCTAACATGCTAATACTATTTTCATAAACAAGTAAAATGAAGAAATTGTAAAGACTGAGGGAAAAAAGGCTAGTAATAATTTATTTTTAAAAACTTATCCCTAACTTTGATATTCTCATCAGTCTCTGAAAACTTTTTAAATAACTTACACAATTATATAAACTCATAAAAACTGAATTTGATAAAGTTTTATAAATTTGAGGCCAGGCCATTTGTTCTTTAGATTTCTGTTTCATAAGAGCTAGTATACAAAAGCTAGCTAGTAGGAAAAAATCGAGTGGTAACTATGCATATGTATAGTCAGTTACTGACACCTTATTTTTTAAGGTGATAATGGTCATAAAAGCCATTAATGTTCTTCAATCATTTATGCAAAAAAGTAAAAATGAGTATTTATTCTCAGGAACAATAATCTTTAAGTTGTATTTAAATTTTAATGGTATAAACTATTAGTCTATAAAATAAATCACATTATTCAGGTTTTAGTTTCTTCTGGGATTACAAAGTGAGGCCTCTGTGTGTTGTGTGTGTGTTTGTGGGTCTGTGTTGTTGGCTGGTGGTTGGGGGACAGCTTCTACTTTAATCTGTATACTTACCTGATGTGCGTTAAGAAAATATATTACAGTTACTATGGCTACTAGTACTTCCACTATTATTAGTATAATTTATAAGAGCTTACCACATATCAAATTGACAGTACTCCTTCAATTCCATCATGACGAACATTCTATTATTATACTCATTTTACAGGTGATGAAACTAGCTACAGAGAGGTTATGAAACTTCCTTAAGGCTACTTAGCTAGTAGGTGGCAGAGCTGGGGTCTGAACCCTGGCCATCTGGCTCTAGGAGCAAGTCTTAATCGCCACACAGTACGGTCTCACATAATATCAACTACTATGAGTGAAAAGACAACATAAGATGACAAGCATCAAAATCACTTAGGGCATGCTAGGTTTCATAAGCACTCTAAAACAACGACTACAAATCACAGACATGAAGTGATTTTCAGAATTATTTAGGAAAAATCAATAAGCAAGAAGTAAAATTAGTCTGTTGAAATGTCCTTTAGCATGTGTATACAGAAGCTCAGGCCTATAGGGGTGTGGACAGCTGCAAAAGTGTGTTTTAGGTGAAAGATTTTGGAGCTGGGAGTTGGAAGGCCTGAATTTTTAGTCTTGGCTCCATCATTTCATCTAATTAATAGCTTAACCTCAGAAAAATTACTGAAGTCTTCTAGATATGATACGTTCTATGATCTTGTGCGTAGGATTGAAAACAAATGAAATCATAGAAAAGAAAGAAATCACCAATGAAAAGCAGTACGCCAAAGACATACAGGCACGCCTTGGAGCTAACGCGGGGTCAGTTCCAGATCACTGCAATGAAGCAAGTATCACAATAAAGCCAGTTGTAGTATTTTTGCTGGTGGAGGGTTTTGCCTCTAATTTGTAAAAAACACAAATCTGTGAAGTGCAATGAAGCGAAGCGCAGTAAAAGCAGGCATGCCTGTACTGTTATAATTGCTGAAGTGGGAATAGGCGGCTTACAAATGTCTCCACAACACTCACCTGAGTGGCAGGCAGCTGATGTTTATGCTATCTTCCCCTTTTCCTCTCTACTCCCGCGGCTACCGAGTGCAAAGCATAGTTTGTACTCTTTCCTCTCCTCCACCTAACATGGCTTTAATCATTCCGTTTTTCTATCATTTCAACTAACTCCCAAAAGAAAGAGAAGAAGTCACAATTCTTTATATAATGAATTGTATTCCTGAAACTGACCGTGTTGTGATTTTGTATAAAATCATTTCAGAAGTCACATAGTAGAAAACAGAATGATGCCTCACTTAAAGCAGATTTTTATTGGTTTATTGATTTATGTTGGAATTAAGTTTCTGTGTAACCTACTGGTTGTTAATCTTCCAAATTAATTTCAAATTATTGGAAACTGGCTACGTATGAATCAAGTTACAGATGCTCTAAATTAAATGTCGTATTTATATGTACAACAGACAAGCACTCTACATTCAGAATGACATGTTGCAAAGACAAGATCTCTATGTTTCATAAATATAAAGTAGTTGCTTATGGGCATTTTCGTTTACAAAGGAAATTTTACGTTGGAGGTAAGTTACCTTAGCCTTTCTGGATGAAAATTTAGGTTTCAATCTATGCCCATAAGCCTCCTTTCCTCCTAGGATCTGCGACTCAAAACTTAGGTAGCAAAGTGTCCCTAGTGCCACATACAGTATCATCTCAGGCAACGGGCATCGGGGACCTGAACATCAGCATTCTCCCATGCCAGGAACACCTCCTTTTAGCAGTAGAAAGTTATGTGAGAGCAGGGCGGGGTGACCACAGGGTCAGCATACTCAGTCTGCAAATCCATCCCACTTTACAGAGAATTTTTAACAGGGAGATTTATATATTACATACATACACCATGAAATGGTGTCTCCCTGATCATATTACTCATGATATAAAATGGTACAGGCATATTCAGCCCTGTAGGCTGGGTGTATTCTTTTAGCTCTAGGTACTGGAACAGACCTTTCAAGGTAGGTCCTTTCTGAGGAGTGACAGAAACTGCGGGGCCCCTCTGTGATGGAGCTCTTTACCATTTGCTGTTGATTTGTCCATCTGCTCTCGCAGTGGCTAAGAGCACCTACTAGGTCATGGCTTATTTGTTCTGTTTTCCAGATCTATTTAAATTAAGCATTTTAAAATTGCATCAATAGTTCTGAAAAATATATTGGTTGTATACTATCAGATAAAAATTAGCTTAAACTATATCTTAATTTAGTTTCAAGAACATTTTTTGACCATATACTTAGATTATAAAAGCAAGAACATTTTTTGACCATATACTTAGATTATAAAAGCAATAATACATGAATAATAGATTACCGTGTTACACATGGGGAAATGATTACACACACACACACACACACACACACATATACAAATACACATACACATATAAATGCCATTATCCAAGATGATTCTCAAATGATCTGCCCAGTTTTGTTTAAAATGAAAAACTTGAAGAATGAAGCAGCCACTACTGCCACCACTTCCTTTAGAGGAAATACCACAGACTTCATGATTAGGCGATTTTCCCCTTGTATTAGATACATTTTCCTTTATGTAATTTTATCCATTATTTTTAGTTACCATTTTAAGGTTATTTCTCAAAAATCCTGTTTCCCCTCACTACCCTTTAATTACTTCTAGATTATTATCAAGACTGCCTCCTTTTTCTTCTCTCTCTTGACTCCACTGTCTCAACCTATTAGTCATTATTTGGCTGTTATCTATGGATTTGATAGTTTCAATCCTTTGTTATAAGTTGGATTTTCAATTTCAGCTGTTTTTTAAATTCTTCCAATCATCTCATATTGTTTCTAAATCTCATCTTCATTTTGGCTTATTGCTTAAAATAGTCTCACTTATTAGGTAGAAAAAATAAAACAAGAGGTATTTGATGTCATTCTTTTTAAGTGTAATAGTCTAAAAACACTCATGAAAAAGGATACATTGCTTTAGTCAGCAGTAATAAAATCATGTTCTCAAAATATGTAAGACAAATATTAAATATTAAACAAGTGAAAATAATCATCACCATTACAAAAAGCTTTTGGAGACCATATAAAAAGCTTCTGACACATTCTTACTGTCACATTGAGAATCTGTATGATTAATGATTACTAATGAAAACAGAATAGAAAGAAAGCATTCCCTTTAACTAGGATAAAGAAAAAAAGGAGATGACCTAATTTAGAAGAAATCATAGCTTCTGTCAACAGATAACGGTAAAATCCACCCTTAGCAAAAACACATACTATGTTATACTTACATATGTATGTATAATGTTACACATATATTCTGCTTTAGTGTGTTGAAGTAGAGGTAAATATTTAAAAAGAAACAAATGGTAAATTCTACTGTTCGTCACTCATAAATCAAACCTCACTTTCTGAAAATCAAACCAATTCCTTATAAACAGAGAAGGACTTAGAGAAAGTTCTATTAGCATGAATATTTTTTTTATAAAAGGGCCACAAGATGAGCATTTAATTAGAACACACACACACACACACACACACACACACACACACACACACTTTCTTTAGGCTGTTGAAATATAGTCTTTAATTCTCCATTAAAAACAACAACAACAACAAACCCTGATTATAAGCTTTAAAACCATTTGAAGATGTGAAAGACTGTCTACATTTCAGCCTACTTCAAAGCCAGTCAAGAAATCATTTCTTCTTCTTCCAACTCAAAGTATGTTTAGGAGCAGGACATCTGATAGAAGTGGTATTGCCAATCTAACCAATTTTAAAATATAAAGTGCTTCTAGCAATATTTGGATACACATAATTTGACAAAAAAAGTTTTATGAACCTAAGCTTTGAAAAATAGAAAATATAAGCGCCAACAAAAAAAGCACAATTTGTAATTGAAAGAAAATAATATTTTGTAGAAAAAAACTGTCCTTCCAAAAAGAGACAAAAATGACTAACTTTTATTTCCCAAGAGAATTATGCCACTTTTATACAACAAAATTACAGTCACCACAAATTGCTTTCAACAATTCCATTGCTTCTTCATTTGACCACTTGAAAATCAAAATTCTTTCAGATTATAAATATAACTTTTTATAACTCTGTTATTACGTACTGTGAACGGGGAAAGGGGGCCAATCTTGTGGCCGTAGCGTCGAATGGCCTCTCTGATGTGGCAGGGCTGGATGGCATTGCTGTGAGCCTCAACACCACAGGCCGCAGTGCTCTGCGACAGAAAAACACATAAATTGTTACTAAATCAAAAACACACAACAGAACTACAGTGTATAAAATATGAAAATAAACTTTTATAAAACGGACGGTTTTTTCCCTTAGGACGCACATCGCTGCTGCCATATACTACATCTGAAGAAAAATTCCATTAACAAATCAAAGATGACTTTTCCATGACCCTTTCCTAGCAGACCTACAAAATGCAATTTTTATGCTGACAGTATTTCACCTAGGCTGTACATCAAGGTACAAGAGAGAATACAGCCGCTTGCATGCAGATGAAAAGTGTCACGGGGCTTGCCGAAAGAACCACAGGAAGCTATTAAAAAATTTTTTTTAAAACATTTATTATTATAAATGCTTTTTGGGAGCTTGTTGGGCATATTTCTGAAATAACTTGAGGGTCATCAATTTTAAAATGAAACATGTAAAATTGCGATATATTTATTTGTAATACTGGGGACTGTCATAGGAGATCATTTCAACTTGGTGCTAATTTTCTAGGTGTCCTCGGGGCGAAAACAAAAGAAAAACTTTCTATTTTAATCTGCCTCATCTGTAAAATGCAAGTTTTAAAATAAAAAAGACATGATAAAGAAAGAAAGATTATTTACAATGAGAGTATGGATCTCAACTCAAGAAATGTATGTGACATCATTTTTTAAAAAATTAAAATGCACAATAGGGGCATTAGATCATGGTTCAGTTGCAGGCTCTAGCTTCCCAACTACCTTGGTCTGTCTCATTACCAGCTCTGTCCAGTTATGTAATATCTCTGAACTTCAGTTTCCTCATCTGTAAATTTGGGATCATAATTATAATTGTTTCACATTGTGTTAGAGACCAGGCACCCGGTCATTAACATTAAAGAATTAAGAGAAAGAAATAGTAGCTTGGGTAACTACAAGTGCGGTCTAGAAGTCATTCATAGTCACATAATGAAGATTATTTGTTTTCCTGATAATTACTATAATTACCATAATTCTTTGTAAGGGTATAATTAATACAACCTCTATGGACAGCAATTTGGCAAAATCTTATCAAAATGTAAAAGCACAACAATTTTTGGCCCAGTAATTTCATATCTAAAAATTTATCCTACAGATATATTACACAGGTACAAAATAATATACATATAAGGTGATTCACTGCAGCACTATTTGGAATGATAAACTAAATCTTCATCAATGAGGTCCCACTGAAATAAATTATGATACATCCATTCAATGAAGCAGAAACCACAGCAACCACCGTAAAGAATGAGGCAGTTCCATACATACGCCTACTGAGCTCCATACATATCCTGTTTCTAAGATATACTGTGCGAAAAGATGCAAGATGTCCAACTGGGTGGCACTCGTTCAAGAACAAAAAAAGAGCTGAACATTATATAGTCATTTAAACAGAGGATATTTCTGCAAGGGTCACCAAAAGTCAGTAACAATTCTTATCTCTTGGAGGATAAATGGGTGGCTGGAGGACAAGAGTTTGAAGAGACATTTTTCACTGTATATCTTTCTGTACTTTCAAAATACATTTTTCGTACCTTGTACATGCTTTTCCTATTACAAATGAGTAAAATAATTTAAAAAATCCTACAAAACGAGAGCATCTGCTAATTATCCATGCTGAACCTGAAATAAGATTTAAAATATAAAAGAAAACAGAGCTTGATTATTTTTATTATTTTAACAAGATTTGAAATAAGCCAAACAGGAATTTACTCTAGGGTACCGTTCTCAATTTCCTTCCAACAATGGCCTAAATAACATATCTGCTATGCCCACAATAACACGGATTAAGTTATTTTAACCCCTCACTTTGGCACTGATATGAAAATGCACAGGGTTTTTATTGAGTACTTTCTCGATTCTGATTCCAAATGCTTAGTTTCAGCTGGAATATATTAGAATAAATTTAATTATCAGGTATCTGATAAAGACACTTCTTGTGAGTCCATTTGGCTCCAAAATGCAAATATAACTAATACAGACTCATTAACCTGCTAGGTATAACAAAGATTTGTGAAGTAACTTGAGGCATTCTATCCATTTGTAGAAATGAAATGCAAATACTTAGCTATATTTGGAATCTACAATCAGTTTTCCAGTGAAGCTCAAGTGGAAATGAGAAGACAGACATCGAGAGGATAAATATTCTGCATGCGAAGTGGGGTTTGGGAAGTCCTTCCTGTGCCTCCCACTATGGCATCTCCTTTCTCCCTGCACAATGCATTTAGTTTTCATTTCTTTTTTCCATGGTCAGTGGTGATCTACTCTTCCTCTACTTTGGTGTAGAACATTTTGTTCAAAATCTCTCCGAACCTCTGGCATGGCCATCAAATAGGATTTGAGAAGACTGGAGTAGGAGGCGTAAATTAGAAACTACCTGTGTTTGCTATGCATATTTGTACAATATGAAGACAACTCAGTCAGCGTGGTTGAATCATGCTATCTGTGCCAAAAAAGGTGAAGTGAACTTATATAAAAATAAAAAGATTTAATTTTGTGAAAAATGTCATTAGATTTTCCATTTTGCCAATTTCAGGTTTAGCTGTTACTACAATTAAGCAACTGCGAACATTAGCGTGAAGTTACACTTGCACTTCTACACTTTCTTCACTTGCCCTTTGAGTTCTTTGGAAGGGAACCGTTAAATATAGTAGTATATTCTCAGTATTGTTTCCATCTCAACAAATATCTTCACATTTCTGTCAACATCCAGTCCCTCACCAACGTACTTATAATCTGTTCAAATCCAAAATTCATACCAAGTGTAGAATTTTTGATTTAGCAGTGACTTTAGAATGTTTGTAATATTCTTTAAAATTATTTTAGAAGAATTAGCATTAAATTTATATATTTTTTTAACCTACTATTAAAAATCATATATTTGCTGTAAACACATACGAAGAGTATTATATATATATCTATCAATTCATCTTTCTCATTCTGATTATGCCCACATTTTAGGATATTCTTTACATTTTCAAAAATGAAACCCACATATTTGACAAAATACCTGTTGTCTCTAGAGTGTTTACCAAAATCTCTGTGGGGACTAAACTATTTCCTTAAGTACAAGCTGCTTGGTAAAGTTCTGCATATGTTGGGTCCTCTTCTTCTTAGCTGCATTCATTTTCCATTCTTGTATCCCTCCATCTTATCTTTACTTACGTCTCTTCATCCACAAATTGATGCTGGATATTGGAAGCTGAAGTCCTACACATTTCCTGGATTTGATTCTGCTTATCCTTGCTGGCTTGCACTGAATAAAATCTCTTGCAGTTTGAACTCTACACTGTGATACCAGAAGCTATACTGAAACTTCTGTTGCCCCACGGACCTCTTACAAGTGTCTGTACCTGTCCTGACTCTTTTCTTTCCAATTTAAAAGCTGTTGGCAAGGTAAAAGTGTCTTATCCTTGCTCAGCCTTCCCCTTTCCAGGGTATTCCAGGGTAATCCCATGTTTAAGAAGGACCTGGAATTTCAGATAGTTGCCTCTTATTTTTTTCCACACCCATTATGGTGGACTAGCTCTTTTGTTACATTTGGAATACTAAGTCTTACAGAGGAGTAACACATATCTCAAAAGAGAAAAATGAAAGGTTAGTACTACTATTACTAATACTTTTGTCACTCACTGATCACAAAGGTTGATACATAATCTGACTGACCAGGCAAATGTCTTCTTTCTCTCCACTGTTGTATATATAGCTCTCCCAGAGCTTTGTGCTTATAGAGGATTTTTTTTCAGATGAAGGTGGGCCATTTTTTGGCCAAAGGTTACAGTATATAATATAGTTAATTTTCTCATTTCAAAATTTAATTCAGATGTTAATTGTTAAAATTGTAGTTCTATATTAGGAAAAGCTTTTGTTTAATTAAAGAAATTAAAACTAGAAAAGGTATTTAAAAAGAAGACAAGAGAGAATCACTGAACTCAAGGATTCATACATTATTAAATCTGGAAGGAACACGAGATATCATCTATTCTAAATTTTCCCAAATTGGACCCTATTTTATGGATGACAGAGTGAAGATACGAGACATGCTCAAGATTATAATGATAGTATCAGAATATGGCATACATCAAATCTCTTGCCTTCTAGTACACAAAGCTGATATATAATAGAGGCTTTATTATTTCATGTTATCACCACAGCTGAAGCTTCCAGTGAGTAAAAATCAAAATATAGCAAAACTATATAAATGTAGAAAGATGTGGATGAGTAAATAGAGAAATAATGAGTATATGTGAAGAGGGACATATTAATTCTGATACCACTAATTTTGAATTTCGGAAAATTCAGACATAGACTGGACTAGTTACTTTATTCTGGAAATCTCTGCTGTAAAATAACTCTAATTTAATAGCTATAAACAAGGTTAGGAGACAAATGTTTAATATTTAAGAGAAAAAAATTCAAGAATTTCCAAACTTATAAAGAATTATTTTATGTATGCATAATTACCAGATTAATTACAGCTTCTTTTTACGTACTTTGTAAAGCAAGTCCTTCGAAATTATTTTTGGTAACATTTTTGTTACCACAGTCTTAGTTACTGAATGAGTTGGAGAGTACGATACTGAAATTCTTTAAAACTGCTTTATAATACAGAAGTTCCTTATAGTTCAGATTTTCCCTTAATAAGCAAGCAGTGAGCTCCGTCATTTTGTAAGTGAAAGGGGAAACCATATATGAGGTTCATAATTTAAATTTGTTTACTATCAATTATGAAATTATCTCTTGGAGTGATTCCACTATTTGTAATGGCAAATGGTTTGTATTGTACCAACACAGTTGTAGATGAAAGTATAAACTTTAGATAAATTATTTTAAAAAAGTATCTGAAAACAACAGAGATTGATCAAAATTAGGTGGAAACTGGAAAGGGTATGTACAAGAAGAATGGAATGGCAGTGGGTTGAATTTCCTGTTTTTACTGATTTAGCCAGAGGGCAGGCTCCATTCAGTATAGGGGGGCACACAACTGTATAGAGGCTTGAAGACCTATAAAGTAAGGAAGGAAATACCAAAAGGACAGAATCAAAAATCAGTGTACAGATATTACCCAAATCTTTGACTAACCTCTAACCTATTCCTGTGTGGAACCAAATCCAAGAAACCCAGCTAAAGCTATATGAAGTAAAGAGAGATTTTAGCTGCTGTCACTGAAGAGGAATTTGAGTTTGAAGTTTAGAGTTGAGTTTACAAAAGTAAACTGACTGCCTAACACACATATACACACACCAACAACTCTCTTCATAGGAATATAACAGATTCTGAAATAGCTACAATGTATTTCCCGCAATGTCCAAGATATAATTCAAAATTACTAGACATGAGACATGACAACATAATAGTTGACTTATATTCACTGGAGACTAAAATAATTCAGATATTTAATTTATCATACAAAGCTTTTAAAGCAGCTATTATAACTATACTCAAGTACATAAAAGAAAATAAACTTGTAATAAATTACTAATAAAAAATAACAGTAGATAAACAGAAACTATAAAAAGAACTCAAACAGAAAATACAAAACTACAGAATAAAATATCAGAAATACAACATTACTGGATAGATGGGACAGTAGATTGGAGCTAACAAAAGAAAGAGTCTGGAACACAAAGAATGATCAAGAAAATTTATCTAACCTGAAGAACAGAAAGAAAAGATTGAAAAAGAAATTAAACAGAACCTTAGACACTTGTGGAACAGTATCAAAGTAACTAACAAATATTTACTTGTAGTCTCAGAAGTGGAGGGTAGACAGAGTGAGGCAGAAAAAATATCTGAAGAAATAACTGCTGAAAATTCCTACAAATTGGTTCAAGACATAAACCAATATTCAAGAAGCTCATCTTCAAGTGACCCTAAGCAGGATAAACACAAAGAAAAACGTGTATTTATATACCATGGTCAAACTGTTGAAAACCAAACTTAAAGATATAATCCTGAAAGCATTTTGAGTAAAATAACATGTTACATATACAGAAACAGTAATACAAAATCTACTGACATATAATTAAACACAATTAATGCCAGAAAATAGCGGAATTATATCATTAAAGCACTAAAAATAGAACTACCATTCCAGAATTCTATACCCAGTGAAAATATCTTCCAGGAATGAATGAGAAATAAAGATATTTCCAAAAATATGAAAACTAAGAGGAACCATCACCAGCCGACCTTTACTATAACAAATGCTAAACAAAATTTAGTAAAACAAACAAGGAAAATGATACCAGAAGAAAACTCTGATCAGCAACAAGAAATGAAGAACGGTGGAAATGGTAAAAGTTAAAGTCTATTTTTTCTCTTAGTTTCATTGAAATACATTTTATTATTTAAGGTGAAAAATAGTATTATGGTTTATAACATACGTAGATGTAAGATGCTTGACAACCATAGAGTACAAAGAGCAAGAGTTAAGTAGATGGACCTATACAAATACAAGAGTCTTATATTTTATGTGAGTAAAGTAGTACAATAATAATTTCAAGTACACTAAAAATTTAAGGATGTATATTGTAATCTTTAGCATAATCACCAAAAAAAAAAAAAGATACAAAGAGATATCATTAAGAAACCAGTAGATAAATTAAAATAGATTTCTTAACAAGTACACAATTAACTCAAAAGAAGATGGGGGAAAAAAAAGAGAAACAAAAATAGAACAAGCAGAAAACAAATAGCAAAATAACTGACTTATATCCAACCATGTCAATAAACACATTAAATATCCATTATTTAATATCCATTATTTCCATTAAATTCATGAAAATATTATATTTAAAAGATACACACAGAAAGAAAGGAAAAGCAAGACCCACCTATAAAATTACAGATATATTGAAAGGAAATGGATAGGAAAACATATCATGTCAGTGGCACAAGAAAGTGGGAATGTCTATATTAATCAGATAAAATAGAGTTCAGTGAAAAAAAAAGAGATTTCTTAAATATAAATAAGAAGAGATATGCCATGTTCATCAATTATAAGACTTGGTATTGTTACGACATTCATTTCCCCCAAATTACGTAAGCATTCAACCTAATCCCTTTCAAAATCCTACTGGGCTTTTCTTTTTCCCTTTCTTCCTTTTTCTCTCTTTCCCTCCCTCCCACCTCGTTCCTTTCTTTTTGATAGAAACTAACAAGTTGATTCTAAATTTACATGGATATACAAAGGTCACAGCATTTCCACATTAAGCCTGAAAAATAAAGTTTGAGGACTTACACTACCTGACTTTAAGATCTATCAGGTTTGACAATTAAGTTCACGAACTTGTTGCAATGATGTTGCTCATCTTTTTTGGTATCAGAGGGATTATTCATTACGAATTTGTACCAACTGGATAAACAGTTAACTAAGTTTACTATTTGGAAGTGCTGAAAAGGCTGCGTGAAAAAGTTAGACAACCTGAACTTTTCACCAACAATTCATGGCTCTTGCATCACGACAATGCACCAGCTCACACGGCACTGCCTGTGAGGGAGTTTTTAGCCAGTAAACAAATAACTGTATTGGAACACCCTCCCTACTCACCTGATCTGGCCCCCAGTGACTTCTTTCTTTACCCAAAGAGAAAGGAAATATTGAAAGGAAGACATGATGACATTCAGGACATCAAGGGTAATATGATGACAGCTCTGATAGCCATTCCAGAAAAAGAGTTCCAAAATTGCTTTGAAGGGTGGACTAAGTGCTGGTGTCAGTGCATAGCTTCCCAAGGGGAGTACTTCCAAGGTGACCGTAGTGATATTCAGCAATGAGGTGTGTAGCACTTTTATAGGATGTGTTTGCGAACTTAATTGTCCTCCCTCATACTATAAAGCCACAGTAATCAAGAAAGATGATGCTGACAAATAAGTCAATGAAACAAAATGAAAAACAAGTTTACGTATTTGTCAAAATTCATCAAATGGTATAGTTAAGAATTGTGTATGAATTTTACCTTAAAAATAAGAACCATAAACAAATTATACATCACGAAGCTTTTAGGCGTGAACTTCACTGATGTCTGCAGCTTTGTCTGCAATGTGTCAAAAAAAATTGAACTGATAGACAAAGGGACAATATGATGCTCAGATGTAGTAAATATAAGTATATAGTTAACATAGTAAATATAGTAAAATGTTAACTGTGGAATCTAGATGGTAGATATATGGTGTTAATTCTGTGTTTTAACTTTTTTGTATGCTTGAAAACATTTTAAATAAAGTGTTTAAAAAATCAAAATCTTGCTTTATCCAGATGAATGCTGTTCAAGTTTGAGTACAAGTCATTAAGTATGGTTAAGTATAAATTGGCTACTTCTAAAATTTTGAATTATGAGAAAAAGAGCACATTTTCCTATCTCTGAAAAGAATTCAATTAAGACCTTCTCCACTCTGAAAATAAAATTAAAACAAAAATCACTGACCTTTTTTCTTTTCCTTTGCTTGGTTTTAGCTGAGTCTTGTCCAGCACTTCCATTCCCAAGGGATCCTGATGCAGTTTTCCCTGAGTGCTGGGATCCAGATGGTGGGGCTGTGGGTGTAGGAGGAGGTGTATTCTCGGGAGAGTCTGGGTAGGACTTCATGTAAGACCCCTGCTCAAAGAGATGTGGCTTTGAAATCAAGTGACCAGGACTTGTACTAACATTTAACTTTGTTTAACATCTTATGTATTGAATATTACTATTTGAAACTTTTAAATATAGAAACACAATTTATTATTATCCAGTCCACAGAGATGATGCCCCCATCTGACCCGAGGGTCTAATATGTTAGTTTTTAAACTGTTTAATCATTTAGATAAAATCAGGATTCTTCAGATACAGTTTCCAAGAGTTTTGTTAGCATTTTAAACTTACATGTTTACAAAGGAACCTCTAAGCTACCATCCCCAACCCTCACCCTTTGCCAAACTGGATGCCTTCCAGACATTATTTGTATCAAATGGTGACCAGCCTTTTCCGATAACTCAAACTCAATGCCTTGGGTCACTGTAGATACATCTAGCTCCTCCCACATCTAGTTCCTGCTTTTCTTCATAAAATCCCTCATTTCTTCTGGTTTCTTTGGCTATGACTGTAAGTCTGTTTGTTCTCTCTTCCATGTGGAGGCAGTTCAAATATTTGAAGACTGTTATATTTCACAGCCTTTTCTAACTTCTACAGGTCAAACAACAGGTTCATTTAACCACTTATTATGAGACATGTTTTTAGGTTCCTTCAGCCCCTGAGCACGCTCCTTTAGACATCCTCCCCTTTGCCAACGTCCATCCCATAAGATCGTGCCTACACACTAAATAAAACAAAGCAAAGTTTCCTGATCATTAACATCGTAATATTGGCTCCTCACAAATTTACAGGCAAATGAAAGTCTGTCTTTTTCACATATGGTATCATTGATCTACCTCATCCTGTCGGCCACGCTACGCATACTAACTACTGGCCTACAATTCTCTACAATGAATTTTTTAAAAATGATGCTAGACTTCGTAAAATGTTTTGCTGAAATTCAGATATTGGTTTCAAGAGTATTTCTTTGATCTACTTGCCTAGAAACATTATCAAACAGGAAGGATAAAGCTAATCTGGCATGAGTTGTTCTTAGGAAAAATAAGATAGCTCCTCAAGATCATTGCTTCCTGTGCACAAACCATACATTTGAAAAAAAATTCAGAAAATTAACTTGAATGAATAATGAACTTGTTAATCTAAGATGAGAAACCCAAGGTTAACCAGTTCAGTTCCTTATATGGTTAGTACTCAAGAAATCATAATCATTAAAATAGAATGCATTTTGTATTAACTACGCCTTGAGTTTCCAATTCCAATCCACTGTACAGAGCACACCCACTTGGGTCTTCTTAAAACACCTTTTTTGAACGCATCACTCTTTGGCCAAGAAACTTTCAACTCTTCCTTAATAACTAAGCATCTCAGGACTTACTTTTCTAATTTAACTTTCTACTACCCACTCCTCAATGAATCCTTTGCTTGAATATTTTAATCAGAGTTTTTTTTTTTCCCCTGTAAAAGTATACTTAGGCTGCCTCTGAGGTCTAGAGTATTCTCCCCACTTTTATCGTCTCATCAAAGTCCTATCTTTCCTTCAACACCCAGCTTCTTCTTTGAAGTCTTCTTTGATTGTAATTAGGGAGTTGGTTTTTTTTTTACCTCTGCACTTTCTGTCTGCGCCACCCATTTGGAAATTAGTATACGCTATCTTGAACTGTTTGTTTGTTTGCTTGCTCATTTATTTCCTTGTTTGTTTTACAGAATGTTCTACCTCCCTGAATAGAGATCCTATCAGTTTCCAGAGTCCCCCTTTGTACTCAAATTGGTGAAGCCCTTCAAGCTGGCTCTCGAAGCTGATTGTTGATTTGTAATGTTGATGAGTAAGGCTCCTACTTTAGAGTGGCCATTCTTTTTGTGTTATGAGAGGTCATAGGGGCAGGAAGACTGCCAGCCCCCCTGAATGCTCATTGTGACTACCAGTCACGTAGGAGGAGGGGTGTCTGGCAGGCCAGTGAAAAGTTTGAGGCTTATACTAACATATTTAGTCAGGATGCTTTCCGACACTCAAGCTCCCACCTCCCAGAGAGCCCAGGAAATCCAGCACACACAGGCCATTTTTCTTAACTGCTGGGTAGCTGGGAACAGCGGCTGTGGTTGCTGAGTAGTTGCCCAGGGCAGCTTGGCCACCCTGGAGAACCAAGAAAGTGGGGCGGGGTGGGGGTGGGGGGTGGGGGTAAAGAGTTTTCCTAGCCATGCAAGCAATCCCTTGAATGCTAAAGGAAAACTCGGCTTGTTATGTTCACTGTAAATTTCTTCAATTAGAAATGTTACAACAAATTTGTCTGATGTTAATGAAAAGCATACGTATACACATATTCATAAAATGAACATGTACCAAAGACATTCTAAAGGGTGTTCTTTCACATCATAATTTGGGTTTGTAACATAAAGAAAATAAATAGTGTTTAATCAACTGGGTAGGCTTTAGGGACTTTTAGACTATGCTGACTGATAATGATGTATGACCTTATCCAAGAAAAAAATGGATTTTTAATAGGCATAAACATTTTAATTCCTACTTGGATTCCAAGCCAATCTGATTCTTTAAGAGGCATAAAAAGATGTCAAACTTTTGGATTGTAATAACATGCTACATAGGCATATAGCTTTAGAGATTTACCAAGTATCCTAGAGCAGAGATACTTAAACTTGGGGTACATCGGATTCACAGATCCCTTGGAGTCACAGCTTGGTTTCAGAGGGTCTCTGAACACCCTGAAATTGTATGCAAAATTTGTGACTGTGTCTCTGGTGAAAGAGTTTATAGTTTTCATTAGATTCTCAAAAGGGCTTCTCCATTTTCAGGTTACACATTTCACCCAACTTGATCTAAAGCTCACTTCACATTTATGTACGTAGATGTTAACCTAACCTATGTGCTGCCTTCTCTACAGTTATTAGATTGAGTTCTAGGAAACTGTTTATGTTAGTAAAAAAGGTCAAATACTAGCAAATGCATTCAATAAGATATTACATTTCTGTTTTTTAGGCATATGCTACCTACAGAGCATAGTTTTTGTACTGAAATTATATAAAGCATTAAAGTTGGCAAGAAGACTTTCCAGTCCACATAGGTGGGTATCTCAGCAACAGAAACTGGCTCAGAAGAGACGTGATCTTCACATGACAGGACCAATAGAAAATAAAAGGATAAGTGGAGCTATGCTTCTTGACATCATGTTTAGAGATGGTTCAATAAGCAGGATGTAAAATTATCAATAAGGTCAGGAATTATTATTACATAAATAATAATAACCCTCTCATCTTTGAGGCACAAAGGAATAAATAAATTTTCTCAATGTTATTCAACTACTAACACCAGTTGTTAATCTCCCATGGAAATGACAAGTGCTCTGCCACGATCCCTCTTTCCCTGACGGGCTAGGAAAGCTTAATAAGACAAAGAAAAGGTGAAAGAAATCATTGTATTAAGTGGATCATTAGGGCCAGGCTCATAGTACATTGTCAATAAATATTTGTTTGAATGTTGAATGTATTAAGAGTATTTGAATAAAGGCCATACATTCCTACATAATCTTTTCCAAAGAAAAAAATCCACAGATGTGTCTTGTCAGACAGAGTTTTTTGGTACTTACCTCAGCAGAGTTGTGATACTGAATGAAGGTGGCTGAAATGGCATGGCTGAAGGGGTCCCCTGCCTTGGTTACCATGTCCTGCCTCACAAGAAGAGCCAGATCCACTAACTAGAAGATCAGAGAAATGAAAATAAAGTCACGTAGCTGGAAATAATCATCCACGTTTCTGAAGCGGCAAAATTAAAAGCAGTACATTCCAAACATTATTGATAATACTATCTGCCTAGAAATCTGTATCGTGGACACGAGCATATGCTTTCATTGACTGGTAAAGGGACCCACCAATGAAGGAGAGAAATGATATATTCTGACTTTCTAGGGAAGTGGCTCTCAAACTTTAACTCGTAATCACTAGAGAAACCTTTTAAAATACAGATTTCTGGGCTCCAAGCTCCAAGACTCTAATTTAGCAGGTCTGCTCTGGGGTGTAGTCTAGGACTTTACATTTTTTTGTTTTTTTTGCCCTTTTTTTTAAAATTTATTTTTTAAATTTATTGGGGTGACAGTTGTTAGTAAAATTACATAGATTTCAGGTGTACATTTTAAACGAGAACGAAGGAGATGCTGATGTTTCTGGTCTAAGGATCATCCTTTGAGAAACTCTTAGAGGGCACTGATTCTAGACTCAGATTTTTGCAAGCACTCAGTAGATTGTATTTATTATCTAGAAACGCTGTTTTTCAAAACTTAAAAATAATCCCTCAACGAGGTATGTGTACTTAGAATTCAATGTTGAGAAAAAGTATGCAGGATTTCATTTCTGGTTAGGATAAGGCTGCAAGAAACAGTCACTTTTACCCTAGCCCCCATGAGAACTGAAGATACTTTCAAAGAAACATCACTGAACTAAATTTCAGAAAATGATTAAGACTGTCATAGAAGAAAACTCATGGCTGTTCTCATCCCTGGCAGAGCAGCAGGGGGGAAAAGAATTGGTCACACACAGGGAAAAGGAGAAAGCTGCCATGTTATGGCTTCAAATGACTGATGAGAATTCTTACCTGTGCCACAGTTTCATATGCTAAATATGCTAATATTTCCATAGCGATAACATTGGGTTTTATCTCCATACTGCTGCAGTCCAACCAGTCTCGAAATTTGGAGGCTTTTTTGGCTAATCAGTTAAAAAAAAAAAAAAAAAAAAAGAACATTTTTGAAGTGTTTTAATACTGCCAATTAATATCATGGAATGAAAAAAAAAGTCTCTTGAAAATTGTCTGTGAAAGATAATACATACAAAACGCAGTTTTCTAAGTTTTATTAGTGTCTAGATATTCTAGCCTGAAGCTATCCCTTATGTGTTTGGGTCCTTTATTTTGTGTCTATGCTACATAACAAATCACTTACTGTTTAGCACTTCTTCCACTGTGTAGCATTTCTCCCACAGTGTCAGAAGAAGTTATGTTACCACTGGCCGTAGCTTACGTTATAACAATAGTCAGAAGAGTTACTTCCTTGATATAACTAATTTATTCTGGTGAGAAAAAAAATCCTGCAAGAAAGAACTTGTTATGAACAAAGAAACAGAGAGACTGTATTTTTAATACCTTTCAAAATGTGTCTCTTACTGGAATAGGTTCAAAGTCATGAATGTAGAATTCAATAGAATAAACTGATATCTGGCCTGATCTAAGCCTGTGGTTACATTTTCCTTATTGCAAAGATGTCCAAATTCTTCAACTTGACTCTGAAAACCCTCCAGACTGAGTCCAAACTACCTTTATATGATTCCCTGTTAAACTGTCACCTGGCCTCGAGTATAATCCCCTCTGTGTTCACCCTGTTCCTCTCCCTCCACGGAATGCCTTCCCATCACTCTTCATTCCTACGAATCCTGCCTATACAGGTCAAACATATACTACTCCACTGTGGTCATTAACTGAACTCTTATATCATCAGATATCCTTTCATGTCTGCTTATAATTTCTCAAGCCATATTATGAGTTCTCTGTGGGCAAACACCATGTGTCATGTCTCTCTGTACACCTAACAGTACCAAGCACACATGGAACCGTCCATTAACTATCTCTAAACTGCCATAGTACTAAGCCGAGTCTAACTTGATATAGGGCCTTCATTAGATATTACTAATTTAACGAGTGACCTAGAGGGAAAAGATTGATAGTGAAGATTTTTATCATGTCTATAACATAATCATCTTAAAAAACCCCACTGATTATTGTTTTGATTAATCTGATCCCGCAGGTATATAAAACACTTAACGGTAACTCAAAGCATGATGTTTTGATCCTTTTGGATACAGTCTTCATGGATTCCACATACAGAAGAGTTTTCTTCTAAATAAATCACCGAAGACCTTAAGTCCTGCTATCGAAGCTCATATGCAAAGTTGTCAACTGTGGCAGAATTATGATAATCCCCCTTAAAGCTATCTCCCTAACGTAACCAATCTTCCAAATACTCTCTGACATGCAACATTCCATCTAACTAGGAAGCTGCAATAGCTCACAAACACTTGTTTAACATCTGTGGAATACTTCTGAAGTTAAAGTTAACAGACAGCAATTTGGCAAAATCAATAAAATGTACCTTATTCATTTCTCTCTTTGACAGATTGTTAGAAACACAGAAACAGATATTTCAGGATATGATGCTCTAAATAGATATTAAACAGATATTATGCTCTAAACAATTTATTTTAGAAGTGAGAGAAAGGATAGTTCTTAATATTGCATCAGATCTGTCCATTTACGCAACAGAATTAATAGCTTTCTTACTAGATTTTAAGCACTGGGAATGCAGGGACAAAGACATCTCCACTCTTGTATTCTCAGCACCCAGAACAATGCCTGGCATTAGAAGACTCATAATAAATATTCCCAGAAGAAATGAATGAATGAAAGAACAAACAAATGAAAGATATTTCTTTAGTAGAAGGATAGGCTCCAAACATTTCTATATATCAAAAAGATACACAGAGGTCCCATAAACTCACTTGGGTTACTGCTATTCCATCAACAGGTGAAGATTCTAATTCCCTCCCTGTCACCTGGAGCAGGATGGCTTCAGGGATGGAGCCTTCCAGGGTATTGCTGGTTCCAGAGAAAGAGGCACAGACACCCCTAGTCATGATAGTTTGCTTCCATCAAGAAGTGAGGGGGCATCAGAATGTAAGAGTTCTTTTTCCTTCACCCCTCTTCTCAATATATCAGGAGAGAAAATAATCCTGGAAACTGATCAACAATTTAAATAGAATCCTGAATAAAGAGCAAAATTTCCTAGGGCTATCAGTTTTCTGACACTATCTGGGTTTTCAGTCTGTACTGGAATTAAAACAACTTTACATAATAATTTCGTATGGAATTTTAAGGTTAGTTAATTCTCACACATTTTTGTATCTTTCTCATCAATGATCACTAGTAAAATTCAAGTTTCTCCCAATTTTCCATTCTCTCACTCCTGCATACTATTCTATTATTAATGTGTCTACCCCATCCCTTCTCACCAGTCTTTTCATTCCTGACCTTTCTCTCTGAGCCCTCCGTAATGCTTATTCTACTCTGAAGAAATTCTTCTGCAACTTCAGTCTCTTCAAAATCACTGTTCTTTGGGTTAATATTATTTGAGAACAGTCTTACTCAGAGGGCATGATTTTCCCTGGGACCTTTTACAGTAAAGGTTCCTTCTTGCTTTCCTTCCACAGATATTTATTGGTCAGTACTGACCGCCAGCCTGTTCATTTTCCCACATATCAGAAGGCCTGGAGGCAATATATGTTCATTCTCTTAGTTTCTCCCACAGGGACTATATAGTACAGGGAGACAGCAAAATTCTTACCAACAACAGAGGCTAAAAGAGTATGGAATCATGTTTTAACAAATAACTGTTAGCCTACAATTTACTACCCAACTAAACTATCATTTAAACATGAGGGCAAAATAAAGCCATTTTTGAAACAAAAAAGAGAGCGTTAACCACTTACAAAGTCTTGGGGAGAATAAGATTAGGCTAAGAAGGAAAGTTTACATACTTGTCAAATTAAAAAAAAAATTCTTTTAAGTCAGGGATATATATTAAATAGTTAAGAACAGCAACCTAAATAATAGAAATATACAATATACAAGCTCGTTGAGGAAAAATGGAAGGAAGAAAACTCAATGAATCCAATGGAACAAAGAAAAGGAGGTGGAAAAGCAAATAAAAAAGCACAGTAAATTTAAAACACAAAGTCAGACACCATATATAAACCCAGATGTATAAGTAATTAAATACATATAAATTAAATTCATCAATTAAAATACAAAGAGATTCTCAGATCGACTAAAAAGAAAATCAAGATATTTGTTTACAAAATCCACATATTATTAAACAAAAGGTTGAATGGAAAGGATTGGAAAAAGTTTTACAAATTGTAATTAAATTAAAGCTTTAAAGACTTTAAGGGAAATGACTCTCTGATTTATATAAATATGAAAGAAAAGACTAGTGAATTTGACCGGTGTCCCGATTCTACAACTTACCCTCAGCCTACAAAGCTATAGAATTGTTATTTTAAAATGCACCAGTAGTCCCAATTACTGAATGCTATGATCAACTATGTAAGAAGACATATGGCTGGATCGCAATTCCTACATCCTGGTAATTTATCAGAAGAAGAGGAATGAAAAGAGCCTAACACTCTGACCAGTGTGGGTATCAGTTCTGAATTTGCTGACCCACTTGGAGTAAGCATTCCAAACCACAGCATTCTGGCATACAAAACGGAGTCTCCCGCTATGGTTTCATAATGAAGCACCTATGAGTACCATATAAAGAAATATTTTTCAAATGCCTAAATCCCTCTTCTTTAAAGAAAAAAAATGAAGCACAATATTGCTGTTTATACTACGATCATTTTATAAAGGGAAAATATTTCTTTTCAATTTACTACAGTTTATTAATAAGTTACAAACAAAAGAATGAGTTATTAAAAATCTGATTTTCAAACAAAAGGTGCATTTGAACACTTCAATGACTGTATGTTTTAGTGTGAAACAGCACGTCTGTTCCTTTAAGTGAATTAAATTTAAAATACGATTTAAAAAAATAGTTCAATAGCACTAAATGTTACTTTATAAACTGGAGATTTATACTTATAAAAGACTTGACTGCCATTTTTAAACCTAAAAATTACTATACAAAAACCTCTCATTTGCTGAAATTGCCATGATCTGAAGTGTCATTTACTTAATGCTTCACAGATGTATGATGCCAAATTGTTAGTCAGACTCAAAGTATATTTAGTTAGAAAAAAAAAATCTTCCAAAACATGTTTTCCTATATTTTACTGACATTTACATGGGGCACTATTTGAAATGTGTCATTTATTTGCACTTTATGATCTATAAATGAAGCTCTCATTTTCTTTTTCTAAATCAAAGCCGTTGTTCTTGTGGCCACATAATAGCTTTTCGTTTAAAGACACCATTGTGTGTATAATCCCTCGGACCAGGGTCATGTGCTATTTTGTCAGACTTGTAACCGGACTTTCTATCACACTTGCTCTTTGACCTTTATCCTGAGAGTCTTAGTCATCACTGAACTCTTGCCGTAAGGATGTTTTGCTACCCAGTCGAGCCCACTATTTACATGAACCTTAATGTGCTTTTAGTAAGCCTAATTTTACCACTTGGTTATTAGTGTTACAAGAGCACAGACCAATGAATTTGGCTAACACTGAATGCATGCCACAGCAGGAGGTTACAGACGAAGATGGAAGAGATTATTGATATGTTCCTCTGTGGTAATATGAGTATGCATAAATAAATGGAAAATTTGGGATTTATTAATACGTATTAGGGGCTTTTAAATGTCATGACTATACTACCAGAGTCCATTATGGGTCAAGTACAATACTGTGTAAACATAACTAAGAAACAGGAAAAGAAATTAAAATGGGAACATTAAGAAAAATGAAATTTTTTGACGAACAGTAATGTGAATAATTAACCTGGTTCTCTGTGTATTACTCACACCCTTTAAAACCTCTTACTACTATTAATTGCAAAACAGTAGAGTGGGGTAAACTCTTTTATTAGGCTCCCCTACAATGCAGAGGCTGTTTCTGTACCAGTTGTAACTATGCATATATTAAATTCACCAATTTCTAAGGAACAGAGATTGTGTCATACTTTACTATATCTGTAACACATAATCTCTTAAACATATAATGAAGGAAAATTAAATGCTTACTTACAGAAACTTAATTGTCGACTTTCACAGAATTCTGCATATTGAGCTGAATCCATAATTCGAGTTTGTCTTTCTGCTCTCTAATAGATAAAAATAAAAAAGCACAAATATTTTTTTTAAAGCAAGTAGATTATTATATATGTTTTCACAACGAAAACTTAGAATTGAAGTTCCATTTTCCTTTCCTTACTCTAGGTGAAAAGTTTAGTACTACCATAAATACCATGACACATAAAATTATAAGTAACAGCAGTTTTGAGCTTGTTTCTTTTGGAAATAAAGTTTAAAATACCATTTTCCACTCCTCTGTTATTGTCATTAAAGCAGAAGAAAAAACTAAAGGGATCTTGTTTCTTAGATTGTGCTCTTCTAAATTTTCTTAACTATACCATCCTTTCAAAGAAAACTATGAGATAATATATCAAACAGAAAAACTGTTATTAATGATTACGGTTCATCTGCCTTAAAGCTGGGATTTTTAAATATTAAAATAGGAGTCAAGGAATGGAATCCATACATTTCCCTTCAGTTAGAACATGGAGCCAGAGGTAACAAATCCATACTTTCAATTGCAAAGAAAATAAAGAAAAAGGTAAACACAACACAAATCCTTTAATCTGAGTCCAGGTATGATTCACAGTTTGGTATATAGCTTCATTCGGGGGTTTCTGATTCAGTACAGCAGATGTTTGCTGCTTCATTGTCCCACACGAGGTAGGATAATTATAATTCACCCACAGTTTGGTGGGAAAGAATATGACCGCTTCCGCTTCCTTGGCAAGGGAAGCATTTTGAAATGAGACAGGCTGGTACTTCTTGGAATGAATTTCTGGCCAGTAAAGGAAAAAAATTCCCTGAGATTTTAATTTTTTTTCTGCTTTGGAAGGACTTTTAGCAAGTTTTCTTTATCACAGTTGTTGGAGTACACAAGTACTACTTATAATGTCTGTGGATATTTTTATATATTTTTTCAACTAAAATGATTCCTTTTTCATTTTGTTTGATTTGGGTGAGTGGTCAATTTAATTCCAATGATGTATCAGTTGATGGAACGAATAATGGTACACTAGTTGCAGGTCAAACAGAAAAGATATAGATGGGGTGGTGGGAGGTAGGGCAAAATTTACTAACTACTGTGGCTCCTTCTAAGATCACTGAGTATTTTTTCCCCTTCCTTCTCTTCCGCTCCTCCCTCCCTTCTTTCCTTCCCAATCTCCCCCACGCAGACAAACACACATATGCGCTGACACAAACCCAGACTCCTCTTGTTTATCTACCCTCTAGGTTCAAGTATCCTTTTTGAACATGTACAAGTAAATATAACACAAACATGTGTATTATATACATACATATATATGTATGTGTATATGTATCCTCTTGTGTGTGTATTTGACACATCATATTTTCTTAAGGGTATATATATATATATATATATTACTGGGAGAATTTTTATATATTTAGAAGTATTTCTTGGTATGTGAATGCATGATTTAGTTTTGTCCTAAAATGTATCTGACATGTGCCTTTTTTTTTGCTAATGGAAAATAGGAAGGAAAGGAGAATTGATATGTTTTGAACATAACAAATGAGTTACTGATCTGTTTATTAAAAATACTTCTAAGGCCGATAACACTGTATCATGTTTGTCTGTCTGTCTGTCTGTGTCTGGCTATTGCAGGAACCTTTCAGGTCTGAATTTGTAGTTCCTAGAAAATATCTGACACATGGTAAATAAACAAGAAAACATGTATGGAGGGAGCAAATGCTACCATTTTAGCCTATGATCAGGGCAATGACTTATTCCCTTAATGCAGTCAGTCCTTGATTATCTAGCATTGCGACAGGTCCAGCTAGGCAGCCGCACCCACCCCACACGTGACAGACAGAAAGGACTCAGGTAACTATGGAAAAAGACAGAAAATTCCTAACAGGATTCTTAAAGCTAACTTTTCTTCCGTCAAATCGGACAGTCAGGATTTGACTTTTACAGTTGATGTATTTTCAACAAGTATTTTTAGAAATGAAAGTTAGGAGAACTTATCCTAAGAGGTTAATGTTGCCAGGCTGCCAGTTTTAATGGGGGTGTGGCTGGTTGGAAGAGCCTGAGCTGCAAAGCCTATCATCTGATAACATTTAAAAGACATTAAAGCATAAAGTATGACAGCTAGCTCCATTCCTTTTGGACACCCTGTTCAGTGTCTACTCTCTTTCCTTCATGAAGCATCTTAGTCTGATTTCAGTTCCTCTAGCATCTAAGCAGAAACCTCAGCTCTCAGGAGCCCGATGCCGCTGGCCCTAGGGCATGTCCGGGAAGCCATTCGTAAGTGCCTAGCACACAGCAAACACTCAGAGCAAAGCAGCTGACTCAACAGCAAAGGTTTAGAGGCAGGACAATGGATGGCATGTTAGAACTCCAGGGTGGCCTCCAAGTTCATCCTCTTCAATCCCTCTCATTTAAAGTTTAGTAAACTGAAGTTGAGAGAGAAGTGATTTGCCGGAAAGTGACCACGTTAGAACTGAAGCCTAGGACTCCTGAGTCCTGAGCCAGCCTATTTTCATTACAAAAAGCTGTCTCTCACCCATAGTAATTCCGTACTTCAGTAATTTTCTTGGGAAGCCTCTAAATTCTATACACTGTCTTCCTAAAACATATCATGTAGCCACTATAACTAACATGCACAAACTGTTGATGAGAAGATAAAATTAGTGGGGCCCTGGGTCAGCAACGAAGGCTCCACCTGGGGATAACCTAGAGACGACCGTACAGACTGTAATGTACCTGACAGTGGGCGGTGTGCTACAAACATGTCGCAGGTGTAGAGAGATATCATTTCTTCTCAACCTTCTGGATGCCACATCAGGGGTGGGGTGGGGGATGGGGCGTGACATGGCGAAGAACCCCAAAAGGGTTCTTGTCCATCTACCTTGGTGTGGCCTAACAATATTGTCATTTTCTATGTGCGCCATGTCATGAAAAAGCATGACTACCGTTCAGAGCGGGTCCTGGAAGCTCAACAGGAAACCACAGACACCAACTGGGACGTGAGGATGACAAGGGTGATGATGACATGTTGACTTGTTTACTCACCATGTTGACTTGTTTACTCCTCTCTCTTTCCCATGAATTGTTTCAAATAACCAAAAGGAAGAGACAAACCTGGCCTCATGAAACGATCCAAATCATTCAGCATCTGATTGTATTATCTCCTGTCCTTGCACTATCACCTTAAATCCTGGGAAAAGCAGTAAACATCTAACCTGCATGGACTGTATTCTTTAAAAACAGTAACTGTTCTCCTTCTATAATCTCAGTGCTGGCCCAATGTTTAGCTTGGAGTTCCCTGGGCCTCAGTAAATGTTTGCTGGCCAGCTGAATGACTGGGGCAGATGGATCGATGGATGAGGCCAAAGAAATGCATATAAATCCTTGTTGGCTGATCTAAAATCAGAAACTGTAGTATCTGTAATCAAACTGTACAAATTCCAGAGAGGGTAGGCAGTTTTTTTAAGCCAAAGACCCATTAAAAAAATCAAGACATTGGACAACTATGCAATACGTTTGGTTTTTATTTTCTGTGTTGTCCTAATTCCACTTTCCCTTCTGCCTCTATTCAGATTATTCATTCCAATCTACACTAAAGAGCTCACTGGCTGTCCTTTTCTATTCATAGTATTGTAAGAAATCTCTGGAAAAAGACGCTAGGGAAAAAAATCCTAAACCTAGCAAAACAGCACCATCAGAAAAACAATGCCTACTCTTCACAAAGGGCAACACAGTAACACTCAAGATATACAGTTTTAACAGCTCCAATTTCCAGTTGAGGACCCTGAAATTTACATTAAGAAAAACAAATGAAGCATATAGTTAATAATCAAAGCTAGAAGTAAAACCTGGGTCCTCAATGACCTAGACCTCAGACTAGACCTCAGACTAGGTGATTGAGGACCCAGGTTTTACTTCTAGCTTTGATTATTACCTATATCACTGAATAATCATAGTAGCTTTATCATAGTTTTTGTTTGTACTGAACAGTCTCAGATTACATAATGCTCTTCTGGTCAGACGGCCACATGAATGCGAGGTCATCCTGAGATTAGTCATGCTTCTATGTCTGCAGGTCCAGTTCGTTTTCTGCTTAATCTGTCAAGTCTACCCAGTCCTTGGTTTCTTTAGGTATCAACAGTGCTCTTGAAGACTTGTAAAAATATGCTACATACTCAGGCTTTTCTGAAATTGAATGTTACTAGTATTACAATGCAGCAAAGTAATACCATATAGGGGGATGCAAGGAAAAACTACTTTTGAAAGAATTATTCCTAAGATTTTTCAAACACTCAACAATATTTTAAAATTTCACTGGAATGGCTTTTAAAAATGTAAAAGGGAATAGTTATGCTTAATTGTCACTCATCTCACTACCAAGAAGTTACAGCTTTTTCTGGTTATTGTAAAACAAACTTAGAAGGCAGAATTCCATGTCAGATGAACTCATTTTTGGGTCTTATCTAAATGAAAACAAGGAAGCAAATATTTACAGATGCAAATTACACCTAGTATAATTTGTTTGTTTACCTTGAACACAACACACTTTCAATATATATTTGTTAATTTAAATTTTCAGTGAAAAGTTTTGATTTCAATGAATGGGAAATTGGTTGTGTCTTTGAAAAATATTTTCAGTTATGACAATCAACATTTGCCCCTGCCTGTACCAGTTTAGGTATGAGGGTGGATTACTTATGCAGCATGCAGTTTCACTTAAATTCTCCACATGCTTTCACTGAAGTATATGTAATAGTTATAGTAGCTATGTGCTAGAGTATCTCTTGGCGGCTTCTCAAGACATACGACATGTATCTTTCTTCCGCAATACAGAATCACCAAACAGAACTCTTAAACCAAGATGGAAGTTTATGTGCTCTCACTTCCACCTCAGATTTTTTAAAAAAATCTTATTTTGATTCCTCCTAGAAGTCTTACAATTGAAATGCAAAGTCTCTTCTGCATGAAAAAGGTAAAATGCCAATGGTAATCTACCAACTACTTCATGTTAGACAGAAATGGTTGCTGAACTTGAAAACTTCAAATGGAGTGGTGGGCAGCAGCATCCAGCAACATGACAGCATGTGAATTATGGGATGTTTATGCAGGTTCGTGTATGTTGTTGTGGTCCATTTGCAAAAGGGGTACTAACAGATCCGTAAACACCACAGAAGGCTGAACACACTTAGAAACCACATTCCCATCTCACTGTATATAAGGCAGCTGAGGTCCAGAAAGGTTAAAGGCTTTACCTAGATTGTTGCAGAGGCAACTCAGTACCCAGGGGAGTACTTGTTCTGTTCGCTGGGTCAGTTTGTAATTTAGTAGATTGCCCTATCCAAGGGTCAAGTGAGTCTCCCTCAAAACATTTGGTAGATTCTTTTCCCTGCCCTTATGTCAACTGCAAAGCTCATAATTTTGGGCCTGGAGTACTGCAACTGGTTCCTAGCTGGTTCCTTCCAAAATTTTAACTCTCCCAAACCATCTGGGTACAATAAGTAAAAACAGAGAAACGGCCTTGGCACTTAGCAAGACCTCACCATAGCAGACCCTCCTCCATCGCCACACGGCTTTCATTCCTCTCATCATAAACTGAAACAAATGGCTCTCAGCAAATCACTGCATCAAATTCAAACTCAGATGCTGGCTTCCAAATGCTGGCCTAACATGGCCCGTTCTATGTAGGCAGATATTATTTTCACTAAAATGTATATTCTTTGCTTTACTCATGTCATCCTTTGTCACATCTGCCATGATTTTCTGCTGCCTGCCCCTCCCTCATTACTGTGTTGGCCATTCCCTCCCCCATCGACCCGGTAATTTAACTACTTCCCATTCAGTACAGGTACCACCTCCTCTAGAAAGTTTTCCCTAAAGATCACAGGTCACATTATTTCTCTCTTGTGATTTGTTCTTCTAGATAGTATTATACTCCTTCACTTTTCTACGTGCGCTCCTTTCGTCTCCGAACACACACGTGCAAATATTTGGAAGCACATACATTATACTTTTAATAGTACTTATCTCTGGGGGTAGTAGCACTATAGGAAACTTACTTTCCAGTTACACATTTCAGTAATGTTTTAATTTTTTTTAAGTGAATTACAATCAGAAAAAAAAAAAATTAAGTAAAGAAACCTTTCCTCTTGAGTTAATTCTGCTTGACTTATAGGTCATTAAATAAATGACCACGCACAGAAATAATTAAAGCAGTTATGCAAGAGGCAGAAAATCAGAGCAACAGCAAAGGCTCAGATATATGTTGAGAGAGAGAGGGAGGGAGTGATGGAAGAAAGGAAGAAGAGAAGGGGGGTAGAAAGGGAGAGAGAGGGGAGAGAGAGAGAGAGAGAGAGAGAGAGAGAGAGAGAGAGAGAGAGAGAGAGAGAAAGAGAGAAAGAATGTAACTGTATTATTTAGGGAGCCAACTCGGAATCCTGATTGATATAATTGTGATATAAGGTATTAAGAATGTGTTACAGTAATCATATGAAGTTTCCTAAAGAAATAGCTGTAGACTAGAACATTCAAAGGACTTAAAAGGAATTCTGTGCTAAAAATAAGTGAGTAATTCTCAGTAAGTACAAAGCATCAGTGATTAAGAAATACACAAAAGGATATTTGTGGTATTAGTTCATAATAGAGTTGTTTCAAAATATTGGACATTTTGGTCTATACTCTATGGTTCTAAATATATTAATCAATATGACTATAGGAGTTTTTTGTTTTCTATATATTTTAAACTATCAAGAATGAGCATGAATTGGTTGTATAAGGAAAATATAGTCATTAAAATTAAAATAGTACCTTTAAAACTGGTTTAATGTCTGTTTAAAATGTTTAAATGTGAATTTATTAAGCTAATAGTTGGGAAAATTATACACAATAAAATATTTCCTGTTCTGGGATAAAATGTGTGCTCTCTAAGAAAAGTATCATCTTTTTTCAATAACCTCAAACCATACAACTCATTTCCATGTTTGGTTGTAAATTCTTATACAGTGTTAGTACTAATTTTTACTAATGTTTTCCTGAAACTGTCAACATGCACTGTAATAATTAGCTTGGCAAATAATGTAAAAAGCTATGTGAATTTCTGCCCAAACTAGTTTTTTTTTTTAAAACTAGCTCTTTAATGTAATAGAAGATTGACCTCTTTTTTATTTTCCTAATTGTAACCCTTTTTTGTGGTTTTTATTTGGCTGTATATCTAAAAGTGAACAGACTAGGTTAATATGTGTAAGCTCTTAAGGTATTCTGAGTAACATTCCTAAAACTTCCCGTAAGTTTATGTAATACCCAGATGAGCCGACATCGCTTTAGAGTCTAGCAAATAATACAGTTAAAGATGTTGGTTATTTAGGGTAAAACTTTACAACACTGCCTGGACAATATGTATATAAAGCTATGATTACAGAAAATTTGGTTTATACTTTCTCTTTGACCTTGAATTAGACCTTTCCATTTTGATGTAGCCAAGATCAAGCTCTCAAGCAGTCCGACACACATACTGAATGGAGGCTGGCTTCCCTATGTAGGGGGAAAGTCTGACACCCTTAAAATAAAGCCTTAGAGGGGGAAGTCTGTCAGTGCAGCATCTCTCACCATCCTCCTGAAGGATGTGTGGAATTCTGTCCAGAACAGGGGAGGCCCTGCCTGGAATCCCTCTTTGTTGATACTGTGTGGTACATCTGAGTTTTTCAACAGGATCTTCTTTTCCTTTGATATAAAATTTTTACTTTAGGTCACTTCATCAGTTAACTCCCTCTAAGCAAGCTGTACCAGCTCTACCTTTAAAACCTATCTGGAACAAACCACTTTTCATCACCTCCGCTTCACTGCTGCTACCCTGACCCTAACCATCGTTATTATCCTCTCCCCCCCCAGATTACTGAAATAAGCTAATGGCTCTGCCTGCTTCCACTCTTCCACCTCTGCAGCCCTGACCCTTCCAGTCTGTTCTCCACACAGCAGCCAGAGCAATCTTCTAAAAGATGAAAAGTGGAGCATGCTATTTAGGATAAAAACTTCCAATGGCTTCTCAACATATGTGGAATAAAAAAATCCCAAATCCTCAGAATGACCTATAAAGCCCTACGCAATCTGGTGTTCTATTACCTCTCTGACCTCATCTTTTTTTCTCTCTTTCTCTCTCTCTCTCCCTCCTCCCCTGCTCCAGCCATACTGGCCTGTTGTCATTTTTCATGACAATGCTAAACACATTCCTATCTCAGGGCCTTTGCACATTGCGATACCTCTGTCCAGAATATCTTACTCTCACCCATCACTGTCTGGCTTGCTCCCTTGCTTACCTTCAGGGCTCTCTTCAAAGGTCACCTTATCAGAGGAGCTGTTTATGATCACTTTCTAGAAAACAGCAGGTCCCCCCAGGTAACTCTCTCTCCATTACCCTGCTTAATTTTTCTTCATAGCTCTAACTACCATCTGACACAATGTATTTGTTTGTTTACTGTCTATCTCTCCCCAAGTAGGAGATAAGCTCCTCGATGGCAGAGACTACGTCTCTTTTATTCACTGCTAAATCCCTAAAGAGCTTGCCACCTAGTAGATAGTTCATAAATATTGTTGGAGTGAATCCATGTATTTTCCCCTAGGCTACATATACATATAGAAAAGTCAGTGTCTCGAAGGTAGGGTTTCCCAGTTTGACATGACTGACATTCTGGGCCGAATGATTCTTTGTTGTGGGGACTGTCCTGTGCACTCAGTATGTTTGGCAGCTTGGCATCCCTGGCCTTTACCCACTGGATGTCACAGCATCTGCCCACTACTGCCTGGCTTGTGAAAACCAAACATGTCTCCACACATTGGCAGTTATCCCCTAGTGAGCACATTCACACAGAAATGAGACCCACTCGTCTACGGGGCTGGGACTCACACTGGCTGACTACACTCTGTGTCAGGTGCCAGGCTTGACCCTTTACATTACCTTAATTCTTCCAGATGTGAGTCAGTGGAAGGAAAATACTGCAGATATAATTCCTGTTTTTTAAATGAAGAAGCTATGGCTCAGATATGTTAGGTAACGTGTCTAAGGTGGCTGAGCAAGGAAGGTGTGCTGCAATCTGAAGCCAGGTGTCTTCCTCCAACCAAGGCTGTGCTCTTTTTACTGTGAACCTTCATCAATGAAAAGTGTTCGGCGCAGAGATACTTTGATAGAGGTGAGGGAAGGAGACTTAGAGCTCTCTGATTTTCTTTCTCTTCTGAAAAGTATTTCTCAATGAAATACCACAAATTGCAGGACAGAGTTCTTGGTGCCTATGCTGACTGACCTTCAAGGAACCAGCACTGTGTCTCTTTATATCTGGTATCAAAACAGTGGCCATTTCACCTGTGAGACTCACAGGATGACCATGATACTGAAGGAAGGACTAACCCCCACACTCTAGTCAAAGTGATCTTTTAAAAATGTAATCATGTTGCTGCTGTGTGCTGTTGCAGGCTGCTGTGTGTTGCCATGGGCCTGCCGTGTGCCGTCAGGAGCGGCTGGCGGCCAGCGTGAGGGGCCAGGAGCCAGCGTGAGCTGCCAACCACCGACCGACTGCCTCAGCCAGGGGAGCGCAAGGCTCATAATACCAGCATGGGCCAGGGAGCTGTGTCCTACACAACTAGACTGGGGAACAACGGCTTGAACCGAGTGGGAGGAGGTAGAAGAAGGGGGAAAAATGTAATCATGTTGTGTCATTTCTATGAAATTCCTCCTTGGTTTTCATATGATGGTGTGACAAAACTGACAGGTTTATCTATGGAGCACGTAGGAAACCATGCTCCTAAAATAATGGTCCAGAATAAATGTCGCTACTTTTAACCCTCCTGAGCCAATATAGTAGGACCTGCCCTCACCTCTCATCAGACTCCTACTCTCTCTGAAAGCTACACTATTGCTGCCAGAAATGTTAGGAGCTGCGGAGATAACTGGCTCAAGGGTGGATTAGAATGGCCAGTTTATATTCTTCATTACTTATAATGTGTTGATACCATAGTTTCAATCTCTCCATTTACATTAGGTTGGTGCAAAAGTAATCGCGGTTTAAAAGGTTAAAAATTATTGCAAAAACAGCAATTACTTTTGCACCAACCTAATAAAATATTTTGAAAATTGGCTCTTCATATATTGAATCTTAAGTATTCTAAGAAGGTATCCTAGTAAGACAGGTAAATTATTCATTTAGCATTTTCAATTGAAGGAAAATATGGCTGTAAATAAACTTTGAAAAAGTAAAAAAACATGTTTACAGTAAATTGGAATCACACACGCTTGAAAAGTTCAAAAAGGATAAAGATGAAACTATGAAAAGATGAATAATGAAGTCTATTACATTACGAACCAGTGAAGAAATGAAGTCACCAGTCTAGGAAAAATTCTCAAGGGAATACATTATAAAGGAAAAATAGGCTTTTACAACTGGACACCATCTGGGTTAAGATCAGAAACAAAATAAACCAAATTAAATTGTTTATTCCCCTTAAAAGAATGTCCTTAATCATTTTAAAACTGAAGTTTCTTTTCTCATAACTGGCTGAGTTGTCGCCATGAGTCAGAAGTGAGCAAGTTCATCAATAGAAATCTGCCCGAGTCTGATCTAACCGAAAGCACGAGTTAACACAAAAGAGGATGATTTCCTGAGTATGCCAAGATTTAATCACTGACACACACACACACACACACACACACACACACACACACACACACACACAGAAACAGACTTGACCAAATGTGACTACAATGAGAATACAATAGGAATTAATGAGACACAAATGCTATCCAAATTGCTTTTGTTTCAAATGTAATAAATGAAAATTCCTAAAGACAGGAAAAAGGCAGAAATGTCTACACATTCAGAAAATTAATGTCTATTTTCAATTCTTATCTTTAAAAAGTCTACCTAACTAATTAAAAAATAAACAAAAACAGAAATCATCTTTAAAATAATTGTGGGTTCAAAATCTTTGAAAGATAAAGTCCTGCAGAAACTTATCTCCTACAGAAGCCCTGGCTGTACTTAAACTCAGTATTTCAAAGTAGCTTGAATACTATGACAGCCTCTTGGGCTTCAAAGAATGCAGAATCGCAAAATCCCCTGGAATCATAAATGAAAACCTATAATTATGGTTATTTAACAAAATGGTCTCTGTTAAGATATTTGATGATGAAATTCCCATCCTCAGATGTCAGTGCCCAAATTTTAATCAGCCTTTACTCATGAGTAAATGTATTATAACTGTTATTTGATTAAATGTCAGTGGCCATTAGGCCCAGTTCTTAAGTAAGAAGGCTTAATGAAGGCATGCCACAGAGGGTGTGGAATGGATTACAAAGAAAGATGAAGAAAGGAGAACTGTTTTTAGTGACTTGGTGATGTGAGGCAGGGTTTCACCTTAAATAAAGTAACCACAAAAACTTTAAAGAAGCAAAGGACAACTTTGGCAGCAAGAAGAAGGGAGGATCAGAGGTGGTAGGTAATATGGGTGAAGTCAAGTGAGGAAGAATCACAGCACAGAAAAGCAGCATTTCTGAGTTTTATGTATATTGCCTTATTTGCTGATCTGCTCAACAACTGCATGCGGCAGGAAGATCAGCTTTTAGTATCATCTCTATTTTATAGAGGAAGAAACTGCAGATCACTGACTCTCTGTGACTTAAAAAAAAGAAAAAAACACCCTATTTTGAAATACTTTTAATTCATAGAAAATGTGCAGAAATAGTACGGAGAGTTCCTGTGTACTCTTCACCCATCCTCACCACCCAAAACACTCCTTAAATCTCCTGATCTCAAGGCCAAACAGGGTGTGTTTAGTACTTGGATGAGCATTTCTGTGGCTGTTCATCAAGGTAAGACATTGCTAGAAAGACTTATGATTCCTATTCCAAAACCAGTGCTCTTTCCACTATATCATTGATGCCTATAACTCCTTACTCAAATATAACATTTTCTAGTGAATATAGATAGAATTACCAGAGTAAATTTTAGCCAAGTAAAATTACCCAGAGTTCAATTAGACATTCCTACTTTATGTTCCAACTCTAGAGACCTACAAGACTTGCAATAATCTAAAAAATTCTACCTGAAAAGCTCTTCAGTACATCTGATAAGAAATAGGCTTAGTTTTTACAGAACCCTAAAACTTGAGCTGTGTGCAGTTTTAACATGATCTAGAACTCTAACACAAGTAAGTTAATAAGATACAAGTAGACAAATGTTACAGAATTATCTTACATAGTGCCTTCTGAAGAGACACACTACATTTTCTGAGCTTTTTTTTTTTTTAACTGGGGGACGGCCATCAATGTTAGATATTCCAATAATTTGATCCCTCTATGTGCTAATTTCTTTGACTAGTTCTGATGGTAGTCACTATATGATTTATCTAAACTAAATTCCATTTGTATGTATATCTATAGGAATTTAGCCACATTGTACATTTTATAAAGAATATTTTTTCAAAGACAGCTACTCTTTCTTAAAGACACATGTGCTGGCTGTTGAGCAAGGTACATTACACATGTTACCACAAATAGTCCCCAACAGTTTAAGACGCTGACCCAATTGAGGAATCTGAGGTTCAAAAACATGAAGTACTATGTCTAACGTAACAAGGATACTTCTGACAAGGTCAGGGATGAACTGTGATCTGAGGTCTGTCTGACCCCAAAGCTGATGCTCTGGACACATCATGCAGTCTAAAAAGAATATCAGAAAGAAGACAGGCATACTACAGTTCAGGAGAAGACTGAACTAAGAACTGTCATTATATAACGAAGTCTTTAGAATCTTTTGGGATGACTGACACTCATGATTAGGAAAATGATGCCAAGGGGACAAATACAATGGGTAAACACTTTGAGGGTGTGTATATCGTGTGTGTGTGTCTGTGTGCACGCACGCGCGTGCTCTGTTAAAGTTTGTAGCCTTTAAATGGGAGCACATTTTTGGGACATAAGCATAATCTCATATATCTGGAAGGTCATCCTCTTCCAAAGAATAAGAAGCAACAAGAAGGCTTCACTTGGCGGAAGCAGAGTGAGGACGAACGTGGGAACAGCAGACTTTAATTAGCCAGTCAGAGCAGTCCAATAACCCTGATGATCTCTGGGGCAACAGGTTGCTAAACCAGATTGCCTAAACGTTGCTGGTGAATGAACAACACATAGGCAACACTGAAATGAACGATGAAGATCCATATAATACAAATACCACCTTGCTAAAATAATGACTTAAGATTCTTGACAACACAAAAGCAATCCTCTTAGGGTTCTTTTATGTTGGTGCTTTCCTGGTGCATTTACAATATGATGAGATCAACTCTAATTTGATTTGTATACAACTTCTAAGAACAGTACTGTGCCACATCAGGTATCCCATTAAGTATAGTTAAATGAAGCATGTCCTGTTACTTTGCATACCCTCCTTTGCATAGTGTTCTTTAGAGGAGGCAGAAAAACACACAGCCCAGATGGTACTTATTTTCTATAGCACAATATTTTAATTTCTTAAGTAGCAGGATGGATATTTTGATTAACAAACAAACAAAAATCTAAAATCAAATCCTTTCTCTTATTTTCCTCTGGAATTTAAGAGACAGGAAGCATACTAAGAAATGCTGAATGATTTCTTCAACCTTTTGATGTTGATAAGTTCTGATAAACAAAACTCTTTATATTAATGAGACTTAGGGTGAAACCCATGAAGACATGTCCTGTGGGTATGATAGTTCTTTGAAAATCATAGGCCACATGACGAAATATTCTTTCAATATAAAAAAATAGACTTAATTTGCCAATTATCTGGGAAAGAATTAACAAGGGAAAAAAAAATCAATGTCCTACGTAAAAGGACATTTTACATCTTGTCCAAAGTGGAGCTTTAGAACTGACAGAGAGTCCGCACAGCAGCGTGTGTTAAAGAGCTAGGATGAGCCATCCCTACAGCTTCCTTGACATTCAATGTGATGACTTCACCAGATGGCTAAGCATTATCTGCTCTCATGAAGTGGCACAAAGTTTGTTTCACAACTCACGAGTTCATTTTACTGGCACAGACTAAAAACAGACCATATGAGAGAATCTAGATTTCTACTAGCACTAGGCAAAATGGAATCCAATCATTGCCAAACAGATCGAACTGTCAAATGCCTTCCACTTATGACTGTTAACTAATTTTTGTATCAGCCCAGGTCTAGTGTAAGACACTAATTACTTTCTAGAAGTATATTCTTAGGTTCATCAACCTATGGGGCTCATTTACAGATTTTACTAGTTAAAATATTTTTGGCTATATCCAATCTCATCCCAAATTATAGTTGCTTAAGTAATATACAAGTTTATTTTTCCTCATATATATGAATTTTGGAGACAAGTAGATCAGGTTTGACATAACCACTTGCTGAAGTCACAAGGGCCTCAGTCTCCTCCAGCATCTGCTTTGACATTTCTTTCTTTCTTTTTGTTTTTAAATTGGGGTGACACTGGTTAGTAAAATTATATAGGTTTCAAGTGTTCATTTCTATAATACATCATCTATATACTACATAGTGTATTACTACCCAGAGTCAGTTCTCCCTCCATCACCATATATTTGACCCTTTATACCCTCTTTTACCATCCTTTCCCCTTTCCCCTCTGGTAAGCACTAAACTGTTGTCTGTGCCTATGATATTTTTGCTGCTTTCAGTTTTATATCCCACATATGAATGAAATCATATGGTTCTTGACTTTTTCTGTCTGATTTATTTCATTTAGCATGATAATCTCAAGATCCAACCATGTTGTCATAAATGGCAGTATTTCATCTAACATTTTAAAATTGTTGCTTCCCCCCTCAATTTTTAAAGGAAAGATATCTATCTATCTATCTATCTATCTATCTATCTATCTATCTATCTATCTATCTATCTATCTCCTGTTATACCCCCTACTTTATTGAGATATAATTGACATGTACCATAATATAGGCTGTGGTTTGTCTTCATGATTCAGAATGGCTTCTAAAGTTCCAGGTATCACATCTGCATAAAGCAATTAAATATAGGCAGTTAAGAAAATGGATGTACCTTTCTATTTTAAGAAAACTAACAGGAAGTCCAACTGAATATTTATGCTTATATTTCATCGACCACTGCTCAGTCAGATGATCAGACCTAGCTGCAAGGTAAGAAGAGGAATGTGGGACTTTTGTCTAGATGGCAATGTATCCAGCTAAATATTAGAGTTTTGTTAGAGAGTAAGAAGGAGAGAATGGATATTGGGCGGCAAGTAGCTGTCTCTGTCATGTTGGCATATGGTTGAAGTTAAAAGTCATTACATTTTTGTGATCTATCATGTTGATTTCCAGACCTGATTTTTATCTGTCATAAGAGCCTCCACTGAGCTTAAGAGTGCATTTTAAAAAAATGCAATTTATTTTCTATATTTTTAAACTTTATTGAGTGTTTTCAGGAGATAAGGAGAGGACAACATTAAGTAAAACAAATAATCAATAATATTATCCTAACCTCAAAAAGACTGAGACACACTAGCCTAGGAAGAAATAGGTTTAGTTGCATTTAATTTATTCATACATTAGGGTTAGCATAACCACAACTCAACAAAGGTGAGTAATATGAAAAACAACTTGACAAATGATTCACTCGAATGGGTGCTTAAATACTTTGCCATTTTAAATCTATGCATTTTGCATAAATGCTGGCAGGGTAGGGACACTGCTTTTGACGTGTTATAACCCTTTACTAGAATTCTTTTTATTTATTTATTTATTTATTTATTTGTTTTTTAATTAGTTTCAGGTGCTCAAGACAGAGCAAAACTTAGACGTTTATCATTTACATCCCTCACACTGTGTGAACCCCCCTCCCCCCATCCACCATCCCCCTGTACGTTCCCAAAACCTCTCAGGTATAGGGAATGAAAAGCCATCAATCCCAAACTTCATCATACACAGAAACGATGACTGAAGCAGACAGAGTGATGAGGGCTGAAGTGATCCTGAGAACAATGAACTTGAAAGTAACAGAATATCTTCAGAGCTGGATATGCAGCGTGAATTTTAATGAAACAGCAGGCCATAATATCTGAAAAACTCGGCTTCATTTTTTAACGAACAAACTTAAAATAGCAAAAAATACAAACACTGCATACTTCTCGAGAAGTTCTATATTTATGCACTGCTTTATTTTGATGATAAAAAACAAACAAAAAGCAAATAAAATGGCATTCACAATATATTTGAAAAGGAATGGATAGAGTACATTATAGAGGTAATATAATTCCAACCAATCTCCAGATATTCTAACTCAACAGTGCTGAGCAGAGATGAGTTTTAATCATAATCTGAAGCTCTGAAATATTTATTCATACTGAGAGACATTCTGTACCATCAGAAAAAGACTGGAGTGACTAGAGAAGAGAATGCTGACCTGGAATCAGGAGACCTGTAATTTAGGTCTTGTTTTACCTCTAACACAAGATGGGAATCTCTAGGTTAAGTTGCTGCATCTTACTGTGACTAAGTTCTGTCTGCTTGAGTACAGCTCTAATGTTCTGTGGTCCTGTGTGTATCCTGTATCTTAGGGATGTCCTGAACCCTTTAGAAATACTTCAGAGCCATGGGTCCTAAGATTTAAGAGATCAGACAACCCATTCCATGCTGCACTGGAAAACGGTTGCAGTCTACTTGTAGAGATTCTAATATAGAAGAAACATCACTGGGAGAAGCCACCAGCTTCCTAACTTCTGGACAACAGCTAGATACTTCAACACTGTAAAAGTGTGTGAACTACTTCCCCTGTAGCAGGGATACAGCTATTTAATCTACTGCATCATATTTCTTTATGTTCCCCATGCCTCGTACGGGGGGCACTGGATTTAGGAAATCAGGAGGCCTTAACATACTGATAATGCAAGACAGAGTGTGGCATTCATAAAAATCTGCATTTTCGTAACAGACGGTAGAAGGAAAAACAATTCCAGGTACGATTTTTCAGGGAAGTTAAAGGTTAGGAAGACTACTACCACTATGGCTTCCAATATCTCCTCCCCAAGATGCTCCTTACTATAGTGAATCAGTCCCGTACAGAAACTAAAAAGAGGTACTAATGAACTTTACAAAAAGTACAAACTACTATGCAACTCATACAGAGGCTAACTATTAAACCTGTCTTTTAAAGATAAACAAGATACACTCTGAAAGCTATTAGCAAGCAGTTATTTTAGGGAAGTATACTTAAGAAACTGTAATATTCAAAGGCAGGTAAGTTTTCTTTGAACATAAGAACAAAATTTGAAATGGATGTTTGAGTCACATAGATGAGCAGAAGAAAAGGGATACCTCATAAACAAATAATGTCAGTTATTTGTAAATCGCCATAGGCCTAATGTTTTTTCATTGTAGTATTCTATACAGAATCACTTGGTAGGTAAAACTAGATATTTTACAGTACAAGAAGTCATTGGTATTCTGATTATAAGGAAGTAATAATAAGGCTTCAAAAAGGAGGTAAATGTAGTGGACAAGTTTCAAACTTCCTTTAAGAAAGTTAATGTCTACTTTCCAGCAGCTAACAAAGGCAGGCACCTTCAGTAGGTAGGGCTGGTGAACATGCCTTCATATGTTCCTTAAGAGAAGCATATCCTATATCATTAACCAAAGAAAGAAAAAAACACAACAAAAACCCTAGCATGTCCTCATTAAAAGGAAATCAGATTTGGTATACTTGTGACACTTTAAAAAGCACATTACGGGGAAAAACAAAATAAACATTTAACCTGGCAAATGAAAATAAATTTGGAGCTTCCACATATTTGGCAGACAGGTAGCATTAAATTCAAGTCAAGTATGCAGAGAAACTAATATAGTATTTAAATATTTGCTTAAGTAATATAGTATTTAAAATAACATATTTGAAGAAATGTTTTTGTTGAAATGTTTTACAGTTTTAGTGAGGATATTTTTTTAAGAGAAAAGCCTTGCCTGAAGACTATTTTTCTTTCTCTCTTTGTCATTCTGTGAACTTTGGTAGGATTTTTTGTATTTACCCTTTCATTAGCCATTTTCCTTTAAGTCTAAGATAACTGTAGAGTATCCCCTGTAGCTTTTCAAAGGAAATTAGATTGAGATTATGAAAATCATTTTTGAAGGAAAACATCTTGAAGTAGATACTCTAAAGATCAATTTTAGTCCATACACGGGCATGCTATAAATGAGTGTATGACTGGACAGCTGGTCTACTGTGGTGAGGCGCCGTCTGTCTCCTCTCGCTGCTCCTGACCGGGCCAAGGTTACCCCACAAGCCTCCTCTTCGAGTGCTACTGCACGGCCCCGCCTTCCAGCTGCACTGCCAGGTCCAGGCCTGGACACCTGATACAAGCTGGGTCCATCAGAGGCCAGTTCCTGAGATTTAAGATTGGTAGTACAGAGAGTTGGGTCTGCCTTTCTACATATGATGAAGCTAAATCGGGAGCCCCTACTGGCGGCATGTTATCTACCAAGTAAAAAACATAGGTCAACAGGGAGAGAAAAATTAAGTCTTTGTAGAGAAAGAAGCAGAGATCAGAAACAGTGAACAAAAAATTGATTTCACAGGTGTCTGAATTGTAGTTCCTGAGGCCGAGCCCTAGTTCCATCCTTGGATTGCTTAGAAGACACACATCTGTACGTGCCAAATGTGTCTATATGTAGAGTTAAGTATTTTTTAAACAATGTACCAAATGAATGATAAGTGAATTTATAAATTTAGCTTATTTGTCACCCCTAGTCTGTAAGTGAAACCATGATCTTTACAGTCTGTACACCGATCCTAGAAAGAACAGTGCTAACTCCTATTGAAGTTTCACTTCCATGACACCTTTGTGTCATCCTGAATAAAACTGACCTCTTTCCTATATGTAAGCAACACTTCTTTTATTTAATAGCCCTCTAAGTTAATATATGTCTTTAATGTACAATTAGGATATTGCCAGTAGCTGGACATAAATTACATAAAGGCCTAAACACAATCATTAAGTCCTTTATTCAGTAGGAAATCTGATCATCCTAAAGCCCTTTATAAGAAATCAGGCAGAGGTGCCAAATTTTTATTTAATACTGGTGTCTAATACCAGTAGTTCTCTGTTTCTAGAGAAAACAAGTTTGATAAAAGAGTTTTTAGCGATGACAAGCAGTTCTGCCTCATTGAAAATGTGTAGAATGTGTAAAAATTCACATTTAAAAATAAAATACAGAATCCTCCAACTTATAAATATGCTATATCATAAATATTTGTTTTAAATTCAGAATGCGTTTTCTCACAGAAATACTGTTTTAAATGGTGTTTAGGTTCCTAACTAATCTACAAAAACCTCTTTAACCCACATGCAGCCGGATTAAGCTCAAACATTTAAAGATCAGAAGGGGCATAATTAAGAGAATTTTATCCTCTTTCCCTATAGACCAGTATTATGCAAAATTATGAAAACACAAGTTCGTGTTTGATATCTTCTTGCTTTATTTCTAAAATCTCAATTTCCTAGCATCTCTCTCTTGAATGTTCCCTTTCCCACAGGCACACAGCATAGTACATCACTCAATGTTCTCCACTCTTTAAATTTCTCTAAGGTTTAAAACTACTTTATCTCGACTTCTCGCTGACCAACAACCAAACTTCATTAAAGAAGTTCCTTTCACCTAATGATTCAGAGGTAAACAATCTGATTTACATCAATATGTAAATATAATAAGAGTGTCCTTGGCCCTTCAAGTGTTTTGTAAAAATTTTGAAAGATACAGTCATCTCTTATCAACTATGGTTTTAAAAATTGTGGATTTAAGATAACGAAGTTTCACATTTGTAAAACAAATATGATAAAGACGTTATCTTTTTAAATGTGTGATTCATTTCAGAAATTACCTGAAATGGCCAAAGAAAAGCAAAGTAAAGCAAAATATCATTATCAGCCTTGAAATAAGGGAGGCTCGTAACCATATGCAATACAACTCAAGAATTTCTTCCAGATAAAGGCTAGATGGAAAGAAATATGAAACTTTCCCACTACTTTCCTTTCCAAGAGAGTGCGCACACCCAAGAGCCTTCCTTTCCAGACCTTTCATTTTCCAACTGCGACCCGAGGAAGTCACCGAATCTCTGGGCTTCAAGGTCCTCCTCTGCAAAGAAGGATGGATAACACAACCTACCTCGTGCACAGACTGTAACATGAGCTAATGCGTATGTTAGGGTTTGTTGATTATTTATGTGTTTGTTTGTTTATTTTAATGTTAGGGTTTAAAATAGCGTCCGCCATGTAGTTAAGTTCTATACAAGATGCTGGTATTGTTAGTATTATGTCCAGTTCTACGGTGTAATACAAATCTGTCACAGACATAACTGTTGCGAACACTACCCCATATCCACAGGATCGAGCACAGTAGCAGGCATCCAGTAGGTGCTCAAAGCATATTTATCAAAAAAAAAAAAACCCCAAAAACAACAAACTAATTTATTTTTAAAGTTGATAAATTGAGACATATATAGATGTAAATTTCCTCAGAATTTAAAAATAACCACTGAATGATTCAAATACAGGGATACACTGACATGACAAATAAAAGATAACTGAAGAAAATGGGCAAGGAAGCACAAAAAACAGAAAAATAAGATGAAAACATATTTGCTATGTCACTAAAGGTAAATATGGTATTCTCATCAACTGAAAGACATTAAAGAAAAAAACTCTTAAGATTTGGGGCAAAATACAAAACTCCACTGTATATGCTGGTAGCAACAGTTACATCTAAACCAACTGGCTCAGAAAGAGTAAAAGTAAAGATAGGAAAAACTACAACAAGGCTAGGTATTATTGGGACCCACAGAGCCAATTTCTACTGATGAAGAGCCCATCAACGGTGAAGAAAAACTTTTGAAATTCTCCCTCCTAATGGAGGACAACTACACTACGTGGTTGGATATTACAGGAGATATTTACAGAAATACCACAGCAATGAAAGACTTCCTTTTAATATATGTCTTAGTTTTTGTTTGATTAAATAGGAAAAAAAATGTAGGGTGTCCAAGATGACCTTTCAGGATGTGAAATGCTGAACTATCTATATTTATTTATTTATTTATTTATTTATTATTTTTTTTAATTAGTTTCAGGTGCACAAGACAAAGCAAAACTTAGACATTTATCATTTATATCCCTCACACTGTGTGAACCCCCCTCCCCCCATCCATTATCCCTCTGTACGTTCCCAAAACCTCTCACCTTCCCCTTATCCCCACCCCCCCGCCCCTCTAGCAACCCTCTGTTTTTTAATTAAAAAATTAAATACATTGTACTTGGACTGACACTGCTACTCATTCAGTCCATATTTCCATTAATAGTATGTGATAAATAAAATATCCTGAAGGAGAGCAGTGCTTACACATGGGTGGGCTGTGACAAAGTCATGCATTTGTTCAACTTGAGGCTAGAGCAATTTCTTTCATCTTACTTGGTGCAGGAAGATGTCTTCATTGTGTCAATTTACAAAGAAAGACCACCAATAGTAGAATCTTTGCAATACTTTGCATAGAGATGTAGAACGAACATCAAAGTCCTTTATACTACCCAAAAGTTCATACGTTATCTCCAAGTAAAGTAATTAAAAGTGATGTAGACCTCAAAGAAAAATGAATGTTTTTCCTGTTTAAAAGGTAAGTTTTATAAATTTGCTGAACTTTTCTATAATGACCATTGGATGTTAGTAATAGATATTTAAAGAAAATAAACACCATTTATGTATCCCTTTAAACGTAAAAGTAGTAAGAAAGTAAGTGCTTTCCAAATGATCAAACATCTATGATTTACTGATGTTTGGGTATATTCTCATGATTACGATTTGTTTATGTAACACATTTATTGAGCACCTAGTATGGCTACACACTGTTTTGGGTACTGCGGATATCACAGTAAACAAAACAAACAAAGCTCTTGCCCTCCTGGAGCTTACATTCTCGTGTAGGGAGACAGACAGTAAACAAACATATGAAAAAGGGAGGGAGGTAGAAGGGGGTCAAGATGTCAAATACATGGTGACAGAAGGAAATTTGACTTTGGGTGGTGAACACAATGCAATATATAGATGATATATTGTAGAACTGTACACTTGAAACCTATATAATTTTATTAACCAATGTCACCCCAATAAATTTAATAAAAAAAGATGGATGATGTTAAGTGCTATAAACAAAATACAGTAGAGTAAGTGGACAGAGAAGGATTGGGTAGGAGGTGTACAGTGTGCCTTTGTCTTAGTCTGTTCAGGCCACCATAACAAGATACCATAGACTGGGTGGCTGAAACAACAGAAATTTACTTCTCACAGTTCTGGAGGCTGTAACTCCAAGATTAGGTTCTGGTGAGGACTTTCTTCCTGGCTTGCAGACAGCTAGCTGCCTTCTAATTGTGTCCTCAGACGGCAGAGAGATCTCTGGTGTCTCTTCTTATAAGGGCACTAATCCCATCATGAGGGCCTCACCCTCAGGACCTCACCTAAACATAAGTGTCTCCCAAAGACCCCATCTTCAAATACTAAGACAGTAGATGCTAGGGCTTCAACAGATAGATTCATGAGGGGGCCGCAAATTCAGTCCATAGCACCTTTTTATTGCACAGTTGGGGCAGGTCTCTCTGAAGATGTGATATCTGAACAGAGTTCTGAGGGAAATGAGCAAACAGTACTTGAAAAAGTCTGCAATGTGCTTGTCAGTTAGAGCTCCTGAGAGCTGCCATCTGGAGGAAGATGGAAAACTGACCAATGTATCTGCCTTAACAAGAGACATTTTTATAAAGTGATAAGGAGGAAAATGTGATTCAAGTGGGCTCTAAAGAGAATGGGAGGAGAGCAAATCACCCTCTTTTGAGAAGTTCTACTCTGAAGGAGAGCAGAAAGACATAGCTGAAGTGTTTTTGTTTGAAGGCCAGGGAAATTTTGCAGGGGGATTATAGCAAGAGTATGGGTGTTGTGGCAGGAACTTGTGGAAGTCCTCTTCTCATTGCTTCTCTCTTCTCAGTGACACAGGAAGCAAGATGTCAGCTAAGCGAGGACAAGGGAAGTACTAGAGGTCTGATGAGAAAGGAGGTTTAAATGATTATCAAGGTCAGTGGGAGAATGGGTGCACAGTGGTGTTCTAAAATTGCTGGGCAACACTAAGGACTATCTGCGGTTCTTAGTTATAAATTTGATGTCAGACTAGTCAGCTTGATTGTGTTTTTTTTCTAGTCATGTTCTGCTACTGGGGAACAGACATAATGTAGCTATTGAAACAAGCAAAGAATTGGATTTAACCAGGATTGGGATTTTGTTAGGTCAGGTATAAGTGTGAGCTTCCAAATTTTTACTGATGAGGGTCTGTAATTAAAAAAAAAAAATTACAGACTAATGATAAAAAGAAAGTGAATACTATTAATAATGATGCGCTAATACACATGTAAAAATCCCCCCTGTCCATGAATCATTTTTTAAAAAAGTCACCACATATTGGAACACTAAGTAAATTCTAATGAATTCCTAATGCTAAAAATATCTAGCAATCTGACTACTATGAAATAAAGCAGTTAAAACACCTAATAGAGGCAGAAACAAAACATCTAACCACATGGAAAATGTATATCTATATATTTTAAATATTCTCCTATATAAATAGTCCAAAGGGAAATTAAAATTGCAATTAAAGAATATTTACGAAAACCTATGGGCTACATCAAAATCTATGCTAAGAAGAAAGTTTACAACTCATATATTTCCATTGTTAAAAATTTTGCTATTAAAAAATGAGCACATTTGATTTTTAAAAAATGTCTATGTTCAGTTATTTCCTTAGGATAGTACCTAGAAATGCAATTTCTGGATCAAAGGACATAAAGGCTTTATTTTTTTAAATTTATTTTTTATTGTGTTTGAAAGATACTGCCACACTTCTCTTTAGAAAGCTGTAGCAAGTTACGTTTCCACTAACATATGACACAGTCTATTTCTCTACACCCAAGTAAACACTGAATAATGCTTGGTACAACTGAAAGAAATAATATTTTCTAGCTTAAATAAAATGTTATTTTCTCCCCGAGCTTTGGTTTGGTTTCTCGGGGTCGGAGTGGCAGATGAGATTCAACATTATTAAAATGTATTATAAATGATTTACAAATTTTCTTGCTGTCTGGACTCAGAGAATCCACAACTTGTTGAACGACTCCTGAATATAATCAGCTGGCCTATAGTCATACTATATGAAAGTACCTAAATCTCACAACAGTGGATGAAATGATTTAAAATAATACTATGAGACACTAGTAGAAGAGTTTTTTAGAAGAGTTGATGAGTTTGAGATGACTCAGTAGTATTTTTGGAGATATTTGTGTATGTACTGAATTTTGGTAAATAAAGACTAATTTTAAATTATTTAAAAGCTCTCGTAGAACTTTTATATAATAAGGCATGTTTTTCCCACCAAATAAAAAAAATTACGCCAGTGATTTTGAATTTTTCTATACTGTGTTTTCCCAAAGGTGGTCACTTCTGTATTATAGCTTCTGCATTTCTGAGAGCAGGTCAATGAACCATTTTGACTGTCTTCTATTTGAGAGGCAGAATAACTACAAGAAACAGATGTTTTTTCTTTAAGGACTTTGAAAAGTAGGACATTTAAAAGTAAGACTTAATGAACATTTTAAAAGAAAAAGATAAAATGTCCAAATTGTTAGTACCCATTACTTAAGTTACTTTAAAAATAAAACATCACACCTAAAAAGTTTATTACATGGCTGATATTAATTGTGGAAGCATGGCAAAACACCGTCCTTTGTAAATGAATGTAAAAGCTGTAACAGTGATGGTAACAATGATGAGTGTAATTGGCCTTTGAATATTAATTCAATCCCACAGTTTATCAATATGGTACAGGAGGAGGATAAATACAAAAGTAACTTTTGTGAATCTGGTAATTTGTTGGTCAATTATTCCTTAACGTTAGGGGGACTGAGTGAAACTACAATTGCCAATTGTGTGACGTGGAATGAGTGAAGACGTAAAATTCCCACGCCACAAAAAAAATTCAACAGTAATTTAAGGCACCTGCAAATTCAAACTATTTTCAAAGTATAAATCAGCCAAAAACTAACACAATTGTCCAGAAGAGATAATAATGGGTCAGGGAAGTGAATAAGTAGGTTATTTGAAGATGCTAAATTATAAAACATTATAATAGCAAATACATGAGAAAAAGTACATATTTATTGCCAAACGTTCTGAATTGGCAACCAAAGAGAATGAACCAATAGTCACAGATGGTATTGGTCCATTTGAAAAAAAAAAAAAAATCTGCTATTTGAAACTGGAATTGATGCTTAGTATCATCCTGTAGACAAATTTGGGACAGTACAAGTCAATGCTGAAGTAGTGTGGTTAGGAGCACTTCTATAGCTAGAACTGTGGAAAAGCCGCTACTATAATTTGAACAGGAAGTTATTCAAGCAATAAAAACCATTAGCTCGTGGAAAGCACCTGTAAGAGGCTTGCTGAAAAAGTCCTGATACAAAAGTTCATAAAGGTATATAACTAATCACAACGCCCTTTTTGCAATTCTTTGTGAGTCAGAAGAAACGACTGATTTAATATACTTGGAAGCTGCATTCTTTAAGCAAAAGAAAAAAAAATTCAAATCACCCAAAGGACAGATTATAAATATTCACATGTATCAGCTATAAAGTTACACCAATTTTATTCACTTTATTTGGACAAATACTTGATGAAAGTTTAAATGTTCGAGGTACTGTGTATGGTACAGAAGATACGCAAGTAAATAAAATAAGTCCATGCTCTCAGGAGCTTATTTAGTAAGTTAAACTAAGCAAACACAACTAGTTATAATCAGTCTATCACATACTAAAATATTTGAACTCAGATGTTGACAGATGGAGAAGGCTCAGAGGAAGGAAGGAAAGTGAATGCCTATTTAGGGAAATAACAAGCACAAGGGGCTTCCTTAAGCAGTGCGCATGTTCATGTTTTGGGAGGAAATATGGAAGAAGACGGGGAGCAGGAACGGTGGAAGATAAGGATGAAAAAGGTCATATTATAAAAGATGTGTTAATGCTGTGCTAAGGAGTTGAGACTTTTCTGTCAGAAATGGAGAGTCATGAAAAGCAGAAGCCAAAATCTGCCTTTTGGACCGATGCTTATGAAAAGGATACTTCCCAACGGACATCCAAATGCAATGAATGTATTCACTGATCACTAAGTAATTAGAGGTTAATCTAGAATGTTATTTCTAAATGAAAAATACAATGATCTAGGAATAAGTCTAATTGCATTAAACAGCTTGCTCTGCATGATTTACCATAAAGTGGCAGCACCAATAAGAACTGAACTAAAGGTAGCTCGTAGCATGGATGCAAATAAAAGAACAGACGCAAATTATCTATAGCAAACAAGCAATGATCTGTTAATTCCACTAAATAAACCATAGCATTACAAAGACAAAAATCTTGCCACAGAATACATTTATTTTCATATTTAGAAGTACGAACTTGTTGAGATTAAACCAATAAAGATAAATAAAAGCCAGACTATGTAACAACAATCTGCCCACCTACTGTGGGGAATGTGGGTGAAGAAAAAAGAATAGGGAAATATAATCCACATAACATTCAGGGCAAAAATATTTTGGTTATTACAACAACCGCAATTTGAGAACTATAAACATTAAATGTAAATTAGTGGTAAATCCTGTGGTGTTCTTAAATTCGATGATATTTTAAAACTCTTCTCTGCCAAGGTGTTTTATAAACAAGTTGGTGTACTGATCTCTAAGAAGACCCCTGAAATGTATCTTTTTAAAGAGAAGGATTTCACTTTAAAAAGAACAAATTGAAATTATTTGAGAAAGAAAATACGGATTCTATAAAAAAACTTAATTGAACAGTATAATCAGATGTGTTAGTCAAATATCTGTTTATGCGAGACTAAACACAGCAGCCCGGTAAGGCCTGCACACATGCATTACCACGGGTAGACACAAATGTTTAGTTTATAGTGCCCATGTGTATCTTTACCCCAAGAAATGATTCTCTGCTTTACTAAAGTTGAAACTCCTTAATGTGAGCAAGGTGGAAATGAATGGCAATCATTGTTCCTGTATTTTATTACCAAGCCCTGATATAAAATATTCTGTCCCCATAACAAAAGATACTTGTGGACATCGATTCGTAAATCCTGATTTGGATTAGGGAAAATATGATTACAATGAGAACTGTTTCAATGCTGTCACCATGTATTTTGCTACCCAGGAAACTAATGAAAGGGCAGGGAAAAGAAATCATTTAAATTTCACCCAGAGACTAACAGTAAAAAATTCTAAATAGGTCTGAGGGTAGAAGACAAAGTAGGAGTGATACTAAAATTTGTATCATAAAGATGATAGTTATTTGACTTATGTTGGTCTAAAATTTTTCTATAGCAAAGCATAACCAAAGAGATTAAACATCCCGTGATGCCAGAGAATTATTTAAAAAAAACAACAACCAAAAATTCAAAGCAATTCGAGTTTCACATCCAGTGTCGGAGGCGCTCTAATCGTAGCAGAAGTCTGACTCTACCCTCAGAGCCCACAGTTCATGAGGTTAAGAAAAGCCTAAAAGAATCCCCTGAGAGCCATCTATCACATCTGATGTATGAAGCTACAGAATGATAAGGGCCTGGGTAAGAGTTAGGGAACGCTCTATTTTTCTAAGAGCTATAACTTACTTTTCATGTCATTAATTGAAAAATGTCTTCTCCGGAAAGATACTTTCCCCAAGTTTAGACAAGCTTTTTTGCCAACGAATACATATAATCATTACATAATCAGAAGACAGCTACAGGTGTGGATAAAAAGTAATTTGATAAAGAGTATATAAAGTCACAAATGGAAATCAGTTTCAGAGCTGCACATTACACCTACCTTTGGGTTCTCCTAAAGTAATGTAATATTCCCTGTTCTGCAATTTCTAGGCCAAAAAAACATATACTAAATTACATTAATTCTGCTCTGGGTGGCTAGAAATACCAAAGGTTTTCTGGAGAGATTTCCACTGATATTCCCTGAAGAATGATTTCAGAGTATTTTTAAATTATCTGAACAAAAATTACCTTCAAAAGAATAAAAAGACACAGTAATGTGTTCTCCTGATTAATCTCTTTCAGAAACTAACCCTGACACATTACGTTGTTTAATGTTTTAAAAATGTACCTTAATTGTATTCTATTTTGTGCTCTCTTCAGCAAGCCACACTGAAGCTAATTCTATGCCCCTGAAGTTTATCACAAAAATTTCTTAAAGATGTTTAGTGGTTACCAGAGGGAAGGGAGAAAGGGAGAGATAGGAGAGCATAAGAGGGGCAAATATATGGTGATGGAAGGAGAACTGATTTTGGGTGGTGAAACCTCAATGCAATATACAGATGATGTATTATAGAATTTTACACTTGAAACCTACATAATTTTATTAACCAATGTCACTCCAATAAATTTAATTAAAAAAGACGATTAATACTGTATTCAAGCTAACAAAAGAAGTAATGTGCTTTACTTCAGAATAAACTAAATTTCAAATAACGTTTTCTTTGAGCGAGATAGAAAATACATGGTTCCATCATACAACCAATAATCTACAAAGAAGGATCAAAATTCAAGACCAAATAGAGTAATAATAAGAAGAATAACAATCATTTATTCAGTCTGTAGTTCCCTTACCAGAGTATTTAGTTGTCTTATGACTTGCCAATTATTACTATAGACAGTGAGGGCAGAAACCATGTTTTGTTTCGGGTTTTTTTTGTAGTCATAACCTCAGAACCTAGTATAGTGACTGACTTACAAAGGAGTCTAAGTAAATGCTGAATGAATTAAGGAGTGCAAGGATGATTGCTTGAATCCAAAGAAAATGATCTGCAGTCTTTCTACCTAGGGAATATTTCCCAGAGATCTGAGCAGAGTCAAGGTTATAATGCATCACTCTATTAATTCTTACTGTTACAATGTAGAGGTCCTTTACACTTATGGGCCTTTGTGGCTGCCTTTCCAGTATCCATTCCTTCTTCCTAAAACTCCAGGAATCCATGGTTTTGTGAGAGGGTAGCTGACCGCATCCTCAGCTTTAGGGGTGGAGCATATGAGTTAGGCTAAGCCAATCAGCACATGCCATTGGACTAGCTCCTGTGGGGGGTAGGGGTTATAGGAGATCTTGTGACCTAAGTATTTTCAGAGTAAATCTTGGGACAGAGGCATTCGCTCCGTCACGACCTGGAACTTCTATAGCCTTAATGCTCCTATAAGGTTAGTCAGTCTAAAGATTAGGCCAACAAAAACAGAAAAGGCAGGAAAAAAATTATAGGGAAATAGAGCTACAAATCCAATGACAGATCATGAACCCCAACATCAAATCCTGCTTGAAGCCAAATCTACTTCTGGTCCTGTACCTAAACTTGTTCATTTCCCTAATTGTTCAATTCAATTTGAAATGGGTTTTTTGTTCACTGCAATCAAAAGCATCACATAAAAATGTTAACTATTTTAAACTTCCTACATCATTATTACAGCTCTGAATAGAGTCTGTATGACACTGCAGGGTTATATTCTCCTACTTCTTAATTATATAATGTGAGCCGATTTAATTTGCTTCATAAAGCATATATCCTGCAGCAGTACATATAAACTAAATGCTTCTGATGGAAAAAAAATGAAATGAAAAAGGAAACTGTGGACTTTGTCAGGTATATAAATGTCTAATCAGTATGTTGTACACCTGAAACTAATATAATACTGTACGTAACTGTAATTGGAAAATAAACAAAAATTAAACATTAAAGTTAAAAAAACTAAAAACTAAAAAAAGACACTGTTGAATAAAGGAAATCAATTGAGGATTAAGAGAAGCATAGCATAAATGATAAATATGTAAAATCAAAAGAGCATAAATTTACACATTCAATTCACTTGTAATCTTATAATCTAATGAAAACCACTGTTAATTAGCATGTTGGTATATTTCCTTCCAGTCTAAATTTTTACATGTGTGGGAATATATACATTCCCTTCTCATTCGTAACTAGGGTTCTCTTTCCCCATTTCCACTATTATAAATAACATTGTGATGAACAGCCTTGTTTTACTGAATGTGCATAAGATAAAAATTTCTGATTAGATCTGAAAAATGGTTACATGTAGGTTTACTGGGTTGAAATATAAGAATGCCTTTAATGCTTCTAGCTGATATTTTAAAATAGTTTCTGGTTTTTATTAATCTTCATTTCCACCAATTGTTAATATGTACCCAATCCCCTTACTTTTGACCATTTTTTAAACAAAAATGCCACTGGTTCATAATAGATAAGCAGATATTTTATACATTTGCTTTTTTTATTTCTTCTGTGATTTGTCCATTCATATCCTTTTCCAATTTTTCTACTAAAACGTTATTTTCTTGTTGACTAAAAGGTGCATATAAAGAAATGATATTAATATTATGTCATATTTTTACATTAGTTTGCCTTTTGTCTTTATTGATATACAGAAATTATATAATTTTTATGTGTTCAAATTTAATCATTTCCTTTGTGACTGTTTTCCCTCCAAACTGGGCTCTGAGTATGCTTTCAGAAAATTTTAAGATTCTATTTATTCTCTCTTGAAAAATTTCCAATATATATTTGCATACAAAAGCCTTTTAAAAGTCCTAAAGAAACTTCTTAAATTTTGTAATTTAGGATTTCACAAATCTTACTTGAAAATACACCACTTCCCTTACCCCCACAGTGCACCTGCTAACATCTTCAGTAGATTTCCTTTGAAAGCTTGTTTAGAAAAGAAAAGCCTAGAAAACCCTTCCTCATCCCAAAATTAATATTTACCTGTGTTTATTTCTATTTCTTTAAGTAATTTTACTTTTCATACCTAATTCTTTAATCCACCTAGAATTGATTTTGATAAAGCATAAGGTAAGGAACAATCTTTAATTTTTTCATTACAAATAGTTATCCAACTATTTGGCATCTTTCTCCCACTTTCTACATTTATTGTGACTACCCTGTTTCTCCAAAAATAAGACCTAGCCAGACAATCAGCTCTAATGCGTCTTTTGGAGCAAAAAATAATATAAGACCCGGTATTATTATATTATAGTATATTATTTGTTATATTATTTTATATTATGTTATATTATATTATATTAGACCCAATCTTATACTATATTAAAATAAGACCAGGTCTTAATATTAATTTTTGCTCCGAAAGATGCATTAGAGCTGATTGTCTGGCTAGGTCTTATTTTCGGAGAAACACAGTATATCCTTCTCTATACTTATTTCATTTATTCTCTTCATTGGTATGCTTGTTGGGTTTTACACCAGTACCACACTATTTTGATATTAGTAGTTCTACGGAATGTTATGTCTGATAGCATAAATTGAACTCTGCCCTCTACTCTTCTTTAATAAAATTTCTTTTGGTTATCCTTATCTTTTCATAATTTCAAATAAATTCTAACATCATTTTATAATTTAAAAAAACTCCAGCTGAGATTTTTGTTAAAATGACATTAAACTAATAAATTACTTTGGGAACTGAGACATTTACAATATTCAGTCTCTGCATCTAGGAATATAGTATTACTTTATACACTTTTCACATCACAGTACATTATTAAATATTACTTCCACATTTCTTCTATATTTCTTGTTAATATAAAGTTTATCTCCAAATAATTTTTCTTATATTGTTTCAATTCCATTTTCTTTCTCCTCATTTTTATTTATTATTAGTGTAATATGGGGGAAACAATGGATTTTTAAAGTATCTCTATGATTTAGTGAAGACTGTAATTGGTTCTGATAGTTTTTAGATTGATTCACAAGGATTACTTAACAAAAATTACATTATCTGTACATAATAATTTTTTAAAAATAAATTTTATTGGGGAATATTGGGGAACAGTGTGTTTCTCTAGGGCCCATCAGCTCCAAGTCATTGTCCTTCAATCTAGTGGAGGGCGCAGCTCAGCTCCAAGTCCAGTCACCGTTTTCAATCTTTAGTGGCTGGGGGCACAGCCCACCATCCCATGCGGGAATTGAACCAACAACCTTGTTGTTAAAAGTTCGTGCTCTAACCAACTGAGTCATCCGGCCGCCCCTCCAGCAGCTCAGCGGCAGCTCATTGCCTTCAATGTAGTTGTGGAAAGCGCAGCTCACTGGCCCATGGGGGAATTGAACTGGCAACCCTGTTGTTCAGAACTCGCGCTCTAACCAACGGAGCCATCCGGCTGCCCCCATAATGATAATTTTGTCTCCTATCAATAGCTATGCCTTTTATTTTACTGGATAATGCTCCCTGAACTCTGGCAAATAAAAGTGGTAACAGTGGGCATTCAAGAAGTTAATGAAACTCTGTATTTTTAAATCTATAATGATGTCTGTTCATTTGACTGAGACATTCTTTATTACAAAATGGAGGTACTTTTCTATTTCTAAATTAACTGAGAATTTCTAAAAAATATAAGAAGTGAATTTTGTCAAATGTCTTTTTATCAGCGACTAAAGCAATCATATGGGTATTCTCCTGTGACCTAGTTATTTCAGATATAATAGTAAGTAATACATTTTCTAATATTGAAGCAAAAATCCTATTTGGTCTTGGTACTTCACTCATTATATATACTGCTAAATTAAAATTGGTAAAATTTTAAGATTCCTCCATCCACATTCATAAGCAAGATTTATTATATTACACTTTGAAAAATTTAATGAGTTTTCCTTTTTTTCCCCTATGCTCTGAGATAGTTTATATAGCATAATAATTAAATGTTTTATGAATGTTTAAAAGAGCTCTCCCATAAACTGGTTTGGATTCAGAGACTTTGAGGATATAATTCTTTAGCATTTCTTCCAAGGTTACTGTTCTATCCAGGTTTTCCACTTTCCATTGGGTAAAACTAATCATTTATTTTTTCTTAGAAAAACACCCATTCCACCAAGATTTACAAATATATCACTATAAAATTATATGAGAATTGATTTATCCAGTCTATAGCTATATCCTTACTTACTGCTAATATTTAGCAGGTATCTTTGTTGATTATTTTCTAGCTTTATGCATTTAATTTTATATTTTCATTTCTATTTTCTGTTTATTTTGATATAAAATTTCTAATTTTAGTTGAATGTTTATTTTCATTTTTCCCAATTTAATAATAAAAGGCTTAACAGCTAAAAAGTTGTCTATTTTAAATAAAACTTTGTCCATACTTATTAAATTTTGTATGGACTATTCTCATTGTTGTTATTATCTAAGCAGTCTGTGGTAGTAATTTTTAATTTATTTGTTATTGGTCTATTGGTTGCTTCTATGATTTGTTTGTTTTTTCTTTTTAAATTTTCAATCTGTTAGGATTTTATTTGTTTAATTTCTGTTATTACTTTCAGGTTTTCTTATTTTTTGCTCTGGTAAGGTAATATGCTTTACAAATTTGTACATTGTTTAGAATTTGTTTGTGTCTGTGTGTGAAAGAAAGATTCCTCATGGGCAGTTGAATAATGGTGCTTTGTAATGATTTTTAATTAGAAAATAGTAAAACCTTTTCTTTATTGATGATATACTGATCCATTACACAAAAATCAAAGTTCTTCTAGTTGAAGGAGATGGTGGGGGGAGGATGGAGGCTAGAGCCCCACCAATCCTCTCCTCACCTTTTCCAAAGAGCACCAGGAAATCCTTGGGTAAGATGTTAAAACTGCTGCTCATTTATAAAATGTTTTATATACATCTACTAGATGTATATAACTTAAATTTTATTATTAAACATTTTTTCCCCAAGTCAATCTGTTACATACTGAGAATGGTGTCTCCACAACAAATGTGTTCATTCCTCTGACCTCTCCCCTCAATTCCGGAAGCTTTTGCTTGCCATGTTTCAATTGATGATTAACATGTTGTATTTACTATCTTCATTATAGGCAGCATCTTTCAGTAAATAACTTACGGACTTTGTACCATTTTAAAGCTTCCCTCCTGAATTCTCTTTCCTCTGAACTATTCCCTTAGCATTTGAGTTTGATATCCTCTGATAGTTCTTTTACTTTCACATGCAAAAATCTAGTAAAATTATATTTCTATTCTTATAGATATAGGATACACACACATATAAGGGCATAGTATATGTATGCATGCAAATGTATATGCGCATTTGTATATATTAAACTACATCTTTCGAGTATATAAATTCTGTATTTCTTAATCCTATATACATTTATATTTTAATCGTTTTCTGGGTTTCAGCTTTTGACTCCACCTTTTCAATTATTTTGGTATTCCGTAAATATTTATCTTGCTGGGATTGGATTTTTTTCTTTTATGATGTTATCTAAGATATTTTTGAACTGTTAGTTTTAAACACATTTTATTCTACTTTACAATTTTAAAAAATCGTGACAGGTAGAAAAGGGGAATAGCCAAAAGAACACAGTTAAAAAACAGGAGAAGATGGAGAACATCTTCAATGAGCTTTCTAGTTTCCTTAGCTCCAAAGACTGTAACACTGGGACTCAAAACCCCCAGGCATGATAACCTCATTATACTTGGGGCATAACTGAATGGTATACCTGATTTCTCTGATCATTCAACCTTTATGAAAAACTTTGTGTTTTTAAATCTATCACCCGTCACTTCAGGTTAAATTCAGAGGGCCACCTGGGATCTTATTCAATTTTAAGCTAATTTAAAAATTTTTAAAGCTGTCTTAAATTTTATGTATTCTATTCTGCTTTCTCTCTAGATTTCAGTATTAGGCCTCTGACTTAAAAACACAAGGTAAACAGTCCCTGGGGATTTTCGGAACCCCAATCTGTTTAAAGGCTGCTCTCTCTGGTGAGGTTCAGTCTTTGTTCTCTTATTTACTTTGATCAATTTGAGGATTAGTCAGAAGGTAAAGTTCACCCAATTTTTAAAGCGTTTATTGTTTACATACCCTTCACAAATCTAATGGTTTATCAGACAAGGTATTTAAGTTGATAAATGATAAACTTGAGTTTCTCAGGTTCCTTCACAGTAGAACAGTTGGGTTTTAGGCAAAGCTCTTCTGTGAGTGATCACAGGTCCAGAGCTCCCTGCAGCTTTTAGTGACCCTTTCTTGGTCTTTGGTTAACATACCTACATTTACTTGATGAGATCTTAAAAATTTAGAAGGTAAGAAATGGTAAAACACACCTTTGTCATTCTGAGGTGAGGGTTAGGTGGGGATGAGAAGTGGTTGGAGACGAGTTACGGGCACTTATGTATTATTATGTTTGCCATTTCCCTGCTTCTCTTTCTTGGTCTCTCAAATACACTAAAGCAATTCTGAATATTATTTAATCTTTATTTGAGAATTCAGAAGGAGCTGCAGAGATCATAGCTGTTTACTATACATATACCTAAGTGTTAGAAATTTGATGCTAGACAAAAATAGTGTAAGGACCATCATGATGATGGACTAGCAAGTAGAAATGGATATACAAATTCAGACGTTTTTAATATTTCAAATCATATAATACTTAATATTAATGAAATAAATTATGAGTGAACACAAAGCCTGGCGTACACAGAAATAAGCTGAAAGTAATAGGAAAGAACTCCGTGTTTTGTATGCTTGCTCAATGTTTTGAGAAAAAGCTAGGACACCATGTGAGTTTATATGTCTATAAATTTGTTTCTCTTCTAAACTGCATTTAAATGAAATAAAAGAAGAAAGAAAAACAATTAATAAGCTTTGCTGGTAGGTCTATACCACTTACATACATTCTAGGGGAGAACGTAGACAAAGTTTTTGCAACCGTAAGAGATGCTTAGAGGAAAATTAAATCACTGAGCGATGCCAAGACTGATTATCTCACTGCACTTTAAAAGCAAGAGATTGCAGTCTGTGAGTCCAAAGTGGTTTCATATGAACTGCCACAGTTGTGGTTTACGCTTGAAACTATAACCTGTCAAATTAGAAGCAGGCAAGGCCTATGCTCTTAATGGTTCCACTTTCTACCGTCTATAGTTATGTCTACAAGTTCAGCACTTTCATTCAGTTAAACTCTGTTATTTGGATGAGTAGAATCTCAAAACTATTCTTTTTTATCTTGGTTAGAGAAGATTTTAGTTACGATATAAAGTTTAGAGAAACTACCAATCGAATTTTTATTATATAGACGACAATTTCATCGTAACTATTTTTATCAACGATCGATATTTTATTATCCTGGTTACCACTATGTAATACATGATACAACGACAGGAAAGAGGTACACAAACGCGTAAGTTCCCCAGCTTTTCTACCCTGCATTTCCAGACATTTTATTGACTTGAACTTGTACCTGACTGACTCATCATTTTTCCAGGCCTACAGTAGCCTGCTATTATGAGCTTAGTGTTACAACACGCTCCATTTCTTCTCTTCTCCTTGATTGTGGAATGCCCTTCTGGGCAATGGGCTTGGTTGACAGAGATTTTCCCATCAAAATTGAAAAGCTGCTTGTTCAATTTTACTAATGTTTTATATAGAGTCCTTCCTTAATGACTCTTTCTTCATGCCCATTTGTATAATATAAAAATATTTTTAAAATAAAGCATAAACATTATTTTCTCTCCGTGTAATGCATCATAACTGAAACCATGCCACTAAACAATCATATCCTGTTTAGGCCATAATGACATCAGAAATATATGTTTATCATCTGCATTGGACAACTTAGCATGTTTTTGGCCCAAGGCGAAGTTGAACTAAAACCATTTGCAGTCGTCCCAAACCAAGATAACCACACATTTCTGAGGTAATTGATACCTAAGAAGAACATTGCTTTTTAGATCACAGTTCATGATCTAAGCATACTAATTCTTTAAAGAAGATTGTTAAGGTTTACAAAGCATGTATGTCTATTGGACTTCCTCCAAAATTTAACATGAAATAATTACATTTTTAGCATGCACAGAGACTATGATAAAGCAGGCACTAAATGCAATCTTTTGGAGTTCTGAAATTATCTCTCTTGCTTAATTTAAAGAGAAGGGGGAAACGGAGATTTTTTTTTTTTTTTTACATGTAAAAGTACAACAATAACAATGATAAAAATAATGCCTTGTGTTTTGGAAGGCACACAAATAAAATCAATCATGATTTTTATTTTTCTAAAGTATTTAAGGAAACAATTTTATGAATAGATAGCTGAGGTAAATAGAAGACATACTTTTGTATTCATTGTTAAAACATGTCCAGGGAATCCAAACGTATGTCATTAACTTTGTGTTACAGTGACAGAAAGCATGTAATTGCCCTGGATACTACCTTACCTAGTGAGTCTGACCATAGCCTGCAATTGCAGCCTGAAAAATACTTCTTCCCACTATACGACAACAGAAATGCAGTGAATTACTTAAGCCCACAAAGATAACTGGATGATTTGGACAAAAAAATAAGAAAATATTTAATTATCAGTTAGCTTTTAAGGAGTAAAATAACATTAGTAAAAGTAAGATCCAGAAGGAAGCTGAGGGAAATCTACTGACATTCAAAGGAGAAAACAGAGAAACAGAAAACTGAAGTTGTTTCTCAAAGTTGGTTCTGAAGGCAGAATCTGACACCCTCCCCAGGCTACTGCACTGCACAATGCTGCTTCAGACATGAAAACACCGACTTAGGCATTCCAGACAACATTAAAGAACACAGTAACAGAATCGCGTAGCATTGGCACTACCATGGCTATTCTACTACTGTAAAAAGGCAAGAATGTACGATACCTCCATTCTTTCTTGTTTAACGTCATCAATTTCATCATCTTCAAACATTGCCAAGAGTTCTCCTGTCTGGTCAATGGAGTTGAAAAAGTCTTGAGCGATTTTTTGTCTTTTGTTTGAATTATTACTGCCGCCTGATTTGTCTGCATGAAGAAAAAAAGAAATTTATTTAATAGGTTTACATCAGCACCAATCATTACATGTATTGAATACTGAATATGAAATTCAGAATTGGAATTCTCTCAAAAAGGAGAATCTCTACATCCAAAACAAAAGTGTCTTACAGAATTAAATCTTTTATTCATCTCGTAAGATTGAGAGAATAAAACCAAATTATCAATTACCACAATTGTGTGAATGGACTGATTACAATTTTTAAAAAAAGGAAAAGAAAGAAAGGCTCTCAGATTTAGAAAAAGAATCCTGCTATGGCAGGCCTAATTAAGAAACTAAATAAAAACAAAGACAAGAAGTCATCAGGACTGAGACAAATTAAAAGAAGATAATATTATATAAATTACTGTATACATTATATATAAAGGAATGAGGAGATCTTATTCTTTTTCTCTTAAGAGATAAAACTACCACACTTATTTAAAAGCTAAACATAATTCCGAGAAAATTATTGCAAAAGGTTGGGAAGGAATGTAATACTGTAATAGGTAATTAATGCAGCTTACTACATAAAAAATTCAGTGTGAATTAGTGAGTGAGCAAGAACTAGATCCTAATATGATAAATGACATGCTCATATACCAAATAAAGACAACCCAAACATCTTAGAGTGAGAACATCCAATTTTTCACCATTAAATATGATGTTGTGAGTTTTTCATAGATGGCTGTCTTGGTTAGTTTGAGCTGGTACAATAAATATACCATAGACTGGATGGCTAAAAAAACAAATATTTATTTCTCAGAGCTCTGGAGGCTGAGAAGTCCAAGACCAGGTGCTGGTAGACCTTTTGTCTGATGAGGGCCTGCTTCCTGGTGTGTTCATGGCCACAGCAGAGAGTGAAAGCAAGCTCTCATTTCTTCTTAGAAGGGCACTAATTCCATTCACAAAGGCTCCTCCTCATGACTTAATTATTTTCCAAAGACTTTACCTCAAAATATCATCACACTTGGAGATTAGGTTTCAACACATGAATGTTACGGGGGACACAAGCATTCAGTTCGTAGTAATGACTTTAGTCAGACTGAGAAAGTCCCTTTCTCTTCCCAGTTTGTTGAATGTGCTTTCATGAAAGACTTCTGGATTTTTTTTTTTTTTTTAATGATTTTCCTAAACTTATTGAGATAATCATGTGGTTTTTGTCCTTTATTCTATTAATAGGATGTATTACACAAATTGTTTTCTAATTTTAAACGAATCTTCCATTCCTGGGATAAATCCCACTTGGTCATGGAGCATAATGCTTTTAGATGTTGCTGGATTTGGTTTACTAGTATTATGTTGAGGATATTTACATCTATATTCACAAAGATATTAGTCTGCAGTTTGTTTTTTCTTGTGATGTCTCTGTCTGGATTTCTTATTAGGGTAATACTGGCCTTGCAGAACTGGGAAAGGATTAATATTGATTTTTAAATATTTGGTAGATGTCATCAGTGAAGTCTTCTGGGCATGGGTTTTTCTTTGGGGAAAGTTTTAAAATTACTAATTCAAACTCTTTGTTTGCCACAGCAAACTCTTTATTGCCATAGGTCTACTCAGATTTTCTATTCTTGATGCGGTTTCAGTATTTTTTTTCTTTTTAGGACAGTAAATATCTACAGAATTGGGAATATTAACCATCTTATTTACCATGTCTGTTTCTTTTCATTTCGTTTTGTAACTTGAGTAACCATCTTGTATCACTCCTTATTCCAATAAAGCTTTGTTACTACCCATCTCATGTTGCTATTGTCAAATATATTACATATCTATTATGTTATAGACCCAACATTATACTTATATTGTTTTTAAATCAGTTAAGGGAAGAAAGGAAAATAAATATGCAAGTATATTGTCTCATGTTTACCTACATAATTATCTTTACAGGTGCTCTTTTGTGTGTGTTTGTGTGTGGGTGTGGATTTAAATTATTGTCTGGTATAACTTGCTTTCAGCCTGAAGAACCTCCTTCAGCATTTTTAATATGGGTCTGCTAGCAAGAAATCCCCTCAGCTTTTGTTTATCTGGCAATATCTTTATTTTGCCTTCATTATTGAAAGACAGTTTTGCTGAATATGTTTCTTGGTTGACATTTTTTCTTTCAAGTCTTTGAATATGTAATCCTACTGCTATTTGACCTATACTGTAATGAGAATCAGCTTTTACTAATATTGTTGGGGTTCTGTTGCACGTGCTGAGGTGCTTTTCTCTTTGGGCTTTCTTGGTTTACTCTTTCTCTGTTTTTCAACGTATCTACTAGAACATATCTGAATGCGACTCTCTATCCTACTTGGAATTTGCTAAACTGTTTCAATGTGTAGATTAATAGTTTTCATCAAAATTGGGAAGTTTTCAATCATTATTTCTTTAAATATTTTTTTCTGCTCCTTTTATTATTTCCTTTCCTTTTGGTAGTCCCATTATGCATATATTGGTTCAGTTAAGAGTATCTCATATTTATCTGAAATTCTTTTAATTTCCCTTCATTCTTTTTTCTTTGTTCTCCAGCTTGCATAAACTTTAACATTCTGTCTTCCAGTTCACTGATTTTCTTCTTCTGTCAATTCAAAGTTACTATTGAGACCTTGTACTGAATTTTTCATCTCATTCATTGTACTTTTCAATTCTAACTCCAGCATTTCCATTTGTTTCTTTTTTATAATTTCTATATCTTAATTGATAGTCTCTATTATGTGAGATACTGTAATCATACCTTCGTTTTGTTCTTTAAACACCGTTTCCTTTAGTTCTTTGAACATATTTATAACAGGTACTTTGAAGTTTTTGTCTGCTAAGTCCAACATCTGGGCCATTTGTGTTGTTTGCTTCCCATACACACCTGTTTCTTTGCATACGTAGTTATTTTGTTGTTGCCGTTGAAAATGGATGTTTTAGGTAACATATTGTAGCAAATTTAGATAATAATTCCCTCCCCTTCTGGGGGCTTGTTGTCATTGTGTGCTTTTTAATTTAGTGACTTGGCTGGACTAGTTCAATAAAATCTCTTCCCCTTGCAATGTGCAGACTCAGATGTTGCTCCTCAGAGGGCACAGCCTTGAGGATGCGAAGAGTCTCGTTAGTTACCAGGGATGACTGTGATTTTGGTCAGGTTCACTTTGGCTGTCACTTTTCCTGATCCCTCCACTACGTTTCTGGCTGGTATGACTCTATTGATATCACACACAGCTGTTGGTTCCCACTAATTGCTAGCTGACTGCTCTACTGTTTTTTATAACACTCTTGGGCATAAATTGCTCCACAGAGTTAGACTGATTTAAATAATGTTGGGCCCCTTTGCAGAATCAAGGTATTGTTAGATTTTAAATTTTGCTCTGAACCCAGGAGGACTTCTTATCTGCCTTTCCTTGGTTTCCTGTATTAAACTTTTAGCTGATGCACTGGTTTTGCTTGTTGTTACTAGTATCAGAAAGCCACCAGTTTCCTCTTACTTGCTCACCACCAGGGTCTCCATTGCTTTTCACATGCTCTGTTTCAAATAGTCAGTCCCCTCCAGGAGGGCTACAGAGATGTTATTAAGTCCTGCCTCTCGCTTTGGGCTGAACCTGTGCACCACTGTACTGGAGCTGGGGTTGGGAAACAATCAGCTTCTCCTGAAAAGACCCTCCTAGATCTAAAAGTGGGGATTTGGTCAGGGATGGTAACCCCTTGTCTTCTAGGTTTGTCCCTTTAGGTGTGAATCTTTATCCCTGTGAGAGAGCTAGGGTGGGGACAATGAGGGTCCAGTAGTCTCAGGCTGTCATGTCTGAGGTACAGCTTCCCCATGAACAGAGGATGAGAAGAAGCTCCAGTCCATTCAGTTGCGCCTGCCTAGAGTTTCTGCAACATGGAGCCAGAGGAATGAGAGACGCTGAACTCCTTTCCTTCCTGGGGTGAAACTGTTGCCCTACACTGGGAGCTGGAAAAGCAGGTACCCAGTGTTCTTGGTCACACTTGTCTAGAGTAAAACTTCTATCATATTGGGGTGGCAGGATGGGAGGGAAGGAGACAGGTGATGGGAGTAGGTCATGGCTCAGATGCAAAAGTTTCTCACTGTTCTCAATGAGATTGAGTAGATTTTTTTAAATGTGTTTCTCTATTTGCTGTGTGCCCTTAGGATAATGTCTAAAGACTTAAACAATAATTAAAATTTTTTTTCACCAGCTAAAAGTGTTTCACCGGGAAAAGAGTCTACCACACTCCTCACATGGCCATTTTACAAGGCCCTCGCCAGCATGAGATGTATTTTACCTAAATATTCTATTTATAAATTGTATCAACTACTTAAAAATTTTATGTAAGACACAAAATTAGAAAACTTAAATGAAGCTAAAGAGGAGAGATTTGAAATAAATAAGGAGGGGAGGACATCAAACTGTAATGATGGTGTTAGTATAACTGAATACCAGTCTCACCGCTCTGAGCTTCCTGGTGTTCAAAGCACGGTATTAACAGCTATCATTTATTCATTGGCAGGACTGTATCAGGTACTTTTCATAAATTATGTTGAACTTTCATAATAACTCCACATGGTAAATGGTATAATTTCTGACTTATAAATGAGAAAACTGACCCTCATATAGAGAGAAAGCAGAAGACAGGGACTGACTAAAATTCGAGTCTATTTCGTTCCAAGTCTGTATTCTTCATGCTCTATATAAAAGACAACATTTAAATTAATCTAGAGAACTATTTTCCAGGAATTAAATTCTATGAGAATTTTAGGAATATTAAATAGGCAACCCTGATTAAACATTTGATCAGATTTTTTTTTTTTTTTTTTGGCATGGCTATTACACTTGCTGATTTGTTGAGGGTAAAGGAAAGTAACTAGTTCTCTTTCAAAGTTTGTTGACTCCTCAGTTTGTTTTGAGTAGTTTTCTGGGATTTTTCTTAATCCTGCAAAGTTTGTTTAGCTACATTATCAATAACACCATTATGCAGTGACTGTGTTCAGTACAAAATGTATGAGTTACCTTGAAAAACACAACATACAATTGACCTATAAACAATGTGAAGGTTAGAGGCATCAACCCCCGCAGAGACAAAAATCTATGTATAACTTTTGACTCCCCCAAAACTTAACTACTAATACCCTACTGTTGACTGGAATCCTATCAATACCATAAATAGTTGATTAACACATATTTTGTGTATTATATGTATTACATACAGTATTCTTACAATAAAGTAAACTAGAGAAAGAAAATGTTACTAAGAAAATCATTAAGTAAGAGAAAAATACATTTACAGTATTTATTGAAAAGAACTGTGTATTAGTGGACCCATGCAGTTCAAACCTGTAATGTTCAAGGGTCAACTGTATTTATTTTGATTCAACAAACAGTATTTAGTATAATAATTTTCTATTTTCAGTTTAGCCCTATTAGATTCTGCAACATTAATATTTTTCTAAAATGGGGAATTGAGTTAGAATATCAGATTAAGGAAAAATTTCTCCTCTATTAGGCTTTTTATAAGATATCAAACAGCATATAAATAACACACCAAAATGAGGTGGCTTTACATCATAAAAACATGTCAGATACATTTATAATAAATTAATAAAAACCCATACGTATTAATTTCAAAGATATAAGAGTTCTAGCTCCCTACATCCACAACAGAAAAATTCTGCTTGTTAAAATCAATTATGTTTTGAATCAATACAATTTTCTTAATTTCATGATATCCTGATGCAAAGCAGTTCATATTATAAAAAGAAAAAACCTAAAATACCAGATTACTTTTAAGTCACATTAAGACACCCAAGATTTAGCTACCAACTAAATAAATATTTGGCTAATTTCTAAACTACATTATTTAACAAGAGTACACAGACTCTACTCTGATGGGAATACATACATCATACACTGCATAAATGGGTGGAGTATTGTACACGCATCATTGTTTTTAGTTCAGTGTTTTGTTCAGATTACCTTCCAGGAGATCATCGTCGTCTATGCCTTTGACAATCTTTGATTTGTAGTCTCGGAAAAACATGTATTTTAGCAGTCGTCTAAGTTTTTTCTATTAAAAATATGAAATAAATAAACCTTATACATATATTCACTTCGCTGATTAAAAACTACTATAAGTAAATTTAATAAGTTTGTAACACAAGATAATTGCAGAAAATACAGCAATTCTCACCATAATACTATGTAATAAAAAATGTAGTCATCAAATAAAACATAAGAGCTGAAACACAAGCATTTTTAAAATCACTTTTCATTTGTAAGTATCTCAATGCTCCAGAATCATAATTACCTTTATTTTTTTGGTCTTATAAAAAGTTTTACATTCTCTCTGAAGATTGTGATAAGTATCACACTCTCCATACTAACCTGACTATACTGGATTTATGGAATTTTGTACACATTCAAGACCAAATTTCATTTTAAAAATGATTCATAAACAATCTAGACAAGGAGTTTATAACAATTGCGTTAAAAAGCCACGAACTCTCTGTTTTATTGTTTTTTTATTTTTTGAGAATCTTTTATTTAGAAGAGTTGGTTTATGGTTTGTAGTTTTGGAAAACATTCTGTAATCTGAGAAACATTTTTATGAAATCAAAGCAGATTAATGATGGCATTAATGATGGCTTTCTTTAGTTTTATTAGAAGACTATAATACTGCTCAACTCTAAAAGTAACTAATAATACCTTGTAATTTGTTGTGTGCTTACACTTAGAATGTATTATCACTGGTTCCTGACCTTCAGGTTTAAGATTCCTAATAACAGCTGAAACCTATCGCATTTTACAAAGCTCTTTTTTATAACTTGATATTTTCAATAGCCCTGAGATATAGACAACTATAATCTCCCCTTAACATATAGGGAAACTGAGGTTAGAAATAGTCTTAGCAGGGTCAGAAGTAGAACATAACCTTTGAACCTCAGTTTCTTCATTGACAAAGAAAGCAAAGTACCTACCTTACAGGACTATTGCGTGGAATAAATACGCTGCCTAGTGTAATATGTAAAACATAGTAGGCAGTCAATAAATATTGCTTTAATATAAACTGGAATTATTAAGGTCTTCTTGTACCCTTCTTTTCTCTTGCTGATTCCATTCAGTACTTTAGATTTTATTTTGTCTTATATTACACCTATGTAAACTACTTTAAATTGTTTTGAACACGGCAACATATAAATAAAACTATTATTTTGAGGAGAAAGATGAGAACAATGGCTACTCTCGTAGGACGGCAGTGTTCTTGGTTGCTGAAAAGATTCTGGTTATGAGACCTTCTGGAGAGTAGAAAGGCATTGTCGATCAGTGTACGTTCCTGAAGTTTCAATATGACTTAAAAATTTAAATTCCCCAAAAGGAAGGAAAATGTGTCAATGTGTATTTTGTTTTTGTGCTAGCCTCTTTACGTCTGTCAGTGAAAAAGAAAAACTGGAGGCGTTCATTCTGTAAAGCGCTGATGCTAACTCCATTGTTCCCCCCAGGCATCATAAAGAATCTTAGCCCAGGGTCCTCATTTCTGCCAAGAGCACTTTCAGGCTGCTTCCTCACCGCACCAGTGCTGTATAGTGCCTTTTTCTCCTTAGTCCTCCAACTAGACCGATGTCAGTAAGTCCTGTATTATCTTACTATTCGCTATCTCTCTGAGTTTTTCCTCCCTATCCACTTCCAGAACCATCATAGTAACCATATTTGCCTTGATTACTCAACCAGCGTCCTGCTTAGTTCCTTTGCATTTGCTCCATGTAAGTGCATGAATCTCTCCCCAGGCAGAAACCTCTACTTCCACAAATCCTACAGCCTCTCCATTGAATCATACAACTTTAAAATGCTGTGAGTCTTAAAATGCTCCTCCAAATAAATCGTACAGATTTTCTAAACCAGATTATAGTTTCTTAAAAGTTAAGATATTTCTTTGCTCTTCCTTTATATTCCTCATACTATCTAAGAATTAATGAAATAAAAATTAATAAAATGTAATGGTAGATTGGTCAGGTAAAGTCTGTAGATCTCTGAATGCCATTGTATAAGGAAGAGAAAATACTTGATCCAAGTTAATCTACCTTCAATCAATCAGAATGAAAGGTTTTACAGATACAAAGTGACTCGATATTAGAAAGGATGTAAACAAGGTTATCCAAAAGGTCAGATGGGATGGCTTTTGATTAAAAAAACCCCGAAAAACAGAAAAACAACAACAAAAAAACAGAACCACAAGGATACAAAAAATGGTGTTAGAAAAATAGATAAGTATAATTAAAAGGCCAGGAAAACGAATGGAAAAATGAAAAATGCACCATTAGGAACTACGTATTGTTTGCTGACTTGTGATAGTATCTACTATAGCACACTGTGGTTAATCATTTAGTTTTTTTTAACATGTAACTTTTAGATGAAACTCTTATTAAAAACTAGTAAAAGTTTATAAAATATTTTCAACTAGCTATTCATGGAAGATAGTTATGACAAAATTAAACATGTAAATAAATACCAGCTTAGATATTTTAATACCAGAGTTCAAAGAATAAGAAAGATAGATCTTTAATATGTATCTATATCTCCTCTACATTATGGTATACACTTATGCTATTGGAATATTCATCTTGATTGATTGGCTATTTCTTATAACTTAGTGTCACAGAATAACCTTTGTATTTCAAGTTAAAAAAATTACTCTATGAAGGCCTGTAATAACGTATAAAATTAGAAGAAAAATAAATATGCCACTCAGTGTTAACTATCTCATTCATCAAAACAGTCAATATTCAATAAATATTATGTAGCAATGAAAATGCCTAAATAGATGTTTAAGGATAAGTGAGAATTAGTTATCAGCATAATTTTACATAAGTGCCCTTGCCCATGTCAAAAGAAAAAAATCAATTTGTAAACCATTTTATTGTGTCAACTATGAAGACTAAAACATCACTTCAGTAGTTATGATTCCAATTTGAAAGCTGTATAACCAGGATACACAGTTTATTTATATAAGTGTAATTAAGCCCCAAACATGGCAGTTTAATACAATTAAATAGTTTTATATTTCTTTCATCAAAACAGTCAATATTCAATAAATATTATGTAGCAATGAAAATGCCTAAATAGATGTTTAAGGATAAGTGAGAATTAGTTATCAGCATAATTTTACATAAGTGCCCTTGCCCATGTCAAAAGAAAAAAATCAATTTGTAAACCATTTTATTGTGTCAACTATGAAGACTAAAACATCACTTCAGTAGTTATGATTCCAATTTGAAAGCTGTATAACCAGGATACACAGTTTATTTATATAAGTGTAATTAAGCCCCAAACATGGCAGTTTAATACAATTAAATAGTTTTATATTACCTTATCTTTGCGCATCAAAAACAGAAGATCTTCGGCAGATATTACCCTTGCTCCCCGAAGTTGTGAAACTTCAGCTGCTTGCTGTAACTAACAACAAAGGAAATTTAGGAATTTTTCTCAATAGTCTAAATTAAATATACTACAGTTGTGATGTCTCAAGAGAGAAAAATAGAATAAGAGTTAAAAACTTTTGGGAATAATCCAGCAATCACATTAGTGCTTTTAAAAGTAAAATGTCTTATGTTTTAAGGTATAAAAAAATGCAATTAAATTAACTTATAAGCCCACCTGTAACTGATACAATAAACAGAAATCCTTGATTTCTTTCATGCAAAAGAAAAATCATGTGCAGCTTCCAGAAATGCATTAATGCACCTGAAAATAATTTTATGAAATTTTATCCTCACATCCATGTGAGCAATGGTTTCACTCAGTATCACTAGTTGAATAAGTATATTATTAATCTGAGCTCCCATGCTGGTATGATTTGAAATAGGCCCATTCAGAACTTTAAAAGATCAACAAAAACAGTAGCTGTTTCTAATATCCAAAGGAAAAAAAATAGTTTTAGTTTTGGCAAGTCTTCAGTGGGCAAAGGCTTCAGTCCATAAATCATAATATGGGACTGCATTAATTTCTTTCCACACTAATCATATGCGCACAAAAAGTTAACTGTATCTGGAATGCACAACACAAAACATACTGCGTGAAAAGTTAGATTCCCCCTGAAATATTCATCTGGGTCTTTATATCTACAAAGTTGAGAGTTTTCTGGAATTCAGAAGTCCTAGAAACACAATCTTACTTGAAAATGACCTGGAAAATAAAAGAATGTGAAAGATGATAGTTCTATTTTTTGGTACAGGCAAAATCAGTTTCTTATTTTGATTAGTTGGAAGAAACATAAAATATATCCAGCTGAAAAAAAAGAAAGATGCTGGAGAAAACACTACAAAAATGTGCCTGTAACTTCTTCCAAACTTGATCAAACTATGGTGATTGCACCAAAGCAACTCTATCCAGTATTATAAAAACATTTACATATTTCCTGAATGCATCCTTCTTTGAAAGGAATAAATCTACCACATATTACTGAGAACTAATCTTTTAAAAGTGACACACTGTTATCTTAACAATTATAAGAAATCAAATAGTGCATTTGTACTATAGAAATCCTGCTTGAATGTTTAAGCGATTTTGCTAAGTAAGCTTCAAACCTTGTCTAAATACACAGACTACAAAATAGACTACAAACTCCCTATGTGTCAGCCTTACCACTGAATTTCCTGGATACTGGTGGTTGGTATATAAACATAATTCTACCTAAATATAGAAATTTAAATTTAACTGTGAACCATTTAAAAAGAAATCTTAGAGGAAAGGTTTTTAAAAAGATGATGTATCTACCAAGAAAGAACCAAGTTTTCAGCACGAAAAATTTGAACACATTTTTTTGAAAAACTGGAAGAACATCAGGGAAATACGTATACACGTGTTTTTCCCCCCAAATATAAATATTTCTATCACAGACTAAACTAACACACAATCAGTATGGAGAAAATATGAGCTCAGTATCCATTTGTCTGCGCACATATAGAGAATCAGGAAGAAGCAATGTCAAGTGACTATTTTCTTCAATGAAGGATGGTGATGATTTGAAAACTGCAAAGTACTATGCAGATATAGGTAATTTTATTCATGTTAGGAAGGATCAGGATGAGTATATATCCCTAAATAGTTTTCCCAGTTAGTCAACTTTTTACCTACACTACATATAATCTGTATTTATCACCTTCTCAAAAATGTCTGTTTACAACACATTCACTAGGTAAAAAAAGAGAGAATGAAAACTAAAAACATAGAAGAGTTAGACTTTTTAAAGTGGCTTTTCAAAACCAGGACCCAAGTATTGTAGAGATCTGGTCTTTATGTCATGGTAATGTTGTCATAATTATCAGGAACACTTTCGTTTACATCTGGCCGATTTGCTAACTTCCTCACCTAACTGAGGATCCTACTAGCAGGATATCCCCTGGCATTCACTCTCACACCCTGGACTCCCAAGGACAGAACGCTCAGGACTGACACTGATAACTGTGTTAGGTCACCACGCTCATCTGGCCCTGATGTGTCCCATGTTCCAAATTTCTCTCTCCCAAACACTGACCTCCACTTCTTTACTGAGCGAAGAGAGCAACTTTATTAGCTAATTACAGTGATCACACTAAAGTGTGTATGACTTGTTGGCTTACTTCCAGAAATATTTGTCTACATCTACTAGAAAGAGAGAACAACACAAGCTTAAAAAACAGGTTAGCAGCGTGACAGTGCAGTTCCACAGGAAGCTGAGCTCAGGACTGGTGCATTTGATGAGAAAACGATATTAGAACCAGAAAACCAAATTAAAAATATTCCTAATACCTTCAGTGCTTAAAAAAAAAGTTGATTCTGTATTCTAAAAAAAGTCCCTCAATTTCTTAATCCTTGAAAATAAATGGAAGTTATACTTCATTACTTACTGTAGCAAGTGACATATTTCTGGCAATAATTAAAATAACATAAAATAACGGTGCATTTTACAATTTTTATTACAATAAAAGCAGTTTGCATTTAATTGCATTATAAAATATGCAAGAAATGATAGAGCAGAGAAATATGTTAAGACTAATCAATAGTTGAATGAGTATACAAAGCTAATTTTTGAAACTATATGGATTAAGGTATAGTAATAGTAACTTTACAGAGATTTATTTGTAATTTAGTAAAATAATTTGCTAAAAGACATTATTATTCTACCACAATAGCAACTCACTTACAACATTTGTTTTTTGTGATAAATATTATTTCGATTCTTCAAGGTAAACTAAAAATAATATACTTGTAATAACTGTTTAAAAGACAAGAATTTCCCCTAGCATATTAACATTCATCACGTTTACATTTTAATATTTTATGATACTCCCTTTGGAAACTGAGGATTAAAAGATGCACTTTAAATTTTACATGTCATCTTAAATGACACCTTTGCTTCCCACAAATAAATATCTTCTCAGTTTCTCAGTGCTGTCAATGACTCTCGTATTGAAACTCAATTTTTTCTCTCTATTATATTTTCATCAACTTCTGTAGATTTTGTTGTTTGTTTTACTCTGCTCAGGGTCTTGAATTTGCTCTCTACTTCCATAGCATTTATCCTAATCTAGGTCTTTGGGGCTTTTTGATTACTGGTTTCTAAATTTCGGTGTCTCCATATTGCAATGCATCCTAGATGTTAAGTGCTAAAATGATCTACCTCAAATATAATGTCCACAAATCTTGTTCTAGGATCTATGATAATGCACTATTACTTAACTTCAATGTGGTCTTTAAAGCCTGATTGACTCATAGATTTTCCCCTCTACATTCATTCTCAGAATCTTCCTTGTTTTTCCCTCATATTGTTCTACATGTCAGCTCCAATAATTTCAGTTTTATCTTTATGCCTTTGTGTACTTGTGATGGTTAATTTTTTTGTGTCAACTTGACCGGGCCATAGGGTGCTCAGACATTTGGTCAAACATTATTTTAGTGTGATTTTGAGGGTGTTTCTGGATGAAGTTAATATTTGAATCCATAGATTGAGTAAAGCAGATCATCCTCCCTAATGTGGGTGGGCCTCAACCAATCAGGTGAAGAATTGAATACAGTTATGAGGCACTGAATGGTGGGGCTACATTCTGAGAAATGCATTGTTCCAATGTTCACTGCAGCTTTGTTTATGATGGACAAGACATAGAAACAACCAAAGTGTCCTTTGATAGATGAATGGATAGAGAAGTTGTGGTATATATACACAATGGAATACTATTCGGTGGTAAGAAGAGGTGATATAAGAACATTTGCGAAAACATGGATGGATCTTGAGATTATAATGCTAAGTGAAATAAGTCAGACAGAAAAAGTAGAGAACCATATGATTTCACTGATATGTGGTATATAAAACTGAAAACAACAAAAGAACAGGAAAAACAAAGAAAACTCACAGACACAGACAATAGTTTAGTGATTACCAGAGGGTAAGGGGGGTGGGGGGTGGTAGATGATGGTAAAGGGGATCAATATATGGTGATGGAAGGAGAACTGACTCTGGGTGGTGAACACACAATGCGTTATATATAGATGATGTATTATAGAATTGTACAGCTGAAATTTACGTAACTTTGCTAACAATTGTCACCCCAGTAAACTTTAATTTAAAAAGAAAGAAATGCATTGTTATGCACTTTTGGCATTGTGTGAACATCAGAGTGCACTTACACAAGGCTAGATGGCATAGCCTACTCAACATCTAGACTGTATGTATATCCTATTATTGCTTCTAGTGTACAAGCCTATACAGCACGTTACTGTACAAAACATGAGATTAAACCAAGCACAAGAGAACATGATGCAATAAGAGACTCAATTAACACAAGCCGTATGAAGCTCCTGTCGGGATAACATGGCATACTGTTTTACAGCAAACTTTTTTTTTATTTATAAGGAGAAAGAGTACACTCTAAAATAATAATTAAAAGTATAGTAAACACGAAATAGTACCATAGTCATTTACTATTATTATCAAGTATTACAGACCGTATAAAATAGTATGTTCTATACTTTTATACAGGGTGCAGCATAGTAGGTTTGTATTCCTTAGCATCACCACAAACACATGAGTAATGTGTTGCGCTATGATGTTACAACGTCAGTGGGTGACAGGAATTTTTCAGGTCCATTATAATCTTATGGGACCACAGAATTTAGGATTTCTCAGACTCCATAATCATGTGAGCTAATTCCACATAATTAATCCATCCACTCATCGACCCATCCATCCATCCACACTTATACACGTATCCTATTGGTTTTGTTTTTCTGGAGAACCCTAATACAGTACTTTACTCCAATTATGAGAAATTCTTGATTCTTTGTGGAATGTAGCACTTTCTTCTTTAAAATATAGGCTTCAAAATAACTGTCTCAAAGAAAAAAGATCTATACTTATGTTCATACAATGCACTGTTTATTACTTAACCGCAGCACAGAACTTAAGAGGTGTGATCAAACAATAAGGTGAAAGTTTAAGTAAAAATAAATTCATTACAGCAAAAGACGCATTGCCATTAATCCCCCTCAGAATACTCCCTCTAGCTTCAAACACACTCATTCCATTGTTCTTGCCACTTTCTGAAACAGTTCTGGAAATCCTCTTTTGTGAGTGTCTTTAGTTGTGCTGTCATGGCTACCTTGATGTCCTGAATCATTCTGACTTTGGGGAAGAGCCAGAAGTCACATGGTGCCAGATCCAGTGAATAAGGTGGATGAGGACACACCGTAATGTTTTCATTTGGCAGAAATTGCCGTACCAGAAGCCATGTGTGACACGGAGCATTGTCATGATGGAGGATGATTGACGGCACACTTTAAAACACACCTTCTCTCAACTGTAGCACACACCGGACTGACTGCACTGAACAAGCTGAAACTTGTCACACACTGTTACTGAGGTTTGATGGGTCCTTTCCTGTATTGAAGATCACTGCCTTTCCGTTGGATGGCACTCAGCAGCAGCATTCACCGTATTTGCTGATCACAATGGAAAGGCTCCATGTCACACATCGCTTCTGATACAGCAATTTCTGTCAAATAAAAACATTACTGTGTGTCCTCATTCACCTTATTCACTGGCTCTGGCACCATGCGACTTCTGGCTTTTCCCCAAAGTCAAAATGATTCAGGACATGGAGGCAGCCATGACAGTGCAACTAAAGACACTCACAAAAGACTTCCAGAACTGCTTCAGAAAGTGGCAAGAATGATGGGATAAGTGTGTTTGAAGTGAGGGGGAGTATTTTAAGGAGGATTAATGGCAATGTGTCTTTTACAGCCATAATTTTTTTTTTAATTCAAACATTCACCGTATTGTTTGATCACACCTCGTATATGCTCAGTTTACCTAACATTCTCACCTTCCAACTTCCTTTTGAATAATTTCTCTAGGTCTAAGACCACCATTCTCCATAGGCTGTTTATAAGTCTTAAATGCTGGCAATCTATTTTCCCTCAATGATTTTCAGTTCTCCCATCTATAATAAAAATGAATTGGGCTACATGAAGTCAATAACTGGTGCATTTGGCTAGGACTCATATAAATTCAGCAGAAAGATTTCTCTAAAGTTACAAAAGGTTTTAAAAGTATAGCAAAATTAGTTTGATGATTTCATAATTATTAACATCCTGAAAGTATTCCCTTTTAATCACACTTATGCTACACTTCTTTCTTTTGGTTTCCGGCTAACTCCTTGGATCTTTCCTTTTTGAGGATAAGTAATAACTAAGCACTAAGAGGTAGGAGCTGTTGAAAGCTGTGCAAATCTTAGGCTATGTTGTCACCTGGCCTAATATTTATCAGGTTGGCGCAAAAGTAATTGCAGTTTAAAAGGTTAAAAATAATTGCAAAAACCACAATTACTTTTGCACCAACCTCATATTTGGCTATCTTTCTATCTATTGGTCCATCCTGCACTGTTTACAAAGCTAGATTCCAGGTTAGACTATGAAAGCACAGCTCTGCTTGCAACCACACTTGTCAGCTACAGGTAACCTCAAGGATCCTCTCTGAATCCTCCCTGTTGTGACTGAAGGAACTAGGAATTATCTGGATGCTAATTTTAGCTCTACCACTAAGTAACTGTATAACTTTAGATACATTAAATAACTTCCCTAGATTTATAAGTTTATATGTTTCTTTTTCATTTGAAATGGATAACCAATGATTTTGATGACTAGTAGTTCACAATCTTAGTAATACTAATAGCTTCCATTTATTGAGAACCTAATTTGTAGCAGGCACTTTGCTAGGTGTGTTATAAATATTGAACTATAATTCTAAAAATTTCTATCCAAGTTAAAATGTGTATAACATTAAAAATCATATAATACTCTATGTTCTGTAATGACAGGCAGGAATACTTTGCCACACTTCTTTCCAATCTATAATTCTGCTTCTAGAGGCAACTACTTTCAACTTGTTCTGTTACTTACCTCCATATTTGAAATACGCGTATAATGCTTGTTTTCTTTATTTTCAGCTTTAAATACTATCAATTGACTTCTTGCCATAGAAAAATGAAGATGTAGTGTTTTCATGATGACTCACATTTGACCATCTTGTGCCCCCCTCTTGATCTTATAAATTTTAATTTTTTGTTATATTAATATACAGTGCTTACATTATGACTGAGTAAACACTGTTATAGCTTGGTAACACTAATCAAATTTGGTTTTACAAGTTAAATTTTTTTTTAGTTAATAATTTCCTTGGTTTGCTTTTTGCTTAGTTTTTGTTTTGTAACACTATTCATGCCAAATTCTTTGAAAGATTTGAAACATACAAGAATTCCTTTCAATTTCATTGTTTTTGTTTTCCCCCAGAGACACTGCATTTGGAGCCCTCTAGACTCTTCAATAGTTCTATTTGGAGTCTCGATTTCTTGTTCTCTCTCTGTTAGGATAATTTTGGTAGAACACATTCTCAGAAAGTTTCTTTTCTCATTTTTGAGCACAGTTATAATAGCTGCTTTAAAAATCCCTGTCTGCTACTCTCAACATCTGGGTGATCTTGGAGTTAGTCTCCATTTTTCCTATTCTTCTGGGTATGCGTCATGCTTTCCTGTTATTTCATATTTTAAGGAATCTGGGATTTTATCGTAGGTACTGTGAATGATACATTGTAAGGACTCTGGATTCTGTTATGTTCCTCTGAAAAACACTGATTTTTAAAAAAACAAAGCAGTTAATTAGACTCTCTTTCCTTCCCCAAGTGGTAGGTTGCAGCTGAAAATAGTATTGTAAGAAAGGGAGCATGGGAAATAAATTTATGTACGATCCTGTATGCCTGCAAATTTATTTATGCCACCTTTTTATTCAATTGATAATCTATCTGGGTATAGAATTTGAGATTAAAAATCATTTTCCCTTAGAATTTTAAAGGCACTGCTCCATTGTCTTCCAGCTTAAAATATTGCTGTTGAGAAATCAGCTATTGTTTTGATTCCTAAGCCTTCGTGTGACTTTTTTCCTGCCAAGAAACTTTTGCTATTGTTCTCTTTATACTCGAAATCCTGAAATTTCATGGTGCTACCTTGCTGAGGATTTTTCTTAATGTATTTTCCTGGTACTCATGGGGCCGCGGGGCAGGGGGGAGATTTTTTTGGATTGCTTTCAAAATTTCTTACCTTACATTTTCTGGGTTCTTCCTAGAATGCCTATTAATTCAATGTTGGTAGTTGTTGTGCCTTGTATCTTCAATACACGAGTTCCTTTGATTCAACCTCCCCAGAGCGTAATGGCAAAGGGGTAGCTGACCGCCTATCTGGTTTTGATAGGGCACTGGGATAAAAATTGCTTCTTCACTTTCTGCCAATCCTCCTGTTTCTCATCTACCCAAGACTTCTTTTTCAGAGGTACCTTTAATCCTGATCTTTTCCAGGTTCCAGTGTTTCATTTTTCTTAGATCTGTTCAACCTTCAGCATTTCTATCCACTTTTAAGCTTCCATAATTTTCTTGACCTTTCTCATCAGCTGCTTAGGCTGCTCACATTGTCTTTGTAGGTTTATGCCTTTTACATTACAGTGGTACCTCGGTTTTCTAATGTAATCCATTCCGGAAGACTGTCCGAGTTCTGAAACGTTTTAAAACAGCCGACAGCTAGGCCTCAGGATCTGTACTCAACGGAAGCTGCGTGACATGTTCGATTTCTGAGGCGTGTTCGAAAACCGAAGCATTTACTACCGGGTTTAGGGTATTCGTAAACTGAAATATTCGTCAACAGAGATGTTCAAAAACCAAGGTACTATTGCATTTTATTGTCACTTAGTGGAGTTTTGAGAAAGTTTTAAGACAAGGACATTATCACCCATGTTTAAACAGCTGTTTAAAGGAGTATTCCTTTTTTATGTGAACATTTATTGACTGTACTATCCTATGCTTCATGTTTTCTCTACATTATCTAATTTAACCCTCATTGGCAAACCTATGAGAGATGTCCAGGTACACAAATCTAGAACTGAATAATAAATGCTTAACATCAAGCCATTCATCTTTCTCTCCAAGGTTAATTTCTTATTCAGAACACAGGAAGGCACAATCACTAAATCAGGCCTTATAATGCATAGAAAAGTCTAACCACAAAAACATCTATCTGCCTTTCAAAACATTTTCATTGCTGGAAAATAAATGGTTGACAAAAAAAAAAAAAAAAAAAAGGTTTGAATAAAAACATCCAAGTCAATTGCTTCATGCAGACACAGCTTAAGGACTGAGAACTCAACAAGTGTTTAAAAGGAAATGGATTTGTAACTAAATACAGTTAACATTCAGAATACTATAAATGTTAGATATTTGACTTAGTATTTTCCTATCATATGATCTTCTTTTTCTTTGTTGGTGACTGGCCTTTCACTGTCTTAGACATTTGAAACATAAACAAGCATATAAATTGATAAAAGATGTGCCTAACTTTTTACAGTTTCATTTTAACTCTTCTTTTAAGACTAGGAAGTCAAACACAGTTAAGTCAGGTTTTAAAAAAATACGATAATGCTATAATTATCAGTATCTCGTAGCTCAAAGGGAAAAAAAAAAAAAATATATATATATATATCTCCCCAAGCCATAATCATTATAAGCCTGCAAAGCTTAAGAAATGTCCAGTAAACAATGGCTGCATTTACGGTATAAGAACAGCAATCTGGACAAGGAACTAATTCTTTGGTTCTTCTTGTTTAAATGTGAAATTAGGAAAACAACGGCCATTTGAAAGTTTCCTTTTAAATTGTTTTGCATATAAGTTTTAAATACTATAATATATGATACTTTAAATTCTACACTATACTAAACTATATTATAGATTAAATACTATACTATTAACTAACTATTGGTAAAACTATTTAAAATTTAACCATTTACTATTTAACTATTAAAACTAAAATACTATTTATCTAAACTAAAATATGATTAAAATTGTAGAAAAATGGCAGCAGATCTTGAATTTGTTCAACATTATATACCGCTACCTTTCAGTTACCCAATAACTGGAAAATGATACAGTTTAAAAGTGCAAAGATATAAATTTAATTTGTATTTCTTAAAATTTAAAAGCATAAAAATTTTTGGTAGCTGACAAAATGTGTACTTTCCTTGTCCACATTTAATAACGCCTCTTGTTTCTTTATTTTGCTTTTCCTATTTCTTGGCATCTCTGTGCCTCCCTCTATATTCCTTTCTGTTCACACTTCTAAAAAGGCATCCACTGAGAGTTGTAGCCATTAGTTATTTCTTCAAAAGAGAAAAATCTAACAGGTCAAAGACTGAGTTAATTACTGTTCTTTGGAATGCTGCCTAATTTTTTGTATTATAATCTGATTTCATTTCATCCTAGAATGTTTAGGAATAAATACAGGCCTTGGACTAAATCATCATGGTTAGATGTAATTCAAAAGCACTGAATTATGGCAGACCACACACAGACAAAAGTAATGATGAGAAAAATTAGAAAATGGAAAGAATAAAGTAATGTGAAATAATCATGAAGAAAAAGGAAAACTGATTTCTAATTTTATCTCTATTACTATTACCCTTGCTTTAGCAAAAGCAATTACATATATATATTTTGTTGCTGAGAAAACATATGGAGAAAGTGCCAACTTTATTATATTTTTTCTTTTTTCAAATTAAATTTACTGGGGTGATATTGGTTAGTAAAATTATATAGGTTTCAAGGGTACTATTCTATGTGTGTTCACCACTCAGAGTCAGTTCTTCCATCACCATATATTTGACCCCCTTTACCCTCTTCTACTACCCCTCTCCCTCCTTACCCTCTAATAATCACTAAACTGCTGTCTGTGTCTATGAGTTTTTGTTTGTCTTGTTTGTTTGCTGCTTTCAGTTTTATATCCGACATGAATGAAATTGTATGGTTCTCGACTTTTTTTGTCTGACTTAATTCACTTAGCATGATAATCTTAAGATCCATCCATTATGTCCCAAATGGCAGTATTTCATTTTTCCTTGGGGCTGAATAATCTTCCATTGTATATATGTATGATCTCTTCTTTATCCAAGTATCTATCGAAGGATACTTTGGTTGTTTCCATGTCGTAGCTACCACAAATAATGCTGCAATGAACATAGGGGTACATATTTATTTTTACGGATGTTTACAGATTTTTGAGTAGATATCGGCAAAAAGGATTGTGGGTCATAAGGTAATTCTATTCTTAAATTTCTAAGGAACCTCCACACTGTTTTTCATAGTATCTGTACCAATCTACATTCCCACCAACAGTGTACGAGGGTTCCTTTTTCTTTACATCCTCTCCAACACTTGTTATTCCTTGTCTTGTTGATAACAGCCATTCTAACAGGTGTAAGGTGGTATCTCATTGTAGTTTTGATTTGTATTTCTCTAATAGCTAGTGAAGCTGACCATTTTTTTATATTTCTGTTGGCTGTTTGTATGTCTTGTTGGGAGTTCCTGTCCTCTGCCCATTTTTTATTGGATTGTTCATCTTTTTGTTGTTGCATTCTATGAGTTCTTTATATGTTTTGGATAATTAGCTCCTTAGCAGAGGCATTGTTTGCAAATATCTTCTTCCATTTTTGAAGGTTTCTTTTTCTGTGCGGAAGCTTTTTAGTTTGATCTAGTACCATTCATTTATTTTTGCTATTACTTCCTTGCCTTTGGGGTCAAATTCATAACATCCTCTCTGAACCCAAAGTCCGTAAGTTTAGTACCTACGCTTTTTTCTATGCAGTTTATTGTTTCAGGTCTTATGTTTAGGTCTTTGATCCATTTGGAGTTAATTTTGGTATATGGTGACACATAGCAGTCTAGTTTCATTCTTTTACATGTGGTTTTCCAATTTTCCCAGCACCATTTATTGAAGGGGCTTTCTTTTCTCCATTGTAAGCTTTTGGCTCCTTTGCCGAAAATTATCTGTCCATATATCTGTGGGTTTATTTCTGGGTTCTCAATTCTATGCATTGGTCTGTGTGTCTGCTTTTCTTCCAATACCATGCTGTTTTGCTTATTGCTGCTTTGTAGTATAAATTGAAGTCAGGGAGTGTGATACCTCTGGCCTTGTTTTTTTTCTCTCAGGATTGCTCTGCCTATTGGGGGTCTTTTGTGATTCCATACAAATCTGGTGATTCTTTGTTCTATTTCTTTAAAAATATGCCGTTGGGATTCTGATGCGAATTCCACTAATCTGTCTATTGCTTTGAGAGAAAGTGCCAACTTTAGAATTTTAGAATTGCAGCTTCTGACGCTGGGTCTCAGAACTTGATCCATGTACAAGGAGGAAAAGGGTCTGCCATGAACTTCAGTTAAGGTACAGTTTCTTCTGTCAGTACTTATATCCTGAAGAATGTTCCAGAACATTTATATTACCTCCATTTTACATTCTAACTAACTCAGCGGATTATCTCCACATATAACACTACACAAATTGATTTCACAAGTGGTTTAATCAAGAAACTTAAAATAATTATTAGTTTAGAAAAAGTTTCTAGAACCATCTTGACTTTTTTCCTCTCATAAAATTTTTTTAAATGCCTATGGTTTGCTGTTTAAGTGAGATAATGTCATGCAGCATGTAGTAAGTCTGGAATAAATGGTATACATTTATTTAGAAATGAGAAATTTCAGGGCCATTGTAAAAAAGTTTAACTTCTGGTATGCATAACAATTAAAAGCTATTATTGGACTATTAGCACTAATGACTTATTTTACCATAAACAAATTTAGGATGTAAATAATTTGTGTGGATAAATACAGACATACATATATATGTATTTGTATGTATATATACTCTTATACACATATGTTTATACCTCACTAGAATCACTTTTTTACAAGTTTTAAGAAAATAACTCTTCTAAAGTTAGAGGGAAATACTATTATACATAGGCTTCTTCTGACAAAGAACTAATACTGTGTTTCTGTGAAAATAAGACCTACCCGGAAAATAAGTCCTAGTATGATTTTTCAGGAGTACATCCCCTGAACATAAGCCCTAATGCATCTTTTGGAGCAAAACTTAATATAAGACCCAGTCCTATTTTGGGGAAACATGATAGCTTCTTTTACAATTTCTCATGTTGAATCACCTCAACATGAAATATAATGCATGTCTTAGTATGCATATATTTTTGAAGCTATAGTTTTGAACGGAATAGCTGAACTTTCTGGTCCTTACGGCTTCTTGTGGGAACTAAAGATAAGTGGACATCAAATGAGCTCGAAAGATCCTTTGGCTTAAAAGTTCTGATTCCAGTATTTAACCCTAAGTATAGTTTACTTTTAATCACTTATATCTATGAGAGAAGAAATAAAAAAGAAGAATCACAAGAAGAAATAGCAGAACATGGTGAGATGCAGATGGGAGTCAATTTTCAAAGGAAAATCCACCTAGTTATGCCAGTGGAAACAGGAACCAATCCAATTAACTTTTAAGTGTGGAAGGAAGTATGAGAGTATACTAATATTTAGCATTAATGAGTTATTTTACCATAATGTTCTCCATGGTATACAAATCAGCAGGTGATATAGTTAATTATTCCAGTATCCTTACTCAATAGTTCCAGTTAAATTTGAAAGCCAAAGACAATTGCAAAATGGGATTAAAGCAATGCAATTATTAATACATAAAAGAGATTGAAGCCTATCCATTTCCAATTGGCCCTATGCTTTTATCATACGATGAACAGGGGTAATTTGCATATACTTCCCCCAGAGTCTGTCAGAGAAAGTTGCCCGCATGCAAATTTTGTATCCAAACACTGCTTGCATAGGAAAACCAATCAATGTTGTATATAGTATTTGTCAAATTAGATGTAGTATATGTAAAGCTAAAGGAAAAGTCTGGTTTCCTAGGCTCATATGTCAGTCCTATAGTCCACTCAAGAACTTAAAAGGTCATTAAAAAGGGCTCAAAAAGGTACAAATCTTGTTACATTCACATGTCACTGTGAAGATCAAATGAAATAATCAAATAATCAAAAAAGATCAAATAATGTGTGCAGGCACTTAGAGAACTATGAACACTATGAAAACATAAGATATTGCTTAAGGATGACCCATTCTTGGTTAGGGGTATGATGAAAGAGCAATCTATATAAGAAAAGGAAAAAAAGAATGTAGTGATAGTTTGGTAGACCGAGAAAATGGTGTAGAATTGCTACTAATGTGGAAACCAGGATGTTCTTGAGATTTATTCACATCTGGATAAAATGGTACAACCATCCAACAACACTCATACTGTACCATTCTGAGAAAGCAGACAGCACAGAGAAGATCGAACCCTGTCTACTTCAAGAATGCAAGTGTGGTGCCACAGCCGCTGTAGGGTCCCCTCTAACTCAATTACAGACCTAATAGCACCCTCTTTCCATGGTGCTTCTTGGGGACCTGGTACAACTTCAGCCAGCTTACCACTTATCACCCCATTTTGTAAAGATATCTTTTCCCTTTCAGAAAGGCTTCCCTTCCAGAATGCAAGCTATCCATTAAGGTGTGTTAGCATGAAGTGAAATGGTAGTTAAACAATTTGGCAGGAGGCACGGAAGACAATAAGCTATATGGCTGGGGTATGGAGAGAGGCATGGGGACGAGAGTTAGAACGGCTGTGGACTGTTGGGTCCCAGCACAGGCTGTGTGTGAATGTGGCCAATAACTAAACACAGTTGGGATTGTACTAACTAACCCAAACAAACAAATACATCAACAACCATAGGAATATAAAAGTTATCTTGCAGGGACATTAAAAAGAACACCGAGGAAGAAAAAATAAACATAGAAAAGATAATGCCTAAAACTCAACTCAGTATCTGCCCAACAACCGTGTTTCCCCGAAAATAAGACCTAGCCAGCCAATCAGCTCTAATGCATCTTTTGGAGCAAAAATTAATATAAGACCCGGTATTATATCATATTATATTTATTATATACTACATTACATTATATTGTATTACATTATATAAGATCTGGTCTTATAGTAAAATAAGACTGGGTTTTATATTAATTTTTTTTAACATTTTTTTTATTAGTTTCAGGTGCACAAAACAATGTAATAGTTAGACATTTATCATTTATACCCCTCACACAGTGACAACCTCTTATATTAATTTTTGCCCCAAAAGACGTATTAGAGCTGATTGTCCAGCTAGGTCTCATTTTCAGGGAAACACGGAAATATTGGTTTTTATACTTCTTTCTGTGAATTCTCAGGGCAGTGATATTACTAAAAGAGAAGTCACATTAGGGCAAATCTTCAAACCACAGTCTTGTAGATGAAGCCAAAATGAAATAAGCAAGCAAGGAAGTTAAAAATTGACTATTTTTAATTGAACACTGGTTGCTGGTTTGTTCAATGTACATATTAATGAGCATTTAGTAGAGGCCAATCACAGGGCTCAGAACTGCAAATTATGCTAATCAGAAGCAAAGCAAAGCAAGCAAGAAAGTAACAAGAAGAAAAAAATCAAAACATGTTTCCTAATCTCACAGAGTTTATAGACTGTGCTTATTTTTTTAGGTAAGATGTACAATGAATGACAGTAGATATTATGATTATTATAAAAATTTTATTTTAAATAAGTTAAACAAGTTTATGCTGAAAATCAGACCAAACAGGAAATAAGTACTATAATTTATATACTATATTGAAGAATACATGAAGCGAAAATCTTTGCAAATGTTCCACAATGAAGCCACAGACGACATTAATGTTACAAATCTGAACAGTCTCACATGTTTCTCAGATTCTCTAACATGTCTAAAGAAAATATGCTGACTCGTCTAGAGCTAGTTCAGTTACATTTTAGCCATGATGAATTTCCACTCTAAAGACAATTCAAAATGTGCCTCCTAGTCTCTAATCAGGATTTGGGGGGGGCAAATTCCTCAATTTTTACAATTCGTCTGATTGAATCTCAGCTAACATTTGTGTGTCTGGGGCATCTCTGGAGATGACCCATATGGAATCATTGATATTTATTTGAACGTATGTTTATCAGTTGGGGGCTTGGAAATAAAAAAAAATAGCATAGTTAAACTGGGCAATTGGAGAAGTTTAAACGGAAACTAATTACAAAGATGTGGAGAGGATTTAGGGAAACAACAAGGTATAATGTAGTAGCACCCTCCCTGGTCAAATAGGAACAGGAAACCAAGGCTTAGAGGGTTACCTGGAAGGTACCTCGCTGCACACCTGAACCTGAAAGCAGGAGGAGTCCACCTGACAGGGATACAATCAAGCTTGGCCTTACATTCAGCCCACTCTCAGCTCTCCAGCTGCTGCCTCCCACTCAGCTGGCAAGAGAGATTGAAAGAGATGAGGACACACAAAAGGAGGAAGGGTGAAAAGCGTGCCTGGAGGGACAAACATTAGATATCCATTATCATATGCGTCTGCAGACTTATCAAAGATAACCTTACTAGGACCACTTTCCCCCCTAAACACCTAAATTAGAATGTTTTTGTTCCTCTTTAAAAATACTTCTGTTCCGATAATTTAAAGTAGAAATGGGTGGGAAATGTCCACCTGCATGTAAACAGTGTGATCCAGTGATGGAAATTGTAACTCTAGATTCCAAAACTTAATTTAAGAAAGGGTAACACCATTAATAAGAGTAACAAGAACATAAACTAGCATTTATTGAATACACTACAAGATGTCTGAAATATTTTACATATTTCAAAAATTGTTAGTTCTTGTAATCTTTGCAAAACTCCTCTGAGTTAAGTTATATTAGAATTTTATAGATTTTTATACATAAAGAAACAGCAGCTCAGAGCATTTAAATGACTAAGATGGGATTTGAACAAGTCTGTCAGACAATAACTCCCCTGTTTCCACTATATTTCCACAGCTAGTAGACAGCTAACTTTTCCATTTTCCTCATGTAAACTCATATTTAATAGTTTCCTCATATAAACTAATATTTAAATATGTAAAATTCAGTAACTTGACCAATAAACATTTAGCACTTTACAGGACTTTAACAGAATTAGCAGTTTAATATAGTTTTATAGAGTTTTAACAGTCTGATAAATTTCTGTAAATATCCTTATGTAAGCATGTTTTGTTTTTTGGAATAGGGGAAGAATTTTTCATATGGTCTATAATAGATCTACTCGTAGACACACAGCAATTATTTTAGAAGTCTGAACGTGCTATTAAGACTTTAATTAAATTCAAAGTTTATCAGTTGATGTTTCAGATCTGACACTGGCTGTGTGAACTTGTGCTAAGTAATTAATGTGTCTTACCTTCAATTCTCTATTTTTAATATGGATGTAATGATATTTGTATTTCAGGGTTGTGTAAGGACCATATTAAATAATATATACAAAGTGTCTGGCACAGTTTCTGATTATTAGATTCTCAAGAAATATTCATTCCTGTCGTACCCTCACTATTTTCTCCAAAAAGATGTATGTAGCAGTTAATGTGAAAGGTGTTATTAGCACAGAGCCTTGACTAAAAGCCCTGCTCTCTGCCTCCTTACAGGTAAGAGTGGATGTGAAAAGAGGAATTTTCATTAACTAACTGGATTCAGGTGTCATATTATAGTTTCTGGTGTCTCCCTTATCCCCACAAATATTTATGCCATCTATGTATTTAAATAATTTTACTTATGTATTGCTATAATCATATCTATGAATTAAAAGTGAAAAACTAGAAAAAACTATTTACTTCCAATTCGTATCTATGAATTAAAAGTGAAAAACTAGAAAAAACTATTTATTGCCAATTTGTAAATAAATGTAAATAATTACCATAGATTCACAAATATACCACAGGTAGAAAATTTACTTCATATTTTTACCTTCTCCAAAGCATTTAAATCCAGTATATAGTATATTAAGACAGAAAATGAAAAACAAAGAAGGATAAGTAAGTTAGAGCATTAATCCAGGTCTAACATCCCAAAATACAACTTCTGGACGAGAAAAAGGAGGTACAGAAATTATTGAATTATTCAAGAAAATTTCCCCGAACTGAAGAATGTAAGATTCGAGACTGAATCTAATTGCTCAACATAATGGGTGAAAAAGGGCAAACCAAGTTCCAATCACTTACTCATTCACAAATATTTACTGAGAACCAGGCACCGTTCTCAACAGCAGGGATATAGTATTGAACAAAACAGACAAAGTCCACGCTGCCACAGAGCTTACATTTTAACGGTCAGGACAAATAAACAAATGAACATGTCATTATGCCAAAACAAAAAGAGTAAGCAGGATAAGGTGTGCTGGAGGGGTGCTTCTGGGTTGTTATTTTATATAGGGTGATCAAGGAAGTACTCATTATTAAGGTGTAATATGAACATAAACCAGAAAAAGGGGGTATGCACGTGGATATCTGGGAGAACATTCCACGCAGGGGGGCTAGGAAGAGCAAAGGCTGAGAAAGACCATGAGTGAACATGACGGCAGAAAAGAAAGGAGGCTAATCTGGTTCTAGGAAGGAGAGTGGTTAGGGATAAGATCAGAAAAGCAGCCACGGTGGGGTGGGGCACGTGTTGTAAACCATCCTGGATGTATCACTGTGCGAGTTCAGAATCCTGAGGACAGACAGCAGATACCAAAAACTGACCGAAATAATGGGGGGAAAAAAAGGTCAAATATACAGGTTAGATCATTAGAAATGTCATCTCAACAACAGCTTTTAACACCAGAAAGTAATGGAGAAATGCTTTCAAAATCCTGAGGTAAAATAATTTCTAACCTAAAAGTTTTCACATATAGGAGAGCTGTCAAGAATCTGTGAAGGTAGAATAAGGCAATTTAAGAAAGGAAGTTATATAAAAATTCACCTCCCTGGGCTCTTTCTTAGGAGGCTAAATGAACAATCTTCATTTAGCAAAATGAACAGTGTTCAGCAAAATAAAGGAATAAACGAAAAAGGAGGAAGACTTTTTGTTGGTGTACTTACTCCCTTGTAGAGCGTAATGTAGGACATAAGGGATCCCACAAAGAACAAAGGAAGCCCTCAACATGTGAAGGAAGATGTACACAGGATGGCGGAAGTGTAGCAAGCCTGAAGGGCAACCTCTCCAGGCTGGAGCTAGTGCACAGAGGAATCCAGGAGAGGAATCCCCGAATGATAACGGTATGGGACGTAATTTTTGATTTTAGATTGAGAAGAGACTGACACTTGTGACAGGTGGGTATGAATTACTGGTAGATAACACAGAAAAGTAAACAAAGGAGAAAGACAATTGTTGCAAGGAATACAAAATAAAAATTACAAGGAAAAATGCAAATTTGGCACACTACACAACTCAGCTATAAATTCTGGTGATCTCAGAACGGAAACAATGGAAACAATGACTAAAAACTAACCGAAAATTACAGTATGACTGTGTTAGGAGGCTGGATTAGGGGTGGCTGCAGTGAAAGAGGGGTGATGGAGGGAGAGGATGATAAAGGAAAAGAGAGGAAGAGATTGTGTATGAAAGTAGATGAAGAGAATGAGACAGAGAGGAGAACTTAAGACAGAACGAAAGGACAGTTTATTTCAGTGAGAACACACAGAATCATTTAATTAATGGTTTGACAAGCAGCTAATTATCTAAAGAGAAAAATGTAAGATTTCATTTTATACCATACCACATGAATTTAAAACTTAACATGTAAAAGAGAAAATGATAAAAAGCATGAAAGAAGATAACAGGAAACTATACAACTATCTATAGAACCCCAGGGTGACGAAGACATTCTTATCCATGACTCAGGGTTAACAAAGAAAATGTAGGCACTGGGACAGCTGGTGTCCAAAGATGTCCCGCAAGGACCAGCCCCTCCTGTATGTATGCTCTTATGTAGTTCGCTCCCACACTGAATCCGGCCCCGCCTGTGGTATGTTCTCACCAACAGAAAGAGGAGGAGGTGACATTCCAAGAATTACCTGCTTAGGCAATAAAAAGCTGCTGCAGCTTCTATTTTTGTACTTTTGGGAGTTTGGGGCTACCATGTAAGACTCTGCTGGACAGACCATATAAAGATACCAGGTGGAAAGGAGAGGCTCTGAGTCTACCCAGAGAAAGAGGGAGAGACGCTCAGCTTTCCTAAGAATCCTGGCCGGGACTCTAGATGACTTAGCTGGAGGTGCCATGTGACTACATCCACGTGACGTACTGCCAAGCAAGATGAGCAGAACACCTAGTCAAGTCAAGTCATCGAACCACAAGAAATAATAAAATGACTTTTGATTTTAATCCCACTATGTTTTGAGGTGATTTGTTACACAGCAAGGAACAAAAACGTAAACATCATGTAAGATGATCTAGGACACAAAGTATACAATCGAAGCATTAAAAAGACATCCTTATGGAAAGCTGGGAGTTCGAAAGAGAAATATAAACACATATGATTACATAAAATTTTAAAACATTTTCATGACACATTTGAAAAAATTCTGCAATGCAAATTTAAAAGATGTTAATATCAATAAAATCAAAAGCTTTTAAGAAATTTATAAGAAACTAATCCAATAAAAAATGGACAAAGGAGAGAAACAGGCAATTCAAAGAGGAGAAATTCCAAAAATTAAGCAACACAAAGATGCTCAAAGTTACTAGTAGTCAGATTATAAATTAAAGTAAAATGAGGTATTTCTTCACAGCAAGTATTTGGGCAAAAATTAAAAGGAGCGACAAGTACTGATGCTAGCAGGAATAGAGGAAAAGAACCTGACAATATATATTAAGATTAATGAAATAAACATATAATTAAAAACAATGTTTATTGATAGAGGAAATGTAAATAAATGATACACTTATGTTATGGTATATTCTGCAGCAATTAAAAAACAATGAAAAAGAGTTTCACTAGTTGACTTAAAGGGATTTTTAAGTACTTTTTAGCAAGCAAAGAAAGACACAGAGAAGTATGTATAACATAATCTCATTTTAATAAAACAAGTAACGATGAAAAAACACTATACATGTTGATGCTTCTATATATGTATACATGTATGTACATACGAATTATTAAAACAGGAAGAAAAACATGGAAGGATACCTAAAAGAACAAAATGGGTTTAGGATGCACGAGGAGAGCCAAATCAAAAAATGAAAAACATCCCTTAAAAAAAGCATGTATGATATGAGCACAGTGACATATTCAGTTAAAATTATTTACAAGTATGTCTGTATATACAGACATAAACAAAGCTGGATCTTTATTTCATTCCTTCCATCCAAATAATTTATAACTGTGCAATTTAAAATGTAATAAATAAATATAGCTTAAGATAATGCATGTGAATATTAATCTGTTCTCAAGAAGAATTTTCTAATTACAAAAGCATTAGTAGCAGAGGGGGAAAAATCAGTAAATTGGATTATATTTATAATGAAAAATTCTGGCATAAAAAAATGCACCTAATTAAAAGGTATATGCTGGAAAAATATTTCCAAAGTAGTTCATAAAATGTTACTATCCTAAATACATAAAGAGATCATGGAAATTGAAAAGAAAAACACTCAAACCCTAAAGGAAAATGGGCAAATGATATGAATAAAAAATTCACATAAGAATATAAGTGGCTAATTTGATCATAAACACAAATTAAAACAACTGTAAATTATCACTTAACACCTCTTAAATTAGCAGATTTTTTAAATGCTAATATTCTTGGCAGGATGGAATTCAGAAAGCAAGTAATTCACTACTACTAGAGAGATACAATCTTCTGGAGGGCAGTTTCAAATTGTGTACTACAGAAATTAATGCCCTCTGATCTCATAATTCTACTTTTAGGCACCTAACTTAGAAAATAATCAGATATTGATAATCAGTTATGAACATGGATATTATTTTGTATATTACTTAAAATAGTAAAATACTGGAAAGGCATTAAACTTCCATTAATTAAGAGATGAATCATTCACAATAGAATTTTACACTGCCATTAAGGAACATGTTTTTAAGGGTATTCAACAAGATTTCTAATGACAAAATGTTATACAGTTGAATACGAATTGAATGTACACTAATTATGAAAACGTTATCATAAAGTTTTATTTATAGAAAAAGAAATAGAAAATACATAAAAACGAGTAGTTTTATCTAGATGGTAAAATCATAGGTGATTTTCACTTTATTCTTTCATTTCACTTTCTGTATCTTTCTACAGTTTTTTCAAATTCTCTATAATTAAATTTTATCACTTTTAAACTAATACAGTTAATGTTTTTAAACTGTCTCTTCATCAAGTTTAAAGGATAAGTGACCATATAATTAGGTAAATATTTTGTCACTGAGGAAATTTATCCTGGGGCCCATTTTTCTGAAATTGTACGTAAAATGTATGGATGGGAGGGAAGCTATAATTTCAATAGCTTCTCAAAGGCATCCATGATAAACCACTGAAAGATGAAATATAAAGACCCATATATATATATATATATATATATCTCCATCCTGATTTAAAAACTCCAAAAGTTACTTTACAAAACCTAGTTGAGTTTTACTTATAATGTGAACAGTCCAAAGTTTGTCTTCCTGAGCTTGACAGAGAAACTGTTAGTTGACTTGTTCAGAAGGTACTCAAATTCGTTCTTTAAGCCCCCCCCCCCAACCAAATCTAAATGTTTTTTTCTTATCCAGGTTTTACCAGCATTAAAAAACATATATGACAGGCTGTAAAACCAAAACGAAAGAGCTGTATGTACAATGCCACCAATAGCTCATACATAGATGGGTATGGGAACTGTTAATGAAAATGAAATCCCCAATGATTAGAGTAGCTATTTATAAGACTGCATTTTTCATCTTTACATCATTTTTTATAATAATCAGAAATGAATATTTCACCCGTATAAAAAGTCAAAATTTAATAATTTCTATCTCATTATACCTAAAAACACGGAGTAATATTGGTTGGGCAAGTATCTGAGTTTAGTTTGGGCTTTAAAACATACAGAAATAGCTATCATATTCTATGCTAATATCAAAGAATCCCCTGGCTGTGATTTTTTTCTGAGGCATCAGGACTTCTTTATTCTAAATCTCCAATTGTTTTTTATAATTCTAAGAGAATTATATATAATTATCTTTTATATATAATTCTCTCTGTTTCTTATAATTCTAAAATAAGGACTAAGTTGGCAACTCATTAAATTAAACTTCACTGTGCATATATTTTATAGCACTGATTTTTAGATGATTGAAGTTATGAAAAATCTTAGCATTACTATGAGAGTAGCATCTAACTTAGATTTAATTATCAGTTATTTCCAGGGAAAAATTAGGTTTCTGTTCTTTAAAGTGTATTTTTTAATTAACATTCATTTCCCAAGAACATTGATTTGAAAAGGCTATTTCACTTCCCTTTAGTGCAGAAAGGATCCCATTTAAACTTAAGAAGGGCATGGAAAAAAATAAACAAGTCTGCTGAACATAATTTCCCCTTTATTTCTTCTGAAAAGTTATGAAATAAAATCTATTATTTAATTACATTGGATCAAGAAACAGGAAGAAAAAGATGCATTTAAGTCATAACACCATTAAAGGACAAATTACTATACTTCCTCTGGAAAGAAAAGTGTTTTAATATGTGGATGGGCATTGTCTAAACATTTCAAATCTACTTTTCTAAGGTGTGAAAGGCTTTAAACAAAAATCAACATTAAAATACCAAATGTCAAAATTGAGGGAAGAAATTAAAAATATTACTAGCTAGGACTGATTTATGAGTATTTCTGTAATATTAAAGAATTTGGTGTTTGCTCTGAAATCTGTTTCCGTCAGTTTACTTAAAAAAACAACAACTCTGAGCACAGCTAAAAAATTTTTATTAGGCAATAGGATTGCTGTTTCCTATGCTTGAATAAAATTTACAAGATGTTCCAAATATAGAACAATGGTTACGGAAATAAAAATAAAGGCTTTCAGCTTTTAAAATTTGCAATAGGATTTTGGAGTAGGTCAGACTCCCGCCGGGCACTAAGAGGGTGAACGGTGATAAACAGATCAGACACAGTCACTGCCTTCATACGGTCTGCAGCAGAGGTCAGCTAACTTTTTGTGTGGAGGGCTAAATAGTACATAGCTATACACACTCTTCACATCCCCTCACCTCTGCCATAGTAGCATGAAATAGCTACACACCATATACAACTGAATGAGTTTGGCTGTGTTCCAATAAAACTCTCTTTATAATAATAGGCCAAGGGCCATATTTAGCCCATGGGCTTTGGTCTGCTGGCCCCTAGTCTACGGTATCATGGGGAAAATATGAAAACTATGCTGTGTCAGGAAAAAATGCTATGTTATAAAGTAAAACAAAACAAAAAAAGCTCCAAAACTAAACACATTTAAGAGTTTAAATAGGCAATCCATGTACATACATGCAGATAAAAAAAATAGTTGGAAAAACATGATTAATTATATTAGCTGTTCAGAAGTTCTGATATAACTTTATAAACTATTTTATTAAAACAGCATTCAGAACTTTGACAGTTACTTGCAAAGTATATACTTTGCAGTCCTATTTTCTCCTAATGCCTTTACTCTTACAAACACAGACTAGAAGCTCCTGGGGAAAAAAAAAAGAAAAAAGAAAAAAACACAAAAACATTTTCTTGAAAAGAAATTCATATCCTTGAGCAACATACCAAACGTTGTATTTCTACTATAGTCTTATGTGCTCTCAAACTAATGAAATGGTACTGATTACCAAAAACATTGTTGAATGACAGAGAAGTCCCACAACATTATGATGTATAATAATTTCAATATATTGATAGTGACTAGGAAATCCAGAATACAAACTCACAATGTGCCACAAGCTTTGAGTTTGTTATCCTTAAATTAATTATTCTCCCTCCCATCTCTTGAGATATTTTCCCTTCCTTTATGTGTGGTCAAAAAATTGGGTGTCAAGTTCCTGATGGCAATTTATTTTTTCCTTTTCCAAAATTAATTGGTATTGACTTTAGCTAAGAAATCTCAACAGAGAACAGGTGGCTATTTTGACTCTTGGCCTATTGAAGCAAGACTAAAACAAGCTTTGGCTTTCAGTTTGTCTCATTCATTCATTTATTCAATAATGTTTCTTGACTATCTACTATACACTATGCATTGTGCTAGGGTACCATATTGAAAACAACAACCATGGTCTCTGCCTTCAAGGAGCTTCCATTATAATAGGGAATAAATGAATCAATAAATGAAAATTTTACAAGTCAAAATAAATGATAAAGAAATAAAGAAAATACTGGGTTACTGAAATACATCCTATGATAGGAGAGGCATCTACATTAGACAGGGGTGCCAAGGAATGCCTCTCTAGGTGACATTTTAGTTGAGATTTGAAACCTCAAGGATTACAGGGCTCTAGCCATTCCAAGAGCACTCACCCAGTGGGGAGAGAGTGGTAGAGGAGCATATCAGGTAGAAGGAAGAACATGTGTGAAGACCCTCAGATAGCATAGAACTTGGCCTAAGGGAGTAACTGAGATGACAATAGTGAGGAGAAGAAAAATAAGAACGAACAAGTGAGGACAGAGAAAATGGCAGAAGTCAATTCATGCAGCATGGAGTCGTCCGTTATAAAATGTCTGAATTTACGTGCAGTGGAAACTGCTCAACAGCTTTAAGTTGGCTGAGCACGTGATTTATCTAAATTAGGACTCTCTGTGAGTGCGAAAGAGGGCATTTTAATAATAACCTGGATAACTGGGTTAAACCAGAGTGTCCTGAGTAAACAGAGACCTAAACAGAAAAGAGGTGAGGTCTGACTGCACGGTACGAGCTCTTTTGATGCTGTGAGGAGAATACACTGAAATAGGGCCAAAGTGGAGGCAGGCAGAGCAGTCAGGCTACGACTGGGGTGGGAAGGAATATTAATGGGGATGAAGTAATGCACAGGGTCCAGTGATTTACTGTACAGCATTATAAAGATATTTGTGTATTCTCAGGACTCAGTAACTTTGTCTTTCTGGGCCCCAGTTTCCTCATTTAAAATACGAGATAATAATAACTGCTTCTTCTTACAGTTATCGTAAGATGATTATGGGCTTCTACAAGAGTACAAAGATACCACAGCATGCAGACCTATTTATTAGGGAAAGAAAAGCTAAAGAATAAATGTGTAGCACATCTTCCAGAAGTGCCAATTATATTAGATGGCAAGTAGTTGAAGTACATTTGTATTGAAATAGACAAGGTACGGTTGGTATAGAATACAAAATGTTAATTAAATTTTATTAAAAGACTTTTTAAAAAGTCAAACTTACTTAAAAATCCACTTAGTCTAATTCCTCCTCATAGTGGTAAATGCATGGGGAAAAGCTGCTGACTCCATGTCTGGAGCAGAGCAGGCAGGCACTCCATATATGCATTATGAGGGAAAACTAGCGTTAGTGCTTAAACTACAAACACTAAGTAATAGACACATAATTATTTTTATTAAGGAATTATCCCTTTCTCAACATTTTGCTCAAAAAAGGACTTTACAGAACATCCTTTTCTAAATATTTAAAACAGTCTGGTATACAGCCGATGTATAAAGGATCTTTTCTGTCTCATTGGTTATTTGGATTATCCCATAAAGTGCACACTCTTATGGCAGCCTTACATCTAAAAACAAATAAACAAACAAACAACCCCAGGCAGATTATAAAGAGAATATATAATACAATCTTTAACTCAGTTAATTCCTATTTAATTTCCTTTTATTCTCTACCCATGAAAATGAGAGAAATAATGACACTTGCACATAAACAGAGATAGTTTAAAGTTAGTTCTTTTAACAAAGGCCTTCTCCTCAGGGAAAAGTCCCATAGGGAGCAATAATCAGAACTAAGATGTAAATTAAAAATCCCTTCCTGACAAAATTCTAAACGTTTGTTATATTCTCTGTGTAGAACACTATGCTAGATGCTGTTGTGGGTTACAAATACAATGGAGAGCAAAAGTTCCCCGCCTGTTTCTGAGGGAGTCTGTGCCAGTGGGAGATGATAGCCACATCTCAAAGGCTGAATGAAAACACACATATGGAAATTCATAAATAAATGTAACCTGATTATAGCTATGAATAATAACTATTTGGTAAAATCACATTCATTCGTCTTTCACTAATTTCAGATTTGTAATTGTTGGGGCACACTGGGCATTAAAATTCAGCTTTTACTCTCTGAAGAAAACTAGTTTGCTAATGTATTGAAGCGACAAACAATTCAGCCTTCCAAAGTAAAAGGGCTCTCAAGAATCACTCACTGCTCTTCTAAAAATGAGAACCCCAGAAATAGGCAACTTAGAAACCAAATTTATTAATTAAGGTATGTGAGTCAAGTAAAAGACTTTTTTTTCCTCTACTTACATTTGCAACAAAGTGAGATAAATTCCTGTGCAGCAGCTACAGTTCCCTCTTAGTCATCTAACCATGTAAAACTATAATACTAATAGTAAATAGTACTGGTAATGGTCATATCCATTTATAGATAGCCCCTGTCCCAAACAAATGTCTATCTTCTCCCACCCACCCCCTTAGACACTGTTCACTATTTCCAGGCCAAAAACTCTCCACACAAGTCCTGCGGGTCTGTCTTTGAACCTACCGTTCCATCAAACTGGACTATTCTTTCCAGTTTTGTTTATAGTCAGCCAAGTCCTACTCAACCTTCAAAACTCAGCTCAGACTTCATATCCTCTAGGAAACCTTCCCTAACACCCTGTTCTCAGAGTGCCCAGAGAACTACCAAATAAATGGCACAGAACCTGACGGGTAGATTTCTTTTTCTATCTCTATCACTTATCTGTGAAATTGCTTGAGGTCAGGAGTCACATCTTATCCTACTATGTATCCCAAGCACCCAGCATAAGAATAGATACTCAAAATATTTTTTTTGTTGAATGTTGAATGAATGAATGTGTCAGGCACTGTTCCAGAATGTAAATATGGTATGTAAATAGTTTAACATTTTACCAATTAATTTCAGAACTGGAAAATAACTTGATCAATTCTCACAGTTACTAGGTGATGGAGTCAGGAATAAATGCAAGTGTGCTGAGTTTCAGGCCAGGTGACCTTATGCTGAAAGTATTATCTTAGAGGTTCTTGTTTTTACGTTCTTGGACATGATCTCTTCCAGTAGGAAAACAGAGCCAGCTACCACCCTTTGGCCAACTAACGAGACATTTTAAAACAGGCAAACTGAAGTTACAGATTAAAAAAAAATCAAAAAAAAAAAAATCAGTGTTTCAAATTGCCAGTGAAGGACTTCTCAAAGCTCTAATAATCACACAAACAGTTGGTATTTCTAAGGTAACAGTCTCAATTTCACATTGTGGATTAGTTCATGAGAGGAAAAAAGAATGAGTGGACCCCCAATTCCATCTATACCCACTTGCCACTGAAAAGAAACCTCATCATTACTCACGGGAAAAATGACATATGAGAAGATGCTTTAGAAATGTCATTAAGTAAATCATTAATCCATGCCATAAAACACACTACAGACACTGTCATAGTATAAACCTTAGAAGAAACCAGCTGGCAGACCACCCAGCGACGCCTAGGAGCCCATCAGCAGTCTGTGGGGACCACACTTTGAGAACTGTTACAAGAAATGAAGCTGCTTCCTCCTCAGGAATTCAGGAACTCAATTTTTGTTGTTGTTGTAGTTACAAGGAACACTGTCCTTGTAAGCCAAAAACATCAGAGTACTAAGACTTCTAATTTCTTCTAAAACACTATCATAACCCTAAACCACCTTGTTTATGGGATGTAATCATATAGTTGTATTTAATAAGGCAGTGAACTTCTAATATGTGTGAGTATGTATATGTGTATAGACCATACACACAGAAGCACAGCTCGGATTTAGCTTTTTTCATTTCTTTCTTTTTTAACAGTTGAACCACCAGTCAATTAGGGGGAAACAAAACAAAACTTGCTATTTTTGTTCTTTAACATTTTACTTTAAATAAATGAATTTTATTAGATATACCTAACGTCAATATCTAAACCAACCCAAACCAAATGATCGTGTCATTTAAAGCAGTCTGTCTAGATGGTTCTTATGTCTATAACACTATCATCACTGAGAGCAGTTTACGACTGGCTTCTCTATCAGTTCATGAGCCACAGAAGAGAGCAGTCTGGATACTTTGCATGAAGAACCCAAATATTTATTGGTCACTGGCTATGTGCCAGGAACTTTGAGGAGCTGAGGATACAGCGGAGGGAAGCAAAGGAAAAGCGTCTACAGTTGTCTTTATCACCTTTGAACTCATATTCTAGGAGGGAGAAGGAGATAAATGAATAAAAACGGAAGCGCGACAGGTGATCGCAGAAGTACCAGCGGGAAGGAGGAGGGACACTGACGCATTTGGTAGATTCCTTGTTAGTCAAGGAAGAATGCATTGAGAAGGTGATCGGAGGCAGGGAGCAAGATGGGTGGCTACCTAAGGAACCATTCTAGGCCAAAGAGACAAACGCCCAGAGGCAGAAGCTCCCCTGGCACATTCAAGGGACATCAAGGAGGCCTGCAGGCAGGAAGGCAAAGTGGGCAGTGATGAGATGGGCAATGTGGTGGGAGCCAAGTCCTTGTAGAGCCTAGCAGATGGCTATGAGGATTCTGGCTCTCACACTGAATGAGGAGAGAAAACACTGGAGGGGTTTGAGCAGAGGAGTGACATTATCTGACATATCTCAAAGGCTCACTCTTGTCTGCTCTGTGAAGCTTAAACTCCAGGGAGGACACATCAGAAGCAGAGACACTTGTTATAAAAGACTACTGTACATTGGATATACAAGTCTGGAGATGAGTTAATGAGTCTGAGCTGGAGATATACATTTGTCACTTCAGCATGTATCTGGAATTTAAAGCCAGATTCTAGAAAAAAAATACCCAGGAAGAAGTAGAGAAAAGTAAGTGTGCCGCAGACTGATATTTAGACAGAAGAACAGCCAGCAAAGGAGGCTGAGAAAAGTGAGGCAAAGGAAAATAAGTTAGAGCGCCCCAGAAACCACATAAAAAAATGTTTCCCAGAGGAGAGAATGGATGACTGTATCCAGTAGTACTGAGAGGTCAAGTAAGACGAAGACAGAATCACCAGCAGCCTCAGCAACAGGGAGTTCTCTTGTGTCCCTCAATAAGAAGAGTTTCAGAAGGGTGGGGAGGGTGAAATCTCACTGGAAGCGTCTAATGGAAATTGGATTCAAACAATAAAATAATTCAAAATAAGGCAGCATAACTATATAAATTTAAAATACGAAAAATCAATAGCTTTTCTATACACACACAATAACTGGGAATGGGAAGAAAATATCCCTTTTCAATGAAAAAAAAAAAGAAAATAGGAATAAAGATCACAAAAAATATACAAAACTTATAGGAGGAAAACTTCTCAAAAACTCCTGAAAACCATTATAGATTAAATATGTGAAAAAGACATCCCTTATTCTGAGGTAGGATGACTCAGCAGCGTAAATATGCCAGTTTACCTTACATAATTTATCAAGTCAAGGAGATCCCAATAAAAACATCGATGTGTTTTTATCTGGAGCCAAATTTATTCTAAAACTCATGTAGAAAAAAAACCATACAAAAATAGTGATAAACATTTTGAAAGACAAGAACAATGAAGGGTGGCTAGCTCTACCTAGATTATTAAATATACTATTAAAGTCTCTGTAACTAAAAAAATGTGGTACCAGCATATGAACAGCCAGAAAAGCATAACAAAATAGAAAAATCCAAAAATGGATCCAAGCATAGATGGAAATTTCGTATGTTATTTTTAAAATAATATTTCAAATCACTGGGGGTAAGGTGGAGATTATTAAACTCCATTTAATAAATGAAATTGGAACAAATGGACAGCCATTAGGAAAAAGTTAAACTGGATCAATATTTCACATCATACACAAGAATAAACTCCAAATGGATCAGAGATATGTATAAAAAAAATAAAACCATGTAACACTTTAAGAAAATACAAGTGAATTTTTTTACAACCCGAGTATAGAGAAATGTTTCCAAACTGTGATTTTTAAGTGTAGATACATTTGACTATATAAAATAGAAAATCTTGCTCATGCAAAAATCACTGTAAGCAAAACCAAAAGACAAATGACAAACTGGGAAATATATTTGCAATATACGATACAAAATCATCTCTGATTTACGAAGAACTATTAAAAACCAAGGAGAGAAAGAAGCTACTGGAAAAACAGGCAAAAGATACTGACAGTTCATAAAAAGACATGCAAAACTTATTAAACATTTATTTCAACCTTACTTGAAATTAGAGAAAAACAAATTAACACTGTACTGAGATACCACTTCCTATACACACACACACACACACACACACACACACACACAGAGAAAAGAATGGAACTTTCCTGAAAAAAAACCTCTAACATATTTTTGACTTTTGAATCATTTTAATGTTCTCTATATTGAAAAAAATCTATTAACTCAATGAGAATGTGTGTTTTTTGGGGGGTGGGGCAAAAATGAACTTAAGTAGATATTCATTGATAATGATGTTCAGAAGGAAAAAATATCCAAATACATTTTCAAAAAAATCAATTTTACTAAGGTACAATTTATATATAATAAAACGGCCCTTAGTGTAAAATATGAGTGTTGACAAATGTACTAGCTACTCCCTTGCACTAACCGCCATTAAGATCTGGACACTTCTGTAACCCCCCAGCCCCACATGCCCTTTGAAGTCAATCACGCCCAGGCCAAGGCAACTACTGGCAGTTCTTCTGTTACTATAGACGTCAGATTTCTGTTTGAGAGCTTCAGATGAATGGAATCATACACTATATATTCTTGTATGGAGGCTTCCAGTCAGCATAATGTTTTTTTGGAATCATTCATGCTATTTGTGGTATTTTTAATTTATTTTTCTTATTCTTGAATAGTATTCCATTGTATTAATAGAAATATCCCACAAATTGTTCATCCATTAAACTTCTGATAGATATTTGAGTTGTTTCCAATTTGGGCCTATTATGAATCAAGCTGTTTAAAATCATCATGTTAAAAATTGTATAGGCATTTTCTTTTCTCTTGGCTTTTCATTTCTCTTGGGTAAATACACAGTAGAATCTATAGTAAGAATATGTATGAGTATATAAGAAAATGCAAAACTGATTTCCAAATTCTACCATTTTACATACCCATCAGCTCTTTTTTTTTTTTTAATGTTTTTTTTTTAATTTAATTTTATTAAATTTATTGGGGTGACAATTGTTAGTAAAATTACATAGATTTCAGGTGTACAATTCTGTATTACATCATCTATAAATCCCATTGTGTGTTCACCACCCAGAGTCAGTTCTCCTTCCATCACCATATATTTGATCCCTTTTACCCTCATCTACCACCCCTCCACACCCTCTGATAACCACTAAACTATTGTCTGTGTCTATGAGTTTCTGTTTCTCATTTGTTTGTCTTGTTCTTTTGTTGTTTTTGGTTTATATACCACATATCAGTGAAATCACATGGTTCTCTGCTTTTTCTGTCTGACTTATTTCGCTCAGCATTACACTCTCAAGATCCATCCATGTTGTCACAAATGTTCCTATATCATCTTTTCTTACCGCCTTCATCCTCACCAACAATAGGCATTTTCAACTTTTTTTGGTCACTGCTATAGACATATAGACATATAGCAGTATCACATTATAGTTTTAATTTGCATTTCCCTAATGACTAATGATTTTGAGCATCTTTGCATGTGCTTATTGGTCATTCACAAATCTTTTTTTATAAAGTGTCTTTATGATTCTGGGGTCCATTTTTCATTGGATTGTTTGTCACATTGTTACTGATTGGTAAGAGAACCTTATATATTCTAAATACAACTTCTTTGTCAGATATATATGTAAAATAAAATATTTTCGTTTTATTTGCCTTTGAATTTTCTTAACAGTGTCATTCAAAGATAAGTTTTTAATGTTGATGAAGTCCAGATTATCATTTTCTTTTATTGTTCTTGCTTTTTGTGTTCTACCTAAGAGATTTCTGCTTACCATGAGGTTATGAAGGTTTCTTTAGAGTATTTTTCTAGAACTTTTATAAATTTAAATTTCATCTTAATGTTTATGTAAGGCATAAAAGATGGGTTGAGATTCATTATTTTTCTACATGGATATCTAGCTGTTTCAGCACAATTTGTTAAAAAATACTATCTTTTCCACATTGACTTACCTACCCTGTCAACTTGCTGAAATGCAATTGAACATATATGTGGCTCTATATCTGTATTTCTTATTCTGTTCCATTGATCTATGTCTATCTTTATGCTAATACCATCCTGCTTTGATTATTGCAGCCTTGAAACAAAATAAGTCATCTAACTTGTTCTTTTTCAAAAGTGTTTTGGCTCTTCTAAGTCCTCTATATTTCCATATAAATTTCAGAATCAGCTTGTCAATCTCTAAAATAGACTGCAGAGCTCTTAATTGGGGGTGCAATGAATCTATGGATCAATCTGGGGGAAACGATGCCCGACAATACTGATTCTTCCAATGCACGAATTCTCTCTCTCAATATATTTACGTCTTCTTTCACTTGGCCATGCTTTGTGATTTTTGGTATATGGATCTCACACAAGTTCCATTAAATTTGTTCCTAGGTACTTTATGTTTTTGATACTATTTTGAAAGGTGTTTTTAAAACTCTAATTTCATTGTTACTATTTAAAAACACGACTGATTTCTGTACACTGACACTCTGTCCTTGATCTTGCTAAATTAACTAATTCTAGAAACTTTAAAAAATAAATTCTATAAAATTTTTTATGTACATAATTACGTTGTCTGCAAATATAGTTTTATGGTTTTCTTTTTTATTTGCTATGCCTTTTATTTTTTATCTTACCTTACTGCAAAGGCTAGGGCATCCAATACAATATAGTTAAGATACGTACGTGGTGAAAGAAGTACCCATGCCTTGGTCTGATACTTAACAAGAAAGCATTCCATCTCGAACTCCACTAAGTGGATTTGTTTTAGCAGAAGTACTGGTATAGCAATCCTGCAACTATTTTTTATGAAGAGTAAACAAATCAGTAAATAAATATATTGAGGTTGTTCAGGTTATTACTATGAAAAAAAAGGAGAGAATGAAATGAAAGTGTAAGAATTAGACTGTTGGAAAAAGAGAACAGGGAATCGGGAACTGGGGATGGCCTATATAAACAACTCTTTTGAGTTCTGCTGTGAAGGAAGGCAGATAATGAAAAACGGTCAAAAGAAAAGGGGGAGTTTTTAGACAGGAGAAATAAGAGCACGTTTTCATGCTAAGAATAATCCATAAGATTATAATCCATAAAATACGAGTGGGAAAATGATGATGCCGAAGAAAGAAGTGCTGGTGATTTTGTGCGGGAGAGAGGGATGGGATTCAAGCACAAGTAAAGAGGCTGGTTTTAGACTGAGGAATGGGTAATTAAGCCATAGTAACAGGATGGAAGGCTTGCATGGGGGGCATACACGCAGGAAGAAGAACAGATGTGGCAGAAGAATGGGGAAGGCCTGATCTATTTGCTTCAGCTTTCTCAAAGAAGTCGGAAGCATGCTGTCAGTTGTGAATGAGGATGGAAAAGAAGTTGTTAGACTCTTAAAGAAAAGGAAAATGGTATATAATATGTCATCCGGGAGACTGAGTGAACGAAATAGGAAAAAATACATAATATTAACGCGAGGCCAATCAGCATAGTTGTGCATTTTTCTCCAGTGACATTTAGCTGCATGGGTACAGACTGACAGCAGAATGTAACTAGCCTTGGGTTTTGCCAGGTGAATAAGACAAAGGGGTAAAGGCCAAGGGAATCAGCACATATGCAAAGGAATGATGATAATTATTGACCGTGAAACCTAAAATTTCATTGAGGGATAAAAAGAGGTGGTGACTGGGCAGAATACTTTAAATGGAAATTGTGGAGAGTTGCAGTTATTGTTAACAATGGGTCTGAGAAATGACCACAGGAATTAATGGCTGGAGGACAGTATCATTGGAGGAGAGGAAGGGAAGACAGTGAGAGACTAGGGTACTGGAAGCATCATACATGTAGCTATTGAAATGACCAAAAATTATAACAGGCGTATGATGAACAGAAAGACAATGAACCAGACAATAGGATCTTCTGAGAAATTAGAGGGAATGGCCTAGGTACTGGGAGGTATTGTCAGATGGAATAATATTTTTAGTTCTAACAGAGATGTGAACAAAAAGCTCTTTGAAGTGAGTCTGTGATAAAAGATTTAAAGTATATGTTCTGAAATAAGACCATTAATGGGGCGGAAGGAATATGCCATCAGGGAGCTACTAGTGTGAAGGAAGCAAACTTAAAATAAGATTGTTATGATTTGTTCTTGTCATAGTTACTCTAAAATTTAAATTAAGTTTTAAAAAAAGTCATGAGACTTTTGTTATCAGAGGTGACAGGAGCCAAGAAAGATTACTAAACAGATACACAGTCATATCAAGTTTCACTGAAAGGTTCTCTAACAGTATAGTTTCCAAATTATGGCATGAATACCTTTCAATAGCTTTGCAAAAAATCCAGTTATACAAATGGTAGACTTTTGTACAGACTGCATTTGTCAGTAGATGATGATTGTCAATATAATTAAACACCTTTGACACAGACATTCTTATTTAACCAAATTTAAAGCGATAGCCAAAAGAAAAAAGGAGAAACCCACTACATAAATACAGCTCTTAGAAAATGCCCCATTATTACTAACAGACATTACCTTAGTCCTCCCGTCAGGAGAGACAAATCCACAGGCTTATACCTCACCCTAAACTCCTGAGAGGCTCTCCAGTGTATTAAACACTACACCAGAGTCTGGGAATAGAAAGATGACTAAAATGTGGTCCTCACCCCTAGGCAGGTCATAATTTAATGGGCAACACAGACCAGGAAAGGAGGGGTGGGGCAGAGGAGTATGAAAGAGGAAAAGAACATTCCAGGCAGAAGAAAGCAAAAGAAAGGAAGAAGGCAAGAGAAAGGCATATGTGTGTGTAAGAGTGAGTGAGGGGGGTTGGGGCAGAGAGTGGGGAGGAGGAGGCAGAGCGATTAAGAAGTCACAGATGACTTTATGGTTTTTAGATTTTTAACTGGGTGGAAGGCACTACCCCCATATGAGAAATAAAACATTTGCAGTCAAAGAGGAATTTGAGGGGTAAGCTAAGGACTTTGGTTTCAGATGCATATCTGAAGTGGCCATAACTACTCAAGACTAAGGAGACAGGCTCAGACCCATTATAATACAGATGGTATGAAAAACACGGCAAGGTATGTGAAATGGCAGCCCTTATTTCAAATCCAGCCTCTGAATATGTTTTAGTTGAGTTGTATAGAGTTGTTGAAAATTTTATTTTGCAACATTTAAAAATCAAAAGATTTCAAATAGAAACCCAGCCTTCCAATGTCTCTTGGAAAAAATAAAAAAGATAATACTAGGTCGACATGGCAAAATCCACCGCAGCTCAACAGCAGAGTTTGCCACAATCCCTAGCACTCATACTGTTTGAACACCCTCCTGTTGAAACACTTAAGTTACCTGATCGGATTCTATGAGCTTTGGTGTTTATGAGATGACTGAATGTCCTCCAGTGACTACAGATTAGAAGTTAAAAACATGGAAGCTGAAGCCAGTCTGCTTGGGTTATTTAACACATTGCGTACGGATCATGAGAATCTTCATTTTTTTCTGAGCCATGAGTTAAGGATGGATAACGAGAATTCTCATTTTTACTGTTGACTCTTTACTTTGCATATTTTATTGAATTATTTGTAGAATAATTATTTATAGAATAATTTATTTGTAGAATCTATTATTTATAGAAAAATAATAAATGACATAGAAGCATTTACGCTTTAAAGAGAAGAATGCATTTTAAAGTAGTTTCTTTTAAAAACCTGCCAGAACAGAAGGGTATGAGGGATTTAAACCCCGCCGTACGCAACGTGTTAAAGCTCAATTCCACATTCCCCAAACTGTGTGACCTCGAGCAAATCATTAAATACATCTCTCCTTTAAAGTTCTTCATCTACAAAATGGGATACTATCTATCTAAGGAGTATGCTGAGGACTAAATGAATTGCTATCTATGAAAAATGGCTAAAACACTGGCACATAGTAAGCACTCAAAAAATGTTAGTTGTTCCACGATAATGTAAGCTCCTCGAGGGCGGGAATTTTTGTTTTGTTCTCAATGAAATATCCTAAACGCCTGGAAAAGTGTGCTCAATAAATATTTGGTGGACGAATGGGTAAATAAAAATTTTGAAAAGCAATTATTGTTGTTATTGATACTAGAATAACCTTTCTTACACTTGGATACCAAGAGATACGTACCAAGATCAGTTAGACTCTCAAAAATTTACGTGTGCATTATTTAATATTTTAGAGATCAAGTATTTCATTCTTTGAGGAAAAATTGTTTATACTAGGTTGGTGCAAAAGTAATTGTGGTTTAAAAGGTTAAAAATAATTGCAAATACCACAATTACTTTTGCACCAACCTAATATATTCAAACTACAGATAAATTTCAGATGTATTTTTAAAAATCCCTTTAGACACGTCTTGAGAGGACACTGGGAAATATTGAGGGGTAATTTTCCTATAATCAGCATGAAACAATCAACTCATTAGTTATTCCTCTTTAGATTATAATGATATTATTGATCAGAGTCTCACTAAAAAAAAAAAAAAAAAAATCCCAGGAAGAAGAATCTGCCATTCCCCCACACTTACCTCTGACTTCAATTGTTATAAGAATGTGTACTGTAAGTTAATTTTCTTGATGTTTGTTTTATACAAGAAGTTTTTAAAATTAGCTGTTATAACATGAAGTATAACTAGGTGGATAAAAAGTTTCAAAACACTTTTTACATGTCATTCTAACGGACCTTAACATGTCCTAATATTAAAAACAATGAACAGGATTTGAGGAACGATGGAGGGAAAACCTGGATACACACTCTCTCTCTCAAAAAAACAAACAAACCAACAAAAATATGGCAAAATTATTGGGAACAAACTTTTCTGAACGCTGGAATGACCAAAAGCATACAAGTTGAAAACCATTTTTCAAAAAAAAAAAGACCGAACTGTCCCAAGAACAGCAGAATGTGTGGCATATGAATTTGAGGGGCAACCAACAACTCGCACCGGTGCCCCCGACCCCACCAGTTGCAAAGCAGGGTTAGCAGCAGCCTTGCTGGTGCTAGAGAAGGACCATCTAGCTGACCTGGAGCTCTGTGGAAAAGCCTCTTTCCCAGGGTGCTATTAAAGACAACAGCGACTGGTGCCCATAAGCAGGAATGCCAGCATCAGAGCTATTCAAGGCTGCAAACGTGGCAAACAAAAACCAACCGAAAATTTAAATGGAGATCTGCACAACAAAACAGCCATAGGAGATGTGGAAAAGCATCACCATACCTGGGGATGTGGGAGGCTTACACACGCACAGAGTTACTGCATGTGTTGAGAGCCCAGAGAGGACCCAGTTATTTCCTCATCCATAGCACAGTAAAAGCAAAGACTGACTTGGAAAGTATCTGTCCTTTCAATGTGTGCATTACTACACACAGATCCCTCAGCATAGGTGGGAGCAAAAGCTGGTTCACAGCTTTTAAAGAAAACTGACCAATTACTGTCTGACCATTGAGAGGAGAGTGTAGCCCTCACACAGTAAAAACAGCGGTCGATAGAAAGTGTCCCTGAGGGGGCTCAGATTTTGGACTTTAGTAGACTAAGATGCAATAGTGTAACCTGAGCTATTAAACACCGACCTGAATTATGCATTTGGAAATACATCATACATACATATACATTTATTTTCTCTTCTTTTAGGGTTTGAACCCCCTTCTTTTAAGGTTCCAACCCTTTCCACTGTCACTGAGAAACACTGCTCCATAGTATGACTTCAGTCCCCTCTCCAGTTTCATTACCTTTTCGCCCCCATCATTCTTAGCTCTAGCTAAACTCATTATTCACTATTCAGTAGCTTGTAAAGTTGCCCAAATGCTTATGTTCACACTTAATCCATTCCTCTTGGCCTGGAATGACTGCCTTTCCCACTTATCTATCTTTCCACTTGAAATCCTATGTATCCTTCAAGATTCACCCCCAAATTCCAAGTACTTTATGAAGCTGTGCTTGATCTGATCTCTCCCTTGGCTGATATCTAAGCACCTGGTACTTTTGATGGCACTTATATGTATGATGTGTCACAGATATGAGACAGGAAGCATCGGGAGGGCAGAGTCTGTTTTGCTCATTCTTGCTTTGCTTTCCTTCAGCATTTAGCAGAGTGCTTTTTACACTGTGTGAAACAAGTTTTTGGTATACTGTATTGGAACACACCCTCTTCAGAAATCAGAGATTGTTTATGCTTGTAAAAGTAGAATTTATTACAATGTAGATCCATAATTTTTATTATTTTAAGCTTTTGCCATGTTATACACGTATGTGTATAGTAGTTTTAAAAACCCATTATACATAAGTATGTAAATCGATATTAGACTAATATTTTAAATGATATTTATCTCTAAAAGAATTCTAGCCATGCTATCTTTGAAAAAGGCACCCATTGTTCTGAATTGTTAAATTCAGAGTTATGTTCCAAAATCGATTGTGGTACAGGTAGCTTTTCATCCATGAGGTGCTTTTTGGCAGGGACCCAAATTCAAATTGAAGGGGATTCAACTGGGTAATAATGTGTTGGATGCACATCTGCATACTACTAAAATGAAAGTGTTATTCCACATCCAAATTTTCTTAAACAACTTGGACAGTATCCATAATCAATCTACTCCCAAATACAAAGTGAGCAAATTTTCATATGAATATTCACTTTACACCTGAGTATTTACACCTGAGTCAGACATGGTAAAGCATAGAGATGCCTCGCGTAAGCTAATCGTACAACCCAGCCTAAGATGAACTCAAAGTTGTAGCACTTTTGTGAAAAGTTAAGCGACGTATCTTACAAAGGAACTTACAAAGTACTTATAAAGTAACACACACATAGCATACATTAAAATAATAAAAATTATGAATTTATCCTGTAACAAATTCTATTTTTAAAAGCACAAAGCAGAGCACGATGATAAATATCATAAAGTTATAAGTGTGAGACAAATTCCTCAGAAGTATAATATGAGATACTAGCCAACAGTACAGCCAACAAACATCAACTGGACCATCAAAGCAGTTGAAGCTTCTTAGGAGTTTATTTTATCGCTTTCATCTCTGATTCTTCAATGTGCTTTACACAGCCTAGAGTATAGTAGAGTGTCAATAAATACAGGCTACAAAACACTGAATTAGAAGCTGGGAGATAAAGAAAAACATGGTTTCTCTCTCCCCACTGAAATTACAAAAGGTAGTAAAACAAGGTAGAAACTGTGAACACCACGATGACAGCACAAAGAAAAAGTGTTACAAGAACCAAAGTAGAAGGTGTTAAGTGCCGTTCTAGGGCTCAGAGCAGGGAGGGGTGATGTGATAAAAGTTGTGTTTAGGTATTAACAGTACTGTTAGAAGGGGAGGAGGCAGGATAAACTAGTCCCGAAACCCAGATACCTATCACCGCATGGACTAATTTTAGAGTTGTAGGAAGAGAGTGAGAGAAAAGGATGGATCTGTGGTCCTAACACTACTTAGATCTCTAGGCCCCTATAAATTGGCACAGCATATTTGGCATGGTTTAGAAAGTTCTAGAGGGAAAAAAAATGTAAGTATGATTCATATAAATATATGTAAACTAATGAAAGGAAACACTATACTTGTAGTTGTGTCCATATTTCCTAGAAAGTTCCTGTTAAGAGTTGTAAGGATTAACGGCTTCAGCATTATACCATAAGAATCTGAGATATATGAGTAGAGCGGGAGGAAACCACCAAAAAATCCACAGTTTAACAAAATTACATTTTGAAGAGAACTCTTTTTTTTTTTTAAGTTGCTGAATTGGTTTTACTTTTCGAAAAATATTTGAATGGTAATATTGAGCTACTTTCTCCTTTCCAGGTCCTAGGTAATTTCTCTGACAAGAAGGAAAAAAAAACATTACCTTCAGCCCATAGTCTAAATACGCCTAGAGAGGGGACTACAGTAGCTGCTGCACTTACTGCTGGGAGAGGGAAATGGCTCTGCTCACTTCAGCAAAAGTGTGCCATGAAGCAGCCGAGTGTGGTGGAGCCGTTCGATTAATGCCATGTATGAATACAGTACGGTCGTTCCCAAAAAGGACATCTAGCAGAGCCTGCTTTCAAACTTCACAATGGATAGAAGAAAATCTGCTCATTTTCATTGGCTATGAATCCAATCTTAGCATTTCATTGTTTACTTCATATAATCTGGATATTTAAGGGGAAAAGGACCATTGCCAGCCAATAAACCCATGTTATCCAAAGAACATTTACTATCCAGTCTGGTGTTAAAACACGTTGAAATTTATGAGAATGTATAAAGCATTCGGATCAAAATGTAGATTTCTGATCTTTTTAGACAACCCCAAAGGCAGTCTGTAAACTGTGGGATCCAACCTATTCTTATTCAGTGTTCAGAGATAAACGTTTCTGCTGAAGGGGTTGCAAGCCTGGACAACAGCTAGGAAAAGGAAATCCTTTCATCTCAGAATGGAAGCAATTTCTTTTTACAAACTGGAGTGATGACAGGGAAACAACTGTCAGTACCAGTGTACAGCACGCAGCCCATATCACTGAGTTCAACACCACCAATATGAAACCACAGAAAATAAGACAGATGCAAAGCAACAAACATTTGAACCACAAAACAAACTTCCTGTTCCTGGTAAGTCTTCTGCCATTTATTCCTACCAAAGTCACTATGTTAACTACACTTAAATTTAAATGAGTCTGATACCCTAGCCTGAAAAAGAAGTTGCTCAGTATTTTGTCTGTCCTTATCTTTTGGAAATTGTAAATGAAAAATGAATACAGTAGTAGAAAGATATGTATCTTCGTTTTAGGCAGGTTTCTGTTTAGCAAGAGTTTCAAGTTCATTGTGAGATAGGAACAATGAAGCCATGGTTACGAAACATCTGGAAAACCCTAATTTTTATTCATCCCCAAGGACAGGGAACTCGGGATTCCCTAGGCCAACATCAAGATCTAATCTACATTTTCAAATTATTCGTCAGAAACGTTTTTTAAAAGCTGCAAAAATCACAGGTGAGGAATCTACCTAATCAAGTAACTTCATCATTTTCCTGCCTTTGCTTTGTCCTACGATCTCCATTAAAGATCATTAACTACAAACTCAGTCCGTATGAGGCATGGAGCCAATGAGCCAATGAGAATGAGTCAACAGCCAGAAAGGGCAAAAGAAAACCTGTTGTCTTAGCTTGACATCCACTGTAAGCTTTTATATATTCCTGTGTCCACTAAGACATAGCTTTCCCAAAACTCTGTCACGTACCTGACACCCTCTGACTGGGCATCAGGTCCTGGTTTTTAGCGTGCACTCCAGTTTTCTTTGGGGGCTAGAGTCCTGCCTTAAATACCAGTCTCTCAAAACTGAGTCCGGACAACCCATCTTAGCTTTTATCAGATTTCTTTCCCTGGGAAGACAGACCTTGATTTTGTATCAATTGCTTACCCATACAGACTTCCCTCTTCCAAAGTAAAAAGTTCCTGATGCCCAGTTTTCCCAAAAGAAATACTCGTACATAGGCAGTTCGTATTCCCTGAATTAACCCTGAGTTTATTGGTCCTTGATAACAAGCTTTATAAGAGAGATAATCTCCTGTGATCTTTCCCAACTACACCAGGCATGCTAACCACCTCTCTACAGTGGCCTGTCATTGAGTTCATAGGATAAAATGTCTGGATGAGAATGACAATATGCCTTAATATATATGACAGTCCTACTATGGCATGCCAAGCAATCTACATGACTTTTTTTATTTAATCATCACCACAAAGCTAGGAGGTGGGGACTAATCTGAACCTGATTTTGCAGTGAGGAGACAGAGGCTGAAAAAAGATACGAGACTTGCCCCAAAGTTAACTACGCAGTCCAAATCTAGAAGTTCTGCTTTTAGAGAAATTAAGAAATTTTTAACATATATTTCATCAAACCTCTAACACAATTAAGTGTAAGAGCACCATTATATTAGCACTTAGGGGAAAAAGGAAAAAACAACAACACTGTGAATAAACTGATACAAGACTTTATTAGTGCCACTTAAAATGTGGGCACTGACCAGTGCCACACCATAAATTGGTATCAGTCTATAACAAGATAAAAACAGAAAATGTGACTATTTAAAAACTTTTAGAACTTTTTTATATTGCTATCACCAGTTGTAAAGGTAAAAAAAAAAAAACAAACCCAAAAACCCCAAAAAACCAGCCCAACAAAAAATAAAACTGGATCTTTACTTTAAATAGTTTGAGAAGCACTGACTTAGAATTTTGACTCATCTGAATCTGTTTTGGATGCAGAGTGACGGGTACTCATGTTCCATTGTGCACCAAGGCTGCTCCGGAGTCAGCTCCTGGTGTTGAATCCCAGGTGTGGACAAGCACTCTTCATACTTGCATGCTGACTTTCTCCCTATCTTATCAGAAGGACACAGACAATAACAGCTGTGTCATGCTACACATGCAAACATCAGAAAGTTAAAACTTGAAAGAAAAATAATTTTAGAGTCCATGAAACAATGGCATTTGTTTCACTGTCATTTCTGAAATTTCTTGATGCTCTTACTGTCTATTTGCTCAAATACAAATTTGAAAGAAATTGCTTCTTCTCCGATAGTCTGTTTTTTGTCCTTTATTTATTTAGACTCATAAACACCATTTTGGCTGATCCTTTGGCAGACGGTGTTCACTATCTACACAGAAGATATGTGGGTAGTCCACAGCAGTATTCCTGAAATATACAGATCTATATCGCCCTAACAATATAATTAAACACACCAACTGAAAGCATTCTAGAAGGTCAATTTTCCCCATCTTCTATTTACATTAACTTGAAAATTCATTAACCAAAATACCCGATATCTAAATATGTCCTGTTAGTTAATTAGGCATTGCCAAAAGTTTAGAGAAGATATTCCAATCTTGGGCCTCGCTAATGGCTATTCTTTTTTCCTGGTGATAAAAGCGATACATGTTTATTATGGAAAGCTTGGAAAACATCAAAAAGGATAATGAAGATAAAAATTACCCATAATCCAAAGCTCAAATTAATAAATAGGCCTTCTAGTTTATAAGTAAGTCTACGGTAAAAATAGACTACTCAACAAAATAGAGTATTTAATTTCAAAAACTACAAATCAATCCTTTGATGAATTCACTGATCGGAGTCATCAAAATGTGTTCCTGAAATGAACACGGAATCCTAAGAAATCTTATATAGAAGAGCAACTGGGCTTCAACATTCCATTATACTACAATACCTATAACATGTTAGGTGCATCATGTTCTAAAACTCTGCTAAATAGTTTTAGAAAAACTTAAGATATTATGGCTTTTGTTGTGAACTACTATGATTCATGTCTTTACATTCAGCTTTGAGAAGAGCGGGAAAAACAAAGTGAGATTGTAAGGAGAGATGAAAGACAGAAACTAGATATAAATTCACCAAAGGTCACTCCAAAGGTCTATGATTATACCTATGGAAGAGAATAGAAAACTAGAATGCATGATGACACCAACTTGTTGAAATGCAATCGCAGATACAGCTTAGTGGATTGACTAGTAGACAAACAATAACTACATTCAATGGAGCTAAGAGAATAGAAATGCTGATGAACTGTACAAATAATTTAAATGTCACATGGTCCTTTGTCCAATCCCAAAAATGTTGCTGTAACATGAGTAAGAAATGCTGCTGGAACAACTGGATGTAAACTCCAATATTTACCTCACTACATACACAAAAATTAATTTGATGTGGATCACAGACTTAAGCATAAAATCCATAACAAAAAAACACCAGAAAAAAACCTAGGAGAGAATCTTCATGACTTTAGAGTACAAAAATGTATTGGATGGAACATGGAAAGCACAAATAACCAAATAAAAACAGAGAAAAAAATTGAAGACACATCACAAAGATATATGAATGGCCAATAAACACATGCGCACACGTGCACACACACACACACACACACACACACAGAATAGGTGCTGAATCTCATTCATCTTTAAGGAAATAGAAATAAAAATCACAGTGACATAACACGACATACTCACAAGAATGTGTAAAATAAAAAGACTAACAAATCCAAGGAAGCTAGACACAAAGAGTACACACTATATGATTCCATTATAAATGGAATGAGATCTAAGAACAGATAAGATAATCTATTGTACAGAAATCACCTGGGAACACTGGGGAGATTGTGACTGGAGACTTTTCTGAAGTAATGGAAATGTTACTCCTTGCTAAGAGTGGTGGTTACATGGGAAGGCAGAATTGTCAAAGCTCCCTGAACTGAACTAAAACCTGTGTGGCTATTTTTTGTTGTTGTTGCTAATTTTATATATACAAATATGTATATTTACATATATTACATATATGTATGTGTGTATATATATATAGAGAGAGGGTGCCAAAAAGATGCATACACATTTTAAGAAAGGAAAAAACTGTATTAAAATTACACTGATGGTAACCATTTTGAGCACCTCTTGTAATTTCAAACGTCAAACGTGACTTGTATTCATCTTTTGTTATCAGTATATATTGGGTATTACAATTTTAATACAGTTTTTTCCTTTCTTAAAATGTGTATACATTTTTTTTGGCACCCTCTGTGTGCGTGCGTGTGTGTGTATATATATATACATATCTCCTATATATACATATATATATCTCCTAAGAAAGTGTTAAATTTAAGCCTTCTTTGTACAATGAGTAATTTAATATACATATACTGAGTTTCTAGCATGAGCTAGATGTTCTAAATTATTTGGTTTTGTGTTATAAATGAACATATCTTAAGTTGACTTAAATGTTCCAATACAAATACTATAATTAAAGTAAAACACTCTCTAAATCTCTTCCTTAAGGAACGATAACTTGTCAATTCTCAGATGATAACATGGTTCAATGCATTTTCAGCATACAATTTAAGATATCCCATATCTTTTTAAAATAGTATGTGCCTCTATTTGCAGAAATGAAAACTACAATTATGATATTTTAAACATTATTGTTTGCTATCAATTCCTTTCCATTGACATGTTTGTACATTTTAGAGTTTCTTCCGAAAGCCTGCGAGTTAACCAAGGCTTGAGAAATGCATGTGTATCACAGCAGGCACTAAGAGCAGATATGGTCACACTTGGTTGGTATTGTGCTGTACTTAGATGGTCGGAACTGTCCTTGGCATCTTGGCCTACATGGTATTTGTGAGCAATCCTTAGGTTTCAACAGACTAGAACTTTTCCAACAAAACAGTGTTAATCACTTGCAAAACAACCACTGAATTTTAAAATATTCCTTTGGAAGAGAAATGCTTACTGTCTTCTGCCTAGGTTGTTATTCCTGAGTCATTCCTGGGTGTTTTTTCTCGTTACAAAATTCCATCTCATGATAGCAAATCCTGAATACTGCTGCTACAGATCTTTCAAAAATATGTGCTGTTATATAAATGCATGTTCTTCTTTGTGATTTTAAAATTGCTGTTTATATAACAACTGCAAGCTCCAGGCAGAAGAAACTATTACTGTTTAACATACACAATCTAACAACAGTATGTACAACACTGCCCAGAATGTTCTGAATCTACCAAATTCCACAGTTCTTCTAAATTCAATTAAGGAAAGAAAAAAAAAGTCTTCTTGATTTAAAATTCTCTGAGTCATTTCTTATCATAAATAATAATGATCTAAAATTACTATGTTTGCATGTACCTAGGATTATAATAAATGCCATGTGTCAAAGGGGGTATTACTAGAGTAATTTTCAATATCTATATAATTAGTTCACATAATATATTTAATGGCCTGTTACATGTTTAGCTGGCAAGTTTCTACATTTACTAACCCCATAATTTTAAATTAGAAAATTATATTTCAACCTACTGTTTTTATTTTGACTGCATCCAAAATATATTAATTGTACATATAGTCAATAAATGAGCCATTATTTCTCCAAGGTGTGTAAAATACATAGTGATGTCAATTGCATTAAATTTTCCTGCCAAACAGGGAAACAATTAAAGTTGTGTTAACTATAAAATCAGGATTACATTAATTTTAATAAAAGGAAAAGATTTACCTTATTATTTGTTTTAAACTTCAGACATGCAGTCATGTGAATGGTAACCTAATGCTGACTGTATAAAATATGAACTATGCAAAGGTTTTAACAGCTGGTTTTGATCAGCTTCCTTTGTTTAACATTAAAAGTTAACTTCCAGAAGACACATACAAGCTACAGGTAATGATTACCAGATGGGGATGTTCTTCCTGTTACTATGTCTGATATCATAAAGCATATACTGTAAGAAGGGAGAAAACAAGTGGGGCAGACATTCTGATGTTTTTGAGGTACAAACAGGCTCCTTCCGGCTTATGCTTGCCAGCAAAGTCAAAGACTCTTTAGGATCAAAATGCTTTTGTAGTTTCATAATAGAGTGAAATAAGGTTATAGTCAGCATACACGGCCAAACATTTAAAAATTTAAATCAACACTTAATTATTAGCTCCTTTTTCCTGTCAAAATGATTAAGCTGTGCCCTCCTGAGTAACATTAATGACTTCTTGCTTGTAATCAGCTCAGAATAAAAGGTTTGCTCCCATCCCATACGCTATCCTCCCACTCTATGTCCCACAACCATTCAGCCTATTGTCCAGCCCTGGGAGTCCTGGCGCCCAATCTCCTAGCAGGGCCCCTGGCAATAGTCTCTCAGCCCCCAAACTCTTCCATGTACTGATGTTGTTATCATCCAAAAATAGCAACTGAAACATAAACTCAAAACTTTAAAAGGGTCTCAATTTCTATTAAATGCGACCTGGTAGTTTTAAATCTTTTATTTCCTTTTATTCCTTTTCTTCTATGCTGCATTCCCCTAAAAATGAACTATTCATTTTTCTCAAACTGTTCTCTTACCTATGCCTTCCACTATCTAATTCCATGATGATTTCCAATCTCTATAAGATTGTAGCCCAGCATAAAAATTATTTCCTTCATGAGGCTTTCCCTGATTCTAGAGGAAGAACTAACTTTTCCCTCATTGAACTACTGCACTATCTCACACAACATTACATGCTCATTAGTAGTACAGCTGACCCCTGAATAACAAGGGGATTAGGAGTCCTGACCCAGGCACAGTCGAAAATCCGTGTATAACTTTTGACTCCCCAAAAGCTTAATTCCAGTTCCTCTGTATCCATGGGGATAGGTTGCAGAACCTCCCGCAAACACCAAAGCCTATGGATGCTCAAGTCCCTTCTATAAAATGGTGCAGAACAATGCATACATTCGGCCCTCCACATCTGCGATTTGGAGAAAAAGGATCCCTCATACACTGTTGGTGGGAATGCAGACTGGTGCAGCTGCTATGGAAGGCAGTGTGGAGGTTCCTCAAAAAATTAAGAATAAAATTACCATGTGACCCAGCAATCCCTCTCCTGGGGCTCTACCAAAAAATCTGAAAACATTTATCTGTAAAGATACCGTGTTTCCCCAAAAATAAAACCTAGCCAGACCATTAGCTCTAATGCGTCTTTTGGAGCAAAAATTAATATAAGACCTGGTCTTATTTTGCTATAAGACCGGGTCTATAATATAATATAATATAATATAATATAATATAATATAATATAATATAATATAATATAATATGTAATAAGTATAATATAATAAATATAAATAATACAATATATTATAATACTGGGTCTTATATTAATTTTTGCTCCAAAAGGGGCATTAGAGCTGATGGTCTGGCTAGGTCTTAGTTTTGGGGAAACACAGTATATGTGCTCCGATGTTCATTGCAGCTTTATTTACGGTGGCCAAGACATGGAAACAACCAAAGTGTCCTTTAATAGATGATTGGATAAAGAAGATGTGGTATATATACACAATGGAATACTATTCAGCCATAAGAAAAGATGAAATAGTGTCATTTATTACAACATAGAAAAAATACTGCTTTTGATCTGTAGTTGGTTCAATCTGTGCATGTGAAACCTGGAGATACAGAGGGTTGACAATATAGTTATTGAAAAAGTTCTCATTTAAGTGGACTCACAGTTCAAATTCTTGTTTTTCAAGGGTCAACTGTATATTCACTTCAGTATTGACTGCATTTATTACTGGACTATAACGTCTCTGGTAAGGTAGAAGTTATCCTATTTAGTAACTATTATAGAATTTTGCTTATAATAGGCATGTAAGAAATGTTCACTGAAAACTAAAATGAATAAACTCCTGTAGGGCCAAGTACAATGGTGATGTGGGAGATGCTAAAAACAAAATCAAACCCAAACTTCTTCCAAATGAAAAACATTTTTCATTTATGTAATCAGATCTCATATTATCAATGAAAAAAACCACAATGAACACAAATGTAAAGAAAGATAGATTAAAATAACTGATAATCATGCTCCAACTTTCCTTCTAGCATAAATTTCATGAAATATAAAAAATATATATACTTGGGGGGAGGGAAGAATACGTCAAAAACAACACTGGAAAATAAAGAATGGTGTTGGTGGGCCAAAACTTTAAGGAATTTCTAAAAAATAAAAATTCAATAGAATTAGACAGGTAAAAGACGGGTTGAGAAACACCAAAATCTGAAACATAAGAAAGAGAGGTAGGAGAAATTCCTGGGAGCTCCAAACTCAAAGAGAAAAAAGCAACATGTGGGTCATAAATGGAGGAACAGTGGAGACTTACCAAGAAAAACCAATCAGGATTTTCATCTGCAGAGTTCAGATGAATTCCATGGAGGGTAGAGTCCATGGTGACAGGCGGTAAGTCCACTCAGAGCCTGTATCCCACACCCTAAAATTCCCTGTTCAGCTTTGAGCCTACAACTTCCAAGATATAAGTGGGCTCTTCACAGCTTGTATCTTCTTAGGGTCAGACCATCCACAAGTGTGTGCAACCCTAAGCACGAAGCTGGATGTGAGGGGCTGGAGTAGCCACATACGTGTATGAAAGACCTTTCATCGTGAAGCTAGAGTTCAGGAAGAGGAGGGAGATGGACTGGAGGCTGCCACAACTTCCCAATTTGAAATTCCGTGAAGTCAGAGATTTCTAAATTTTAACCTGGCAGTACAGACTGTTAAAAAGATATTTGTCAAAATAGGGGCGGAAACATATTTCATGTAATAATTTCATGTAATTTAAAAGTTAATTCAGACAGAGAAAGTCACATACCATATGATCTCACTTATATGTGGAATCTAAAGAAAAGAATAAGTGAATGAACTAATCAGAGACAGTTTTGGAAACATGGAGGAAAAACTGAGGGTTGCTAGAGGGGCGGGGGGTAGGGATAAGGGGAAGGTGAGAGGTTTAGAAAATAGTTGATAACCACAAGATGGCCACGCGGTTTTGAAAATTAATTTGGGGAATGTACAGAGGGATAGTGGATGGGGGTAGGGGGGTTCACACAGTGTGAGCGATATAAATGATAAACGTCTAAGTTTTGCTTTGTCTTGTGCACCTGAAACTAATAAAAAAAAAAGTTAATTTATAATTTTTAAATAATTATACATATAGTATAGGGGGAATAAAGATTCATTTTCAAAATCACAACTCTATTTTATTCTTCCACATAGTAAAGGAAAATATAATATACAAAGTATTTATATGCAAACATATTTGTATGCAAACATATTTCCCACATTACCCTATGTGAGACTTGGGAATAAATTCCAGCCAAGTAACAAATTATTTAAATAGAGAAAGCATCTGAATTGAAGTAGAAGACGAGAAAATGGGGGGGAAATCTTAGCTATAATTGATTAAATCTAATTAGATATTGACAAGAAGACTATTAAATTCTTGAAATAGAAGAAGCATACTGCCACTAATAGCATGGATTTAAAAATATGTAACTCAGTGAAATGTAGGAATTCAGGAAAATACACAAAAAGCTGGTTCTGTGAAAAGGTAAGACGCTAACCAAGATAACTAAGAAAAAAAGATAGGGTACACAAATTACAGAAATCAGAAATGAAAGAGAGGACATCACAACAGATCCCACAGACATTCAAATAATAATAAAGAAATACGAAGAACAATGCTATGTCCACAAACTTAATAATATAGCTGAAATAGACCAATTCCTTGAAAGATACAACCTACTACCCTGTTTTCCCCGAAAATAAGACCTAGCCGGACCATCAGCTCTAATGCATCTTTTGGAGCAAAAATTAATATAAGACCCAGTCTTATATTACATTATATAATATTATATATATATAAATAAAATAGTAAATATATATGTAATAGTAAAATAAGACCAGGCCTTATATTAATTTTTGCTCCAAAAGACGCATTAGAGCTGATTGTCTAGCTAGGTCTTATTTTTGGGGAAACACGGTACCAAAACTCACTCAAGAAGAATTAGAACATCTGAATAGGCTTATATCTGTTAAAGACATTGAATTATTAATTAATAACCTTCCAAAACAGAAAGCACCAAGACCAAATGGGTTCAATGGTTAACTCCACGGAATATTTTAGGAAGAAATTATACCAATACAATCTCTTTATTATCTCTCTACAATTTCTTTAAGAAGGTATAAACAAAGGGAATACTTTCTGCCTCATTCCTGAGGCCAACATTACCTTAATACAAAATCAGACAACGACATTTCAAGACAATAACAGAAAAATATTTCTTATGAACATAGACGCAAAAATCCTCAAAAAAAGAAAAGAAAAGAAAAAGCAAATTAAATCTAACAATATATGGTAAGATTTATACACCACGCCAAGTGGCATTTATACCAGGTATCCAAGGCAGATTCAATATTCAAAATCAATTAATATAATCCACCACATCAACAGACTAAAGAAGAAAATAATCACATGAGCATATCAATGGAGCAGAAAAAGCAATTGACAAAATCGAACACCTATTCATGATAAAAAAAAAAAAAAATCTGTCAGTAAATGAGGACTAGAGAAAGCTTCCTCAACTTGATAACGAATGTCTACAAAAAACTTACAGCTAGCAACATATTCAACTGATTTTTGACAAAAAAGCAAAGGTAATAAAATAGAACAAATACAGTCTTTTTAACAAATGACACTGAAATTGGATCCACATGCAAGAAAGTGAATTTATATACAGACATTACACCCTTCACAAAAATTAACTGAATATGGATTTCAGACCTAAACATAAAATTCAAAGTTATGAAAGTCCTTGAAGATAACCTACGAGAAAATCTAGATGATTTTGGGTTTGGCAATGACTTTTTAGATTCAATTCCAAAGACACGATGCATGAAAGAAATAATCGATAAACTATAATTCATTGAAATTAAAAATTTGTTCTGTTAAAGACACTGTCAAAAAAAAGGAAAAGACAAGCCACAGACTGGGAGAAAATACATGCAAAAGACATATCTGATAAAGGACTGTTATCTAAAACATGCAAAGAACTCTTACAAGTCAATTAAAAAAAAACAAAAAAACACCCGATTGAGTAATGGGCCAAAGAAAACAGAAACCTCATCAAAGAAGACAGATAAGAATTTCCGATCCAAGATGCCAACATAGGAGACACCTGAACTCAACTTCTCCCATAGATAATATAGAATCTACAGCTAGACATGGAGCAATTCCTTCTGATAGAACTCTAGAAACTAGCTGCACAATTCCTACACATTGGGTGAACAATAAAATATACCAGGTCTTGGCACACTTTCAACTACTGGGAGCCTCTAACAACAAACAGCTTAGAAAATCACAAAGGTTTGAGAGACAACCAAGAGTTAGGGCCAGTTTAAATTATAAGATTCATCTCTTACACATGACTAATCAATCAAGATTGGGAGAGGTGGTCCTTTATCTAATGCACAGAAATCAACACAAAAAAATCAAGACAAATGAAGAAACAAGGGAATATATTCCAAACAAAAAAAGAAAAACTTTAGAAAAAGACCTTAATAAAATGAAGATAAATGATTAACCTGGTAAACAGTTCAAATGAATGGTCATAAAGATGCTCACCAAGGTCAGGCGATCAATGCATGACAAAGTGAGAATTTTAACAGAGACAGAAAATACAAGAAAGTACAAGACAGAAATCATAGTGTTGAAGAATATACCATATTTTGCCGTGTATAATGCGTATCCACGTTTTTGGCCAAAACTTTCAGGGAAAAAATCTTGCATTTTAATTTTTTAATTGAAATTTTTATTTGCTTACATTTAAGTTACTTCTTTTTTGTATTGTAAAGGAATAGCATTTATTTTTTAACATACTATGGTACAGAAATTTTATGTAACAAGTAACTACAAATCAGGAACAGATACAGGTACAAGAAATTTTATGTACTGGTAACAAATTTGTGATATTTATGCATCCTAGAAGGCCAAGAATTCTTCTTCATTGCAAGTTCGTCGAAAGTTCAACAAAACGGAAGATCGTATTCCAGGGTATTATTCTGCATTCGGATACTGTTATTGATTTCTAGAGTTACTTTTAAGTCATAAGCATAAAAAAAGAATTAAAAACATTTATACAGATACGGAATTAGTACTACCCATGTATAATGTGCATCCTTATTTTTCCCTCACAAATTTGGGCAAAAAAGTGTGCATTATCCACAGCAAAATATGGTAATAATTGAACTGAAAAATTCAACAGAAGAGTTGAACAATAGACTAAAAGAAAGGATCAGCAAACTCAAAGACAGGGCAGTGGTATACATTCACTAATATGAGCAAAAAGAAAAAAAAAATAGAATGAAAAAGAGTGAAGGTAGCTTAAGTAAGGACTTACGAGACACCACCAAGTGGTCCAATATTTGCATTATAGGCGTTCCAGAAAGAGAAGTGAGAGAGAAAGAGGCAAAAGCTTATTAAAAAAACATATATTGGCAGATAATTTTCCTAACCTGGGGAAAGAAACAGACATCCAGATCCAGGACACCTATAGAGTTCCAAAAAAAGATGAATGCAAAGAGACACACACTGAGACATATACAGTGGTACCTCAGTTTTCAAACATCTCCATTGACGAACATTTCGGTTTACAAACGCTATCAATTTTATGGATCTATGGTATCATTAGATAGTAAAATTCATGCTAAATTTGCAGTTTTAGGGGTTGATTTTAAAGGCCTGGAACGGATTAATCCATTTTGCATTCCTTTCTACGGGGAAACCGCACCTGGGTTTTCAAACATTTCAGAACTTGAATGGTCTTCCGGAACGGATTACGTTAGAAAACCAAGGTACCACTGTAATTCAATTGTCAAAAGTCAGAGACAAGGATAGAATTTTAAAAGCAACAAAATATCAACTTGTTACCTACAATGTAACTCCTATAAGATCTTAAGCAGATTTTTCAGCAGAAACTTTGCAGGCCAGTAAGGAATGGCATGATATATACAAAAGGCTAAAAGAAAAAGAACTGGTAACTGAGAATACTTTACCAGCAATTCTTCATTAGTACTGAAGGAGATAAAGCCTTTCCAGACAAGAAAAAGTTGAAGAAATTTGTAACTACTACACAGGCCTTACAAGAAATGTTAAAGGGGCTTCTTCAAGCTGAAAAAAGAAATACTAATTGCTAACAGGAACATACTAAAGTACAAATCTTACTGGTAAAGGTAAATAGTTAAATTCAGAATACTCAAATGTGTTAATGATGATGGGTAAGTCATCTGTAAATCTAGTATGAAGGGTAAAAGACAAAAGTATTAAAAAATAACTATAGCTACAATGCTGTGTTAATGGGTATACAAGGTAAAGAGATACAAATTGCCACATTAAAAACAAAGTATGGGGGAGAGTGTAAAAATGTATGCATTTAAAGTTATCAGTTTAAAATAGACTTTTACAACTATAAAAAATTTTATGTAAATCTCATGGTATCCACAAAGCCACAACTTATAGTAGATACATAAAAGAAAGGAATCTAAGCATATCACAATAAAAAGTCATCGAATCATAAAAGAAGAAAGAGAACAAAGGAATTACAAAACAGCCAGAAAACAATTAAGTCCATAACCTATCAATAATTATAGACAATCCCTAATTTAAGAAGGTTCAACTTACGATTTTTCAATTTTACGATGGTTTGACAGTGATATGCGTAATAAATTACATGAGGTATTCAACACTTTCTTATAAAATAAGCTTAGTGTTAGATGATTTTGCCCAATTTTGAGCTAATGTATGTGTTCGGAATAGGCTATGCTAAACTATGATGTTTGGTGAGTTAGGTGTATTAAATATATTTTCAACATAATATTTTCAACTTATGATGGGTGTATCAGGATGTAACCCTATCATAAATCAAGGAGTATCTGTATTTTAAATTTAAATGGACTAAATTGTCTAATCAAAAAATACAGAGTAGCTGAATGGATAAAAATATAATACTCGAGTAAATGTTGCCCACAAGAAACAAGAGACTCACGTCAGATGTAAGGACACAAACAGGCTAAAAGTGAAAGGATGGAAAAGATTTTCCTTCAATGGAAACCAAAAGAAAGCAGAAGTAGCTAAATTAATATCCGACAAAAGAAACTTTAAACCAAAGTCTGTAATAAAAGACAAAGAAGGTCATTCATTATATAATGATAAAAGATCAACCAATAAGAGAATATAACATTTGTAAATATTTATGCAACCACACAGGAGCACCTAAATGGTGGACACATGTCACTGCACATTTGTCCAAATCCATAGAAAGTGCAATACCAAGAGTGAACTCTAATGTAAACTATGGGTCTGGGTGATAAAGATGTATTGATGCAGGTTCATCAATTGTAACCAATATGTATACCATTCTGGTGGGTCATGTTGACAATGGAAGAGGTTATAAAAGTGTTGGGGAAGTGGGCCAAATGTGAAATGTGTACTTTCAGCACAAATTTGTTGTAAACTGAATACTTCTAAAAAAAATAGTCCACTTAAAAACAGATTTAAAAAATTTTTTATTCTTTTTGTTTTTCTGTATGTATATGAGGTGATGGATATTAACTAACTTTACCATGGTAACCATTTCATAACATATGAACACCTTAACCTTAATAGTGCTGTATGTCTATTATATCTTAATAAAACGAAAAGAAAAAAATTAAAAAAGAACTTTCCTGTAATTGATTAACTATGATTAAATCTAAGTAGATATTGATAACAGGCTATTAAAGATTCTTGAAATAGAAGAAACATACTGCCAGTAACAATATGGAATTAAAAATACTTAACTGACTCAGTAAAATGCAGGAACTGAGAGAAACAGAGAAGTGCAAGTGTCCTGTTACATGGGTAAGGCAGCACAGGAAAATGTTAAGTATTACTGAAGTCTCGTCTTATAGGGAGAGGCAGAAGAACAAAGCACCTTAAAACGGAAGCAATAGTTGATACTTTCTTTTTACATAATGGCAGAAAAATGTGTTTGATGGTGAGTGCCAATAAAGTTAAGGTAACTATTATTGGAATGTAAAAGTATAGGAAAATTAAAAATTTAAGCAGAAAAAAGGACGTAAGTGGTAACATGATAAAATGAACAAAAATGAGAAAATAGGAAGAGAAAACATGCAAAATTAATAATTGCAAAATAAGATGTAAAAAACAGGTTAAACAAAACTTGAAGTAGCTGAATCCTCTCATTAAAAATCAGACTGTCAGATTTGCTTTAAAAATAAATGTACATGTTATTTGAAACAAGTATTCTTAAAATTAAGAGACGAATAAAAGCATATCAGGAAAACAGAAACAAAAAACACAGCAGATGACAGTATTAGTAGGGAATAGAATTTATGAAGCTATAACAGATATAAAGCTGTATTTCAGATAAGACAGGAACTAACTATATAATATAAAATCTTCCAAATTCAAGAGCTTAGTAAAAATATGATTTTTTGAAGTGAAATGAAGTTTTCAATACATTTCTCTCAGAATTGGCCAGATCTAGTAGAATAAAGTTGAAGAGTAAAGATATAGATGAACTGAATATTATAATCATGTGTTTATTTTACATACGTGTATAGAAGTACGTACACACACACACACACACACACACACACACACACACACACACACAGTCTACATCTGCTCTTACATTCCCTGAATGAAGAACCCTAATTTTTTCGCATGTCCACAAAACAGAACTAAGAAATGACCATGTATTTGGCTATACAAACATACACAATTTGAACACATTTTAAATACACAAAATATAAAGGCTATAGTCTCTGCTCAAATTGCCACAAAATTAGAAATAAGAAATGATTGTAAAAACACTCAAATACTTGGCACACTCTCCATGGAATACAGACGAAATCAAACCTCTCCCTGAAAATTACATGGATAACAAATGAAAACAGGAAGCTATGGGTTACAGTTAAAACTGTAATTACAAAAAAATTAATAGCCATAAATCTAGTTACTGGTAAAAGATAAAATGTTAGTGAATTTAGTCCTAATCTAAAAAAATTAGGGAACACAGAACAATAAAATGAGAAAGAGGGAAAAGGATAAAAGAAGTTAATCAAAGAGAACACAGAAAAAGCAATGTAGAAATAATAAACCAATCCAAGGAATACTCATAAAAGAAAAAGTAAACATAAACAGTATAAGGAATGACTATTCCACAGGCATGAAAGGAAAACAATTATTTATTTGAACTTTCATAATCTAAACATAAAAACAAAATCAATTATGGTAAACTTTCTTATAAATCTTTCAACCATCCAGAACTCAGAAAAAAGCAGATTCCGAAGGCATGATATCCTTAGCTATTCCTGTCTAAACTCTGTAATTATCTGAATTCAGGAACTGAATAGACTTGGGGAGCAAAGAATATTCTTATACTAAATACAAACCTACAGCAACTGTAGTCTTCAGGACTAGATTCAACTGCACATCAAAGAACACCCCAAAATAACAGCATTTTCAACAAAATAGATTCTTATTGTACTCTCAGGAAAAGAATAGGCTCCCCAAGTATTTAGTCTGGTGCTATGAGAGCTCTGCGATGTCATCGGCAGCCTACCCTCTGTTCACCACCACAATGCATAGCTTTCATCCTTAAACCATTTTTACAACAGGGTGGCTGCTGGAGCTCCAGCCATCACTTCTGAGTTTCAGGCTGAAAGAAGGAGTAAAGGCAGCTCATTTTAAGCAGGCTCCCCAAATCTCAAAGACCTGACACAATAATTCCTACTTTAAGGGTGGCTGGAAAACGGAGACTTCTGTTTAGGCATCACTGTGCCAAAAATAGAAATTGTGTTGCTAAGGACGAAAATGAGAATAAATGTACGGTTAAGCAACTAAAATTGCTGCCGCTGCAACAAATTTGGAAACCTAAAGAAAAATAAAAGTTTTCTTAGCAAAACATAAATTATAAAACTTAACCTTACAAGTAAAAATCATGACCAGACCAATTACCTTAGAAAAGCCTCAGAACTTGAATAAAGATCAACCATTTTAAAAGACCCCTGTATTAAAAATGCTTTCACATATTATTTCAATCTAACCATTAAAGAACAGATAACTCCAGTTTTAATTGAACTATTCTAGACTCAAGGATACAATGGCTCATTTTGTGAAATCAGGATAACCTTAAAAATTTAATATCTCATACAGATGGTAATGAGGAAAAAACTGCAAAAATACTAAATAAAATTTTAATAAAATCCAGCAATATATTGGAAGGATTACATACTATTATTACGTAGTTCCAGGAATGCAAAAAAATTTTCAATTTTCAAAATTTCAATTCCAATTGACTTTCAAAAGTTCAAAATTTTCCACAAAATTTCAAAAAAATCTAACAATCTGAAACATAGAAAGATTAGAGAAAAGAGAATCATATGTATAGGTACTGAAATAGAGTTTGATGAAACTCAGTAGTACTTCTTAAAACCTCAAGTTATATCAAAATAATAGCAAACTACTTAAATATAAGAAAGACTGATTAATAAGAATTACAGTAAACACCACTCTAAATACAGAAATGGTAAAGCTATTTCCAAATAAATCCTAATCATTCATATGGATAGCAAAGATATAAAAAAAACATCTAACAGAAAAATGGATGAAGGCTATGAATAGGCTATTCACAGAGCAACAAATTAAAGTGGCTGAAGATGTGTGGCAAGTTCTTTGCTATACAAGTGGTTACAAGTAAATGTCCATCGGTAACGCAATAGTTGAACAAAATACAGTAATTTCATACTCTGGAATGTTATAAAACCATGAAAAATGAAGGATTAACATGCTATTAAACATGAAAAACAAACAGAAAACTATATATAATTTAAATAATATGACCTCAATTGTGTAACATAATGACAAAAGGCCACTATTACAATTGTAACTTTTCTCTATATATTTATAGAGAAGGGTATGGAAAGCAATATACCAGGCTGTTAACAGTAGGTACATAGCAGGAAGGAATGGGGAAGTTAAAAAAAAAAAAAAGTGGCCACAAGCTGCACTATAATTTCTTTAAAATTATAAGTTTGTATGTGTGCACATGCAGATAAGGAGAAGTACAAAAAGATGGTCATTAAAATGTTGATAATGATTATGTCAAAATGGATATCAGTTTGAATTCAGATGACTTTTATTTTCTTCTTCAGTTTTAGATATATTTATACAGTGAGCATGTGTAAAAAACAAAATGAAGATAGTGCCAGAGGAGTTCAGAAAACAGAGATATCATTGTGCAACAATTTCATTGAGAGAGAAAAAAATTATTAAACATTTAAGTTCAAAACTTGATTGGCTAATATATACTAATAAAATTAAAATGTTTTCACTTCAAGTTTTCAATACAATGACTGTTTTATCATTATATATATATATATATATATATATATATATATATATATATATATGTTTGTTTTACACATATAAACATATATATACATGTTTTTAAGTTCTAGCTCATGAATTTGTAGAAAAAGACCAAATTGTTGACTTTGGCTGGATCAAGTTATGTACCAGAAGTATAGAACTAAATAGCTTTTTAGCATTTCCTTGGTCAGTTTTCATTATTATACTTTCATAACTTTGTTTTCATGAAAAAAAAAAGAAAAGAAAACCTCAGAAGGATTCATATTGACAATGATGTCTAAAACTACATTCCAAAACTAAACACAAATAATTTTTGAGTTGCCTGCCATTTTGGATTAGCCTTATTTCTGGAGAATGGGAACTGTTATTAAATTTCAGATATAAAATAAACTGTGCAGCTAATTTTAAAAATATTCTTAGAAAAAACACTGTACTAATATTAAAGAAAAGGGAAATAATAAATAGAGTATTTTATACACGACAGAAATAGGGAGATATTAAATTCTGTCAACTTTGCCCCTTTACACTTCAATCAAGATTTTGTAAAAAGCACTTTGACATAAACTTTAAGTGGAAATAGAGGTCATTAAAAAAAAAAAGACAAAGTTTACCATTATATTTAAGGCAAGAAATAGGTGTTTTCTGCTTCAATTATCTGAAGTCATGAGGAAAGAAACCAAGTCACAGATTACTATAGGTAGAACAAGATCTGTGATCTTGTTCAATATAAGGTCAGGGGAAGTTATTTATAACATGTTGTAAGGTACACCGCCCCCTCACATTGTCATATAAAGTCCATATCCTCCAAGGCTGGCAAAATAGTCTCTAGTTGAAGAAACTTGCAACAGATATGTCAAGAGTTGTAATTTGGGATCTCTGAAATCCATCCTTTGCTGTTAATCCTGGAGGAATTAGATATGGTTGTATAAAGAAAATTACAAAGTGTTCCAAATATGAACACGTGTACAATGTGTGAAAGACATAAACATTTCTGTCTCCTTCATTCTCATACTTGATATAACAAGTCCCTCTCCTACAAACAATCATCAATAACCTAAATGAAACATGGATTCTATTGTGATGGAGCTGTTATTTTGACAACGGAGAGATCAGGTCTGAGTATAAGGCAGATGGTAGCACTTCCAACTGCCTCTATACCCATTACTACCAACATGCATAGGATTATAAAAAGGTATAACTTTGACTTTATATTTGCATTCAAACATTTTTAATTATAGTGAAGTCATCTGTTTATAAGCAGAATTAGATTCTTAAAATGATCAGCATCTCAAGCTGTCCTAGATATTAGACTTAGTACTGAAGTTTCAGTCCCATGCTCTTCAAGGTTTATTTCATTTAAGCAAATTTTAAGTTAATTTAAACAAATTTCTTGATAAAATATACCAAAGCAATTTGTTCAGCAGTATTTACACTTAAAGAATTAATATCTAAATGGCTTTTAAAATAAGTGAAACAAACTACCCTTTCTATAGCTTTCACATTTTCTTTTTATGCTAAACACTAAAAAATCAAAGTTCGGAAAGAATAATCTTCCTAAGATATGTAGTCTAATACAATGGTAACTAATTATAGGGTCCACTTTACAGCTTAAATATCTTTGTTATTATATATATACACTAGTACAATGATCATAATACAAATTGGACTTTACTATGTGATGTGAACTCTTTGAAGGTTTTGGCTATCATTGCATCCCTAATGTCCAATATAAGACATTCAGTAGACCTCAAAACTCTTGAGTCCAACGACTGACTTAAGACCAGGCTTTGCTTTGCTTTTAGAGAATGTCTAAATTATAAAATAAAACAGTTTAATCATTTTGTATGATACTAACCTATGTTAAGAGTATTAGGAAAGCAAATCCTACTATATTAAAACTATGCTGAGAGTTAAATAATATTAATACACTGGACTGTACACTTAAAATGGTTAAGAAGGTGAATTTTGTTATGGATATTTTACGACAAAAAAAAAATAAACATATTGCAATACACATATCCACCAGCACCACTGAAATAAAAAAGGAAGTCAGCACCAAGTGATTGATGGCAAGGATAGGAAGTAACTGGAAGTCTCACACACTGCTGACAGGATGTAAACTGACATAACCACGCTGGAAAACTATTTGACAATACTTATTAAAGTTGAAATTTTGCATACCATATAACACAGAAATTCTGCCCTTAAGTATAACTCTCCCCAAAAATGTGTCCCTATTTTCATCAAAATATCTGTACAAGAATATTTACAGGAACATAATTAATAATAGCTCTACTTTGAAATACCCAAACTATACACGAAAAGTAAAATGGATAAATTGTGGCAAATTTATAGAATGGAATACACCAGTGTTAGTTTTATAGAATTCAATAAACTGCTGAATAACATGATGCATCTTACGAAATGATGTTTAGTAAAAGAAGCTGGACTCACAAGAGTATTTCATTTATATAAAGTGCAAACATGAGCAAGAGCATATTTATCGTCTTAGAAGTCAGAAAAGTCTGTTCCGAGAACAAAAATACAAGATGCAGACTGGGACAAAATATTTGCTGATTGCATAGCCAACAAAGGACTTGTATCCAGAACAAATAAAGAACTCTGTAAACTCAGCAGTAAGAAAACAAACATTCCAATTAAAAATGGGCAAAATACTTGAATACTTCGTTAAAGAGAATACACCTAGGATAAGTAAGAAACAAAAATATGTTTAACATCATTAGCTATTTGGGAAGTGCAATGTAAAACCATAGATAACCACTACACAATGGTAAGAACGACTAAAATAAAAAAATACTGATACTGGCAATATCAAATGCTAGTGAAGATATGGAGAAACTAGATTATTCATACTTTGCTAAGGGAATGCCAAGTAGTATAGCTACTCTGAGAAGCAATTTGGCAATTTCTTCTAAATTCAGGAGGAATTTTAACTCTCAAATCTAAGATGCAACCTAGCAATCACAAACCCATGGCATTTATCCTAGAGAAATAAAAACTATGTCCACACATAGACTTATACGTAAAATGCTCATTGTTTTATTTGTAATAGCTCAAAAGTGGAAACAATTCCAATGTCCCTCAACAGGTGAATGACTAAACAAATTGTGGTACATCCACAAAAAGTAATACTACTAAGATGTGAAAAAGAACATACTGTTGATACCTGAAACAACTTCAATGGACCTCAAGATATTTACACTGAATTTAACAAGGCAATCTCAAAAGGTCACATACTACATGATTCCACTTGAAAAATTAGTGATGAAGAACTGTAGTGGTTGCCAGGGTGCAGGGAAGAGGAATGGGAAGGGGGGAGTTGTGCAAATATAAAGAAGTAACATGAAGGAACTTCTTTGAGGTGATGGAGTGATTCTTTATCTTGACTGTGGAAGTGGTTATACAAATCTCCTCATGCGATAAAATTTCATAGAACTACACACACATGCACACAAGAGCATGTAAAAAAATGGAGAAATCCTAGTTAAAAGTATTATACTAATGTCAATTTCCGAGTTTTGATGATGTACTCTAGTTGTGTAAGATGCTACCATCAGGAGAAGCTGGACGAAGCATTCGTGAGAATTATCTGCACTATTTTTGCAACATTTGGTGAGTCCATAATTATTTAAAATTAAAAAGTAAACAACAACAAAAAGTCATAAAAGTAGTTATCCATAGAAAGGCAGCTAATATGCAGAAGGAGGCATGAGGGGTCTCCTGTGTACCGGTCATGCACTGTTTACTGGGCTGAATGCTGGTTATGTGGGTGTATCCATTTTGTGAAAATTCATCAAGCTGCAACTACTTACGATTTATGTACTCTTCTGTGTTCATGTAACACTAAAGTTTACTAAAGAACGAAAAATAAGCATAATCTTCATTAACCTATTGATTTCCTAGGAGAGTTGTAGCTAAAATATACATTTAAAACAGTACACGTGTAAATCATGTTCAGAAATGGGAAATATACAACAAAAGGATCTTAATTGGAATACGGTTGCTTTGTTCTTTTAGAATTCTTCATACTTCCATAATTTAAAGTCTACAACATAACAATTGTTACTAGGTTCATTAGAATAACACTTATCAGGTTCAATAAAATCCTCCCGCGATACCATATCCTCTCTCAGCTCTTTGATGGTAAAAGGAGTGCTGATAAAAGTTATGCTGGGAAGACGGGGATAAACCAGGACTTCCCGAGTAACCGGGAAATGCGTTCACACTACATTTAGAGCAAAAATTCCTTAAATGATTGAGTATCATTTCTGCCTTCACTTTCTCATCTCCAATTCTCTTTGTGCTTAATTCTCAAAAGACTTTTTGTCCCTATCATTGAACTAGAACTACTCTTCCCAAATCTTGTAAAAAGCAATAATCAACTCTCTGTCCTCATTTTACTCAACCTCTCAACAGGATCTGAAACAGCCTCTTCATTTGGCTACCAGGATACCACACACACCTAGTGACCCGCCTCTGTGACTGTGTCTTTTCTCCAACCTATGAATCCTGGAATACTTCCAGGGGCTACTCTCCAGTCTTCTGCCGTTTTCCTTCTTTTCCCAAGTGATCTCATACTACTATCTTATGACTTAAATCCCACTTGTACACCGACATTTTTATCCTTAGCACAACCTCTCTCATGAATTCCAAGTCATACAATAAACTGCCTACGCAACTTCTCCACTTAGATGTCTTATAGGTTTCTCAATTTTAACAGAATATCAAATGCTAAATTTTTGACACAAACCATTATTCATCTAACTGCTCAGATAAAACTTAAAGAAATCATCCTCGATTTCTTCCATACCTTCACATTTCATATCCACTCTGTGAGAAACCCCTGTTGGTACCACCTTCAAAAAAGAGCCAGATTGGAACACTTCTCCCCACGAGCACCATACCAGTGTGTGGTAGCACAAAGCACAGCAGAAGCCTCTTAACTAGTCTACCTGCTGCCACCCCCAAACTCCTACAGTCTAATCACCATGAAGTACTGATTAAATCATGCCGGGGGCTCTGGGGGTCTGCTATACAACAATGTGCACGTGGTTGAAAATACTGTATACTGTACACTTAGAAATGGTTGGAATGGTAGAAAAAAAAGAATTAGTGAATTTACTTGGACAGGGATACTTTTGAAATTGATGTGCTTTGCTTGAAAGTCAAATACATGCTGAACAGATAAATTAAAACACCTAAATCAGGGCACAAATTACTCCTCTATTATAAAAACTTCAGTGGTTTCCTATCAGACTTAGAACGAAATTCAACTCAATATGATTTATCTATCAATGTAAATCAAACCTTTTAAAAACTTCTGTCCTGTACAAAGTCAAACAGAGTGAAGTGACACACAGGGAGAAATACAGCGCCTACTTAATCTGGGCCCTGTCTGCCTTTTACATGCCAACTTCTACCATTGGACCCATCACTCACTCCACTCCAAACACATTGATATTTCACACTGTTTCTGAAGCACATTTGTCTCAGGGCCTTTACATTTCCTGTTCCCTCAGTCTAGAATGTTCTTCCCCTAGAACTATGCATGGTATCATGACATTTTTTGCTCAAATACTATCTCCTCTGAAGTAATAGAACTTTATCTCTCCCTTTCCTTATCCTGCATTATTTTCTTCACAGCAGTTAACATTATCTGAAATTATTTATTTATTTACCATTCTTGCACAGAAAAATATAAGCTCTATGGGGGCAGGCAATTTATATTACCATTATATCCCGAATGCCTAAAACAATGATTGGCACATATATCAATAAATCTTTGATAAATGAATGATGGAACTAACGGGTGGGTAACAATTCCAACCAATCTACATCTACCTCTTGCATATCCAGTATAATCGAGGAGACAGGATTTTACTTATATCAGAATCCACATAATTATATACTATTTTTAACAGGGTTCTTTCTACATGAAGAGCAGCAATATAAAATTGCAGTAGTTGCAAAAATATTTTACTATTGTGACTACCAAAACATTAAACCAGAAACTATTCTAAAATAAATGCCTGTCCCAGCAGTTTCAGCCAATTTTGCACCTGCAACAAAAAGAGAAAAAAATAGGTGAACTTGCACTCAGCTATATGTAAGTGTGATGCCTTTCTTTAATTTTATTTGGGCTTCTAAATGAAATAAGCAATTTGAATAAAATGGAAGCCAATGAACTTGTAAATAAACAGTATAACATCTTATGCATTTTCATTAAATGCCTAGGAAAATATGAGGTGTGATCAAACAATACAGTGAACGCTACTGCTGAGAGCCATCCAACGGAAAGGCAGGAATCTCTAATGTGGGAAGCAGCACGCCAACCTTAGTAACACTGTGTGACAAGTTTCAACTTGTTTGCTGCAGTCAGTCAGGTGTGAGCTACAGTTGAGAGAAGGTGTGTTTTCAAGTGTGTCATCAATCATCCTCCATCATGACAATGCTCTGTGTCACACATCGCTTCTGGTACAGCAATTCCTGTCAAATAAAAACATTGCAGTGTGTCCTCATCCACCTTATTCACCAGATCTGACGCTGTTGTGACTTCTGGCTTTTCCCCAAAGTCAAAATGATTCAGGACATGGAGGCAGACGCAACAGCGCCACTAAAGACACTCACGAAAGAGGACTTCCAGAACTGCTTCAGAAAGTGGCAAGAAGGATGGGATAAGTGTGTTTGAAGTAGAGGGGAGTAGTTTGAGGGATATTAATGGAAATGTGTCTTTTAGTGTAATAATTTTTTTAAACATTCACCGTATTTTTTGATCACCCCTCATAAGTAATTTGAAATTTCACTCTGCCCTGCCTTATAGGAGGCACACTTAAATATGTGACCAATGGGCGGCTGGATGGCTCAGCTGGTTAGAGCACGAGCTCTGAACAATAGGGTTGCCAGTTCGAGTCCCAAATGGGTCACTGAGCTGCGCCCTCCACAACTAGATTGAAGACAATGAGCTACCGCTGAGCTGCCGGAGGGGCGGCCGGATGGCTCAGTTGGTTAGAGCGCGAGCTCTCAACAACAAGGTTGCTGATTCAATTCTTGGATGGGATGGTGGGCTATGCCCCTTACAACTAAGATTAAAAACGGCGACTGGACTTGGAGCTGAGCTGTGCCCTCCACAATTAGATTGAAGGAGAATGACTTGGAGTCGATGGGCCCTGGAGAAACACACTGTTCCCCAATATTACCCAATAAAATTAGAAAAAACAAAACAAAAGACTCTTCCTCTGTGTACCTCCCTCCTTTAAAAAAAAAAAAAGTTGACTAAATATTCTGAAGTATCTATAAACATAGAATCACAGAATATAGGTACAGTATGTGCTAATGTTCCAATTTTAATTCAACATAAATATATGTTGATATTCCAAATTATGAGTTTCAACCAATTTAAGCCAAAGAAAAACTGTACTCCACAACTGTTACCTAATTTATTATTTATTTTTGTTATATCTCACAATTTCCTGTCAGACCATTTATGTTACATGTGCTAGAGTATAATTTAAAGAGATTGGGTACCTCTTTTCTGAGAAATTAGTTGATTTGTGGGTAAACTTGATATCCTGAAAACATTAACTTACAAATATACTAAAATCCAACCCCAAAAAGGATCATGTAAGAAATATACTACAATTATTAAAAATGAAGAAATAATCAAATTCTTTCTAATTATTTTCTACATTTCTCTATTCTTTTCTGTTAATGAAAACAGTATGAATGAAGACCTCTTAGAAACATCTCCTACATCTAAAACAGTTTCTGTCAAATATCAGATGATAAGTAAAGAGTTATTAAATGGACCCAAGGAAGGATGATAAAATTTTTGCTCATCTTGGGAAAAGACATTACATGAATTATAAAACAACAGCTTATGAGATATTCCACCTACAGAGTTGTTAGATCAAACAAAAATATCATAGTGTTAAAAATCAATCTAGTTCTAGTATGGTTGTATCTCCTATATGTAAATGTCTGATTCTTAGGTATGAGAAAATCATACTTCATTGAAAGATAATAGTTGAATAGTCAAATACTCAGTAATTCTATTAGAAATAACTTGAAATTTAGGGGACTACACTGTATACCTAAAACTAATATAATATTGTATACCAACTATACTGAAATAAAAACAGTAATTAAAAAATAATTTGCATCTTACTCATAATATCATTCCCTACTTCAATGAAAGATATAAGAAATTAAATAAATAAATTTAATTACATGCAATGGCCACCTAATTCAACAATAGCTTACTGCATAAATAAAATTTTTCCAACTTATTTATACCTTTTCACTTAATTATCAAATAATCTGATATTAATCTAGATCTTTAAATTTTCTTACTAGAAAAATTGGAACATTTAAATCATCCTTAGGAATTCACAGGAAATAGTAAACATACACCATCACAAAATCAACTATTTCAAAAATTAGAAACAACTAAATCTTGCTTCATTCCCAGCCGAGTAGTAATCTCAAACCCTCAATGTGATTTGTTACCTCTATCACCCAGGAACAAGGCTCACGTAAACAAAATCATCCATTTGGATTTATGACATAAAGGGATTGTGGACATAACAAAACACTGAAATTTTAAGAATCTGAGTTTCAAAAACTCCCTCAAATTCCTTCCACTTCTAAAATTCCACACTTCTTTGAGTTTTATTGTATTCAAAACAGTATCCGCTGTACATGGTGTCATCTATGTAACTAGAAAACCTGTCAAATTGGTGTTGAAAATAGGAGTTATTGCTCTGTTAACAGGTGTACTGCTAAAAATATGTTTGATGTAATTCTAGTACCATAACTATTAATAACTAAAATTCAATATTTAAGATATCAGGAATAGTGAACACTAGGTGTCAGTGTAAGAAATGGAAAAATATTTTTAAAAACTTGTTTCCAATCAGGTGTATAACAAAGAAATCAAAAGCAGCTGTGACCACATTTACTTATAATTGCATAATTCAGTTAACAAGCCAATCTTTCTTTCAAACAAAAATTCCTGTTCCAAAACCATGAAGAGTTTAAAATCAGATTAAGCTGATTATTAGAAGTTACAAGTCTTTTGTAACTTCAGCAGCATAAAGCACAGAAAATAATTTTACTTTTAAGAACACATATTTTGAAGAATGCTGTTAAATACAGGTATCAGCCTGGAAGTATCATATTTCATGATTTCAGCTGGTGGAAAAATTATTTTCAAAATAATAATTCTAGATGATTAACAAATGATACTGAATTTTTAGTTTTCCCCTGAACAAAAGTGAAGGTATTAGAAGTTAAAATGCTTAAAGGGTCGAGTCACACACACACACACACACACACACACACACACACACAGAACACATGAAGTCAGGAAGGATAATTGACTCTCCCCAAATTCTGGTACCGAGAGGTTATTTCTAAAATATGAATGCTAATACTAATACTAAAAATAGCAGCTATTAACTATACCAATATTTCAGGGGGGAAAAAAGGTTTCTCTATAGACTCTTTAGGGTCAAGAATTTTAAAACAGGTTTTAAAAAGATAATCATCATTAGCAATAACAATATAAGGAAACGTTAACATTAAAAAGCTGCTGCAAAGCAAAATAAACCATCAATAAAATAAAGAGGCAACCAATCGAATAAGACAAGATATTTGCAAACAATGCCTCCACTAAGGGGATAATATCCACAATATATAAAGAACTCATACAACTCAACAACAAAAAAACAAACAATACAATTAAAAAATGGGCAGAGGACTTGAACAAACATTTCTCCAAATGAGAACATACAGATGCCCAATAGATATGTGAAAAGATGCTCAACATCACTAATCATCAGAGAAATGCAAATAAAAACCACAATGAGATATCACCTCACCCCAGTCAGAATGGCTATCATCAACAAGACAAATACTAACAAGTGTTGGAGAGGCTGTGGAGAAAAGGGAACCCCCATACACTGTTGGTGGGAATGCAGACTGGTGCAGCCGTTATGGAAGGCAGTGTGGAGGTTCCTCAAAACATTAAGAATAGAATTACCATATGACCCAGCAATCCCCCTCCTAGGTATATACACAAAAAATCTGAAAACATTTATCTGTAAAGATATACTGTATTTCCCAGAAAATAAGACCGGGTATTATACCATATTTTCCCGAAAACAAGGCCAGGTCTCATATTAATTTTTGCTCCAAAAGATGCATTAGGGCGTATTTTCAGGGGATGTCTTAATTTTTCATGGAAAACAATCTACATTTATTCAAATACAGTCAGGTCATCTTCTTCTGGAACATCGTCATAACATACTAAATGCATCCGTCTGGCTGACAATCTTAACTGGGGTGTATTTTTGGGGTAGGTCTTATTTTCAAGGAAACAAGGTATGTGCTCTGATGTTCACTGCAGCTTTATTTACAGTGGCCAAGACATGGAAACAACCAGTGTCCTTCAATGGATGATTGAATAAAGAAGATGTGGCATATATACACAATGCAATGCTATCCTGCCATAAGAAAAGATGAAATAGTGCCATTTGCGACAACATAAATGGATCTTGAGATTATTATGCTAAGCGAAATAAATCAGACATAAAAAGTCAACAACCATATAATTTCACTGATATGTGGGATATAAAACTGAAAGCAGCAAAAGATCAAGACAAACAAATAAAGAAACAAAAACTCATAGACATACACAGCAGTTTAGCAGTTACCAGATGGTAAGGGGGGAGAGGGTGGTAGATGAGGATAATCAGGATCAAACATATAGTGATAGAAAGAGAACTGACTCTGGGTGGTGAACACAAAACGTGATATACAGATGATGTATTACGGAATTGTATACTTAAACCTATATAACTTTACTAACAATTGTCACCCCAATAAACATTAATTTAAAATATATATATCTTGCCTCATATTTTACAAAGCACATTCATAGCAAATACCTAAATTAGGCCCAATAATAATAATTTAAGAAATCTATACTCATTTTAGAACACTGGTCATTTTGGGGACTTGAACTCCATCTACCGAACCTTCTCTCACCTACCCATTTGACCATTTCTCTGTTCCGTCTCTCAGACTCCACACTATTATCTGCTTATTGAATCTTTCCATGTGTTTTTCAAGCATGTTGGGAAACTTTTCATACAATATTCTGAAAGTCATTCATTTGTGGGAAAGGAATAAAACCAAACATAATAGCCTCACTAAAATACAAAATGATGAGACTCAAAAAATCATTTAGGAGAAGAGTCAAAGATTTGCTGGAGAAAAACAAATGCTTTTAGTCAACACTGTGTCCTTGTTTCACTGATAAAGTTCTATTCAAATTATAGTCACAATATAAGAAACTATGAAGGTTATGGAAAACCTTTCAAAACCCAGGACTGAAACAAATTAACGAAGGCAATTTAGACTGCTTTGCGTCTGCAAGTTTCTTCTCAGGGACATAAAGACAGATGGGAACAGACAGGAAAGGATCAGGGAAATTCACATATAATAAAGTTTCTAAACTGATATCTAAGAATATTGAGATCTCTAATCATATCAGGAATGAGAAGTAGTAGTATTGTTTCCCCGAAAATAAGACCTAGCCGGATCACCTCTAATGAGTCTTCTGGAGCAAAAATTAATGTAAGACCTGATCTTATATTATATTATATTATATAAGATCCGGTCTTATATTATAGTAAAATAAGACTGGGTCTTACATTAATTTTTGCTTCAAAAGACGCATTAGAGCTGATGGTCTGGCTAGGTCTTATTTTCAGAGAAACATAGTAGGAGAAATACAGTGTGATGGGTGACATTCAATGGCAGTAAAGTGGCCCTAGAAATACATACAGCATATGACTTTCTCTTTTTTACTTAGGGATTTCATTTTTTGCCTCCATGTATTTTTAAAATATTTTTCAAATACAGTTGACATACAATATTATAATAGTTTCATGTATACACAACAGTGATTAGACATTAATATACCTCACGAAGTGATCACCCTGGTAAGCCTAGTACCCATCTGACATGATAGTTACTACAATATTATTAACTATATTCCCTATCATGTATTTCACATTCCCATGACTATTTTTATAACTGCCAATTTGTACTTAATCCTTTTCACCTTTTTTCGTCTATCCCCTGAACACCATCCCATGTAGTGATCACCAATAAGTCAGACAGAGAAAGACAAATACCATATGACTTAACTTATATGTAGATTTTAAAAAACAAAATAAATGAACAAACAAAATGGAAACAATTCATGGACAGAAAGTGCATATGACTCTTTAAACTCTCTTTCTGGCTCTTTTGTATCTTTGCCCTTGATACTATGTTGTTCTAAATGTATAGCTATATGATTTAAATATTTGGCTGTCATTAATTAAATCATGTTTTCACTGAAAGATAGTGTAATCAGTATTAGGTCATCTCTATACATTAATTTATGGCTACGAGGTAGGTAAACTCCTACAGATGAGGAAACCAAAACTCAGAGAGATTAAGAAATTTCTTCATGTTGCTTTACTAAGCAAGTTATGAAGCCAAGATTCAAAACCAGGTATGTCTGTCACTAAAAACCTTCCATACTACTAGCATTTCCCAACTGATGGTTCACAAGGTTTTGTGGTTTTTGCAACAGTAACCAGTATGTCAAACTGGTACATTAAATGTACTGACAACTCAGTACTTCTATCAGTTTTTGACCTAGCTAAACACTCAGAGCTGTCATGTTAGATTTAATTGTTATAGCACTTTAAATGTGTTTATTCTTGCTTATAGGATTTATACCCATAATACACTATTGTTTACAAATAGTAAAATATCGATCAGAACCTGTCATCATCCAACTTAAAGCTGGTAGTATCTCTTCCCTAAATATTTCAATATAATTGCTCTAAACAGACACCTCAAGAACTAGCACTATGAATCTTTCACTATCCTACTGTGTTTCCCTGAAAATAAGACCTAGCCAGGTCATCAACTATAATGCAACTTTTGGAGCAAAAATTAATATAACACCCAGTATTATATTATATTAGACAAGGTATTATGCTATATTATATTATATTATATTATACAAAATCCAGTCTTATACTATATTAAAATAAGACCGGGTCTTATATTAATTTTTGCTCCAAAAGACGCATTAGAACTGATGGTCTGGCTAGATCTTATTTGCGGGGAAACACAGTGTATACAAGGTGTGATCAAACAATATGGTGAATGTTTAAATAAATAAAAAATTTATTATAGTAAAAGACACATTGCCATTAATCCCCCTCAAACTATTCCCCCTTGCTTCAAACACATTTATCCCATCATCCTTGACACTTTCTGAAGCAGTTCTGGAAGTCCTCTTTCGTGAGTGTCTTTAGTTGCGCTATCATGGCTACTTTGATGTACTGAATCAATTAAAAACATTTACCTTTCATGGTCATTTTGACTTTGGGGAAGAGCCTGAAGTCAAACGGTGGCAGATCCAATGAATAAGGTGGATGAGGAAACAGCGTAATGTTTTTATTTGACAGAAATTGCCGTATACCAGAAGCGATGTGTGACACGGAGCGTTGTCATGGTGGAGGATGCTTTACAGCACACTTTACAACACACTTTCTCTCAACTGTAGCTCACACCTGACTGACTGCACCAAACAAGCTGAAACTTGTCACACACTGTACTAAGGTTCGACACGCCGCTTCCCGTATTGAAGATCCTGCCTTTCCGTTGGATGGCACTCGACAGAGGCATTCATCATATTTGTGAGCACAATGGAAAAGCTCCTGGTACGGCAATTTCTGTCAAATAAAAACATTACGGTGTGTCCACATCCACCTTATTCACTGGATCTGTTTAGATCTTTGACTTCTGGCTCTTCCCCAAAGTCAAAATGATTCTGGACATGGAGGCAGCCATGACAGCGCAACTAAAGACACTCATGAAAGAGGACTTCCAGAACTGCTTCAGAAAGTGGCAAGAAGGATAATATAAGTGTGTTCCAAGCAAGGGAGGGAGGTATTTTAAGGAGAATTAATGGCAATGTGTCTTTTACTGAACAATTTTTTAATTTAAACATTCACCATATTATTTGACCATACCTCATAAATTAGCCAGATTATTATTCTATCTACTTTCCTCACTATGTCACTTTCTAAAATTTTCAATGCCTCCAGAAGCCGACAGAATTACATATACATTCCTCAGTTTGAAATTTGATGACTATGAAAATCTAGTCGCAAGCTTCTATTTCATCTCTTTTCTCCAGTATATATTTAAGAAACATTGTTTATACTCCAAATGGAAATCCACATGTCTTGATCAGAGCGATTTCATGTATACCTATGGCTAACCTTGGTTTCTTGGCATGAATGCAAACTCGGTGCAATTTATCTGACATTTAAAAATAGGAATTCTATTCCTGACAACATCATTCAAATTCATTCTGAAGTCCAAACATAGTTTCAGTTATTAATGATTACTAAGTGGCTTATTATTCGAACATAAAGACTTAGTTAAAACAAAGAAACAATTGGTTTTAAAACTCAAGTGTAAATAAAAAAAATTAGTAATTATCATTCCCTCTTTTGGAGAGTAGCCATTCAGTCTTTAATACTGACACAGATGAATAATTTCTTTGTTACTTACAAGGAACTTTCATTTCCTGACTAGCATAAAAAGAGAACAAAAAATTAGGTATGTTATGGGGAAAAAAAACTGAACTCCAGTATTTTCTTTATTTCCACAAGTGAGACATTTGAAAATAGTAAGTATATCACTTCCTGATCTCTGATTTAAATGAAAAGGCAGTAGTTTTATTTTATACCCAACATGATAGAAAACACCAAAGTTATTTAGTAAAAAAACAGAGTTAATACATTAGCTTTTAAATGGAAAAAAAAATTAAAAATATTAAGTTCCTAGTAAACATAAGACAAACAAAGCAACCTTATTCTTTTAATTAAAATTTGTTGGGGTGACTATGTGCCAAAATTAACTCAAACTGGATCAAAGATCTAAACAGAAGACCTGAAACAATAAACTGCATAGAAGAAAGCATAGGTACTAAACTTATGGACTGTGGGTTCAAAGAGGATTTTATGAATTTGACCTCAAAGACAAGGGAAGTAAAAGCTAAAATAAATGAATGGGACTATATCAAACTAAAAAGCTTCTCCACAGCAAAAGAACAATCAACAAAACAAAGAGGCAACCAAGCTCTTTACAAACAACGCCTCCGATAAGGGGCTAATATCCAAAAAAATATAAGGAACTCATACAACTCAACAACAAAAAGACAAACAATCCAATTAAAAAATGGGCAAAGGATATGAACAGAAACATCTCCCAACAAGACATACAAATGGCCAACAGATATACCTAAAAGTGCTAAACTTCACTAGCTATTAAGGAAATGCAAATCAAAACCACAATGAGATACTACCTCACACCTGTTAGAATGGCTATCATCAATAACTAATAGTAAGTGATGGAAAGGCTGTGGAGAAAAAGGAACCCTCATACACTATTAGTGAGAATATAAATTGATACAGCCACTATGGAAAACAGTATGGAGGTTCCTCAAAAAATTAAGAATAGAATTATCATATAACCCAGAAATCCCTCTCCTGCGTATCTACCCAAAAAATCTGAAAACATTTACCCGTAAAGATATATGTGCTCCAATGTTCACTGCAGCTTTATTTACAGTGGCCATATCATGGAAACAACCAAAGTGTCCTTCAATAGATAAAGTGTCCTTTGATAAAGAAGTTGTGGTATATATACATAGTGGAATACTATTCTGCCATAAGAAAAGATGAAATACTACCATTTACAACAACAGGGATGGATCTTGAGATTATTATGCTAAATGAAATAAGTCGAACAGAAAAAGTCAAAAACCATAGGACTTCACTGATATGTGGGATATAAAACTGAAAGCAACAAGACAAACAAATAAGAAAGAAAAATTCATAGACACAGATAACACTTTAGTGGTTACCAGAGGGTAACGGGGGAGGGAGGCTAGTAGAAGAGGGTAAAGGGGGTCAAATATATGATGATGGAAGGAGAACTGACTCTGGGTGGTGAACACATAATGTGATATATAGAAGATGTATTATAGAATTGTATACTTGAAACCTGTGTAGTTTTGTTGACCATGCTTACCTCAATAAATTTTAATTAAAACAAGAGGAAAAGAATGGGGATGCCCCCAATTCCGGGTAAGAAGTCTAAGGTAAGGACTGCTGTGAATTGTACCTACCACCCCCCAGATTTTCAATGTCCTAAATAATAAAAGCAACTGGAAGACGAAAATAAATTACAAAAGAAAAATGGGAAGATACTGTTTTATACCTCTGCTAAGAAAACCAAGTAACCTGAGACACTATTTATAACTTACCAGAACTGTAAATAATTTGTACTCTGAGCTTCTCTTACCTTGAAGAGTTGACTATTAGTACGATATATATTACAGAAAACAAAAAAAAGACATGCTAAAAGTGGGAAAAGAACTAGAAATTCCCTGCTGGTTGGTCTTCTAGTTTATGCAGTAGCAAACTACCCCGGGTAATTGGTAGGGAAAATGTAGCTAGAGGCATGCTACTTAGAATATGCCCATTTTATGTAATGTATTAAAACTGTATATCTATCTGTTAATAGCAATACAAACTTTACTTTTTTAAAAAAGAAATAAAATAGTATTTCTTGAGGCATGAGGCAGTAATATATGAGAGAATATAAGATTAATTAGACAATTTTAAGCGCAATCAGAAATAAGTGCTGTCCCCAAATAATTAATTAATTTTCCACAGTACATTCATAAGAAAGTTATAAGTAGAAATGAATAAAAGTAATCAGTTTTTAGTGACACACAGTGTTTGTATATTTTGAATCGCTCCATATGTGGACACGTGTTTCTATTCCGAAAAGTGGGTGAGTTTTCAGTCTGTTTATGCCAAATATGTAGTACTTCATTTACTCCACATTAGGACTGTCCCCCTCCCCCCCCCAAAAGAAAAAACAGACAAAATTTTTTTTCCCAGATGGTATTTGTGAACTCCTTTATCGCATTCATATAAACACTGAGTGTGTTCCGGTTTGCTGAGTTACATTCCCATGCTGTGACTTAGTACAAAGTCTGAATGTTTAGTTAGGTAGAAGACTGTTTCCAATCTGTGATTCATGAGGTCCCCATGGTACCTCCACTTCCTTTATTTTATGCAATCACAAATTATATTAGTTTGTCCTATTTTGATAACCCTTATAATTGAAGTTCTGTACAGGAAACTTTATTACTATTTTAAAACATACTCATAAACTATTACTGAGGTGGCATAAGTGACGCCTCACAGAAGTGGTGATTAGGATTGAACAGTACCTAGCATAAGCTCCTGCTACTGGGAGATTAACTGCCAAATTAAAAAGCATTAGAAGTCAGAGGGGAAAAGGAGGCAATGGACAACTCAGTGCAGGCTAATCCAGATGGGAGATTTAAGCAATCATTCTTCATATATATAAATTTATTATTAATTTCACAATTAAAGATTATTGGAATAACACTGAAAAATGGTTCTGATATGAAAACATAGTACAAGAGATTGAATAACTTACTACTTGCCTGGTAAATTAATATGGGGAAAATCCAATATAATTTTAAAATGGAATGAGAATTTTATTCTACGTGTAAAATGAAGATTCTTCTGATATTTTACTTTGAATGAGTAGAAAATGAAAGCAGCTACATAGTCATTAGCACTCAGGACAGTTTTGGAACTTGAAAGGATGTTATTATGAGCAGCATCACAAAGCAACACATTCACTGATGCTGAGTGAAGTTCCCCAGAAGGAGCTTGGCGATGCCACCCTCCCTTCTCAGGGCGTCGCTGCCTCTATAACAGTTCACTGCAAAACCAACCCTGGACACTATTTTTTCCTTTTTGCCCGTTTTTGTAAAACATCCTCTTCAGATTTCTTTCAGTTAGAGAAAACAGGTACAAAGGTAGGTCTTTCATAATAGTGAAGTGACGTAATGTGAACTGTCGAAAAGCAGGGGATGCCTGTATGTATTTTCATTCTTTAACATATTGTTAATCGTGCAGAACCAGTGGAGAAGAGTTAACTGGGGCCTAAGACAGTCACCACCTAACAGGTGGAAGGGAGGAGAGTTAGGTGAAATCTTGTGGAAACGGAAGGTAGGCCGGGCTGATATACTTGGTAGGAATCAGGGGTAGGATAAGAGGACACAGGTCTCAGGTGGGAATGACAGGTCAAAGAAACCAAAGACAAAAGAAAAGACATAAGGAAAACTTAGAGATTTAGTCTAATTACCAGTCTTACTGTAGTATTTCCAAAATAACATAATATGCAGCTGTTGCTAAAATGATCCCCTAAATGTACACCCGTCTCGGCCATGACCCAGAAGCCCCTGGAGGTAAAGTACCCAAACATGGTCCATCTGTAGATTCTGAAAGGGCCCTATGACTGGGCTCCAGGCCCTCCCAGTGGCAGTCAGCAAGTAGTCCTGCTGGCACAGGAATCTGGCAGAAAACACTCCTGTCTAGGACTGAAATCACATCAACTATTTTTTCTGACCCCAGTGATATGGAACTGGAAATCAGTAACAGGAGGAAAACTGGAAAATTCACAAATAGTGAAAATTAAACAGCCCTCTTCCAAATGACCAGTGGGTCAAAGAAGAAATCAAAAGGGAAGACAGAAAGTATAGTGAGACAAACAGAAACAAAATCACAATAGATCCAAACGTTTGGGATGCAGGAAAAGTAGTTCTAAGAGGGAAGTTTATAACAATAAATACCTACATTAATAAAAAATGCCTCAAACAACCTAACTTTACACTATAAGCAATTGGAAAAGAACAAATTAAGTCCAAAGAGAGCAGAAGGAAAGAAATAATAAAGGATTAGAACAAAAATAAATGAAATAGACACTAAAAACTCAAGAGAAAGAAAAAAAATCAATGACACTAAGATTTTTTTTGAATAGGTAAACAAAGTGAACAACCTGGACTTAAACTAACCAAGAGAAAAGAGAGGACTCAAGTAAACAAAATTTTAAAAGAAGTAAGAAATGTTACAACTCACATCACAAAAATACAAACCATTGTAACCATTGTAAGAGTATACGAGGAACAATTACATGGAAACAAATTGGATAACCTAGATGAAATGAATAAATTACTAGAAACATACAACCTATCAAGACTGAATATGAAGATAGAAAATCTGAACAGACAATAATGACTAAGAAGTTGAAGCAAATACCTCCCCCTAAAAGAAAAGATGAGGATCAATCAGTTTCATTGGTGAATTCTACCAAACATTTAAAGAAGAATTAATGGCACTCCTCCTAAAACCTGCCCAAAAATACTGAAAAGGAGGGAACATCAAACTCATTTTATGAGGCCAGCATCACACTGATACCAAATTCAGATAAGGACACGACAAGAAAAGAAAACAACAGGCCAACATATCTAATGAATATAGATGCAAAAATTCTCAACAAAGTACCAGCAAACCAAATTCAACAGCACATGAAAAGGATTGTACACTATGATCAAGTGGAATTTAATCTTGGGATGCATGGATGGTTCAATATTGGCAACTCAATAAGTGTGATATTAACAGAAGGATAAAAATCGTATGATCATCATAACAGATGCAGAAAAAAACATTTCACAGAATTCAAGACACTTTCATAATAAAAGCCCTCAATAAATTATGTGTAGAAGGAATGCACCTCAGTGTAATAAACTCCGTATGTGACAAACCACTATCTAATATAATATTCAACAATAAAAGATTGAAAGCTTTTCATCTAAGATCAGGAACAAGACAAGGGTGTGCCCTTTCTCACCACTGTTATTCAACATAGTACTGGAAGTCCTACCCAGAAAAATTAGGCAAGAAAAAGAAATTAAAAGTACCCAAATTATAAAGGAAGATGTAAAATTGTCTCTGCAGATGATATTACGTTATATGTAGAAAACTTAAGACGCCAACAAAAAAACTGTTAAAACTACAAAACAAATTTAGTAAAGTTGTATAATACAAAGTCAACATACAAAAATCAATCCCATTTCTACATACCATCAATGAACTATCTGAAAGAGAAACAAAGAATACAATCACATTTAAAGAAGTATCAAAAAAATAAAATATTTGGGAGTAATCAAACCAAGAAGGTGAGTATCATTACATTGAAAATTTTAAGACATTGATGAAAGAAATTGAAGATGACGCAAATACATGGAAAGATATCCTGTGTCCATGGATCAGGGGAATTAATAGTGTTAAACTGTCCATACTACCAAAAGCCATCTATAGATTCAGTGTAATCCCTATCAAAATTCCAATGAAACTTTTTACAGAAATAGAAAATTCTTTGGAATCACATGGAATGCTAAAATTCATATGGAATCACAGAAGGTGCTGAATAGCCAAAGCAATCTTGAAAAAGAAGATCAATGGTTGAAAATCACACTTTGTTATTTCAAACTATACTACAAAGCTATAGTAGTCAAAACCGTATGGTATTGACATAAAAACAGGCCCATAGACCAGTGAAACAGAATAAAAATGTCCAAAATATACCCATATAAATGGGTATTCGATAAATGATGTAGAAAATTGAATATTCACATGCAACAGAGTGAAACTGGACACCTATCTTATATCACTCACAGAATTAACTCAAAATGGTTAAAGAGTTAAATGTAAGACCTGAAACTAAAATTCCTAGAAGAAAATAGGATAAAACCTCCTTGACATTCATACTGGCAATGATTTTTGCATATGATACTAAAAGCATAAGTAACAAAAGCAAAAACAACTGAGACTATATGAAATTAAAAAGTTGTTGTACAACAAAACAATCAATAAAATGAAAAGGCAACCTATGGAATGAGGGAAAATATTAGCAAACCATATATCTGATAAGGAATTAATATCCAAAATATACAGGGATCTCATACAACTCTAAAGCATAAAAAAAGAGGAATAATAAAAAAAATAATTGCAAGGATGGGGTTCAGAAAGCCTCAACTTTGGTTCCAACTCGAGCACTTAATAAGCTTGGGACTTTGGGGAAATCTTCTTTCTTTACTTCCACATTCAAATTAGGAGTAATAATATCTTCTCTTCTTTCCTCACTGAGATTTAATAATAATGAAATAAAATATACATGAAAGTGTTGATAAACTTAAAAAATGGAAAAGGACCTAAACAGACATTTTCCAAAGATATACAAATGGACACAGGGACATGAAAAGATGCTCAGCATCACTCATCATCAGGGAAATGCAAATCAAAAACACAATGAGATATCACCCTACACCTGTGAGAATGGCTATTATCAAAAAGACATGAGATAACAAGTGCTGGTAAGGACATGGAGAAAAAGGAACTCTTATGAGCTGTTAGTAGTAAAGTAAATTGGTGCAGCCATTATGGAAAACAGTATGGAGATGCTTCAGAAAGTTAAAAATAGAACTACCCTATGACCCACCATTCCACTTCTGGGTATACAGGCATACCTCGTTTTATGGCATTTCACTTTATTGTGCCTCGTAGATGTTGCATTTTTTACAAATTGAAGGTTTGTGGCAACCCTGCGTCAAGCAAGTCTATGGGCACCATTTGTCCAACAGCATTTGCTGTAATAACTTCATGTCTCAGTGCCACATTTTGGTAATTCCTGCAGTATTTCAAACCTTTTCATTATTATTATATTTGTTATGATGATCTGTGATCTTCGACTACAACTTGTTGAAGGGTCAGATGATGATTAATATGTTTTGGCCATAGAGCATTTTTTTCATCGAAGTATATGCATTGTTTTCTTAAGACGTAATGCTATTGTAACAGGCTACAGCATAGTGTAAACATAACTTTCATATGCAATGGAAAACCAAAAAATTTGTGTGACTTGCTTTATTGTGATATTTACTTTATTGTGGTTGTGCTTTGGAACTGAACCTACAATATTGCCAAGGTATGCCTATATATCCAAGAAAATGAAGTTGGTATCATGAAAAGAGATATCTGTCCCGTCATGTATATTAAAACATTATCTACAATAAGACAAGACATAGAAACAATCTAAGAGTAGGTCATGGATGACTGGATAAAAAAAAATGTGTGTGTGTATGTGTGTGAGATAATTATTATCAGACACTAAAAAGAAGCAATTCTTGCCATTTGCAACAACATGGATAAACCTTGAGAACACTATGTTAATTGAAATAAGTCAGAGAAACACATGTACTGTATGACATCCTATATGCAGGTTCTGAAAACAAACAAACTCATAGAGACAGAGTAGACTGGTGATTTCCAAAGGCTGGGCAGGGGAGGCAGGGGGAGAAATGGAAGAATGTGGTTAAGGGGGATAAATTTCCAATTATATGATGAATCAGTTCTGGGGAATGGTGAATATAGATAACAGTATTATACATGTGAAAGTTGCTAAGAGTATAGCTATTAAATGTTCTCATCTCCCCCACACACACACAGAATGTTAAATACGTGAGGTAAGTGATATGTTAACCAACCTTACTGTGGCAATCACTTCACAATATAAACATGTATCAAATCACCTCGCTGTACACCTGAAGCTTATACAACATTATGTCAATTATATCTCAATAAACATGGAAAAAAGAAGTAAAGGAAAAAATTGGTTTTGATGAATAGAGTATTAGAAAAGGAACATGGAGACTATAAAACACATGCACGCAATTTGTAATGGCTGCATAATATGCGATGGTAATAAAGGACCAACTTCTTTTTAACCATTTATTGGTTATCCTTCATTTCCTTTCAAGAATTCACTCTGATACATGTCTGGACGTGACAAAAAGAAAACAAGCAAGACCTTTCTCTAGCAAGGGCTCTCATTCGACTTCACACATATTGACATATGGACAAGGTCAATCTCACATATAGAGATGAAAACTATTATCCAAATATTGCATGGGTAAGGAGAGGTAAGCATACATTGTAATGAGAGGTTCTTTCACTAGTAAAAACAGCTATTTCTTGTTTATACTATTGTAACAGTCATCATCAAATACAGTTCCAACTTCTATATTTGAAATTGAAGAATATAAAAATGGTTAAATGTTCCATAATTCAAAAAGGGGTATTTCAACCCAATGAGATACATTTTCAAATAGTATAACAGAAAATACTTCCTTAAATGAAAAAATACACTAGATGGACTCAATTAGCAGATTAAAGATTCCAGAAGAATCTTAAAGATATCAATAAGAAACTATGAAAGTCAAACAAAACAGAGGGAAATGAAGTTTGTAGAAAAATTTAGAGACTGTAAGATTTTGAAACAATAACAAATGGTCCAAAACACATGTAACTGAAATCCCAGAATGAAAAACACAGAACGTAATTAATGGCTGAAAATTTCTGGTAATTGGTGGAAAATATTAGTTTACAGATCCAACAAAAACAACAAACTTGCAAGCAAGGTAATCATGAAGCAAATCAGTCCCAGACACATCAATCTGCTGAGACCCAATTATAAAGAGAAAATCTTGAAATCAGGCAGAGAAAGGCAACACAGGGTTATACAAGGGAACAAGTGAGTAACATCTGATCTGACATCAGAAACTAATATAAACATTGGAGTGGCATAATGGAACAGCTAAAAGGAAGAGATTATCAACTAGAAGTCCTCATACAGAAAAGATATATTTCAAGAATAAAAGTGAGAAAAGATGTGTTTAGATTAATTAAAAAAAAAAAAACAACTTCAGAGAATTCATCATTGGCACACTTGTGCTACAAAAAAAAAAAAAGGTTAGAATTCTTCAGGCTGAAGGAAATTATTTAAATGTACACTCAGATCTGTATCAATTGATCAGAATGGAAAATGGTAAATATGTGGCTAAATGTGAAAGATTATATGTACTTCCTTTTATCTATACTTCCTTTTATTCCTTTAAAAGATATGACTCTTTAAAGGAAAAGCTGTCACACTGCAATGTGACATTAATAGCATTTATAGCTTTAATACATAAGATCACAATAACAGTACACAGTAAATACCTGATGTTCTTGGGGGAGGGGTGGCGTGGGCACATGGAGACACAAAGAAAAAAAAAAAGGCCATGTGAACATGAAGTCCAAGAAAAGAACTGCGACTGAGAACTCTATATTCAGTACTTTAAAATTCTTGTGCCACTTCCTTTCAATCTCCACGGTCCCTAATTTTGTTCTCTTTCAAATCACTGTTCTCCTATGGTAATAAATCTGGCTGCTTTTAGATTTATATTATGTCTTAAGTGCTCAGCAGTGTGAACATGTATTTCTTTGAGTTTGCTCTGTTTGGAGTTTGCTCAGCTTCTTGAATCTGTAGATTTATGTATTTCAGTAAATTTCTGATGTTTTCAGTAAATTTCAGATGTAATTATAAGAGAAAGCCCATTTGTAACAGCAACAAAAAAGATTACACTTAGGAATAAATCTAGCAAGAAATATATGAAGCCCCTAGAATAAAAATGTTAAAACACTCATGAAAGACACAAAAGTAGTGTTGAAAAAATGTAAAGACATTCCATATTCTTAGATTGATTCAACATTCTAAAGATGCAGTTCTTTCTAAATTTATAAATTCATGCAATCTCAATAAAAATTCCTACAAGCTATTTTATGGACCTACAAAATTTAATACTAACATTCACATGGAAAAACAACATTCACATACAAGCATGGCCAGGAGCAGAATCAGAAAAGAAAAATTACAAGGTGAGGCTAGCTGTAACAATCTTTAAAATATACTATGAAATCTTTATAATTAAAAATGTCATGTTAGCACATGCAGAGATAAATTAACCATTGGTATAGACTACAAATCAGAAATATACCCCAATGCATTATTAGTATATGATAATAATATGTGATTATTAGATCTGAGGCAACTCAGATCATTAGGGAAAGTATAGACTTTTAAATAAATGGTGATAGTATAACCGGGTAGTCATTTGGGAAAAGATTAAATGCATATCTCACACAAAAACAAGAATAATCTACAAATGGATTAGGGATCTAAATGTTAAAAAACAAAACTCATACAAGTACTAGAAAGCAATATGGATGAATTCCTCTTTAAACTTGTTATAATGAAGTCTAACTATGATTTAAAATCCAAAGGCAATAAATGATTGATGCATTTGACTATGTTAAAATAAAAATACCTGTATGCCCAAAATAGGCCACAAAAAACCAGTCCAAAGGTAACTGACACACTGCAAGAATAGATTATCAATATATACCACAAACAAAGGACTGATATCCCTGACATATACCTGACACAGGAACAAAACCTGAGAGGAAAATGGGGAAAGGACATAAAAGAGTTCCTAACAGACAATGCTGGTACAGCCTGAGCAAAAATAAATAATATTACTGCATAATGATCCTAAATATACATTACTCTATACATATATACATTAAAAATTGAATTAAGAAATGGTGATAAAGCATCCTATTCCTTTCAGGATGACTGGAATAAAAAATACAAAAGGAAAGAAGGAAACAGAGAACCACTGTTAGGCAAATACCACAATAAAAACTGCCTCAGACAAAATACATTGATGAATGTTAAAATTTATAGGCAAAAAATTTCAGAGAAAAAGAATATTTGCATAGTCACAAAATATTGGGTAGGTGTAAAAAGTAATTGCGGTTTTTGCTATTAACTTGTTAAACCGCAATTACTTTTGCACCAACCTAATCTCTCTCCCAAGATACTTATTAATAACAAAAATGGAAAAAAAACAACAACCTAATTTTATTATAGTGGAAAAATTTGGCATATACCACCTTACCTAAGTTGTCAAGGTTAAGATCACAAATAAGACATATCAACAGCATGAACCTTCTGATATGATACACTTAGAAAGACCTATCACTTCTATGGCATTCTTGCCAAAGAAGCATAGTCACATTCTAATCATAAGAAAACATCAGACCAATTCAAAAAGAAGAACATTCTACTAAACAACAACAGCCTGGTACTTTTCAAAAGTGACAAGGTCATGAAACTCAAGGAAAGACTGAGGAATTATCATATATCAGAGAAGATGACAAAGACATGACAACTAATTACAGTGTTTTATCCTAGATTGGCTCTTGGAGCAGAAAAGGACCATTGATGGGAAAACTGATGAAATTCAAATAAGGTTGATAATTTTATTAACAGTAATGTACCAATGTTATTTCCTGGTTTTGGTAATTGTACTACGGTTATGTCAGATGTTAATAGAGGAAAATGAGGTATCTAGGAATTCTCTGTACTATTTGTGCAATATTTCTGTAAGTCTAAAATTCAAAATAAAAAAGGTTTGGAAAGAGTTCTGGAAAACCTCTACTTATACAGTAATAGAAAGCAGATTAGAAAATCTGTTATCGGGTCAAAGAGTGGGTGAAAAAACTGATTTACACAGGTGGCACAAGGGAACTTTTTGGATGATGAAAATGTTCTATATCATGATTGTATTCATAGTCACATGACAATAAGTTGTCAAAACTCATTGAATTATGCATTTAAACTAGTGAAATTTTGTTATAGGTTGATATATTTGTCAATAAATAATAAAATATTTGTCAATAAGCTGACAAAAAGAATTCCAAATGTAAATACAATCTTTTAAAAAAAAGTGTTGGGTTGTAATCCCAACATAAGCAGAATACAGATGAGAGGTATCAAATAAGATTATGCATGCCCTTACCAGATTAATTAACTGAGTGTGTACCACATCTTCCACCAAAACCGCTGTTTCATGAAGAGGCCTCCTAGCATCACCTAAAGAAAACCTGCACAAAGAAAAAAACAAACAAAATTAATCACATCAATTTTATGGACTGTAAAAGTGAGAAAGGAAAAGGTGAATGATATTTATTATATTAATGAGTTTAATAAAGTACAAATGGTTCTCTCAAATAAGAGTAGGTGTACAATTTTCTTCCTTTTTTTTGATTAATGTTTATTAGGGTTACAACTGTTAGTAAAGTAACATAGACTTCATGTGTACAATTCTGTAATGCATCATCTATATTTATCACATTGTGTGTTCACCACCCAGAGTCAGTTCTCCTTTCATCACCATATATTTGATCCCCTTTACCCTCATCTACCACCCTCCTCCCCCCTTACCTTCTGGTAACCACTAAACTATTATCTGTGTCTATGAGTTTTTGTTTCTTCATTTGTTTGTCTTGTTCTTTTGTTGTTTCCAGTTTTATAGATCATAGATCAGTGAAATCATATGGTTCTCCACTTTTTCTGTCTGACTTATTTCTCTTAGCATAATAATTTCAAGATCCATCCATGTTGTCGCAAATGGCACTATTTCATATTTTCTTATGGCAGAATAGTATTCCATTGTGTATATATACCACAACTTCTTTATCCATTCATCTATCGAAGCACACTTTGGTTATTTCCATGCCTTGACCACCGTAAAGAAAGCTGCAATGAACACTGGAGCACATATATCTTTATGGATAAATGTTTTCAGATTTTTTGGGTAGATACCCAGGAGAGGAATTGCTGGGTCATTATATAGTAATTATATTCCTAATTTTTTGAGGACCCTCCACACTGGATGTACAATTTTCTATGGACAAAGAATTATACCTGTCCTACATAAGCTGAAACTTCCCCAAAAATGCAGTGTTATTTATTCTATATCTTGATTTGTATAGTCATTTTTAAGGGCATGTACTGTTTCAAAATACAAAATATTAACCACTTCATAATACTGGCAACCAGAAAATCATGTTACTATATCGATATTGCCAATACAGTTAATGTAACAATCAAATAGAAAATTACAATAGCATACAATATAATTAAAAGTTGCTAAGAAAAATTTATGTAAATGCCATAAATTATCATTTCCTATTATATGCAAGCAGAAGATTAAGAATGGATTACAAAACTGTTCTTAAAAGTCATATTCTCAACTTTCATATGGTGGACTAGATATGTACAGAAAATCACTTCCTGGTAAAGAAAATTTGAAAATGCACAATATTGTATTAAAAACTTGTATTTACAGTATACTTTCACTAGCAGTTGGGAAGACAAAACATAAGTCGGACAAGATGAGAAAATACAGTTCTTCAGGATAAGAGAGCTACAGCCAAAGTTTATTCATGGCAGCCTACAGCCTGGATTTCAGCTAGCATAGTACTCAAGGTATAGGCAAGAATGCTGCGCCCCCAAGCATGGCAGAAGGTCAGTGTGAGGAACCTAATATAAAGTGGAGAAAAGGAACACTCAGATGGTGACACCTTCAATGTGTGAACTAGGAAAATACTTATTCCACAGAAGGCACTCTGCCTCTCTCTCCCAAGGCTGTCAGTGAAGAGAAAAAATGTGGCACTGCCATGAGATGACAGACAAATAGACAAATAGAATAGAACAGAGAGCTGAAAAATAAATTCTTACATATGTGGTCAACTTATATTCAATAAGGATGGGAAGAACACCTAATGTGGAAAGGACGGTCTTTTCAATAATTCGTTTGGGGGAATGAATTCAAAACAGATCAAAGACCTAAATTAAAGAGCTAAAAGTATAAAAATCTTTGAATGAAACAGAAGGGGAAATCTTTTTGACCTTAGATTTGGCTATGGTTTCTCAAGTATGACACCAAAAGCACAGGCAACAAAAGAAAAAAAAATAAACTGGACTTCATCAAAACTAAAACTGTTTACACATTGATTACTAGTAGGAGCGTTATGGAAGACAGTGTGGATGTTCCTCAAAAATTACCTTATGACCCAGCAATACCTCTCCTGGGTATTTACCCAAAAAAATCTGAAAACATTTATCCATAAAGACAAGTGTGCTCCAATGTTCTTTGCAGCTTTATTTACGGAGGCCAAGACGTGGAAACAACCAAAATGTCTTTCGATAGATGAATGGATAAAGAAGTTGTGGTACATATACACAATGGAACACTATTCTGCCATAAGCAAAGATGAAATAGGACCATTTGTGACAACGTGGGTGGATCTTGAGATTATAATGCTAAGCGAAATAAGTCAGACAGCAAAAGTAGAGAACCATATGATTTCACTGATACGTGGTATATAAATCGAAAACAACAAAAGAACAAGACAAACAACTGAAAGAACAAAAACTCATAGACATAGACAATAGTTTAGGGGTTACCAGAGGGTAAAGGGGGAGGGGAGGCTCTAGAAGAGGGTAAATGGGGTCTAATATATGGTGATGGAAAGAGAACTGACTCTGGGTGGTGAACACACAATGTGAGATATAGATAATGTAATACAGAATTGCACACCTGAAATCTATGTAACTTTACTAACAATTGTCACCCAATAAACTTTAATGTAAAGAAAAAAAAAGAGAGCGAAAATCTTCTGTTGTGTTCACTGATAAATTTTTTCAGTATTTACTTCTTTGGACTGCCTGAACCGTTTTCCATCCATTATTTTAAGTTACTCCAAATCTCACTATAGAAAAAATAGCAAGTTAACAAAGTGAAATAAATGACTAAAAGATAAAGCAATGATTCAATTCATATCTCTAGTAAAAAGAATATTTTAAAACCACGTTAATAAAATATACAAATAATTATCAAGCTTTCCCTCAAGCTTTAATGGGAACTTAGAACTCTTTAACTAAAAGTAATCATTAGTATAAACATGTCTAAAGCCATCTAAAGACATATAGCTTGGGATGGGATTTGATGAGAATATTATTTTAATTTTCAGGGTTATTCACATTTCAGCTTTAATTCCACTTTTGCTCACAGCAGTTATGCCAGTCTTCCCCCCTCCACACACACACATAGAAAGCTAGATATTGTCCTAGTGGTTTTCGGAAAATAGAAATAAAAACCACCACACCCAGCCCCAGTCTCTTCCTTTTAGCTCTGCAACGTATATAACATTTTTAACTCCAAGACAAAATCCGAGTAATTGATACTTGCACAAATCTTTTGATTTTTTTTCCCCTTACAGCCCGACTTGACCACTCACTGATGCCTTGACTGACTTGCCCTAGGTCTAGTCCCCACCAATACAGTCTGATACGCAACCCCTACATACTTCCTGGATGCCGATAACCCGATAGGGCAACCCCAGCCTCCACTAAAAGTCTTTCAGGAAAATTTCCTTAAAAGGCTGTCCCTTCCCTGGTCTCCTACAGCAACTTGGTAACTGAGGTCACAACTAGGACGTGTAGAGCCAGCCATCCTGCTGGACGCCACTTGATGACAATGGCAGAGCCACTTATACCCTCCCTTTGACCTAAACAAGGTGGTGTTAGTCAATCCCAAGATCAAATGTCTCACTGAGCACGAGGCAGCTAACTCTGCAACCCCCTTGCCAAATGCATAATGAAAGGATGAAATCAGCAAGATCATTCATGAGGTGAAGTGACATCCTCATTCCCCTACGCACCCTCAGATACAGGAGGCTGCATGCTGAAGAACCATAAAATACTGTCCCAAAGAGCCGCAGAACTTATGACTAAGCCTTTCAGTATTTGTGTGTTATGTGTATGCCCAACAAGTCTAAAATTGTGTGTGTATGTGGGGGGGGGGGGCTTTAAATAGACATCTATTAAAGTAAAAATATCTATTAACAGAAAGTGCAGCATAAAACAGAAAAAAGAACCAGTTACAGAGACATGTCCAGTACACAGAAAACACATTTTTAAAAATACACTCTGAACATTACTACAGGCACTGTGTTCTCAAAAAACAAGTAGTTTCTATCACCAGCTTTAAAAAGTTTTTTTTTAAAAAAAAAAGGAAGGAAGGTGCTGGAAATTTGCTATCTTACTCTATGCTGAGTATCTATTTGACATCTTTGGTTAGTGATTTATGCCAAGATCATTCCCAAATATGGTGACAGACTTTTAATGTCTCTGTAAGTTTTAACGTATTATTCATTTACCAAAATCTTAAGTCCTATGTAAATTTATGTATCTGATGATGTATCCATTGACCCATACTCCTTACATAAATTTAATCCCAACTATGAAAGGCAATCAACCCTAAATTCTTTTAATGGCTTTAACTGTAGAAAAGAAAAAGAAAAAAAAAACTTTGTGAGCAAGCACATGCAGTGTGTATATATTTATCTCTTTTTATGTTATACATATATATAATATTAGCACAAAAGCACAGTATATAGATAGCATAAACACAAAAGACAAATTTCAAAGGAGGTAAAATAAAGTTTTTCAAAAAGTAGTTTTATTTATTGACATGAGACAACTTTTTTCTGATTTCCAGTTTTATACACACACACAGTTTGTGTGTCTATGTATGTGTGTGTGTGTGTGTGTGTGTGTGTGTGTGTGTGTGTGTGTAGAGAGAGAGAGAGGGAGAGAGAGAGTTATTAGCATTATCAACTGCTCCAGTTTGCCTGGGACTATGGGATTTTCCAAATTATTCTTTACCAAATAAATCCACTTAATTAATACTGTGTTTCCCTGAAAATAAGACCTTGCCAGATAATCAGCTATAATGCATCTTTTGGAGCAAAAATTAATATAAGACCCGGTCTTATTTTACTATACTATAAGACAGGATATAATATAATATAATATAATATAATATAATATAATATAATATAATATAAATACCGAGTCTTATATTAATTATTGCTTCAAAAGATGCATTAGAGCTGATTGTCCAGCTAGGTCTTATTTTTGGGGAAACACGGTACTAAAAGGTCACGACATACTTTTCAGAAACAAAGGACAAGCCAGAAAATTGCCTTTGAAGGGAATGAATGAATAATGAATAAAACTTGTATATTTACTTTCAAACAATTATCCTTAATATTTCAGTTCTGGGGTTCTAAAATAGAGAAACAAACAGCAAATGGGGAGTTTATTCCTTGATTTGGAGATAATTCTTTTCCATGCTGTGAAGTTGGGAATGAAGTGCGTGATAATCAGAGGATGAGGAGCAGCTACCCAGGTGAAGGGGGAGGGGCAGAGAAGTGAGCCCGGAAATCAGATACAGTTCATATGGCCAGGACCCACTAGAAGATTACAATAATGCAGCTAAAAAGTCCCACTGCATCCTGCCCATGAGCTACAAAGAAGGGGCCATGAGTCATGATGGAAAGAAGTTAGACTAGAAATTACATGACCTGGTCCTCATTCCCACAGTGCTAAGTAGTACTGTAACCTTGGGCAAGTAACTTTTCTGGGTACATCAGTTCCTCAACAATAAAAGAAAAGTATTGGGTTAGATGCTTTTAAAGATGCCTTTTCAATTACAAAGCTATAGTAATCAAAACTGGATGGTATTGGCATAAAAACAGACATGTAGATCAATGGAACAGAATACCGAGCCCAGATATAAACCCATGCATATACGGTCAATTAAGTTACAACAACAAAAAAGGAAGAATACAGTCGTGTAATGGAAAAAGGACAGTCTCTTCAATAAACGATGTTGGGAAAACTGGACAGCCACATGCAAAAGAATGAAACCAGACTACTGTCTTACACCATACACAAAAATGAATTCAAAATACATTAAAGACTTGAATGTAAGACCTGAAATCATAAAACTCCTAGAAGAAAACATAGGTGGAAAAGCTCTTTAACATTGGTCGTGGCAAAGATTTTTTTGTTTCTGACACCAAAAGCAATGGCAACAAAAGCAAAAATAAACAGATGGGAATACATCGACTAAAAGGTTTCTGCAAAGCAAAGAAAATCATCAATAAAATGAAAAGGCAATCTAGTGAATGGGAGAAATACCTGAAAATAACATATCTGATAAGAGGTTAATTTCCAAAATATATAAAGAATTGACACAACAGCAAACAAACCAAGCAATCCAATTAAAAATGGGAAGAGACTCTGAATTGACATTTTCCCAAAGATGATACACAGCTATCCAACAGGTACATGAAAAGATGCTCAATGTTACTAATCATAAGGGAAATGCAAATCAAAACCAAAATGAGAAATCACGTCACACCTGTTAGAAAGGATTATCAGAAACAAGAAAGAAATGCTGGTGAAGATGTGGAGGAAAGGGAACCCTTGTGCACTGTTGATGGAAATGTAAATTGGTGCACCACTATGGGAAACAATAATGGAGGGTCCTCAAAAAATTAAAAATAGTACCACCATAGGATCCAGCAATCCCACTTCTGGATATTTATTTGAACAAAATGAAAACACTAGTTTGAAAAGACATATGCACCCCCATGTTCACTGTAGCTTTATGTATAACAGCCAAGATACGGAAACAACCTAAGTGTCCATCGATGGATGAATGAATAAAGAATATGTTATTTACACACACACACACACACACACACACACACACAAATACTATTCAGCCATAAAAAGAATAATATCTTGCCATTTGCCACTTGTTTATGCCTGGAAGGCATTACATTAAGTGAAATAAGTCAGACAGAGAAGGACAAATACTCAATGAGCTCACTTATATTTTGCAATCTAAAAAACACACCAATTTCACAGATACAGAGAACAGGTAGGTGGTTGGGGTTGTGTGTGAAATGAGTAAAGGGACTCAAAACATGCAAACTTCTAGTTATAAAATAAGTAAGTCAAGGGGATGTAACATATAGCATGGTGACTTCTGTTAATGATACTGTAGTGATTACTTGAAAGTTGCTGAGAGAGTAGATCTTCAAAGTTCTCATTACGAGAAAAACATTTTTTTTTTTGTAGCTATGTATGGTTGACAGACAACTAGTCTTGATGTAGTGATCATTTCTCAATGTATACAAATATCGAATCATTATTTTGTACACCTGAAACTAATATAATGTTAAATGTCAATTTTACCTCAATTTAAACAAAAAAAAGGTACCTTTTCAGATATTTGATTTTGGCCTATGAAAGCAGCTATGATCCTTAAATCCTAAAAAGTTGTCTTCAAGAATTGTAAGAAAATTGTATTTTAAGAAAAATCACTTTTGTAAGAAAACTTGCAAAAATTAAATCTTACTAAATTGAGTAAATTGGGTAACAATCATGAAATAAAAAAGAAATAAAGTTTTTAAAATGCATAAATGAAATAAAAGAATAACAATTGGAGAAAGGGCAATAAGGCTACAACTTATTCTTGGTCCTGTATATGGAAATACTTCTTAAGAAACATTCTACTGCTTCTTAAAGAAATTAAAAATAAATAAATAAACCCTAAAGTCGGGTTTGTACTTATGGATATTTTCACAGGATTTTAAATTATTCTTTTTCAGTATGTTTAACAAGGTCCGCTTTGGGGTCTAAAATACTTGTTTTCAAATTTCCAAGCCTTCATCAAGAACAGAGTAGAAGGACTGCTTAATTTTTAATAAGAGGGATTTGTTAATTAAAGAGATCCTTTCACAATGTATATGTATATAAAGTCATACAATTTTATTGTAAGATACCTTACAATAAATATCTTACAATTTTAAACATCTTACAAATTGTCAATTATACCTCAATAAAACTGAGGTATCTTATAATTTTATTTGTAAATAGCTGACAATTTTATTTGTCAAATATACCTCAAAAAAGCTGGGCAGAAAAAAAGATTCTGAAAAAGAAGCCAAGGGGGTAAGTTTGGTAAAAATCCATGACAGAGAATCTGCCAGGCCAGTCACGAAGAACACAAGGCCCACAAGCAGATCTGCTCATAAAGCATCCAGGAACCAAATATAAAGGACAAAGAGACGTTTCTTTACGGCCATGTGTGCATCTTCTTGAATGCTGAGTTGCTTTCAGTACTTACCACTGGCTACAAACTCTAATGTGGTTAAATTTTTCTGGATGCCGTGGTTAAGTAATTGCTGTGGTCTTGGGAGTTACTTACTTTTTTTTTCATTTTTTAAAAATTTTTATTACTTCTGTTTTTCTGGATGTTTTTCTACCTTAGGTAATTGACATTCCTTTGGAATGGACACTGTGTGACTACTGCTTGGCATAAGAAAGCCCTGGGTGACTCTGTCCCAGAAGAAAAGTTTCCCTTTTCTCTTCAAACCACTTATTTGATTACACTTTCACGGGGCAGGTATTACTATACTACCCAGGAATTTTTCCTAACTGGAATTAGAGTGAATAGCAGGCTAGCGCCATGACTCGACTCTCGTCAGCTAACCTGGCACTAGACAGCACATGCAAACACAGACCTCATACGTCTATTTCATTCTTACCTAACATTTGTTGAAAATGACTTACCCACTGTCCAAAGGGGGGAAAAAAGTGAAGAAGTTAGACTATGATCAGTCATTTAAGGCAATCAGACAGTCATAAACACATGCAAATTACACCTCCTCTTCATTTCTTATTACCTCTAACTTTCATGTAACTCCGTGATTTTATCTGCTTTTCAAAGGAAGAAATGAATTCAATAACATTGGCTGAAAAGGCCAAAGTGATGATTAAATTATCGAAATACCTAGGACAACAGTTACTCTAGCAATGGGCATTTTTCTCATTGCTTGCTTGATTTTTCAACATCCATTTCCTCCACACCTTTCCTATGGTATATATTCATACATAATTTAAATGAACTTTGAGAATATTTTTAGAATTTTGTAACACTCCACGAAATACGTGTAAATGTCTGAAGATATAAGAAAAGCAAGATTATAAAATTATCATTCATGATGTAAAGTTTACAATACCAATGTGAAAAAATACAAAGATATATTAATAAATATGTTTGTTTAAAGTAAAAGTGAAGCGAGGTAAAACTTTGAAAAGGCAAATACTTAAGTCACTTACAGGTATTAATTACTCAATCAATAGTCACATACTGAGTACCTAGTGTGTTTCAGACACTGTTCTAGTTATTAAGGATACATCAATGAACAAAACAGATTTTAAAAAAGGAGTGAAGTTTGCCTTCCCAAGAGCAAAGCATACAAAACACAATATACATAAAAAATTACTAAATAAATGATTTGTATGTAAAAAGATAATATAAAAGGCCATATAAAACAGAATCGAGAGATGGAAGGTATGAGATAGAGAAAGGGAAGCAGTGTGAAATATTAAAATGGGCATTTATTAACTTTTGACATGTGAGAAAAATGGCTTATAAGAAATGGGAAGTTCTCTAAATAAGTTATGTAAATAAATTAGGTAATCTTGTGAAAACCAAAGACTCACCTAGGAAAATTCACCTGGAATTATTACAGCAAATGGCATGAAAATGTGCATCTGAGGAAGCTTACAAAAATAAAATGTACAGAATTTCTTCTAACAACTCATAGGGCATTTTTTCTCACATATGTTATATACCTAAAAAGCAAATCTCCCCATATTCAAACGCTAATGAAGAGCAGCATAAAGGAAGTGATTACAAGCACTCCTTATCTGAGTAACAGGCAAGAAGGAATAAGAAGTATATTAATCACTAAATGTTAGGACCTAAAAGATTTAGTCCATTCATCTTATCTCAAACAAAAAGAAAAAAGAAAAAGAAAGGTCACAGAGGTTAAATAACCATCTCAGGGATCTCAGGGTCACTAATCAAGTTAGAGCCAAAAGCAAGGCCTTTTATTTCGTCCAGTAATCTTTTTCTGCAATACCATGTTAAATGTGCAAAAACTGCAACAAATTAGACAAATTAGTCTAAATGATCACTTGTCAAAAATTCAGATTAACAAAATAATATAAAGGAAGCTTGGTTCAATGAATGTGTATAACTAATTTTTAAGCCTTTGTGGTGCAGAAGCTTTTTTAGTTTGATGTAGTCGCATTTGCTTATTTTTGCTTTGTTGTCTTTGCCCTAGGAGACATATTCAAAGAAAAAAAAAATTAAGACCAGTGTCAAAGAGTTTATTGCCTATGTTTTCTTCAAGGAGTTTTACAGTTTCAAATCTTACATTTAAGTCTCTAATACATTTTGAGTCTATTTATGTATATGATATAAGAAAGTGGTCTAATATCATTTTTTTGGCATATATATGGCCAGTTTTCCCAAAACCGTTTATTTTAGAGACTGTCTTTCTCCACTATATTTTTGCTTCATCATACACTAACTGACCAAATAGGTGTGGGTTTATTCCTGGGTTCTCTATTCTGTTCTATTAATGTATGTGTCTGTTTTATGCCGGTACCATACTATGCTATTCGGATTACTATAGCCTTGTGGTATAGTTTGATATCAGGTAGCATGATACCTCTAAACTTTGTTCTTCTTTCTCAATATTGCCATGGCTATTTGGGATCTTTTGTGGTTCCATATAGATTTTAGGATTATTTGTTCTAGTTCTGTGAAAAATGCAAGGAAACCATCAACAACAAAAAAAGGCAACATACTGAATGAGAGAACACATTTGCAAATGATACATAGGATACGGGATTAGTATCCAAAATATATAAAGAACTTAAACAGCTCAACATCAGAAAAACAAACAATCCAATTAAAAAATTGGCAGAGGACACAAATAGAAATTACTCCAAAGATGACATACACATGGCCAACGGAAACATGAAAAAAGGCTGAACATCACTAATCATCAGGGACATACAAATGAAAATCACAATGAGGTATCACCTCACACCTGTCAGAACGTATATAATCGATAAATCAACAAACAACAAGTGCTGGTGAGGATGAGGACAAAAGGGAACCCTCCTGTGCTGTTGATGGGATTGCAAATTGGTGCAGCCACCATGGAAAACAATACGGGGGTTTGTAAAAAATTAAAAACCATCACTACCTTATGACCCCGTAATTTCACTTCTGGGTATTTATGCAAAGAAATACAAAACATTAATTCAAAGAGATATATGCACCCTTATGTTCACTGCAACATTATTTACAATAGTCAATGAATGGAAACAACCTAAGTGTCCATCAAGACAAATGGATAAAGAAGATGTGGAACATATATACAATGGAATGTTATTTAGCCATAAAAATGAGTGAGAGCTTGCCATTTGCAACAACATGGATGGACCTAGAAGGTATTATGCTAAGTGAAATAAATCAGACTGAATTTGCTGAGGCTAGTTTTGTGTCCCAATATGTGGTCTATCACACCAAGCATATTCTCCAACCACAATGCTGTGAAACCAGAGATCAACTGGGGGAAAAAAAAGAAAAGAAAAGCAGGAAAAACCAAAACTACATGGAAATTAAACAACATACTATTACAGAATGACTGGGTGAAAAAAAGAAATAAAAGGAGAGATCAAAAGATACATAGAAACAAATGAGAATGAAAATACATTGTAACAAAATTATTGGGACACCGCAAAGCAGTTTAACAGGAACATTTATATAATTACAGGTTTATCTCAAAAACAAGTAAAATCCCAAATAAACAACCTAACACTAATCTTAAAGAACTATTAATAGAAAAAGAACAAATGAAACCCAAAGTCAGCAGAAGGAAGGGAAGAATAAAAGTTAGAACAGAATTAAATGAAATAGAGAAGGAAAAGACAAGAGAAAAAAATTAATACAACAAAGATCTGGTTCTTTAAACATATTAATAAAATTGAAAAATCTCTGTCTAGATTCACTAAGGAAAAAAGAGAAAAGATACAAATAGAATCAGAAATAAAAGAGCAGTTATGACAGATAACACAGAAATACAAAAAATTATACAAGAATATTACAAAGGATTATATGCCATGAAATTCAATAACTTAGAAGGACAAGTTCTTAAAAATATATAGCCTTCCTAGACTGAATCACAAAGAACTTGAAAATCTAAATAGACTGATCAACAGTAAGAAAATTGAAACAATCATCCAAAACCGCCCCAAAAGCAAAAGTCCAGGACCAGTTGGCTTCACTAGTAAATTCTACCAAACATTCAAAGATGATTTAACACCTGTCCTTCTCAAACTCTTCCAAAAATTGAAGAAGAGGCAATACTTTCTAACTCATTTAACGAGGCCAACGTTACCCTGATACCAAAACCTGGCAAGCATAACACACAAAAAAGAAAACTACAAACCATTATCTCTGATGAATACAGATGCAAAAATCCTAAACAAAATACCAGCAAATTGAATACAACAATACATTAAAAAGATTGTACATTGCAACCAAGTGGGGTTCATTCCAGGGATGCAAGGATGGTTCAACATACACAAATACATCAATGTTACAAACCACATAAACAGAACAGAGAATAAAATCATATGAGCATATCAATAGGTGCAGAAAAAGGATTTAACAAGACACAACATTCAGTCATGATTAAAACACTTAATAAAATGGGTACAGACGGAAAGTACCTCAATATAATCAAGGCCATGTATGACAAACCTTCAGGTAATATCATACGTAGTGGTGAAAAACAGAAAGTCTTTTGTCTAAAATCTGGAGTAAGACAGGGATGTCCCCTATCACCACTGTTATTCAACACAGTACTGGAAGTCCTAGCCAGAGCAATTAAGCAAGATAATTAAATAAAAGGCATTCAAATTGGAAATAAAGAAGTCAAATTGTCACTTTTTTCAGATGACATGATTGTTAACATAGAAAACCCTAAAGACTCCACCAAAAAATATATTAGAAATAATAAACAAATACAATAAAGATGGAGGATACAAAATCAATGTACAAATATCCACTGCATTCCTATGTACTAACAATGAAATTTCAGAAACAGAAATGAAAAATAAAATTCCTTTTGCAATTGCAACAAAAAAATACCTAGACATAAATTAATAGAGGATGTGATGACCTATACACTGAAAAATGCAAGACAATATTAAAAGAAACTGAAAAAGACTTGAAGAAATGGAAAGAGTGCATGTTCATGAATTGGAAGAATCAACATAATTAGAATGGTCATATTACCCAAAACAATATAGAGATTTAATGCAATCCCCATCAAAACCCCAATGGCGTTTTTAAAAGAAATAAAATTTAAAAATCATCAGATTTGTATGTAATCACAAAAGACCCCAAACAACCAAAGCAATCCTGAAAAAAAGAACAAGGCCAGAGGTTATCACACTCCCTTACTTCAATTTATACTACAAAGCGGCAATAAAAAAGCATGGTATTGGCAGAAAAACATATACACAAACCAGTGCAATAGAATTGAGAACCCAGAAATAAACCCACATACACAATATATGGACAGATAATTTTTGACAAAGGAGAAAAAAGCATACAATGGAGAAAAGGCATCCTCTTCATAAATGGTGCTGGAAACACTGGAAAGCCATGTACAAAAGAATTAAACTAGACTACTCTCTGTCACCATACACCATAATTAACTCAACATGGATGAAAGACCTAAACATAAGACCTGAAACAATAAACTGCATAGAAGAAAACATAGGTACTAAACTTACGGACCTTGGGTGCAAAGAGCATTTTATGAATTTGACCTCAAAGACAAAGGAAGTAAAAGCTAAAATGAATGAATGGGACTATATCAAACTAAAAAGCTTCTGCACAGCAAAAGAAACCATCAACAAAACAAAGCGGCAACCAACCGAATGGGAGAAGATATTTGCAAACAGCACCTCCAATAAAGGGCTAATGTCCAAAATATATCAAAAACTCATGCAATTCAACAACAAAACAAACAAAGCATCCAATTAAAAAATGGGCAGAGGGCATGAACAGACACTTCTCCCAAGAAGACAAAAAATAGCTAACAGATATACGAAAAAATGCTTAACTTCACAAGTATTAGGGAAATGCAAATCACCTCACACTTGTTAGAATGACTATCAAGACAAATAATAAGAGTTGGCGAGGCTGTGGAGAAAAAGGAACCCTCATACACTGTTGGTGGGAATGTAAATAGGTACAGACACTGTAACAGTATGCAGGTTCCTCAAAAATTAAGAATAGAATTACCATAGGACCCAGCAATCCCTCTTCTGGGTATCTACTCAAAAAATCTGAAAACACTTATCTGTAAAGATATCTCATATGTACTCCTATGTTATTTGCAGCATTATCCATGGTGGCCAAGATATGGAAACTAAAATATCCTTCCATAGGTGACTGGATAAAGAAGATGTGGTACATATATAACACAGAATATGACTCAGCCATAAGAAAAGCTGAAATCCTGCCATTTGTGACAACATGGATGGATCTTGAGATTATGCTAAGTGAAGTAAGTCAGACAGAAAAAGTCAAGAACCATAAGATTTCACTCACAATGGGGATATAAAACTGAAAACAACAAGCAAATAAGACAAACGAAAACTCATAGACACAGACAATAGTTTAGTGGTTACCAGAGGATAAGGGGGGTGGGGTCGGAGATGAGGGTAAAGGGGAACAAATATATGGTGATGGAAGGAGAACTGACTCTGGGTAGTGAACACACAATGGGATTTATAGATGATGTATTATAGAATTGTACACTTCAAATGTAAACAACTTTATTAACCAATCTCACCCAAATAAACTTAATAAAAAATTTTTAAAAAGCAACAAATAAGACAAAAAAACAAAAACTCATAGACAAAGATGAACAGTATGGTGGTTAGCAAAGGGAAAGAGGGATTGGGGGAAAGTAGAAAAGGGTAAACAGGATTAAACATATACTGATGGATGGAGATTTGAGTTTGGGTGGGGAACACACAATGCAATATACATATAATTTTATTAACCAAAACATATAATTTTATTAACCAAAGTCACCCCCCAAATTTCACAATATTAAAAAAAAGGAAAAAAAGTCAGACTGAGTACGACAAATACCATATGATTTCACTTTTAAGTACATCTTAAAAAACACACAAAAAAAAAACACAACAAAACAGAAACAAACTCATAGATACAGAAACAAATTGAAGGCCACCAGATGGGAAGGGATCTGGGAGAGAAGAGTATAAAAAGTGAAAGGGATTAAGAAGTATAAATTACCAATTATAAAAATAGTCACAGGGATGTAAAATACAGCATAGGGAATATAGTCAATAATAGACTTATCAAAACGATCACTTCGTAAGGTATATAAACGCATAATCACTATGGTATACACCAGAAATTAGTAAGATTATACATCAACTGTAACTGAAAAATAAATTTGAAAATTAAAAATACATTAAAAATAATTTTAAGTTTCGTAGAGAGATATGTAATAATTCCAAAAATTTTGTTTCAGTCCTTTATGCCCTAAAACATTTAATAACACAAGGATTTAACTATCACATTGTTGCTGAAATGTAACAGTCAAAATTAACTTTCTATAACATTGGATATAGACACACTATAATCACAAATTTCACCCAAATTTTCAAGTACATTTCATGGACTGGGAATTAGACATTCAAGAAAGTTAAGAGATTTGCTCATGTTATTAGCAAAAGCCAGCTTCAGAATTAAATGCTGTGAGAAAGTCACTGAGAGAGAGAGAAGAATTTTGCATTATACAGATAATGAGAAAATTAGCAAAATGGATAAACGTGGCATACTGTACAGCACTTCCCAAATTGATCTTGTCCAGAAAAAAAAGCATTCTGTAGTTAAACAAGCTTAGAAAATGCCTTATGTTTTATTCTTCTCTAGATTTGCAACACATGTTACCATATTAGATACTGTGAGAAGTTCTGAAGCAAAGAAACTTTCGGGTTTTCAATGTATTACTGCGTATGTAATCACTTTTCTAAACCCAGTTAGGTATATAGCATTGAAAATCAATTTAGGCAATACTAAAGTAGGCAAAAGGACTTTGATATCACGTAGGAACTTTAGTGATAGGATTCAAAATAAGCTGCAGCTTAAGGTGTTAAGACTTCAAAGCACTTCAGTTTTAAACAGTGAGATAGATGATGGTGGTGACTAACAGCAAACAATTTTCTTTTTAACTCTTTACTCATTGAACAAATATTTACTGTAAGTCTACATCATGTCAGGCACATTTTACCCTGGCTGAGAATTTTTGCAGTTCCCACAAATGAAGGATTTTTCAGCAGCTATGGAAAGCAGTCATCAGAACCAGTATCAAAGCTCGCCAGTGGATCACCTAACAATGGCAGCTCCTCACTTCCAAACATCATTCAGGAACAGACTCACTCCAATTAATTGGCCTCTGAGTGCAATAGTCTCACCCGAGTAACCCGTCTTCTAGATGATACCCCCTGCAGAACAACGCCCATCCCTGAACTCCATGCTGCCCCAACACTCGACATAAGATCAGCATAAGATCTCTCCCGGCCGAGAGATTGTACATGACCAGCCTACGAGCATATATGCGTATACCTTTCCTTTATGGTAAGAAATGATAAATCCAGCTTTCTTTATTTCAGATATTGAATGATGGTTTCATTATATTTCACAACCCAGACAGCCTAACCACTCTTCCTCTCATTTCCCTCTTAACTGTTTATTTTGAAAGATTTAAAGCAAAAGAAAAAGTGAAATAACAATACAATGAACACTTACATATATATCATTCACCTAGAATAGCCAATTGTTATCATTTGGCACATTTGCTTTCTCTTAAAATTATAGAACACATTTATATACATACATGCAAACATGTTCCACACATACATACATATACACCTGTACTTTATTTTTCTTTGAAGAGCAAACATTTATTGCTGTACATGTGGCTGGCATACTTAGATAAATTGTCACTTAAGTCTCTTACAGACCCTATAACCCAATATCACTATGCCTGTCCTTACCCCTCTTGAGAGATATTTCTTATACTAAGTGAAATTATGTTTCTTAACTTTCACACACTGGGCTTAGCTTTTGTGACTAAGAACTACATGAAATATCAAACCTATCTTTTACAAGTGACAGGTCTTCAAACATATGAAGAAAGCTTGCTTAAAATTTTTTCAGGTAAACTGTCTTTTTATAAAGTTTTATTGAGATACCATTTATATACCATAAAAGTCACATGTTGAAAGTGTAGAATTCAGTGACTTTCTTTGTAATATACAGTGCTGTACCACCATCACCACAATCCATTTTTAGAACATCACCATCATTCCAAAAAAATGCCTCCTGCCCATTTACAGTTAATCCATATTCCCATCCCCAGCCCAAGGCAACCACTAATCTACTTGAAGGAACCAAGCATCCTCTCTAGTCTTCAAGATTAAATATTTCTCACTTCTTATCATTTATGTCTCTACTTAACCAGCATATCCTTGGAAAGAGCTTTTCAAACAGTCACTATTTCCAATAATCATTTGAATCAGAGTAATTGAACATTTATTTGGTTTATAGAATGAGATCCTGCACAAATTTTCATTAGAAGAAAAAGGTTCCAAAGCTTATAAATAAACAAAAGGAATGAAAACCTCTTTTTGAACAAGTCAAAGGACCAATATAAAGCCCTGAAGCTAAGAGACATCCTTGAAAAGACAGATTACACTTTGTGGGCTAGGAAGAGCTGAATCAACTATCAAGCTGCCTTTGTCTCCACTATAATTCTCCATCTCATCCATAAGAACATGGCATTACCCTACTATAAAGGGAAATTATTATACTCTGTGAACTGTGAACTCATGCAATTTCCTAGTAATTAAAGGTGCCAGAATTTTTGTTGAGATTGATGTCAAGTTCACCAGGGTGTAAAGATTAGGATCTCCCTTCCTCCATCATTTTTTAAATGAAGCAAACTCATGCCAAAATTATAACTTAATCACATGTCCTTAAATAGCATTTTAGAAAAATCACCTGGTAATAATTAATACCACTGTTGTAATCTCTCCCCTAATGTACTTATATTTCCAGGATTTAATTTGTCACCCAAAACAATAGTTTTAGTCTCATAGACTGTAATGCTGACGAAATAAACCTTTAAATTTAGAAAAAGGAAAACAGTGCAAAGTTGTTATATTACCAATTAAGCAACTTAAAAATTAATTTTGCAAATATTCATGACTGCCAACAGGAAAATACATAATATATTCCAGTTGCAGTACATAATACATTCCATTTGCTCCTTCACAAAGGGCTTCAGTTTCAATCAGGAAGTGTACAAGACAATTGTCTTTCTAGAATATGGAAACTGAACAATGAGCAGTCATTTTTGTTCTGAGAAAATTAAGAAAAAGTTTATCTCTAGATTCCACAATTTTCCTCAAATCAAAATGGAATTTAGTATGCCCAGAAGAAATGCTTTTTAGTCTGTCCTCCTGAACATAGATTAAAAAAGTGATAACATGAGAAACACGTTAAAATTTAATTATATAGAACAATTCTGCTACTACTAAGAGGATATAATGAATGATCTTTTGGTTTTACTTTAGATTATGCTCTATGACTTAAAAATTTTGGCATGTAATAAGAATCTTTTATAGATGTTTACACACAATATCACTGAAACTCATATATAATCCTTAAATTATACTATGAAAAGTTTAGTCTATATTTTTAGCAGCTTACAATGAATAACATGTGCAGTCTGCTAAATGAACTAAAAATATTCATAAAAACATACATCTATGTATCCTACCAGTCACCAGACTGTATATTATTCAATATCTTCGTAAGAACTAGCTCTGGGGTAGAAAATACAAATAATAATAATTAACATCAATAAAATAGTAATTAACACGTAGACTTAGAAACATCACAGAATCCTACAACTTTCAAACTCTTTTGCTTGTTATATAAAAGTTTTTGATATCTGGCTTCTGTCCTTGGTTCTGGCCTTTTCTTTAGCCATGCATCCTTTCTTCCTGCCTGACATAAACTACCTGTAGAAAGCTGACCACAGATTGAGTTTCACATTTTTGGATCTTTGTATGTGATGGTCTCTCTGCCAACTAAATCTTTGCATCTTCTTTCATTCAACTTATTTCCTTCGAAATTTAGTTCAAGGCATACCACCCTTGGGAAATTTTCCCTAATCCCCAGTTTAATTTACATATTCTTCTGTGGTATATTGCATTGATAGCCCTAACTCTTTATTTACCACACGCTATATCAATTCCCATCACTGAGTAACTTTAAATGTCTTCACACCACAACAGTGAGCTCAACCATGCTGTACGCTTTGGTCAATAAGATGCTGGCGGATATCAGCAAGCAGAGGTGAGGAAGCACTTACATTGCAACTTGTGCTCTTGTACTCTGCCACTGTCATGAAAACGTGCCCCAGCTGGACGACTAATGACACGTGGAGCAGAGCTGGGTCACCCCAGTTCTCCCAGGTGAGGTATCCTAGATTAGCTGAATGGGCTGACAGTCAGCTGACATTCAGATGACAGAACCCAGTCAAGACTGGTAAAGCTGCCTAATCTACTATCCTACACACATAAACATAAGGGCTGAAGTTTTGCTAACTGAGGTTTTGTGTCTTTTTATTATGCAGTATAATTGCGGCAATAAATATAGACTGGTGCAAAAGTAATTGAGGTTTAAAAGGTTAAAGAAATTGCAAAAACCGCAATTACTTTTGCACCAACCTAATAACAGATCCACCCTCCTAGATGCTTCCCTAGCACTTATCAAAGCATATATTACATTATACTTTTGTACTTATCTCTTCTTCCCTATATTTCAGAGGCGAGACCACGTCTTATTTAAACTTGTATTCTCAGCAGTTAACACAATACCAGCTATATGTGGGTACGAAATATATGTATGTGGAAATGAGATAAGGCGGGAAAAATCTAAAGAAGAGTCTTGCTGAAGAAAAAAACATTCTATGGAAAAACATACAGGTGATGACGAATAGCTATTTAGGTGGGTTTCACCTCCTATCTGATTTCATTGGGATCTCAGATTCCAAGGAGTCTTCCCCATGGTGTGCAATTTAAGGGGGCACACACACTAAATACTGGTAGAACAGATTAAAACGTTAAGGCAGATAAGGCAGGGTGCCTGTTAGATGAGAAAAAGATCTATAATTCACGTCACTTATGAATACAGCGATAGCAGGAAAGAGCCAATAACTGTAGTACTTTGGCCGAGAACTAAGCAGTTATGCAGTAGAAGATACCGGGGCAGAGAATCAAAGAGTGTCTTCTTAGAAATCTTAACATTCTCATAAGCAGAGGTAACAGGCAGAACATCAAAGAGGCAAAAGGAAAAGGGCCCGCGTTTCTCCTTTCCTCCTGTAACTCCATACACACTTCCCATACCTCAGTGCTTCTGCACCTTGGCCTCCACCTAGAAGCTTTGCTGTACCCCTCACTCAGCCACCACCTTTCCTTTCATCACCTGTTTTAATGCCATCATATTTTTTAAGGTCTTGTTCAAATGTTTCCCCTTCTGTGAAATCATCTCTAATATCTATCACAGGAATAACTAATTATATACCCTTAGAAATTTGTACATGCAATATTTATAGTACAAGGATACCACATTAGTACAACCTGGGTGATAGTAGAGAACTGATCTTTTTCATGTTTATGAAATGAAATGGCACCTAGTAAGAACCCAATAAATGCTTCCTGAATGTAACAATAGCATAAGAAAAAATATTCAAAATTTTATATTAGTTGGTATGCTTTTGGGGACAGGTAAAAATTATTCAAACAGGTACCAAATTAGTGACATATTTTTAACAGCAGCAGATATAAAAAAGAAAGAAAGAAATGAAGCTGAAAGGACATAAGGTTTATAATAAATATAGTAAGTGATGTGGAAAATGATAGTGGATGATATTTACAATAAATACTGAGAATTTACTATTTGCTAGACACTACTGAACTGATTTAAATGTCAAAACAATCCTATCAGGTAGGTACTGCTATTATTTCCACTTCTAGGTGTGAACAGGTTAACTAGATTATCCAAGGTCACATACTTAATGAGTGGCAGAAAGGGAATGAAACTCTCACCCTTCTAACTCACCCATCTAACTATAAACTCTAAAAATGAAAACCCTGACTACTCTAATAATATTGTCTTTATAGAAACTGAAGGGACCTCAGATGTAATTTATTTCAACTTCCACCACAATTAAGTAAAAAAAAAAAAAAAAAATTAAGGGCCTATAGTCAACCAGGAGGTAGTTGCAGTAGGTTATTGGATGACACTTGGATAAATTGCAAATGACTTTTTGACAATTAAGTGTGAAACATGTAGAAAAGTGAATCAGTGTATAAAGCCTCCAAGAATTGAGTTTACAAGATAAAGAAGAAATCTGGAGAATTGGAACATCAAATGCTTTTTATATCAATAGCGAAAAAATGAAATCTATTAAAAGAGTGAAAAAAATCTTGCATGTCAAATATACATAAATGGCTTCACCTATATTCTTTCAAATAGCTGAGTTTACCACATGAAATTCATCTTTTAAGTCTCAATAATTAACCGTAAATACTAAAACTGTATAACTGGGAAAATCCATGGTACATTTATGCATAAATCACATATACATATGCAAAAATCACTGGGGTTCTAGAACAAAGTTCAATCATTCTACTAATTAATGTAAACATTTCCGAAGGCAAAACTTGATAAAAATTAAGTTTTAATGGAGAAATGCTAAAACAATAAGCACAGAGTTATTCTTATCATACTAGATACCACACATAGATTAACACTGATACTTGGGACAAAGTTGATTAATTAGGTACATAGTTATTATTATATTTAGAGTGAAATTTTCTTTCCCGCTTAAAGACACCAATACCATACATAAAACATACACAGAGTTTGATAAACAGAAAAATCTCAGCGCTAGGGCTTCCTCAAATAGCATCAGGAACCCAGGATCTCCAATTTCCACAATCTCAGGTTCCTACAGAAGTTAAGAATTAGAGCTTCTTCAATTTAGAACAATTTTTATATCTCACACCTCTTGGTGAAATCTCCACTGAGCCTTTAGGTACAATCCTTAGGCAGCTCTGAGAGGAGCAGGGCAAAGTGTGATGCTCTATGCCCTGGGGCCCAGAGGTTTGCAGGATTCAAACAAGTGTAAACAATTTGTCTTCTGTAGTATTGATAAGGAACTAGAATATTAGACAAAAAATTGAGTTCTCTAAACTTCCAGCAGATCCCCCTTGCTTCACCTCCCCCCCCACTCCAAAGATTCAAAAAGCTACGAAATTATGTTTAGGTGACTGTCAAAATATATCTTTCACAGCTGATGACTCAAAACAATATTTAACATTTAAAATTACATTATTCACATAGTACTATTCTTCATCAAATTCAGAGAGCTTGTTTCTAGTTACAGATGTGTTCCTAAAAACCTATCTAAAAATGGTTAAGGGAAAGATATTATTTTTAAAAAATGAAAGAGGAAAATAAAGAGTGCCAGAGTGAAGAAATACTGTTTTCTGTGTACATAAACTTGAAGGAAAAAAGCAAGTGCAGAGCTGGCCTCCATTCCCAGACACAGTGATTGTCCTGGAGCACTCCTAGGGTCCAACATCAGCCGGAAGGCATTTCAGCTCAGGCAGTTGTATTCTAAGCAGCTGCTTAGAACAGCTGGGCCTGCGCTACTGTTGTCAGTGAAAAGCCAACAGGCAAATATTTTTCACAAGAGGAAGAAAGAAGCCCGTTTAGAGGGCATTCTTGAGGAAAAAGTGTCAGAGGAGGTCCAAGATGGTGGATTAGGTAAATGCTTTGCCTACTGCATCCTACACAAAAATGAAAATGAATTATAGAACAATCAATCTCAAGGCTCATCTGAAGACTAGCTGAACAGAACCCCTATAACTCAGCATATAAATAAGAGGCAACATGAAGACCTGTAGGAGGGGCGGAGATGCAAAATGGGCTGACCCCAAACCAAAAGAGAATGGATGAACATTGGAAGGGACACATCCGTGGCAGAGATCCCTTCAGAAGAGGGGGGGGTCCCAGCCCAACACTAGACTCCCCAGCCAAAGGGGTCCTGTGCTGGGAACAGTTCTCACAACATTGACTGAAAATTCAGTGAGGACTCTGTCGCCTGTCCAGTGAGACGGAAGGTACCTGGAAATGCAGGTGCCCTCTTAAAGGGCCCACACACAAACTCGCTTTGCAGGCACTCACCTGGTCTCTGGTGGAGGGGTGGCAACTGGACAGGCGCCAGAGACATACAGGAAAAGACGAAGGTGTGTGGCTACGGGGCAAGGGCTAAAGGGACAGCAGCCATTATCCCTGTGTGGAGCGTGTGACGTGTGCCTCACGTATAGCCTACAGGAGGACGCCATTTTTCCTATGTTGAACCCTGCCCCAAAGGGCCAAATCTGAGACTACTCTGCTTTGGTAAAATCCACATGTACACCACCTTGATGATGCCCTGGGTCCCCGCACTGCACAGCTAGTATTCATCGAAAGGGGCACACCTGGCTACTGAGCAGCTGGCCCCTCCCCACAAGCTGTGAAAGCCTTTTATAGCAGTGGAAGGCCTGCGGCAGCCCAGAAAACTTTTGGTTGTGAGCAGTGAGCCAAAACCTTTGCCAAAGCCTCTCTCTCAGGGACCTGCACGTCTAAGGAGAGAAATGGCTGGCTACAGTGTTCTCAGAGCATTTTTGTAAAGTGTTAGCAGGCCAGGTACTAGCACAAAAACTAAATCTGCATTAGCCTTGTAAAAAACCGCTGGCCATGCCTCATGACTTCCTGAGACCCCACCATGCCCACCTAATGCTGCATCACCAGAGGCACTCTCAACACTGGGTCAATCAGCCCAGCCCACACACCTGAAAAAACTCTCTCAACAGGTAAGCCTTACAGGCAGTCAGCAGATGGCAACAGGCCTAGGGGGCCCTGGGCCTTTTGCTAAGCTGCTCCATGCCCAATACTGGTGGGAATCAGCCTCAGGTCACAGCAAGGCCACCCCCACACACCTCCAGGTCTAGCATAGGCAGCAATCAACCACATATAGCCTTGGAGCTGCTACCAGGTAGCCCTGGGCTGGTCATAAGCAAGGCTAAAATTGGCCTCCCAATAGACACCAGAAACAACACATCCAGAGACCAGCTTCAGACCACAACAGAGCACAATATCATTAGCTCCATATATGGTACCCCCAAAGGGTGGTCTCAACAGGCAGAAGAACCCCATGGGGGCGAATCCCCCTCTGAGGGGTCCACCCCCACGTAGCAGCTCATACCCTATGGGAGTAGCCAGTCTTCACAGCCAGTCAGCCTGGAAGTCAATCCCACCTATTGGTGGGCCAAAAGCAATCAAGAATCAATTACAACAGGAGAACACACACAACACACTCAAGGGACACTCCTGTAACACACGCACAGAAGATAAGAGAGACCGTGCCACTGGACCACACAGGACACATACTATATAAGACCACCCAGCAAAGAGACATAGGCGATCTACCTAATACAGGAAGCAAACACAAAGAGGCAGTCAGAATGAGGAAACAAACATGTCCCATGCATATCCGGTCTACAAGAGACCCACTTCATATTGAAAGACACACACTGACTGAAAGTAAAGGGGTGGAAAAGATAGTTCACAGAAATGGAAATGAGAAAAAAGCTGGGGTAGCAATACCGATATTGGACGAAATAGACTTTAAAACAAAGACTATAATAACAGACAAAGAAAGACATTACATAATAACACAAGGATCAATCCAACAAGAGGATGTCACTCTAGTAAACATCTATGCACCCAACATAGGAGCACCTAAATATATAAAACAAATACTGACCAACATAAAGGAAGAGATCAACAGTAACACAATCATAGTAGGGGACTTTAACACCCCCGTGACACAAACAGAAAGATCTTCCAGACAGAAAATCAACACAGAAATAGTGGCCTTAAATGACACACTAGATCAAATGGATTTCATTGGTATTTTTAGAGCATTTCACCCCAAAGCAGGAGAATATATATTCTTTTCAAGTGCTATGGAACATTTTCCAAGATGTTCCACATGTTAGACCACAAAACAAGTCTAAATAAATTTAAGAAGACTGAAATCATACCAAGAATCTTCTCTGACCATAATGGCATGAAACTAGAAATTGATTTAAAACAACAACAGAAAACAGAAAAATACACAAAAACATGGAGGCTAAATAACATGCAGCTAAATAATAAATGAGTCAACCATGAGATCAAAGAAGAAATCAGAAGAAACCTTGAGACAAATGAAAATGAAAACACAACGACTCAAAATCTGTGGGACACAGCAAAAGCAGTTCTAAGAGGGAAATTCATAGTAATGAATACCTACCTAAAGAAACAAGATAAATCACAAATAGTCTAAATTTACTCCTGAGGGAACAGGAAAAAGAACAGCAAACAAAGCCCAAAGTAAGAAGGAAGGAAATAATAAAGATCAGGAAATAATCAATAATCAAAATAGAAGTTGAAAAACTATTCTCAAAGGTCAATGAAACCAAGAGCTGGTTTTGAAAAGATAAACAAAATTGAGAAACCTTTAACCAGATTCATAAAAAAAAAAAAAAAGAGAGAGAGAGAAAGAGGGGGGCGCAAATAAATTAAAATCAGAACTGGAAGAGGAGAAGTGACAACGGACACCACAGAAATACAAGCAATTTTAAGAAAATATGAGCAACTATACGCCAACAAATTGGACAATGTGGAAGAAATGGATAAATTCCTAGAAGCATACAATCTTCCAAGGCAAAATCAAGTAGAAACAGAAAATCTGAACAGACCAATTAATACCAACGAAATTCAAGCAGTAATCAACAAGCTCCCAACAAACAAAAGTCCTGGATCAGATGGCTTCAAAGGTGAACTTTACCAAACATTCAGAGAATTAACACCTATTCTCCAGCTATTACAAGAAATCCAAAAGGAGGGAAGGCCCCCAAGCTCATTTTACGAGGCCACCATGGTTCTGATTCCAAAACCAGACAAACACATTACAAAAAAAGAAAACTACAGGCCAACATCCCTGATGAACATACATGCAAAAATCCTCAACAAAATTATTAGCAAACTGAAGTCAGCAATATATTAAAAAGATACACCACGATCAAATGGGATTCATTCTTAGTATGCAAAGTTGGTTCAATATCCACAAATCAATTAATACGTGATACACCACATAAACAAAATCAACAATAAAAACCATATGGTCATATCAATAGGTGCAAAAAAAAAGCATTTGACAAAATCCAGCATCCATTTATGATAAAAACTCGAAGCAAAGTGGGAATAGACAGAATATATCTCAACATAACAAAGGTGATATATGACAAACCCACAGCTAACATCATACTCAACAGGGAAATGCTAAAAGCATTCTCTTTACAATCAAGAACAAGACAAGGATACCCACTTTCACCACTTTTATTCAACATAATATTGGAAGTCCTAACCACAGCAATCCGACAAGAAAAAGAAATAAAAGGCATCCAAATGAGAAAGAAGTAAAATTGTCATTATTTGCAGATGACAGGATACTATGCAGAGAGAACCCCAAGGATTCTACCAAAAAACAATTGGTACTGATAAATGAATTTAATAAAGTAGCAGAATACAAAATTAACATTCAGAAATCGGTTACATTTTTATACACCAATAACAACCTGTCAGAAAGAGAAATTAAGACTCATTTACAATTGCATCAACAAAAAATACTTAGGAATAAATGTAACCAAGGAAATAAAAGACCTATACTCGGAAAATTATAGACATTGAAGAGAGAAAGTAAAGAAAGCACAAATAAATGGAAACAAATACCATTATCATGAATAGGAAGAATTAATATAGCTAAAATGTCCATATTACCCAAAGCAATATATAAATTCAATGCAGTCCCTATCAAAATAGCAATGTCATTTTTCACAGAACTGGAAAAAATAATCCTATAATTTATATGGAACTGTAAAAGACCCCAAATAGCCACGGCAATCCTGAGAAAGAAGAACAAGCAGGAGATATCATGATACCTGATATGAAATTATACTACAAGGCCACAGTAATCAAAATAGCCTGCTACTGGCATAACAACAGACACTATATCAATGGAAAAGAATAAAGAACCCAGAAATAAATCCATGCCTATACGGTCATTTACTCTGTGACAAAAAAATAAAGAATTTACAGTGGGGTAAAGACAGTCTATTCAATAAATGGTACTGGGAAAATTGGATAGATACATGAAAAAAAATGAAAGTGGACCACCTTCTTATACCATATACAAAAATAAACTCAAAATGGATTAAACAATTAAATAAGGCCCGAAACCATAAAATTCCTAGAAGGAAATACAGAAAGTAAACTCTCAGACATTACCCTTAGTAAAATTTTTACTGATATATCTCCTCCAGCGAGGGAAACAAAAGAAAAAATAAACAAAGGGGACTACATCAAACTAAAAAGGTTTTTCATAGAAAAGGAAATCAACGAAACAAAAAGACATCCTACTGAATAAGAGAAGATATTTGCCAATGATACATCTGATATCACTGGGGTTAATAATGAACATTTAGAAATAACACATACAACTCTACACTAATAAAGCCAAATAATCCAATTTTAAAAATGGGCAGAGGACCTAAATAGACATTTCTCCAAAGAGGACATACAGATGGCCCACAGACATAAAAAAAAAAAGCTAAAGGTCACTAATCATCAGAGAAATGAAAATAAAAATCACAATGAGATATCACCTCATACCTGTCAGAAGGGCTATCCTCAATAAATCAACAAACAAGTGTTGGTGATGGTGAGGAGAAAAGAGAACCCTTGCACACTGCTGGTGGGATTGCAAATTGGTGGAGCCACTATGGAAAACAGTATGAAGGTTCCTCAGAAAGTTAAAAATAGAACTACCTTATGACCCAGCAACTCCTGAGTATTTATCCAAAGAAACCCAAAACACTAATTTGAAAAATATATGCACCCTATGCACAATAGCCAGGCCATGGAAACAACCGAAATGCCCATCGGTAGATGACTGGATCTAGAAACTGTGGTGCATTTATACAATGGAGTATTACTTGGCCATAAAAAAGAATGGAGTCTTACCATTTGAAACAACATGGATGGACCTAAAGGATATTATGTTAAGTGAAGTAAGTCAGACTGAGAAAGACAAATACTGTATGACCTCACTTACATGTGGAATCTAAAGAACAGTATAAACGAACAAAGAAAATAGAAATAGATTCATAGATACAGAGAATAAACTGCTCAATGGGAGAGGTGTAGGAGGGATGGGTGAAAAAGGTGAAGGGATTAGGAACTGCAAACGGGTAGTCACAAAACAGTCATGGTGATGTGATATACAGTAAGGGGAATATAGTTAATAATGTTGTAAAAACTACGTATGGTGTCAGATGGGTACTAGACTTACCAGGGGATCACTTCATAAATTATATAAATGCCTAACCACTGCACTGTACCCCTGAATATAAATATAATATAAAGTAATACTGATGTCAACTATAATTACATACACACACACACACACACATATATTCACAGGATGTAAAGTACAGCATAGGGAATATAGTCAATGGTATTATAACAGCTATGCACGATATCAGATGGGTAGTACACTTGTTGGGGTTATCACTTTGTGAGGTGTGTAAATGTGTAATCATTATGTTGTTTTGCACATCTGAAACTAAACATAAACACAAAAAATAAAATGCCAAATTTATGTGTTTACCTTTACTATCTTTTACACAGGTGTTACCTTCATTATGCAGTTAAAATGCAATAGCCTACAACACTATTCCAGACGTGGGGTGGGGAAATGGTGAGGGAGTAGAAAACTAAAAGGCTGTCTGTAGCACTTTTACTACGTTATGAGAATAACACATAACATGGATGGTGTAGATTAATGACCACTGCAGTGTACACCTGAAGCTGAAGGTGAATAATGAATGTCAACTATAATTTTATATATATATATGGTCACAGGATGTAAAGTACAGCATAGGGAATAGAGTCAGTGGAATTGTAACAGCTATATAGGATGTCAGAGGGGTAGTAGATTGGGGGACGGGAGTTATCACTTTGTGAGGGGTGTAAATGTCTATTACATTGTTTTGTACACTTGAAACTATTAAAAAAGGTTTTTAAATGGAATAACAGGTAACAAGAAAACCTTGCTTCAATTCAGTATAACCACCTCAATCTTCTTAAAATCATACACACTTTATATATTTTTTCTCTAAAAATCTTAATTTAAGAACAATTTGGCAGTATCTTTGGAATAAGAAAAACATTTATATTTAAAAAAAGATTCCTATTTTTATTTATTAAAAATTATGAAATACGAATACTTGTCTCTTAAATCTATTTGCTAAAAAACAAAAACAGTGGACTTTGAAAAAGTATAAATCTACCCTCATTAATTTTATTTTGGTAACTAACTTTATCCTAATGTCTTGATAACAAAGTTCAGCCTTAAGGCTAAATTACCACATAGATAATTACAACAAGAAAGACAGAAGAGAGAGTTGCTCTTACCCTTGTAAAACAGTTCTGTTTCTAATATTTGTGAAAAGGAAACAAATTGGGAGTATTGTTGAAGACGAGCTACATCAAAAGATATTCTCAAATTAAACAAGGAGGAACACTTCATGTGTATTTCCTAAGTTTAAATCACACTGAATACTAAACTCTCCGATGCAGTTAACCAGAATAATACTGATCTGCAAGCTGTTAAATTCTTTCATGTTGGATTGTATATCGAAGGTGAAAGTTGGAAATTTAAAGTCTATATATGCTGTATTTTCAGCATTGTCATTATTATGTTGGAGGACCTGGGATAAATTACTTTACATCAGCTAAATACTCTAAGTCTGCTATTAACTAAGAGGTTATTATTGTCTACCAAACACCTTAATCTAGATATAAATTTAATTGAGTTTAACAGTATTCATTGAACATCAAGATGAAAGCCCTCTCCTTTAGGAACTAGGGAGCACAAACATGAATAACAATAATCCTTTGTGAACTCTAAAAATTATATACAGCACAATGGTAAATGAGCAAATAGATAAACAAGTACAATTGTACCTTTTAGTCAAACATGTAATTATATTACCTATGTTAAAAAAAAATGTGTGAGGTAGACTAACAGGTTGGGAATAAACTATTGGTATAACCCAGGATCAGCAAACATCGTCTAGAAAAGGTCACATAATAAATATTTTCACATTTTGGGACATAAGGTCACTGTTGCAATTACACAACTACAGTTGCAGCACCAAAGCAGCCACTGACAATCCATAAATAAATGAATGACTATGGCTATGTTCCCGTAAAACTTTATTAATGAGCATTAAAATTTGAATTTCACATAATTGTTACATCACAAAATATTTCTTATTCTTTTGTTGTTGTTTTTCCCAACCATTTAAAAACATAAAAACCATCCTCCGTTACAATAATGCACAAAAACAGGTGGCTGTCAGGATTTGGACCTCAGGCCATTGTCTGTCGGTCTCTAGTATAATCCAACACCAACACCAAATAATACATGAATGTAGAGTGACTCCAGCAGGTACCGACCATAATTGCTACTGGTGTCCGGAAAGGACAGGGGGAAATACGTTAGAATAATGAAGAAAGGCTTCTTTGAGTAAGGAATAGGATCTTGAGCTAGGATCTAAGGATGATGAGAACTCATGCAATGCAGTTACTATCTAGTTAATATATGCAAGAAAGTTGTTCCATTTTCTGACAAAGAAACTACACCATTATTTTGTCAAAATACATAGAAAACAACAAGCAATTAGGCATCATACTGTTATTTAAGCTGCGCTATACAGCTTATTGATATTTGAAATATTGTATATTCACATTTAAAATAACTTTTTTAAAAAACAGTTACGGGTTATAAAAAAGAACATGGAAGTCTTAACCCCCAGTACCATGGAATATGACCTTATTTGGAAACAGGGTCTTTACAGAGGCAATGAAGCTAAAACAAGGTCAGGAGGGTGAGCCCTCATGACTTACAAAAAAGGGAAATTTAGACATAGAGACAGACACACACAGGTAGGACCATATGAAGACACACAGAGAAGACGGCAATGTGACCCAAGTGATGCATCTAAAAGCCAAGGAACATCAAGGATTAGCTCCATACATCGGAGGCTAGAAGAGACAAGGAAGGATTCTCCCCCGGAGACTTCAGACGAACACGTCTCTACCAACCACTTGATTCTGCACTTGGAGCCTCCAGAACTGTAGAACAAATTTCTGTTGTTTTAAACCATCCAGTTTGTGGTACTTTGTAACAGAAGCCCTCGGAAACTAATACACAAACATAAAGTCCTAAGAATGTTTTTCACTTTGTAAGCCTATCACTCAGTACTTAAGTAACATGTCATTATTTAATGAACAAAAATATGAAGTCTGAAATAAAATGAACAATACATTAAAATTGTCATGTTGAAATGAAATCGATTTTCTTTGCATGATATGGCTACTGAACAAGTGATTCCTTGTTTTTCCCCTCAATACTTCAAAGCAGATATTCTGGGTTCGATAGACAGCTAACAAACAGAAGAAAAGACAGAATCAGACCTAAAAGCAGAGGAGTAATTAATTAGGTTGCTGCAGTTAGGGACCCTGGTGTTCTCAATGCCCATATGGCATATCTCTGCTCATTACTCATGAGTAATCCAAGAAATGACCACTAAGACCACCTTCTTCCCAAAGGGAGGTAACATAAGCAACCAGGAAGTTGATTTGGATCTATGACAATTTTCTTTTTTCTTTTTCAAGATAGAGCTTCACATTAAAGAAACCATATTTTTCTTAAAGCAAACAAAAGCACACCTAACTTACTCAAGATCTTTTTCTTACGGTAGTTATGCTTTAATATTTTCATTAAATGGTATGTTAATGACTTAAATGTGAGCACAGCCTCACTTCGTTAAGAAAAAAAGAATCACTGGGGCATGGTCTTGGATCGAGGCCACTCAGTGAAAATAAAGTAACTCAGCAGGATCAAGGCTACCACAGAGTTGTTAGGTTGCCTCTTTTGTTATTTTAAGAGTATATACCAATCATTTATTTAATACTGATTCATGCGATGTAGGCTATTTTAAGAGTATTAACAAAGGACTCAAATTATAAGATATCAATTGTTATCTTCATTCTATGTTTTCATAGACCATCCCTGAAAACTTGAGTTTACTAGGAATGTTAAACAGAACTTTACCCTTAATTTGAGTTTCTTTACATTCGCCTGGAGGAAGCTGATTGATCTAGGCCATATTTAGTGTTACAACTCCTTATTTTGTTTTTCCTCCTAAGGCTTCCAATTTGTACAAACACTTTATCTGGAATCTTTTCTAATCTCTTTTTCCCAAAGTACTATTTTCTATAATGTGTAGAATTAAAACAAGGTGGTAGGTTCTAATCCAAGCCATTAACCATAGTCCCAAGATTATAATGACCCACAATATACTAAGATAAGAAAAACTTGTTTGGGCAAAAATCAGTCAGGAGTTAGGAAAATGTATTAAATGACCCCTTTGGCAGTAAATGAGTAGAGTCATACTAGGTACCAATCTGGAGACACAGACTCGATTTATATTTAAAGTAGAAGTTGAGATTTGTACAATAAATCAATTAAATTTATACTAGGGTTTAACACTATTACCTTAAGATGTAGTAAGAGAGAATTGTACCCTGAGCCTGAGAATTCTACACAACAACATCAACACTCACCACTGGCACATAACTCAAATCATCTGGGCCTTAGGTTTCTCCACGTTTCTGAAACAAAAGGCTACCACATCAGAATGCCAGGAAAGTTTGTGGGTTGTGTTACTACTGACATGGGAAACGCACACTGCTCTGGGGAGATGGGAGGATTAAGTGGTAGAAATGCAGAGGTTCTCAAATCCTCCTCTCAGACGGCATGAATGCAAGAGGTTCTTACATTACAAAGTACCATTTCCAAATAGTGCCAAAGATTCATTTTCATCTTTCTCTTCCTGCTCTTCTTGTGACGGTAGGGATACGTATAATGACATGTGGTGCATAGGTCTTCATTTACATTCTTGCTCTGTGCCCTTCAAATTTTAGGGGCAGGCTTGAGCAAAACCTGGATCAGACACACAAGAGTTCAAATAAAATATTATTTCTATCTCATTTCTAGCACAGACTTATTTTTTGGGTATTGAAAAGAATAATGTGTATTTGGAAATTTTGGTTAAAAATATTAAGAACTATTGACCCCAACCTGTTCCAAGAAAAGTGGACATCTTTCCTGTTTTTAAAGATTTCCAGTAAAAGAAAGTCCAAAGCTGTATTACTGTTTATATTAAAGTTTCCATTTTCAGCTTATTTGTATTTTTATCCATTATAAACATGTTTTGAAAAAGGAGATTCGCCTAGAATGTTGGCCACATTTTCAAAGAGATCCAAACATGATCTCTCAAAATATGAACTTAAAAATTTTTTAATGTTTCTGAACTCAGATTTGTGCATTTCAATGTCACCTAGGTGCCCAAATTTAAATTTCAGGGCTGCTTATCAAGCACAGTAACTGAACACTTGAGCTAAACTCACAAGCGTGCAAAGAAGTAAATATCCATTGGAAAAAAATCTGATTTACAGGGTGGCCCATTTAAAACAGTTCCCATTTAATAATGTGGCTGTGTACAGGGCCTCTTTTAAATGGGCCACCCTGTATGAAGCTTAAGTCCAAGATAAAAAATGTCCTCCCTTGAGAATTTTTAAAAACCAGAAACACTGTAGGTTTAGTGGTTATTTTTAAGGTTTTAGATGGTTTCTTTGGACTCCTTTAGAACTGAAAAAAGATGGATACACATTTTAAAAATGAAATGTTACAACCACACATCTGTAATGAGAACCAGTGCCAGTGGATATTTTTAAAGCAAATTAAAACGGTCAACTTTTTTTTTTTTAAACTTAGGCAAACAGCTGCTATACACACAGTGCACAGTAACTACTTTTCAGCAAAAGTTCAGAAGGAATTTCCTAATGAAGATTTATAGGATGTCCCGGGATTGATAATTAAAGGTTCCTCAAAAAAGATATGAATGAGAGCATCAAAGACGTGAGGGTTAAGGGCACTGGGCATGCCTGTGCTCTAAGGAGGGGCCTGGAATTGAGAATAAAAACTACACAAAGTAGTTACCACAAAGGGAAATTAAGATGCAACTGACAGGGAGCAAGTTTTTGTTGTATGCGAGTATCTTTTCTCTACTGACTTAAAAGTGTTCTCTAAGATTCTATGGTGATTTCAAATGTTTAAATACCTCTGTTATTTAGTTCCTTCTTTTAAAAAGGGGAGTGAGGGGAGGAAAAAAAAGGAAAGGGCTTGCCTAAAAAAAAAATCAAAAAAAAAAAATCACATTGATAAAAGATTATTATGGGCTCTGAAGATTGACTTCAATTCTTTATCTGACAGGAATAATGTTGTTTCTTCTATAAAACCAATAAAAATAGTAGTAATAACAACTATGAACCCTCTCATCATACCTTCCCAGGCACCTGACATGATTAAATTATTTAATCCCCACAACAACACTATGAGGTTGATACCATTATCTCCATTTACAGGAAAGAAAGTGCAACACTTGCTCAAGGTCACAAATACAGCAAAATTGTCTGTTGTGGTTCAAAATATGACTCAAGTTCCAGGGTCAGGGATCTTAAGTATTAGGCTATTCCAGATCTTCAAAAAGAACAAAATTGCATAGTTCCCTGAAAGTGTCACTCAGTAAGGTCATATTCCGAAAATGGCATATCATTCCCCCATCACAAGTGAAGCCAGCCCCATTCAACTTCATCCTGTGGTAGCTCATTCATTCAACAAATGTTTATTGACACCTTATTGTTACAAGTATTGGTCTAGGCACTGGGGTAAAGCAATGAATGAAACAGATACTTTATTACCCTTGTAATCTGGATACTCAGGTCATACCTAATTTGATTCAATGTTTAACCAAAAAGCAGATATTTGACAAGTCAGCAGATAATGAAGTAGACCAATATAACAGCTTTGCTCTACAATAGAGTATATCTGATTATATTTATTTTTTTTTGGAAAACTGATGAAGTCAACAGGAAGTAGGCTAGACAGATGGAAGGAAACACAAGAGGAAAGCAGTAAGCTCAAGCAATAAAGCAACAGAAGCCCAAGTAAACAAAAACCACAATTTAAGAAAAGTGGACACTAAAGAGAGGGAATACAGCAAAAGAAGGAAGACGAGAGATAAGAGTCTCAATAGTGAGCTGTTAATGGGTGTGTATAATGATATCACATTATAGTTTTAATTTATAGTTTCCTGAAGATTAATCATGTTGTAGTTTTCATGTGCTAATTGGCACTACATATGCCTTTCTTTAAAATGCCAAGTCTTTTGTCACTTTTTATTTGCTTAACTTATTATTGAAGTGTAATACTATATTTTGGATACAAGTCCTGTGAGAGACATACCATATTTCCCCGAAAATAAGACCGGGTCTTACATTAATTTTTGCTCCAAAAGACGTATTAAGGGCTTATTTTCAAGGGATGTCTTATTTTTTCATGTACAACATACAACATTTATTCATATACAACAATCTATACTTATTCATTTATTCATGTACAAAAATCTACATTTATTCAAATACAGTCATGCCATCTTTGGGAACATTTTCATAACTCGTCAAACCCTGAATTCCGGCTTGAATTTCTTGTGACTTTATTTCTTGTAGAACCATTGGCCCCAATCTCTCATGTCCAGCAATAGAGCTCTCCTTAAATGAGCACTTCTTGTCCATGTAGCCTGCTCGTAGTGCATTGGCAACACAGCTGTCAGTGATTTTAGCCCATGAATTCTTCACCCAGTCACAACCTCTTGCAGGCTAGGCTTCATAGAGTTTCCATGCTGATTTCTCTCCATTCTATTTTCAATGTAGTCATTGATTTCCATGCACAAATGGTCCCTGAACGGCTTGTTTAGTGCAATATCAAGAGTCTGGAGATAGGCAGTCATTCCTGTCGGAATCATTATTTGATCTATTCTCTCTGCCAGGAAGTTTTTCATGTCTTTTGCACGGTGAGTGCTGGCAGAATCCCACACTAGCAGACCTCTTTGGCCACCTCGCAAAACAAGTGGCAGCATTAGATCGACCCACTTCCTTATAACTGCTATGTGCACCAGGCTTTTTCAGTTTCAAGAACACAAATGCCTGAAACATGTTCAACCTTATCTTTCTTGCCCTTAGTGATGATTAGAGGTGGGGCTTTCTTTCCATCCAGAAGAACTGCCAAAATACAGGTAACACTTGCACTTTCGTAACCAGTGGAGAGAATGTAGGTTGACGAGGCACCCCTCTGATCAATTGTCGTTTGAGATCCTTGGCCCACAAACACTGCAGTTTCATCCATAGCAATCATGCTGGAGAGTTGGTATTTAGAAAAGTCAATGCCATCAGCAAAGGACTTGAATGCAAGTGCACGTTCAATAACTTCATTATCTTCCAGCTTGAACAGTGTTGTCGATCTTAGAGACAGTTCATATCGCTGAAGGAAGCCATCCAGCCAGTGTTGTGATGCTTTGAATTCTTCTGGGGATATTTCTAACTGTGGTGCCATTGCAAGGGCAAATGCCTGACTATCAGCCCTGCGCACAACCAAAGCCTTTGCTCTCCTGTCAGCAATCCATTCACAGATGATGTTTTCCAGCTCAGGAAATAATGGCTGCCAACCTGATCCACACTTGAGGTTCTTAGCATTTCCCTCGTCCACTTGTTGACTGAGGTTATATCGTACTCTGCTCGCCATTTTTGGACCATTTGGAGATCCAACTTCTTCTCTTTGCAGAAAGCCGTAAGATTCTTGCCTCCACGATTCCTTTCTTTTACTTGATGGAATAGCTCTTTCTTTTTGCACTTATTTTGTTTGGGGGTCAAAATATTATTCCTTTTAAATCTACCATTAAAGCAAGTGTTAACTGAAGACTTACAAAACAGGAGTGCCAACAAAAATGATGACAGTTAAGAATGATGGTCCACACAAAAGCAACGGAAAATTGTAGGCACCAAAATTCTGAAAACGTTTATTTATTTCACACGGGTGCATTAAGTACATCCATTACAACACATGACTAATTGAATTATGAAGATTCATATTAGACACAACCGCGTCCGTTCGTTATCAAGTGTGCACGTTGTTTGTGCGTTCTGTCTGTACTCTGATTGGTCATTCGGCAACAAGTCTCGAGTTCATCTGTTTACATAGGTGTTTACCTCTTGTCCAAAGGCACCCGCTTACATATTTACAAACAATTATAATTTATATTATCATTTATTTTAAGTATTGTCAATAATATTTTTTTATATTTAATTATATATATTATTTTATAATTCAGTATGTCTGTCGTGTGTTGCAAGAGATGTACTAAATGCGTTCGTCTGGATGACGATCTTGACTGGGGCTTAATTTTGGGGTAGGACTTATATTACGAGCATCCTGGAAAATCATGCTAGGACTGATTTCTGGTTAGGTCTTTTCGGGGAAATACGGTAGTAGGTACTGCAAACATTTTCTCCCAATCTGCGGCCTCTTAGTTCATTTTCTTCAATGTAAATCTTCAGTGGATTCAGCAAATTTATTAAAAGAGTGTCCTGTCCTTTCATCACTGAATTATCCTGGCATCTTTGTAGGAAATCAACTGTCCATCTATTTTGGTGTATTTCTGGACTCTATTTTGTTCCATTGATGTGTATGTTATCCTGCCACCACCACATCATCTTAATTACTGTAGCATTTTACTTTTTAGCAAGTCTTGAAATCAGATAGTGTTAAGCCTCCCACTCTTCTTAAAAACTGCTGTAGCTATCTGTGTCCCCATATACATTTTAGATAAGGCATGTCAATGTCTATTTTTAAAAAAGACTGCTATGATATTCATTGCGGTCACATTGAAGTATAATTCAATTTGGAGAGAAGTGAATGAACTAAAGTGGTATATGTCTCCACTTAGATTTGTTTTTCTCTCTCAGAACTGTTTTGCAATTTTCACTGTACAGATTTGTCATATTTTAAACTTATTCTTATTGTATGCTTTTTAACGCTATTATAAATGGTATTATTTTAAATTTCATTTTCTTTGTTCTTGATATTATAGGGAAAACGTTTAGTCCTTCCATTAATTATGATATTATACATAAGTTTTCATAAATGATCTTTCAGTTTAAGCATGTTTTCATTTATAGTATCCTGAATTTTTATTATGAATAGATATTGAATTTTATCAAATTCTTTTTCTAATTGCATTAAGAAGATTATGGGGTTTTTTTTAATACTTTATTCTGTTAATGTGGAGAAATATATTGATTTTTTTGAATGTTGAAACAAATAAGTACTGATGGCATAAATTCTTCTTAGTCTTTTTACATTATCCTTTATATAATGCTGGTTTAGATTTGCTGATATTTACCTAAGCAGTTTTGCATCTTATATTCATGAGAATTGGTGATCTGTAGTTTTCTTGTAATATTTTGATTTGGATATCAGGATAATGCTGGTCTTACAAAACGAAGCTGTGGGGGGGCTGGAGTTTAGTTGGTACAAAGGTTTTTAATCAGTAATTCAATGTCTTGAGATAGGAATACTGAAATTTTCTGTTTCTTCTTGTCTCAATTTTGATAATTTGTAATTTTAGGGATCTATCAATATTCCTCTATTATACTTTAATAACAGTGGAATCTAGAATGACAATCTCTCTCTCATTTCTGGCACTAATAATTTTTAGTCTCCTTTTTCTTGGTCTAGCTTTGGGTTTATCAATTTCTGGATGTTTTCAAATAATTGCTTTTATTTTCATGATTTTTCTCTATTATCTATTTTCTATTTCACTGATTTCTATTTTTACATTTGTTATGTCCTTGTTCTATTTAGTTTGAATTTGATTTGTACTTCTATTTTCCATATTTTTAAGGCAGAGGCTTAGAATACTGCTTTTCAACCTTAAATAGGAACCTATTCTTTTTCTAATAATATATCTTATCCAAAAAGCATAACTCAATATATTTTCAAGCCTATATGTAACCACTGCACCTCAAGTATACATAGGTTCTAATAACATGGTCAAAATAAAAACACACATATTAATATCCTATACTGTGGTTCTGATAAAAGCCATTAAAGACAAATTGTTACATATAAATCAAAACCACAAATAGTCCTATTAAATTTCAGGGTCTTTTTATTCTTTTCAAAAAGTTGCCCTTGAAAGTGAGAAATTAGGCATTCAAGTCATAAACTGAAACTAGAACAAATGAATATGGTACTAAAATCACCACCATATACTGGGCATATGCATTAGCTTATTATAAATTTTTGAAAATAAAGTGGTTTTTTAATGATTACACTGAATTTAAATTGAACTGTAATTAAAATGTTTTATTTCCTAAGTTTGAGGGCGTTTCTGCATATTATGGCCCTAAGAAGGTAATCAACATATATTTCCATGGTTTCTTAAATATTTTATTTGCCTTGTCTTTCTATTGATTCTACATTTTTCCTTTTTAAAATTTTTATTAAATTTATTGGGGTGACATTGGTTAGTAAAATTGTATAGGTTTCAACTGTATAATTGTATAATACATCATCTATATATCACCACCCACAGTCAGTTCTCCTTCCATCACTTCATATTTGACCCTCTTTTCCCTCTGCTACCACCCCTCTCCCTGCTTACTCTCTGGTAACCACTAAACTGTTGTCAGTGTCTGTGAGTTTTTGTTTATTTTTTGCCTTCAGATAATTTCACATCTGTGGGCTATAAAATGGAACACATTTTTCGTTTAGTAAATATTTCATTTGTTAGAAAGTATTAACACTTTCAGTCACTTAGGGTGATTTTTCTCAATAATTTTCAAGAGAGGGAGAGGTTACATACTGTCCTTTTATTTTTTAGATGAAGTCATTGATGTTCAGAAAAGAGTTGTTGAGACTTTAAACTACTCCATGGTGTGGCTGCCTTGACAGCTGCGTTGTACGGGCAGAAGTCCTACAAGAACCTGAAACTGACCCTGGGCCCCTCATTCAAGCATATACCACAGAGAGCAGCCTACAGAGTCACAAGCAAATGTAAGTTCTTGATATGCCTTCCACAATAACCCTTGAGATCAGCTGTCTCCTTTTACCCCCAGTATCTGAATGCCTTGTGTACCCCTCAGATGAGACCCCTGTGAGAAAGCCAAAATTGCTCTCTTTTGTTATAGAATGACCAATCTAGCCAAAGACCAGGAATCCCAAAGCACTCAACATACGGACACTAATAAAGGATCACGTTCGGCCTCTCTTTCTGTATGTACTCTGCCTTTACCTCCCACGTGGGCCCTCCGAGACCTGTGAGTGATAATATTCTCTATTCAATTTCTCTTGTGGTTGGTTGTTAAACTATGGCTCATGATCTGGAAAGCTGTGCTCACGTTAAATGTTAACTTCACAAAGACTTAATAGGTGCATTGACCAAAATACTTTGCATAATGAGAATCAAAACAAAAATACTGGTCTTTCAATTGCTATTTCTCAGTGTTTTCCATTATAAATAAAGAAAAATGTTTAAGTCTCACTTTCACATTAAAAAAATAAGCCAACTACCTGTCCTGCCTATCCTATAGGACTCATATAAAGTTCAAACTGCTATGCAACCTGCAGAGGGCTATAAAACATTAACTGCTATCATTATAATGAAGCATCCATTGTTTACTGATAAACAATACTGAGTAAGAAATAATTTTACCAAAAAAACCTTATTTCCCAAAATATAGTGTTTTAGATTTAAATCAATTTACTTCCCACCTAAAATACTTGACATAATTGACATATATGCTGACTTATTTTCTAAAATATTCCTCTGAAAATACATCCTGGTACTTACACTTAAGAAAAACATACTGAAAAAGAAAATTTGAGCCAATATTTAAGTTTCTGCATAGCTTATACTACACAGATTATAAAATGACTAAATAGTTCATCTCCAAATGGCTATAAAAACACAAAGGAAATACAGATCTCAATGGCTTCCAAACAACAGAGTTGATTTTTCTCTTTGACAGAAATGGGAAAAAAGAGAGTTAGTAACACAGTCCCTTAACATCAGAAAGAAAATAAATGCTGGCCACAGGAAAAGCAGCAGAAATACAAGCAGGGAATTAATGCTAGAAGGTGTTACAAATAATCCCAGAGTTGAACTTTGTCTTCTTCAAGTCACAGCTGGAGATGGGAATGGGAAAGGACAGGAGATCTGCTTGATACAGCAATTCAGGCAGAGACTCACCAACATTAACATTTAGTTCCTAAAAAAGCCCTGAGTGTTGACATCCAGCCTAAATGGGAGACAAAACAAAGCACTGGGGGATGGAAAAAGATGTAGTAGGGGTCAGGCCTGGAGATTGTCTGAATGACCTTTACTTACAGTCTACTTCCAGAATTCAATCACATTCCATTGGCCCAATAAAAAACCAGGGGAGTCTGCCCACTATTAGAGAATAGTATGCCTACTATTCATCAATATAAGTAGAGGTCCAAACCTGTGAATCCTGACAAGGATGAAAAATAAGAAGTGAGAGACAAAACTGCCAGTATTTATATATGATAAACTATTTTCCTTTAGAAAGGAAAGAATGAATCAACAAGCAAAAGCAAAAAAAAAAAAAAAAAAAAAAAATCCTTAAGATTAAGAAAGATACAAGACATATAAATAAAAAGCAAAACCTATAGCTTTCTTATTTAAAATAAACAATTAGAATTTATAGAGAAAAAAGGCTAATTTAAAATAAACCCTAGTGACCTTACAAGAAATGTATATACCCCACATGAAAAAGCATTACTAAAAGATGCATACATAGAGAAGGATTCTAGAAAGATGGAAGAGTAGGAAGCACGAGGAATCTTTCTCCCTACCTAGACAAATACTGCATTGGCAGAAGGTGGGCAAAAAAGACACTGTTGTTCAAATATCAGAGATCTGTGCACTGATCACCGATTATGACCATAGAGACAAGCAGTGAATGCTGTTGCACCTCCTTCCATTGTTGCAAGCCCTTCACCCTCTGAACGGGGTTTATAGAGCTGGGGTCCTTTTATTCCCCCTTTCTGTTTTCACTTTTCCCCTTTCTAGAGCCAGACAGTAAAGACTAGGACATTCAAAAACAACGCCATATATGGAGAAATCTAAAAGTGACTGTACATGTTCAAAAACAAGGCACAGAAAGTACATGGTCGACCTTAAGTTTATACCTAAAACTGATCCTTGGCACAAAGACAGCCTACAACAATCAAAAACACAAAAACAAAATACAGCAAATCTTGGGGAAGAGGGAAAGTCTGATTTCCAGGATTACCGTATGATTAGATTCAAATGTTCTGTGTCAACAACAAAATCAGAAGACATACAAAGAAACAGGAAAATATGATGCATTCAAAAGAAAAATAAATAAATCTACAGAAACTTTCCCTGAAAAATACCTACTGGTAGATATACCAGACAAAGACTTTTTATAAAGTGAATTAAAGATGCTCAAAGAACTAGAAAAAGATGTGAAGGAAGGCAAGAAAATGATATGTGGACATATTGGAAATATCAGTAACATATAGAAAACAACAACAAGAACAAAAGAAACCAAGAAGAAAACAGGCAGTTTAAAAGCACAATAATTAAAAGAAAAAATGCACTATAAGGACTCAAAGGCAGATTTAAGCAAGTAGAACAAAGAATCAGCAAACCTGAAGAAAGTACAATAGAAATTATCAAGTCTAATAGAAAGAAAAATGATTGAATAAAAGCAAACAGAGCCTAAAGGGCTTGTGGAATACCATCAAGCTGACTAATAACACATTGTGATAATTTGAGAAGGACAACAGTGAAAGAAAGGAGCAGGGAAAACGTTTGAGAAACAATGGCTGAAAACATCCCCAATTTAATGAAAGACATGAATATAAACATCCAATAAGCTCAGTGAACTCCAAGTGAGATGACTTCAAAGAGACCCACAACAAGACACGTTATAATCAAACTATCAAAGCAAAAGACAATGACAGACTCTTGAAAGCAGCGATAAAAAACCAAGTCATGATTTAAGGAATCCTCAATAGAATTAGCAGCAGGTTTCTCACCAGAAACCTTTGGAGGTCAGAACAGAGTGGGCCAATATATTAAAAACACTAAAAGAAAAAGATTGTCCATCATGAAACCATTATCATGCAAAACCATCCCTTAAAAGTGAGGAAGAAATTAAGATATTCTCAGATAAAAAAAAGTTGATGGATTTCATAACCACTAGACTTGCCCTGCAATAAATGCTCAAGAGAGTCCTGAAAGGGAAAATGAAAGCACACTAGAGAGTAATTCAAAGCATATGAAGAAATAAAGATCTCAATAAAAATAAATACATGGGCAATTTTAAAACCTAGTATATCGTAACAATGGTAACTGTACTTTTTCTTATCTATATGATGTAATAAACTAATACACTTAAAGAAAAAAGTTATTAATGTAAGTTCTATTATTACTGTTATTTTGGTTTCTAACTCGAAATCTTGTTTTTACATAAATTAAGAGGCTATTACACTTAAAAGAATTATTGTTTTATATTTTGGGGTACACAATGTTTAAAAAAGTAATTTTGTAAGATGAACAACCAAAAGGAACGGGGACATAGCTGTAAAGGAGCAGTGTCTGTATGTTACTGAAGTTAAGCTATTACAAATTCAATTAAGAGAGTTATAACTTTAGAATATTAAATGTAATTCCCATGGTAACCAAAGAAAATAAATACAGACTATACACAAAAGAAAATTAAAACGGAATTTAAACATTTCACGTTAAAGAAAAACTAAACACAACAGATATAATGCACAAAATAAGGAACAAAAAAAATCTATGAGATATTAAGAAAACATAACGACAGTATTAAGTCCCTCCTTATCAGCAATTATTTTAAATGTAAATTGATCAGAGTTTCTAATCAAAAGACAGATTGGCCAAATGGATAAAACCACATGATCCAACTATATGCCATATAAGAGACTTACATTCTAAAAACCAAAGGAAAAATGACTGAAAAATAAATAAATAAAACCTTAGAGAAGATCAAGTACATGAATATAAGTGTAAACACAATCCCAGAAGAAGTAAGAGAAAAAGAGGAAGACAAAAATATTTTTTAAAAATAATGGCTGAAAACCAAATTCAGTGAAAACCATTAATCAACAGTTACAATCTCAATAAACTCTAATAAGAATAAACTGAAAAAGATTCATAGCTAGACTTGTTATATGCCAAAGACACAGAGAAAAACTTACACCAGCAAAAGAAAAATGACTTGTCACATACAAGAGAATCACAATAAGATTAACAGCTTACTTCTCACAAAAAAATGAGGAATGCTATGTTCAAAGTACTAACAGGAAAAAAAAAATCAACCAAGAATTCTACGTCCAGCAAAACTATTTTTCATAAAGATATCCCCAGAAAAACACAGACTAAGAGAATGTGTTGCTAGAAGACCTGCTTTATTAGAAATACAAAGGCAAGTCTTTTGGTTTGAAAGGGAAATGACATGATCAACTAGCGGGAACACCTCAAACTAAAAAGCTTTTGCACAGCATAAAGAAACCACCAACAGAATGAAAAGGCAATCTGTGAAATGGGAGAAAATATTTGCAAACCACATACCAGAAAAGGAGTAAATATTCAAATTATATAAAGAACTAATACAAGTCAATAACAAAGAAATAAATAATCCAATTAAAAATGGTCAGAAGAACTGAACAGACATTTCACAAAGAATACAACCAAATGACAAACAAGTACATGAAAAGATGCTCAACATCAGTTATCATCAGGGAAACACAAGTCGAAACCAAAACGAGATACCACCTCACATCTCGTCAGAACAATGATCCTCAAGAAGATAAGAGGTAAGTGTTGGCAAGGATGCGGGGGGGGATGAAGGGAGCCTAGTGTACTGTTGGTGGGAATGTAAATTGGTGCAGCCACTATGGAGGCTCCTCAAAAAATTAAAAATAGACCTACCATACACCTCAATAAATATAAAATAAATAAATAAATAAAATATACCTCAATAAATATACCTCAATAAATAAAATATACCTCAATAAAGCCTAAAGAAGCTAAGTACGCTGTTAATTGTATTTTCATAGTAACACTGACTTTAAGTTCAACTCTAGTGTCAGAAAATAACACCCAACCTCCCAGTGATTTGACGTATTTGGTGCTGCTGTCATCTTCTGAAATTTTAGAAGAGAAAAATTCCTTGCTACGTACAGCATTTAAACACAGTACTTGTTAAGTACCTTCCCTTTTTCAATTAAACTGTTTTTAAATCCATAGCCAATCATTCAGGTGAAGGCCTCTACTTTTATTATAAATTAAAGATCAAAGGTAAAATTTAATGATTTTAAAACATATTATTCAGGGAAAAAATACTTAAAATATAACTAATAAGCAATCAAAATACAAATGAACTTTTTAAAGCAACTTCTTTTATGTTTAACAATTATGTGTCAAGAGTTTTGGTGAAATGATATTGAGTCACATTCTGTTTGAAAAATATTTTTTTCTTGTTTCTTACTCATCTGTAATAGCTGTACAAGTTGTGGGTAAAATATAAGTAGCAATAATACAAGTAGGGTCAATGACTAATGAACAATATAGAAGGTGGTTGGCCTTCAGTGCTTTAAGACTGGGTGAACTAAACTAAACTCAGTCCTGACTAATTTTCATCCCTGACTGACACCTTAATCTGGTCAGATTGTCTTTATTCAACTTTGAGGAAGTATCACTTCATAGGTAAGTAGCAGAAAGTGCTTTGAAGATGTTCTTTTGATTATTTATAACTATCTATATCTTCTGTTTAAAAACGGGCAAGGGGAAATAAAAGGTATGAATACTGTATGAGAGGTTTGAACCATTGTAAAGAGGAGCAGAAAGTACACAGGTCATCAGCTGTGGTCATTCAACAGGGACCTACTGAAGAGGAATCCCTTCTATGGAGGAGCACGTGTCCAACAATGAAAACATTCCTATTGATAGAAGTAACCAGAGAGGGGAACTTGGTTGTAAATCAGTTGTGTTCATCTTTAGATGGGGGACGTGGGGAAGAGTCAGGAAAAGGACTTAATAGAGCCTCTTTGTTCCTACTTTGGAAGGGGAGGAGGAAAGATACTCAAGTGTGAAGAAACTTAACAGTGAGTTTTACCATCAGGTACACTTGGCTGAGACAATAACTGGTGAAAACCTGCCAAGGCTTACCTTGAAGGCTGAAAAGCTGAAAAACACCATGTCTTGAGGAACCTAGTATCTAAGGAGGAAGGGGGAAGGGCCATCTGTTCTTATAACAGTTCTTAATAATTTAGAACACTAAGAACGGCTAACATTTACTCTTTACCATATGCCAGCCACAATTCTAAACACTTTACAATGAACAGTTCTTTTAATCATCACAGTAAGTCTATGAAGTAGGTGCTATTATTATTCTCATTTTACAGGTCAGGACACCATGGCGCTGAGAAGTTTGGTAAACTGCCTGCGGTCACCAAGCTAACACGTGGCTGAGCAGGGCTCTAACCAAGGCAGTCTGGCTCCGGAGACGGTGCACTTAACCACTGCATTATACCGCTGAGGTATTTAAAATACTTTGTCCTGGTTATAGAAAATAAAGGAATCTGAAGTTAAGTTAAACAATGGATGCTAAAAGCTTAAGTGAACACCTCATTAACAATGAACCAGTGTTCAATTTTTTAACAATTTTGACTTACATTTGGCTCAATGTTCATTCCTTCCCTCCTTCATTTATTCCCCTAATATTTACCGAACATCTATTATGTATTAGATCCAAGGGAGAACAAGAAATACAAAATCTCTGAACATAAAGGGCTTAGACTTCAATGAGGCCAGAAATGTGGAAAAGAATTATTATAGAGTGGAATTGTTGGTGTAGGAGAGATCCAGAAGGGTAGATGGGATTGAACAGACAGATACGCACAGTGTCCTCAGCAACACAGGAAAGAATTATTAGTTATTAGTTGCTTATTAGTTATATTTTAAGTTGCTTATTAGTTATATTTTAAGTATATTTTAAGATCACCTAGGATGGCTGCAGTGTATGGTGTCATAGGAAGAGACGGCTGAGAGGTGAGAATTCTGAGCAAGGAAAGGGCCTGATCACCTGGTGACTTTGGCAGCAGGATGGAGGATGGATGGATTGGGGCAATGGAGGAAGAAGGTACATCTTACCATCAGTGACAGGGAAAGAGGCAGAAGAAAGAATGCAATTATGCTAATTGATGATGCTAAAGATGAAAGATTAAGGCCTCAGTAAGATAATGGAAGTACGGGAAAGAGAAAAGATGAAAGTGTCAGCTAGCAATTAAATAATTATATTATTTTAATTTTAAAAAATGTATTTATTATAGAGAAAATTAAGTAATAATCACATGCCAACTTTCTACCCTGTCATCCGGCATAAAGCAAAGAGTTATTGCTGGTAGCAACTGAATTACAGACTTAATAAATCATGCCTATATTGATTTAAATAATCTATAAAAAGCTAAATCATCTATAAAAATAGATGATCTTAATCATCTTAGCCATCTATATAAAGCTCAAATCATTTAGAAAAAGCTGAATCTACATACCTACATGTACACCTCACTAGAGAAATAGAAATCACAAAAACATTTATTTTTACATTATTAATTTCTCCAGGGGTACCTTTTAAATTGAGGTTATAGGAAAGTGCTTAATTTTTAACGAACATATACCATATTCTATTCTAAACTTAGATGTATACACTCATCTAACCTTCCCAAAACCTGTAAGGTCAATACTATTATCCTTATTTCACACATAATGAAATCAAGGCTCTGAGCGGTTAAGTAATGTGCCAAAGGTGACTAGACAGTAGAGTCAGTTAGGCTGTAACACTTATTTTGAAACTGTAAATTTTTTCCAATGTAATTGAAATATTGGAAACAATGTGAATATAACTCAAATTTTCTTATGAGTGATTTCAGCCACAAGAAGCATAAGGTGAATGCAGAAAAGTGCACCCAACTAAACTGAGCCATGTAGCAACACATGAAAATGCACAAACTTCAAACACCACCAGGTTCCTCAGTTCATGTGAGGTGCGCTGCACATTCACTCACGTCTAGTAATATATTAATAATAACTTTCCTGCAGATTTCAGTAAGCCTCCTTCCATCACTCCACAAAAACTCACAATCTTGCAACCCTTTCCACACCCCCTTCCACAAGGGAATAATATATTTTGCAATATAAACTGCCAAATGTATTGCAGCATTTGTTAAACATTTAACATTTATGATCTTTTTTTAATGCCACTGACAAGTTTTTTAGTATTGTGCCATAATCTCATTTTCCCATAAATCCTTTAATTTCACTGTGTGATTTCACATAGCAATAAATACATTGCATTATACCAGAACTAACTCTAAGTAGTAGAGTCATATCCATGTTTGCTCATTTCAGAGCCAATGCTCTTTAATTAGGTCTCCCACCTTTATTAGTGCAATCATCCCCAACTGTTAGCACATTATGTGTTTTTGGGTATCTTACATTTCCAGTTCTCTTTTACATGAACTACTGTGCCTATATATATTTATTCACTTAGTTCTTCAACCGAAAGGCTTTAGAATTAACTTTTTTCTTTTTCTTATGTTCTATATCTGATCTACTAGCAAATCTTGCCAATTACCTTCAAAATATTTCTAGCATTTGACCACTTTTCACACTTGTAACTACTACAGCCCTAATCCAAGCCACCATGATCTCTAGCCTGGGCTATTACAATAACCCCCTATCTGGTTTCTCTGACAATAACTTTGTTCCAACTGACATCCTTTGTCCACACAGCAGCTAGCATTAAGCCTTCTGAATCTAATCAGGTCCCTCCTCTAATCGAAGTCCTCCAAACAAAAAATATGTATTTAAATAAAGTCATAACTCCTGACCATGGCCTGTGAAGTCTGGCTTCTTAGCCCTTATCTACCACATTCCATCTGCCCTTCCCAAACAGCCTTCACCCTCATCCCTGAACACACCAGCTGTGTTCCCACCCGAAGGGTTTTGCATTCACTGCTGCCTCAAATGGGAATTGTTCTTTCACCAGATATTGGCGTAACTTCCTTCAGATCTCTGCTCAATCGTCACCTTTCAGACTGGCCTTTCTTGGTCACCATATTGAAAATATCAGCTTCCATCATATTCTGTCCCTTACCTTGACATATTTATCTTCCTAGGATTTATCGTTATCATGTATCTATTTGCTGTCTACCTCTGCCATTAGAATGTGGGCTTCATGAAGACAGAAAGCTCATCTTGTTCACTGCTACCCCAGTGGCTAGAACGATGCCTCAGGCATGGCAGGCATACAGTAAAATCAGCTGAAAAAATGAGCTCTTACTAGGGGCACAACAGGAACAATAGGAATTAGTTACTAATAGGGACAAAAGACAGATATTAGATTAGATTTTCATGTCCATTAAACCACTTTCAATGATAAAGTAAAACGAATAATGGAACAATGAAAATAAGCTGATGACTAAACCTACATAGCAACTATAATACCTTAAATATTAAGTGGAAAATGACTGTGCATATGTGTATTACCAAAGACAGGTCAAAGTTATTGCTAAACATTCACAAAGTACTATATTGTTTGAGCTGCCAAATCCATAGTTTCATAATTAAATTAGGTTTTAAAAGTTCACTCACTCCATTAGGTTTATTTTCTTACTAATACAAAGTGGGGATTTTTCTATAACCCCACCCTGTCTAACTATGTATTTCCATGAATCACCCTCTACCATACGAAATGTACTCATACAATTACTTGTAAACACAAAAATCCTTTACATAATTCATCTATTTGTTCTTTATTAACATAATGTGAAAGAGTGTATCTGTCATATGATTTAAATGTGTAGAAAATTCCATTTAATTTCATCTTCATATTTAGAATATCTCAGAATAACAGTTTTTATATCAAGGAAACAGTGAAGAAGGGAAGAAAAGAAAAGACTTTAAAGATTATCTAGCCCAATGATTTAAACCAATTTTTCTTTCCATTTTTGAAAGCAGCTGGAATCTTTTCCTAAAATAAAATTGTACATGAAAGCCCAATATGTAAAACTTAAATGGATCTATTTTAGGCATCGGGGTGGAGGGAATGGGTGGGACTAGAAAGCAGAGGGACAATGAAATCTTGATTGTTTATTTGCAAAGGAATCAATATCCATCCCATTTAGTTTGAGTATCTCTAGGAAAATCTAAAGGGGAAAATGGGACTTCTAGTTAAAGTGACAGGTTACAGATAGGAAATGGGGTTCAAGAAGGACTGACTACAGGAGTTACCTGTCTTTAGTCAGTTAATAGTGAAGATGAAATTTAATATAGTAATCAATTGCATAAAGGCAATTGTTTAATTGCCTTTGTCATAAAAGATAAATCCTGTTTTCTAAACAAAACTATTTTCTGCGCTGAGAAGTAATTTTTGGTTCCTTATTAACAGAAAAATTAAATGTGATGCTTATTTTGCATTGCTAGAGCCTAACTCACCATGGTAATACATTCTGGTGATGATATATCCCACTTCTCTATGTACATTTGTATTTGTCAAATATGTCCTGATATTTGGTTTGTACAACTGATCTCTTTATCTATAATCTATTTAAAAAGTATACCTAATGCGTTATCCTCTTCTATTTCTAAGAAATTAGTTTAAAATAATCATAATGGTACTCAATCAATTAACCTACAGCCAGTTTTGCAGGTCATATTTTATTATATGTGAGACCTCTGTATGATATGTCTTTCTGCCCAAATACAAAGCAAAGCGAAGTGCAAAAGTATATCTAAAATTCAAATTAGGATAAGTACTATGCATATATGTAAGGGTAACTGAAAGAGAAACACAACGAATTACAGATTATATTTAACATCTTTATCAAGAATTAACTTAAATTTAATTGAGCTATAAGGTATTTAAAAAGAAAAAAAGTTGTCTCAAATAATCACAAATGTGATCACTGCTAAGTAAATTATTTTGCTTTAGCCAAGATCTATTTTTGGACACATGCTATCTTTTCCTTTAAATCATTTAACACTTTTTTTGGCACATGCAGCTTTAGAAACTTCATGTTAATTTATTTTTCAAGTATAGGTTTTGGCTGAAGGTTACCATTAAATGACTTAAAAATTGAGGGAAGTGCTGTGTTTTTCAGTAAAATTAGGTTCAAAGTGAATTAAAGGATGTCTATTTAGTAACTCATTATGTCTAAAGTCAAAAGTCTCAAAGTACTTTTAAAATTCTTCATCATCAGTATTTACAATTACTAGAATAGCTATATTAACGTAAGAACAATAATATTGTTGACCATCTTCATCTTTCCTATGATGCAAGACATGCAAAGACACTTATTAAAACAGAAAGAATCACAGTCTATTCCAAATCATGATAGGGAGTCTAACCTAAGAAACTTCCTTTCCTAACTTAGAACTAATTTCAGATGAAGAAAATCCCTAAAGGTTAACATCTTCTGTTTTGCCTACTTGGTTCTAATCACAAGTATCTTGATATTTACAGTGGTACCTCAGTTTTCAAACATCTCCGTTGACGAACATTTCGCTTTATGAACGCCGTAAATTTTATGGATCTGTGGTATCATTAGATAGTAAAATTCATGCTAAATTTGCAGTTTTAGGGGTTGGTTTTAAAGATCTGGAACGGATTAATCCATTTTGCATTACTTTCTACAGGAAAACCGTGCCTCGGTTTTCGAACATTTCAGAACTCAAATGGTCTTACGGAATGGATTACGTTCGAAAACTGAGGTACCACTGTATATCGTTCCTTCATTCAGACATTATTTACTTCACACCCACAAAATAGAGCAAAGATTCTGAAGTGTTAGAAACATAGTGCACAGCATGGCCTCTGCCCTCACGGAGATCATAATGGGTTCACAGTAAAAATGATCTTTAATTCTTTTTTTCTCCATTTGCGCACATTTCACCCAGCCATTTGCAAATAGACAACTGATGTACAAAGTTATGCGTAGTGCAAAGACAACCTGTTCACTGTGGCAAATTTTTATTTTAATTATGTGACTATTTAGCAGATGCGTGGTGGAAACTCATTTTACAATGTGTGAAGCTATTATTTCAAAAAAAAGACTGGAGGATGATACTTAGTGAATGTCTGTTCAATGAAGGAAAAAGTAAACAATGAAAAAGTAAAAGAAAGCCTACAAAACTGACATGAGGATAAAGTAAGATAACATGTCAAAGTCACGATATATGGACAACTGAATACATGACTTCTGTGGAGAAGGTATTGATCTGCAATTTGGACAGTGTAACTCTGATTATCTTAGAAAGAAGGAAACACACTAAAGTCAGTGTGAAACAAGTGGACACTAAAGAAAGAAACTTACTGGGCTGATTAGAATCTTGATTAAGCTGGTTCCTTTTAACTTTCTATTAATATATATAGGTTGAACCATAAATTTTTCATAAATAGTAAGCATATTTTGCATTAGAAGCAAATGATTGAGAATGTTGTTTTAATGAATAAAAACAAAATAATCAGAAAAAAAGAAAGACTAAAGGGCTAAACTGAGATTCCAGGGTCACTGAGTTGAGGGAAAAAAACCCACTGACTAGGGCAATGGACCTAACCGGTGGAGGCTAATATAAGGCATTCTGCTGAAGACCATCAGTAAAAGTTCCCTTATATATACATCATAGGCCATTCTATCCACAAATGGGCAATTTTCATTTGTGAAATATACATCAGAGCAAATAATTCATCTGATATTCAAATGCAATAAGAATAAAGCCAAACCCATTTCTTCCATCTTGGAGTAAACAATATATTTGTAATTCCTCAGCATGACCCATCTATACTCGAGGTTAAAACAAAACAAAACAGAAAATAGCTTGTCACAAAATGGCCAAGAGAATATATTCCAGGGCCAATAATTACACTACCAAGCTACACGGAGCTTAAAAAATAGCTCAATTTGCATAAATTACTTGTTTCTCTCAGTGTCTGAGATTAGCGGAGCAAAAGGAACCCACATCCTAAGCCACAGAATAGAGCCACCTGGTCTTCTTATCACAGGATGACAAAGTGATTTCAATCCCATAATGTCATGCATCCTCAACATTTGTATAGTGTTTTTTAACTAACAAAACTGTTGCATCCTTCCTGAGTTCTAGAATGGTCAAAACGTTCAATGCAAACACTTCTTCGGATAACCTTTGCTACCACATTTAAAGGCATAATAAGCTCAATGACTGGCATAAATTTCAAAATGCTATCTCCCTTGTCTTTTCCTTTTCTGTTCTAGAATCTTGGCTTCTAAGCATGTTTAAGTCAATGCCAGCTTTACAGTATTTATCCATCAATAAAAAAAAAACCCAACAAAATAAAACACAGCAAGAAACAACTGGTCTTGGTAGGGGCCCAAGCATCACTATTTTTCAAAAATCTTTTTGGTAATTCTAATATTCAATCAAGAATGAAAAATCACTGTTTTAGATCATGATCAACATTCTAGAGATTATATATCTAAAATTATAATATCTGAAAACTGTTATAATTACTTTACCATTTCAACTCCTATCACACTTCTTCCCAAACCCCAATCTACAATCTTCATTTTTAACCTCCACTTTCTTCTTTATCAAATAAAAAGATTAAATAAAGAATCCTCCAACTATCCCTTTTCAATAACTTTATACAATGTATACATTTATGTATCTAAGGTGGTTCCATAACTTTTATCTAAAATTCTTTCAAACACCATCTAAGTCACACCACCATTAAAATTTTCCTCATTAATAATTCTAATCCTAACATATATGGAACCCTTTTAAAAGGGCTTCACTTAGAAATCAGCTCCTCTGTAACTACATACCAATAGTTAGAGTCAAAGCCTCAATAAAATGAAAGGTGCTTCAGTTTCACCAGGGAAAAAAAACAAACAAAAAAACAATCTGTAGCAATTTTAAAGCACCATCTCACATGATTCTCAAAGGCACACTATAAATCAGACAAGACATGGCTTTCGTCTTTATTGCAAGAGGCTAAATGGCTCGCGTGATGTAATGGGGCTTCTGTGGCAAAATTCAGAATTGTTTTTCTTTAATCTTTCTACTGAAAGAATTTCAAAGATGAAAATGAGATTTGTCAAACAATAACTATCTGCCTATGTACATGTTATGGGTTGAATTGTGTCCCTCTTAAGGGAGATATGTTCACGTACTAACTAACCCCCAGTACCTCAGAATGTGATCTTACTTGAAAATAGGGTCATTGAAGATGTAATTAGTTAAGGTGAGGTCATACTGCAGCTGGGTGGGCCCCTAATATAACGTGACTAGTGTCGTAATAAAAAAGATGACTACGTGAATACAGACACAATCCGCACCATATGAAGATGGAGGCAGAGATGGTGTGATCCATCTAAAATATCCAGCCAGTCCCGGCAGTAGCCAGAAGCTAGGAAAGAGGCATAGAACAGATTTTCTCTCAGAGCCCTCAGAAGGAACCAAGCCTGCTGACACCTTGATTTAACTTCTGGCATCCAGAATTATGAGTACCACTAAGTTTGTGGTACTTTGTCATCAAGGAAATACAGTATAATTACACTTTATGAAACACAGTACCATAAAGTGCTTCATTATTTACCAAAGAGGTAAAACAGATTTTAAAAAACAAAAAGAAAGATAAAAGAGGCAAATAACATGGATCCTGCTTCTTGCTCCAAGATTTATTTGCTGATTCTGTTTCGGAAGCTATAAAACAACTTCTCTCAGGGTAGCTCAGAGAGTAGTTGTGAAAATAGAATGATTCTCATACACTATACACACAGTTATTAGATATAATTATATGTATTAAATCATTCCATGTAGGTAGACTTTATTATTCCAATAAGACTCGTGAATTCCCTAAAGAATTATATTTGTAATTCCAATGAAACTCAACATAAGGCTGACTAAAGACTAAACATTAAATAAATACTTAATTTAAAAATAAATTCAGAGCTTTTAGACATAGCTTAGTTAGCAATCTATGTATATGTCAACATTGGAAAGCAGCTCAATATTTCACTATATTGATAAATTCATAGTGTTTTCTTGATCCCATGATAATTTCCAAGTTTATCTTACACATGTAACGAAGACACACATGTGGATTTACCATGAAGTTAATGAAGTTAAGGTTGAGGTTGAGGTCTCCTCGTTCATACTGGCCCTTCACACAGCCCCGGGCCCTGGAGAGGTCTAAGATACATGATCACGTGGTTTTACAAAAAATTAATGAAAATATTTTCATTACAGTCAGTTAAGGAAACTGTCCATACTGACTTCCCTCCATCATAGTTCCCTCTTGTTGGGAACATAGTTCCCTCCAGTTCCCTCTGGAGTAACTAAAGGCAGTTTTGGAATCCTGCTAAGAAAAAGATGAATTCGAGATACCTTTAGTTTGGGGTTAGTGTGGTATATTTAGTGGTTAACTGTCACTTCCTTATATGGTTACTGCTAGTGTCATGGAAGAGAAATGGCTTCCAGAAATATTCCTACTGCCCACTGTACTGACTCACTGGTTTTATGTTATAAAGGTGCAAACCAAAGGCCATATCCTGATATAAACACACTGTACACCTCCTGGCACCACGAACATGCAGATAATGGGAAAACAACAGCAGAGACGCCACCACTCCCAGTCACCCTGCTAGTCTGTGGTGCTCTCTCACTGGGGAAAGTGGTTGCAGAGAGCAAAGGAGCTCAAATCCAAGTGACAAGGAATACGCCTCTCAATGTCCACAAGTATTACTGCATTCCACAATGTAGAGGTCCTGCCTCTACAACCCTGCTCTCCCACTCCCACGAAGGGCATGACCAAGCTGTCTAGTTCTCCAGTCATGTTTGCAGGTGGTCAGGCCTCCACCGTCCAACAGTATGCCAGGTTTGATCAAGCCCCACTTGCTGGCAATGCAAAAGTCCCATTTTCCTATGATAGAGAGCAATACTGGCATCAGTGTCTTTGAACCTTTCCAGAGGTGAAAGATTATTGCACGTGTTTGAATACACCTGTTTTGACTACTTCTCATGAAGTCACGATTTCTCATTACTTAATCAGCGGCCTAACTGGTATCTAAGGCTCCAAAATCAATGAAATCCATGGGATATCTGAGATGCAGATCAAAGATGCATCCCAGGGGAAGGATCTATTGATAGGCAGGTTACTATTGTTGGATCTGCTGCCATCATTAGCCTCACCCAAGATGTAAACATCAAACTTTCTTTAGAGACAAGTGTCATGGAGACAAGATATAACAATGCGGATTCACCCATAACCCACAATTCATCTACACAGTTGCTGAACATTCAGTGATTCTGTTTCAAACAGACTATATACATTTTTAGCTTCTACACAACTCTATCATAAATTTGTAATTTTTAAATTAAAGTATTTTAGTTCTTTTCTTGTGTAGCTATTAACATTAAGGTCCATATTTAGTTGGATTTTTCTTCTGTTTGTTGGTTGGTTTATCTTGCTCTTATTTTGTGTTTGTTTCAGAAATATAAGATTGAAATATTAATACATATCAGTTAAGTGATGTAAGAATTTTTCAAAAATACAATTATTAGTCTGAGCTTTCTTTTTTAAGTAAAAACCAGAAACCAGTTTAAACACACACACACACACATACACACACATACAATAACAAGATGGTCCAACATCTCCAAAATTAATTCTAGGTTATAAAATAACAATAGCAACTTGCGTCCAAATGATTATGTTGTAGTCATCAGATAAATGAAATAGAACTTTAAAATATCACTTGAAATGTAGGTACCGTAAGGGCCATTATCAAGCACAGCATGTACTTCTCAAATGGTTAAAACCGAGATCATTAACAAGTATACCCATGTGTTTCTCTTAAACAGCTATTTGGCAAGCTGAGATGTGACTCATTTATGCTCTTGTCAATTAAAATACAAACTAAGGATACTGCTTATTTTGAAAAATTGTTGGTGTGAGGCAGGTCTCCAAACAAGGCAGTTAAGTCTCTGGTATACTAAAAGAGACTTTACAAAATGATAGATCTGCGGCAAATATTCAGAGGAATAGCACAACAGCAGGGCTTCGAAGCAGAAGAGAAACATTTTAAATGCATGACCAAATGTTTTCTTGAAAATTACTCTAAAATTAGATGACCAAAAATATAAGTACTATGTCTACAGTCTAGAGATGTAAAGATTTTTCCATAAAAATGAATGAGCACAACACACATAGATTCTGCAAGCACAGCAAAATCTGAAACTGAAAATATTGTTTTAGCTGGTAAAAACATTTTTTATATGTTAAGTGAATTATGGTGAGTTTCCTAACTGCCTGAAATGAATACTGAATTGAAAAAAAAAAAAATCTGTAAAATTTGTATGTTTAAATGAGAAGAGTAGACTAAGAAATTAAGTAAGCACGAAGTAAAAAATAAATAAAAAATAAATAAATGAACACAGTAAAACTACTCATAGAAACAAAGTGAGTAGAATTGTAGGAGACATAATGCTTTTGTTATACATGGAAAAATCTAGACACCCAAAGTGTAATATACATGTATATTTTAGGTCTCCATAAGAAGCTCCTTCTATAAAAATCCTTGAACCAGTCCATACATCTTCCTGCCACTGAAATAGGATGTTTTAACTAATAAATTACTGTGTCCAGAAGGAAACATTACCTGTGCCTGGTTATAAAAGTGACTCTGGGGCTACAGAAGAAGGAATGTCAGTTTACAGCCATATTGTTAAGTTTTGGGTTGACTCCACCCATCTTAGGAGACCTGACTTCTATTGCCAGGCAGTACTTTTCTAGAACTGAAGTCTCTAGGAGTGCAGACACAAGAGAAATCTCTCCATTGTCTAAATTCCTATTGCATTCTCCCTTTTCTACAACAAACTGTGGGTGGGATCCTCACAAACTACACCTGATATATATAGAGCCAGGACACTGGACTGACAGAGCTCCTTGAGGGCACAAATCCTGTCTGGCTTGACTTAACCCTCCCTCTCTACCCCAAGATGCTAACTCTCAACACACAAAAAGCCTGTCTTCCTGCCTTGATGGCAATCAATAAATATTTAATTAATGAAAACCTAGTATACTATAACACTTGAGGTTTTCTCCAACATTACCCATGTAGACACTTTATTTTATCCTACTTAATTTAAGCACAATGTATGCACTATTTAATGAAAAAGTCTTTGTCACCCAGGAAGGTTAAGGATTATACCTTTTGTTTTATTCCTGCATCTTAGTCCCTTAAACATAGCAAGTACTGAATAAAGACTTAGTAACAACCGCAGTATCCCATGAAAATATGTATGAATGAATGTAACTCTTCAGAACATGTTAAAAACAAAAACAAAAAACAATGGAACTGACAGAGGTAACACCATCACTTGCTTTTAAAGGGCATGGATAGTTTTCATTTTTACCAACTCTACAGAAAACAGGCAGGATCTATGTTCCAGATTTACAAAAGATCACATAATTTTCCAAAATAACTCCATATTATATGACTTAACTATAAATTAATGAGACCCATTTTAAAAAAAAAAACAAAAACATTATATACATATATCCAAATTAAAGACATTTCTATTCAAGAAATGTGTATGAAACTGCCTACCGTAAGGCCCTGTGCTACAGGTTGAGACTATAAAGTTAAGTATGATATGGTTCCTTCCGTAAGGTGTTCACAGTCTATCTGAAGACCTGCCCAAGTAGTGGTCAAGGGACAAATCAAGCAACAGTTCCTTGATGCTCAATCTCTGAGAATCGGGAGAGTTTTTCACAGTGATAAATAACACATCAATAATTTTTATGACAACAATAAACTGCCTTAATGAATAATCAAATAAGGGAAAACTGTAGGTAAAAGATTTCACTCAAACATAATATTGGTAAAACACTAGGGTGCATTCCAAAGACTATCCTCACTCTCGGAAATGTTTAGGCTGTGAACTGACAATTATATTTTATTTTGATATCTACCTGAAAGTAGGGTACAGGAACAACTGAAGTTTCAAGGTCTTTTGCTAACCTATGAAATGACAGAACAATTTGAATACTGGGAGTGAAGTGAGGAAGATTATGTACTTAAAACAGTGATTAACAGAACTATTGGGCACTAGTTCCTGTATTTCCGATCTTTCCAAGTGAACGACAGATGTAAGTGGAAACAATAAGCTTTGCACTGCATTACTAATGGTCCAAAGAAATAATGTCGCCAAAGCCTAGGTTGGTACAATTCGTGTCACTGCTAATTGCTCGTTGTTTGTGATTACCAAACGACATGCACTAGAATACTACACTTCACTTTGGCACGGATTACCTAAACCTGACCATGAATAGAGTCAGTTAAAATAAACTTTTACCTAATACTGTACATAAATATCATATACATACTCGTAAATGGTGAGCGTACGCAACCACCAATAAGTATGTTAAATTCTCATGTTTCAAGAAAGAAAAAAAAACTACATAAAAACTGAATTTTTGGCTATGTCTATTAACAATGCATAGTTTCAAGTAACAGAAAGCTTAACCAACAGTGGATTAAACATGCAGGGTGCTATTCTTTCTCACTTAAAATTATTACAGCTAGGTGACTGTTAGAATGGGTTAGCTACTCACCAGGTACGACCAGTGAATATGCTTTTTCTGCATGACAATTATGCTTGTCCTTCTCATGCCTGTCACCTACCATATTTCCCCCAAAATAAGACCAGGTCTTATATTACTTTTTGCTCCAAAACACACATGAGGGTTATGGTCAGGGGATGTCATCCTGAAAAATTATACTAGGGCTTATTTTCTGGTTAGGTCTTATTTTCGGGGAAACATGGTAGTTGCCAAAGGGCTACTGCCATGCTTTCTCATATCAACATTCAAATTAGAAAAAGGGTGAGGCAGCACCAGCCAGTTCACCACTTTTATCAAGAAAAGCTGAAGTCCTACAGAAGCCCTTTACCTACCTCTCGTTAGCAAGAACTCAGTTAACTATTCACCTCTATTGGGGACACTGGAAAAACAAATACAGTTGATCCTCTTTACTCACGGATTCCGTATCTATGAATTCATCTACTCACTAAAAGTTATGTGTAATCCCCAAATCAAAGTGCTTTCATGATCACTGATGAACATGTACTGAGGGGGAAAAAACCTGAGTTACCTGACACATGTATTCCCAGCTGAAGTCAAACAAGGTGGCCCTCTGCCTTCCTTCTCATTTCCGCTCTCATACAGAGCTGACTGCAGATAGAGGGCAGGGCAGCGTAGGGCAGAAAGCTCCTGCTCCAGGGCCAGTCGAATGGGGTTCAAGTATCAGCTCTGGGACCTGATCTTAGTGGGTGGCTTCGGGAGGTGACTTAACACTCTGAATTTTGTTTTCTCTTTTGTAAAATAAAGAAAATGGAATCTACTAAAATGAGTTGTTTTAGGATTTAAGATTGTAGTCCGTGTGAGGTAGGGGGTGTGTGTGTGTGTATACACGTATTTCCCCTAGGAGGGATGGTTTAGCATTCCTGACAGCTTTATAGAACCTAACTACTGACAATAACAAGAATTAACCGGATTTCTCTTTTCTGGCTGTCTCTTTATAAAGGTAGACGAGGAAAGGGTTTGGGAATGGTTAACCAACCTACAAGTGTCTACCTCATGTATGACTCACCACTGTTTTAAGGTGGGGTTTTCTGCTTTGTTTTTTGCTTGGTGTAAGATTTAGTATTGTTCTAACTTTCCACAAAGTGCCCCCAATGTCACTAGAGAGGAATATGTACGCCAGACAGCTTGACAAGTGGGCCACAGAACAGCTTGCCATAAACAAGTTTTTGTAGATTCATATTTTATCATAAAAACTCATCCTAATACATAAAAATTCTTTGGGAGATCTGGTTCTACTTTAGGATGCAGAAAGTCACAAGAGAACATTGCTCCAAATTTAACAACAAGAAAACTCCAGATAATCTACAAAATCCTAACTTTTCTTGAGCCTATCCAAGACATCAGGTTACAAGGTACCAAGTAAATAAATTCCAGAGAGTAACAAAAGCCTCTCAGAGGAGACTGGATACACAACCTAATTCACCACTGATGGAGCACTGGAGAAAGAGATGGTCACCATCAAAGTGGGTAAGAAGAAAAGAGGTAAAAGTTTTATGAATGTGCAAGGGTGAGCACAGGCCTCAGTGGCACATATGTAAAATCCTGTCCGCCTCCCAAGACCATTATCTCACACTAAACAAAAGCTTAAGCTACTAGGAGAGAAGCAAGAAACCCAGTTGGGCTCAGACTTTAGCAGAAGTCTGCTAAAGCCTAAGACCCCACAGATACAGGGCAAAGGTGCACAGAGCTCACCTAAGATTAAGGCTGAACAAGAAGAGTTGAGGAAATTCCACCCTGTCTCCACCACAAGCCCCATATCCAGTAACACAAAACAGCAGTCCACCACTGGGGGGAAAGCAAAAGCACAGAGAAGAGACGTACCTCTCTGTGGTGGAGACATACAAGAACTCCTGAAAGAGCAGGAACACAGAAAAAACCACCAGCACCACAGACCCCACACTAAGCACAAGAATAACATCAGTCTCCCCTGGAAGAAACTGAAATCTGGTGACTGTAGCAACAACAAAATCCAAACCCAGCTCAACTACTGGTTGGCTCAATCACCCATGCTTAACAGAAGAAGGAGTGTGCCCATTTCCAGAAGTACTATTGTCAGCACAATATATACTGTTCTTCTACAATAAAGAGCATTCAATCAAAATTATGAAAAACACAATAAAAGCAATTAAACTACAAGCAATTTTCAAAAAACAAAGTGGTTAACAAATCCAGGATCAGAGATGATCCAGATGAGGGAAATTTTATATAGAAACTTTAAAATAACTAATATTACTATATTAAACGTTCTACTGAAAAAGGGTACAACATGCATGAACAGATGTGGATTGCAACAGAGAGATTGAACCAACAAAAAAAAGTTAAATGGAAGAGCTAGAACTTTAAAAAAAGAACATCAGAAGTTCATTCCTTAGTTGGACTTATCAGCAGGAAGGACACAGCTAAGGGAAGAAACAGTAAACTTGAAGACAGGTGAACATTAATTATACAAAACAAAACATGAAGGAAAGAAAAAGTGAAAGAAAGAAAACAGAGGATCCAAGAGCAGTGGGAAAATACTAAATGGTCTAACATACATATAATAGGAATGCCAGAAGAGGAGAAATAAGTCACGTAGTGAGGGAAAATATTTGTAAAACACATACCTCATAAAGGACTTGTATCTGGAATAAAGAAATCTCACAACTCAATAATAAAAAGAGCAAAAAACAAAACCACAAAAATAAAAACTAAGCAAAGGATCTCAAGAGATACTTCACCAAAGAAGATACTCAAATGGCGAATCAGCACATGAAATGATGCAAAAGATCATTAATCTTTAGAGAAATGCAAATTAAAACCACACTTATACACTATGACACACTCACTAGAATGGCTAACATTTAAAAGACATTATGGCACGCGTTAGCAAGGATGTAAAGTAACTAGAACTTTCGTGCACTGCTGTTGGGGAAGTAAAGTTGTACAACCACTTTGGAAAATGCTTTGAACAGGATTTGTGTGTTTTTTTAATAATTAAACTCACACTATGTAACCATGCAATTCCTCTCCTAGGTTATTTACTCTATACAATAAGCAAAAGGGTTAAAAACACAAACAGACAACCAAACAAACAAAAAAAACCAGCCTTACATTTGAATTGCCCAGAATATGTTAGGATTTCTGCTAAGACACAACCATGTGGTTTAAGACTGCTCCGGAGCAGACTTCTCCAAATGGGTTACGTGCTTTGTAGGGATAGGAGTTGTAGACACTAGAAAGCCTTACCAAAGTCATTTCTTTCCACCTTAACCTAATGCTACGGTGGGAAGAAGAGGAAAAGAAGTGATGGCAACAAAAAGTGCGCATTTCAGGTATCCCAACGTGTGATGCTCTGTTGGAACTTTATATCCAGATCCATTGCTCTCAAAGAGCTTCCTATATGATAACTAAGCATCTGTTTCCTGTGAGGCGGCTAGAATCCCTAACTCTGTTTGAGATTGGGATGCAGTCACGTTAAGAAACGTTTAAAGAGTTATTTTTGGTAGTGTGGCCAACAAAGGGGTGGCAGGGGTGGGGAGGCGGGGGTGGGGAGTGCTGGGTAGATTTTTTCCCCGAGATCTTTTTGTCTTTGCTCATGTGCTGCATTCGCTGTTTTGTATTTTTTTAAGCTTTGATCATTCATCTGCATCTTTTGGTTAGACTCAACATTTATTCCTCTAAGGATTTTGTATATGTGCTGCTGAAGCGAGCACAATTCCTCTAAGGATTTTGGCGTTCAATTAAAAATCCTAGGAAGGAAGAGACTTTGGTGGTTTTGGCTGATTTTTCTCCTTTCTGGCTGGAATAAGGAAAATTTAGATGATGGTGAAAACACTGACAGAAAATATTTACTGAACTTTTGGTGAAACATGGCAATATCTTGACTCGGATTTTGACTCTGACACTGGCAAAGTTCAAGTTCACGTCTCACACCACATGAAACTGTACCATTATCACGGTATTAAGAGTATCTTTTGTTTTCAGTTTGTAATTTGAGCATAGTTTGTGTTCCTCAGGGAACTACTGCTTTTGAGGACTTCCATAATTTGTTAGGAAGCACTTCTTTACAGCTGAAATTGTTCATAAATTAACTACCATAATTAGCATAATTAACTATGTGAGGCTTTTTCTTACCTCCATGCTTCTTACTGGAACAGAGGTACTTCTATTACCAAGGACAATAGAAAGTCACAAAAATAGAAAAGGCATATCTTCAACGGGTATCAGGTTTACTTCATATTACATTATTTACAAAGAATTTTTAAAACCAGATTTAGTGAGGTATCATTTCCATACAGTAAAATTCACCCTTTTTGAATGTATACTTGAGTTCTGAAAATGCATAAATAACAGCTTGTGTAAATTCCACGGCAATCAAGTAGGAGAACATTTCCATCACTCCCGAGTGTCTCTGTGCCCTTTATAGACAATCCTCCCCCTGCCCGCTCTCTGCGGACCGCTGATCTGTGCTGTTTGCCTTTGTCAGAAGGTCCTAATAATGAAGTCATACAGTGTGTATTCTCTCCCAGCTGGGTCTTCTCATGTAGACAATGCTTTTGAGATACATCCATGTTGTTGTACGTATCAATAATCTGCTGCTATTTATTGCTGGTAAGTATTCTATTGTATACATGTACCGTAAGTTGTTTATTCATTTACCAGTTGATGGACATTTGGACTGCTTCCAGTTTTGACTTATTATGAATGAAGCTGTTATAAACATATACTTCCCTCTGTCCCCAAGATTCCATACGCCTCACTCCCTTACTTTCTTCAGAACTCTGTTCCAGTGTCATCTATTCGGAAAGGCCTCTGATTATCTGAAATGGCATTTCCCATCACTCTCTTGTCCCCTATCTCCAGTTTTATTTCTTCAAAGCTCTTAGCATTATCATCATTTATATTATGCATTTTATAAGAAATAAAGATACAGAGACAGACTGTGTTATAGTCAATGTTCTCCAAAGAAACAGAGTCAATAGGATATATCTTTATATGTACATAAGAATCAGAGCCAATGTGATGTAGTCATATAATTTTAGAGCTGAAACCTAGCCCAATTCAGTTATTTACAGCTGAAGGAAAATTAAGCCCAAGGTAGTGATATAATTTGGTCTTACGTTAAGTCCATTACTCTTTTACTACTCAAATGCAATTGAATTTTCAAAAGCTACTGTTACACATAAAGCAAAACAATAATTGTGAAAAAATAAAACATATAATTTTAAATTATAAAACTTATCCTAAATTATGCAGACTATGTGGAAAATGGAATTTATACCTAAAATTGTAAAGACTCCCTGAAGATTAACTTTTATTCAATATTGCTGAGCATTGGCCAAGAACCAAGTGTGTGTGGCACTAGATCTACATTATTCCAAATCAGAATTACTTACTCATTAAATAAACACTTATGGAGTGCTTGTAACAAAAGTATGCAAAACTTTGCTTGGAGGTTAAAAAAAAATTACTACGTTCAATCCTTGTCTTAAAGTTATTTACAAAATATTGGAGCTGCAGTCTTTAAGCATTTCACGTGACCACATTCTCACAAGTTTGAAACAAGGATGATGGTTTTCCAGAATTAATGTAAACATCCGAAAGGAGGAAACTGATAAACTGGCAAAAAAAAAAAAAAAAAAAATCTCTGGTTTGGGGCAAGAAACAAGAATTTGTTCTGGGCTCTGCCGTCAGCATTCTCTGGGCAAATCAGTTCACATCTTTGGGCTTCATTAGAAACAGTAAAATGTTGGGCTTAAATAGGTTTTCACTATGGATACCAATCAGAATCATCTCCTCAGAAGTTTATAAAACATGCCCAGAAGCTGCCTCAAAAGTATGCAATCAAATGACCTGGGGAAATTTGTGGAAAAGTTCATCAGATTATTCTGCTATGGCTTCTTGATCAGTAGTACTCTCAGAGATCTAGGGTTCTTTTTTTGACTCTAACAGATTCATTCTGTGAAATGTTAAAACATTTTCTAGACAGAACAAAAAATCTGTTTAAAATCTCTGTTTCTTTTGCAGTAAATAAGACTCATTTTAGTATTTCAAGAATTGCAAAGTAAATGAAAAGGGACACAAATTAGTTATGACGGATAAACTGCTTGCAATGTAATTTATTGTTAATTTCCAATTTTAAGCTTTAAGCCAGTATATAAACAAGATGCTAAATAAAATTATTTACTTTGAGTCTGGCAGCTCAAAATCCATCCATAGGGCACAACCCCAGGAGGTGGAAATCCTTACAGGAAACCAAACCCCTGCAGCCTGCTTTGATACTTCCCACTCCCATCTTTCAACACAGGAAGTTAACAGTTGCCTCACTTTGATTTAGGAAAGGCTATCATTTAGAAAACAACTCTTGGTAGACTTCTAGGTAAGAAATTTACCTTTTTAAAGGGCATACTGGCAATACTTCTATTAGCTACAGAGATGTAATTATTGTTGCTGGGTTGTTGGAAGGGGGAAAAAGATCATTTTTGAACAATTCTATAGAAACAGTCCTACACTAGGTACAAATGTGAGCCATGTTGAGTAGCCATGGAAGACTTTAGGTAGTACTTCATGTTTCCTTACATTTTTTTCTGAATAGAACAAAATCGTAGCATATGACACTTTACTCAGTCTCCCTAAGTAGCGCATTTCCCCCGTTTTCTACAGAAAAAATTTTCTGCTGTCTTCACCCAAATGAAATCTTTATATTCATTGACTGTTAATTAAATCCACAAATTTCTTATAGGTGAATGAGTTCAAGGTAATTCTGCTTAAGGAAACTAAAGTACATCTGTGCAGTTTATCATAAACTTTAAAAGGTATACTAATACATCATCATTACCTTTAAAATGTGTATTAAGTACACCATCACTACAAGAAAAAACTGGGGTTTTGGTTACTTTTGTTTTTATTTTCCTTTAAAATTTGAACCAGGACTTGGTTCTGAGTTTCGAATGTAAATACACTTTCTTTTACTTAATTTGGATCCTACAGTTACCTTCATTTCCATAGGGCCTAATATTTCCCCAGCACCTCTATAGTTGTCACTGCTGACTAGTAACACAAGAATGCTGGCTTAAATTCTGTTAACTTTTTTTTCCAAATGGAATGAAAGATAATGTAAAATAATTCTAAGATATCATAAGTCCAATATTCATAAAGATTAATTTTAACATCAAGACATTTCTTTGGGGAATGTAGAAAAGAACATGGAATCCAGCTAGAGTCTAAGATCTTGGTGGTGGGTAACCTACTCTGTGTTATGATTACAGGCAGTCAATTAAGCTCTCCTAATAAAACCCCTTCATCAAATTGGTGGTAGGATCAAGGACATCCTGTACATACAAGGCTCTATAAATAGTAAAGTACTATTAAGTTGGTGCAAAAGTAATTGCGATTTTTGCAATTATTTTTAACCTTTTAAACCACAACTACTTTTGCACCAACCTAATACATACATGTTAGCTTCTGGTGTTTTCAAATCTATAAAAGCCTTTGTCTCTGGCCAATGAAGACTATCAATAGGCTTTTATAGATTTGCTTCAAATCTCCAAGACACCCTAATAAGCCCACTGCTGTCACAACTGAATGGACTGATTATGTAATCCAGAGTATTGAGATCTCCAACAGGACTGTTCATGTGTATAATAACTGCTTGAATTTCTAAAAAGTATTCACTTTTTGAACCTATATTAGTTTTAAACATCAGCTTCAAGATGATGAAAACAGCAACAAATTTTAATTAATCTCAGGGCTCTAATTTATCAGGAGAAAAATACAGAAAGAGGCCAAGGAAAAAATGCAACGTCTCTGAAATTATTTGCTAAAACAAATACCTTATTTAACGTTATAAAATGTGTATGAATTTACACCTTCAGTTTTGCTTTTTCTGTTTTATAACACAAACAAGACAAAAATACACTTAAGAAATATTTGCTAGAAATAAAAGCAATACCAACATTGAATAAATGTAAACAAATATGGTAAGCACGCCTACACAAAAATCAGCACACTCTATTTTTAATCAAAACCGCAAACCACCATGGCATTTTTACGGCTTATAACTGAAGAGGACCTTTCAAACAGTGCCCCTAACTTGAACAGTGAGTCCCTTGAAGATTGATAAAATTAAGATCACAATCTAACGTCAGACCAACACCTTGCTGTTATAAAATGGAGACAACTCTTTGAAATCATCTCCTCCTGGTAAGGCATTCACAAAAAATTCCACTTGCTTTTTTTAAAATGATGGGATGGGATTCCAAAAGAATATGGTCACTTATTTTCTTATTTTTACTAAGTTAACCTGTATATATTTGTATCAGTTTTCCTCAGCTCAGATTTTAAAGTCCTTGAAGCCAGGAATCACAACTTTTCTATGACTAACAATTGGATGTAATATGTTCCAAAAACAAACAAACAAACAAAAAAATCTAAAGACATAAAAAAATTAGTAGTTGAACAATTATACTGGCAATCCTTAAACATTGATAAAAGAAGCAATCGAAAATTATTAATGAAACAAATTTCTTAATCAAACTTTTCTCGGTTCAAAGATGTGATAAAAACAAGATGCACACAAAGCATATATTTCCAAGTATTAGCGAAGGAACATATAAACAATCAAATGCTAAACATCCTGATGCCACACACTGAAGACTCTATGGGTAAATTCTTTGTGGTTTTCTTAGAAAAACACGATTTAATATCTATTTACCAAAACAGCACTGTTCTTAATTCTCATTTCTTCACCTGGATTTAAATTTATGTTACCAGTAGAAATATTATTATAAGTCTACATAAGCATAAATAAAATGTTTTCCCAACTATTTTAAGTACAAACTTAGCATCCAAGTAATATACACTGACATTATATTTTTACAATTACAAACACAGTAAAGGTAAGTCTCATTGATTAATGAAAGCGGCTGTGGCAGTCCTCAGTATATGCCAGGCACTGTACTAAGAATTGTATAATCTACAAAAACAGCAGAGTCCCTGTTTTACAGATGTTATCTCTTTTATCTGTGGTCACAACACTGTAGGATCCAGATTTCAATCAAATCAGGTCTACCTAATTCCAGAGCTGAGCTCCTACCACCAGAAAACAAACTATGTTTCAATTAAATGTCACTATCACGGACATCTCTAATCTGTACAACATAAAGCAGTCTGATTCTTTTTAATGGTTGTAAACCAACAACTGGAAACTGTACTTTCTCATTTGGGACTTGGAATCTTAGTAGGATGGGGAGGACTGCTGTCAGCATCCAAGAAAGATACTTCAAAAACCCTAGAAGTTAGATGCTTCGGAGACATAACACCCCTTTAATGATGACAACAGCAAAACTGAGCTTGGCTGTCTCTTATGGGGGAAAATACCTGATATATACCTTGTATACCCAAAAGTACTTCTATCACAGCTTAGTCACATTCTACTGTCACTATCTACTTTATTGTTCTACTCACCCCACTGCCTTCTGCCTTTTTATCTTTGTGCCCCCTGGCCCCACACAGTTCTCTAGAAAGTAGAACATTTGTATCATAGCATGACTCTAGTGGTTACACTGGGAATCTGACCAGATAATTCCGGTATTCAGGGATAAACTGGGTCCACTGGATGCTGACCCTTCATTCTAGATCACTTCAGCAACTGGACTTGAATATCAAGAAGTGAAGAAGTACAGAGGAACAGCTTCAGCGTGCAGTCTTTCCTGGCTGAATTGCTGGACAGTGGCAAAGTGTCCCCAGTTTTAATCCGGGTTCTGCCATGAACTTCCCGAGGGACCATGGGTAAGATCGTGGACAAGATTACCCATTTTGTAATCCTCCAGTTTGCCAATAGGCAAATGGATAAAGACATAGTCTAGTTCCAAAGTAAGATCTAATATGTGTCAGGTTTTGCTTTTCTCTAAACAAATAAGAAATTAACCTTTTACATGTCTGGAGGTTGGTTCCTCATTTATAACATAAGGGTGTTTAAGTATGTTATCTTAACAACTCTGATCTCTTTCTTGCTGATCAAAAATATATGCTACAAACGTAAGAAGATGTACACCATAAGGCATTTTAAGAATCAATGGCTATAAAAAGTGTGAATAAGCGGAAATGTGAGCAAACATGAACATCAACTACCGTAACAGTGCATGATGCTAACTGCTTGAGTGGGCTTTCACTTTCACGAGCTATAAATCAATAGCACCTTTGTAAAATACTGTGAAAGAAGAACATATGGATGGTTTGTAATAACAGGCTCTACTTAAAATGTACATTTATAAAAATGGTTTTTACATCGCATTTCACTTTACTATCTTCTAAAACTGAATTATATTCTCCAAATGTTTTGATGAACTAACTTTTAAAAGGTATAGACATTTCATGACACTGAATAAGTACAGTAAAAACATAAGCGGTTGCTAGGAGTTGTGGGGGAAGGCAGAAGGAAGGGATAAACAGGTAGAGATAGGGGCTTTTGAGGACATTGGAACTATTTTATATGATACTGTAATGGTGGACACATGTTATTATACAATTGTCAAAACACATGGGATGTATGGCTCATCAACTGTAACAAATGTATCACAGTAATGCAAAATGCTAATAATAGGGAAAGGGGTGAAGGAAGAGAATACCTGGGAACTTTCTGTACTTTCTACTCATTATCCTGTAAAACTGAAGGTGTCCAAAAAAGTAAAGTCTATTAATAAACAAAAAAAGAATTTGGACATAGGGAATGATGATGATTACACAAAATTGTGACTGTAATTAATGCCACTGAACTGTACACTTAAAAAGGTTAAAATGGTAAATTTTATGTTATATATATTTTACCACCATAAAAAGGGTCATAGACACTCCTTGTTTTATAAGAAAATAATTCTGTGATTCTAGGGGGAAAAATGCTAACAATGAATCACAATCCAATGTGGAAATCAATGAAAATCTTCATGGAAAAAATGTTCACTAAATATTACTCCACTATAATACTATTTAATTTTTATTTTAAGTTCTTCCACATGAACAAAAACAGTATCTTCAGAGACACTTGGTTCTGTTGAGCTGGAAAGTGCCATCAACTCCCAGGTCCTTCTCACAACCCAAAAGCCCTGGATAAAACACAACAAAGAAGCAGAAGAAGTTTCTGAAAGGGGGAAAAAAGGATGGCTGCCTGGGGGCCTCATGTTTTAAGGAATAACGTAACAGCTGAGTTGCCTAGGTTTCCTTATTGCCTTCTATACATCCCAGACAAGGGACTGCAGGAGACTGCTTGTGAAACGGCCGAGAGACAGAGACCAGAAAAAAACTCCAAGAAAAGCTTGCTTGCCACCAGGAAAAGGTGGATAAACAACAGAAAATATTTTTGGCAATATGTACCCCACTCCAGCCAATCACCAATGGAAAAACTGTACCCTCCCCTTTCAGCAGGCCAAATGAAAAGTTAAATTTCCACCCCCAAATCCCCACCTTACCCCCTTTCTGCACACATAGAAGGAGACAGCCTAATTTACCCACTGGGAGTAAATCAGGCCGTTTGGCAGGCTGGTCTACCATCCTACACCAAGGAGACCCAGGGTCGCTCCAAGCCCCCTGCTGGGAAGTCAACAGTGAGCAGAGGAGGAAGCTGATCTCCATTCACCTCTATTGCTCGTTTTCCTCAGTTGCTAGAACTCCCCCAACCCAGGAGCATCTGCAGGACGGAGCGGAAAGCTGAACCTCTACCCCTGCCTGGCAGAGATGAGATTTGTTAAGAAGGCAGTCCACTCCTGCTGCTAGTGGGGCCAGAAAGGAGCTGAGCCTCAACCCCCGACACAGAATCAATGAGACGGACCAGACAGTACAAGTAAAGGAGTCCCCAGTGCTTATCCCTTCCCTGGGCCCCACTGAGGCCCGGTGGGGAGCTGAATCTCCACACCAACCAGAAGGGCCAAGAAGGGCTAGTCACTCCTATTCCCCAGGTCCCTGGTGTCAGCAGGGCCCAGGGGGAAGCAGAGTGCCACCCCTGTTCTGCATCACTGAGGCCAAAGGTGCAGATAGACTAGTTGGCATTTCACTCCCCACGTCCCTCCCCTGGTGGCAGCAGGCTCAGTAGGGAACTGATGCTACGACCCAAGTCCAAAAGAGGAAAAGATGAATACCCAACCTGCTCATGTGCAACAAGGCAGTATGAGTTAGTGTCCTGTTTTTGCTGTAGTGGTCTTGGAGTACTGGCGGGTGAGGGGGGGTTGGGGGGATAGGGGACCAACACCTGGCCCTAGTGGAAATCTGAACATACACACCTACCCAACCCTCATGTAACATTTCAACAAGGGGCCTAGTTGATTAAAAAGAAAAAAAAAGATTAAATACGGTCGAGTCCCATAATAAAAAAATCACTGCCATAACAAGAATCAGAAAAATCACAACATGAATAAGAAAAAAACCAACAAATGTCAAAACCAGAATGAATCAGATGCTAGAATAATCTGACAAAGATTTTAAAGCAGCCATTAATTCAACATGCCTCAACAAGCCATTAAAATTCTCTAAAAACAAATAAATATGTTTTTAAAAAGAAATATATCAAAATTATAGAACTGAAATACATACTAACCCAAATAAACTCACTGAATGAAGTCAACACTAAAGTAAAGTGGAGATGGCAGAGGAAACCCTCAGGCCCAGATGGTTTCACAGGCGAATGTTCTACCAAACATGTAAAGCAGAATTAACATCAATTTTACACAATCTGTTCCAGGAAATTAAAGAGGAGGTAAAATTTGCCAACTGACTTTATGTCTAGTATTATTCTGATATGAAAACAAAATATAGTACAAGGGAAACCAAAGCACAACCAAAAAGAAAATACGGTACCAACAAAAAAACAAAAAAACCAACCAAACTACAGACCAGTATCTCTCATGGATTTAGATGAGAGATACAAAATTCCTCAACAAAATATTAGCAAATCAAATCCAGCAATATATAATTATATACAATGACCACTGAAATTTATTCCAGGTAGGTAAATCGATCCATGTAACCTACTATATGAGCAGGCTCAAGAAATCATATTATGTTAATTGATGTACACAAAGCATTTGAAACCATTTGCTGAGGACTTTTATCATGAAATGGAGGAAATACTAGTGATTACCAGTGGTTGAGGAGGGGGCAGTAGGTTGCCTATAAAAGAGCAACTGGATGGGTCTTTGTGGCAAAAGACTTGTTCTGGATCTCGATTGTATCAATGTCAATATCCTAATTGTGACACTGACTATAGTTTTGCAAAATAATACTATGGGGGCAAAATGGGTAAAATGTATGAAGGATCTCTCTGCAGTATTTCTTAAAACTGCATGCAAATGTATTATCTCAAAATTAAAAGTTTATTTTTTAAAAATCCAATATATCAGTTCTAAAACTATTATAAGATAGTACCATATAATGTTTCATTAGTTTTTTCACTGGCTTCCTTAAGAGAGATTCATGAAGAAGGAAACAAGTGTTATTTAAGGTAGGACATTACTCATTCTTTTCCTTTTTCCACTAAGAACAGAAAACACACACAAAACCCAACATTATTTTAAGAAAAAAATAAGTTACAAACAGCCAAAACCAGGCACTTGTACATTGCTTTAAACTTTTCAAAGTTCTTAAGAATACAGTCTTCATAGAGCTTTAACATTTGGGTTTTAGAATTAAAGAGCAGATCATTTCAGTCTCATCAAAAAAATTAACAAAAAACTTAAGCAACTTGGCCAACATAACAAAAGAAGTTGGTGGCTAACACAAAATTAGATTCAAAGTTTACTAACAGGTCTGTATCTAGTATTTTTTCCCCCACATCAACTTCTTAACCACAATTCAGAGGTAATGTGGTTCCATAAAATATGTTTCAAATTTATATTCTGTTAAGAGTTAATTTAAAAAAAGTGTCTGGTTTGTATTACCATTATGTTCTGTATTTTGTATTCTCTATTTTCATTACTATTATCACTGTGTCCTCCCTTTTGTGTTTGTTTAAATTTATAAATATTACAGAAAATGTTTAAGAGCTCATAAAATGTGGAACTCTCCAACTGAATTTTAATATGAGATTGTTAAAATTTGCTTTTAAAATTTGCTCCCCTAGAAAACTGCCACTACTCCTTAAATCTGAGACACCACTGATTACAAGAAATCACTGATTAATAAAAGTTTAGGGGGGAAAATATGACTTTACATACATTTATCAATTTAAAATGTATCTTACCTACAAAACATTAAGACATGAATCTTACAGGTATATCACATTTTGCAAAATCCTGTAATAGTGGAAATCAAAAATTTCTGTGATCTCTGTATCAATATTCTAGACAAATATAGAACCAAGTCTCAGGTTAAACCATCTGCCCAGTTACAAGTACAAATTAATTAGAAATTAGAACCCAAGTCTGGATTCCCAGAGTCCAATGGAAAAATTTTGTATGAAACAAATAATTTTAAAGGCACATCTCTAAAATGGTACAATATACTATATTGAAGTACTTCCTAGAATATATTCTTGGTGACTAAGTTCTATTAAGTGTTCTAGGATATTTTCTCTAATGACAGAAATCTCCAATATCTTTATCCATTCATCCATTGGCAGACCCTTAATTTTTTTCCATTATCTTGGATATTGTGAATAAAACAGAAATGAATATGGGAGTGCAGTTACATATTCAAGATCTTGTGCTCATTTCCGTTGGATATATATCTAGATGTGGGACTACTGATCATATAGTGGTTCTACTTTTAAATTTTTAAGGAACTTCCAGACTGTTTTCCATAGTGGCTGCACTAATTAACAATGCACCAACAGAGTACACCAGAAGTATACTCTGTACAGCACAGAGCATTGTCATGATGGAGGATGATTTGCAGCACACTTTAAAACACACCTTCCCTCAACAGTTTACATCCAACTAACTGCACCAAACACTTTGAAACTTGTCACACACTGTTACTAAGGTTCAAAGCACTGCTTCCCGTATTGAAGATCCCTGCCTTTCCACTGGATGGCATTCAGCAGCAGCATTCACATCTTTTGATCACAACTAAAAGGTTCCATGTCACACATCACCGCTGATACGCCAATTTCTGTCAAATAAAAACATTACAGTGTGTCCTCATCCAACTTATTTACCGGATCTGGCACAATGTGACTTCAGGCTCTTCCCCAAAAGTCAAAATGACCATGAAAGGCCAATGTTTTGAATCATTTCAGGACGTCGAGGAAGCCACGACAGCACAACTAAAGATACTCACGCAAGAGGACTTCCAGAATTGCTTCAGAAAGTGGCAAGAATGATAAGTGTGTTCAAAGCGAGGGGGGTATTCTGAGGGGGATTAATGGCAATTTGACTTTTACTGTAATATTTTTACAATTCAAACATTCACTGTATTTTTTTAAATTATACTTTGTATTTTATTCTTTGTGATGATATTGTAAATGAGTTTTTTAAATTTCTCTTGCTGATAGTTCTTTATCAGTGTATAGAAATACAACCAATTTTTGTAATTCAATTTTGTATCTTGCAACTTCACTACATTTATTAATTATTTCTTAAGTTTCTGGTGGTCTTTAGGGTTTTTCTATATATAATGTCATGTCATCTGCAAATACAATTTACTTCTTCCTTTCTGATATGGATGCCTTTTCTTATTCTTGCCGAATTTCTCTGGCTAGGACTTCCAGCACTGTGTTAAATAAAACAGGTAAGATTGGGCATCCTCGTTTTCTTCCTAATCTAAGAAGCTTTCATCTGTCGCCACTGAGTACATAAAGTTTACTGTGGGCTTGTTATATATATGGCAACTAGTATGTTAAGGGAAATTCTATATGCAGCTTGTTGAGAGTTTTTAATCATGAAATAACATTGAATTTTGGCAAATGATTCTGCATATATAGAGATGATCCTAGAATTTATGCTTTGTTTTGTTAATATGTTATATCACACTGAGTAATTTGCAGGTGTTGAACCATCCTTCTATTTCTGAAATAAATTCCACTAGTTTAAGTTTATGATTCTTTTAATATACTGGTTTGCTATTACTTGATTAAGAATTTTTGCATCTACCATATGTATGTTCACCAGGGATATTTCCCTATTATTTTCTTCTTTTGTAATGTTCTTTTCTGGTTAAGGTATCAGAGTAATACTAGCCCCCAAAAATTGAGCTTGAAAGTGGTCTCTTCTCATATTTTGGAATCGTTTGAGAAGGAATGATAGTAATTCTTCTTTAAATATTTGGCAGAATTCACCAGTGAAGCCATCTGATCCTGGAATATTCTTTGGTGGACGATTGTTGGTTACTGATTCAATCTCCTTACTTGTTATTGGTTTGTTTATGCACTCTATTTCCTCTTGAATCAGCCTATGGAGATAGCATGTTTGCAGGATTTTATCCATTTCTTGTAAAATGGGCAATTTGTGGGCAAATAATCATTCATAATAGCCTCGTATCCTTTCTATTTTTGTGTTATCAATTGTAATAACTCCATTTCATTTTGAACCTTGTATTTCAGTCCTATATCTTATTTTTCTTAGTCTACCTACAGGTTTGTCTAATTTGTTTTTTAAAAAACTAGCTTAGTTTCATTGAACTTTTCCTACTGTCTTTTAGTCTCTCTTCCATTTATTTCCATTCTGATCTTTGATATTTCCTTACCTCCACTAACTCTGTGCTTAATTTGTTCACTTTCTACTTCCTTGAGATGTAAAGTGAGGTTTATTTGAGATCTTTCTTGATTCCCAATGTAGGCATTTATCATTATAAACTCTTGGAACTGCTTTTGCTGGATCACAAAGGTTGTGTAACATTGTTTACATTTTCATTTGCATCAAGATATTTTCTTATCTCTCTTTATATTTCTTCTTTGAGCCATTAGTCGTTGAGGATAATTTTACTTAATCTCTATACATTTGTGACTTTTCCAGTTTTTCTTCTTCTAACTAGCTTCTAGTTTCACACCATTGTAGTTAGAAAAAGTATTTGATAAGATTTCAATTATTAAGACCTGTTTTGTGGCTTAACATACGATCTAACCTGGAGAATCTTCCATGTGCCCTTGAGAATATGTATTCTGCTACTGTTGAGTTTAACGTTCTGTAAAACCTATTAATCCATCTGGACATGTGTAGTTTATAGCCAGTGTTTCCTAATTGATTTTCTATCTGGATGATCTATTGCTGAAAGTGGGGTACTGAAGTCTCCTACTATAATTGTATTGTTGTCTATTTCTTCCTTCAGATCTACTAATAATTGCTTTATACATTTAGATCCTCCTATGTTGGCTGCATAAATATTTACAAATATTATACCTGTGATGAATCCCTTTATTATATAATGACCTCCTCTCTCTCTCGTTACAGTCTATAGAATTAAGTCTATTATGTCTTATATAACTACCTGCTTTCTTTTGCTATTTGCATGGGATACCTTTTTGCATTCCTTCTTTGTGTGTCCTTAAAACTAAATTAAGTCTTTTGTAGGCAACATAAAATTGGGTCTTTTTTTTTTTAAATTCATTCAGCCACTCTATGCCTTCTGATTGGAGAATTTAGTCCATTTACACTTAAAGTAATTATTCACAAGTATGAACTTATTCTTGACATTTTGTTGTTTTCTGGTAATTTTGTAACTCCTTTTTTCCCTTCTTACTCTCATTGTCTTCTTTTCATTGATGATTTCATGTACTCCTATACTTAGATCCCTTTCTCTTTTCTGTATCTACTATAAGTTTTTCCTTATGGATACCATGAAGCTTACATAAAATATACTATAGACACGACAGTCTATTTTAAGCTGACAATTTAACTTTGAACGCACACAAAAGCTCTATAATTTGACTTCTCCATATTTTGTGTTTTTGGTATCACAATTTACAACTCTTTACCATGTGTACCCATTGACAATTATATAGTTATTTTAATACTTTTGTCTTTTAACCTTCATTCTAGAGTTATAATTGCTTTATCAACCAACATTACATGAGAATCTTCTAAATTTACACACACACACACACACACACACACACACATACACCAGTGTGCCAAAAAAATGTATTCAAGTGGACACTTTAGTCAACGTTGCTCAAGCAGTACTTTGCCATAATCAGAAGTGTCTGGACAGGACCAAATATATGGTGATGGAAGGAGAACTGAGTGGGTGGTGAACATACAATGTGGTATATAGATGATATATTACAGAATTGTACATCTGAAATCTATGTAAATTTACTAACAATTGTCACCCTAATAAATTTTAATTAAAAAAAATTTTTTTCACACACACACACAAAAATAATTGTCTGGACACTGATGGTAACCACTTTGAGAAGCTCTTGTAATTGCAGAAGTCAAACGTGACTTGTACCCATCTTTTGTTATTGATATACATTGAGTATTACAATTTTAATAGTTTTCCTTTCTTAAAATGTGTATACCCTCTGTGGTGCCAAAAAAAAAAATGTATACACATTTTAAGACAGAAAATAACTGTATTATGTTTATGGTAAACACTTTGAGCATCTCTTGTACTTGCAGAACTCAAATGTGACTTGTATTCATCTTTTGTTATCAGTATATATTATTACAATTTTAATAACTATTTTTCCTGTCTTAAAATGTGTATACATATTTTTGGCACCCTCTGTGTTATGGCACACCCTTCCATCCTACAAAGCTTTTGCTGAAAAATCTGTAGATAGTCTTATAGGGATTCCTTTGTGCATAACAAGCTGTTTGTCTCTTGCTGGTTTTAAGATTTGTTCCTCATCTTTAGCTTTTGATAATGGAATTATATTGTGTCTTGGCATGTGTCTCTTTAGTCATCATTTTTGGTATTTATTGTTATTCCAGGATCTGGATGTCTTGTTTTTTTCCTCAGGTTAGGAAGGTTTTCAATAACTATTTCTTTGGAAAATCTTTCTAACCCTTTCCACCACTTTTCTCTTCTGGGACGCCTACAATGCATATATTGGTCAACTTCATAGTGTCCCCTAAGTCCATTAAGCAATCTACACTCTCTTTCATTCTTTTCTCTTTTTGCTTATGTAATTGGAAGAATTCTATTGCTCTGTCTTTAAGTCACTGATTCTTTTTTCCACTTGATCTAGCATGATACTGAAACCCTCTATCAAATTTTTCAGTTCAGGTATTGTATTCTCAGTTCTATTTGTTTGGTACTTTTCAATATTTTCTATCACTTTGTTGAAATTATCATTTTGTTCTTGTATTGTTGTGTTAACCTCAATAAGCATCTGTATGACCATTATTTTGAACTACCAGATAAATCACTTGTCTCCATTTCATTAAGATCTATTTCTGTAATCTTATTCTTGTTTCAAAAATATTTCAGTTTCTTCACTTTCCTCTACCCTCTTTGTTGGTTTCTGCACATTAAATGTCCACCTCTCCCAGTTTTGACAGAATGGTTGCTGGTAGTAAATGTAGCTTGCAAATCAGCTCAGCTATAGATCTTGGTTGATTCTCAAATTTTTGTGATTGTCAAAGCTATGTTCTTTGTTTGTACTGGATGCCAGTAGTTGAAGATGCATCAAGACCCATCAGTGTCCCAAAAAGGAGTATTGCAGTCAGCACCTAGATGCAGTCTGGCTGAAAACCATATTCTGAGGCAGCAATGGAGAAAGTATGCAGTTAGGCCCTTCCCGGGAGAAGTTCGGACGGGAGAATTTTGGCCTGATGCTTCTGCACTGGGCCTGGGAATATTGCCATGAAGAAGAGGGTGGTGTTCCTGATCTCTTAAGCACTACTTTGTTTGCCCTGTGGGATTCCTTAACACACGCCTCCTTGGCTATGAGATCCAGGTGATCCAGAGGCCCATCCCTCTGGTGGTAGTTGCAAAAGCTGGGGTACCAGATGTGTCTACAAGAGCTCTCCAAGGAGACTCTGGTGAATTGGAGTGGCCTAGAGGGAAATCGCAGGGAGGTGTCAGCAAGCTTCCAGGGATCCATAAAAAACAAAATACGCACACGATATGCGAGGCTGCTTACTGGATGCCAAAGAGAACAAAACATGAGTAAGATACACTAGAGCAGCTTACAATGTATTAGAGCAAAAGACGTGTAACTATAACCACAGTAAAATACGTCATTGCTTAGAGCCATAAAAATAAGTTACCCAATTAGTGTACAGAAAAGAACAAAGGATTTCATGCATTAAATGGAAGGGAACAGAGGAATTTGATCACATATTTTAGAGATACGGAAACTTGAACCTAAGAAGTTACACAATTCACCAAAACTCATTAATTCAATCACTCAAAAATTTTTGAGCTAAGCAACCTCACAGGCCCTCAGAGACAAAGCAAAGAACAAAGCAATGGCCCTATACTCTTAACTTACGTTCTAAAGGAGAAAACAAAAGAAGTGAAAAACAAATAAATGCATAATATAAAGACAGATAGGAATAAATGCAATGAAGTGAAATGAAGCAGAGTGAAAAAGAGAGCAAAGGATGATGAGCCTTATTTTAGATAAGGTGGTGGTGAAGGTAACAATCTTAGGTGAGGTAATATTCGGAGAGACCTGAGTAAATGATATAAATATAGGAAGAGAATTCTAGGAGAAGGACGTAGCAAGTGCAAAGATCCTTTGGGGAAGTATGCTAGATGTGTTTAAGAATCTAAAAGCCAACTTTCTTGCATCTGGTTCATACCTCTTTCCACAGTAGCACACCATATACTTCAGTGCTCACCACTGTTAAACCATGTTATTCATTCTGACAAGTAATTTGAATTCACTTCATAGCAGTCCTTCTATTCTGTTATATGGGTAGAAAAATTATTCATGGTATAATAAATCCTCTTTACAGTGGCTAATACCACTGACACTCTCTTAGAAAGAACTTTTAAAAAAATGTCAGAAACCATTTGTCTTACTTCCCAAACAAATGAAATTATATTGGGCAAAAGCAATTTTTTTATGTTAAAAACACTGAGCAGAAAAAGAAAATCGTTTAGATAATTACTGTATCACTGACAGCTCTTACATAATAATTATAATACCCACTCTTTGTTATAAAAGAGTTAGGTTGAAATACATTTTTCTTCATTTCCTCCTTTCTTTAATTTTAAAAATAACAAATTCTAAAAAGCCAATCAGTTATAAACCATCCTTAACTGTCTCCTATAATCTGAAAGTAATTGAGTACATAAAGGATATACTGAAAAATTTTATGCAGCAAAGTCAAAATATTCGAAGAGAATAAGCATATGATGAAATGCACAGAAAACTAGGTTGAAATTCATTCTCTAAGTTTCAAAAGCACAAAACATTTTAATAATTAAAAGCCAAAGGAAGATATTTTTCTCCTTGCCATGTTCATAAATCATAACTTGGCATTAAAGCTCAGTCTTAAATCAGAAAACCTTTGAAATATCAGTCTCTAAAGAGAAAAATATAATTTTAATGTGAATATATTTCAGGTTCATTTCAGTTCAACTAATGAAAAATGTTACGGTTCTCATCAGTCCAAGATTTCAGAGAAACATGGCTCCTTTTTGAAAAACAAGCCTTGGAAAAGTTCAGGCGCCAGTCCTACTCATTTGGTCAGATCTATAGAGTAAACCGTAAGACGGGATTTGAATAAGAGAACTACAGTGTCTATTTATCAGAAAAGGTAAACTAAGAGTTTTTTTTTTAATCAATCCCCAGGCTAAAAGACCACCCAAAGACATCTGCACTGGTCAAATGTTATAAAATCAAAGAGGAAGTCCTCACCACCAAAGAAAACAATACTCTTTCCAGAAGAATTATTTGTGAGACAAATCAAACCCCGTAAGTTTGAGACCCCTTTTTTACACAAGAATAGCAAAATAATTTTATTTTGATTGGAAAGCCATTAAGGAGTAACCCCATGTTCCTTGATATCACAATTATATGGAACACAATTGGCCACTGTTAATAAGTATACGATTGGAAACATTTTTTGAAAAGTATCACAGAAAATCTCTTTATACTCCTAAAAATTAAACGTTTTAACTTTTTATCCTCCCTTTGGCTCTAAGCCAAGGGAATTTCCCACCACATGCAACTCCAGGGCATCATATTTATCATTACTGTTCTGCCAATTACATGGCATCCTGCAAGCTGTATAGATATTCCCAAGAAAAGGTTCCATCATCAAAGACTTCTGGAACCATTGCACTGAACAAATAAAATAAGTTTCTTTACTACAAAAACTTGTTTTTAATGCTTTACTATGTATTGCAAAACTCCAACTGATGATATACAGAATGAAATGTTTCCCAAAACATGTGACTAAGAAATAAAATTCAGTGGACAAAAAATTTACATACATCTTAAAAAATTTTTCAAATTCCATGGAAAATAGTTTGAGAAATGCTGTTGGAAGTACAAATCAAGATGGATGAGAAATTCTAATTGGCCCACAGAAATCAGTGGGTTCAATGCAAAACTTCCCAAAGCAAGACACAACACTTGCCCTACGCTTTCAAAACGGACATTAAATTTTTATGAATTTTGTATGGTTTTAGATATTTAAACATATTTAAATAGGCTAATTTAAATATGTGAAACAAATACTTCACTATTTAATTAAAAAGAAGACATAATAGACATAATAATGTATCAATACTGACTCACCGATTGTAACAGAAACAAAAGGGAGAGCAATAGTGGTAGAAGTGGCATATGAGAACCTTCTGTACTTCAGCTCAATGTATCTATGAACCTAAAACTGCTTTTAAAAATACTTTAAATTTAAAAATAATACAGTTAGGCATTCCAAGAGAGAAAAAAAGTTATCTACATTCAAATTTTGTGAAATTTTTGTTTTTATGGAATCACAAATTCCACAATAAGACCAATTTAAGATGACATAAAATATTTATGTCATCTACTCTAGCAGAAGAAGGGGGGATGTTACATCAGGACTCCCAGTGGCCATGGCTTAAAACAATTCAGGGGGCCAATTGTGTTACATATATTAGTTGTGACATCAAGGAACATAGGGTTACTCCGTAATAGCTTTCCATTCAAAATAAAATTATTTTACTATTCTTGTGTAAAAAAAGGGTCTCAAACTTAAGAAGTTTGATTTGTCTCACAAATATTTCTTCTGGAAAGAGTACTGTTTTCTTTGGTGGTGAGGACTCCCTCTTTGATTTTATAACATTTATGATATTAGCATCCTAGCGTCTTAATTGATGTCATCAAATTTTACACTTGCTACATGATTTTGACACATGTCATTGCATTCAACTCATACTCACTTATTTTACTAAGTAAACTGGTATCAGTGAGGCTGCTATGTCCAAGAGGGCAACATTAGTTCACGGGTAAACTACGACATGGAAATAAATTCTCCTATCTCTTAGTCCAGGACTCCCATTCACCAAATCCCTTCAATTCAGATTTTTTAGAAATTGCTATTCCCAGGTTACTTCTAATATCTTTTGTAGTCAATCATTTGAACTCTTAGTGTAAATTCTCTCAGTCTTCTGATGAAAGGAGAAGTCAAGGTTCCCATTCTGGCATTATAGATCCTGGCTCTGATACTGAGTTTGTGGGGGGAAAAAAATATGATGGCTTAGTGAAAATAAAACACAGAAAACTATCTTCCATTTATATAACATGTAATTAAAACAAAATTGTCTGAAATGCAAAAATCTGACTAAACGTAAAAATTATGTGCTTTGAAATGAGAATGAAGAATTGAAATCATGTGAACTTTGGTTACTTCAAAGAATAAGTTTAAATTAATTTTCTAACTTTAATTTTATATTTTTACAAGAAGCATATTTAACTATATCTCAAATAAGTCAGCCTAACAAGGGCAGATAATTATGCAATTTTTTTGTTTCTCATTTAGTTTATTGACTAAAAGTATTGAAATAAGTGTTCTTGGGGCTCTGAAAAGACATATTTTGCACATTTTATAAGCTTTTATCATACAAGAAAGCAAAACTAATTCAATATTTTTCTGACTTAATATTTCTAATCAAAGAAAAATTAGGGTTACCCTGAGAATAAAAGGTACAATGAACTTAATTTATTGATTGTGACTTATCGCATCACATTAAGTTAGATCTCTACTGCAGAAATTTTAGCTACAACATATGAGAAAAGTCAGAAATATAAAGTTCCATATGGTTAAGACAAAAAAAAAAAAATATCCCTAAAAAAATAAAATAAAAACCTATCTAGAATACAGGCAGATACGGGCAATGTAAAATTTTAAGAAAATGTGTCCCACACTTTCACTCTTTAAACCATATAAAAAAGTGTTGTTGTGACCAGTCCAAATATTCTAGAATGATGAAGGTACTTACTGTAGAAATGAGGAGAAAAACAGAAGCAATACTGATAGGGGTCTAAAGAACACTCTTCGAGTGTTTTTCAAATACTGCAAATTACGATTCATTAGAAGACTATGACCATCAGTTTGTAAAAAATGCACTATCAAAATGTGTGTAGTTAGGATTAAGTGTTGCTCTTCGAAACTTTTGATTCTGATTCATACACATACACTCATACACACAACCCAAACACAACCAAAAAAATCGATATACATTTATGTGTAAATATATGTACACTGGTCCCTAATAGCTAATGTATTGTTTGTAAATGGGCCATGATCAGAAAAGGTTGAAGTCCTAAATAAAATGTTTTAAAATGCAGTTACAAATTATAAAATGGATTATTTCCATTAACTCTTTGGTATTCTCATCAAAGATATTTTTTATAACATTTCAAGATTATATCATGAAAAACAATATCTATAATATCACATTCAAGATACTGTATCATATTCATTTTAATATTCCCAGGGCCTAGCAAAGAGGAAAAGTTCAATAAATACTTGTTTGTTCAGCAAAACTGAATAGGATAAGTATTCCTGTTAGCTTTCATAGAAAAGCTCTGTCAACAACAGGTCACAGATCATAACATATATTAGAAATTCAATCCAAAGATTATTATACAATTCTTGGAGAAAGTCTCAAACAAACTAAAAGACTTTGACAACCACTAAAGAAAATTAACTTTAGTTCTGTGAGCAAACATATAGCTTTTGAAATTTTAATTATTTTACCTATATATGTAAAATGTGTCTTGATTTAAACAGACACTGAACAAATCATGTATCTGCTCCACATTAGAAATTTAAAATATCAGGTATACATTTGGGATTACCTTCCTTTACCAGTTCACTCATGCATTAGAAATTACGGACAAAATCTTCTTGATCGTGTGTAGTAGATCTTTATGTACTCTGTATCGGTGTTTCACAAATGACATGATTTGACAACCAAAAAGATTTTGTCACACTTTACATTTTGTAGTTTGTATTACAAATATAATATGTACAACTTTTCCATCTTCCAAATAAACAAAGCCACCTTCTATTAACTATTTTGTCCACTACATATACACCCCTTTCTCCAGGAGAATCATGATCTATGGCCTTGGTTGACAAGCAAAAAATATCAACTCTGAATGGTATTTAACAGTCTTGTCAGTGGTGCAGGGGCCAGGGGGAAGCCTTTATTATTTATTCATATACATATAATATATATATGTGTGTGTGTGTGTGTGTGTGTGTGTGTGTGTGTATATATATATATATATATATATATATATATACACTTATTTTACTAAACCAATGGTTCATTTAAAATGAAATCCAAAAATTTTAAGTTTAAAGTTCTTATTGTATTGGTGATAACTGCTTTCCACCAAAAAGATCAGAGTGAAATTGTCATTCAAACGTCTATAACAAAATTTGTTAAAGTAAAATTGGTTTATTTTCTAATGCCTTTGTAAATACATGCACAAAACATTTAAGTTAAATATATATACACAATCAAAAGAAGATCACCAAATTGTTATCAAAACTACCATGAACACATATTTGGTTCTAGAGAAAATATACTATGGTTGTATGCAACAAAAAGAATCCAGTTGCAAAAGAAAGTTAAACTGAATCTGCTGTAATTTCTTTTCAATTACAGTGACTTAAACCAACCCAATTTAAACCCAATCTCATCCTGAATAGTATTCACCTAATCTCACACTGCTTAACAATTTTTACTCAAAAAGAGGTTGACTACTCATTTAGTAAATGTATGTAAGTTTTCAGTTAATATTTTATGCATAATTAAATTTTGGTGTCAATAAAAAACAATGAATTGGCAGCCAAAGCCTCTTTAATTGGGGCAGAATGATGGAGACTCAGTGAAGAGGGAACATGGAATGATACTAAACTGCTATACAAATAATGGCAAATAATGTCACAATACACTATACACAGATTTCACAGTAACTAGAATAGAGCAAAGTCACAGGAAATTGCGTTATCACAAGGAAAAAGAGAGCAATGATCAGAGTTTTCCAGCCCTTGTTCCTTGGAAAAAGCCAACTGGGTACAGGTGCATAGATTTCAATCTCCTCAGCCTGGCTGGGGCTAGGAGGATTCGAGATCCCTTCGGCCTGTTGTCTCCTGTGAAGCAACCTTGTGTTTGTACATCCTGTGACCCTATGAATACTGTCATTTTTACTTGTACCATGATGTGAAAAAAGATTGCAAACCACTGGAAAGACATAACAAACTCTTACACCACAGCAGTCACAATGAAGAAGGGGATTTATTTTCACGAGTGAAAAATCTGTCACAGTAAATTAAGATTATTAATTTGATTGTTACTGGTATTATGGATTTGTTTTTAATTTCTAAATTTGTTTTGATTTTAGAGTTCCATTAGATTTAAATGCAACAAAAGCTGCTATCTGGGCTTTATGCTTTTACATGTTTCAACAATGTTAGCATAAAAATGCAGTAAGTTAAAATGGATCTACACGGATTTCTTTTCCCCTTTCAATGGGATCTACACAAAACCCAAGGTCAAAAAACACTGAGGATTATTGTGCCTGGAATAAGAGTACTTGCTTAAAGCTCAGGTCTACCCCTTAACAAAATCTGTGATCCGGGGCAAGTTACTGCCTTTCTCTTTAGGCCTCAGTTTTCTCATTTGTAAGCTAGGGATAATGGTAGTTCTTATCTATAGAGGGGTCTTTGTGAGGAGTCAAATCTACAAAGTCATTAAACCCAGCACAGTAACAAACATTTACAGGTTAGCAAAGCGAGTTAGTTGATTCTAGGATGCTAAAAGTGTATTTCACATCTAGCAAAAGCGTACTTTTAGTTTCATTTATTTAATGACTCTTAGATAAAAGACAATGGATATCCGACTTCATGGATGTGACCATATTCCATTTTTAAAGGGGGTGGAAGACAGTTCTATTGCTTTAGAAGAACTCCTACCATTCTAAAAATACTGTCCCGCAGCTGTTTAAAATTTATTTTTTTAGACCATAGCACCACTGTTTGGTTGTTTCCAATTTCTAAAACCACAAATAGTAAAAGTGTACTCAGTCTACTGCAAACATAAATAGCAAATGCACGCTTCAGCACTTTTTAAAGGATATGGAAATTGGCAACAAAAATGCAGTTCATGTTGAAAATTTATGACAGCCCTGCCATATTTCTTCAGAAACACAATCAGGTAAAAATTAGGAAGATCTCTACCAGCTGGGTGGTATTTTTATGTGTTTTTACTTATATTTTCACTAACTGAAAGACTTTCATTATGCAACTTCTGGCACTTGATAAAATAGAGCAATAGTACCTTTGCTAAAACCACAGTTTCTTTGGTTATGTTTAGCATTACACAAACATCTTTCACCTTAGATATCCTTTTGCATTAGAGTGTTTAATTTTAAATTGACTAAAGGGAATTTCTTTTTTGAGAATATTATGCTTTCTGGATATCATTAAGCACAAGAATTGTATTTTCATAACTTCTCAAAAGGTTATGTGTGTGTGTATGCTACAATTATTAGGCATTTGGTTCCATAAAAATATTGTGAAAAATACTGCTGAAGGATGAGAATATGAAACTTATTCAAGGAAACATAGAGAAGCTTGATTTACTGTGATGCTATACAGTAAATAGATGCTATACATCAAAATAGGAAAAAAAACCCGTTTTATAAAATATATAAAAAAGAACAACATGGATTTAGTGTCGCTTCCCTGATGTAGTTTATCTAAAATAACACAACCTCAGTTTCTAAGGAGGAGAAATAAAAGGGAAACATCCTGGTACAAAAGATAGAAATAAATTATATTTACTGTTAAACTCAACAATGGAAGAAAAAAAGTTTTGTCATTAGGAACAATTCTTTAATATTCTATTTCTCATTACAGTGTTAAAATTCCTACTGCTACATATTTTAACTGATTTTTAAACATCAGTGTAAGAATATTGCAGGATTATTTGTTAATCTTTGAAGTAATCAATGCAAAAGTTGTTGAATTAACACTAAATGAATAACTGATTAAATAAATGGGGAGAAAATGACACTTGGTCATTTCAGGTAAGTTTTGCTTTTAACGACATTTTTTTAAATGAATAATTAGAAAGTTGATGAACAAATAGTCCATACTATCATCTAATTACCAAAATAATTTGAAAGAAAAATAAAAACTACCGAGGAATTCTTAAATGGATCCGGCTTTTCGTGGTGGTTCCTCTCCTTATATGCATTTTTACCAAGCAGGCTTAACTGCCAAAAATGTTCAAAGATTCACTAAATATATGCTTATTAGACTGAATGAATTTTTTTTTTGCCTTAGGCTATTAAATAGGGATTTTTTTTATTACTTTCAGGTATACAAAACAACATACTGATTAGACATATACACCCCTCACAAAGTGATAACCCCAACAACTCCACTACCTATCTGACCCCGTATACAGCTATTACAATACCACTGACAATTCCCTAAGCTGTATTTCACATCCTGGGACTATATATATATTTTATAGCTGACACTGAATGAAATTTTTATATGTCCCTTATAATACATATTTTTGTAAACTAATAAAAAATAATATAAGGAAGAATACAGATTAAAATGTGCAGTGTACCAAAACTAAGGTAAACTGAATGACAAAAGTTCTGGGGTACATGCAGGAAAATAAACTGGCTACGTTATTTTTTCAGTTAACTGAAAAGAAGAAAGTCAAGACTACAAAAGTATTATACTTTGTGTTTTGAAGATCCTATATATATTATGTAAGCAGTGGCTTTTCCCCATGTCTTTTAATAGGCTCTGATTTTTGCCAAATAATTGCTTTGCTTTGAATTTACAAACTGAAAAGTGAACCTAACTACCAAACAAAAATCTCAAAAAAACACCCAAATTACATCGTAAACTAAGAAACATAAAGATATATTTGTCTCATCTACAGTTAGCATCTATTCAGACTGTGAACTTATAAAATCATTCAGACTTAATTTTGTTCTACTTTGAATGTTATTTAAATAATAAAACTTGATAATACTGCATCGTTACATTCATACAAATTACCTAAAATCTCTCAAAGTTCTCAACTTATCTTTTATCTTGTCTGCTGAACAAAATCTCATCTGAAAGATTAGCTGCTTTGAAATGCCCATTATTACTTTAAAATGATACTTAATCCCATTTCCCTAAAATAAGAGCTGATTTAATCAATACGAAAGCTAAAAGCAAAATAATATTTTTAAAATAGCTTTTCAAAATTGGAATATATTCTATTCTAGTGATGCATTCTTATTTGAAATAGGATCATTTTTGCAAATAAAAATTGAGTGTCATTTTCGGCTACAGTAGAAAAAAGAATAAAAGTATAAATGTCTGCCTCATTTGCTATAATCACAAGTTCTGAGATGGAAAGTAGAATTAACACTAACAGTTTTCAGAAGATACAAACCTTGCAATTTAAAACTAGAAAGTTTTCTCCTAATACTTTATAATAGATTTTAGCTAAAATACATTTTTAATTAACCATAATAAAATGGAGAGAGAAAAAAAGAATCAGTCTCTAATATATTAAAATAATTTGCTGTAAATTTCACTCGTGAAAAACATCAAGCTTTAGAATTTGGGAATAACCCCATACAACGAATCAATGTGTTACCTATAATACACCACTGACATACTTAAAAGAACTTCTATTTTTCGGTTACAAAATAATTCAATTTTGAAGAAAATTAATTTGATCCTAGGTTCATTATATAGTTGACATGAATGGTTTTTGACTAAGTAAAGAGCTACAACCTTTTAATTCTATACACACAGTCCCTGAGTCCTGAGTTAAGTCATATTACCTGAAATTATAACATTTGGAACACTAATGTCTTAGTTGTTGAAACAGTTACCTATTGTGTTTGAGTAGACACATTAACTTCTAATCATATCTGTTATTTTAAGCTCTGAATAACATGGAACTAAATCATGTGATTAAGGGTATAGAAAAATGTAAGAGAATAGCTATAAACAGGCTGAGTATAACACTTCATTTCCCGTACTGTTACTACCTTACAAATATTTGTGTTATTTTATAACATTTTAAAATCTTAAGAAATAATTACACTTTCTACTAGTGCTTATAAAGGCTGTTGTCATCTTCAGGGATAAAGTCTCCTTAAATTAGTAATGCATACAGTTGTATGTTTCAAAATTTATTAACCCAAAGACAATAAGATGCACCTATTTAAAAAAATTTTCTAAACGCTGTTGCTATGTTGGATTAAGTTATGTACATGGTTAATGAATATCTCTAAAATAGAGCTTATTTTTCCTTGCCAGAAAAAAAAAATCAGCTTAATTTTAAACTATTTTATCACACCATTACAAACTTAAATTATGTACAAATAATGTAACCCGAGACCTACTTTGGTCACCTGAGGAATTACTAACTAACGCATGATTCAGCAGCACCTTAAGTAAATTGATACAAAAATTATTTTTTTCACATTTATTCCTTAAGCACATGAAAATCATTTCCTGGGCTCCTTACAGTGAAAAAAAGTCACTTATTTTGGAGCAAAGTATATACCAAAAATAGTTGGTAATCCAATAGACTATTTTTCCTACATTATGGTCAGGCAACAAACCCTACCGAAGATTGAAGATTGACATTTGTAGGTAATTCAATAGTTAGATAATGATTCTTCAGTAGTTTCACAGTAGCATAATATTTTACATTACTTGAAACCACTGTTAAACCTATAACACATTTTCTGTTTCGCTATGGGTATTTTTCTCTATCTTTAACCCTAAAAGGAATATCTCCTATCTGTTTGCAGTACAAAAAGCGTTCATAATTTAGAAATGTTTTCTTTTTCTGCAATGCATGACTTTGAACTCAAGATTTTTTAAAGATCAGTTAAACATTATGTTTCTTTAAGACCAGAGCCTTATTTATGTGAGTCTGTGGCTTAACTGACAAGAATTTTTCTGTTCCAGGAAAAGTCAGTCACTTTGTATCTCAAATACCATCATCTAGCTTCAATCCATATAGACATCTGCAAGGGGAGGCACTCAGTCAAATGTGACATCCCCGTCAACCAAATCACAGACTGTAAGAATCATTTTCTATGCAAGAGACAAGAGAAAAACGAAAAGCAAAATGATGGGAGGGAAAAAAAAATTTCCTATTTTAAAAATTCATTAGCAAAAACATATCTATACATTTATATAACATTTTCTATTCAATTCAGCAAATACTTATTAATACCCTAATACGGGAACATAGTGGGTGCCATGTTTGATCAGATGCCATGGGCCTCCATATGATAAGCATCTAGAAATCTGTTCTCTAATTGCATTATTGTACAAAATACTGTCCACATAATTGCCACATGTTATTATCTATTTCTAAAAAGTTACCAATATTAAATGACAGTTACTTTGCCCAACACAAATGAAAACAAGTGTAAATTAATGCATTAATAAAAAATGAACTCAGAATCAAAACATCCAGTAAAATAGTTAAAGCAGATCCCATTTGATTCATATTTTGAAATCACATATGTTTAAGAGCAGCAAGTAAACTAATCTCACATATTGTACGCTAATTAGCACTTACTACATGAAAGGTACTTTTTGTAAGCACTTCATAGTTTTGAACTTGCTTAATGCTCAAAGCTCCTTTCACTTTATAGATGATGAAAATGATGCTCAGAGTGATTAAGGAACTTCCCAGAAGTAACACAGTAAGTGGCCGAGAGTTTGGTTCCAAAGTCCATGCTCTTAATGCCTACCCTTATAAGCATCAAAGTAAAATATGACTTTCTAAAATTTGGGGAAAATGTGACATTTACTGACATGGTGTCTGGATTAAATGTGTAATAGATTATTTATGCATACATAAATACTTTAAGCCTTATATAAAATAACTTTACTTGTAACAAATGGTCATTCTATATCATGTTATTTTCTACATTCAAAGGAACAAACCCAAATTAATGTTTACCTATTTTAAAGTTTAAAAACTCTTGATGTGAATTAAACAATCACAAGCACATGCATACTCCACTTCCTTATGGGAAGGAATAGGAGGAGCGCCACATAAGTGGACTCATTAAAATCAAGCATAGAAATATTTTCTAATGATTAATAAACTATATAATAATCAAATATTTATTAAACTGTGTTTTATATACTGAAATTTTAATATTTAAGTTTAAATACACAATATATCATTCATTTTACTTTGAATGTGAACTAAAAGCTATCTTTTTTAACTGACATAATTATCCAGCATTTTAAGAAACTGACGGCCATTCTAGAGCTTAAGATAAAAACTGGTAAATGCAAATAACCTCGTTTGGCAAATTTCCAATTTAAAATGTAAGTATTCATTTCTAATTGTTTGGGTTGTTGTTCACTCAGGTAAGTTTCTTATTTCTTTTTCAGTGAATAATGTTTCATGTTTGGTTAAATATAGGAAGTTACACTACCAATAAAGTGTGATTATCTATAATGAGAGTAAGTTATTCCATATCCCCATTTTGAAAAATAAATTAATATATCAACACACTCTATAGCGTTTATATAAACTTTAAAATACTAGCTAGCTGAAAGTGAAAAGAACATAATCGGGATAATTTCATACCGTGCATAATCATTCTTCACAGAATTTTTATTACGCAATATGGAATGGATTATAGTAAATGTATTTCACACATGCTATTTCTTATTCAAAAGGAAATACAGAATAGGATATAGAAAAGTTCTAGCCAAATCTTCATTCAAATCCAACATTCATGGACGCCACTGTAATTGAAAGACATTTCCAAACAGATAGCTGTGGACCTCATTTTCCTTTAAAATAATATGCCTTTCACATCTGTTCCAACTAAAACATTCATGTTCTTAAACTTTACCAAACTGCCTCATGCTTCGTTTTTAAAATATTGTAGTTTTATTTTGCTTTACTTTAACTTACAACTAGTTAAGCTCACAAAATGTAGTTCAAATTTTCAAATTATGTTATGTTAAAAAATAGTTATAGTATGCATACCTTATCAACATTTTACATCAGTTATTTCCAAAGTTTCTGAAACTTCACCTTTTTATCTGACTTTCACACAACTTCCTAATCCTAAAATGAGATAAGTACATATTTTGTCATTTTAAGATTAATGTAAATTCATTTTTAACTTCATTCCCAAATAGTCCCAAGTTCTCAAGTCAGACATCAAAATGAATATTAAATTTTCAATATTTCACTTTTCTTTTGACCTACTCAATAATTATAAATTATAAATAAACAGGCACTATTAAAGCATGATGTATCATTAGAATCTTTGAATTAATAATGATAATCGGAATGTTCGCAAAATTATAAGATTTCAGATAATTATGAAATGAATTAAAAGAAGTTTCAGATCCAGAATTATTAAAAACAAAATAATTCAAAGAGAATGGATAGAGAAGAAGAAGAGAAGGAAAATAGTAAAGGCCTTATTTGTTTTTTAATGAAGCATTTAAAAAGCAAAAAGCTACAGTAACAGAAATTTAGGATTATTATTTATTTAACAGTAAATTCAGAAGCATTTATAAAGTTAATGGAAACTTAGTCAGATTGTTTTTAACCAATGATCTTTTGCATAACGTAGCCGAACGACCAGTTTAGAAAGAACTAATTTTATTCATAAGCCTTTCTTAATAGCTAACTTTACAAAATCTCCTACATTATTGCCACTCCTCCCATCAAAATTCCTATGTTGAAATATCTTTGCTATTCAATTTAGAGTATTTACTTACAGCAGGAAATTAATGGATCTCAACATAAATGCAACATTTATAAATAATGTAAAATTCTATTTAATGTACTGAAGAATCAATTATAATAGAAGAGGTACTTGTACTTTTAACCCTGGTTTTCAGGTGTAAACATTTATAACATAGAAAGAAATTGTGACATAAATTGTGACTATCCCATAAACATATGTACATAAACATAAAAATACCTAGAGAACAATTACATAACAACATCAAATACAAGGCAGTAAGGTGCAGATTATACACAAATACCGATAAGCTATAAAGATAATATAATTGAACACGAGATTAGTGATGGCCGACTCCAAGGAGTTTTGTACCATGGTTTGGAGGAAGATTTCAATTTGAACTAAAGCACAGGAAGAAGCAGTCATTTTAAGAGTGTAGCGAGAACATGAAGATATGGAGGAGATGGTGATGAACAAAGGTAATGAAGGGACGGACAGAATAGCATGTGAAGGCAACATGAAAAACTAAAATAAAGGAGACATAGGCCATGAAGTTAATAAACGGCATTAACATGTATCCAACTATTCAGATCAAAATTTCAGGTGTCATCAATGATACTTTCTCTTCTTTACATTCTGTAGCTGAACAATCAATTCCTGTAACTCTACCTCCTAACCATATTTTGCATCGGTTTTTCTCTCTAGCTCCCCAGTGACATCATCCATTGTTCAGACAACCCATCTATCACCTGAACTACTTCTGTGGTCTCCTAGGCAGTCTCCAGGTAGCCCCTAGCCCCCATCTCCACCTCACCCTCACTTGACACCAATTCTCTGCCGGGTTGGTCTGTTTGAAATGTAAATGAGGTCATGTTACTCCCTTACTAAAAAGCCTTTCTGTGGGTTAGCAATGCTCTGAGAATAAAACCCAGAATCTTTAATATCTCTCTCTCTCTCCCCCCCCCCCACCCCCGTCTCTCTCTCTCTCCAGCTCCAGGCAATTTCAAAGGAAGTCCTCCTTGACCATCCTTCTGGTCAACCACCTCAGATGAGGGTAGGTCTTCTTACAAACTCAGAACCGGAAATTTTCATCACAGCACTTTATGGATTATAATTATTTGATGATTTTTTAAATTACCTTTTAAATAGTGGCTTTCTATAATAAATTTAAATTCCATTGGGGAGGGACTGTATCTTTTGTGTATTCTACCATTTCCCAGAATCCAGACAAGACTCTGAAACAATAAATAACTGCTCAGGCAAGAAAACACAGAAAGATGTCACCCAGAAGACTCAAAGGCTATAAAGGACTCCCAGGTCACGAAACATTCAATCTAAGAGAGCACTCACATATGATCTGCTTCAGTGGTTTCCAACTATTCTCATCCGAGCCCTCACATTCAAGGCGGTGCCTCAGAGAACAGCACACGCAGACCAATGGTGGTACCCTCTGCCACATGCCTCTGCCCTTTCTCCAAGCAAATAAACTTCATTTATATGTTTTTACATATTGGATATTCACATAACATTTCACTTGGGAAAAAGTATGAAAACTTCCATGCCTAATAATTTCCAAATCCTGACCTACAGTCCATCCATTCATGTAAGATCCCTTCCTCCAGCTATCACTCCTAACATACTGATAGAAACCACCCTAGTAACCCCGGCTAAAACACAAAATCATCTTAATTTTCCAATTCCTTGATTCATCCACATCTAATCCATCCCCAGATCCTGCTATTCTTCCCTTCTAACTTCTACCCCCTTTTCCCAATTACAACTGCTGTCAGGATAAAACAGATTCAGATCGCTTTTGTTCCTGGAATTACTACAGCAGCTTTTTATTTTTTTACATACCATGTTTCCCCGAAAATAAGACCGGGTCTCAGTATTAAGTTTTGCTCCAAAAGACGCATTGGAGTTGATTGTCTGATTAGTTCTTATTTTCGGGGAAACACGGTCGCTTACTTAATTCCAATCTCAAAAATACCCATGTTGAATTCATCTTTCTCATACAGCACTTTCATTTTATGCATAATAAAAATCTTTGGCAAATTTCAGTTTAATATCATAACAAAATTAAATCCCCCTCACTGGCTTTTAAAATCCTCCTTCTACAACCTGCCCAAACAACCCATTCAACCTATTAGACTTCCTTCTTCTTTGATCAGTTTTCTCAAAAATACATCATAACCACTCAAGCAGCATGCTTTACACCTCTCCTCTTCCTGTCTCAACCAGAGATCCAAAGCTGCATGGCCTAAGTTACTGAGGCGCATCAGACTTGGTAGAGTAGAACCCCACGTTCCCAGTTTGACAACTCAGTTTGACAACTCAATCTTTGTATCTCCTGCATTCTCTGTACTTGGTACATGAAGTCTTGTACATGAAGTCTTGGCATAAAATCCCACAAATACACAATATAAAATTACTGAGGCTATAAAAGCCTTAGATAACATATAGCCTACAATCTGCATTTTATAGATGAGGAAATGAAACTCAAAAAAAGTAAGCAACTTGTTCAAGGTCACACAGCTAAATTAACGTTAGGCTAGACTATTAAGCCACCTCAGCTCACCCCTTTTTCTTACTGCCTAGTTCTATTCCAATTATCTTCACAGGCAGCCTCATAGTATAATAATCATGAGACACGACTGTACATTCAAACTTTTAGAGTTTGAGTACAATACTTAACTTGAAAAAAAATTGGTGTTCCATCATATTAATTTTTAGCTATTTGTCTTTCTACCTGTGCAGAATGTTAAGAGTCAGTCATTTAACCAATTTTTATTGAACACCTACCATGTTCTGGGGATACAGTGAATAAAACTAAAATAATCCACCTTTGTGAAGAATACATTATAATAGGGGAAACTAAGAACACATGAATGAATAAATAAGTTAAATATTAGTAGTATCAGATAGTGATGAGGTCTTTGCATATAATAAGATAGGGCAGGGTATACTCCATTGTTTAGAGACCCAGGAGATGAGAAGCAACCAGCATCTAAGAAATGAGTAGATAATTAATGATGCAAAAGAAAAAACAGAAGAGTGGAGTTCTGGAAGGCAAGTGAATAAAGCCTTTCAAGAAGGAGGTGACCAACTGTGCCAAATGCCATTGATAAATCAAGGAAGATGACCACTAGATTTAGGAATATAGAGATCACTGGTGACCCCAAGAAGAGCAGTTTGGTGAAGTGAGAGAAACAAAAATCTAAATGAAATGAATTCAAGACTGAGGGGAAGATAATTGGAGACAGTGAGAACAGACAACTCTTTTGAGGAGTTCTGCTAGAAAGGGAGAATAATGGGATGGTAAACGGAGAGTGATGGAGAATCAAGATGCAGTGGCTGTTGCTGTTGTTTAAGATGGGAAAATAATTTATGCAGCTTGTATGCTGATGATCAGGTAGAAACAGAAAAGTTCTCGAGTAATGTCCGTGAGGAGGTGAGACAAAATGGAATCAAATGCATGTATATGGAGGGGTTGGCCTTAAGCTCATCCATAGTAACAGGAAGGAAGCACAGATAAATGTAGACAGGTAGGTAGATTTGGTGACGGAAACCTATGTAAGTTTTTTAATGAACAATTATATCCTATCAATGGAAAAGGGTGAAAAGTCAGCAACTGAGAGTGAGGATAAGGAAGAAGGTGCTGAAGGCTTAAGGAGAAAAGAGACCATATGAAATGGTTGTCTAAAGTAATGAAAGAGTAAATTAAAGACTAAGAAATAAAAGTTTGCAAAGAAGTACAAGTTGAAGCTAGTGGTCATGATTTAAACTAGAAGAGTCAGTATTTTGTTTTCTTCAGACACACTGACTTGTGCCTATGCAAGCACAGAGCAGTAAAAAGTTTAATCAAGGGAAGAAGGGAGAGAGGAACAAAAGAAATGAGGGAGAACAAAAAAGAAGCTAAGCAGTTGGGGGGATTTGTACTGCGATGATTATAACAACAAACCACAGATCACAGATAGGTACAGCAGGAAGGTAAGAATTCAAGAATGGCAAGAGAATAAAAAAGTGGCCAAATCAATGGATTTGTTGGAGTTAGCATAGTAAAGAGGTGTGCTGTAGAGAGAAACAGTGGTGATCAAAAAAGAATGGGAGTCAGAAATCGAGATGATAAAATGGTTGCTGGTGTTGATAATATTAAAAGTAGGACCGGGAGAATTAATAGTTAAGGTAAGTTGCAGAAGATGTTTAAATCCACAAAACATCCATTTGTGATCTCAAATTTCTGACCAATTCTTCGTATCTCTAATACCACCTTCGAAAACTAGTCAACCAGGGAGCCTGCCGCGCTGGACCATGTGTTTTAAAGAGTTCCCACCTGGCCCTCTTCTGGACACACCCATCCAACACGGGGAGAAGCCTATAGGAGCCCAGAGGCCTTGCTTGACCTAAGCCTGTACCCCTATATTCACACTATGTTCTAGGTCCCAGGAGCCCTGAATTCCCTGATCAGATATCCAAAGTCCAGATTCAGAACCTATGCAAACTTCTTCCGCAGCTCCATCTTCCTGAGAACCGACTACACTGCCAGTTGATGCACCCTTAAATCTGAGGGAAAGCCAAGGGAGACACGGGTGGGTGGAGTTTGAACACGTGAGCTGAGCATCCATATCCATGCAAGTAAGGCCTCATGACTGGAAGTGAGAGCAGAGGAGAGCGGGCTACAATTCAAACTCTTTCCACAGAACCCACAGGTATTTCTGTTAGTGACACAACTTAGTCCACTCTGGCTTGTACTCCTATCTCTCCATTGAAATCATTATTTTCAAAGCCACAGACAGCCTCTTTCCCAAACACAGGGGCACTTACCACCTTTTACTGTCTACTCTTGACAACTTCCATTCTGAAATTCTGGTTTTGGTAACTTCTCTTCTGGTATTATTTATCACTCTCTTTTTATTCCATCCCAGTTGTTTTGTTAACTTCTCTTTCTCCAAATAAATGACCCTTAAATACTGATGTACCTTTGGAGTCTCTATTCAGCTTTCTTTTCTCCCTCTACCCATTCTCCTGGAGAAAACCATCCATTGCCGTGGCTTCCACTGATATGCAGAAGTTGATGATTCTAAAACATTTATCTTAAGTCCCTAAATCTTCTTGACCCATATTTTGACTGACTCCTGGATTAGCAATTTTTGAAGTTCCAAGACAAATTAAATTTAACTTGCCTAAAACAGAAGACACCAACTCACTCCCTAAATCTACAACTACTTTTACATTCCTTGTTTGATTCACAGCATCACCATCTCCCATGCCCAAAACTCATTCTAAACTTCTGAGCTCACATCCACTCACCAAGTCCCATCAATTCTACTTCCTTAATATGATTCAAATTTGTGTACTTTTTTCCAATCCAAGTGATGCCACCTAGTACAAGCCCTTGTTTTGTCTCAACTGGACTTTTCACTACAGTCTCATGTGAGGCAGGGTCTCCCAAAGTAATCATTCTGGAAACTCGGGTCTTGAGCATTCCATTCCTCCAAGTAAGAATCCTACAGTGTCCTTACCACCTCCTGCAGTGCTTCCCAATCTTTATGGCCTTCCTGTTTATTTCATTAACAGCTGAAGTGATCAGCCCAGGGACACCACTGTTATTCTTTCACATGCTCCAGGGTGGTGGGTAGATTGATTGGGAAGCTCTGACCTACAAAGGAAGTCAAAATTCTCTGAAGTTATTCCACATTTGGCCTCAATTTGCAGTCTTACTTCTCTCTGCATCTTAAAATCCAGCCTCTGGATTAGCCATTCTCTCTCATACCTTCATGCCTTTGTGGTGCGTTTCCTGATGTCTAGAATGCCCTTCCTCACACCTTCTACACAGGAAACTCTGTAAACCTCTTTTGTCACCTCACGTCACTATTTTCAACCTCTTTTGTCACCTCACTATTTTGAGTACATCTTCCCTACCTAATGAAGAGCCTATTAAGGGAAGGAACATGTTTCATTCTCTAGAAGACAGGAAAATTACCATTAATGTTAGATAAATAACAACCAGAATGTAATTCTTGCTTACTATATATTACTCCATTTAATCATAATACCAAAAAGCAGTAATACAGACTATTAAGAGTGAAAAGGGGAACATAATTATCCATATGAAGAATGAAAACATATCTATTTATACATTACCCAACTATACCTAGATTTATAACCTCACAAGACTTTAAAACCTAAAAGGGAATAATAATGATCTTATTTTATGAGTGGGAAAAGTACAGTTAAGGGAAGTCAGTTAATTTGACAAGGTCATATATGTAAGTGGATAACATAACCTCATTCTCCAATTAAAGTTCAACTAATTTTGAAACAAAGGAAAATGTAACCAAACTCAAATCTTAGGAAATTTAAAAATATAATGCCAAATAAATATCTCAAAGAAGAAATCATACTAGATATTAGAAAATATTTAGAATTGGATGACAATGAAGCTGATATACCATAGGTAATATTGTGATTTATAAGAAATATATATATGATGTTAAAAATCTTAGTTCCTGTCACATAGCTCCTAAAACCCATAGAATTCCCTAAGTGATGACAACGGTAGAGGTCTCTTTTCCTATGTTAATAAGGTGACCTTTGGAAACCCCTAGATAACCTAAGGATGGGAGCTAGTTTCCAGGAGAACTAACAACTTGACTAGAGAGTATGAACTTTGTCTCATCCCCTTATCTGCTCACCTCCTCTTATGAGTGGAGAGAACCTGAAGATTGAGTTCAATCACCAATGGCTAAATGATTTCATAACCTAACGAAGCCAAACAAACAAACAAAAAAAGAAGTAGGTTCAGAGAGCTTCCAGGTTGGAGATTCAGAAAGACTGGCTCACTCAGAGAACATGGAAACATGTACCACTTCCCAAATACCTTGCCCTGCGCATCTGGCTGCTCCTGAGTTATATATCCTTGTATGAAAAACTGATAATCTATTAAGTAAAATGTTTCTCTGGTTTCTGTGAGCTGCCCTACTAATTAACCCAAAGAGAGGAATCACTGGAACCATCCATCTACAGCTGGTCAGTCAGAAGCATGGGTAACAACCTAGCCTTGCCACTGGCATGTGACGTTGGGGAGCGGGGCTCCTGAAGGGACTGAGCGCTGGACCTGTGTGATCTGCCTTGGTGGTGTGGAAAAACAGACATCGAAACTGGGGTCAGAATCATACCAAAACATGTGGGATACAGCTAAAGCTATAGGAAAAAAAAAAGCGTATTTTTGAAGACGAAATATTGATATGTTTTATATTTAATGCAGATGTTGCAGAGGTAGAGAGTGAGTCCAAGAAAGGCAAAGAAAAGCAACAGCAGTTATAAGAGCAGAAAACAATGAAGCAGAAAATGATTAAAAAATAGTGTCAATAAAACTAAAAGCTACTTCTTTTTAAATAGTTTATACAAGATTGACGAAGGAAAAGAAATACACAACATCAGGAATGAAAAGGGCAACATAACTAAACAGAGAAAATACTAGAAATACCTTTATTTAGATAAATTTGAAAACAAGATGAACTGGAGAGCTTCCTAGAAAATTCCAACTTAATAAAATGAATCAAAAAGAAATAGTAAACCTAAATAGACCCATGGCTGTTAAAGAAATTCACCCTGTAGTTAAAAAAAATACCCCACATTTCTCTATACACACACACACACACACACACACACACACACACACACACACCAAACAGGCCCAGATTTTACAGTTGAGTTAAATAAAACCATCTACAAACAGATAATCTTGTCTTAATATCAATGGTTCTAAAGAGAAGATAAAGGGGGAAATTCCTCTTATCTGTTAGGAATTATAAATGGCTATTTATAACTGAGAGCCAACAAGGGAGATTTAAATACATAAATGTTTTGGTTGGTTTGTTTTCACATAATGAGAAGTCCAGAAGCAGGTGATGGTTGCTATTGGTTTAATGGCTCTATTAGTTTCCTATTGCCCCTGATACATATTACCACAAACTGGGAGGTTTAAAGTAACAAAACTGTGTTTTCTTATAGCTCTAGAGGTCCCAAGTTTGAAATGAGTTACCTTTTACAGATTCTAAAGCTCCCTGTGGTACACTGCTGTGGAAAACAGTTGGGTTCCTCAAAAAATTAAAAATAGAATTATCAAAGGATATAGCAACTCCATTTCTGGGTATCCACCCAAAAGGATTGAAAGCAGGATATCAACGCGATATTTTACAGCCATGTTCACAGCTGCATTATTCACAGTAGCTAGCTTGAAAAGTGGAAGCAACACAGGTATACATCTGAAGATAAATGGATGAGCAAATATGAAATAGACATGCTTAGAATATTATTTAGACTTAAAAAGATGAAAATTCTGATATATGGTACAACATGGATAAATTTGGGGGCCATCATGCTAACTGAACTAAGCCAGCCACAAAAAGACAAGTACAGTATGAACTCTACTTATATGAAGTACTTAGAAGAGTCAAAGTCATAGGTCAGAAAATACAATGGTCATTGTCATGTGCTGGGAGAAGGGGGGAACTGGGAATTAACTTTAACAGGCATAGAGTTTCAGTTTTACAAGATGAAAAGAGTTACGAAGATGGATGGGGGTGACAGTTACACAACATTATGAATGTATTTAATACCACTGAACTGTACACTTAAAATTATTAAGACAGTAAGTTTTATGCTATGTATATTTTACCACAAAAAAAATTACACACACACACACACACACAGACACACACACACAGACATGCATACCAGTTTAGCCATACAAGTGCCCTTCCCCTGACATTAAAAACAAGAGAGTCAGAAACAGAACAAAACTCTGCCTGCCATAAAACTCAGTATATGCCTTGAAGAGAGAAATCAACCTACTATTGCTTCCGTGTGACTCATTTCCCTCATGTTTCATTTAACTTGAGCATCTCATCACACTTAATGTGCCTAGAGAGTTGGAGTATCACTGCTCAAACAGGGCCCCTACACACAAGCATTCTGGTGACTGAATCTAAAGCAAGCTGTTGGATGAAGAACACAAACATATACTATAAGGTGGGTTAATATCTGTAATATAAAAAGCCATTTAAATTTAATATGAAAAAGATCAAGACCTCAAAAGAACAAATATAAATGTCAAAACCTTTGGAAAAATGTTCAAGTTCACTAAGAGATCATTCTACATTGGTAATGATAAAATAGATAAACACTACTGTTGGTAAAGCTGTTGGAGAAACAAATATTCGTGGCCGCTGTTTTAATAAGAGTTTAAGTCAGTACATTCATAAAACAACTTGTTAATATTAATCATAACTTTAAATGACCAATCCTGTTGAAACAGTGGTTTCACTTCTAGTTATATATCCTATGATAATAAATTGAAAATATGATCAGGAATAAGTAAGTCCATTAAGTGTTGGCTACATATTTAAAAGCTGGAAACAATCTGCCTACCAATGGAGACTGCCTAGAATAATAAAACTATGCAGATATAAAAGTAACAAAGGAGACTGGTATGTATTGACATAGAAAGATGTCCACAACATAAAACAAAGTTTAAAAAAATTTTTGTCTTTATTTTCAAATAAGTTTTATTCATCTTTCTAATTATAAAGATAATTCTGAATTCACATCAATGTGTGTAAAACAGAAAAGCTAAAATGAAAAAAAAAAATCATCCTGAATACTTTTAGCAAACAACCTTCCTAAGTCACTAAGAAGATTTTTAGTCTAAGTCATGCAAACATTACTCCAAATTCAATTAAGACAATAGCCTTTAGTACAAAATTTCTATCATTTTAACTGAAAGATGTCTTTTGAATTCTCATGTGGGGATCAATACACTATGGAAAACACTGAAAGTTGGTTCTAAAGAAGTTTTATTTCAAAGTTTCTAAAATTCAAAGCAATTAACTCCAGGAAGAAATTTTAAACAATAAAGCAATGTATAAATGAGCAAGCATAGCTCACAGCTTACAGTATCAAACGATTCAGTGACCACCCAAGTACATAACAGCTCAAAAGGAAGAAATGGGTTTTCTACAACACCTTATGAAAAAAATTTAAATATCTGACCACACACATTCCCAATCCGTGTAGTTATAGAGGAGTGAAAATAACAGGAAAAATGATATAAAAATGAAGAAAAAGTATAAATTATGCCAAATGGTAAAGTGATCTGATTGACAGCATTCAAAACACTGACTACAGTAAAAGCTAGTAAAAAGGAAATCAGCATTATAGGGAAGAAATACAGAAACTTTTGTCTAATAGTTAATTTATTCTATTAATTTAAAACACTAAAAATACATAAGCATTTAAATTTGGACCATAAAGTATAGGCTATTTTAAAATAAAAACTAAATGTTACTCTATTCTAGACATTTTTGAATATGCAGAAAACCACATTTGTGAGAACATAAGGGAAGTCAATAGAATCTGTTTACAAAACTGAATATACGTCAAATGTTTCACATAAAAAACTTATACAATCCTTACTTCAAGGTACCAAATTCATACGTAACTGTTTACAAAGTTAACAGCCATCATATAATATAGGTAGATTGCCAAACTAACAAAGCTCCGGTTAATCTAAGAAACCTCAAAACAAGACCGTTATTAAAAATCACACTAGTAGTTTCTGACATCTCGACTCGAAAATATTACTCTTTCATTCATAATATGAATTGGTGGGGAACATTATAGATTATAAAATGTCTGCATTATAATTGAGATACTTTTATTAGTGTAGAAAGCACAGATAAATAATCTACAGATTAATTACAACACTTTGATGTATTCTCAAGGTTAAAAAAAGTATGGCAAACAGCACTTACTTATTCTTATTTTAAAGCTAGAACAGTACAATCAGACATTCTTACAGTATTTTATTACAGTCCAAAAATATTTTTGTTAATTCTCACAAAGCACAAAGTATCTCATTTGTATAAGAAAGTGTTTTAATGTTCTCATGCCACTAAAATATAGAATGTCTTTAGTATATATACTACATTTACATTTACCTCAAAAACCTAATCTTATGTTTAAAAACAATAAATGAAGGAATTTGTCCTTTAAGACTGGCTAAAGAAATTTCATAAAAAATAAAGGAAATGAACAAGAAGGAATTTCGGTCTACAAGTAATGAAAAAATAAGAAAAAACACAAAAAACAGAAATATGGGTACACACAATAGACTATTACTCCCCCAAGTTTTATGAACCATATTTGATGATTAGAATAAAAACCATTAATACTACCTGATATTAACATAATGATATTTTAAAAGAGGGAATAAAGGTACCTAAATAGAAATAAGGTTTCTACACTTGAAGTGAAAAAAGGTTCATATTAATAAAGATAGCTCAGATATGTATATTGAATACTGAAAGAAACCACTATGAAAATTATATAAAATATACTCAAAAACGCTATAAAAAGTCAAGATAGAATCTTAAAATTTTTGTGAAGTATCCACAAGAAGGCAAAAGGAAAGAGAAATAGAGAAATGAGAAATGGAAAAAATAACAAAAACAAAAAATAAAATTAAGTGACAAGCTATAACATAATAATTAACTTAAATGAAAATGGTAAAAATTCACCAATTAAAATGGCACAATATGGCAGAGTGGATAAAAACCATGAAAGTAATTCTTCGAAAGAAAAAAACCTTGAAAAAGACACATCACGTAAGTATTAATCAACAAGGGCAGGGGGGTTTTATTCATATCAGAAAAGTAGACTTCAGAGCAAAGAAAATTACTAGAAACAAAGAAAGACATTACACAATGATAAAAGGATCTATCCACTGAAAAGACGTAACAATTCTACAAATGGTCACACACCAGAAAACTATATTCTCAAAATACATAAAGCAAAAATAGATATAGGTGGAAAGAGCAACAAATCCACAATTATGATTGAGGACTCAACAACTGCTTGTCAACAACTGATATAAGTATTTGCCAGAAAATTATCAAGGATATAGAAAATCTGAACAACACAACCATCAGGATCAAACTGAAACGTATGCCACCCAACAATAGTGCCCATGGAACACTCATTAAAACAGACTATATCCTATGCCAAAAATAAATCGCAACATATTTAAAAGAACTGAAATCATACAGGTCATGTCATTTAATCATAATGAAATCAAACCAGCATTCAATAATAGAAAGGCAATGAGAAAATCTCTGAAAACTTAAATAGCATACTTCTAAATAATCCACAGGTCAAAGAAGAAGTCACAAAGAAAATTTTAAAATATATAAAAAAATATAAAATAAAAATACAACACAGCAAAATGTTTGACGCAGTTAAAGCAGTGTAAAGAAATTGACAGCATTATACACATTATTAGGAAAAAAGCATGTTCTCGAATAATCTAAGTTCTTATCTCAAAAAATTAGGAAAAAAGGAAATAAACTCAAAGCAGGCAAAAAGAAGAAAGTAATAAAGAAATAAAATTGAAAATAAAAGAATATTAATAAGAGCTGGTTCTTAAGGGAAAAATGCATAAAACTGATAAACCTCTAGGAAGACTGCCAAAATAGATAAAAAATAAATCAAAAACTTTTGAAAGGAAAAAGAGGACATTACTACAAGTCATACAACCTGTAAAAGGATAATAAGAGAATACCACTAAAAACTTTATGCTTATAACTTGGACAATTTAGAAGAAAAGGCCTGACTCCTTAAAAACCAAACACTACCACAACTTAACCAAGATGAAATAGATAATGAACTTTCTTCAATTCAATATAATGAATTGTTTTATAACAATTAAAGAAATTGAATTTGTAATTTAAAAGCTGTCCTCCCTCATTCTCCAAAAAAATCTCCAAGGCCTAACTGGTTACAGTGGAAAATTACAGCAAACGTGTGAAAAACAAGTAAATTTCAATTTTAACAATCTGTACAAGAAAAAAAAAAGAGGGAATGATTCTCATTTTAGAAGATTGATATTATCCTGCTATTAAAACCAGACTAAGATAATACAATAAAAAAGATAACTATATAGATCATTTTCCCTAATGAATGTAGATGTAAAAAAAAACCCAAAAAACAAAATATTAGTAAATCATATCCAACTATGTATATAAACAATTATACACCATGATTAAGTGGGAGTTATTCCAAATATGTATGGGTTGTTCAACATTCAAAAAACAAAAAAATCAATGTAATCCATCATATCAACAGACCAAAGAAGAAAAATAATATATCAATTGAGGCATAAAAAACATTTGACAAAATCCTACACATCATTTCACGATTAAAAATGCTCAGCAACTTAGGAATAGAGAGAAACTTCTTTAACATGATAAAAAGAGTACCTACAAAAGAATCTTAAGCTAACATTGTACCTAATGGTGCAAGTCTAAATGCTTTCTCCCTAGGACTGGGAACAAGGCAAAGATGACCGCTCTCATCACTCTTATTCAACATACTACGGGAAGTTCTAACTATTGCAATAAAGCAGGAAAAAGAAACAAATGTAGATTAAAAAGGGAAAAAATACATGCCCTGACTTGCAAACAATATTATTTTCTACATTAAAGAATCCCAACTAACCTACCAAAAAAACCTCCTAGAACTAATAAATACATTCAGTAAGGTTAGAGGATACAAGATCAACACACAAAAATCAAACTACTAAATAATAATAAAGAACATGTAGAAATATAAATTAAAATACTCCAAATTATAATAATCACTCCAAAGAAAATGAAATACTTAGATGGAAACTTAACAAAACAAGAAAAGCAACTGTATACTAAAAAGCATGAAATGTTGATGAACAAAACTAAGGAAGGCCTAAATAAACATATTGTGTTCACTGGTTGAAACGACTCAAAATAATAAAGATGTCAATTATCCCAAAACTGTTTTACAGGTTTAATGCAATACCTTTCAAAATCAAAGCAAGGTTATTTGTAGATATAGGGACTGTTACCCATATTGTAACACTGGAGTACACAAAACAATCTTAAAGAAGATAAAAATTGTGAGCAGACTCACTCTACATGATATTAATGGCTATACATAGCTACAGTAAACAAGACAGTGTGGTATTGGTGGGTGGACAGACACACAGATAAATGGAATCTAATACAGAACCCAGATATAGACACAAATATAAATGGCCTACTGATTTTTTGACACACTTACAAATGCAATTCAATACAATGGGAAAAGTAAAGCCTTTTCCACAATTGGTAATGGTGAATTTGGACATGATAGGCAAAAAACTAGACCTCAACCTAAACCTCACACCTTATACAAAAATTAGCTACAATTAATGATTGGATTAAATGTAAAACATAAACATTTTAGGAAAAAAAAAAAACAGGAGAAAATCTTCAGGACCTAGGCCTAGGCTTAACACCAAACACACCATCCACAAAAAGAAATCTGATACATTTTACCTCATTAAATTAAATATTTTGCTCTATAAAAGACCCTATCAAAGGAATGAAAAAAACATGTACAAAAATATGGGAGAAAAATTTTTGTAAACCACATATCTAACAAAGGACTGATACGTACATCTATAAAGAACTCTCAAAGTCCAACAGTAAAACAACAAATAATCCAGATAGAAAATACCAAAAGGTATGAATGGACACTTCACAGAAGAGACATACAGATGGAAAATCAGCACATGAAAAGATGTTCAACACATTAGCCATTAGGAATACACAAATGAAAACCTCGATAATCACTATGTGCCTATTAGAACAGCTAAAATAAAAAAATTAAAAATTAGAAAAACAGTGGCAATACCAAAGGCTGGTACATTGTTGGTAATAATGTAAAATAGTACAGATACTCTGAAAATGGTTTGGCAGTTTCTTAAAAAACTAATAAGCAATTCCCATATGACCTAGCAATTATGCTCTTGTGAATTTACTCTAGATAAATTACAACTAATGTTTACAAAAAAATCCTGTCTACTAATGTTCACAGAAGCTTTATTCGAAATAGCTGTAAAAAACCCAGACGTCCTTCACTAGGTGAATATTGAACTGCCACACCATGGAATACTCCTCAGCAATACGGATATTATGAACTGACACATGCAACAACTTGAATGAATCGCTATGGAATTACGCTGCATGAAGCCAACACCAAAAAATTACATATTGCAGAAATCCATAACTTACTTCGAATGGAAAAACTGTAGCAATAACAGATTCCTAGCTGCCAGGAGATAAGGATAGGGGTGGCAGACATGGGAGTAAGTTACAAAAAGGCAACACAATCATGTTGTAATGGAACTATTCTGTATTTTGAGTGTAGCAACAGATACATGGAACTACATGTGAGAAAAATACAGGAAAGGCCACAACTGAGTACAAGTAAAACTGTAAAAAATCTCAATAAAATCAATGGATTTTAGCAGTCAATATCCTAATTATGATAGTATACTACACATTTTAGTATACTACATTTTTTCATGATGTAGCCACTGGGGAAAACTGGGTAAAATATAAATAGCAACTCTCTGTATTATTTTTTACAACTGCAATTATTACTATTTGATCCTGAAATTATCTCAAAAGTTTAATGAAAATAACACAAACCAGAATGATACAATATACTATTATAAAAGCCTAATAGGGTCTGATTCATTAAATTCATATGACGACTAGCAATTCCAATCAGAATATTAGAATCATAAAATTAGAACACGAATTATGTATACTGCTTAAGTTTTTTCTTAATTAAACCATGCCATATAAAGCTCATAATTTACATTAAGTAAATGATTTACAATTAAAGTTTTTCTTAATTTGGTATTGTAGTTCTTCAATTTATCTTACCTTCATAACAGATAAATTAAAGCAAATTGAAGGCTATATCAAATTCCAGCAAATTGTGAATAAATGGAATCTAAAATAAACAAATATTTTAAACTTAACTTTAAGGATGCATTTACTGTAACTATCACACAAATACATTAATATAATCAAATTTAGAAATCTATTGAAGAACTTATTATGAAGCTCAAAAATTCTAAGTTTATTTTAAATTTCTTATTCAAAAACATTACTATAACTTTAATAATGTTCAATTATAAGTTACAATCTTATAAATATGATAGAAATACTTGTAAAGATTAATTATGAATAAATAATAAATTATGCCTAAGTATCTGAGTCAAAATATATACTATATACACATATTCAATTTAGGATATATAACTGACAATCTACCAAAAACAAGTTTTTTGAACCACGTTCTACAAAGAATCACAGGTAGTAGTATATTTTTAGTTAGAATTTATTTACAGGATTCGAAGTCAACCATAACATATTGTTATATAAAATGCAAATACGGCATCTTAAAATTAATCAACATCATTCTTACCATCTACTATTTCTGAGGCTTTTCTGTTTCCATTGTACAGTTGCACAGAACTTTATGGTTTGAATAGAACAAACGATGACATGCTAAAAGAATGTTTCTCCCTGTGTGGTTCTGCCACCACCCACATACACAGATCACTACTGACACTTCACACTTTCATGCCATATACCATCTTAGTGTCAATCTCAAGAAACTTAAATCTCTGTATGTTATCATCATTTGACAAAAGGACAGAGATACAATAATTAATTTAAAACTATACCAAACAGATCTTATAGAGCATTAATAAAGGTAAGAGTTTCTTATTATAATGTCTACCATTAACATTACAATACATTTTGAATGAGGGAACAGCAAAAAATTACTTAAAATTATACATTGTTTTAAACACATACAACTTCCCACCTATTTAGTTTATTATTAAAAATTTTTTTTAAATCCCCACTGTGAGAAGGGATTTTTATGTTCTTTACTTACAAGGCCAAAAGATCATTTAGGCAAAAAGAGCTATGCCATTTAACATACATTTTATGGAATTTCTTATATGCCTTAATTTTCAAGATTCAAGGTCAACACAAAAGCATACAGATAGCTATTCTATCATATTGTCAATATTGATCCCAGCTGTGATCTCTAAATTCATTACCATTTATTAAAATTAAGACTTAGAAATGTTTTGATGCATTTCACATATAGAGAGAGATTAGCTGGTTGGAATGTGCCACTCTGTTTCTCTCTTTTCCTCTTCCTTATCACTGAATAGGAGGTTATCTATAGTATATATATTTTTCAACCCTGAAAATATCTTGAAAGTTTGTCTCAAGCCTTTCATTAAAAATTTATAATAAAACTATCCACTTTTTCATAGAAATTGTTATAGAATTCAAAATACAACTTCAGTATATTTCATTCTCGTCACACTATTAAATATGTATGAAAACCTAACTATACCCACAATTCAGACATATTCCCAAAAGACACACAAACACGCAGCCTTCCTCTCCCTCTTTCCAAATGGTATAGAGGTTTATCAGTAAAACTAAAATACACAGCTAAAACATTCCCTGTTCTACATAACAAGTAACTAAGAAGAAGTCAATTGGTTAGCACAACTGGGGAGGGAGCAGAAATTAACCTGAACACTGTCATCCTCACAAGACTTCAATATTCCCATGGGAGCTTCAGATATGTGAAAGTACGAGATTTACTGAGCACTTACAATGTACAAAGCACTGTGCCCCTTACATGTATTAACTAATTTTATCCTCGCAATAACCCTACACAGTATTTCTACAATTTCACAACAGGTATATCAAATCCAGGAAATCATGATATATTTGAGATGAGTGCATTAAAACTATAAATTTTGTTTCAGAAAAATAATTCTTATTTTAAGGCAGCTAAATTGTTTTAAGTAGTTTTCTGCCAATATTGGGTATGCACTTAAATGCTATACTCTATTCATCTATGTATCTACCTATCTGTCATCTAAAACACCTTGTTTACGCAAATAGAGGGAAAAATAAAAAAATTTTAAGTCTCCATAATGACTGCATGTGCTCATAAAATAGGCTTACTAAATTTTCAAATTGTTCATCTCTCGAATGATTTTTAATTTATGAAATGAAAGAATACTGAAAATACTCTCTACTTACACTGACACTACCATCAAGCCTATTTAATTAACTGAAAAGGAAACAGTGAAAAGAAAATTTCTATTAGAAGTAGAGTAATCCGAGGACCAAGGACAGTTCTATATTCTCTCTCCATATAGTGACTCCCAAAAGTCAAGTTCTTGTACCATAAAAGTATGTTCATAGTGTAATTACATTTAAAAAGCAATGTAATGAAATCATTGATGGAGACTACAAAGATGTCTTTATAACAGAATTTCTAGAATTAAAAGTTACGAAAAATTATTTGTAGTAGATATCCTATGGAAAACAATCTGTCTTCTCAGAAGTTCAGTATTTATAATGTTAATTAATGAATGTGATGAATTCCTTAACCCTATGAACTTTGCAAGATAATCCGTCACAATTGTGTTTATTTAACTCAATTCTAGATCTCAGCTTTAAAAATACATAAATGATTTTAAGATACGGCTCATAAAAAAATAAAATTCATGCAATTTCAATAATTAGCTTTGCCTGCTAGTTTTAGACTGGTTACAAGACTCCCAAGTAAATTAGTATTTATACTTGGGGTCATTTTCCATTTTATGGTTCAGATTTGAAACATATATTAGGTAAGAGAAAGACGGACCGACACCTGTTGTATTCCCAGATCACAACTGGTTTTTCAGACACATGGGATACCCAGAGCCACCTGGCAGCTTTATGCAATGAACAATAAGAAACAAAGAAAAGAAATAAGGACAAAAACTTGGGTATTGGCTCCTTCACTGAGCAATTCAACAGTAACTATTCCTCAATTTAACATTAAGTCTGCCAGGACAAATTAAAAAAAAAAAAAAAATGAAGTCATAAAGCACTTTAGGGTAATGTAGCTAATGTTTTCAGACAGGATGGTGGGGAGTTGGCGGGAGTGATAAATACCATATATACCAAAAAATAAAAACATCTTTTATATGTTACTTTTTCCAAAATAAGAAAGATGGGGAAGAAAAATTAAAGCAAATCAAAGTATCTACTCTCAAAGTACATAAGCCTTTGACAATCTGAAAATATACAATTTGAAAAAAACAAAAACAAAACAATAAAAGGATTGCCATGGCAAAAGCATATACAAAGGAGCAACCTCTACAACTAAATTATCTTCCAGCTCATCATCAAGTAAAATCAGTTAAGTCAAGTCAAGAGTTTTCTTTTATTATTTTCTGCCTTCCTTCTGTGATGTTTAATATTTTGTGTCAATTGGACTGTGCCAGGGAGTGCCAGATATTTAGTTAAACTTTATTCTGGGTGTTTCTGTGGGGGTGTTGTTGGATGAGATTAACATTTAAAGGAGTAGACTGAAAAGAGCAGACTGCCCTCCATAATGTGGGTGAAAGCCTGAGTGGAACAAAAGGCAGACCCTCCAGCAAGTAAAGGAGAATTCTCCCACCTGATAATCTCACACACAGGCTCTTCCTGCTAAGAGCTTCAAACTGAAACATCAGCTGGTCCCGATTCTACAGCAGCTTCTAGCCTTGCTTGCCAGCCTCCATAATCGCATGAGCCAATTCCTTATAATAACCCTGATTAAACTCTTCCAAAAATAAATTTGTTATTATTAATTCATTAACAGGATTACTGAGTTTATGACACTATGAGAAGAAATTTTACTTATTTTTAATTTTTAATTATTTCAATAGTCATTTTCAGCAAAGTAATTTTTTAAATGAACTTCTTGGGACTTTGTATGTATATCAGCAGGAACTAAAAAAAGGCTTTAAACTTATTTCTCCTAGGAGAACTATAAATCAACTTACGCTGAAAGAAGTTTTCTGATATAGCTGGATTTTTCATTCTAAGAGATGACACTGCCTCCTTAGCATGTAGTCCATAGAATGAGATATAATAAATATGAGCCATGCATTCTGCTATACCGAAATACCACAACAAAATTACAATATTTGACTTGTACAGACCACTGTTCCAGACACAGATGGTGTTCTAAAAACTTTAGATGTATTACGTCATTTCATCTCCCCAAACAGCCTCCTCTGTTGATAAATTCTCAGCCACATTTTGAATATAAGAAAACTGAGTCCCAAACACCTCAACTATTCAAAGAACACACAACTAGTAAGTGGCTAACCCTCCATCCAAATCCCAGATTGACTCTAAACCCACATCCTTCACCACTACACTACACCAACAGCTACTCTAAAAGGAAATGGTTTAACTTCTAGTAGTAAATCTTTCAGAACAGTTTGACTGAAATTATAAATTACATTCAAAATAGCTACCCTTTGGGGTGGCTGGTTAGCTCAGTTGGTTAGAGCGTGGTGCTGATAACACCAAGGTTGCTGGTTCGATCTCTGCATGGACCACTGTGAGCTGCGCCCTCCTTAAAAAAAAAAAAAAAAAAAAAAAAAAAAAAAAGCTACCCTTTATAGTGATACTCAGACACATTACTAAACACACACACACATACACAATCTCAAATTCTTATTGTTCAAAAAAAGTTGAGCAGTCTTTGAAAGATATTCACTACATATGCACCAAATTTTAAATCAGCTATGACGTTATAACTAGTATTCTTTTTTAAAAGTTATAAAAAGCCTACAGTTTTTCTTTTAAAATGTTACCTATGTATATTCAACTCTTACACAAAATACATTACTGAGTAAACAGTGATGTTTTGTGCAATTATTTAAAATTCTTTAATCCTTCGGTAAGCCACATGAACACTGTTGAATAAAAGCAGGTATAAGACTTCAAGTTTCTAATTACTAATTGGAATGAATAAATACTTATTTTCACATTTAAAAATTACTGAGATATTTTTAATCTTTGGTGGAAATATTATATATTATTTTCTCCATTTATCCAACTTAATCACTATCCCTGCAGCATAACAACTTAAAATTATTATACTTGAAGACTTTTAAAGTATAAACAAATGATATCAAGTTACTACCCTTATACCTAATTTATAATTTTCTTCATTTAAATAAGTTTTCCAAGGAGATCTCTCCTGATTGGAGGCTCCTCTAGGGTGCAATGGATTTGTACAAAAAGGAATAGTCTCATGTTCTTAAAACCCCTAGAAATAGTTCAATGATACAAAGCCCTTCTTAAGAAAATATAACCACCAAATAAACCAGACATCTTGCCAAAATCTGTCCTACCCTCCCCAATGTAAAAATATCTCCCTTGGGAATTTTTTTCAAATTTAAGAAAAAGGGCACAGAAATTAGATTAGAAAGCAAGGGGAACAAATTAAAATTAACCCTGGGAAGAAAACCCGAAACAGATCACCAAATTATGATCACAAAATTATGAATAGAATGTTGAAAACTTCTGTTAAAGAGGGAAAATAATATATATAGTTCAAACAGATTTTTCTGAGTCAATGTAAAATTTTTAATGAGGCTACATTTCAAACTAAATAGTTAAAAATTAAAAAATTTCCTCATAGTTATTAATAACTGCAACATTTTAAAAGTTTAAATTATTGGTAAAGGGCAAACTGCATCACATCCTCTCTATGCAGATGTCTTCTTTTTCACCAAAAGTGCCAAAATCCAGAATAAATTATCTTCTGAAACATGGGAGGCTCAAGTAGCATCACTGAGAAACAAGTTTGTAGATACTAATCCAAATACTCTGAAGGGAAAAGAGTAACTTCTTAGAAGCAGCAATTTATTTTTAATTTTTGAGGAATGACCTCACAATTTTCGATATCACAGCACTATTTTACATTCCTACCAGCAATGCATATAAGCATTCTACATCCTCGCCAAGACGTGTTATTTTGTGTTTTGGATAACACCCATTCTAGTGGCTGTGAAGAGGCGATATCTCATTGTGGTTTTGATTTGTACTTCTCTGATGATTAGTGATGTTGAGCACCTTTCCATAGTCTTAATAACCATCGGTATATTTTCTTGAGAGAAATGTCTATTCAAGCCTATGCTCATTTTTTAATTGGGTTGTGCATATCTTGCTGAGTTGTAGAAACTCTTGACATATTCTGGATAGTAACTCCGTATCATATATATGATTTGCAAATATTTTCTCCCATTCTGTAGATTGCTTTCCCATTCTGTAGATTGTTTTGATAGTGTCCCTTGGTGCTCAAAAATTTTTAATTTTGATGAAGTCAAATTTATGTGTGTTTTTTTTGTTGTTACCTCTGCTTTTCGTGTCACACCCAAGAAATCATTATCAAGTTCAATGTCATAAAGGTTTTTCCCTACGTTAAGAGTTTTATGATTTTAGCTCTTAAATTTAGGTCTTTGATCAATACAAGTGAACTTATTAACACAATCATTCACAAGTAGGAAACTATCATTAACTTCCAAACTAATGAGTAGTTTTTATATTAATCTAAACTATAAAGTAATTTACATTGAAACCCTCATTTGCTATATAGCATAAAGTTTTACATTGTGAGACCAAGGCTGAAAAAAAGAAAAGAAAAAAAGATATTAATCTATTAACCGTTTACAAAACAATAAAGTGAAGGTTCAAGCAAGAATACATGTCCTGACAAAATGTACGCTTCTCGTCAACTGCCAATCTATACGGTGCGTTGGCTCCAAATCGCCTTCCTATATGGGAGGTCTAGAAGCACGGTACTCAAATTGGAACTCCTTTTGAATATGAGTGTGATAACTAAGATACAGTAAGACACATCTTCAAGATGTAACATTCAACAAAAACGTAAACTTTTCTGTTTGAGAAATTTCACAAAAACATTTAAAAAAGAAAACTATTTCATCACCAAGCAAAGGGCAATGTTTTAAAGTGACAAGTTAAAATGAAAATATTATCTAAATAAAATTTTTTCTCATATATATCTAAGATGAGAACAGGAAATATACTATAACTTTGCAACTAAGTTAAAATTACCATGTCTGTGGTTAATTTTTTTCCCAAATTATGAAAGGTACTTACTCTTAAGAATAAAAAAATCATATTTACTTTAACTCCCACCAGGATGTATAAATAAACAGTAATGCAGATTTAAAATAAAAAAACACGATACTATTATTTCCGATGAAACCAAGACACTGTTTTGGGATTTCAGCCTCCACCAACACATGGTTTGGGAAAGAAATGTGTTATAGTGAAAAGAATAAACAGTCATAGATGTAGGTTCCTTTCCTAACTCTGTCTCTACTAATTCTCTTTAATTTGAAAGGAATAAAATGTGATGATCTCCAAAGGCCCCACCAATTCTAATTATCTATGATTCTTTTAAACAAACAATGAGTAACACTTCCAGATTTCCAAGACTATACTGTCTAGGGAATGAATGTATAGCATTTTTGTTTGTTTGTTTCATTCATTCAGTTACCCAATCAATCAATAAGTATTTAATAAATTTCTACTGTGTGCCAAGTACTGTACTAAACACTAGAGATTACATTCAAAGACATACAAAGTTTCTGCCCTAAGGGAGCTTATATTCTAGTGGAGAAGATATTAACTAAACAATAGGACAAAAAAAACCCAAAAAACATGTCACTAAATATTATTCCATATAATAACTGCTATGAAGAAAAATAAAAGGATATGAGAATAGAGTTGTCAGAGGAGGGGAGGATGTTTCAGATGGTCTGAGGTAGAAAAGTGATTGTTACGTTTAAGAAACAGTAAGAAAATGTGTCTAGAATGGTACAAGCACAGACGAGATACGCAGGAGAGAAAACTAGGACCACCTCATGCAGGATATTTTAATTAGTCTGAGTAGGATAGGAAGCCACTAAAATGTTTTTTAGCATAGGAATGATAAAGAATGGTTTACATTTTCTAAGTAAAATATGACTACTCCTCATAAAACAGTTTGAGGGAGATAAGCATATTTTTAAATTAACAAATACGTAGCACTGTTCTAAGAATATTATAAATATTAGTTCTTTATTCTCATGGCAACTCTGTAAGTACTACATTCCTATTCTGAAGTGAGGAAACAGAGACATACAGAGGTTAAACAACATGCCAACGATCACACAACTAGAATACTGTAAAGCTAGAATTTTAACCTAAGTAGTTTGGCTTCCTTGTCTAGGATCTTAACCACTATCCTCTGCTGAATCTTAAAAGAAGTGGAAATATTTATAAATAGAAACTCCCTGAGTTAGGGAATGGTAGCCTGATTTAAGCATATCTTGAAGATATAAGTGAAAAGACTTGCTGATAAAATAGATGTAGAATATAAGGAAAAGAGAACAATTAAGAATTATGCTAATGAGTCTGCCATCAAACTAAGATTTTTCAAAAAGCGGAAAATAAAAAGAATTATTTGGTAGAGAGAATCAAAGATGTCGTTTTAAACTATTAAACATCCAAATGAAGATGTCAAGTAGGCAGCTGGATGTAACAGTCTGGAAAACAGGAAAAAAGTGTGAACTAAAGATAGGAATTTGTCATCAGCATATCAATGGTATTTAAAGCCATTTGAATGGATGAGATAATCTAAAGAAAGATTATAGATAACTTACATTATAGACAGCCTTGACAAAGATTCTAGACAAAGGTAAAGATCAGGGAAATTATTTCCTTATATAATTAGTGTGCAAGCACTGAGATACACATTTGAAAATCTGAAATTCCATTTTTAAAAACACACAGAGGAATATTTTTATTTCAGTACATTTTTGTGATTCACGTGTACGTTCCCAGAAAAATTAGTTCTATAAAACTATACAGAACGTTGGAAGAGAACAGACATAAAGTCAGACACAGGCTCTGAGCTGGATCTAATGTGATTATTTTAATGCTAATGTAAAAAAATTACAGAGCACCACGAGAAAAAGAAAAAGTCATGGGTTTCATGCAACCTTTATTAGCAACCTCCCCCCCAAATATCTAGATATTATGCATAATGCTATTAGCCCTCTGCTTACAGTTTAAATTGTCAGTGATGAAAACAGTCCCAAGCCTGAGAACTAACAGTGCTTATTGAGAGTAGGAACCCGAGGGATGGAGAGTGCTAAGAGGGGTTTTACCCAGAGCCTGTAACCATGGCTCAGAATAGACAACCTGGTAACTGCTCCCAGAAGAAGTTTTCTGATTCCTTTTATTACTTTCCTGGGCACTGTGGTCCAGTGGTGCAATCCAATTAAAACCACATCTTAAAATAAAAATCTAGTAACAACCTCAACTCCTGGTTAATCCCCAAACATCTCTTTTTACTTCATTTATGGGTACAAAAAGACAAATTTCCTCTGCATCCTTTAAAGAAGATGGAAGCATCAAAAAGAAAGGCTTAACCCACTTCAACCAAAGTGACAGAGGCAGGTTAAAAGTGAAAGGATAAAGAAAAGACATAACATGCAACATTACTCAAAAAGAAGGAGTGATTAAATTAATATCATACAAAGTAGACTTCAAAAGAAGAAAAATTACAAGGAATAAAGAAGAATATTACTTCACGACAAAGACACAATTTTAAATGTGTATGCACCTAGCAACAGAGCATCAAAACACATAAGGCAAATACTGATTGAACTGATAGGAGAAATAGACAAATCTGTATGTACAGATGGACAATTCAAGATACTTACTACAAATGATTAATAAAACAAGTTGACAGAAGTCAGCTGGATGTCTATGACCTGAACAACACCATGAAACAACTTAACCTAAAAGACCATTAGAGAACACCAAACTCAACGGTGAAATAAACATTTTTTTCAAGTGCACAGGGAAATTCACCCATACAGATCACATTCAAGGTCATAAAACAAATCTTAAAAGATATAAAATTGAAACCTTACAAGGTATGTTCTCTGATAAATGAAACCAAAAATCAATAAAAGAAAGGTAACTAGAAAATCTTCCCAAATAGACATTATAAAACACACTTCTAAACAATCCATGGGTCAAATAGGATGTCTTAATAAAATTAAGAAACATTTTTCACTAAATTAAAATGTAAATACAACAAATTAAAGTTTGTGTGATACACCTGAAGTAGTAACAGAGGGAAATGTATAGCATTAAATGCACATATTAGCAAATGTATTAAATCAATAATCTAAACATTCCATCAAAAGAAATGAGAAGTAAACCAAAAGTAAACCAAAAGTAAAAAATAAAGAGCAGAAATCAGTGAAATCAAAAACAGAAAAGCAATAGAGAAAAAGCAATGAAACCAAAACCTGTCCTTGAAAAGATCAATAAAATTGATAATGCTCTAGCCAGTTCAAGCAAGAAGAAATCCAACAACTATCAGAAGAGACACTGAATAGATAATAAAGGAATACTACAAACAAATCCGATGACTACAACTTTGACAAATTAGAAGAAATGAACTGTTTCCTTAAAACACACACACTAGCAAAACTCACTCAACAGACAGCTGGAATAGTCCTCTATCGTGCAGGAAAGAGTTAACATAGCAGGCTTGCTGCTAGTATCATTGGGAGGGCCTGATTTTGGAGCTGGCCTTTGGCTAATATATCAGAATTTTGCTTTTGAGGTGATACCCACATAGCAAGGTAGTTTTGCATGCTTGGGGCACTGAGCCCTGCTACACCAGCTTGCACAGACTGTCTGTATAAATATAGACTGTCTGTATAAATGCTTGGAGTCTGGAAGTTAGGTAGTTATGGCTAATCACTCAAGCACAGGGTGCATCTACATGACCAGCACTCAGTAAGAATTCTGAACTTTGAGTCTTCAACAGGCTTCCCTGGGTAGAAACATGGCATGTGCATTACTGTAATTCACTGCTGGAAGCGTACATTCTTTGTGCCCACTGCTCTCAGTAGGGAGAACTTCGTGGATGCTTCCCGATTCTCATTTCCCCTTGCTGATCTGTAACAAATCATAGTTGTGAGTGCAACTATATGCTGAGTGCTATGAGTCCTAGTGAATCACTGAGTGTAGGTGGTCATTGAAACCCTGGAATACATATAGCTGTTAAAGATACTACATGTATACTTTAAAATCTTACCCAAAAAAGGAAATTCCAGGCTCATATGGTTTTATTGGTGAACTCTACCCAACATTTAAGGAAGACATAGCACCAAATCTACACAACTTCTCCCAAACAACAGAAGAGAAGAAACACTTTCCAATTCATTTATGGGGTCAGCATTACCCTGATACCAAACCAGAAAAGAATAGCATGAAAGATAAAATTACCGATCAGTATCCCTCATAAACATAGATAAAAAATCCTCAAGAAAATATCAGCAATTTTAATCCAGCAACATTTAAAAAGAATAGTACATCACAATTAAGTATGATTTACCCCAGGAATACAAGGTTAATTCAACTTTTAAATATCAATAAACATAAGCCACCATATTAACAACTAAGGAAAAAAGATCATTGTCTTTATCAGCTGATTAAAAAAAAATTAACAAAATTTAACACTATTTCATAATAAAAACTCTTAGCAATCTAAAAATGGAAAGAGAATTCAATTAAATAAAGCACATACTTGTATGCAAAAAACCTATAGCTAACATCACATTTCATGGTGAAAGCTAATGCTATCCACATAAAACTGGGAACAAGGCAAAATGTCTCTTCTCATCACTCATATTCAACACTGTACAAGAAATCCTAGCAAATACAATAAAACTAAAGCGTGAAGGGGGGGGGGGGGAAGAAGGGCATACAACTGAAAAATAAAACTGCCCAGATTTGCAAACAATTGTCTGCAAAGAAAATCCTAAGGTATCTTTATAAAAAAGCTCCTAAAATTAATATGTGAGTTTTATCAAAGTCACAGGATACATCTCCCCATACAAACATCAATCTGATTTCTACATACTAGCATTGGGCAACGGAAATTAAAACTTTTTCAACAGTACCATCTATAATATCTCCACAAAATATAAAATATATAGGAATAAATCTAACAAAACATGTGAAAAATGGGTACACTGAGAACGATAAAATGCTGAAGAACTGAAAAAAGAACTTAAAAAAAACCCTGAAGAGACCATGGTTATTGGATTGGAAGATTCGGTATAGTTAAAAAGTCAATTCTCCCCAAATTGTCTATAGATTTAAGGCCAAGCAATCAAAATCTCAGCATGAATTTTTATAGACATAGACAAGCCAATTCTAAATTTCATGCAGAAGGAAAAGGAAACTAGAACAGCCAAAACAATTTTGTAAAAGAACAAAGTTGGAGAACTCACCTTAAGAGATTTTCAGACTGATAAAGCTAAAGTAAATAAGACAGTATGGTAATGGAAAAAGACTAGATCAAAGATCAATGAAGCAGGAAAAACGGTCCAGAAATAAACCCACAAAAGTATGGTCAATTGATTATTCACAAAAGTGTCAAGTCAATTTAATGGAGAAATGACAGACTTGCCAACAAAAAGGGTTAAAACAACTGGACATCCATATGCAGGAAAAAAGTAAATCTTAATTAATATTTCACAACTTATTCATTCAAATCAGACTTAAAAGTAAAATAAGAAAACTATCAAACTCTTCGAAAATAGGGGAAAAAAGTTTGTGAACTTTGTTAACCAGAGTTCTTAGATACAATACCAAAGACACGATACATAAAAGGAAAAAAATAATAATAAATGGAACTTCACCAAAATTAAAAACTTTTGCTCTGCTAAAGATACTGTTGAAAGAATGAAAAGACAAGTTACAGACTCAGAGACATCAGATACAAGATTTCTGAAGGATTGATATCCAAAATATGTAATTAAACCCCACAACTCAAAAATAAGAAAATAATCCAGTAAACAAATGGGAAAAGAACATAACATTTACCAATGGCAAGGAAGCACCTGGAAAGATGCTCAGCCTCATTCAGCATTAGAAAAATGCAAAATAAAATCACAGTGATACACGACTTCCCACCTATTAGAATGGTAAAAATTTTAAAAAGGCTTGGCGTGCCCAGTACCAATGAGGAGGCACAGGAAGCTGCGTACACTGCTTATCGAAACGTAAAACCCAGGACAGCTACTTTGGAAAACAATTTGGCATTTCCTCCTAAAACTAAGAATATACTTACCATATGATCTGACAATTCTACTCTTAGGTATTTACCACTAAGAAACTATACAATATCCTTATAGCAATTAAGAAACGAGTTGACCAATAGTAGCTATTGTCTCCTAGTTGTAGGAAAAATTATTTAAATAACTAGTTTACTGACAAACATGCAAATATTCTTTTCTCATTCTCTGATTTTACTAACACATTCTTTAGAGATATTTATCTTCACTTATTATTGTTCCTTTATTTTAGTTTCTCCATATTTCCTTTTTCTCTATCATGTAAATAAAACTATACGCAAATAATCCATGCTCCATCTTAAAAAGGAAATGATATGTCTACTTTAATATGACATTTACCTCTGCTCCATCCTGAAAACTAAAGTGATAAAATACCAGTCTTTTACTTTAGTGAAAATACTAAAGTAATACAAAATGGACAAAGAAAAAGCGAAAGGAGATGACAGCAGACAAGAATGTTGTAACACTTTGGAAGCTAGAAAGGGGATAATAAAGTGGAATCCTAAGCATGGGGAATGAGTTAACAAAAAGCAAGCAGTTTGGTGCTCTAACAGAACTTTGACAAAGTTTGGGCACTGAAGGCAGAATGCACAGTGGGGCTGAAAACCAGAACACATTGTAGTTTCTACAGGGAGCAATTAAAACCCCACATCCCTTTTCCAACCTCATTCAAGTCATGCCACTGTTCTTACATGACTGTTGCCCAAAAATGAAGGTTTCATCTTTAGAGAAACTACACCAGAGAAATTCTGTGTTTCTGAACACCAAGTGTGGCAGGGGATGTCTGATGCATTATTCTGAAAAGAGGAAGATTAAGGAAAAGTCTACGCACTATATTAACACACACACACCCTCATTCCTGGCTCCACCTTCTGCTCAGCTACCAAAATGCTCACAGCCATGTTTATAAACCCGAGGCAGAACACTAACAGGTTCCTCTTGTGGAGAAATTTTCAGTCGAAGAGAACAGAATTTTACAATTCATGATATTATTGTGTGATGTCCCCACAAAAATGGCCAGACCAACATCTGACCATCATACAATAAACATCTACCTCACATACATTTTGGTGCCTCAGTCTTAAATTTAAAAATCGCCCTATGATAAGAAAAGTCTCTACTGTAAAAGACAATATCCAAAACAAAGAGAATAAAAAGTAAATCAAATGAAGCAGAGAAATAAAGGGGGTAAAAGAAAGCTTTATATAATCATAAATATTCTCATGGAGATAAGATTATACGCATAAAAAGACATAAGAGGACTTTTTAAAAAAATAAGTAAAAAACATCTAGGGAACCAAAAAAGAGCTTTTGGAAATTAACATCATAACTAGAAAAATAAAAAGTTAAATGAAAAGTTTGCAAGATGAAGTTAAGGAAAATCCACTAGGAATGAGACCAAAAACATAAAGGATGGAAAATGGGACAGAAAAGGAAACAAATTTGAAGGATCAGTTCAAGAGGTCCAACAGCTGAATAATAGCAATGAGACAGTGGACAGAAAAAGAAGAGAGGGGAAAAAAAATGGAGGAAGAGACAGAGAGAGAGAAAAAGAAATTATCAAAGAAATAATTCAAGAAAATTTCCAAGAACTGCAACATAAAAGTAGACAGCAAAGTAGATGGAAAAAAAAAAAAAAAAAAGACCCACATCATACCGTAATATCATAAAATATCAGAACACAGTAGATAAAGAGAAGATCCTAAAAGTATCAAAAGTGAGGGAAAAATTGTCACATATAAAGGCTCATAGACCAGAATGGCATGGGAATTGTCAACAGCAACAATGCCAGCTAGAAAATGGTAGAAGAAAGGCTTCAGCATTTTAAGAGAAATTATTTGCAACCCAAAAATGTATTGTCAAATGATATGGAATTTACCCACAAATGATATGAAATATATGTGAATGTACGCCATTCATTACACTTGGCTTTAGAATCCCTGTTTATCTTTCAAGTACAGTTAACATCTAAATTATGCTTTTCTATAACCAATGAGGATATCAGTCTCTTCTCCAAGTGCATTCTAAATGACTATAAAGAAATGCTGCCAAGAAAAGTGCTCCATGCCAGGAGAAAGCCAGAGTAAGCTTTAAACTTTACTGTGGGTAATCCCCATGTACCGTTCACTAAAAGAAATTTATGCCTGTCAGTTTCAATAAGAATAGCAAGCTAGTGACAAAATTGTCAAGTCTTAAAAAGTCCTATTTTTTTAATTTAGTTTTTTACTAGTTTCAGGTATACAAAACAATGTACTAGACATTTACACCCCTCACAGTGATAACCACCCCCCTAATCTACTACCCCTTTGACATCATATATAGTTGTTACAATTCCATTGACTATATTCCCTATGGTGTATTCAACATCCTGTGACTTTATATTTATATTCATATTTATATTCATATATTTATATTCATATTGATATTATATTCATGTTTATATTTATATTCAAATTTATATTTATTTAATTATAGTTGATATTCAGTATTACTCAGCTTCAGTGGTCAGGTGTCTACACAGTCCATGAAGTGGTCTCCCTAGTAAGACAAGTGCCCATCTGATCCTCTACAAAATCCTTACATTACTGATTACATTCCCCAAACTGTCTTTCATATCCCTGTGACAATATTATGACAACTAATTTGTACTTTCTAATCCTTTTACTTTCTCCCCTATCCCCATCCCCTCCCATCCAGCAACCATCAGTTTGTTTCTTTTCTTTATATCTCTGAGTCTACTTCCGTTTTGTTTGTTCATTTATTTTGTTCTTTAGATTCCACATATAATTGAGACCACATTACTCTGGTCTGAATGGCCATCATGAATAAATCAACAGACAACAAGTGCTGGCATGGATGTGGAGAAAAGGGAACCCTCATCCACTGTTGGTGGGATTGCAGATTGGTGCAACCACTATGGAAATCAGTATGGAGGTATCTCAAAAAACTGGAAGTGGAACTACCTCATGACCCAGCAATTTCACTCTTGGGTATCTATCCAGAGAAATCCAAAACACTAATTCGAAAAAATACTCAGATATGCACCCCTATGTTTACTGCAGTGCTAGTCACCATAGCCAAGACATGGAAACAACTGAAATGCCAATCGGTAGACGACTGGATAAAGAAACTGTGGTACATTTATACAATGGAGTATTACTCGGCCATAAAGAATGCAGTCTTACCATATGCAAAGACATGGATGGACCTAGAGAAAATTATGCTAACTGAAATAAGTCAGATGGAGAAAAAGTCCTCTTTTAATGAAGAGTAAACTAAAGTTAAGAAATTAAAATGAAAAGATAGATTTGACAGAAAAGATGAACTTTTTAAGCAGAAAAGGATATGCTTCAATAAAATATCACTGATGTTTATAAAACTTAACTATTTCTCTAAGAAGATCAAAGTATTTTCACATACTTCACATACTAAGAAAATGGAGCCAATTCTCAGTTCATTTTACCAGTGACAAAAGCGAGGTTAAACCCTGATGATAAACTTGACTGTTTCTTCCACGTGGCTATATGGTCTCCAAAGGTTTAGATATTAAACTGTTCCTAAGTGTAAAAGAACAGGGCCCCAAGATAACAAAGATAATCTTGAAGAGAATCTAATCAGACCATTATCTCAAATATTCTATTTCATAAATAGTTTAAATAAAGAAAAGATCATATAAAGGAAGGAAGAGAATGGAAATAAGAAAACAACCCAGCTGACGGGAAACACGATGAAGAGCCCTACTCAAATTTAGCTCTATGTCCCAAATTAAAAGGAGACGATGACAGCAACATTTAAATATTTAATGATTCTCCACTATGTGCCACATATTATATTACAGACATCTCCTTTAATCCTCATCAACGATATTAGTTTCATTTTATAAACAAGGAATTATGCTGAGAAAAGTTAAGTAATTTGCCCAAGATCAGTTAATAGGGAGAGGAAGTGTTTGTTTGAATTCTACAGTTTATGTTGTTGTAATCCAAAACTGATTTATGCACAATTTTAAAATGAAATTTTATACTTTTGCTTGAATATATGTTTCTGAGGCTGTGAAGCCCATATTTCTACCAAAACAATGAAACAACACAGATTCAAGGAAAAAGGTTATGTGCCAGCTGTTTCTATGTTGTCCTTTTGCTCAATTTACTTATTAGTTCAGTTCAGTATTTACTCATTTCCTACTTGATGACAAGCACTGTTCTGGTGCTCATAGTTCTTTCTCTCCAATAGAATTTCACACCAAGAAATGGCAGAGTAGACACCTAAACATGTAAATTAGAAAGGATTAAAAGTTCTAAGACATAACACAAATTGGCCCCCCAAAAAGAAAGGGGTGCTGTCAGAAAAGGTATACCAGAAATGGTACACCAACATTAAGTTTATTCATTCATTCAAATATACCAGGGATACCAAAAAAATGTATACAAGTGGACACTTTAGTCAACGTTGCTCAAGCAGTAGTTCGCCATAATCAGAAGTGTCTGGATGCTGATGGTAACCACTTTGAGCACCTCTTGTCATTGCAGAAGTCAAATGTGACTTGTATTCATCTTTTGTTATCGGTATATATCGAGTATTACAATTTAATACAGTTTTCCTTTCTTAAAATGTGTATACATTTTTTGGCACCCTCTGTATTTTCTACAGTCATATTATACGCCAGTCATATTTACTGGTCAGTAACAAGGTGGACATTGGTGAGTAGGGTTGGGGTTGTGAAGAAGAGAAGAAATCGGAGATAGTGTATCAGGACACAGGAAAACAAGCCAAGAAAGAAAACATTCTTATAGGTTATTTCTGGGAGAACGGGGTTAAAGGTCTAATAAGCATTAGAGAAGACCAAAAATGCAACATGTGAACCTCCCATCTTCAATGAGTAATTCATACGAGTTATTCAATGAGCTCCAAGAGGATGACTTAATACTAACCCTACCAAAAGTATTACCAACCATGACACCAAAGGTAGAAAACCACAAATAAGACTATTATACTCGTATATGACTTACATATACGAGTATAATTTTAAAACTTCTGAAATAAATACTTTAAGTATATAAATTTATTATTTTAAGTAATAAACAAATTTTTTTCAATAAAAAAATCTATATATCACATTGTGTTATACAGATGATGTATTACAGAACTGTACACTTGAAACCTATGTAACTTTACTAACAATTGTCACCCCAATAAACTTTAATTAAAAAAAAATCAAAGGTGTAGAGACCCTTCCCTTCAATAAGAAAATACAAATACCTCTACCTTTTTAAAGGAAATCAGAATTAACCTAATTCACAAAGAATTAGTCTGAAGCAAGGGTGGGGAACTAGAAGTCTCAAGCATATTTTGTACGCAGGTATAATTTGCTGATTAATTATCAGGCACCTCTGGGCGTTTGAAGTGTACTCCTAGAAAACAGCATAAATGAGCAATTTTTAAATTTCAGTTAATCCACTTATCCATCTGTACCAATGCCATCTCCAACTCACCATCAAAGTTAAGTGAAAAGAAAACAATATAATTTCTTGTGTGTAAGAAAACAATACCCACATACACTTCTATAGCTATTCATATATAGCTATACACCAGACAATAGAAATTATTGTGAAATGCTGGATTTACTGATGTTTTGAACTTTTAAAAATATTTCACATTTGCACTTTTTCTTTAAATGAGCATGTACTGTATTTGTGTAATCAGGAAACAACAACTAGTCCCACTCTATTCGGCAACTAAAGTGAAAGAAGTTCCGGGGCAGACAGCTACTAACATTTCAAATATTTTTCTACTTCAATCAAAACTGAAATAGGAACTCAGGTTGTATTAAACTTGCAAAGAGAGATTCCATCGTGCAGTGCTGACAACCACAAGGCAGAAGCAGAGGAAATGAGCATCAAAAAATCAGCACATTTTAGATTATGCCAACAACACCTAAAAGTCACTTCCTTTTCTCTCTTAACAAATGATTAACCATCTACTAACAGCAAGCACAGTCCTATATTGAGCAATGTATAAGTACACTAAAATTTAAAACAGCCCATGTCCTCAAAGAAGTTTTAACCCAGTGATAACATACAAACTAAAAATAAACACATAAAGATTAGTACATACAAAGGCCAAAGGTGGTAAAGGCTCTTATGTATAAGTCAAGAGAAGATGACAGCGTACATGCACTGAGAAAAATTATAAGTTCACAGAAGAAGTTGTATTAGGAAGATATCTTCAGCTGCAAGAAACAGAAAGTCCTGAATCACATAAACAGTCCCAAAGCAAGGCGGTCTGAGTCCTTTCCAACTCTAGGACCTCCCTTCGTCTACATATTGTCTGTTTTCTGATCAGTTCTTCTCAGGGCTGTAATTAATTTTTAGCATACTTATCAAGAGTGCTCTACGAACCTGACGCTGAACTGACTCTGGATGGTGAACGCACAATGTGATATACAGATGATGGATTACAGAATTGTACACTTGAAACCCATGTAAGTTTACTAACCATTGTCACCCCAATAAATTTCAACCAAAAAAAAAAAAAAGAAAAAGAACTTTATGCTCATTAGCTTATTTAATTCTTACAACAGCCTATAAGGTAGATACTATCATTGGCCCCAATTTTAAACAAGTTTATTTAAATATTACTCACATACCATATAATTCACTCATTTTTAAGTGTACAATTCCATGGTTACAGTATATTCAGATATGTGCAGCCATCATTACAGTTAATTTTAGGACTTTTTTATCACTTGAAAAAGAAACCCAGTAATCTTAAGCTATCCCTCCCCATCCCCCATGCTACTGCCACACACAACTCTAAGCAATCACTAATCTATTTTCCATGACTATAAATTTCACTATTTTAAATCTTCCTATGAGTGGAGTAATAATATAGTGCGTGGCTTTTTGTGACTGGCTTCTTTCACATGAAAACATGGTTGTTTTCAAGGTTCATCCATGCTGTGGTATGTATCAGTACGTCATTCCTTTTTGTGGCCAAATAATATTCTGTTGTATTGATACACTGTATTTTATCTATTCACCCACTGATGGACACTCAAGTTGTTTCCACCTTTGGGCTACTATGAATAATGCTGCTATAAACATTTGTGTACAAGTTTCTGTGTTGCCATATGTTTTCAGTTCTCTAGGATATATACCTAGGAGTGGAACTACTAGGTCACAGAGTTACTCTCTGTTTAATCATTTGAGAAACTATCACACTGTTTGCCAAAGCAGCTGGACCATTTTACTTTTCCAACAGCACTGGGAATTGATTCTAACCATACTAGTGGGTATAAAGTGGTATCTCATTGTGATTTTGATTTTCATTTCCTGAATTACTAATGATGATAATGATTTTTCTCTAATGACTAATGTTCCATTTGTATATTAACCCCATTTTTACTAAGAAAAACAGAGGTGCATAGAGAATAAAAAGACTGTCTGCATCCACAAAGCTATTAAGGCAGCCTGGTTCCACAGCCCCGAATCTTACATTGTAATTAATGCTACAGTAGTAGTTCCTTGCATTTCATCCAGTGGAAGCCAGCCAGCCTTTTCCAGATAATTTGTTTTATTAGTTAGGGAACCTTCCCAGAAACCATTCAGATTTCTCACATCTCACAGACTAGGTATGGGTTACATGACTCTTCCTAAACCAATTACTGATGAGAATAGGCTCATCATACATAATTGGCTTAGATTATTCAGAATTTCTATGCAGAATCAGTGCTCTTCCAGAAAGAAAGAAGAATGGCTCTTAATCAGTCATATCAAAAATGTCTGCTACAGGTGTATATGGAAACAAAACTTCTGATTTTCCAGAAATTAGAGAAGTTACCAGGTTTCAAAAGAGTTATCATTCAGCTAACTATTGTGCTAGTGTTATTTGTATGAATAATGAACAATTATAATGTCAGTCCGTTAATGAAAGATTTAGGCAACAAAAAAAGCAACCATTTCAATAAAACAAAGAAACTAATACTTGCAGTAGGCTGAAATCTGGCTATGGAAAATTAAGCCTTGGATATAGGAGCAAAGCACTCAGTAAGGAACATTTACTTACACATTTTCAAACAGCCAAAATATAAATTAACTGCAGTTTAAAACTCAAACATGACAAATAATCATTAATTTTAAAATAGCATTTTAAATTAGAAGGCTTCAAAGTATCTCTTCCAGTAAAATATAATAATTTTTTTTCATTCACTTTAAAGTTTTGTGAGTCTTAGGTAAGTCTCCTTAAGAATGTAAAATTTAATTTAAAATAATTTTAAGTGCTACATTACTTTAGCAATTGTATTAGCAATTAGATTTCACAAACCATATTTTAAGCGCTGTAGTAATTCATAATGGACAAATGGTTTTAGTTTTCCATACTTTTTAAAATATATTACTTGTAAATTATCATGTATGCTCCAAAAATGATATAACACATATTAGCATTTGCTTCTTAGGGAGCGAATAGAAAATAAGATGAATTTAGCAGGTCTTTCAAGTGTGCATTAGGAATACTTTCAAAAGTATCTATGTTGATCCCTCATTTAAAAAAAAATTTTAAGGTGGGAGGAACAACTGAATAAATAATGACAAACCAGGACAGCCTTTAGATGGAGGATTTATCACGTAATTATAAGGATGATCATTTAAAAGCATCCAAAATGTCTCCAGCATTTTAAAGAGCTAAGCAGAGTTATTTTTAAAATCAAACATATGTGCTTTTTCTGTTTATGTCTTTGGAAAGAACATTCTGTATAATGAAAAACACGACCAAATTTTTCACAGTACATCACTATAAAACCCTGTAATTGACTTTTGGGGTTGGTTTACTCTATATCTATTTTTGACCATGTAGAATGGTCAAAATGATGTGGTAAAAAGCCCAAAATGTAAGTCCCATTGCAGGATAAGACTCCATCCTGATTAGTATAGAAGTATCGTGTTTACACTGGGAAATGTGCCCATTTTAAAAGAGAAAATTTCAGTGCATAGGAGTCTCCTCTTTTTCAATCAAGCCAAGTAAAAGCTCGTAACTCTGGTACCTAGTCCAGGCCTTGGTTCGAACCTGGACGTTGTATGTACTGATCCCTTCCAGTAAACGCAGCATAAGGTTCATGTTCAAACTAGTTGTTGGAAATAACAAGCTTATTTCTATCAGTTAATCTAATGAGAGGTAACATGGGATATTACAATGTAACATTGTAAATTAACCTTTAAAGATACAAATTAACATTGTATAGTTACTTTTATCATGTCTTAATACAGATTAAATAAAAAAACTTAATACTAACTCTAAAAGCTTTGAACTTCTTCAATGACAAAAGTACTTTAACATTCCTAACAAAAGAACTGTTTTTCTTCATTGAAAAGAAGTAAAAAATATCTCTGAATGAGCACTCCTGGCTTCATTAATAAAATTTACATATTAGCAAGTAAAATAAACTAAAAGAGGGAGATGGTGTGTGGTTTAAAAATCAGCCCTGAAACACCTACCACAGATTTATCTCCTGTGAGTTGACTCAACCATTCCTCCTTCTCAGTAAATAAACTAAATTCTATGCCGGGTACTGTGGTAGAGTTTTTCAAGGGCCAAGTGAAGCAATATGTTTTAGATGGAATCTTCCAAATTGACAGCCTGCCCATTTTGGGTAGGTATTAAAGGGTCCATAGCACTTTATGAATTAGTTGTGGTTTACCTTAAAAATTATGGCCAAAGTTGTTACGGTCACTGCACATTCAATTTATTCCTATCAGAAATCGATGTGCCTTAAAAAATTTTTTAAACATATTTAGAAAAAAGTCAAGCTAAGTGACAACTTTCTAGTAGCACTGTTGACTGAATGCCAGTCCTAACATATCACTTTAAAACCTGTAAATGTATGTAATACATCAAAATTTTTATTAATATTTAAGTCTTTCATAATGTAGATCACTAACTTTTATCCCTACATTTTAATTAAACAATTAAAACAATGAATTAGTATTAACTTAACTGCCTCAGAATATTTAATAGTTTGTGCCAATTTCTTGGGAGCCGTGTTATGAAGATGTGGCCAGCATCCTCACTACTTTATGAAAAACAAAAGCCTCCTGAAAATCCTTACGTGGATTACCTATATAAAAGATCACCTGAACAACAGAGGAATTTCTTCCCAAGCTGACAGATAAATAAAATATCACAATCAGATATATGCTTTCACAGTAAGAAATACGTGAAAGCCCTAACTGAGCAACAATGGAAATCAGCAAGATGAATTAGTGGCAAAGACTTGACCCAGTGCCCTCAGTCCTAGGACAATTTCTTACCATAAATTCTTCCTTCAAACAGATGAAACTGTCCTCAGTGTAGTACCCGCATCACTAAATGAGACAGCTTTTATACAAAGTGTTTTTATTCACACTTTTAAATTGTCATGACAAAGAAAAATGGGGGGGGGGGGGGAATTCACCAGCCAACTTTTTTTCTCTCATTTGCTAATTTCCTCAAGAAAATTCAGCCTATGTTAAGGAATGAATTACCTTATCATTAAATGACATAAGAAGAGTAATAAGTGAGGCAAAACAGTTTCATCAAAACCATTGCATTGATCCTTTTACAGGAAATGTTTCCCAACTATATGAGTCCTATGTTTAATAACTAAAATTTGAATATTAAGCTCAAATTATTAAGACACATTAAGTCTACATTAGAGGTGTGGAAATGTCTAAATTTCAAGTGGAAAAAATCAAATCTAACTGCTACAAACTTGTAGTGATACCGAGACATTTTCACTTTCTCCATTACTCTCCTGTATAAATTTAAAGTACTCAAAGGGCAGAATAAGCAGCACAATCTGGTACAGAAGCCTCCCTGTCACCTCCAGTTAGCTGGATATTCCTCCACAGTGTTCTGTCTCAGGTAGAACACAGAATACATTTGGCACCCAGCCTCTGATGCTTCCAAAAGTGAGACTAAGTATCTCCACACCAGACTTCTTTCCTTATCAGTAAAATAGGGAACATGATATTAACCTCAGAGGGATGTAGTAAAGCTACAGGTTAATAATTCAATTCATTCAACAAAGTTTTATTAAGGACCTACCACTTGCCAAGCACTTAACTAGGCACTCAGGACTGAAAGTCAACAAGAACACCTTCCCAAGCCTCAAAACACTTAAAATACTTCAACAGAGCAGAAACTGTAATTAATTGATGGACAGTATTATAAGTGAGTCAACAGAGCCCCAGATTTAAGGGTATGGAAAAGTATTTGGAAAGAGATGACAATTAACTAAAGTTTTGAAAGTAAAGAAGAAGTTAATTCTTAAAAGAGCAAAATAATTTTGATAGCTGAAGCAAAGCATACATGTCAGGGAGTAGAAAATGAAGCCAAAGTGGATATGCAGAACAAAAATATTAACATATTCTGCAAGGTGTGATAAAAAATAACATAAATATAAGGCACTATTTTATCTCAACTAAATCATTACTCATGCCATATTATAATGATATTTTATATATCTGTTTCCTGAACTAAAACTGTGAGCTCAGAGGTAGAAGAGGTAGTTAAAGTGACCCATTAAGTATTTATCTTTGTATCTCTGATCCTTTCCTATCCTCAAACAAGGATTGTTTTAACTAAAAAAAAAAATTTTTATGCAAAACAATATTTTTCACTAAAAAGTAACCAAAGGGAAACCTACTTTTCAGCACACTTATTTATTCTTTAATTTTGAAATTGGATTTAAACCTTTATCTGATCTCTCCTAAACTTGAAAATTAGTAGAAGACCTGAGCGTGGATTCAGGGTTTCTTACTTAATAGCAGAAACACACTAGATAAACTATTAAACTTTTTTTGGATTTCATTTTTTTATTCTATAAAATGCATTTATTACCATCTATCTACTGTTTCTGTCTCATGGGGTGTTGATAAGGTTCAAACAAAGGATCAAATTAGACATATACAGACACTTAGTTTATAAACTATAAAGGACTTTGCAAATACAAGATGCAATTCTCCAGAATGATACCTCTGGAGTTCCTCCTCTTCCACTCCAGATTAGAGAAGATAACTTCTTTAACTTAGTCTCCCCTCCAAACTATTCCTATTCTCCCTAGTGAAATGAATAAAGATACAATGTAGCAAAATAAGGGAGAATCTGTGTTCCCCTGGGAGGGCAAAGTTCAAAGTTTTTCACAACATCAAGGAAGACTTCAGATATCTTAATATACTCCACCTCAAAAAAAAAAAAAAAAGTCCTAGTCAGAGATTCCTACTTGGTATGAGTGAGGAAAACCTCCATTCACTCTTTTGGATTTGCAATCACTCACGGGAAACTGTGCCAGGAACAATACAGAAGCCTTGCTTGGTGTTCAGCATCTCAGAAATAAAACCACCATTATTAAGAAAAACGTGAGCTTAGAAAAAAGGGGGAGGTGAAAATGTCAAACTAAGCAGCAAAAGCTTTACACAAGCTTTCCAACTCAAGAACGACATAACTGAGTAACTTCTCTCCCCACAAATACACATCACCCTATGGATTTCCTGTCACAGTTAATGGCACTACAACTAATCCCATTTTCTTTCTTTTCTTTTGGGGGGGGGGTGGTTCTTTTTCCGTTTATTTTATTTTATTTTATTTTTCGTTTCAGGTGTCCAAAACAATGTAATAGTTAGACATTTACACCCCTCACCAAGTGATAACCCCCCTCTTCAAAGGCAGAAGTTCTGAGACCTTCAAGCATGTTCCCAACTTTTCTTCTCTCAACAGGTCAGCACTTGACTGTCTTGGGTAGAAAATGTCTCTTACCCTATCAGTTGAAGATTCTGCCCAAACAGATTCTTCCCACCATGAAAGAACCATTATTTTATTAGGCTCTCTTTCCACTTATTTTGTTACTCTGTGATTATTAAATCTCAGTCTTCACAAGGCTCGCTCACCCCCACTCTCCCTTCATGACTCTGTTCAAATGTCTCCTCATTGGTGAGGACTTCCAGGGTCCTCCTATCACAACTAACAGACCCTTTCATAAAACACTTTAATCTATTGTTCTGTTTTATCTTTCTTCATAATACTTATTCAAACTAACATATTGTATAATTATTTGCATATTCTTAAAGGTCTGTCTCTTCTAGGATATAAGCTCCAGGAGGGCAGAGATGGAGGTTACTTTCATTAGTATACTCCTATCACCTAAAACATATAGCATATGAATAAATAACTAAATCTTTCATTCTTCTCTTTAAATTCCAAATCCTATGAACTCTAGCTCAGTTAGACATGCAAAATCCTTCTCGTTTTCATCCACACTGCCAGTGAAGAAAGATCAAAATGACATCATCTCTCATTTAAACTACTCCAGGAGCCTTCTAAAATACACTGTCCTGCAGTTACCCCTAATCTGGTTCAACCTCCATGAGCCCAAATAGTTTTCACCTGAAAACATAAAACTCAGTCACCTGCTTAGGACCCATGTCAGCACAGTGAAGCCTAAGCTCCTCAATATGGTACCCACAATCCTTACTTACGTGACCTCTGTTTACTTTTCTATCCGTAGCTTCTTCTACTGGCCCACATCACACTCACTGTCACCCACAATAAAATCAGCACTTCTTGGACATGGGCACTTTCACAAGTCTTTCCGTGTCTTCCTTTACCTCCCAGCAGATTTCTACTCCTCTTTTGCCTAGCTCAAACGTCTCTTCCTGCGTGAAACATGTCGAGACCTCTGCAAGCAAAATCCATCCAAATTCATCCTTGAAAACACAACATGCTGCATTACCGCTAATAATGCATTTTCCACATAATTCTCTCTCACTGAGTCAGTATGTAAACTATAAAAAGGCTGTGTCTTCTACATTGTCCTTCCAGGTGTTTCTACCTGGAATGGAAAGCCATAATGCAGACACTTTGTGCCCATTCATTCATTCAATAAAGAGTTAATGATCACCTATTTTGTGAAACACAGTTTTGATGCTGGAAATACAGAGAACAATATAAACAAAATCTGAACATTACTGAAGCTTGTATTATTGCGGGGGAGACAGGCAATAAAAATCAATATACATCAGATAGTATAAAGAGATACGGAAAAGTATTAAGTGGTGATATTTGGTGTATGTGAAGAGCAATATTGGTTGGGAACGTGTCGTCTTATTAGGTGGTAAGGGAAGGTATCACTAAGAAGGCAACATTTCAGCAGAGGCTTACAGCATCCTGTAAATTCTAGCTCGGCTCAGTTATACACGCAAAATCCTTCTTTTTCATCCACATTGCCAATGATGAAAGATCAAAATGACATCATCTCTCATTTAAACCACTCCAGGAGCCTTCCAAAAAATACACTGTCTGGGCTACGTGAATCTAAAGAAAAAGCAGTCCTCCAGACCGAGCAAGAGTAAGTGCAAGGGGCCTGCCACAGGAATGTGTGTGGCATTTTAGAGAAACTGCATGGAAACTACCATAGTAAGAATAGATGAATGATGGGAAGTCAAAAAGATAACAGGAAAAAAAACAAACATGTGAAGGCTTCAATGGTCGTTTTAAGTCTTCTTGCCTTCTTCTATGAGTGAAATATGGAGACACTGAGGGCTTTGAGCAGAAAAATCCATCATCTTACTTGTGTTTTAAAACATCTGAACATTCAGGACATTTAAAGCATGGTGGGTACATGCGAAAGAGAATATAGAGACAGCAAGAATAAAAGTTGGGACAGGAGTTAGGAGACATATAAAGAGACCAGGCAAGAGATAATGAGACCAGAAATTGACATAAGACATGACAGTGAGGTCAACAAATCCTCTTATGAACCAGGAAAAACTGTCAAAAACAACCATTTCAGCACTGTGGAAATCAAACAAAAGACTACAATGAACTGAGAAGCACGTATTTGTGAAAAATACGGAACTTTAATGGAAAATATTATCTGTCTGTTGTATTTTACGCAGGTATGCTTCCGTTCACCAAAGCCCTATCCCCACAGTAGTAAAAGCAGGGCAAAGAGGCTATCCAAACCACCAGCTTTCTGCTGTTGCTAAAGTGAGTTCACTTAATTTGAAGCACTGTCAAGCAATGCGGTGAACTCAGTCGAGACTAGACCAGGGATGACCAGAAGCGCAGGAAACCTCAGGCTGTGATCATGTTTAAAACAAGCAACAGACAGAGGGACTAGTCAGGGGGTTAAAAGAATGTCTCAGGAGATGAAACAGCCAAATAGGGGCTAACAAGCTCTTCACATATCTCAGGTTGACCAGAGGTTGTTGTATACATGCACAGTAGAGACTGAAGTAGAACCAAGTCACCTACACATACATGATTTATGGTACCTACAAACATGCAAAGAAGAGACATGAGACACAACAAAAGAAGTAAAAAAAAAAAAAGGCAGAGTTAAAATCAGCAAGTAGAGGTAACACTCCCCAGCCCACACAGATCCATCAGCAGAGGGAGTATAAGTCTCACTACCTCAAAATGTTTGAGCACTTGCGCTAACTAAATATAAACCAAACAATAAGTGATGTAGATAAAGGGTTGACACCTAGTATTTTACATTAAAAAAAAAAGAAAACAATGAAGAGATATAAGCGTTCCCACATTTTGAGAGAAAGAGACTTCACAAACAATGACAACATTTCCTGTGGGGAAAAGATCGGAATGTAGACTTGTTATATTATCTAAAAATTCCAGGATTCAAAAGCGAGTACTAGCCATACAAAGAATGAGAAAGAATGGCCAATACAAAAAAGGGGTGGGTGGGGGGGGAGCAGTGCAGTCAATAGTAAATATTTCTCAGATACTAGATTTAGCAGGCAAAGACTTCAAAGCAGCAATTATAAATATGTCCAAGGCTCTAAAATAAACCCTATTTTAAAAATTAAGATATAATAATTAAATGAGGTAGAACATCAACAAAGAGATAGAAATTACATTTAAAATGGGGGAAATGAATACACTTGAACTTAAAACACTATAACCAAAATTAAAAATTCACTAGAAATACTCAATAGTAGATCTGAGATGGCAGAATAAAAAACTACTAAAATTGAAGAGAGTGAAAAATGAAAATTACTCAGACTGAAGAAAAGAGGAAAAAAAGACAAATGAACATAGTCCTGGAGATCTGCAGGACAAAATCAAATGTAAAATAATGCATGTGATAGGAGTCTCAGAAAGAAGAGGAAAAAAGGGAAGGATAAATATTTGAAGCAATGGTTAGAACTTAAGACAACATACAAACCAAAGGATATCAATGAATGCAAAGACACATACAAAGAGATGCAGACATAAGTACATCATGGTCAACTGTTAAATGACAAAGTGATAATCTTAAAATCATTAACAGAAAAGTGACTTTTCACATATATGAAAATATCAATAAGATTAAAAGCTAACTTAGTAAAAACAATAAAGCCCAGAAGGCAATGGAATAACATATTCAAAGTGCTCAAAGAAAATAAAAACTGTCAATCAAGAATTCTATATCCAGAAAAACTATGCTAAATAAAAAAAAGAACTTAAAGACAAAAAATTCATGGCAAGTAGATCAACTTTGAATGAAATACTGAAGGCAGTAATTCCATCTAAATGGACAGACACAAGACAGTAACTCAAATATAGAAGGAAAAAAGCACAAGATACGGTACATTAAGGGTAAATATAAAGAATTCTACAAAAAATTTTTATCCCAATACTTCTCTTAACGTCTGTAAAAAACATAAGAATAAATATGCAATAAATGTAACAACATATTGTGGGTTTATAACAAATAGCTATAATATATCTAACAATATGGGGCAGTCGATTAGCTCAGTTGGTTATAGCATGGTGCTCTTAATAGCAAGGTTGCTGGCTTGATCCCCACATGGGCCTCTGTGAGCTGTGACCTCCACAACTAGATTGAAACAACTACTTGACTTGGAGCTGATGAGTCCTGGAAAAACACACTTAAAGTTCAAACACACACACACACACACACACACACATAATATATATATATATATTATATATATATATATATATATATAATATATATGTATATATATTATATATATATAATAAAGCTATTAAGAATTGCAGCATTTTAAAAGTATAATACAAATATATATTTATTAACACTGAAAACAAATTCAGAATTTAAAAAAAGAAACTCCATTATAAAAACATATATAATATGATCAAATGATATGTAAAGAGAAGACAGCTATGCACTTAAATGGTAACTGTTCATTTGTTTTGGTTTTTGATGTTTGAGGGTATATGAGGTATATTGCAATGAGGGCCCCAATTCTTCACCCCACCCGAGGTGGACTTTCTTCCACGTGACTTAGCAGTTTCTCTCACTGAACAGATCATACCTCTTTCACAATTCTTGAACCTTAACTGGCCTTGTAATTTACTTTATCCAATAGATTAAAATAGAAGAGATGTTACAACCACTACATCAGACTTCAAAATGCACTGCATTTTTTGCTCTTTATCACACTTCTCCCACCATCATGAGAACATACGAGGTCAACAATTAAGTTCACAAACTCATCCTAGAAAAAGTGCTCCATACCTCATTGTTAAATATCACTACAGTCACCTTAGAAGTACTCCCCTTGGGAAGCTGTGCACCGACACCAGTGCCTAGTCCACCCTTCAAAGCAATTATGGAACTTTTTCTGGAATGGCCATCAGAGTTGTTGTTGTATTACTGTTGATGCCCTGAATGTCATCAAAATGTCTTCCTTTCAATATTTCCTTTCTCTTTGGGTAAAGAAAGAAGTCACTGGGGAACGAGATCAGGTGAGTAGGGAGGGTGTTCCAATACAGTTATTTGTTTACTGGCTAAAAACTCCCTCACAGACAGTGTCGTGTGAGCTGGTGCACTGCTGTGACACAAGAGCCATAAATTGTTGGCTCTTGACCTGAACTTGACCTGAAAAGTTCAGGTCATCTAACTTTTTCACGCAGCCTTTTCAGCACTTCCAAATAGTAAAGTTTGTTAACTGTTTGTCCAGTTGGTACAAATGCGTAACAAATAATCCCTCTGATATCAAAAAAGGTTAGCAACATCATTGCAACAAGTTTGCAAACTTAATTATCAGACCTCGTATATACACTAGCCTGTTGAGTGATGAAATAGGGTGAAACGGAGTCAACCAGTTATTCCAGTCAAGGCCATCTTAGATCAGCAGAGCTGCCTGACCATCCTAGACACTTAAGCAATAAAGTTACTGTTGTATGCCACAGATCTGTTGGAGTTGTGATACAGCATTAGTGTGGAAACAGATAACTTACGTGTAGTGTAAGATTGTAATCTATTTACTACTTTTACATTAGTGCTTTGGTTATCGGAAAACTATAATTACAATAGCTCCAAAAATAGAATACATGTCTGTTTTCCGTGTGTTTCTTATGATTATATCTTCGTATTAAACTATTTAATCCAATGTGACATTATTTAATATTTACTTATTCTTGTATCGTGATCCTTACATTAAATTCTTATATGCAACAAAATCTAGTTTGGCGCTCTCCATTTTATCTCACTGATCTCAAATTAATTATTACCATTTTAAAGATAAATTCTAATACCTCATAGAAATAGTTTTCCCTATTAGATATGTCTTTCTAAATACACGTATCTATTTTTAGAGTATTGTATAACAACAGTAATTATTTTTCCTTTATAAAGAAAAAGACATTTGAATGAGATAGTCATTAAGTATCTAGCATTAGCCCTTCTGACACGTCTGGAATCCTGAAGCTAAAATAAATATACAGTTTTATAAGAGCTACAAACCAGAGGAAAAGAAAATCCAAATAGATAGGAATGATTGGGTACTACTACTTATCTCTACTACACATAAATTTTCCATCACAATTAGATGTGGAGGGCCAGAGAACCAGAAGAGAATACAGAGTGAGGTGCGGTAAAGCCACAGGAATTCAAGTAGGTAGACTACACGGATAGTCAGCCTACAGGGACTCAGGAGAACACAATTCTTGGTATAATTCACATTCTGTGTGCTGAGATTTACACACAGAATAGTGCATACTACTTGGCTCTCCCACTAGGAAATATAAATTCATGATATTCCAAGTCTACAGAGTTTTTTTTCCTCACTACGATATAAAATACAAATCACATACTGTGAAGTATAAACTACTGCCTTTCAAAAGTTCTATCACTATCTTATTCCATGAAAGTATTAGCAACTATGAAAATAAGTGTGGGGACGGGGGGATATGTAATTTGAAAATATTTGGTCAAAGAAAAAGCCCACTATGACTAAAACAAGATGGCAAATGACTTCATCTTCTTTTGGAAAATGACTTCATTATGACAACTAGCTTACCAACTAGCTTCCAAAGCCACTAACAGTAGCTTACAAAGTCACAGCTGTTACTTTTTCTAACAACTAAAAGTTGATTTCATTTTAAATGTCATTCCAAAAGAACTGACTGATTTCTTCAAAGTACTACAATTTATGAGCAAGAATTACATTGAGGAGAGTACAATGATAGGTCTGTGACTTGTTCAATAAAGATAATTATAAAGAATGACAGAACAATCAGTTAAAAAACACTTGACTGTGGCATTTTTGGACAACAAGCAGACATATTTAGGAGAACTATAAATCATTCATGAATAAAACAGTAAACACAAAAAGTGCTTACTTTGACCTTTAAGCAATATAAAAATCATTTAATTGATAGAGAAGGCATGATGTAAATTTTTGATAACTAGCTCATTTCAAAAGAAAACATGAATATTTCAATAACCTTTCTGGAAAAAATATTCAAATAATTCATGAAATTTAAAACTTTCAGATCCCAAGTACAATGGAAAAATCTATCACTAATTAAAATTATTATGGAATTCTGTTCAAGTTTCTCACCATTTATATTGTTAAAAAGTCCTACACATGAAGCCCCTAATATGTGTTTGAATCTCAACTTCTACTACATTCCCCACCAACCTCTACTCACTCCATCAGACAGATGTAAACAAATGTAGATGTAGGAATTAGCGTTGGCTGAGAACTATACCAAGGCAACTGATAACACAGACTATCACCCTCAAAGCAGTGCTGGGTTTGAGATAATTTAAGCATGGTGTACAAAGTCTTTGATTATATCTTTCTGGCCTCATGGTCCATCAGTCTTTCACATGTACTAGCCAAGTGCCAACTCTACAACCTGTAATTTCCTTAGAAGGGCCATGATCACCCAGCCTTTACAATACTGCCTACGATGTCCCATCTCTCTGGAATTCCCAAACATGTCTGCCTTAGTGTCCCCACAACTACCACCACCTGTGCCACAACTCTCTCCACTATCCCAACCCTCGGGCTCCACAGTCCTGAGATACAATGCAGCAAAATGGTTAAGAGAATACATTTGGGGGCCAAATTGCCTGAATTTTAATTCTTACTCCAAACTGAACTAAATTCTGTATCATGTTGGCAAAGTCCTTATCTCTCTGTGCCACAGCTTCTTTATCTGTAAACTGTAATAATGGCAGCTATTGTATAAGGTTGTTGAGGTATAAATGAATCCATGTACACAAAGCCTTAAAAGAGTATGGGCCATGCAAGATGTACTTTAAGTATTAGCTGTAATTACTATTGTATGATTCAGTTTAAGTATCATATCCAGTGCAATTGTTAGCCCCAGGCTAAGTAACCCTCCTCTGTCATCATTATAATGTTGTTTTGTATCAGTGAGCCTCAGGAATCTCATAAAATAGAGGAGAGGGCTGTGTAACAATTTTCTTTCACAAATACCATGTAAATTTTAAGAATGTAAACTATGAAATACTATATAATCATTAGTAGTACAATATTTAAAAGATATCATCAGAACAATAATTTATTGAGAAGTCAGATAATATATTAACATAGACATTTTAGAAAACATTTATGCATAATTATCTCTTATCTTCATTTCCTGAAAAAGAGGTAAATATAAGAAAACATCCATCAATCATACCTGTATTACATGTCATATGTGTTAAGTCTCATAGCTAAGGATGAGATATTTGCTGAATACGCTTGCTGAAAGATTTTGAAGAAAAACCATACTAGTCAGTTGTTAACACCAGTACAGAGAAGACTGAAGCATAAATTATTTAAAAGCAATAATTTCTTATGCAAATATTAAAACACAGTTTCTTCCTTTGAACAATTCAATCTAAATTCAAAAATTATTTGGGAAGTAAAAGACCTCTTGCTTTCCCTTGTAGACAAGAAGGAAAACAACTACTGAGCTAATGTGACATGTAACTACCTCAGAGGAAGTGAGACTGAGATTGCCTACCAGGCAATCCCGAACTGCATGTCCCTATAAGGACCAAATCAATGTCTTTTGGAGAAGGACCAGGGCACTGAAGATTTCGAAAAACAAGGGCAGGACTGGGGAGTGGAATGGAAGAGAAGGCTAATGTTTATTTTGTATTTACTCTTCTGAATACAATTTTAAATATGTTATCCTTTGAACATCAACACAAATCATGTAAGGAAGGTTCTATGATCTCTTTTCAAGGATAAGAAAAAAAATAAGCTTCAAATGAAAGTCTCACTCAAAACTGAAAAGTATGAAGAGTTAGACCGGATTCCAGGTCTATCCAATTCTAAATTCTTTCCATACTATTCTTTACAATGTCATATAATAATAGTGGCTAATATCAACTGAGGACTTATTCTGTACACTAAAATATCCCAAGGTAGTACATCACAAAATCCCAGAGATAGATGCCTTGCTACTCTCATTTTACAAATGAGGAATCTGAGGGCCAAGAAACTGAAGTACCTCATCCCCAGTCACACAGCAAATAAATGGCAAAGCCAAATTTCAAATCCAAGAAGTATGACTCAAACATTACACCACAAGCAAAATGGAGAACATGAGAAGGCTAGCCTTGAAAAGATAAAATCCAACAGAGATATCACAAACATTTTCCAGTCTAAACTCCACATAAGACATTAACTCTATCAGTGTATCATAGTATTCCAGTTAGCAATGATGGTGGACACACCTGGGTTCAAATCTTAGATTCATTAGTTGTTAGCTGTGTGAATTTGGTAAATACACATAACCTTTCTCTGAGCTTCTGTTTTCCTCATTTGCAGAATGGAGAGAAAAACAGAACCCCCACACTGACAATTAAGTAAGATAATGGCAAGAATGTCACATCTACTATGAGCTAAGCATTATGCAAGAGGGAATTAAACTTTATCTCATTTTAGCCTTACAATAATCTTTCAAGATATACTATCATTTGTAATTATTTAGGATAGCTTCTCAGAGATTATGTGGTTTACCCAAAGTCACAGTTATTGAGTGATAGACTAACATACCCTTCAAAATTAGAAAATAATACATCTTTCCTCTTAAACCAATGATATCACCAAGTAGAATAAAAGAGGTCTCAAAAATATTATTTATTCTCTTAGAAGTTAATCTGAACCACAACGATATTACCAACTCATATGACCTTTCAGCAATCTAATGGCAATTCTAGACATATTTCTCCAGATTCTCTACACTCTTCATTATCAACAAAGATCACTGATAGGCAACCTGCTATCAAGCATCAGTCACAGAGGTTGAATGAGTTGGGTTGATAATTTGCAGAGCCAGGGCTGTAATGCAGTTAAACTCCAAAGCTATTACCTTTCTACAGCATCCTGCTGTTCTCACTCTGAGTCAACAAAAAAATATTATGAAAAGGTAGGACTTGTAATAACTTGAAGGATGATTGGGACTTCAGAAAGTGGAGACAAGGAAGCCATTATACACAAAAGATTGAACAAAAGCAAAATACAGAAGACAGAGAGCAAGAAATAAGTTTGGGAAATGATGTCTAGTATCTTTACCTAAAATAAGCATTTAAGAGAAGATATATAGGTATATAAGAGGTTTGTAAAGATTAATATAGTAGCAAAAATAAAAAGTATTAGAGTGGATAAATTTGGAGACAGAGAAGCCAGGTCATAATTAATAAGTCAAAGGGTAGTGAATTTTAGGGTATAAGCCAAGATAGAAAAAACGGAAGGGAAGAAAAAATACAGGAAAACAAAGCACTGACAAGAATCTATTAAATGAAGGAGTGAAAAAAAAGAATTGCAAATCTGATGACTGGAGGAACGATGGTGTCATTAGAAATGATGCTGTCGTAAGAACAGCAAATTGGTGCAGCCACTATCGGAAACAGTACGGAGGTTTCTCAAACAATTAAAAGCAGAATTATCTTATGATCCAGCAATCTCATTTCTGGATTTCTTTATCCAAAGAAATCCAAAACACTAATTTGAAAAGATATATGCACTCCTATGTTCATTGCAGCATTATTTACAATGGCCAAGATTTGGAAGCAACCTAAGTGTCCATCAATAGACAAATGGACGAAGAAGATGTGGATGGAATATAACTGGGCCAAAAAAAGAAAGAATGAAATTTTATCATTTGCAACAACGTGGATGGACCTAGAGGGTATTTTGCTAAATGAAATGAGTCAGACAAAAAAAAGACAAATACCATGTGATTTCACTTGTAATAACAAAATAAACAAACAGAAACAAACTCATAGATACAAAAAAGTTATGGTTGCCAGATGGGAGGGGGTTTAGGGGACTGGGTGAAAAAGATGAAGGGATTAAGAAGTACAAATTGAGAGTGACGATAGTCACAGGGTTGTAAAGTACAGCACAGGGATATAGTCAGTAATATTGTAATAACTATGTATGGTGTCAGGTGGGTACTAGACTTACCGGGGATCACTTTCTGTGCACCTGAAATTAATATAATATTGAAAGTCAACTGTAATTGAAAAATTTTTTTAGAACTTAAATAAAAACATGAAATTTTGTTTTCTAGTTATCAACAATATGCATGTATAAGTTTTATAATCAGGAAAAACTAAAATTCTTTTTAATTTAATTTTTAAGTACTTAAATGAAGAAAAAGCAGGGAATCAAGAGGAGAACTAAAAATGTTTCAGAGTTAATTCCCAGACACCTGTGCTTTGATCCACCTATAATATATATTAAAAAAAATCATTTACAAAAATCAGAAAAGCATCTTGCAAGATGTCTAATGTATGTAAAGAATATTTATTAAAATGGTATCTAACTCTTAATGACAACTCCTCAAACAATAAAAATAAATGAATGAAGCTTAGCAACATGACCATTATTTTATGAACTGAGAGGTAAAATTAGAAAGTATCACATAATGCAAAGTAAATCAATATTTCTCAAACCTTTCCTCCAAAGTACTAGAATATATCAATTTTTTTTGTAATTTCCAGTTTTATTTTTAAATTTCCTGTTAACTGCACTCTTGATCACAATGGAACCATGTTTGTAATTATAACAAAAATTACTTCTCAGAGATTAAAACTGTTGCTTCAAAAATAGGGGCCATTTTAATCATGTGGCTTTTGATGATCTCTGGCATAAAGTCATAAATCCACAGAAGTACAAAACTTAAAAAGCATCAAAATAAATAAAAATGTTTCATAGAGTTATTTGAAGCAATGATATTAAACTGATGACTATTTAAAAACAACAGCAGTAACAGGCCTAAAATAAATAGTTTTTGGAGCAAAAGAAAGCGAAAGAAATCTTAAAATAATTGAAGATCCCAAATACAAAAAAGGCTTTAAACACACACACTCACACACACACACACACACACACACACACACACGTCAGTGCAAGAACACAACTTTACAAAAAACAGAGAAATAAAAGTTCAACCACATGACAGTGCTATAATACCCACGAGGAAGAATATTATGTCACTAAAAATGATGTTAGATTTCTAATATATTTAGAAAATGCATGTTAACTAAAAAAGTTAAATAAAATCATGTATTATTGACAAATATGTATGCATCAGATACACACAAAAAGAAAAAAGACTGATTTATAATTGTTATCTCCAGAAAAAAGAATTGAGTGGTTTCATGCTCTTTACATTGTCCAACATTTTGCCATTTTTTAAATTAGTATGTAAACACAATTTACAACAAAGCATAACAATGACGTGTTCTGGTGAAAGTGGCCTTTCCACTAATAAACAGGCACTGAAAATGAAACAGATCTTACACAGAAATTGTATCAAGAATAACATCTTTTAAATGTAAAAAGGGATAACTAAAAGCTTAATAGAATACACTTAAATTAGCCTACCCCATGGTCTATCACAATTGAGTTTTATCACTCTCTTTCTTATGCAAGTCTTACAAAAGCTAAGAAAAAGACCTATTGTTTAATCCTCTCTTGACCTTCCTACAAAGAGGTGTTTAGTCAGCTCCTAACAGTCCTTCAAATTCAACTAATTTTCACCAATTCTGAGTAACTTTCATTGAACCCCTCAGTCTGACTGAAATTGCCCTTTTCTACCACTGTCTAGTATCATGTTTATACGTCTATATATTAGGTTGGTGAAAGAATAATTGCAGTTTAAAAGTTTTTAAAACAATTGCTAAAACTGCAATTACTTTTGCACCAGCCTAATAGTATTTAACAAAGTATTTTATTCAATGATTTATTTTTGTGCTCCAAATAGTTTCTTCAATATAAATTCATTTGTCTTGTAAACTATGTTATTTGACTTGACTATTCAACTCTGTAGTCCAAGTACTAACATAGAGCTTGATATATCATTAGTGTTTAATAAATGCTTATATAATGAATAAATCTATGAGTGATACTGAATTTCTAAATTTCATGTTTTAATACAGTGCTATATATAAAATTGTTGTAAAAAAAAAGGGTTGTGACTTCCTGTTTCCAATATGACATGTAAAGAGATTGAAAGTATCACTTCCTTCCTCAAGACAACATAAAAGATAAACTGAAAATCAATCACTCTTCCTTGATCCCTCAGAGAATTGATGTCACAGGGCAAACCACTGTGGTAAACAATGGATGAGATTAATGAATACAAAGAATAACAGCTTACCAGAAGCAGAGCCCTTGGCTGGAACCTGGTAGGAGCACTTGAAAGGGTAATCCACTAACTGCTGAAGACTAAGCATGGAATAGCAAGACAGACAGGAGCTCAAGGCAGCCAAGCCTTGGTGGTCCCCCCCACATTCCTATGTTTTACTTTTCAGCGCTTCCAACTACACTGTTCTGCTGAACAGAACTAGCTGTTAGGGGAAACTATTTACCAGAGCCTAACCAACTTACATTATACCAAAGACTAACTGCCCTGGCGAAAAGAAAACTCTCAGCTCCAGCACCCATTAGTCTTTGGAAAAGGGAAATACACCCAACTCCAGCCTCCTCTAGCCTTCTATATATGGAAAGAGATGCTCAACGTCTGCCCCTCCAGCCTTCCTATCTAACCCAACGTGAGAGGAGGGGACAGGAGAAGAGCATTTATAAAGAAAGGTCATAGCCAGGGACATAAAAACTAATCAGAGAGTTGTAGAATACTTCCCCTTTCCCATTCCTACCATCATCTCAGTTAGCTTTGTGTCTGACACAGATTACAGCTGAAAGACCCACAAGCTCAGACTCTACCTAAGGAGTCTCTAGGGAAACCCAAAGACAACGCGAGAAACAAAACTAAGGACACTAGAGGAGATTTTAGTCTCTGACACGATGGCTACAGCCAACAGTTAACAGCCTAACTCCGAGCCAGTTAAACATAAAACCCTCACATGGAAGGCCTATCTTTTACCAGGTACATCACATATGACTTTCAACAAAAAAAATTACAAGTCATGATAATTAGGACAAACACCAGCCTGAAAAGATACAGGAAGCATCAGAATCAGATTCAGATATGGCAGAGACTTTGACATTATAAGAATGAAATTTAAATAACTATGACTAGTATACTAAGGGCTCTACTGAAACAAGTGAATGTGTCAGAACCGATGAGTAATGTAAGCAAAGAGATGGAAATGCCAATAATCAAAAGAAATTATAAAAAAAAGAAATGGTTAAAAAAATATCAAACTACTGTAAAATAAATGAAGAATACTTTTTATGAGCTCATCAGTAGATTGAAATGGTACAGAAAAAAAATCACAGAGCTTGTAGATGTGTCAACAATCTTCCAAAATTGAAAGTAAGAAGAAATAAAGGAATGAAAAAAAAAATTCAAGGATTGTGGGAAAATGATCCAAAAGGAACATATGTATAATGGCAATGCCAAATGGAAAAGAATGAAGGAAAGAAGTTATATTTGAAGTAATAATGGCTAAGAACTTTCCAAAATAAAAGACACCAAAGCACAGATTCAGAAAGCTTGGAAAACACCAAGTAGAATAAGAATCAAAATACTGACACGTAGGCATACAATACCCAAACTGTAGAAAATGAAAGACAAACAGAAAATCTTGAAAGAAGCCAGAGGGAATAAAACAAAAACACAAAAAACTTACCTATAGAGGTCAAGAAATTATAGTGGATATCTCTTCAGAAACTATGCAAGCCAAGAAGAAATATGAATGAAACATTTAAAGTGTTGAAAGGGAAAAAAAGCCAACACAGAATCTAGCATAATCTTCCTTCAAAAATGAAGGAAAAATAAAGACTTTCTCATGCAAAAAAACTTGAGCAAATTCATTACCAGTAAAGCTGCCTTGTAAGAAATGTCAGAAGAAATTCTTCAAAGATAAAAATGATAATATGGATAAGTAAAATGAATGTCAGCAATGCTAGAAGGTGGGCTTACTCTTTTCTAAGATACTTGCACAACCTGTGAAGCCATAGAGTGCTATTGCAAAGTGGACTTGAATTAGTTTTAAGTATATATTCCAAACTCTATAATAACCACTTAATAAAAGATTGTTTAAAAAGAAAGTATAACTCACATGTTAAAGAAGAAAAGAAAATGGAAATATGTAAAATGCTCAATTAAAAACAGGAAAGGCATAAAAAGAGTGGAAGGGAAGGGAAGGAAAAGAAACAAAGAACAAGGGCCATGATAGGTAAAAATTACAAATATGGTAGCTACTAGTAATGGAGAATATAAAGGAATAAACATTGCTAAGAGTGTCTCTTAAAATAGAGTTGGGAGGCCAATGAGGACTTGGGGCCTGTGCACATCTCATGTCTCAGTTCTCAGAACTGTTACTAAGTTGGTGACCTGTTGCTAAAGGCCAAACCATAAACATCCTGTATGGAGGACTGCTGCATGGATACATACAGACTTTACCTTCTCCTACCATGGCAACCAGACCACCCATATCCTTCACCTTGAAAGGAGCCACTCCCTTTAACCTAGCCAGCAAACTTCATGTGCGTAAAGAATCTAAATGAGAACTGCATCTGTGTTTTTGCTTTTATAAACTCTGTGTTTTTTTGTTCTCTCTGGACCACAATTCAGGTGCCTACCTGAATCTGTTCTGTACTGGATTGCAATCCCCGACCTCTCTTTTTCCTGCTCAAATAAATGCTTTTTATATTTTATTACACCCTGAACCTTTTTTTTGGCTTTTGGTTTAACAATATTAATCCAACTGTATCAAAAAACACATGGGTGAAAGAAAACTTCACAAGTTTAACAATATTTCAAGCTAAATAAAAAGGAAATGAAATGGAAATGCAAATACAATCCATCAAAATTTGCATATGCAGAAAGTGTTAAGAGAGAGATTTATAACATTATATGCACATATTAGAAAAGAAACATCTGAAATCAATAATCTAAGCTTCCACCTTAGGAAAAATAGAAAAAGGACAAATTAAACCCAAAGTAGGCAGAAGAAATAAGATTTAGAGCTGAAATCAAAGAAATTGAAAATAGGAAATCAATAGAAAAAAATTAATAGAAACCAAAAGCTGTTTTTGAGAAAAATAAAATTTATAAAACTCTAGCCAAGTTAAAAAAAAAGACACAAAATACTAACATGAGAAATGACAGAAGAGGACATCACTACTTATCTCATGGACATTTAAAAGAATAATAAAGAAATACTATGATTAATTGATGCCCCAAAATTTGATAACCTAGATAAAATGGACCAATTCCCCGAAAGACACAAGCTATCAAAACTGACACAAGAAGAAACAGATTATCTGAGTAGGCCTAGAGCTACCTTTTAAATGGAATCAATAATTAACAATCTTTCAAAACAGGAAGTCCTAGGCCTCGATGGCTTCACTGGTGAATTCTAGCAAACATTTAAGGAAGAAATTCTCTACAACTCTCTACAATCTAATCCAGAGGGAACACTTCCTCCTCACTCGTTCTATGAGCCCAACATTACCTAATACCGAAAGCAGACAAAAACCTTACAAGTAAGGAAAAATACAGAATATCTTCCATGAACATATGCAAAAAATCCTCCACAAAATATTAGCAAATCAAATCCAATAACGTACAGAAAGAATTATATACCATAACCAAGTGGGATTTACTCCAGGTACGCAAGGCTGGTTCAAAATTGGAAAATCAACTAATAAAATCCATCATATGAACAGGCTAAAAAAGAAAGGCCATGTGTTCCTATCAGTAGATAAAGAAAAAGCATGTAAAATAATCGAGCACCCACTCATGATAAAAACTAAAAATAGAAGGGTACATCCTCAACTTGATAAACGACATATGCACAAAAAGTACAGTTAACACCACACTTTATAGAGAGCAAACTGGATGCTTTCCTCCCCAAGATCAATGCCAGGACAAGGATATTCCCCTTCACCACTCCTATTCAACATCATCCTGGAAGTTCTAGTTAATGCAATAACCCAAGGAAAGAAAAAGTATGAAGAGAGGAAAGGAAGAAATAACACAGTCTTTGTTCACGGATGATAGTGACTGTCTATATAGAAAATCACAAATAATCAACAAAAAAAACCTCCTGAAAATAATAAGCAATTAATAGCAAGGTTGTAGGATACAAGGTTAATATTCGAAACGCAATTACTTTCCTACATACCAGCAATGAATAATTGGAATTCGAATTTTAAAAAAAATAATAATTTACATCAGCACAATAAAAATGAATAAAGTATTAATTGGACAAAATATGTAGAAGATCTGTATGAGATAAGCTGTAAAACAGATGAACGTGATCAAAGAAGATGTAGATGGATGGAAAGATATTCTGTATTCACTGATAGGAAGACTCAATATTGTTAAGATGTCAGTTTTTTCCAACTGGCTCTGTAAGATTCAATGCAATCCCAATGAAAATCCCAGCAAGTTACTTTGTGAATGTACACAAACTGATATATTACTACAACATAATAAAGCTACAGTAATCAAGACAGTGTGGTATTGGCAAAAGAACAGATATCTAAATGAATTGGACAGAACAGAGAGCCCAGAAACAAACCCACACAATATAGTCAACTGACCTTTGTCAAAGGAGCAAAGGCAATAAAATGGATAGTCATTTCAACAAATGGTGCTATAGTAACTGAACATCTAAATGCAAAAGAAATTAATCTAGACACTGACCCTACATCTCTCACAGAAAATGAACTCAAAATGGATCACAAACCTATATGTAAAATTGAAAACAAAACTACAAAATTTCTAGAAGAGAATATAGAAGAAAATCTAGATGATCATGGGTTTGGAAAGAGTTTTTAGATATAATACCAAAAGTATTCCTGAGAGAAAAAACTGGTAATTTGGACTTCATTAAAATGAAAATATCCATTGTGCGAAAGATACTGTTAAGAGAATGAAAAGATAAGCCACAAGCTGGGAGAAAATATTTGCAAACCACAGAGCTGGTTTGGCGGCTCCTTAAAAACTAAATATAGAATGACTATATGACCCAGCAATTCCACTCCTACATAGGTGTATATATACTTAGAGAACTGAAAACAGGGACTTTGAACAGACATTTGAACACACACGATCAACTACAATATTATTCACAATAAGCAAAAGGTGGAAACAACCAAAGTGACCATCAACAAATGAATGTATAAATAAAATGTGGTATGTACAAAGAACTCTTAAAACTGAATAAGAAAACAAAACAATTAAAAATAGAGTGAAAGACCTGAACGGACGCCTCCCAAATAAGATATACAGATGGCAAATAAGCATATGAAAAGATGCTCCACTGTTTATTATTAAGGAATTGCAAACTAAAACAATGACAAGGTACCACTACACATCCATCAGAAGGGCTGAAACCCAAAACGCTGAGAAAAGCAAATGCTGGTAACAATGTGGAGCAACAGCAAGAGCTCTCATTCATTACTGGGGTGACTATGAAACGACACAGCCACTTTGGACAACACTTGAGCAGGTTCTTACAAAGCTAAATGTAGTCTTGCCAAACGATCTAGCGACAGTGCTCCTCAATATTTACCCAAAGGCCTGGAAAAATGTCTACACAAAAACTTGCGCTCATATTTATAAGTAGCTTTATTCATAATTGCCAGAAACTGGAAGCAACTGAGATGTCCTACAATAGGTGGATATATAAACATACTGTGGTATAGCTACAATGAAATATTATTACGTACTGAAAAGAAATGAGCTATTAAGCAACAAAAAAGGACATGGAGGAACCTTAAGTGAATACTGCAAAATGAATCCATTATGAAAAGGCTACGTTTTGTGTGATTTCAACCATGACTTCTGAAAAATAGAATACTATGCAGTAGAAAGGTCAGTTGCCAAAATAGTTAAGATGATTAAGTTTTACGTCACGTGTATTTAAACAAAACTGTATGGGGATTCTTAGGAAAAACTATTCTGTATGAAACTACAGTAGTGGATTATGCATTTGATGATCAAACCTCCAGAACTGCACAACATGACTCCTCATGTAAATTACTGACTTTACCACAGTGCATCAGTATTGGATCACCAATTGTGACACATGTACGACACCAATACAAGATGTTCAAATACTGATACACTGAGGGCTTGGGGTGTGTATTAGAACTCTGTACTTTCTGCTCAATTTTTGTGTAAAATTAAAACAGCTCAGAAGATAAAAGTCTGTTGATTTTTTTTTAAATGGCTTTTTGCCATTTTCAATGTTAAGCTTTATAATGATCTCATGCAGTAAAAAACTACATAGCAATTCTGCTATATATATCAATTCTATGTATAATGCATAACTTCTTTAAGAAATATGCAATCTTTAGGATTCTTAAATTTTTAAAAACTGGATAGCTAAAAAGGACAAGAGTCCTTGAGATTTAAAATAGTACAAAGAGATAGCAAAACATAATCTATATTTAACCATTAATTTTTAGGCCAGATTTTATTCTTCAAAGGTTAATTTTCCTACTAAACATTGTAATTTTAAATGCCAAAACCCTTAACTTATTAATTTTGGATGAAAACCTTTCCTACACATTTAGTATTTCCTTATCTTTTTAAGCAACGCATGTTTAATATAATGTTCCTCATGTCAACTAGTTTATTAAATTGCTGTAACACAGTGATACTTCTTAAAATCTATTAAGGTAGATGGGACAGTCTGAACTTACCTTAAATGACCCTGGATGATGCTATTTCGGATTTCTGTGTATTAGTTTTTGTGTGCATTGCCTTTACAGACAGGCTACTCTTCTTACTTACAGTGATTTATGTGTCTGTTTTATAAGTAAGTATTGGAGAAAGAGGAGAGGTGTAAAAACAATAGTGTTAGAACTTTATCATAAATGAAGGCAAAGACACAATAACCAGAGCTTCTAGGAGGAAAACAAAGGGGGAAGACTGTTCTTTTGTGATGAAATTATGAGATTTATATAATAATATTTTTTCAACCATCTGATCCTTAGGTATGTGTGTAATAACTGGAATTGCTTAAAATGATCCCAGACAAAATAAGGTGTTCAATAATATGAATGGCAAATTTTTGTTTAAAGCCATCTCATTTACATATAGCTCATCTGCATAAAACCCTAATTATTAATAATCTAAATATTTCAAATTCAGATCAGAATATGGGTTCATTTACTCTTTACCAATTAAAAAAATGGTTGCTTTTCCTTCTCAGTTGACGTAATCATCACCATCGTCCAATCAATAATACTCAGCCTACCTAACGTAGGTGAATCCTCAGAAAACTCATTTACTTTGGATATTATGTCCAATGTAGGTACAGCGAATGTTCTGGAGATTAAGTAAAACCAAAAATAATTAATCCCTTTTTCTACTCAAATTTAAATTCAAATATAAATGAAAAGGGGGGAAATAGCTCATCACAATCACTAATAAGATTTCTATTAAATATTTTATGATTGGACATTAAACCCAGTGAATTCTGAAAAAGAAAACATTTCTGTGGATAAATGGTGTAGAAATCTTAGCATCTTTATTAATAATGAACAACTAGATAAATACTGAGATTTATGATAATTTGAAAATAGACTATAATCAAGATTATTTATTTGTAGTCCCACCTTATCCCTAAAAGAATTTTAGGGTGGCTTATAAAACTATTTACAATATATAATAATTACATCATCTAGATGAAACTGCACTACTCAATTCAACAGACGGTTATGAAGCACCATACACGTTATCTTTCATATAACAAAAAATAAAAATTTATTTTATAAATACTTTTAAGAAAAAATTCCATTGTAATATGTAAATTAAGTCTGATCGTTTTTCAAACTATTCTTGCCTTTTCTATAAAAGATGTCCACTAGGCCACAAATTTCTGTACATGAAATATAGGTGGCAGGAGTGTGCAAACTACCGCAGGCCAGCTGCCTGTTTTACAAAATTTTACTGGAACACAGCCGCCCATTCACTTACTTATTGTCTAATTTACTTACTGTCTGCTTTCTGACTGTAATGGCAGAAATGAATAGTGAACAGAGACCCTATGTCCCACAAAGGCAAAAATATTTACTATCTGGTACTGTACAGAAAAAATGTATAGACCCTGGTAGGATATTAACTAGTATAACACAAATTCAGAATAATTTGCATATAGAGCTATAGGCTTCTGCTCATTAAAATACTTCTTCATAGTATAGCTAAATAGTATAAACAAATAATTTAGTAGCAGCAGTATAACCCAGTAGTATATTTTCAATGTGAATGAACTTTTTAAGGTATTTTCATACATTTTAAAAGCATCCAGTTAATAATAAACAAATGACACATTAATAACATGATTGTTTGGATCCTCCAGAAATCTCTAGCTTATTAGTCTAGACTTGAGTTACTGTAACATAAATGTAAAATTTTTAAAATTGATGTTTTCAAAATTACTTTACCATTTTCAATTTATATTTGCCATGTAAAAATTTGTGAAAATCAGCTGTTTTACCCTGAACGGAACTTAAATGTAAAAAATTAAAGTATAAAGTAAATCTAAAATTGTTATGCATATAATCCAGGCTGTTCATATTCCTTATTTTAAAAGAACTGACTATACAAATAAATGAAAAATTTCCCAACTGTCTGAATTCACTTTAAAATCAAATCCCTATACACCTTTTCCACAAAATGCTTCACCTTTCAGAAGTCACTCTTTCAGGTGAAAAACAGTAAAATGAACACTTGTATACCCTTTGCCTGGATTCACTAATTGTTAACATTTACCGCATTTGTTTTATGTATATATCTGTTTAAGCATGGTACTAACTTCATGAAAATAATTCATCATGAGCCTTTGTGAAGAATAAGGATATTTTCGTATCATATACGTGCAACAGCATTATCATACTTAATAAATATTCCGTAGTTATCACTGATATCCAGTACTTATTCCAGCTTCCTCACATATCCTAAAAATGACTTATGACATTTTTTTAAAATCTAGCATCCAATCAAGGTTCACATACATGACCAATTTCTAAGAGTCCAGGGCCAGATTTTTCTTTAAACAATCTTTTTGTGCACATTATTGTTGTCTCTTCTTTCCCTAACCTGTTCTCTGGAAAAGCTGTAGGAACACAATTTCCCCAGTACTTTCCTGCCAGAACCATTCAGCAATGAAAGGGTTCTGCAATAATAGTGCAGAGGAAATTGAATTTCCAATTATCTTGGTAGATTTTGTTTTGCCTATGAAAATATCTAGAATGAAACTGTAATCTTATCTAAGCTAGTTACAATTTTTTATAAATATATACCTAACCAACATTCATTGATCATCAAGTGAAAAAAATTACCTGCCAGGGCTCAGGAAGTTAAGCTTTAATATTGTTATCACTAATAACTTAAGAATCGTGAATAATTATCCCAATGTATTTTATAAAAAGAAACAGTTTATAAAAATCTAAACAGTGCTCTTTACTGGTCACTGAAAACGCCAGTTTTAGAAGACTAAGCATACTTTTGTCAAACATATAGTCAATTTTATAGTTCACTACATTGAATAAAGTTTTAATCATCCCATAAAAAGACTAGATGGCTTGCATATTATGCTTATGCATTAAGAAACTGACTTATTTGGCCATTTGTTTCAATGCTTTCAAGCTTTAACTAAAGTGTAAAGCTTACATTTTGAACAATGCTTTATTATATCAGTATTATAAAATATGTACTTCTGAATAACAAGAACCACAAATTTTTTACTACTAATGTAATTGAAGTAATATGAATATTTTAACATTCTCTCCTAATTTATTTGATCTTAAAGTTCAAATGAGAGCAATTTTTGACTACTAAACTATCTGGGAAATTGAGATTTCCAATGGGAATACTGTCAAATTTATAAAAACAAAAAGATCAGTATTCTAGTGATTCATTTTCAATATATTTTCTACATTGCTAATTATGCCTGAATTCCAAGTCTTTTCCAGTGTAAATTATACACAAGGCTTAACAAATAAAAGACCTAAATCTGCAATCGCCTTTACTGAAACCAATGAAATATCTATACACAGCAATGAAATTGGCATGCAAATAAAAGAACTGTCAAGACATGTATTCCTAAAAATAAGCCTACAATAACTATTTTAAAGGCTGTGTGTGGTCTCACCCATATATTTTGGCAAGATGCATTTTCTCCAACCACAGCTAGATTCATCCAAAAGCAGTGGCACTGGAGAGCCTCCGTCTCACCTGTCAAAGTTGAGGAACGTTGTTCTAAAGACCACCATGAGTCCATGGAGAAAAGCCACAGTGCTACAGCTGTTATTGATAAGCAGTCTCTAAAGGAGAAAACACTTCAAACAATTAAGCAAATCATCCTTAACAGAGACACAGACAGAGAGACAATATATTAATGTTTAAATGATGAGATGACAAATACCATGCCAGGTCTGACACAGTGGTAATTTATACACTGGAATATTGAGAGGGGATCTTTCACAGGTAAAAGTACCTTAATAGTCTTTACTATTCTTCCTGATAAAATTTCTGTACATTATTTCAATTCAAAACTCTACTATGTTCCCTTACTTAAATCTTTAACAACCTCTTTATAAAGCCTCATAATTCATCTAAATTACTAAGGTACTAAATTCATCAAAATTGCTATAGCCTGACAGCTAAGAGCACAGAAGATTAAAGATTTATAAACAGAAACCCTAAGTATATTAAAATCTGATTTTTTAAGAAGATACCGTAGTATCTTTTACAACCACATTATAAAAGCACTTTATAGTGTTGCTTTAGACTAACCCTCCCTACAGGAAAGCCGATGGACTGATCAGGTAAGCTATAGGTGGGTTAACATAAACAAAAAGAAAGCAAGGAAAACAATTACTTTGAAAAGAAATATGCCTCAGTGGACAACTCAAGCCCACCTCAAACCTGGCAATAAAAGACAACTTAAAACAAAATGGAAAGGAATATATCTGGCTGAGTAAAAAGCTTAAATAATCATGATGACTCTCTCATAATTTATGTTTCCTACTAGATGACAATGTCCTCTAACCCTATTTAATACTGCAACAATGCATTAAAAAAGAGAGGGGGTGTCCTTTTGCGCCTTTTCCAGGAAAGTTAATATCCAAAAGGTTCTCATTGTAAGACAGTTTCACCTAAAACCAAGTCTCACAGCACAAAGTTACCACAGAGCTCCAATGATGTTCCCCCCGTTTCATTTACTATATTCTCTAAATACAAAGGTTCCAAAAAGATTAGTTTCACTTTTCCCTAGATATATTTAGTATATTAACTAGTATAGTTGGGATATTATTTTTCTTTGGTTTTGTCAGTAGCATGTTTGATATAAATTTTATTAAGTGGTAGTATATGTAACATTGCATTGTGGGTAGTAGTTTCCTGCTTTAGCCTAGCCACATCCTCAGCTGTCATATGAGCATGTTTCCCATATTTTCTGCAAGTTCTCGCCTTTTTTTTTCTTCTGAGAAAAATGACTGCATTAGAAGAGCAACTGCTCTAATAATTATAAGAAACATGAATTATGTATACAGATACATTACATAAGTATGGATCACTCTGCACTTCGAAGTATCGTCAGAGGAAAAAATAAATAAATCCTCATAATTAAAGTGCTAATGTCACATGAAACAATATGTTAAAGTAAATTAACGTACAGGAAGGAATTAAAAACTGTTAAAAGAAAGAAAATCTCTGTAATCAGATGGCAATACCGGCTAGCAAATGAGGTGTACTAGACCAGGACATAAGAGTGATTTGCCTTGAATGTTAGGTACTTCAAACCTGCCAGGTATTCACTTGTGAGAATTAATATCAATATCCCCTACTAGAACCTTAAAAATCTAGTTTGAGACATTATAGAAATATCAAAACAGAGAAAGAGAAACCGAAAAAACCTGGAAGAAGGAGGGAGGGAAAGAGGGAAGAGGCGGGAAGAGAGAAAAGTTCAGTATTTTTCTCTTTGGCATCCAATTTCCACATAATCTCACATTTAGACAGACAGATGCTAATACTAACTAAATGAAGTTGTTCAAGCAATCATTGACATGGTGGTGCCTTAGGTTTTTACATAATTTAATTAAAACAAACTGAGAAGGAAAGAAAAACAGAGAAAATACTCTCATTACAGGAAGTAACACAAAATATCCTGTACACACACACAATCGCAGACGTGTGCATGCAATTGTGTACACTAACACATACCCCATTAAAATAAGGAAGTGGAACTAATAATTTAAAGTACTAATAAAATTATATGCATTTTACTAATATAAAAACTTTTCCAATCATCAATATAAGGCCCAGTAAATGCTATGTGAGCTTAAACAGCTACACATCAAATCCAAAAAACTGTCAAAAAATACATTGTCACATACCGAGCTAAAATAATTAAGAAAGTGTCTTACTAAAACTTCATAATCAGTGAAAACATTTTAAGCCAAATTAGGATTTCTACAATTTATAAAATTCCTAGATTAAACCATGTGTCCCTGTTGTTTTTCATTAAAAGAAAAATAGAACAGCAGCAAACAGAAGTTTAAAACAATGAAACAAACCCACAGAGATGAGCACAATATCGATATTCATAAAAAAAAAATACTGCATTGAAATAGGATCATTATTCAAAAATAAAAAAAATAATTCAACAGGGAACAATGAAGATATATGCAGCATTTAAAACACTATTACACTGTCATATCATCTAACACCATACAATATAAAAACTTTAACCAATGTTGACAAATTCAGTAAATACAAGGCAAAGGGGAAGCAAGACAACTACTTTTTGAAATTGATTTCAAGTTCAAAGCTGTATTTCACTTCCATGGCATTGAAGTACATAATTTATACAGCAGACCTAAACTTGTTACTTACTTCAACATAGCATATACTAACATAATCCCCCAAAAGGATGAAGTTTGGAGGGTCTTTGAAGAACAAAGAAAAAAACCTGTGGTTTTCATTTCTGATTTTAAGCATAGTATAAATCCATAATCAAGAGCTGTATTTGCAGTGACTTTTCGGAGTCAGTCTCCCTTCATCACATGTGGGAAGCTATTTGTAATGAAACAAACTGTCAATTACCAAATATATACCAGTTATCACTGTTGTTTTAAAATTTTTACCATGAAGTAAAATTTTCTCCAAAGAGGATATATTGTCAATTCAGAAAAAAAATGTGTAGATAATGAATATACAAACTTTAAAGCACATGACTTCACTATCTTTCTCCTATCAGAATTTGATGGGCCTCACACAAAACAGAAAGGGTATATTCAACAATATCTATTAAACTCTTATGCAGTAAGAATGATTATCCTGACCCAAAAATTATGGGCAGAAAGGTTACCTGCAAAAAGAGAACAAGCAGTTAAACACATAGATGTTAAAGATTATTCAACTACATATAAAGTCAATTTGGAGGACCAAAGCACACATAATTTTCAAAAAAATTAAGAACGTATCTAGCAAAAAGTCAGCGCTGTAAGACGTCAGAGAACCCTTCTGCAGAAACTAAAACCTCATCCTAAAAGAAGAAAAGCATTTATTTACCATACTACAGCAGCTACCTAAATTTTTTCAATTGCCTGATTCTGTTATTGTATATGCATACGGAACTGTTTGGAAATTCCACAAAGTACACAAAGCCCTCCCTTAACTTACTTTAGATATTAATTAGAGATAGAGATCATACTAGTCCACCTTATTTATTAGAGAATAACTGAATAACTTTTCTCTCCTTTGCATGAAATAATTACATGTTAAATGAAAGCTTTTACTTTTCCGTGTAAAATATGTTTACATACACAATGAGGCATGATTCGTCTACATTTAAAATGAAACACTACAATGTATTTGTGGTCTTTTCTTAACTAAAATTTTGTTGTGAAAAAGTTCTGGACATTTGAATAATAAAGGATTGAAATCATTCCCATGTCCTCCCAGTGTATTTTGGGCAAATCAATTTTCTGTGAAGAAACTCATGAACATGTCTGTACATTTATCTTTATCTAATATAAACCAAAACAGATAATGAACTGTGCTAGGAAGTCCATAGGAAAGGATATTTTGGCTCCAATACCTTCCTTACTTTTTCCCAGCCCTTATCCCATAATATACCCCAAATAATGTTTTGTAATTCACTGTCTCCACCCACCCTCCCAGCCATTTACTTCACGCCACTCCTAGTTACTATCACACTAGGAAGAAGTCTAACATGCAAATTCAGAGTGGCGTGGAGAAATGGAAAAAATGCCTAGAAAATTGGTCTGTTCGGCTTTATAATTTTTGTTGAAAAATACCCCATCACTCCCAACTGATGAAAACAGGAAGCGCTATTCATAAATATGAAATTCTCTGCCTATGATATACAATCATCCTAATAAGAAAATGAGTTCTATACATACATGTCCAAAGGGGCAAAAAAGGAGATAGTTTCCCAAAGATGTTTCCAATTTTCTTCTGAATCGGAATTAGCAAATCGAGACGACTAACATACTCTGTCTGTGTGCATTATTCCTTACTACACACAGCATTTTGTAATTTATTTCAAAGCTTTCATTATAAACAAAAAATACAGCTTCTGTTAACCCACTCCGCTCTGAACTTATAAAATGTAATATTGAACAATGTAAGTTACAGTGTAAGAATTTTACTTTATGTACGTATGAGATCTGCTATCAAAGTCTGTTAAAGTAAAATCAAAATAAACTAAAGAATTATACAAAATGAATTCAATTCCTTGAAAAATAAAAATCATTACAATAAAGAAAACTAAGATTCATTCAGTAACTGTTACAATTCTTGTCATTCATTTTTATAAAACCTCAAACTAGTCATAAAATAAAGGTGTTCATAATATAAACAATACTAATTACATTTAATCTTTATTGTAGGAGCCGGCATCTAATATTGATCATACATAAACTAGACAGACATGATTTAACATTGTAAAAGGAATCCCCAGACTAACACTTTCATGACAGCCAATTACAGTCAAGCCCAGCAAGCAGTTTGCAACCAGACCTTAAGAAAGGTAAACTTTTTTACAATGAGTTACAGATTCACAAGTTTAAGAAGACAGGAAAAAGAAAAACAGAAGGACTCCAATCACCCAGCAAATATGAAGCAGACCCCAGAATGTGATATAATCCAAAGATGTAAATTATTGTAAATCATCACTGTTGTTCAGAATTTCACACAGCCTGTTGAGCCAATTTTGCTCACTTTTCCACAGACACAATAATGAGCTAAATAAAAGGAGGAGGCAAAAAAAAAAAAAAAAAAAGTGGGGGTAGGAGGATAGAAAGGAAAGCCCTTAACTGCAGAGTTCTGCTCTACAAATGCTTAACCTTACAGGAGTTTGGGCTCCTTCAGCATTTGTATTCCATCCAAATCCTCATGAGTCACAAAAATTAAATAGCTATATCCTTCTGGATGCCAGGAAGGGCCTTACCACAAGCCTTTTGTCAGAAAGAGAGAGAGAGAGAGAGAGAAAGGGAGAGAGAGAGAGAGAGAGGGAGAGAGAGCAAGGGGGGAAAAGCCACAGTGGTAGGCAGTCCCACTTTACTTTGAGTACTGTGAGGTCACAAACCACATGATTCTGTCTCTCCAGTAATAGTGCTTGCAAAAAAAAGGAGTTTTAAAGCTTTTGCTTTTTTGGATTGTGTGAATGCTTCATTCGCCTCACAAACAACCACAGAACCACAAGTGCGGTGCAAACTTTCTCCAGGAGGACAGCAAGAAGTCTCTGGTTTTTAAATGGTTAATCTCCGCAGGTCACTACCAGTCACCGAGACCAACAGAGTCAGTGAGTGCTCTCTAACCACAGTCTATGCAGTAATAGTAGGTCCTTCAAATATTTGCTCATTCTCTTTTTGTTTTGTTTCCTTGCTTTTCACATGTTACGAGCTACATAATTTCTTGACAGAAAAAAATAAATATAAAGTCTATGTACTCCAGTCATACTGTAAAACTAAAACAAGGTTTGGGTATGGTTTGTATTTTCAGTTTAAGGCTGCAAGCAGAATTTACAACAGAGGGTACAAGTTCTATCTGAAAAAAAAAGGAGGGAGTATGGCATCAAACAGCCTCTTCAGCACAGTGACACCATGTCAGCAAAACTTCTTTTGGGGTAAGTGTTATCATATTTTAAAATCCTATTAAGAGTTGAACCTGTTAAACATAAAGGTATGTTTCTTGGATAAACTAACTGCTAGCTTTTCTGGATAAAATTATAGTAAAGATCATACTAATAATGCTACTTTGTTGCACTAAAAGTTGAAAAATGAAATTGCTGTACATATTTGCATCTGTAACTTATCTACTTCTCAGAGTAAATGGCCTGAAATAGAAAAAATTATCTCACATTCGTCAAAATGTTTTTTAAGCGCTGTAGAAATAAGGTAGTTAAAACAGTAAAAAAGTTTAATATTCTCATTAACCCTCACTGAAATAAAATTAGACACTAAATTAATCAAAATACTATGAAGTATTCACTCCGGCAGCTCGCAGTATTTGAGCAAATTTCAAAAAGGAAGCAATTTTACAAAATAACAGACCACAGAATTATCTCAACATTATGTTCTACCATTTAAAACAGAGAAATAAACCTGCAGTACAGTTAACATTTTAACTAGCTCATCGAAAAGAAATCTATTTATAATTTTAAACTGCATCATAAGATATCTGCATAACTTTGTTTCTAAACAACTTTATATAATTGAAGCATGTATTCAACTGAAATAAAATTAGGATATGTAACAGCCAGTTTTAAAAGATCTTTCTTCAAAGTTACCTAGGATATTAAAAAGTTTACAGAAGTCTTTAAAAACTTACATGCAATTCTATTTTTCTGTATACTTTTAATTTTACATCTACACACTATTATCCATATGTAGAATTTCTTATAAACACATAGCAAACATTGAGACGTCTAGGATTCTTTTAATCATATTCTTGGACCTACCAAAATGAGTACCGTTTAGTTTCATGAAAAATAAAACTCCGTAAGGATACCCTGCATGATTTAAGAGCCATACCTATTAAATCATGCTGGACTTTAAAAGAAAACAGGCATAATATCATCCCTTAATATTTAATTTCAAGTTAGTGTTGATACACAAAAAATAAACTGCTTTGACATTCGGTATTATAGTAAAATATCTAAACACTTACAAGATTTTCTTTATGATGTCCAACATGTCCCAACTACAAGGCAAGATTATAAAATTTTCTTTTATGCTTTAAAATAAATCCTTTTGCTGTGTATACTATATTAACTTTGCTTTATAACTTACAACTAACGATTGGAGTTTCCTTTACTCCTCCTACTTCACACATTTTAACTGGCTACTAGAGGATCAGTCTTAGTTTAGGTCAAAGAGAAATAAACCTGAAGCAGAGAAAAAGGTTTTCTTAAAAGGGTGAGGAAATGTGCTTTGTGTTTTACTAAAAAATGTAAAATTCCTTTAGTGACTCCCTCAATAGTTGTAAGTGGGCCCCATCAGTCATAACACATACAATATAATAATCAAAGATTATCTTTTTTTTAATTTAATGGTAGGCAGTAAGCGTTACTCTGTAAGTTTTTCTTCATGAAGGAAACAGAACATATATACAACTAGACTGCATTACAGCCCATATTATAATTATAGCTTATACATGGGAACTTTTGCTGTTCTTACCCAAGAGATGAGGGAAAAAAATGGTTAAAACTATTGTTAGATGGAGGGATAACTTGAAACAGGCATCTCAAGCAGTTAAGTTACTGTTTCACTATATTACCGTTTTGCTTTTTTTTTTTTAAATAATCTTTTCTAACCAGATCGGGAACTAACACAAGTTTCAAGGACTATTTCATCATTATAAGTCATTAATATTATCATAAATAATATATTAAAATGCTGTTTATTCTATCATATTAGGGGTCTTACATTTCTATACTACCCTTAATAACTATTTCTACAGTAAAATTTCTAGAACTTGACCAAGTTTGTAAACAACAAGGCATTATAGTAAACTAAATAAAGATCATCTTCTGTTACATGTTACAACAATTCTTTCCCTTCTGAAAAGTAGAATTTACCCTCTCCCACCCCCAAAGAGTACTTTAGAGCCTGGAGAGAGAATTTAAGATGAACCCACTACATCAAACTAATTACAGGTGGGTAGTGGACATTCTATATAGGTTATCATCACACTGCAAACATTTCCCCAATCTATAATCTATTTGAAGTCTAAAACCTCACTTCAGGCTTTAAATTCTTATTATGATGATTATCAAAACAACCTAGTGAACTGTCAAAAGTATGTGCTCCAATTTTGCAAAATAGTTTTTTAAAGTTTAGGCTTTTCCTAGGTGAGGGACAAAGGACATACTGACCAAGTGCCTGACTTCAAATATAATGAGTGAAAATTGTGTGTGTGTGTGTGTGTGTGTGTGTGTGTGTGTGTGTGTGTGACAGGCAGACGGACAGAGAAAGCGAGAGAAAGTGTTCCCAGGTCCTTGCATACCTCAGCATATCATTTATCTTGAATCAAATAAGAATTTTCAATCTGCACTACTCAAAATATGTCCATTATTTACCATAAATAAAGTCTGTTGAAAATGACAGATATGACTCATAGAGTGTATTATAATTAAGAACTTACTTGTGAAAATATATCAGTTGACTGATTAAATTTCTACATAAAATCTCTGTGACTGATTGAACATGATGTGTGAACACTGATTCCCAAAATAATAGTGGTGGTCCCTACCAATAATAATAATTTTAGTTTCAAGATTTAATAGTGACAAAGTGTCATAACTTGCTTCTAAAATCAGAGAGCCAAATTCCAAAAGCCAGGAAGAAAATTTTAAAAGTCAAGAACAAACACAGAAGACCATTCCAACACATATGAAAAGCTAAAACTGTCAATGCAATTCCCAAAGACTTGTATCATAAATTATTTTAAATTATAATAATCCTAATTTTACATGAAAAAGTGTTAGATTTCACTTTTAAATTTTAAAGATATATTAAAATGTAAAAGATTTCAAAGAAATCACATAAAAATATTTTGTTAGTCTTTTTGAAACTCCTGATAGTCTGTCTCTAAATCACAAGAAAGGCAAGAAATATACATTAATTATGATATATTTTAGTTATTTTAAAAGAAGACAAAATTAATATAGTCAACACCCTTTGAACTAATCACTGATAGTTTGACTTGTTTAAATCAGTCATGCTAAAGTTAAATTCAGTAAGATAGAAATGTTCCAGTTTGTTAAAACAACACTGAAATATTTGATGGTTAAATAAACTGCAGAGGGGGGGAAAGCTAACTCATTGAAGGCACTAAGATTTTATCAAACACACAGAATTAATCTTTATTGAATAGAACCATTCACAAATCAAAAGTCACTGTACTTCAATACTTTCAACCAACGCTAATCAATTACAAACCTTTTCTAGTGCTTCAAAACTCATGTGCTTTCAATTTTATACACTGGTGGTCCTCAAGTACTGTATTGGGGCTGAGTTAAGACATTCTGTATCACAACTGTTTTTTTCCAACAAATACTCATCTAGAGAGCTTTTTTCTTCTCAAGAGCTGCTCACATGAAAACTGTGGTAATATTTTTATACTGTACTTCTTTGTTGAAGCAAAAGGTTAGGGGTTACCTAAATACCTCAACTGTATATACAAAAAAGGGAAAAGGTAAGTATTCAGATAAAAAAAAATCCAATGGGACTGGATTATTTATTTTTGCATTTCCTATGATTAATGATGCACCCGTGCATACTTGAAAACTGATGCCAAACAGGGTAGCATCTCAAATTTTTCTCCAAAGCATACAAATACCAACCTTCCATGCTGTTCTAACCTTTTTCAGGATACTAAAATGTGACAACTCTAGGTCAATAGTGATGTAATGCAAAAGCTCCTCAAAAGCAGTAAGATTGAAAATGCTATTAGCTAATGAAAGTCTCCAGAGATAGTTATATAAAGGGTTCACTGGAAGGGTGGACCTCTACAATGTCTCTCTAAAATATATTACATATATGGTTAAATAGACAAATACCTTCAACATGAAAAAAATCCTTCCTGCAAATAAAATTGTAAATGTGACAAAGCGTAAGTATTTTATCTAGTCATTTACCATGTAAACCTTATTAATGGGTGCCAGCAAAACCAATGCTAATTTAGGCAGAGACTTCCCATTAGGTTACCTCAATGCACTGTATTTTTCCTCCTATACAACTGAATTCCATTAAAGATAAAATTCTACCAAAAAGAAAACAAACCTGTCATTAAACTCCCATAATAAGGTAACAATAAACTCTGATGCTTAACATTTTCTAAAGAGTAAAATATTCTAAGATAACTGTCTGAAGTATATGGAAATTCTTTATGAAATCTGAAATGTTTAATAAAACAAATCTTTAGAAAAGTCCCACATAATGAAAATATATACCTTAATACAATCTATTAGGTTGGTGCAAAAGTAATTGAGGTTTTTGTGATTAATTTTTAACCTTTTAAACTGCAATTACTTTTGCACCAACCTAACATTACCATTTCAAAGATTATGGAATTCAGTGGACGTGTATTTTGATTAATGTGTTACAATTCAAAAAAAAAAAAAAATGGGGAAATTCTATACCTATTCAAAGGGAGTTTTCTTACAATTTTAACTACAGTTGACCACAAGCTTTTGTCCATTCAACAGCAGACACATATAAAACAGGCCATACATTGCCACATAAATTTTTAGAAACCTGTATGGCAACTCAGATTAAGTGTTCTTTCATTACAATGAATACAATATCTTCATCTAATGTAGAAGTTTTAGGAATTTCATCCCCTGTATACTATTTATTAAGGACATAGGATTCAAGGTTTGGAACTGTGTTGGATGGATATAAGCAACACCATTATTAACCATTTCAGGTGTTTATTGTTATTCTTGAACAGGATGTTAACTCTAAAGCGTATTTTTTCATAAACATGCTTTCTTCTATTAATAAATAAAAAGCTCATCATTAACCATGATATATAAAACAATTCCCAAATAAGATGAGCTGCGGAGTTGAGAGAGTCCTTTAAAGGCTAGTTGCTACGTAAGCATTTAATACCTGCAGTGAAAAACAACTCATTATTCATCCACCTCCTATAAATACCTTATATTATTATTAATACTCATAAATCCAACAGCTAATATATAGTCTAGGACAAAAAAATCATACCAAGTGGGATACTGGCTCCAATAAAAAGAACATAAATGTTAGTTTATTTTGATTAAATGATTTTCATGTTTTAAATCAATTTCTCACAAAACAAGGAATTTTTCACCATACAGATATAGTAAGAAAATGCAACTCTTAATAATGTTTAAGGTATTTTAAAATTATTCCACTGATGTCAGCAAATTTACGAAGTTAGCATTATTCCCAGACATGTATTTAAGACTATTGTGGTAACTAGTTTAAAGACTCTGTTATCTGCACTATTTCTATGTCAACCCTTAAGAAATTATACGTGAGAGTTACATTAGAGAAGTAACATTCCTAACAAGGTATATCTAAATATCCTGTGCAAGACAAATAATTTTTATGACAAAAATCAAATAATTTATTTTACTTTTCAGTCAAACTGGCTTTTCTTTTACATCAATTATGGTCCACTAAAATTATTATACCATCAACTATAAAATATATCTACATGAAAGACTTTTAAAATTTGAAAATTTAAATACATTTATAGGTTCCTCCGAAATTATATGAGCCAAACCCTTATTTACATACATATTCCTCATATTCAGATATCTTACAACTAAGTACATTTTGTGCTTCAGAAAAAGCAAATAAAGGAAAAATGTTAGCTAGATAACAATGACAATCATCAAAAAGGTTTTAAAAACACATATGAAGTATTTATTTGGAAAATTAAAATAATGATGCTGCGGTATGCCAACTTTATATGGACATGGACACGTTTTTATACAGAAACAAAGTATTTGCCACATAAATATACAACTTTAATTTCTTTCAACTATCAGTCCAGCTCAAAATTTTAATACATAGTATATGTATTTGCATATGCTTATGAATGCATATTCATAAGTGATTACAGCACTTGGGATAATCATTATAAACCAGGAAAAAAACATTGTAAATTATTTAACTGAAGAATTGTTTGCAGCTCTTTTGTGAAAGTTAATCAATTACTTTTTACATGTATACTAACAGAGAGCTGTCAATCTATAAAACTAGTAACAGAGATCAGGCATCTATTGGGAAATTCAAGATAAAAACAATCAAAGACTATGCCTGTGAAACTCAGGATATAATTTTCCAGTTATAAATTTAAATAATTAAAAACTTATCAGTTAAACAAATTATTACAGTTCACAAGAGCAAATATGAATGCAATTAATCTACAAACAGATACCCATTTATCTCAAAAAACAACTCTGGCTTTGAGCTACACAGGTATACTCTCTATATATTTATTCATCGCCCATGTAACCTGGATAAATAATTTAAATTAGGCATTGTGATTTTTAATTTGGTTACTTTGTTTCAATAGTAATAATTTTATTTTTAAATGTCTCCACTGAACTTCCAATTTAAACATCCAATTTCCAAGATAATCTTTAAGTGAAAAGCATCATTATTTCTACCAAATAATGAAAAATTTCTTAAATGATTCTAAACAAAGTGAATTCATCACAAAGCTGAAAAGATAAAATAATAAGGTGCTATATATTACAATTGATACTTTAACCCACTGGTTTTACTGTATTTGTGTAACTTGATCCTAGAAAATAGACACGAGTATCCAAAAGACACAAGGTATATATTCCCTTTAATCAATAATTTTATTGTAAGATTTTTTTGTCAACAGAGCTGAAAGAAAAGCTATTTTTTGAATAAAAAGTGAATTCTCACTTTATTTCATAAACTTCTATCAGATTACAGAAACCTGCAATATTACAGAACCACAGAAAGAAAACCTTATGCTAATAATCTACATTATATTAATCACTTGGTTTTCTAAGAAATGGATAATTTTAAAAATACATAAGAATTACATACTAAGGACCTTAACACCCAATTCAAAAATATTAGGATGTTATAAGAGATACCTACAAGAATACTTCCATCAAGACAGTAGCATCCTAACATTAGGTAAGATAATTGGTTACAAAAGATAATCTAGTAAAATCAATTTTTACCTCTCATGAAATCGGTAAAGCTTTTAGGTAATTCACTTTTGACAAACAGCACAAAAAAATGGCTACTGCTCTTACAAATAAAGAGTTCACTACAAAAATGAAAATATTCAAAAAGATATATTCATAAAGCTGATACTACTTACAAAGACAATGTGCTACAGCACACTTACAAAGCAATATAAACATAAAAGTCGATGTAATCCAAACCTTTGATTATTAATCCAATCTTCTCTCTATAATAGAAACTCCTCTTTCATATATTATTCAACTCCAATGTTCACCCAGTATTCTTTACATTCCCCCAGTTATTAAAACTAAACATACATAATATATTCTCTCTCTCCCTCTCTCTCCCTAAATCTTAGAAGAAAAACTTGTAACATTTTCAAACTTTTTTACCACTAGTAGCACCTCATGTTAAAAAGGTTATTATCTGATAATCAGTACTATCAGAAGTATATCATTCTTGATTTAGTAATAGATTTAACAATATATTTCCCTTATAATATGCATAAGCATATTACAGAATATTTCAGTACACCAATAGGACCAGAGAAAACACATGAAGAGATTTTTTTTCTAATTATCATCCACAGGTATGCAGGAATAAAATTGGGCCATAATTATCAGGCTTATTTTTATTTTCATAAATATAACTTTTAAAAATATAATGATAAATCATAATATATCAGGATGCATTTAAATAACTTTTTAAGATAGCATACTATTTGGCTTAAATTGCTAAATTGTTTAATTATTAAATGGTTAAACTTCTCTATGTGTGTTTACACATGGAAAAAAATTTTACTGAGGCATGCTCAAACTTTTTCTTGTCTATGAAATAAAATCGTGTGCTCCAACAAATAACATAAAAAAACATTTTTGATAAAGTATTTATTTACAAAATAACTACATATTACATGTACAAAATGATAGGAAGAGATTTTCTATAATGAAACTATATTACTATATGTAAGTAACTCAAATTTTCCACTTTGATTTAAACCTTATTCAGCCAAATGCAGTCAATTCACTGTGTTTCCATGATCCAAAAATATCTAATATCCTCAATACTATTTTAAAGAAACCTTAAGAAAAATCGTCTTATTATTATAAGCTGACAGAGAGATATTTTTTGAAAAGTAGCTGTGAAAATAATGTAACCTGAAAACTTACATATGAACTTAAAACTTCCATACTCAAACAATATGAAATGAACAGGAAAATAGCAAACAAAGGCATAAAATAAAACTCTACCTAGCAACAATACCATACTAAGAAGTCAACCCTGAGAACAGGAGAAATAAATCCATGTGCTTTTTAAAATAAATGCTCAAATTAAAACTTGGCTTTTAACTGCTCAAACAAATATACAACATACCAGTGACTACAGAATTTTCTTCTAAACTGGCAAGACTAAAAAGAAGCACATCAATTAATTCCTAATTTTGCAATTATAATGTGTGATACTTTCTTTACCTATAAGACTATCATTTATTCTAACCTGGCTGGAAAGGCTTGCCGTTGCATTTTTCCTGTACGTACCTCTTCCTTATCAATTATCGTTTATCTTCAGCATTCGGAGAAAAGAAAAGCTTCAAAACTTTAACTGAGTTTAAAACACATCATTAAATCAATATACACAGAGCGACTTTAAAAATATTCATTTCTAAAAGACTAGAAAATCTTCCTTTTTTTAAGCTGATGCAACTACACATAGAAAGCAACTTTTAGTAAGTTCTTTGCTACGCCATAATGATCTGCTCCAGAAACTCAAGGGTACCTAAAACAACGGGCTACCTGTTCTAGCCTTGCTTAGGAATGTGTCCAAATCATTTTTATTGATTTAACCTTTATAGGAATGCTACATATCCTCAGAGCAAAACATTTTGAATGTATTTATAATATGATACACTTCTGAGAAACCATGAAAAAGAAAGCCTAAAACAAATCTAGATACTTCTTCACCCTTGGTTGTTATGGGTTTATTTTTGTTTACTTTAAGCACTATCAACGGACTTAAATATTAAATAATTCCATTTAGGGAAACTTATTTTGGCATCACTCTAAGTAGAAATAAAAATTTATTTTGAAAAAAACGTGCTTTTAAATAAATTCTAACTTTAAGAAATAAAATGCCTGACTTGACAATGATGTCACATCTACAAATTTTAACATTCTAAATACTCCTTTCATGCTCTAGTTACACATTAATCATGAAACCTACAAACATATCAAACTTAAACTTAAAAAATTTAGTCCTTATTGAATAAACTAAGTTGTACTCTCGTTCACATTCTGAGAGTTTACAGAGAAAGTTCTGTGTTGCCTATCTCCCTAGCTTTCCGCAAGTGGTATTTTATTAATGGCTTCAGCTGCTAATGCCTGCATTAGTTCTGTTTGCCAAATAATAACTCACAATATTATGCTTCCTCACATTATGGTTCATCATTTGTTAACTTGAACCTCACCTCTAAAGAAGTTATACTTTCACTACAAACTGTTCCTTGAAAAAGGCAAACAATTTTTGAGCATTTCCAGATGTAGCACTCAAAAAAAAAAAGAAAAATCACAGGCAAATTCTCAAAGAACTTTAAAATTATTAATAAAAATGTAGTAAAACTGGAGTCACTACTTATTACTTCAATAATTATCCATAATTTTAAGAGCTGAATGCACTATATATCAAATTAAGAAACTTATGATAGAGAGCACTAAGGATTCCAGGTAGCTGCCAGTAGATAAAACCAAGCACATTTCAATGTGAGACAAGATTCTAGTGAACTGAAATTTCTGAAGCTCTCACAATTACTGAACATGCAAGAATAAAATCATAATGCTATGTTATCTTTTACAAAGAGTTAACTTTTTTTTCTGGATCATATAAATTTGGGTTCGGCTACATTATTTTCACCTTGTCATCAATTTTTAATAAAACATCTAAGCACGTATGAGATTAGGCTAAACAAAAATTAAAATAATTTATATGCAGCCTACTTCTCTGGGACAGGTCTGGAACTAGAGTGAGACAAGCAAACACCTAGGGCACAAAATTTAAGGAGGTACTGACTACTGCACACCCCTAAAAGTGAGTGCCTACTTAAAAGCTGTGCTCCAGGCACTTTGCCTGCCTCACCCTAGGCCCAGGTCCTGCTCTGGAGGCACATTAATTGGTGTAAACACTAATGAGACATATTCTAAGCGGGGCATCACAAAACATAGACATATGATAATATAGGAAAAATAAAATTAAAAATAAAAATTTTATGTTTAACACCCTGATATTTTTCTAAAAACAAAAGGACGCAGTGGAACTTAAATGTAAATAAACATTTAAAAGAATGATCATTTTATATTCTAATTACAGTTCTGAGATGGCACAAATAGTTGACAAATTTTCTTTACAGGAGACTTTCTTTACAGAAAGATATTTCTAGCAAATATAAGTGGCCTTATTATTTGACCATAAGCTTTAAAAAAAGGGGGGTGGGGCTTAGTACGTTACATTAAAGGGTTCACAGAGCTACACGTGACTTGTTGTTATATACACCAATCGTATCCAAATCTGGCTGATCAATGGAATCACCTCAGGAATACGTCTGAGAAAGTGAGGGTAGAAGAGTAGAAGAGAAGGCCTTGGAAATTCTTTTGAACAAAGCTCTCCAGGTAAATGAGCCAACTTTAGGAGCCAACAGATAGTTCACTTTTAATACACCCAGAAATTAAACTAAAGATGTATATACAAAATATATAAATTTCCAAATTATCTCCCCCTAAACATTTGTAAAGCTTATTCACAAGAAATAAAATATTAAAATTTCAGTTTGTTACCTTCCTTCCCTTTCTTCTAGTAGAGATGTTAGTCAATGGTGATGCGTCCAACAGTAATATTAGTAAGAAAAATAAAATCAGAAGCATAGACAATAAGATGAATACAGCCAAAAAAGTTAATACTTCCCTTCCTTTAGATTTAAATAGCTATTGATTCAATCTATTCTAAAAACTTAATATTTTAAACTTTAAACTCATTTAGGTAGGCTCATATTAATATTTTAAGAAAATATATGTGCCTTAACATACCTCTCTGATTTCTAGAATATACCTTAAATCAAACTCTACTTTGTCTTTATGTTAGCCTTTCTTTGTTGACTGTTTATTATGCCAGACACTGTGCTAAACCTGTTATAAACATTACTTCCTCTAATTCTCGCAATTCCCATATATTGAGATGGATATTATACTTATTTACAGATGAGAAAACTGAAAATGAGGTAATAAAACCTGACCAAAGCCACACAGTTGAAGAGCTGGGATTCAAACCCAAGCCTTCTGACTCTGAATTAGTACCTTATAGTGTAAAATATAACTTTAATAAATTTACTTCCTAATCCCAAAGATGTTCGTTCTCAGAAACATAATTAAAGTTATTATATTGAAAAAATATAAGTAGAAAGATAATCTTTGAGTCTCCACATTCTCCTTAAGTATATATCTTTAAGTAATACTGATCACTGAGAATCAGAGATTAAGATAAAATAAACCTTAAGAGTATACCAAGAGATAAGATTTAGCTCAGGTTTGATAAGAAAATAAACTTCCAGGGAATTAAATAATTCTTAACTAATTATAATCAATAATCTTATTCAATGTGCACCCCACACAGTATATACTTCTCATATGATATGAAAATACCATTTGAGGTGTTAAAAATTAAACTCTTATATTGAACACAAGGAATTTATAATCTTCCTTATTTTCAAAATTAAAAACAATAATGGCGTCAATCATGGACTTTGGTGTCAGTCAAATCCTAGTTCCTATAATTATCTGTAACATTCCCTTTGGCATTGTCTCATTGTCCTACCTATATAACCAAAGGCCTATATGCCCACAGTTATGCCAAGTGACCACGACAACCTTAATTTCTAAATCTTATTTCTATATGCCTTAAATTTTTATTCTCTTAAATCTTTGATGTTCCCAAAGATCCACTGAGAAGGGTACGTTTTTCTTTGCCCACCAAAGAGATTATGTACATGATTCTAGGAAGTAAATCTTTGTCATGTAGTACTGTCCCAACTTCATCCACAATCATTTCTCCATTATTCAAAACAAAACTCTTAGAGAAGCCACAAAAAAGCTCTAGCTCCTTTTTTTTCTGGCAGAGGTTAGGAAAAAAGCTGTGAGATTTTATCAGTCGATATGGATTCACTGAGAAAAAATGCCCTCACCAGAAACCATAAGTGATAGTAGGTAGATGAGAGTTTCACAAAGAATAAAGAACAGAAAGCTGTGTGAGTATCTACAAATATTAACAGATTAATCCAATCATTCAATGACTATATTTAATTTGATATGTAATGTTTTTATGATCAAACCAACAACTTTAAAAAACCTAAGTAAGGCAGAACAATTCATTTAAATTAAATACATATGCAAGTATAAAATCTAAGAAACTACATTTTAGAAAAGGAAACATGCAAACTGGTCCCCTACCTGGGGTAGGGTTAGAAACAAAAGATTTGATTAGAAACAAAAACTGACAGGGTAAGATACTTCACTGACTTAAGTTTAAACTCCCCAAGTGTTCACACTTATTTAATGACAAGTCACTGAAAAGATGTGCAAAAAAGAAAGACAAAAGCTTTTGTGTGCAGCCAGAAGAGTCAACCAATGAAGCAGAGAATAAATTTAAGAATGACATGGTCATTCAGTAGTCACTAATCTTACAGAAAAAAAATCAAGCCTGGATGTGAAAAATGTGGGCACGTTGAAGAGATGTTACAAAGAAGCCAGCAGAAGAATTTGGCAGCAGTTATTGGGAGAGGCATATAATAGGGAACATGAGATTGCAGCCTAAGAAAGAATGGTGATGTTGCCAACGATTAATAGAAAAATAGGAAAGGGTGAATGAAGTACAAAGAGTTTTGTCTTAGTCATTATTAAAGCTGTGCTTAGTGGTAAAAATAGGATACTAATTATGCACAACACGGTCTCAATTTTTTAATTAAACAGGAACATGCATGAGTATCAGAGAAATTCAAAATAGTTGACATAAGAATTAGGAAGACTTTGTTTTTTTATACTTGCCAATATTTTTCAATTAAAAAAATACACAATTTTTAAAATTTAATAGTATGCTTTAATGTTTAAAAAGCTTATTTTTCCTGAAGCCATTTGGTACTGAACAACTTTGGTAATGGAAATGAACAATCTTGGGTTTTCTCCTCCATGCTGAAGTTGTAAGAAATAGAGAAAATTCCTACAGTTTTTATATGGGGAAGTCAGTTTCACAAGAACCATAGGATCTCATGGAAATGTAACAGATCTAGCAAGGGTTTTGGTCTCCTTTAAGTTCAAATCCCAGTTACACCAATTATTACAAAAACTGGAACAAGCTACTTAAGCTCCCTGCGTCTCCATTTGTAAATGTATTACTACCTGTAAAAATATGACCACCTACCTTAAAATGTTTCTGTGAAAATTAAGTAAGATAACACATGTAAAGTGCCTACACCCTATAAGAAAACTAACACTGCAGTTACTACATATAATCAACTTACCAATCCTAAATCCTCTTAAGACTCTAACTGTGTCACAGTGTGGCCAGCAGGTCAGCAGCACAGGCATCATCACCTGGAAGCAGGTATGAAAACTCAGAATCTCAGGCCCCACCCACCCCAGACTTTCTGAATCACAATCTGCATTCTCACAAGATCCCCAGGAAAAACAATGTTTGAGAAGCCCTGTTCAAAACAACATTCAATTAAGAAAGTGCCCACCTTGTTTATGGAGTACCAGCTCCCTGAAGTTGTCTACTTCATTTCTGTTCCACCGTTCTCTCTGATGCTGAGTGAGGCGCTGATGCCTAATTCTGAGACACTGGTAAAAAACTGACAGGAAGTCTAACACACTGTCCTCCAAAAGACAACTTTTCAAACCTACAGAGAACGCTCATGTTCACCCCCTCAGTTTATCCATTATGACTGAACAAGAAAGAGGGTCCTGTGGGTGCATAACTCACTTGTAAAAGGCTTGAACATTTTGAGACATTTTGTAAATTATTAAGCTGCACAACTCTAGTAACTTGCTACCAGTCGATATTTATCCATGTGGTCACTGATGTCTCACCACAAACTTGTCAAATGTCTTACTGCAGTGTGAAAACACGGTATCTGTCCCATGGTTCCCAGATAGCCGTCTATGGACAGTAGCCCTGGCAGCACAGATTCCGTGAGGCATGGCTGCAGCTGAGTAAAATCATTTGGCTTCCAGGGCTCACTGGAAGTGGTGGCTCACATCATGCCTTTAATAACCACTTCAGAACCTTAGCAGAGTCCGCAAGTTGACAGGTCTTCAGACTTTTCATTTTGCAACTAATTGTTCTCTTTGATATTTTATACTAATTACTTACTGTTAAGCATTTTATAATCACAGTTGCTTATTATTGTCTTTTCTATCCATTCCATGACTACTAACTCAATAAAACCGGAACTACAGAAGACATTGTATATATGCAAAATTGACAAGCCAAATGTAAATCAAATTTCCTAATTTAGAGAAATGAAAAGTGGTATGAAGTAGATATGACAAAGGAAAAGACCATCTGTTAGATTCAACAGTATTTAAGAGTCAGACTATTACACAGCTCCTAGAAGTATATCTCCTCTGAAGGGATTTCTTAGACTGCTTTAACCAGAACTTTCTATTTTATTTCTTACATTGCTGAGAACTCACTCATTTACTTAGCTTAAATTTCCCCTTACCTATATATACTTATTGCTCTCTACCCTTAAAAAGGACATGACTTTAGTTGCCCGTTCATGCACTGCTTTATTCTTTACATTCTCCTATGTCAGCTTTTTTTCCATCATATCCATATGAGCACTCCCTAAGTTTCCAAACTTCCAGTGGAAACCCCTATCTGTAGATTTTCCTTTGAATATTACCTAGAATAGTAACAATCAATTAAGCACTTAATTGCAATAATGATTAAGAGTCCATAGAAAGATATGCTTACCACAAATTTAAAATGCATTAAAAATTACAAACAGAGAAAAAAGCATGTCAAGTTTTTGGGTAAGGAAGTTGTGTATGAACCAGCACTTTACTTTTGGCTAGAAAGGCTTAGACAAAAAAAAAAAAAAAAAAAAAAAATGAATATGAAAGATGAATTGTCCTCTTTAAGACAAAAAGAGGAATATATTAGTGGACGGAGAAAGAAAGGTCAATTAAGAAATACAGAATGTGCTAAACCAAGAGTCAGAGCTAAGACAAGGGAGACAATAAAACAAGTAGGGGAGTGGTTTCTAAGCCATGATTTAATACCGGTAGTTAGCCTCTAAAGCAGGCTTCATTCCTGGGTATTCAGAAATGTTGCCACTAAACCTAATTGAATCAAAATCTAGCAAACTGATTTATGTTAACAAAAGGGCTGTATATTAAAGTATTCTTCATGACCAGTATCTACTTGCTCAGAGCACCCAAATAACTGACAGGTAGCCCTACAAAGGAAAGAAACTTAAAAATAAAAAGTATGATAGACAGAAAATCAAAAAGTCAAAGTGAAAGATTAATTCTAGCCACAGGACATAGTTTTAATAAATTATTCCTCTTGATTTTTATACATTACGTAGTTTTGTTGGTTTTCTTCAAGATTCCCACCTCTCCTCATTTTTTTCTAATATGGTATGACTTTTAAAGGCTGAAGCTGCAAGTCGGGAAAAATAAAATCTAGCTAAGAGCTATCATGATACAAGATATAAAACACTTAAGTTTTTCTGAGCTTCAACTTAGCAGTATTCAACTATATATACTCTCTCAGGTTCATCACTTACCAGTATTCAACTATATATACCCTCTAAGCCTTGTGCAAATTCTGTATTTCTGCCATATTTATTATATTCTAGATAGAATATTATTTCCAATAGTATTTCCTGGTCACCATAAGGCCACCCAAACAGACATCATGGTACAAGGCATTTCTTTCCCACTGGTAACTGGCATAACCATACTTCTCAATTCAAGTCTTCAGGGAGCCACTAATAAACAATAGGAACTTGCAGGGCAGAAGAGAGGTTTTTATGATTCCATATCTGAGGTTTTCTATTTTCAATGAAAGTTCAATTTCTTCTCCCTGGCTTTCATCTAACCATGCTTATTTCTATTGAATCCTTGACATCTATCTTTTACTTTGGGTCTTTGTTTCTGCAGCCCCAGATCCATGTTTTAAAAAGGTACTAGTAAGGCGTGATAAGGCAGAAAGAAAAAAAAGGCAGATAAATGGAAGACCTTCATTCTAGAGCCCTTTTACTTCCTGCATAGCTTTAAGACAAATAACTTCACCTCTTTATGCCTTAGTTTCCTCACCTGTGCAATAAGAAAAACTACACACCTACCTGCCCTGCATCACTTGGGTGTTTTGAGATTTAAATGAGATAAAATATGTCAAAGCACTAATAAAAATCTCAAATATATTAAATATAACAATTTAGCACTATAAAAAAAAGCCAAATTCAAACTTCTAATCACTTGACTAAAAGAATAAGCTTGTGCCTTTACATGACATTACAGGATACAAGTTGACCAGTTTGTTTGTTTGTTTTAACCACAGAACAAAACTTTAAAATCTTCAGCAAACAAAATACTTTTGAATGCTAAACTTTGTGAAATAATATTTATTAAAACTTATCTCAAAGTTATACTGTCTATGCATTCCTCTAGCTCACTGGGCCTCTCATTTTTTTTTCTTACAATGTAAAATTACATGTAATGACCACCACTGTATATTTGTTTATAAATTATACACATTTGTAACCTTTCTAACATATTGTTCTCCTTACAAATTATTCATGAAAACAGAAATTTTAAAGTATAAAAAATATGTAGATAGAAGTCACAGTATTTCTTCCCTGACTCTACTTTGAATACCACTGCTGTCAATCAATGGTCTCAAACCTCCTTAAGCTATGGAATTCTCTATTCAAACACAAACTTCTAAAATGCAAACCCAATCTACAAAGCAAGTGAAGGCAGACCTGCTCTGATTAGAGTGGGAATGAGAACAGGAACCTGACAGTCCGTGATGAAATTCCTATGGCTCCAGGAAGCACAATTAGAAAACACTATTCTTGAGCTCACTCTCCATTAATGTCTTTAAAAATAAATAAATAAATGTGCTTTCACTGAACGGCACTGTTTCCTTAGCTTGTAAGATTCAACTGAATACTCAACATTATATTTACTGTCGAGATACCGTTAAGGATACTGTTGAGTATATAATAAAGTGTCTCCACAAGCTGCCATGGAAGAAAATTCTCTCAGGCCTCAGCACCAAAAACTGTTATACTCCCCAAAACTGCTACATGTGTTGTATCATGGATTGTGAATACCATTTCTTTTTGAGATAGTACAGTACACAACGTTATGATTTCCCATTTGCTAGAAAGCTTGACAGCAAAACTCACCCCATCTCAACAACCAGAGAGGCACTTCATTAAGTGCATCTCTGCGCATTTTTAACTCTGGATGAGTTTTTTATCGCTATTCCTTTTAGGCTTCACCTTTATTTCATTTTTCCTATCCTATTCTATTCTAAACACTTATAAACTCCTCAAATCTTTCTGGAGTCAGCTAAGCTACAAATGATGAAACTCAACACTCCAACTTGCCACTTGGCACCACCAGCTTCCCATTCCTCCAGGATAGAAAACTTGGAATAATTTTGGGTAACTAATTCACCAATTCCATCAGTCTCCAATACCTAACAATCCAGCCTTTGTGTTATCACTCGTATTTGTTTCCTAGTCTTCATTCCCACTGCCACTACCTCTCACCTGACTACTACAATAGGGATTCCCAGAGCTAATCCATTTCACATGCTGCTTATAATCAATCCTCCTTAACCAGTATCAACATACATCACACTTTCACATTTTCAAACACCTCTTAAGGATTCCCATACCTATGGAAAAGACCTAACTCCACAGTCTGGCCCTCAAAGCTTGCCACGTTCCGCTACCAATCACCAGTTTTTGTCTGTATTTCCTACAAACAAGTTTCTCTGCAGACACATTAAACTATTTGCCCCACAGGCTTCACCTTTGCCTCTTTGATCACTGTTTTTCATTTCTTTGTTTCCCTTACTTGCAGTGCTCCCTACCTATCCACACTACCACCTTCCCCCCAAATTTCTACAGTGCCAAATATTACCTATCCTTGAAGACAGAACTCAGATAATTATTTTCACAAGCTTTCATCAAATTGAAAATCCTTTTACCTATCTCTGTATTTGCATAGGAATATATCTGCAACTCTTTTCACATATTTATCTCCGTCATTCTCTCATATCCATCTCCCATCATTCTGTCTCTGTTTCTGTGTATGAGACTCTCTTATATACATATATGTAAACATACATAATTCTTCTAGACCAGTGACTCTGAAGCTTTTTTCTTTTTAACTGCAAAACCTGTTTTTCACATGAAATGCTATGAGAAAGGCTAATAATTTTAGCATCTCTGGTGCCAAGGGAGAAGGGTTGAGAAGATAGCTAGAACCTCACGCCCTCTCTGAGCAGTCCTGCAGACATCTTCGCAAAGCACAGAGATACACAGTACACTAAAGTACACACACTGTGGAGACAAGAAATATACTTAATTTACCCGTCTCCCATGTAGGACGGAAACAGTGTATAAAATCAAGATATTCCTGGGGTCAAATCATAGCTCTGTTGCTTATAAACTATGTTCTCTACGCAAATCCTTAATCTCTCTGAACCTAAATCCGCATCTGTAAAATGGAAATGGTAAAATCTACATGTGATGACCACAACAGAACATAAGAAACATAAAAGTCACACTTCATAGTATCGATAGGTACAAAAGAATTCTTATTCCCTCTCTCCTCCCCTTATTTCCTTTCCACATATCTAGCAAAATGCCTAGCATGTAATAGGAATTCAATAAGCATGTCTTGAATGAATTAATGAATGAGTGGATGGACAGAAATATGAACAATTGTGTAAAGAAAAAATAAAGACGTAGAAAAGGAATTTGATAACAGGCACAGAAAAAAGACATGCTAAAGAAATACTACGTAAGAAAAAAGAAAAAAACTTTAAAAGTAATTTTGATGGCTGAAAAAGAATAAAGGTGATACTTTATATATTTAAAAACTGGAGTTGATTTCAATAAAAATTTACTACCAGAGAAAGAAGCTAAGAGGGAAGAATTATTTACACACATCATTTTAAGGCTTACGTGTGAATATGATACCTGGCTAATATATAAACTCAATTTACTTCAACAGCTTAGACATAAGAGTCGTAGTTTAAATTAAACTATAGTGAACAATTATCATGCTTTTTAAAGTGAATTTTATTTCACTGATTTATGTATGACTTATGAAATGGTGCTCTGATTTTCTTTTTTAAATGTGTTTCCTTGTTTCTCAAGTTACAAATGTAAAGTTCTGCAATTGTATTTAAAATCTTTTGGTGGTAGATGTGCACAAAAGAAATACCTCAACACAAATCACTATGACACATAATGAACCCAAAAGGAATAGGCATATATCATTAAAGGCAAGATGTTAAGTTTGATAAAAACAAAATCTGACCTTTATATTTTAAAAATTTGGTTAATAAACGTAAAATGCGGCAAGGCTTACATTCCACATATTTTTAAACTCTTCTGGCATCCTTGGGGTCTGTCTACAAAAGCAAAGAAGTATGCACACAGTAGAGAAAATATTTCAAATGAAAGAAACAGTCCTGTGGGACTGTCCTTTAAATAGAGGGCTGAAATCCAAATGGTTTCTTTTTCTGTATTCACAAAACAAACTTACTTCACGCAATGGATGAAAATCAGTAAATGAAAAGTAATAGCATAAAAAAAAATCAGTGACACTATCTGCACAATATGTCTTAAAGAAATGGCAAACTACGGGTCAAAATTAGGTCTTATTCTTTAAAGTTATTTATAGGCCTTGAAAATGAGAAAACCAGAACAGAAATTAGATTATTAATAACTCTTATAAAAACTTCACTCCATCAGAGCAACAAGGTTAAATAATGAGTTGCCAAATTTGACTCCTAAAGATGACTATTCCAGAATGCTTTTAATTTTACTTCATGAAAAATGTGAAACCTCTTCCTTCTCACTACCTATAGAAGGCTAAACTCAATATATTATGAAATGAAACTATTAAAAAATTATTAGTATTCCAAAACAGATGTATATTTCATTTGAACACTGTACGTCTATCAATAAATAATTTTGTATACATGGTATGATTACTGAAATAATTAAACATAATGTCAATATGGCTATCTCTGGATGATGAGACTATTTCTTTCTTTTGCTCTAGAGATTCCAAAAATCTCTCAAACATATTACTTTTACAATAAATTATACAAGTATAAATATGTATGTATATGCATGTGTGTATTTGAATATGTATGTGTGTATGCCCCTAAATGGTCTACTTATGTCTAGTTTATAGAATCAAAAAGCAGGGCCTTGGAGTAAAAATAAGAAAAAGTAAAATACGAAGGTAACTTATTGCTACTCAATAATTAAGAAAATATTCTCAAATCTCCCTAATGTAACACAGTAGTTAAAAGTTTGGCTATGAAGTCAGAAAAACCTGATGGAATACAGCTCCACCCTTAAATACCTGGGTAACTTTGTAAAGTTATTTCTCTAATCCTCATTTCTTCACCTAAAATTTGGGAATAACATTATCCAACTAATAGGGCTATTAAATGAAGTAGTATATGGATAGATGTCAGTGCACAATGCCTGCTTAGTGATGGTAGTCATATTTCCTCTTTCTGTAACTTGTAGCCAAAATTCCTGCTTCCTTAGACAGGCTTTCCCTAAATTAGGTTCCCACATTCCACTGTTTCCTAGTACCCTGTACATTGTCTCTCTCAGTCCTCATCACAATTTATAAATATTTATTTATGCAAAGTATCCACAGTGCATAGCATAACATATGCACTTAGTAAATGATGAATGAATAAATTTATGAGTAAAGACGTTTATATTCATAATCCTTCCACTAATATAAAATTGTGTCTCTATATACTCAGTTGCATCGTGATTATAAGTGTTACCGACTATAACATGAACGGAGCACCTAAATGTGAACTTGGTCCTTCTGGGGACACACACACTAGGGGAGAAACAGAGCATCGCTATTTCAGTGTACCTCTGCATATTTAAAGTCACAATGACGAATCCCTGTAATTCTCTACACTGTGTCCCTTAGTCTTCTATTGATTAGTCTACTAAAAGTGAGGATTAAGAAAAATGTTAAGTTTCTTTCTTGGCTTTTATTTTACCTGATGAGTTTTAATCACCATCTGCTACAACTGTGATTAAATCAGCTGTTTATTGATAAATCGAGGGGCCATTGCGAGATAACATTAGTGCACTGGCTCTCAAATTGTTGGGCTCACCCTAGATGTACAGAATCAGGAAGCCTGGCGATGAGGCCCAGCAGTCTTGATTTAGCAAAGCTCTAAGGTGACTCTGATGCACCCTAAAGCTAAAAACCAGGACATCAGAACCAAGCAATAGGCTGTTGCATTGGTTTTCATCCATTTAATCTGCCAGTATATTTCATCATTAAAATTCTAATATTGCAGTATAACCTCTAAAATACTCTAAAGTCTGACAAATAGGACATCTGTCAGTAATATAAAACAGGCAACCAAAGAATGATTGCTTAATACATTGTTCCATCCACATATGCTGTAGAATCAATTCATGTTATCACTGTTTTCTTTCATTAGAAATTAACTCCTTCTACATCTCCTTCTAAATCAAAAGGCCCTTGCTTCAGAAACACTAATTTCAAGTACAACTGCAATGTGACTCAAAAATACAATTACTGTTTTCAAAAGTATTATAAGTCACAGGAAAAAGAAAATTACCTAAGCCAAAAATGTAATTAGTAGTAGTATTATCATTATATGAAAGTGATAGGTTTTAAGTCAAAGGTTCAAGTGCATTCTAGATTAATCTCTATTTTAGAGACATAAATGGGTTCTAGATTAATCTCTATTTGTAAAGATATAATTCATTAACAAAATGATAATAAACTGCCACAAGTTTATAGACGTGGTTTAATGAGAGATTTGTTAATATAACAAATGGCAGATCACTTGGGAAAGAAGCGTATAATCATCTCAAAGATTACCTTTTGGCATCTGATAAATTCAACTCCCTTTCATTTTTCTTTTTTACATCCAGGAAAACAAAAACTACTTCCTCAAAGTGATTTAAACTATTTTAAATTAAAAGTCAGTATCATACTAGTGAATATGAAAACCATTTCCATTAAAATCAGGAATAAAAAGGTCTCTGATCCTCACTCTTAGTTATTAAAGCTCTGGAAGTTCTGATTTAAAAGAGAAATAACCATTATTGTGGAGAACACAATTCTCTACCTAGAGAGCTCAGAAGCATCAACTAAAAAATTAAGTTGATTAATTTAAAATGTTTAAATTTGTTTTAAAAAGTAGTATTACCACTATATGTAAAGATATACATATATAAGTCAAAGGTTCAAGTGCACATAAACTGCAAAAATACACTTTACTATAAAAACAACAGACATTCTGATAAATGAGACATTATAATGGTATTTCTAATAGAACTAGAATGTAAGCTCCATGAGACTAGGAGTTTTTTTGTTTTATTCTCTGCTATATCCGCAGAATCTAGAAAAGTGCCTAGTACACACCAGGCACACAACAGGCATTTGTTGAATAATCAAATAAATGAATAATCAAATAAATGAAAAGCATTAGCATACAGTACTCCTTTCGATCAAATGTGATCTGCCATCAGACAATAATCTAAGAACTGTTTATTACAAGTCCACGATAAGATGTTCTTATCTTTGCAACAAAATGTGAGCTAACTGCATCACTATACATTCCACTTAATTCAGCTTTTCTCAGAGGAAAACAATCTCAATGAAGGAAGCAGAGGACTGGTTTACAATCTGGTTCAAGCTACTTATCTCATAAAAGACCAGTGACAAACAGTTCACATATTGGGTACGTTGGGTGGCACTGCTTTACACTAAATGTTGGGAGTAGAAATGAGAGGAAAAAAACTAATTTCAAAGAATTTATAAAAAAATAATGTCTGGCTACTGAAATGTGGTCAAAATTAGGTCACTATATCTTTTAAAGGAAGCTTATTAAAAATAAAAACAAAAAATTTTAAGGATAAGCTCTTTTGTCAGCTAAATGTCAGGTTCTAATCAGGAAATTTAGATATCCCAGTAGTGTGTAAATGAATGAAGTCTATGTACTTTCAAAGGAGTCTATAATGGTTGATCACAGAAATCAAGGCGCATAAAGAAGTTATGCTCTAAATTAATATAAATTATTCAAGTATACACTTCATTCATTACTTTAAAGTGGGTCCAATATTGTAGTGGCATCTCAAATATAGAAATAAAACAAAGAACTGAGTCAGTGGTGGAAGTTTAAAAAATAAGGAATAAGGGAGAGTTAAATTAATACTAATATATAGCAGAAAGGCTCTGGGAAAGTGAACTGAACTGATATTCAGAAGACCAGGTATATATAGTATTATATATAGTTCTGAACCCAAACTAACCTACTACTACACATCCGAGAGCAAATTACCTCATCTCTGCTCTTCAGTTTACTATGAGTAAATAAGAAGACTGCCCTAAACAATTTCTATTCCATTCATTCAGTCTAACTAATTAATACTACCCAGAATCCCTTGTTTCCAAATGAAGGCAGATAGGTGGACCTACAAAAATATGTTGAGGTTCAATTCTATCTATAATCTTATAAAGTCAAACTAATTTAAAAGGAATAGATACATTCACAGAATTGCACTGAACACCTACCTATCTCCTATGCAAATGATTTATGTAATCCGATTCAATCCACACAAGAAACCTGAGATGACTATCGTTACTTGAATTTATAAACAATAAAGATCTTACAGTAATATAAAAAGAGAACTAATGAGATTCATTCATGTTTGCATGATTCCACCAGACCGTTCTTCCTTCTACAAACCAAACACTACATATATACTACAATTTTCTAAAAGCAGTATAGGTTTCAAGTAAATCAGAGACACTCTAATGGTATGTTACACCTAAAAAGGTTTTTCATGCAGCTAAAATGAATAAGAAACTAAATGTAGTAAGAGAATAATGCGAATGGTATACCTTCAGTTCTGAAGTTAATAATAAGGAAATGAAATAAATACCTGATACATGATATAAAAATATTCAAAGCCTTAAGAAATCAGGGATGACCAAATTAAAACAGTAATTTGAATTTCAAACATGGACATGTAATATGAAGATAATTACCAATGCCCCTATTTCCTACCTGTTCCATTTTGAAGACTTCTGATCTCTTTTCAAATGTAGCAACTCTCAGAGAGATTGCCCTCCTAAACTACAGTGTCCTACTATGAACACAACTTCCTATGTATTCTATTAAATTCAATACCTACTAGGTACCTAATAGATACCAGGTACCGTAAAACAGGAAAATTAAAATAATCTCTCTACTCAGGAAGCTTACATTGGAGAATAGAGATGGATAAGTAAACAGATCCCTGTAATACAGTAAAATAAGGAATTTTATAAGAGTATAGTACAACACACCACAGCACACAGAAAGGCAATTGACAAGACGAGCTAGAACACAGAAGTCTTCCAGGAGGATGAGATGTCCAAGCTAATGCTTCTGTTTTCTGTTACATTTTCTATTCCTCCAGCTCTCTTAATTACTACTTCTACTCTACTTAATTTTACACTTCAGTGAAATCTCCAAACCCTTTTCCTTCTCCCATTTTTCTACAAATTGATCAGTCGCTTCATACTTTCCATTCCATCCCTCCCACCAGCCTATGCTCAGTGATGAGAACCTCTAACACCTCAAATTTCAACATTACTCTGCTACATCTGTGCTCCAAATCCCATATCAACCCAGTCACCTTTCTTTTCCAGCCCTATGCCCAGCAGCTGAGCGCTGCTGAAGAAAATATGCTGTTAGAAGATTCAGCAAGCTCAGCTGAATCCTTGATAACTTAGGAAACACTAAGCATATTTCTAATTAGCTTTCTCTCCCTAACTCCACTATTGCCACTATAAACCTTCACCACTTTCCTCAAGCTTCCCTACCTCCCCTGTCCTTGCCAACTCCAGCCAGTCGCCTTGCCTACCTCTCCAAAATGTTATGAATGATAATTAGGAAAAGCTAAAAATATTATTTCAGACATTCTTTATGGGAACAAAAATTTTTGTGTGTGTATTGAACCCAGCAACCTAACTAAAATTCCTAACACTATTTTGCTGAGAAAATAGATTCAGTCCCAAACAAAGGACTTACAAATAAACTGTGACCTGCTACCTGACAATTTCAGCTATTAAAAACACAGGCAAAAACCAGAACTAAAAAGTAAACTCAACTCTCAAAAGTGATTAAGTTTATGGCCAAAGATTTTCAAGTGATTTTTCCTAAGACGAGAAAGTGTGTCAGGCTTTCCGAGCTTATGAACTCTCATTTTAGATACAAAATCTAATAACTTGGATTACTAGTCTACTGTTGACTGAAAGCAGCATTCAAACAGGGGCAAGGTGAAACATTGCCATAGCATGACACAATGACAGCAACAAAAATAGCAGCTGCAAAGGAGAGAGAAAATACAAAAATACTATTAAAATAAATCTACATATATCTACACATAGTTTCTCTATATAGAGATATATGGATAGGCGCATATATATATATATATATATATAAATTAAGACAGCATAATAAAGTAGGACTATTTACCATAGGAGTAAAGTATATTTTATGCCTCTATGGTGCCCTATGGCATCACTATAGTACAGTACATTGCAACACCTGATATTTACAATGAAATTTTAGTTTAATAAGGTTAAATTATATGCGGTAATCTGTTTATACATAGTCATAAATGTACATAATCTACAATAGAAATGTTTTCATTAAAATGGTCAAAATAACATCCATTTTATCACAGATTAGCTCATATGTGTATAAAATGAAAGATATGTAAAACATATTTCTTGTCTATGATTTATATTGCATAGAGGCCTTATATATAAAATTCTATTAGTAAGAAAAATTTTTCATACTTATAAAAAAATTAGTCTTTTTTTTCCAATCATGCTCACCATTCAAACATAAGACAATAACTGCATGATTTAAAGTTGAGAGAATAGTTTGGCTGATTTTTACATACTGCAGACACAGCACATTTCTACATTTAAGCAAGAAAAACAAATATTAAAGAAAACTGAGAAGTTCTTCAGTCTCTAATCATACAGCAGTTAACCAACTCATTCATTAGTCAGTATCTATCCAGAGTTGTTTCAAATAAACTTTCTAAATGCAAAATTATTTCATTAATCAACTTTAAAAGTAAAATGAATTGCACAGATCAATGTCTGAAATCTGAGTATAGAGCAAAAGGCATAAAAAGAAAAATAAAACTGCTTAAAATTTGCACATAGAATTTGTTTTGGAGCTTGATAAAATGACTCGTAAAAATTCATCTGGAAGAATAAAAATAGGAAAAGAGAAAAGAAATATTTTAAAAAGAAAAGTTATGCAGATGACCTTGAACTATAATACCAAATATTAAAACATATTAAGAAGCTATAATAACTAAAGTAATGCAGCACTGGCAAAGGAATAGACAATTCAATGGAACAAAGCAGAAAGTCAAAAATAATTTATTATCTCATAAAGGTAGCATTTCAATTATGAGGGAAAAGGAAGGTTTATATAATTGTGGTAGTGGCACCACTGGCAAACCAATTTAAAGTAAAATATTTTTTAACTTAGAACCCTCCTTGACACCATACAACAAAATAATGGATTAAAAATTAAACTGTCAAAACTAAAAGGCCGAAACATAAGAAGTACATGACGACATGTACAAAACTGAAGGTAGGACTTTCTGTCACAGGTGGAAGCAACAAAGAAGTAGAAGACCAATTTAACTACATTAAAAATGAAAAAGTGCATACTAAAAAGAAATCACTATAAACTTAAGGAAACCAAAAGATGGGGGGAGATGGGGTAAGAAAGATTGCTAAACATGATCAAAAACGGATCAATACCTTCAATATTAAAAACCTTCAACAAACAATAGGGAAAAAATCAAGAACTCAGTAAAATTGTGCTAAGAATACAAACACCCACAAATGAAGAAATGTAAATATGTTCAAACTCAGTAGTCACAGAAAAGCTGTAAAACAACACAATGTTTCTAACATTGAAGGTCAGAGAGAGAGAGATGAAGGAGGATGGTCTCATAACTGTTAAGGAAATATAAATCAGTCCACCTATCCAGGAGGAAAAATTAGGAAGTTACTATCAAAAAAGCTTTAGATTCAAAAAGTCTTCTTCTAAGACTTCAATATAAGGTAATAGGTATCAAGATTTCATAACATCAATCAAGGCTTCTAGTCAAGATGGTGGAGCAGGAAATTGCTGTGCTTGCCTCCTCTCATGACTACATTAAAATTCAACTAAAGTACAGAACAGCCATCGTTGAGAATTGCCTGAAATCTAGCTGAACGGAAGTCCTATGACCAAGGACATACAGAAGAAGCCACCTCAAGACTAGCAGGAGGAACAGAGATGAGGAATGGGCTGGTCCCACACCCATGTGTGGCAGTTAAAAATCCAGAGAGATATCTTAGCTGTGGAGGTTCCCCCTGAGGAGCAAGGGATCCCAGCCTCACAATATTCACCCCAAGCCCAGGGTCCCAGTGATGGGAAGAGCAACTTCTGGCTGTGAAAACCAGCAGAGACTGTAGCTGAGATGACGGGCTGCTGGAGTCCCAGAAGTTTCTCTTAAAAGGCCCGTGCAAGGACCTACTCACTGACAGACTCACTTGCTCTGAGCTCTAGCACAGAGGCAGCAACCCAAAGAGTGCCAGGGACATACTAGGAGGAACAAAATTGTCCAGCATCAGGGCGAGGGCTAATGGGGCAGCTTTCTCCCAGACAGAAGTGCTGGCAGAAGCTATTGTTCCTTTGTTAAGCCCATCCCCAACCCAGCTTACAGACACTGGCAGATGCCATATCTGAGTCTCCAACAACCTCTCTAACACTGTTCACCCCACCTGGGTGACTCCCTGAAACTCTATCCCATCCAACTTGCAGACATACCCAAGCTGCTTCCTGTGGCTTTTCCATACAAAAGACGTGTCTTGGCTCATGATGAGGACTTTCCTAAACTCTCTCAAAGGTTCCCAAACCCTAAGAAAGCAATATCTGGCCTCAACATGCACCATAACTCTTGCTAAGCAACCTCAAGCCCAGAACTACCAGCAGCCTGCCTCAGTTCGCAGCTTATCCTTTCCCAGGCACCTCCAAGCCCAGTACAAGTAACAATCATCTGGAGATCACTCATAGCTCATACCAAGTGGCCCCCGGCAGGGCACAAGCAGTGGCTGACCTTGGCCTGCAACAGAGCCACTTCCAAGAGGCCCCAGAACCAACACACTCTGTGGCCAGCTTCAGACCAGACCACAAATGACCTCCTCTACAAATGACACACCAAAAGGGTAGACTGCGATGGCACCAACACTCCACTAAAGCAAATCCTGCTCCATAGGGTCAGCCCCTCTACAACAGCTCGTCCACTGTAGTCACAGCCAGTCCTCACAACCAATCAGCCTGAGGGTCAATCCCTCCATTCACGTGCAAACAGCAATCAAGGCTCAACTACAACAGGAGGCCACACAATCCACACAAGGGACACACCTGAAGAACCCGGCTCAGGTGACCAGGGAGCCTGCGCCACTGGGCACCATGGGACACCTACCACATAAGGCTATTCTACTAAGACTGGGAGACACAGCAGCTCTACCTAATACATAGAAAAACTGGGTGGCAGCCAAATTGGGGAGTATGTCCCAAATGAAAGAACAAAACAAAGCTCCAGAAATAGAACTAAACAAAATGGAGACAAGCAGTCTACCAGATGCAGAGTTCAAAACACTGCTTATAAAGACACTCAATGATCTCAGGGAAAACTTCAACAAAGAGATAGGAAAGATAAAAATGAAGATAGAAAACATTAAAAAAATAAAATAAAAATAAAGAATACAGTAACTGAAATAAAGAATACATTAGAGGGAATCAATAGATTAAATGAAGCAGAGAATCAAATCAGTGATTTGGAAAATAAGGTAGCAGAAAACACCCAACAGCAAAAGAATCCAAAAAAATGAAGACAGTTTAAGGGGCCTCTGGAATATCAAGCATATTAACATTCACATCATAGGGGTACCAGGAGGAGAGAGCAAGGAATTGACAAAATTTTTGAAAAAATAATGACAGAAAACTTCCCTAACCTGGTGAAGGAACAAGACGTACAAGCACAGAAAGTGCAGAGAGTCACAAACAAAATGAACCCAACCAAACAGGCCCACACCAAAACACATCATAATTAAAATGTCAAAGGTTAAAGACAAAGAAAGAATCATAGAAGCAGCAAAAGAAGAGCAGTTAACTACAGGGGAGCTCCCATAAGGTGATTTCTCAACAAAAACTCTGCACGCCAGAAGGGACTGGAACAAAATATTCAGTGATGAAAAGCGAAGACCTACAACCAAGATTACTCTACCCAGCAAAGCTATCATTTAGAATCAAAGGACAGGTAAAGAGCTTCCCAGACAAGAAAAAGCTAAAGGAGTTCATCACCACCAAACCAGTACTATAATAAATGTTAAAGGAATTTATTTAAGAAGAAAAAAAATCAAAACTATGAATAATAAACTAGTAATCTACATATTTATCAACAATTATTTTCAATGTAAATTGATTAAATGCTCCAATCAAAAGATTGGGTGGATGAATGGATAAGAAAACAAGACCTTTACATTGTTGCCTACAAGTGACTCCAGATCGAAAGACACACAGAGGCTGAAAGTAAAGGATGGAAAAAGATATTTCATGAAACTGGAAAATAAAAAACAAACATCTGGAGTAGCAATACTTATAGCAAACAAAATAGACTTTAAAACAAAGGCTATCAGAAGAGACAAAGAAGGACCCAGTAATCCCATTTCTGGGTATTTATCCAAAGAAACACAAAACACTCCTTCAAAGGAACATGTGCATCCATACATTCATTGCAACATTATTTACAATAGCCGAGATATGGAGGCAACTTGGGCATAATACCAACAAGTGGATAAAGAAGAGGTAGAACATATATACAATGGAATACTATCCAGCCATAAAAAAACAATGAAATCCAGCCATCTGCAACAACATGGATGGACCCAGAGGATATTGTACTGAGTGGAGTAAGTCAGTCAGAGAAAGACAGATGCCATATGATTTCCCTGCTTTAATTCAGTGAGTTTAAAGTGTTCATGACCTTTCTGCATTTTCTGATTTTTTTTGCTTTTCAGAAAATAACATGAACTGTTTCCTTATAGTAAGGAAATATAAAACACTTCATTTTGAACAAAATATTGATATAACATTTCCCTGTGTTTTTTTTTTTTGGGGGGTATGGGGTGGGGAAGGGTGTTTTGTTCTCAACATATCAAATCCACCAGTACAGAAATGAACCAAGATCTTCTGGCTTCAAATCTGCAATCCTGCCACTGTATCATGCTGTCTTAATCATTCACATGTATGTGGCATTATTGTCCTTTATATGAATTTACCCTTTAAAATACTAATATTTAATTACAAATTCCAGATAAGTAAAGTTTTCTTATATGTTATAAACAACCATCATCTCTGTTCACATCCTTATAAAGAATCAGAAGACACTGTTAATAAATAATAATAAAGGACACAGTTAAACCCAAATTCTAGGTTGGAAGAGGCAGAATAAAACATACCATCAGTGTTAGACTTAAATATGGTTGTACTCCAAGTTTGACAGTTTAGAAGTAATTCCAAACAAAAAGAGTATTATTTTTGTTATAGAAATAAGTATTAATTGATTGCCAGGTCACCCCCAAAAAGTTTAACTTAACCCATAATTGGCAGAAACATATTTCTAGTATATTGTTATCCCTATTAAACACACATTACCAACCCATGTAATACTAAAATAGGAAGAAAGCCACAAAAGGCTAGTGACACTCTACAAACCATGCCAAAAACTGGTCATAACATGGTTCTTTTAAGACAGAGAAACTTAAAAAGTAAGGTAGGAAGAAAGCAATCAATCAAAGATAACAGATTAAGGACTACTTCTCACTATTTTTCTCTAGAAAAGTGGTTTGTGAACTATTTTGTCCTGAGAAAAAAATGTTATGCCAATCAGAAAACCAAAAGACTATAGTATTTTTTTAAGGCATATGGAATTTTACTTAAGATTAAAAAGTAGTCCATTAAGAAATGTTAAAAAAAAATTATATTTGCCAATTTGACATGGGGTCAGTAGCTATCATACTAGAGAGCACAGAAATAGAAATTTCCATCACATATAAAGTTCTACTGCACAGCGTGCTATAATGTAGACAAATCATTGTTTTCTGTCTAGGTAATTATAAAAATTCTTCCCATAAAACTGCAAACATTTCCCCTTGCACTTGACACATTTTTGCAAACTTCTTAATCACTACATTGATGATTATTTTTTCAAAGATGACAACAATTAAAAGGACAGTGTTTACTATGTACCAGGAATGATACTATGTGCTTTGATTTGGTATCTCATTTCATCAAGTTCACAATCCCTTATCTGAAAGATAGTTTTCAGATTTTATCAAGTTAATACTGTACAGAAACCATATGCTGGAGAATACCCTCAGAAGGGTCCAGAAGAGAACTCAGGAACACACTGGAATGAATACTAAAAGATAAGGGAAGACTATAAATAACTGCCTATCAGTTAGGTCCTGGTTCTGCCGTCATACGTATTAGTTCAGAACAGGTAGCCCATCCTCCAGTGTGATAAGGTGCAACTGCACTGCAATTTTAAAATGACAGATCTGTGACTTTTTACCTATTTTGCATCACAGAATTACTAAAATGATTCCATTTCCCTGAAGTTCAAAAAAAAATCACTTCTAAGATTGAGCAATTGTTTTCCCCCCTGGTAATTATATACGTACTATCCTAACATGAAAGGCCTAGTTATTCTCTTTTGATGAGAGAATTGATAAATATATTTAAATACAAATTCAAAATTGTATTTTGTCACATTTATAAAATGACACATTTTTTAATGCAGATACTTAATTCAGTTGGATCTAGCAATTTAAACATTTCCTTATTTCTGAAAGGGAAAGAAAGTATAACTAACTTTCAGTTACACAGTGCTTTTATGTTCTAAATCAGCTTTGACACATTTTCTCACTGTCAGGACAAACTGTGACCAGTTTCATAGAATCTGAAAATCTTCCTCATTCTTGTTATGTTTATAAACCAGTGTATATCTTAAAATATTCCAAATACATGCATTTCACAAAAAGTACAAGGGTAAGTGTATTCACATATTTTAGTGTAATTTAAATGTCAGGAATTAAAATATTAATGTTCAATAGTGATAAAATATAAAAGTAGGATACACATTTAAATTCAACAACAATGTGGCCATGTTTATATCCAAAATTATGAAATATCACAAATATGAGCATCCAATAAGGAGTATATAATACATCATTTCTATGAAAAAAATTATACTCTCTTGGTTCCTGATATGGCCTTGCTGAAAAAGATTCGGTGATTAGGTATGGGAAATTGAAATAAATGCTGTAATATGAAAATAACTTAATCCAATACTTCTTATAAAAATTAGACCTCACTACTAATAACAGTAATTAACAACAATTATTTAGCTTCCACATCATTACTTCATTATAGCACATTAGTCACACGTTTATAAACTGGAAAAACTTCATTTGTTCACTAAATTTATAAATCAAAATAAAAATTTTATTGATTGAAATGTAGTTTAGCATAATTTGCCAAGAGCATGGACTCTGGAGTTAGACTACATGGCTTAAATCCAGGTTTTGCCAATTACTATAATGGCAATTTTTGGTGCGTTACTAACCTTTGTGTCTCAATTTCCTCATCCATAAAATGGGAATAATAGTATCTACCTCATAGGGTTGTGTGAGGATTAACTGAAATGATATATGGAAATACTCAAAAGAGTGCCCAGTACACATTATGCTCCATACAAGCATTCACTATTATCACTATTATGAAAGCATTTCTGAAATTATAATACATTACATTAAGAATTTCTCTTTCCTCCAGTTTCCTGAAAAACCTAAATGCATTATGGAAACTCAGTATTCAAAGAAACCTCTGTCAGTTTAATAAACATCTATTACTAATTCATATATTTACATATTAGACCTCTTTAAAGTTAGATTAAGGTTAAGGACAGAACTGGGAACATATTCTTCCACATCTCATAACTTCAAACTGCTAAATAAAACCCAAATGACACCATTTCACATATACAGCTATGCCCTAGTCTAGTGCAGCAACAAATAAATGGTTGTTGCTATTTATCCCAAAAATTCCCAAGAGAAGAAGCAAATCTTATTGAGAAAATTATTAGTTCAGTTTTGGACATACTAAGTTCAAAGTGTTCATAGAAAACTTAGTGGACATTCCAGGAAGCAATCAGAATTACAGACCTAAAGTTAGGAAGCTTACCCTCAGAAGTTTATCACTTCCTCCTGTGTACTACCAGGGAATTTGTCACATCCTATTACGTGACAATTATTTGTCTCCAAAACTCCTCTCTACTGCTAGACTACCTTGAAGGCATTTAAGGGCTCAATAAATATTGATTTAAAAAAATACAAAACTTGCAGAACTGTACAATTAAAAGAGGAAATTTTAACATATATAAAGAAAACTCTTATTTTAAAAAGTTATTTTTCAATCTGTGGATTTTAAATAAAGATGAAATTTTCATTTGGAAGAAGTCTTACAAAATATAAGTAACATAAACAAAAATCCTTTTTTTAAAATTTCATCACATGCAAATTATTAAATGTTACCTAGCAGTCAGACCTGGCATCATCACCAGGTCTATAAACCTGAAAAATAATAATATAAGTCAAGAAATACATAAGGAAGAGAAAGCCCAATGAAGACTTCTTGAAGTGCACTTACATTAATTAAAATTCCTAAGAAGTTTCTTAAAATATCTGCAATGTGAATTGAAAAGATTTTACTTTCTAATTTACAGGCTACTTGAGTTCCATAACTTAAAAATGAAAAGCCTCTGGGCCACTCCAGCGCACATTATTCAAAGAGCTGTGATAAGCAGCATCAAGCAAATGTGCCCGGTTGTAAGCACTAGGTAAGGGAAAGCCGCTGTCATCCCCAACCCACTAGCAATTGTTTGCTAATCCTTTAATTTAAAATCTGTAGAAGCACTTCCTAAAGAATGCTTCACTGGCAGTATTTACCACCCAAACTTAAAATATGGTCGAATCTATCAAGGCTCTAATAGTAGAACAGACTGGCTGACAGTTCTATATTTAACAGCAGATCATGACAATTTCATTTGTGCTTGACAACTAGATACCTGAAACCATTCGATGGAAATGACACTACAACATTGTCACTTACGTTAGAGGGCTGGGACACAAGAGAAAAACAGATCATTAGTGGTGAATGGTTGGGGAAAATAGTAGCAGTGGAGGATTAAAAAATAGTACAATACAAACAGGCTTAGTGGAACTGTAAAACTAAAGTAAAAAAAAAAGGTAGGGAGTCACAGAATGAAATTCCTACAACACAACAACACAAAAGAAACACAGACTTAAGTCTGCACTTTCTCATTTGAAATCACGTAAGCAAGGATCAAATGTTTACTGATTGTAATGTTATATAACAAAAGCCTGAAAACCTTATACCAATAGAAAATATTGGTAAATTAAAAAGTATTCCCCCAATTTTCGCCCTACACTTTTGCTCTATGAAGCAATTCATAAGGGGAAAAAAATAACTTCAGACTATAAATGATGAATGTAACTATTAGGAGTGGCCTCTCTATGAGGTCTGAAATAGAAGGAAAATGTACATTTCTTCCAAAGCTATGGCCAACAATAACTTCTGCATTCTGAATCCAGCTTAAGCACATTAGTTGGGAAGATGTTTGCAAAAGTATTTAATATGAAAGTGCTGAATTTAGCTTTTATTTTATTTTTCTCTCAGTTTTCTTAAGTGGCCTGCAGTCTATCAAATGCACTAAGTAGTACCTCTCCTAAGGATAAATGACAAAAGGAAATATAGTTTTCTTCGTATAGAGAACTGTTTCTTCAGATCAGGGGTCATCAAGCTTTTTCTGTAAAGGGCCATATAGTAAATATTTTCAGCTTTACAGGCCATGTGGTCTCTGTCACAAATACTCAGCTCTGCCATGTAACATGAAAGCAGAGGTAGATAATGGATAAGCGAATGAGTGTGGCTGTGGGCCAGTAAAACCTTATTTTCAAAAACAGGCAGCCAGTCCATGGGCCCATGGCCATAGTTTGCTGACCGCTGCTATGGAGAATATTTTTTACCTACCAACAAATATACTGCTGTAATAAATACCACCAAATATAAAAAATGATGTCTGGGATTTACTTTAAAACACTGCGTTAAAAAAAAGTGGAGAGTAGGGAAAAAGGTTAAATAAGACCAGCAAACACAGTTATTGTTAAAGCTAGATGATGGATGCACGGGGTTCATTATACTTTGCTCTATAATATATATAGTATATATAATGTTTTAAAACAAAGTAAATCAGTGAACTGGTTCTACAGGAAAATGGATTTCCTCATTTTTCTATAAACTTCAAACACGTTTAATGTTTTAAACATAATTAAAATAATACAACATAAAAAATTCTTAACATAAAGCTATTAAACAATGAAAAAACTTCAATAAAACTAAAAGTGTATACACTAAAAGTATAAACAAGCATAAACCCTTAAAATTTTCCATAATTTAAAACAGACTCACCTCATACAACTCCTAAATTAATACATTTATTTTATTTTCATCTTATCTTACAAAATGTGTTTCAATTCTGGATTTTAGAGTGTAATTATTTTATAGGGGATGTATTATTTATGTTAACAGATAACAGGTTTATTTTTTGAAATGGATTAACAAATAACTTTTTTTCTGAGTTTTAAACTCTAAGCAATAAATATTAGTAGATACAACCCACATCAAAAAGGCTGTTCCAGGTCTTCAATAATTAAGAGTATAAAGGGATCTTGAGACCAAACAGTTTGAGAACCTATGACCTAAATGTTTCCAATGTTGTTTAAAGCATGTTCACTAAGCAAACATTGGACATGTGCTCAAACTCATTCTTCCTTTGAACAACAAACATCTGCAGTGGAGTTAATCCACTGTGAAGGTATCAATACCCACCCACAAGAGGAAGACACTTACACCTTCAAAAACAACATTGTTTTAAAATTGTCAGGTGTATCAGGAATAATGCATCCACAGGAAAAGAAGAACCCTTAATGTGTTTTCCTTTCATGCAGATAATTATTTCATGAACCAACAAACTATGTGCCAACAGGTATTTCTAATAGATATACTAATTAAATCAAGATATGCAGTCTCACTCAATGCAAGAAGCCTGAAATCAAGCTGAAAGGAGCCTTAGGAAAGAAATCTTAATGACTGCAATTTCTCAAAAACTGCATAAATGTGTTTTTAAATGTCCTAAGTTTTTTCTCAATGTTCTGAAATACAGGGATTTCACATATTATCAAAACTCAAAACTAGGTTACATTAGACTAATAGAATTATAGTCACATTTGAGAAAAACTGAGAACTTCTCTGTGAAAACATTTCAACTATCCCAGAATATAATCAATATCCAAATTTTCTAACTCTAAAACTAAACTAGTAAAAAACAATTCATAACACAGATAATAATTAGAGCAAAAAGGTTTATATAATTATTCCTTCTTTTATAAAGACGAACCAATACTTATTTTTCTAATCCCATTTTCTAGTCCCATTGTCGCATTTTTAATTAATTTTGCCCCTTCTGCATATGGCTATTTAAAATGCTATCAATTTCGTTTTTACTTAAGTACAAGTTTCCTGGTTAAGTTTATAAATTTTGTTATTTCTATTGTCTTTTATAAACATGAATAAACTTAACATAGCAGTAAGATGCTCAGGTACATACTCACATCATACTCTGTAATTCTGCTGCAAAGCTTACAGACTTCCCTGCACTTCTCCCACTACTTGAAGTAGCAGTAGACATTGGGCTGGCTGCAGTAGTATTCATCTAAATAGAAAAGAGAAATAACACTTACAAAATGTATTTAACCATAAATAAATGCATAGAAAACAAAAGCAATTATAAATTACTTCAAAATACATAAAAATTTTTAAATTTCTGATGTTTTGTGTAAATCTGATTTTGTTCATACTTAATTTTCTCCATTAAAATGAAACAGTAGGATGGAAAAAAACTGCTTAGTCAAGTAAGATACCAAAAAATTACTCACTTGAATGATAAAACATTTCAGTACATATCTTGTAATAATGGAAGAAAAATACTTATTAAAATATTTTAATAGAAGTCAGTGGCTTTCAAATGTGTTCCAGAGAGCCCTAGGACTCACTAGCAATATTTCAGGGAGCACCCACTGGCCCCCAAGCACATTGCTTGCCAGTTCCATCCAGAACACCAGAACAACTCTTGATTTTTTTCAATTTTATATATTGGGGTTCCAAGTGAGATTTCATTTAAAGAAAGAGTTGCACAACTGTAAGGTAGAAAATTCTAAAACCACAGCATAATCCAATTCCCATCTGAACTAAAGCCTCCAATACAAATAATACAAACAAAATCAATCAGTAGATCAGAACCATTGAGATACTTTATATAATCTTACAGTTAAGTAACTCATCCATTTTAAACTGTGACTTTTTTCCCCAATAAAATTCAGCTGATGCATAATGGGAAAATGAGATGTCCATTCTAATATATCCCATTGTATTTAATGAATGTGGCAGTCCCATAAACAATAATTAGTAAAAATAACATTAAAATGAAGTAATGCAAATAGATAAAAGCCTCAATTATTACACATTAAGTGCTCAATATGAGTAAATGTTAGCTATTTATTCATGATCATATAAACTTTGCAATACTATAAGTTCCCTTAAAAAAAAATATACTGCAGAGTCTAAAGAAGAATTAACAAACTTAGAACAAATGGTAAAATAAAGTAGTACAGAGAACTTTAAACTAATTAAAAGGAGTCTGGAGTCAGACTGCTTAGGTTTGAATCCCAGCTCTTCTACTTTACCAGCACTTTGGGCAAATTATTTAACTTCTCTGTGCTTCAATTTCCTCACCTGTAAAATGGGAATGATCATTTCACCCTCTTAAGGTTGTTGTGAGAACTAAATGAACTAATATGGCCAGAACAGTTCTAAACACACAATGTTAGCAATTATTATAAACAAAGATCTTAAGAATTCTTTCTTGATCTGCTACTAAAAGCTTTTATGTGACAAATTTAGATTACCCTTATTTCATAATCACAAAAGTTTAAGAGACTTGAATATTTTCACTAAAGACCTAAAGGCAATTCAACAAATAGTTTCCTTATGAAATAAGTTCTGTCTTCACTCCTCACACCACCACTGCTACTAGTGACCCAGCTCAAAATCTCAGACATTATCTTTGACTCTTCCTGCACCCTACAATCTGCAGGAAACCAAATAAATTCTACTTTATGTTCTTACATCCTCCCTCTTTTCCTACTGCAATGGCCCTCTATGAGCTCTATTTATAGCTAGCTTCTGTCTTTCCATCTCAATTCATTCTCCACATTGCTGCCAAATTTATTTTCTTAACACATCCTCTAATCTGACCATTCCTGTGGAAAATGTTGGCTAAAATCGATAAAGGAAACCGGAACCAAGGCCATTTACCAAGAGCTGGGATGGAAGGACTGGGCCCCATGAAAGGTGGCTGAAAAAAATTTTACTACAAAGCACTGCCTAAGATAGGTCATATATGAAGCTTCTGAGAAGGCAACAGGACAGAGATCTAAGACACGAGCCCATTAGCTGGGGCACTAAATCAAAGTATCCCGATATCCTTCTGAAGCAGGACAAACTATCTGCCAGCATAAGCTCTAGCCTAGTCTAAGGGCCCTAATGGCCAGGCCAGTACCACCAGAGGATGCAAAGCAGAGAAACAAAAGGAAAAGTTTCAAATTGAGCCTGAAAACCAAAATTCGAAAACACAGAAAGAAGCCAATGCTGTGAACGGCCATCATTTCTTTAAGCCTAAATTTGTCCTATTTTTTCACAAAGACTTTTGGAATAAGTAATTTTCTACAAATAATATAGGAAGAGAAGCATCGCCATTTGGAACTCAGCTTGAAACAAAAATCCAATCACCAGTCCAAGATTGGGGTAAAAATAGATAGGAAACCAAGAATTTCTAGGACCAGTCCTGAAGAATCAGGACAAAGTGATAAAAAAGGGACCTGGCTTTCTTAAGGACTTCAGAAAATGTTTCACTTGTCCCCACAGAAGACTGACAGAGATATGAGATCCTGGAGAAAACGTGCAACTCAAAGATTACGTATTAACCCCAGCCTCCAAAAACAGTTATGATTTAAGTTCATTCATGTCAGATTTGAAAACATGCCATTCTGTGGGATTAGACTGTGGCCAAATGTCCTGCGACATTGCTGGAGCACTCTGCCCCTTTTCCCTTCTGCGAATCCAGTCACCCTGCTTTAACACTCTCAGAAGAGGAGGCATTTCAGAAAGTAAATTCATATTAAAACCACAGCTTTCTTCGGTTGTCCTCCTACTGCAAATGTTTCACATCAAGAGTATTTATTGGTAAGAGGTAAAAGGTCCCAAACCTAGTTTATTATAACCATGATCATCCTTTCACAGTCAAGTTATTTAATTTTTAAATCAAACAGGTGAATAACATTTTTCTTGACATGAGTTGATAGCTCATTAGAATCTTTAAAATAATTATTTCCCGTACCCACATTTTGTTTGATGATTTAGATAATTAACTTCTTTAGACATTAACTTCTTTACACATCAAAGTCCTATCATTCCAATGCTTTATTTCCTTTCTCCCAGACATTTAAAAAAAATGTCGGTTAAAAGCAGAAGCACTCAAGTCAATTTTCTCTAATAAATACAGTTAACATGGAACTGAAAACCTACTGTAATCTTCTCAATGGGTTAATGTCCTACAGTTGTTTTAGCTTTCAATTGAAATGCAGCTGTTTGCCATATTTTACAAAATGAATTCAGATGTGCAGATGGAGACCTAGATTATTTCAACATGCCAGAGTTTAAATGTGAACCTAAGGAATAAGTTCATCTCTGATTAATACTTATATTTAAACCTGATCATTAAGCCAATGGCCAATACTATATCATACCTGTAAAATCCTGTAGAAAAACTGACATCTTTTAATTTAAAATAATGGGATTTAAGGATATACTCCTTTCCTCAGAAAATATTGCAACAACAAAAAAATGTTTAACTAAAGTTATACATCAGAAATGCAAATTACACAAAAATATAATGGACACGGTACTGGGTTTCTATTTATAGCTCATATTTTCGGTTACTAAATGACCAAAGAAAGAAATACCATGAAACATCTTTACCTAAAAATACCTCAGAGTTGAAAAACGTATTACTTGTTACAGCACCCTCAAAACATCAAAATCTGGATTGTGAAATCCTTCAGTCTACCCATTTATTAAAAGACAGTGGAATTTTCTTTATTATTTCTTCTACATCACTGCTGAGGAAAATTAATTCAGCAGCCCTATGTATCGATTGTGAGCATCTACAGAGGCTCAATCCCAATCATTCATAACCTAAACATCCCACATAACATAAACAGAAAACAGTTATGTTCAGAACATTTTCATAGAACTCCAAAGGCAGGAAGCAATTATGGGTAGGCTGGCACTATTATACACTGCATTTCAGTTTTTTTGTTGGAAAAAAAACACAAAACTCAAGTTACATCATGGTCTAAGTTTCTCCTGCTGTAAAAAATAATAGCAAATGACCATTCGATCACCGAGAATTCAAAAAATAAATTAAAATGCAGAAAATTACAAACTTCCATACCTAGTGTTTGGGATAACACAATGGTAATTCCAATATATTTACATACGCCCCATTTCAAGTGGACTTGGGAAGGTATAATACTCAAGTGTTCACTCAATGATCTGCTAAAAGAGAAGTAACATGAATAATCCAAACAACAGATGATTCACATAATTTATAATTGTTCTGAAATCAATAGCAATCTTTCTGAAACTGCTGCTGATAGTATTTTCATAACTAAAAAATCATTCGTATTCACCTACCACCCATCAAACGAGTTCAGAAATAGGGTGCATCGATCATAGCCCTTCTCACACTGTAGTGTAACTATTTCCTCATCTTCAAACTGCCCACTGCTTAAAAACAGGGACACTGTTTTATCTGTAATTTCAGTATTTTAATATACTGCCTGACATGGCTGATGTTCAGTAATTGGTGGGTGAATGAAAAAAAATGACTGAATAGCATAACAAAGATAAGAAGAGCACATCTCTGCCATTCAGTATTTATAGCCCACTGAAGTTAACAGAGACACCCAATGGAATGAATTTAGAGATAATGCACAAGATACTATGAGACAAGAAGAGGAATATCGGACCCAGTCAATTATTATGGAAAAATTGTACTGAGATTTAACACTTGCTACAATCCGAAAATAAGCCAAATTTAACTGCAGTTGGAAAAAAAAAAAAAAAAGATAAGTGAACAGCAAATCCAAACTGTCCATATCTCACTGGATTACTGTTAAATGAATCAAATGCTGAAATGAAAATTGACTTTGAAAATTACGAAGCATCATAAACAGCAATATATGATCTAAAGAAATATTCTGCCTCACCATTCACTGAGCCATTCTTTTTCTTAAAAATTACTAGAACAGGAATAAGTACTTCCTAACCCAAATCAGAGTGATTCTAATGAATATGGGGATGAAGCTATGAATATTCATAAGGAACACCTAATGACCAAAAATTACAAATTATTAGGTATCATACATAAGTAGAGAACCACAGGTTTAATACAATTACCGAAGACTTCATACTCATAGACAGAAAAACTTCTCTGCAATATCTGACACTATTTCCCGATATATTTTCCTCACCACACCTGCTTCCCTGTTCAACATCCCAGTTATGTAAGAGTAACACGAGTCTTCAGACACATAAGATCAAAAATTTCAAGGCACTTTTTTTGTTTCCCTGCCTATATGTAGGCAGTCTGGTCCTGGCATTTTTTCCTTGTAAAAAAGCAATTCTCAATCAATCTGTTTCTTTCTAATAGCACTTTAATCAATACTTTTACTGCAATAGCTTTTAAACCCATGTCCCATCTTTCTAATTAATTCTGTATACTACCTCCAGAGTACTCATTCTAAACACTTGCTACTCCCCTACTCAGAAGCCTCCAATGGCTCTTCTTTGCCCCAGGACAAAACTTGTCTCACTGGGCCTCTCCAGCCTCCTTTTCTACCGCAGTCAAATCAACGAATCATTCCATTCGGTATCTCCCGAACCATCCCAAGTTCTTTTGAACCTTCACTCTACAGTTCTTCCTGCTTCCAATACCTGCTACCTCTCCACCTCTCCAAATCTCAGTGCTCTAGAAAAGCCTGACCTCAACTATCACCAAGAGGCCTTCCCAGAGACACAACCATCAGGAATTCTTTCTCTGACATCTAATTGTTTTAGTTTACTAATTATTTTGGTTGAACATTAAATATTTTAGTGCATACTATTTTAGTGTATTAATAAATCTCTGCCCCATAATCTCTCCCGCAACTACTGGCAGATGACTTCACAGAAAAATAAAAAGCCTTTATTTAGTAACTCCCTTCACCTTCCCCAACCAAAGCCAGTGTGTCTTCTCTTGATTCCCTCCTCTTATTCAACAAAGCCACCCTCTTATTTAAAGCCAATTCACCACCTGTGCTTTGGCTTATTCATTTTTAAGTATTTATTAGGTACTTACTACAGACCAAACACTGTTGTAACAGTTAAGGATAAACCAGAGACTAAGCTAGACAAAATGAGATACATTATAACGCAGGAGAAAAACATATAATGTAATTTGAAGAAGTGACAAATGCTATGAAAACTAAACAAGCTGATTTCAACCAGGAGGTGACATTAAATATAAGATCTGAACATAGTCCAAAGTGACTTGAAATGTTTTAGGTTTTGAAAGGGTAACTCCAGCTGCTATGAGAATATACTATAAGGAAGCAATGGTACAGGCAAGGAGACCAGTTAGAAAGTTACTGAAGTTGTATAGACAAGAGATGACGGTGGCTTGAAGCAGTGAAACAGTGGAGATTGTGAGAAATGGTCAGATTTCTGGAATATATTTTGAAGGCAGAGCCGCCGTGCTGATGGATTAGACATGTTGCCGATGGATTAGACATGGGGTGTGAGAGAAGAGCAGTGAAGGATGACCCTGAAGTTTGGGGCCTGAGCAACCAGTTGAACTGTGGTACAATTTACTGAGATCAGGAAGGCTGGAAAAGAGAAAAAAAAAGGAATTTAGTTTGGGCAATGTTAAGTTTGAGATAACTGTTAGACATTCAAGTAGAGATGAAATCCTGCAGAAGCTTGTGACAGGTGTTGTAAGGCAGACAACTGAATAAAAGTCATGCTCAGAGGGTTTTGTGAATAAGGATAATCAATCAATACAGTAGAACCTGGCAATAAGGATCAACTAATCTCTCAAGCTCAGTTTCTCCATCTGTCAATAATTTCTGCCTGTCTTCTCAGAGGGGTTTAATAAAAAAGACAGTGGCTACCACATAAGGGGCACTCAAAAAATATATCTGAATTGAAAAGACTACCACCCATAAACTATAAAATTCCCAATAGATAAATAGACAAAAAGACATTGAACTGTGTGTTTACATATCCTAGTTGGCTACATGAGCAATTATTATTATTTTTTTTTAACCTATAGACATAGGAGCCCGGTGACAGATTTTTCAGAGATACAGGCAGTTACATTGTATTCTCCTTCAGTAGTCTCACATTCATGTAGGCTTTTATTCCATGTGTTTTTATATCCAATACTCTCTTAGGGAACTACTGAGTTTAAAACAATTTTCATTCTTTGCAAAATGATTCTTAAAGTGCACTGCAAATGTGCCTACCAGATCACCCTGAAATACGTAACATCCAAACCCTGACAAAATGGCAAGCTTGCTTTTCCAATATTGAAACACGGTTGTTTTTACATAAAATTTTACATAATTTAGTGACTTAACGGCTAACTTTTCAGATAAGTGCAAAATTTTGCAATCAATTGTACTTCGAATAATAAGAGGTAAGTGTATTTGACAAGGACGTCAAAAAGGGAGAGCTCTTAAACATCAAGATTCTCTTCCAATCTAGATTCACATTTTAGAAATATTAAACCTTAGGAGCTGCCTACACTAAATATAAACAATTCAATAAAAAATCTAATGTGGTTAAAAATATGGTTCATGTGACAAAAAAAGGGGGGCGGATTTACTCCCAAGTAAGCATGTAAAAAATAGATGAATTTGTATGAGCACTGCAGAGTTTATAAAGGACCTTTAACCTGTGTTAGCTCACATTTTTCCACAATCACTCTATCAAGCAAGTATTTCCCTCCAGCAATGAAGAAGTTAACTGTAAAAATACTGGGCGAAGGTCACAAATCTAACAAAAAAAACAAGCTTTGATTCAGGTAGCCGATAACCTGAAATATTCAGTCCATCTACAGACATATTTTAACAAAAATTCACCAATAATCTTTTCCCATTTTAGTGCCTTGGTTTTCTTTTTTTCTTTTTTTTTTTTTTTTTCCCCATTTGTAAAAGATGCCTATCTCCTTGAACACGCTCAAATAATGTGGAATTACTGAGAAGTTACATAGCAGTTAGGGGACTTGTCACTGTTATCTTAGAGGCTGATGACTTTAAAAGCAAGTTTAGAAATTCTTTCCTTAAAAGTTCATCTTAGGCAGATGGATAAACAGCTATCATAGACAAAAGTGTAACAATGCAAATTGGCGGGAGGGGGACCAAAGACATCTGAGGTGCAGAACTACAATTTGAACATCACTAATTTCATCCAAATCCCTCATTTTTCAGGTGAGGAAACTGAAGTCCAGAGGGGTTTCTTGAACTGCCCAAGGACACATCACTATTTAGTGATACAGCTGAGGTCCCCTGACACCTGGTCCAGAGTTCTTTCTACTGTCCCACAAGGAACATACAAATAAAAGTTGATCATAACTAACAAACAAGACCTCCACAATGTGTGTGTCATAGTGAACTTTGTTGTGCAATAGCGGCCTATGCCAACTCAGTTTAGCAGCAAAGAGCAGGGCTCTGGAGCTCAAACACAGGCTCTAACACCATGTGACCTTGGGCAAGTCACATCACCTCCCGGTCTCAGTTCCCTCATTTTTTAAAGTAGGAATTAAAACTACTCCTCTAACAGGTTACATGAAGTAATGTACATACAGCACTTAGGATAGTGCCTGGCATACGAAACGCACACAGTTCATGATGGTGATGATGGTGATGATGGTGATGATGGAGAATCATCATCCACACAAAAGTAAAGCTTCTCGAAAACGTATCACAAGGTATTATCATTAACATATATTCTCAGAGGAAGAATGTTATGATTAGAGGTAGTTTTTTAGAGATTCAGAATCAATATGAATAAAATAAAATATACATGATTCAGTCATCAAACCTCTATGGCATTTAAAATAGCAAAGGTACACTTCGAGATGTTAAAATAATGTGTATTTGTATAGTATTTTATGATTTATAAAGTACACTCATATTTATTTCAACTTACTGCCTTATTGAATTCAATGAACACAGCACTTTTTCAGCAACTACTACATACTTTATGCCAGGTAGCATGCCATTTTCATAATGTTACCTTATTTAACATTCAATATCCATTAACTACCAGCTAGATGTTATCAGATGCAGTAATATAATGCAAAAATTTTAAAAACCTGACAGATCAGTTCCAGAAAGTAAGAGCCTCATCAGTATCATCTAATAAGTGGGAATGACGTGTTTGGATGGATAAATAAGATACAGCATTTAACATAATGGATGGAACACACTGAGTAAGCATGGACGTGTTGGTTCTCTTAGCAGTGGTACCGAGCTGTTTTGTGTAGAGAATATACTGTAACTAGATCAGTAAAGCACCATTACTGTGACGTAAGTATTATCTATCAAAGAGAATTTTGGGTAATGGTGTCTATTATACTTTATGCTGTTTCACAAATTAAAATATACAACCATTTTTGCAGATTCTGGGTCAGTCTTCACTGGAGGCGGGAGGTAGGCAAGTTGAAACAAAACCAATTAAATAATAAAAAATGTTTGCAAAACAAGACAAGAATTTGTGTAATTCTCATCTAAGGCCTCCAACAATCCTGGGAGGCGATGGAATGACGTTAGATACTAATTCCATTTGGCTGATGAAATTGAGGCTCAAAAAAGTAAAAACCTTAACTGATATCACAAAGAAAGAATATGGCAGAAAGGGCTAAACCTAGGTTTTTGGAAATAGTTTTAAGTGCTCTTTGCACCTATTCACAATACATCTCAATATTAATATCTCTTCCAGATCCATTATTCAATGACCTTAAGACCAAAGCAGGTAATACTGAACACTTATTCCTAACGTGCTTCACTGCCCCAACACATCCCATGCGTTACCTCATCTAACCCTCAGCAAAGTGAGGACTCAAAGCAGGTGTTTGACTCTCAGTAAAATGTTATCCAATAGAGTATAAATTCAATTAATATAATAATGCATTTGGCTGGATTATTTTTCCTTACTATAAGTGAACGATAAACAAAAATCTTTCTTTAACATTTTAATACATAATAAGCAGATTTATATCTGATTTCACTTTTTATTTTATTCACCATAAAATAAAACCAATGTTCTTTTCAACAAGAATACTCAGTCTTCTGATTTAATGGGCATGGCCTAACTTTTTCTGCAGCCTCCTACACCAAAAGATCCTTTTTTTAGAGAGAACCAAAAATCAAGCTGCCTAAGATTTCTATCCAATTATAAGAAGAAAGCAAACTATTTGAATTACCAGTGGCTTAAATGAATAGGTCACTTGCTGGCCTTATTCCAGATATCTTATCTATTATTTCAGCACATAAGCAATAACTTCGTTACTACTTAAAAGTACATTTCTAAGATTACAATATGGTTAATCCTCCTAAAATTATATATTACAAATTTCAACAAACCTAAAAGTATAGTGACCATACTATTATGTGGTTTCAACTGGGACATTTTTGATAGTGAAAGGAGCTCCATTAATAATTATTAAACCATGACTGTCCCAGAAAATGTGGGATGTAAGTCACCCTATGTTTAGAACAACCCATTTTTATTTGCATGTTATGGGTTATTCTCTGTATGTGTTTAATTCATAAGCTTTAAGTTTTGTTCCAGATCTAACAATTATCTTCAGCCTTGAGACCAAAGTCACCATTTTACAGACAGGAGGCCAGAGTTAAGAGTGCTAGAAAGTTTTTCTTAAGTTTTATTTTCAAACTTAACGTGATAAACGTTTGCTTGAAAAAGAAACATCTACATATTTCAAAGAAAGTAATCTGGCAAAACATCACCAAATTTTTAACTTATCTCTTCAAAAGTTTTGAATACAGACAACCACAAAACTACTAAGATGGTGTGATGATCAAAAGTTAAAAAAAAATAGAATCTTTCAAATGGAAAAAAACCTTCAGGAATAAAAGAGTTGAAAAGTTTTCGTTGAAAACTAACCAAAGTGATAAAAGATAGAGGAAACCCATGGTCACAACACAGCACAGAATGATTAAAGGAAACTCCAGTTAGTATTGTTATGGCTCTCCAAATGAATCTGGCATTAGCTGTATAACCTTGGAGACAAAAGAATGCTTTGTTTTAATTTGTCAAGCTGTAAATAACTACTAACAGACCCATGCTTTGAACTGTAGTAACTTAATGAAAGGCATTATTTGAATATAATTATGATTCCCTAAGGCAATAAATGTTCCAAGAATTGGCTTCTTGAACTTAAAACTCAACCAAATCAAGAAGTGGAAGGGGCCTCAAAGTCTTAATTCTTGACCTATGCTGTCCAATATGGCAGCCACTAGCCACACGTGGCTATCGATTTTTAAGATAATAAGTTAATAAGTAAAATTAAAAATTAAGTTTCTCAGCGCACTAGCCACATTTCAAGTGTCTAGTGCATACCATGTTAGATAGCACACATTACGGCAGAAAGTTCCATTGGACAGTGATGCTCTAGACCTAGGTTGCTCTAGATCTTTGCTTGAATATTCCCAGAGACAAGAAACTTACAATAGCATCATAAAGCGCATTCTATTTTTGCAAAGTACTGTCAGGAAGTTCTTCCTCACATTCAGTCAACTCCAGCCTCTCTGTAACATCCACCAGAAATTCTACAAGTTCCATCCTCAATTTGGTCTTCAAGTAAATCTTTGGAGAGCTAACTTAACTCCACTTACAAAGTTCTGCCCCTCACATGTACTAAAGCCCTAGGTCCTCTCCTCCCACATAAATGTACACTCATTTGTAACAAAATAGTTATAGTATCTATCAGCCTCATGGAGTTATGCTAATTTATCCACGTGCACACTATTAACACATGTCCAGGATCTGCTCTGAATCAGTAATACATTCTATTGTACCTATAAATCCGCTTTCGTTTGTTACCCCAAGTGTCCTGATTTTTGATTTAGAAAATAAGGTCACAGTCATTCTGAATTTCTTCAAATACGGAGACGAAAGTTAACTACAATTAACATGTAACTGACCAATGCCTGGCGCTGTTCCGAGCATTTCATGTATATTACCTCATATAATCCTCACAATCCTGAGCTAAACTATCCCTATCCCCATTAGACAGACCAGAACACCCCGCCAAAGACATGCTAAATAATTTCCCTAGGAGTCACAGCTGTGGGTTCACCCCACAGAGACGAGAGTCGATCTTTTCCCTTCCTGGATGCTACACTTCTAACGCTACCTAACTCTTCTTCCACCCTGCCCATAACGCAACAATCTCCCTGTGTAAGGACGCTTCCTCCCAAACACTACCCAGATGACACGGAAGGTGGTACTTAACGCACCCAGCAACGCGCGCTGCTGCTCGCCTGCCCAGCTCCCCTCGCCCCACGCCCACCAGCCGGCGGGGAGGAGTCAAGACCCAACTCCACACCCCGCGGGAGAAGCAGGGCGCTGCGCCGGGCCAGTGCCTCTCACTACCGTCCCCCCTGCACCCGTCCCGTGCAAACACCAATGTTAGTTCTACGCGGCCGCTCGCGGGCAGAGTCCAAAGCGGGGCCTGGGCCCAGAGACGCGGGACTCGTCGCGCGGCGTCCCTCCCGATTCCCATCCTCTCCCCCCGCCCGCCCCCGCACCGCCCCCCACGCCACCAACAACCTCTGCCAACACTTGTAGGCACGGCTGCGCGTCCCGCGTGGAGAATGTGGGGGTAGAGATGGTGCGATTTCTGCCGCTGCGGCCCGGGATACGCTTGGGTAGGGGCGGGGTGGGAGGGCTGAAAGTGTAGCAAGGGGAAAGGTGGCTCGGCTGGAGCGGAGGGGCGATGGGGGGCGCTAGATGGCGTGAGCCCGATTCTCTATGGGGCGTGTGTTGCGGAGACCCGCAGGGAGCGGTCCAGACGCCCCCAGCACTAGCGGCGCGGGCGCTGGCGCATGCGCGCTCGGCCAGGTGGCGCGCGGTCTCCTTTCCCGAGCGAGCCACTTCCGCCACGCTCGCTGGGGGTGGAGCGTCGGGGAGCGCACGGCCGGTGGTTTCCCCGCGGGCGTAGTGCGCCGTACGCGGGGCCGGGATGGGCTGTGCTGAGCCACGCGGTGGGCTTCCCGACGGGGGCTGCTGGGGGAGGCGTGGGGTGACCTGAGAATCAGAGGGTGTTCGAGGGCCAGGCTTGGATTCTTTAAGAATGGAGCTGAGAGGGCTCAGATTTTGGAGGGATTCCGTGAGCGGCACGGCAAGTGTGTTTGCAACTTCAGGTCAGAGATTGGCCCGTGTAAATTTATCTTCAGGAATTAGGGTGGACCGGGCTCTTAGCCGGATTGTGCTTTCCGGAATGGTGAAGGGAAACGGAGCTAGGGAAGACCCGCTTCCCCCAAGGACCTCAGTGTGGGGGTGTGGACATGGACCTCCTCCTGGGACCCTGAAACACCAGCCCTGGGCGCCGGCGCCCGCAACCGCCCCTCCCCACCCTGCCCTGCACCGAGTCATTAGAGAGGCGGTGGGAAACGATGGCCCGCAATGGACTTTACCCCATACCCATGTTACCAAACTCAGGCATTTAACGACAACCACGTTTTTATTATTGAAACTTTTTCTACTTCAGGGTACTTTGTGAACGATCCTATACTTTTCCTTAGGATTTTGGCCTGTTCTTCCTTATTTTTAAGTCTTGCACCCCCACTATTGAACTGTAAATCCTGTTTTCTCACATTTGATTGATACAGATGTAGTTCTTTAATACAGTCGTAAGACAGTGATTTTGATTGCTTTCACAATATTGTATGAAGTTTTATTTACATTTTTGACATTCTTTTCAGCTGCTTAGGGAAGAAAACTGGATTAACCATACTCACGTCCACGCTTACAACGTCAAATATTAAAATGTTTCACACAGATTCAACTACTAACCTTCAGGTCTTTTTTAGGCACTACTGCGTCAGTTATTTTCTTGCCTATAAATATTTATGTTCTGAAATAATCCCTTCCTTCCTCCTATTTGCTTACATTGTTTAAAATAGCAATTTATTTGGTTATTTCACCTGTGATTGTAGTTGTGTGTCGAGTTGTGTGGTTGTAGTTGAGTCTTCTGTAATTTTATGTTTACATTATGTTAATCTCCCCAATACTTAAATATTTGCCAAATACTTAAAGTTCCAAAACAATATGTTTAGGATATAAAAGCTCACCATAGGGTGTAAATCAGAATCAATGCTGGGCAAAGAGTAGAGTATAAGGGAAAGTAACAGTGGAGAAAGAATTGTTCTAATTTCTTACAAAGGAAGACTGCTTTACACAAGAGTTGAAAAGCCCTTTCAAGTACATTACCAAGAAAATAAGAGAAAATTAAGAGACAAAATTACTGTTACATCTTAGGAAATATAACCCGAAGCAGATTGTTTTAATTAAAATTATGTTCAATTAATGTTGCCATAGTAGTTCTTGGACAGGAGTTTTACCTGCATCGCCAGATGGAGGCCAGATTTGATGTAGTTTTTCAGACTAGAACCCGGATATTACTCTCAGGCTTCTGGTGTCTAACCAACACATAAGCACACATAACAGCAGTTAATGAAAGTGAGCCATGGAGAAAGGAAACTGAGTTAAACAAGGATCTGGCAGAGGGAGCTCGAAAATTCACTCTTAGGAAATTGTGAATTGTGCTGTTGGCAGAAATCTTAGCTTTGAAGTCACATGAGTTATGCTAATGTTCTTACCTCCTGGAATCTACTAAAATCCATTTTTTAAAATTTGATTTAGTCATAATTTTGTTTGTAGTTTGCAAGCACTGCTGTACCCAAAGATTCAAAAATATTCTCCATTAGATTAATATTAAATATCCCAAACTATCAAGGCTACTAGGGTATGTTGATTATAACACAGCTAAAGCAATGAAGCTGTTGCTGAAATTAAGGCATTGAGAACTACCACCTCTCAGAAAAATACGTGATTTCCAAAGCAGGCAGAGAAAACACATCAGAAGACCTAGTGAATTCATCACACCACAAAAAATTGTCCATCCCTTGAACAAAGCCATTAAAGGAAAAATAATCATTATGACTGTAGACTTTTATATTCCTCTGGTGTAATAACCTTCATATAGATTGACAAGTGCGGAGAGAAAGTGCACATATCTAAGTAAAAATGCCCCTTGGCATCTTAAAAAAATGGCTAGATTAGGTAATAAAAGAAGCCCTAATTCTCCAAAGAATAGCAGAAGTCTTGCCTAATATGGAACCATCTCTGTGATACGGTGGTTTCTTCTGATGTGGATGCCCAGGAAACAGTTCACTTCAGGTGACCTCAAATTTTTAACTCGTGATCCGTGACTCTTATTAGGATGCTCGTGGAGGCTTTTTTCTTTTGCTATATATCAATTATTTTATCCTTTTTTAAATATTTGCTTTAGATTTCTAATGCTTTTGTAGTAACCATGGATAAAACCGCATATTGTTTAGAATTGCATATTGCATTGTTGCTGTATTCAGTTAATTTCCTGATATTAAGAACTATTGTTCAATTGGAATCTCAGAGGTACATAGCTTTAGTTTTAGAATAAGTTGTTCTGACCAAAAAGATGACTGAGTTCTGTGGCACCTGGGTAAATCGCTTCATCATTTGTCTTCAGTTTTCATATCTGTAAAATGAAGTGATCAAACCAAATAACTAAAACCGTGCATCCCTAAATAGTCTATGCTCCTTTAAAATAGGAATGATCAAAGGAAGGATCTTAAAATCGTACATAAGAATTTCAGCATTCACATTTGTGCTGACAAAAATGACATGAATATACAGGGCTCTTGGCGTTAGGCCAACTTGGATGTTCAACTGATACTATGCATTTCGAAACACCAATGTGAAAAAAACATATACTAATGGAATATATTGATGCATGGGAAGGGGGTGCATCGCATAATTACTTAGGGTGTAATCAAATTGGTTTTCCATACCTTCCAATTATATTCATATATTTCAAAGTAGGAAGAGAGCCACCCAGTGATGAGAGAAGAAATGTTAAGAATTGCCGTACTGCACAGCTTGTAGAAATAATAATCGTGATCCATCTTCTTAGGAAACTCTCATTGTAGGTTTAACACTCCAGCATCTTCTCAAATTAATGCTTAGCTGTTGAGAAAATGATCATGTTTTTGCGACTCAGAGTGGGAAAGAAATTGTAGAATATCTGGGTTTCAGGGGCCCCTGGACTCTCTAGACACATGGAAACTTAGTTGCTCCCATTTCCTTGGAATCCAACATATAGTACCTCTTGTACTAGAAACAAACAACTTTTACATTTCCCCTCTTGAAGATGAGGGCTATTCACTGAGTATGAATGATGGGTGCTAATTATTTCATTCAACAAATATTTATTGTAGGCCTACCATGTGCCTGATATTCTAGGAGCTGCAGATATAGCAGTGAACGAAACAAAAATCCATGCCATCATCAAAGTCACATTCTAGGAAGAGGAGTTGGACAATAAACAAAATACGACTTATAAATATCCAAATTATATGATAATGTTAGAAGGCCATGAGGGTTGCAGGAAAAAAAAAGTTATGCAACAGGGAAAGAATATGGAATGAGATAAACCACAGGAGGAATGGAAAAACTGTAATTTTTAAAAATCAGGCAAGCAGGGTAGGTCTCACTGAGAAAGTGGCATTTGAATAATGATTTGAAGGAGGTGAAGGGGATATCTGCAGATATCTAAAGAAAGAGCATTCCAGGCAATGAAAACAACCCATGCCAAGGCCCTGACGTGGAAACAGGCCTAGTAAGTTGAAGGAATGGCCAGGGGCTATTTTAGCTAAAAAAGAGAGACCCTTTTGCCATCATAAGTAGGTTCTTATGGAAATAAAGGAAAGTTTGTATTTGTAACTTTTTATAGTAATATTTAATTATTTTCTACTCCTGCTCCCATAATAGAGGCCCATCTAGACCTGTCTAATATATGTCAAGAGATAGTTTTGTTTTAAGATATGAGGAAAGGTAAACACCTTGTTTTAAAAAAAAAAAAGGAAAAAATAATTTTGGGGGGGAGTTTATCAATACCTGACAGTAAAGTGGAGACAAATATACAAAAGCATCCAGTTCCCCAAAGTATTTCCATTGAAGTATTTAGATGTAAAACTGGATCTATTTCAGTGAATTATTTGAATAACTGCCTCCAATTTATTGCATATACATTTATTTTTTTATTAACGCGTGGAAACAGGGCCAAAAATTAATCAGTACCATGGGTGAAATAAACCACAGTATGGTTAATGCAACCTGTTATTCCTCGTTCACACTCTGACACTGGATGCAATAAACCGAGTTTGATTAAGGAGCGCTCAGATCAGTTGTTAAATAGTGATCAGGGAGCTATACCAACAGATTTGACCAAGTTATTTTTATTTTCAGCTTTTTATGGTTGCAACATAAGCTGTATTTTCTCTTTCCAGAATAGATTTAAAACAACTTTATTAATTGAGTCAGGTATAGTGCAAAAAATAGGGGCTTTGGTGCCATTTACCAGCCATAATACCCTGGACAAATTATTCAACCTCTCAGAAAGTATGTGTAAATATTACACTGTAAAAGAAGAATAAGAACCCCTATGTGGTGGGGTTGTTACTAGGATTTAAATGAAAATTCCCCGACACATTGAAAATGTTTGGTAATTTATAGTTATTGTTTTCCAGTTTTTAATTAGCTGTTGAGTAATTTTTATGATGCTTAGATTTTTGATGCATTAGACATCAAAATAAACACAAGATCCTATCTCAAGTATTAGGGTTTTACATTTTCCGAACTCAATCAGTATATGTCAATATGACAGTTATTCTTTTAACAAACATTTATTGAGAATCCATTAAGCACATCCATCATTGCTAGGCCTTGGAGAAATAATGATCAATAACACAGTTTATGTCCTCAAAAAAACTTCTGAATGATAAATTTAGGATGGACAAAGGTATATAAATAAGAGCAAAGGTGCTATGATAATATGTAACACAGATGTTAGCTGACATCTCCCCGACCTCTAAGCTGTAAATTAAGATGGACTTGAGCCTCCATTCCACCTCATATGTAAGCCCAATGCCCAACCCAAGAGTTCTTCATATTTCTGGGGAGCTAATGTTCTCACAGTCCCCTCTTGCTCTGAACTTGCACTTGTGTTAAATTAGTGAAGTTCATGGATGAGCTGCCAGCTGTCCTTATTCCAAAGCTTCCGTCAGTGGAACTTAGCCCCATTCTTGGCTTTACCCCAAAGCCTTTTCACAACGCTCTGTGTGGGGACAGCTGATTTTACATTACATTTACTGAAACGATGAAAAATAGTTTACATCACAGAAACAAAAGTAAATGGCTATTCTGAAAAACCCTCCTACCACATGCCATGTTTCTCTATAGTGTCCCCCTTTCTTCTTTCTATTCTAACCTTCGCTACACTTCCCCACTCGCAAATTTCTATTTATTTCTAATGCTAAGTAGTTTGGTTATCCTCTTTTTTCTTTTCTTCACTTCCAGCAGCCGCTGACCTTTGATGACTTCCTGGCAACCCCAGCAGCTTCCTAGTATATTTTCTTACACAATTTGAAGATCATTTCATTGAAAACTATCAGCTGTAATGTAAATTATTTCGTTTATCTGTGTGTAGATTATAACACAAAGTAGGGAATAGTCATTTGAAGGCACTGAGTGTTGACTGAGGAGAAAAAGATGTCAAGGAAGGCAACCTCTCTGAGCCTTAGTTCCTTCATTCATAAATCGAGAACGATACAAACCTCTAAGTCTTGTGAGGATTACATGAGAATATAAAGTGCCTGGCACATAATAAGCACTTAATAAATGTTTTTCATTATTATTATTATTACTATCAAGACGATGACGCCAAAGCTTGGTGTTGAAAAGGGAGCAACAGTTGAACAAAATGAGGAAGGATAATTTAGAGGGAGCAGCATGAGCAAGGCCGCAGTGTGTTAGGGGGCATTGCAAGTGGTGCAGCATGATGGGAACATAGGGGGTAAGGAGGGGAGCCAGAAACTTGGTAGGAGCCAGATCAAAGAAAGTCTTGTGCATTATGGTAAGGAATTTTGGCTTTAATAAAAAATGGGGGGCCTTGGAAATGTTTTTCTTTTTTCAATGTAATGACATGATTAAATTCGCCTGTTAGTAAGTTGGCAGTAACATGCAGCCAAAGCACGGAGGGTGAAAAATTGGAAAGAGCTAACAATTCAGGAAAGAGATGATATGGGCTAGAGCTATGTCAGTGGAGTAAGAAATGATAGAAGGTGACAGGTAGGAAAAATACTAAAGAGGTAGAATTTATAGGATTAGTTACTGGTATGGGAGCAAGGCAAAGAGAGCAAACTCAAGGATGATTCCAAGTTTTCTCAACTTACTGAGTGGGAGATTAGATATTTTGAGTTTAAGGTGACCACACAAATTTTCGGGTGGCTATAACCAGTAGCCAAATGGGCTATTCAGACAGAAGGGTGGAAATAGAAGCTAGAATAACATCTGGAGCTCAAGAGAATAATTGATGGACATCTAGATTTCGGAAGCAGCAGCATGCAGCATACAATGTACAGCATTCCACACACATAACTTAGATGTGGAATTTATCCCTGTTCCTAGATTTGGCCTAAAAACATTCTCACAAGGATCTGTGTGGTCACAACTGAAGCCAACAGGAGAAAGTAAAATGCCCAAGAGAGCATACATAGAACAAAAGAAGTGAGTCAAAGATTGGGTTCTAGACACCCACGTTCAATGGGAAAGGGAGAAGAGCCTGTAAAGAGCACGGAGAACAGTGTGTCACAAAAACCAGGAGATGGGACTCGAGAGAGAATTAGAGTACGTTGGATTTAGCCGGTTCAAACTAACTTTTGGCAAAGCAGCTTCAACTTGGAACTACTTCCAGGACCTGAGGATTGTTCTTTTAGAGTGATAGGGTTAGAAACTTGGTTGTACCATGTTTCCCCGAAAAATAAGACCTAGCGGGACAATCAGCTCTAATGCGTCTTTTGGAGCAAAAATGAATATAAGACCTGGTCTTATTTTACTATAAGATTATATATTATAATATAATATATAATTAATATACTATAATACATAATATAATATAATACATAATATAATACATAATATAATATAATACTGGGTCTTATAATCATTTTTGCTCCAAAAGACGCATCAGAGCTGATTGTCCAGCTAGGTCTTAATTTCAGGGAAACAGGGTAGTGACACGAAAAGCGTAAAATAAGGAAGTTGAGAAATCAAGTGCATTATTCTTTCCAAGAAAGTGGCCTGTGAAAAAGAAAGAGTAGCTAGAGAAATATTCAGGGTCACAGGATAGATTTGCAAGATCAAGGGCTTGAGCTTATTTATAAGCTCTGAAGAAGAAGCTGGTAAAGAGGAAAAGATTGAACGCGAGCTAAAAGAGGGTCAGTGACAAAGTCTGTAGGATGCAAAGATGGAATTAGATCCGGGAAGACATGGGAAGGTTTTCGATCAAGAATCCAGGAAGTAAGATGAGCCTTAAAATCGAAAAGGGATAGACTGGAGAAAGGAATAAGAACTTGAGACCGTTCATACCCTACACCCCCAATTTTCTCTGTAATGTAGGACAGAGGGGATGCTGAAACATAGGGAGGCTATAGTACAAGGGGAATGAGGTGATAAAGTTTTATTGAACCACTGCAGGGAATGGGCAAGAGATAACCAAGGACTTGTTAAATTGAAGATACCTCAGGTAATAAAGCGTTGGGCCTCAGAGCATGGTGGCAGCATCTACATCTTGTTAGTGAACACTGGGACCCCATCCATACCTCCAGGATCAGAAACTGAAGGCTGAGCTCAACTATCTGCTTCAAGTAGCCCTCCAGGTGATTTTGAGGTTAGCTGATGTTTGAGAACAACTTCTACAGAACTTGTGACTTCCCCCAACTATCAAGTAAATGATAAAGCATAAACTATATTACTTGACCATATTCTAGTCATTTGTAGTAACATTTTCCATAGTAGAGTAAAATATATTTATTCAGAACAATATCCTTAAGGATTCAAGAAACTTCATTTTTCTCTGGAAATAGGTGTCATATAAGATTTTTTAAAAATCTGAACAAAAAGAATCCTCTCTTGCAAGTTTTTCAAAACAGATACATACTGTAAACCATTTTTGCCTCTGCTCAATTTCCACATTTATAATAGAGAAATAATAAAATTGTTATTCACAGCATCAAAAGTATTCAGTAACTCACTATATAGTAGCAGTTCTCAAATTATGCTCCTGCACTAGTATCCCATGCTAACTAAATAACAGTGGTCATTTCTTAATTCTTGGGGAGAAAGTCTATGAATTGAGTTTTCTCAATTTTAAGTTATTCTCCCATAAATTTTCCTTAAACGTCTGGCCCTTGCAACTGCTTATCTTGCGACAAATGCTAATAGATTACAAAATAAATGAACAAAGAGTCAATGAACATTTCGTTTATACTACATACCAACAATCCAGTCATTTTCCACTACCATTGTTCCAACAATATTGCCTTTGCTCAAATGTTTGGAACCGAACTTGGAACTACATTCAGGATCTGGAGGATACCCTACACAATGGAAAAACCAACAGTCACGATCTAGAAGGATCTTAAAGACTTACTTTCACCAAATAGGTAGGTGGGTGATTAAGGAAGAGAGGTGTGTCCCAAAACATAGAAAAGGCAGATTTAGAACAAATTGGCATGGTATATTCCTACACTGTGGAGATGAGTTGGAAAAGATAAATGGGTCAGGCTATGAGAGTCCTAAAGTCATTCAAGAATTCAAACTAGGTAGCTGATTCTGTTGTGGCCAGCAATCATTAGCTAGTTTAGATCCCCAAATAATGCGATGTTCAGGCTGACAGGAAGGTTCATTCTACCCGACAGGTTTCCTCATGCCAACCAATAACTCAGCATTTTGGTTTGTATGCTGGATGCCTTATGAGTGAGGATGAGTCAGCTCTAGAACAGTGATAATGTTCACCGGTGACGATCGAGGAGCCAAACCCGAAACTCCAACTCAACTGTGAGAGGCTCAGACAGCCCTTTTTGGCAGCCCCCCAACCTGGAAACCTGCCTTTCTTCTGAGCAACTACAGGAAACAGATAAATTAGTATGTGCTTATTCACTTCATAAAAGGATCATTTGCTTTATGATAATATTTTAAAACAGGGAACTTAAAGTGGATGAGAAACTGAGAGCTGACTTCTGAGTTCAGTCAGAAATTCTTTAACGTTGACATAACAGTCTTGATGATGTGATGGAGTTGTAAATGTCAATGTATTGAACAATCACTCGTTTGAGAAGTTGAGCAGTTGAAGGAAGGAAACAAGACAGAAGATGGAAAAGGTGATTGGGTAAATGGAAAGAGGTTGGGCTGTTTTGTCTTGGGGTTCCCCCCATGAAAAGGACACTAGATCAGGAGGGAAAAGAGAAGGAACCAATGGAAATAGAACTAAGAAAGTCTTTGGGTAGAAGGGGAATGGGTGGGAATCCAAGCTCCCTAAGACTGGGTTTGTAGGGCAAAGAAACACGTCTCTTCTTCTGGGGGCACTCCTTCAAAATAACTCTGAAAGATAATAGGTAGGAGGCAAAAGTACCAAAACTGAATCTGTCTTACTTTAGTCACATCATGAGAAGGCAGGGTTCTTTGGAAAAAACAATAATGCTGGGAAAAATAGAAGCTAGCCGGAAAACAGGAGCAAAAATGAGATGAATTGACTCCGTAAAAGAAGCTGAACATGTCTGTTGAGGACAGGACACTGAACATTATTCATTCCTGGGGTGCCTGGAGTCAGAGCTGACTCCAAAGCACGTAACACACACTTTTAAATGCATAAATTTATCACTAGAGAATGCCTTTAGGCTCTCTTCTCTCTGATCAGGCATCTCTGAACTTTTTATGTATCACGTATGAATTAAGTGCCTTTCACATTTAAAGGAGGAAGATGTGATCCCTGTCCTAGATGAGCTTACGATTTAACAGGAGAAATGGACTTGTAAACCAATTGCCGGTCTTATAATGTGCACAGCATACTATGGGATCACACAGGGAATGAGTTTTACTTTTTTAAATATTTAAATAATACTTCAAAACTCTTTATTTGATTGGTCACTTACCTCTTCCCCAGGTTTCAGTCCTAACCTGCAGGTTCCGGCAGTTATAGTTAGGCTTTTATACATGCTTCCAATCAGTTACAGCAACATGCATTTCATTTGCTTGTCCAGTATAAACAGTACGAGACACTTTCGGGAGTTCAGAATTATATAATATGTAATTCCTGTCTTCAAGAAATTTGCAGTCCCTTTGGGGAGATAAAGCTAATAGAACATTTTAATTTTGCTGTTTATATTTAAATATATTTTCCTTAGTAATGGGAGAAATAATTAGGTTGTATAGCCCCCTGTAACAACAATTCTACTATAATTCCCAGATAGAAGAGATTTTAGGTAGGGGAGACAGAAAGAAGGGAGACCGAGAAGTTATAAGAATAATTTGAAAAAATACCTTTGTATTAGATGCATGCTCCAATCTCTCTGATTTTCTGCAGCTTGAATATCATATGCCTAGGTGTAGATTTTTTTTTCTTTTTGGTATTTATTCTCTTTGGTGTTCTCTAAGCTACCTGATCTATAGTTTTATGTCTGTCACTAAATTTGGAAAATTCTCAGCCTTTATTCAAATATTTCTTTTGTCCCTTTCTTCTCCTTCTGGTAATCCTATGACATTTATGTTATACCTTTTCTATGGTTCTTGAATAGTCTGTCCTGATTTTTTTCATTCTTTTTTTCTGTTTGTTTTTCAGTTTTGGAAGTTTCTATTGACATATTTTCAAGCTCACTAATTCTTTCTGTGCCATTTCTACTGATGAGCCCATCAAAGGCATTTTTCATTTCTGTTATAGTGTCTTTTCTTTTTATTTCTAGCATTTATTTTTTATTTTTGCTTAGCATTTCTATCTCTCTTACGTTATCCATCTGTTCTTTCATTGTAGTACTCATTAGAGCCCTTACCATATTAATCATAGTTATTTTAAATTCCCAGTCTGATAATTCCCAAAACTCGGCCATATCTTAGTCTGGTTTTGATGTTTGCTTTGTCTCTTCAGATTGTGTGTGTGTGTTTTTTTGTTTGTTTTTTTTTGCTTTTTAGCACGCCTTGTAATTTTTTGTTGAAGGTCAGACATGATGTATTGGGTAAAAGTAACGGGTAAATAGGCCTTTTATGTGAGGTTTTATGTTGATCTGTCTAGGAGTTGGGCTGTGTTTACTGTTGCTGTCGCCACAGTGTCAGAAGCTAAATTTTTTCTAGCGTCCTTATTTTTGTCTCCCCTAGAGACTCCTTCTTAAGTAGGGTCTGAGGCTCGCAGGTCTTTTAGCTGTAATGCTTCGTTATTATGCAGGAACCTGATTGGTGTGTTGGTTAAGTGTGGGGCAGGGAAGTGTTTTCTAATCCTATAATTAACTTTTAGTTTTTTAGTGAGTCTGTGTCCCTGGACTGTGGCCTCAACAAGCACTTCTCATCAACCCCCTTCGTCCCCCCGCCAGTAAGTTGGATGGGAAGGCTAGAGGGAGCTGGAGTTGGGTATTTCCCTTCTCCCAGGTCAATTAAGCTCTGGTAAAATAGCTTATCTTGAGGGCAAGCAAAGGCCTGATTTTCAGTTTGTTCTTGTTGTGAAGATAGAAGAGACAATGCCTAAGCTCTTCACATGTTGGACTGGAAACTGGAAGTCCACTCCAATTTCATATATAAAAATTATCTATGAATATTAGAATCCTAATACCTATTACCGTGTTTCCCCAAAAATAAGACTGGGTCTTATATTAAGGTTTGCTCCAAAAATATAAGCATTAGGGCTTATATTCAGGGAGTGTCATCCTGAAAAAACATACGAGGGCTTATTTTCCGGTTAGGTCTTATTTTGGGTGGAAACATGGTAGTTGAAACCACTCTAATATTCAATGGTAGAATGACACAGTTTTATGCTCAGATAGAATTGTTAAACCCCTTGGGTGCTAGATTATTTTAGCTGAATCACCCAACCCATCTGAGCTCATATTTACTCATCTGTCATATGAGAGTAGTATCTATTCTTTCTAAATCATAGGTTTACTGGGAGGGTAAACTAGGAATATATGAGAAAACATTTAGAGAAGAAAGAGTGTCACAAAAATTCAATGAAAAGGGAGGCAATTTCTATGGTTCTTTACCTTATACTATAGCCTATAAAAGTAAACATTTCAAATGAGTCATGCACTATTTAACTCTAAACCTTTTTAAACCACTTTATTAATTACAAAAGGGTTAATTGCTTTATGAATATATTTCCTAATTGAATAATTGCATTAAGATTAAGATAGAGTTTAAATCTGAATATGTATGATCTAATGACAGGCAATTATTAAGCTTTTAGCACAGAAAATTCCTATATTACAATGTATTATATTGTATTATATTATATTATTATACATTTGTTAAAATAAATATTATATAAAAACAGAAATAGTTTCCATATTGATAACTAAAATATTTGAGATTTTCAGTCACATAATTGTCTAGGGTTTTTTTTTTTAAGCTTTATTGAGGTATAATTTACATATTATAAAATTCCCTTATTTTTACTGTATAATTCAATGATTTTAGTAAGTTTACCAAATTATTCAACTATCACATAATCCAGTCTGGGAGCATTTTCATCACCCCAATAAAATCCTTTATGCCCATTGACAGTTAATCCCCGCTCTCATTCCCAACCCTAGATGACCACTAATTTACTTTCTGTCTCTATGTATTTGCTTTGTCTGGACATTTAATATAAATGGAATCGTATAACTTGTGGCCATTTGTGTCTGGCTTCTTTCATTTAGTATAATGCTTTCAAAGTTCATCTTGTAGCATGTACCAGTATTTCATTCCTTTTTATTGCTGAATAACAATATCTGTTGAATAGACATACTGTATTATGTTTATCCATCCACCAGTTGGTGGACAGTTGGGTCCTTTCCACTTTTTGGCTGTTATGAATAATACTTATATGAATAATACTTATACATACTTCACTACAATTTTTTGTATAGATGTGTGTTTTTATTTTTCTACACCCAGGAGTACAATTGTTGGGTAATATGGTAAATTTATGTTTAACGTTTTAAGAAATGGGCAAACTGTTTTCCAAAGTGGCTGCACCATTTAGCATTCCTACCAGGGAAGTTTGGGGTTTCTGGTCCCTCCATGTCCTTGATACCATTTGTTATTGTCTGTCTGATTATAGGCATTTTAGTAGGTTCAAAATGGTTTCTCATGTTGGATTTAAATTTGCAGTTCCCCAGTGACTAATGATACCAGACTTGTGATACTTGTTAATATTTCAAGAAAGGCATAGCCCACTTGTATACCTTCTTCGGTGAAATGTGTATTCAAAATGTTTTCTAATCATATGATAAAACCAAAATTAAAGAATTACAGATACATTATTTAGATTCAATTTAATTTTTATTAAAGAATCGCACATATACATTAAATATAGTTCTAGTACAATTGATTATCTTGAAACTTATGACACTGAATAAGAGCAACACAACCGAATATCAAAATTGACCTGCTCAAGTCTTCAAAGGCAAGGTTCCTATCTCATCTGGGTATTCCCTGAATCTGACATTGAACCTACCTAGCATTGTGCCCAAAACATTTGGTGGGTTTAATGGATGCTTATTAAATGGTTTGCACTCAAGTTTGGAAATGCAGACCCTGTGAAGTTCGTTTTCTTTTTAGAACTTTGCCAGGGGTTCCAATGAGCTGCCCCCTTGGCTTTGGGACACATGGCAACAGAGCAATGTAGTAGTTGGGATGCAAGCTGTAGCGTCAGATTGCCGGGCTTCGCTACTTCTAACTGTGTGCACTTGGGAAGGTTATTAGCCTCTTTTATTAGGCCCCAGATTCCTCACCTAGTAACTATCCTTGCTGCAGAGAGCTGTAGGGGCGTAGATGAGGCTATCCACGTAAAGCTCTTAGCACAGTGCCTGCCCACAATATGGGCTAGTAAACATTCGCCCTTAGCACTGTGCTTGTTACAGTCTGAACAGCCAGACTTCAGCCACTGGTTTGATTACCAGAGAGGTAGGTTAGCGGCTTTTTACCCTTCAACTTTCCCCTAAAATATGTTTATATATGTATGCTTTTTTTGGAAACCAATATACATAACAACCTTACAAATATTCAAAAGATGATATGTGAAGAGCAAGGTTTTAAAGAGATTGGCAACTAGATACAATGTGGTATATTTATTACTAATCCTTAAATATTAACAATTACTAATTCATCACATTCTAGCATCATCCCCAGGCTTATATAAACCATGTTTTCCCCTAACTCATCTAAATCTTTATCTTGAAATCAGGCAGTGCCTCAAAAGAGCTCCTCTAACTTTCACACCAGCAGTCATTTAGAGTTCCAACTTAGGGCTTTTCTACTTATATCATTAATAGCTATCTTTTGAATGCTTGTTATGTGGTGTGTGCTCTAATGCACCTTGTTTCTAATCCTCACAACAACCTAAGATAGTAGGTATTATTGGCCCCATTTTAGACACAAGAAAATTGAAACTCAAGGTGGTTGTATAATTTTCTCGTCACAGAACAAATTAACAACGAGCTTATATTTAATCCAATCTCTTTGTGTGACTCTCATGGGCTGTCTCCTCTTGCAGAAGAGGTGTCTGAAGCTTTTGTTTACAAAAGCAAACTGTAAAGAAATTTCTAATTAGGGACTGTGATATGAGTTTCTGGGACTAAATGTGGGATTATGTGGGTAGGAATGATGCTTAGAAAAATTAGTGATAGACCCTATATGAGTTTTTCCTCCTCTTCTCTTCCATTTTTCTGCTCCCCCCCACACAGTTTGTTTCTTCCTCTCTTTGTCTTTGTCTATGCTAATAGTCTAAATTAGGAGCAGAAATTGAGCGAGATCAGTACTGGAGGCAGAGAGAACTGTCTGGATCCCAAAGTGACTTCGTTTTCTCTTTTCCCTTTCTCTTCCTCCTATTTCTCTTTTCTTTCTCCTCTCTGTCTCCCCATTTCTATATTTCTTTAACTCTTCAAAGAAAGGAAGGAAAAAGTGAGAGAAATAGAAAGGGAAGGAGAGAGAGAGAGATAGAGACAGTGAGGGAGGCAGGAGGGAGGGGTAAAGAGGGAAAGAAAATTATAGAAGGATCGGGGAAAGGGGCATCCTTTCCACCATCCTTCTTCTATAATTTTCTTTCCTGTTGGCATTACCTGGATCCTGGGGTATAAGGCAAGGTTTTCTTCCTCTCTTCTTTGCCCCCTCCTTCCCAGGACAGATGTTGTCTCCAGTGGTAGAACACTTCTAGTTCTAGTAAATGGTAACTGAGAAAGAGGTGATAATCTCCCTGTCAACTGGTGTTTGCCTGGCCCTTGAAGGATTTAGATAAGATGAGCTCAAATCCCTACTCTCACCGTGTGCATATCTGATACTCTCCCCAAGACTTCTCCAAATTCCAGGGAGTTTATAGTCTTGTGGTCTCCTCTAGTATCTGACTCCCTGATTCCGCTAAATTTGGCTTCTTCCCTCTGTCTTGTATATCCTTTTATCTCAATTTCTGCGTCTATTTACACCCGGAACTCAAGACACTTTCCTTGATTTCTATTATTTAAAAACACCATTCTCACAAGGACTTTTTGTGTATAGTGAGCTTTACTGAAGGCAAGGAGAAATGAAGAATTACAGTGCTGCAACACAAACAGCTTAAAATTGAATACAACGCATCCCTGTTTTGTAAAATGCCTGCAGCTGTACTGTCTACAACTTTTTTTGGAATTCATTTTTGTAAGAAAGATGAATCACTGGAGCATAGGATGATAGATATACACATATGTGATAAAGCAAGTGTAATACAATATTAATGTAGAATCTGGGTAAGTAAATGAGTGTTCACTGTAAAAATTCTTTCAACTTTTCTGGTTGTTTGAAATTTTTCTTAATAAAATATTGGGAAAAACGGAAAAAATCCCTTCCGTCTCTCTGCCAAGTTATTCAGCCATCTAACCTATTCTCTCTGCTTCTCCACAGTAGGGAAACCACCCTGCCAACATTTCTGTTCATTTCTAATGGAAAGCTGTTTACCTTTCTTTGTGGCATTATCTCCTCCCTTTATTATCTTCTCACCCAAGATGCTTAAAATCATCTGCTAAAGAGAACTCCTTAAGAATTCTTTAAGAACAAGAACTATCATTCATATATATATACACACACACATATACTCTGTAATGAAATTAACAGTGCCTTGTCCATAAGAGATACTGAATACATACATGAGGGCATATGAAGCCAAAAAAAGTTGGTATAAGTCCTGGCTTTCTCACTAACTGTGTGACCTTGTATTCACTCTACAAACTTCTCTGAGTCCATTTCCAAGTTTCCTAGTCTGAAAAAGACGTATGATTTTAAATACATGCCTACCTCACAGAATTGCCATGAGAACTAAATTGGATAATATGGGTTTTTAAAAATTATAACCAGTAATTGATCAATTGGATAATGAAAAGAGGGCAAAACCTGTTCATGTGACTGAGGGTTGGGGGTCCTTGCTTATCTGGCTAATGAGCCACAGGCATTCAAAACCCAGTACATTTACCTAATGGGGAAACTCAGCCTCTTCCAATGGCCTCCCTTCTCCCCCATTTCCAGTTCAACCCCCCCAGTGACAGTCCTCTTAAATGAGCTACTGTCCAGATAGTTCCAATACTGTTATTTTCTGTAATGCCCACTTGGCACAAACAGAACTCATATATCTTTGTCAATCCAAACAATAATGATATGAATATCCAATTTCTCTTTGTCTTCAGCTTTGGGTCCTAGTGCCTTGGATTGTATTATAGTAGTTACTTCTGGCGCATCAAGAAATGTCCCATTCCACATCTGTTACTCCATGAGAAATAAATTAGATAATGTAAGGGGTGGAAGATGTTGGTTAATTATGCGAAATAAATTAGATAATGTAAGGGGTGGGAGATGTTGGTTAATTATGCGAAATAAATTAGATAATGTAAGGGGTGGGAGATGTTGGTTAATTATGCTCACAGAGTGTACATAATAGTACATATTTCACTGTGCATATTCTTCTTGCTGTCCACAAATTGTCTTTACTCATTTAAAAGTTTATCACTTCACTTTCTTGAAAACAATTCAAGCAGCCCTTATCCTCTTTTAACTTATCTACTTCCTTAGTTGAAGGTAATATAAATGGGAATTTCAAAATAATTTTTCCCTTAGCAACTGGAACATTTCGTAAATTGCCTTTTACTGAGCTTGGAATTGCAAAAATCATTACACCACAAGCTGAATTATGAAAAACCAGTCAATATCAGGATGTCTCCAGAGCAAGTTATTTGAAACCAATATTTAAGCAGAAGAATACAATAGATTTTAAAGAACCCTGAAATGGTTTCACCCAAGTTGGTTAAATAAATATATAATATTTTGTATATTTCTCACTGAATATTTTAGGTATTTTATAGAGTTTCTTATAAATGCCAAAAGATAATAATCAGTTATATAAAGCATGTTTTAAAAATCTTGGATATAACAATTGATACTTAAATATCTATTTAATAGTCCTTTTTTAGAAAGGCATAAAAGTAGATTTAAAAAAAAAATACCGTTACCACAATGTCTGCAAAACATTTTGCCAGGCATATGCAATTTTAAAAAGTAACCCACATTCACAGGACATTTTTCTTAGAATTATAAAACACAAGGATATAATCACATCAACCTCATAGTAAGGCCCAAGTTCATTGCATTAGCTGTTTCATCAACACAAAAATAGGATTTAAGGATTTCTTTTGTTTTTCTGCAGTGGTTGGCAGTGGGCTTAAGCTATCTTCTTCCACATTTAATCACTTTGATTTTCTTTATAATCAGTACAGGTATGCTTAACCTAGTGTTGCAGATGTCGGCTATTCTAGGAACTAGAGCATCTCAGCTACATTTGATCACCCCTTCTTCATTTATTTGTGTTCAAACTACGGTTTGTTGAGTGCCTACTGAGTGTAAATCGCTGTTCTAGGTGCTGAGGATTAGCAGGAAAGAAAACTGAGAAGCTCTTGTGACTGCCATTCTACTGCACTGTATGTGTGAGCTGAGGCAAGAGGGAAGACAGACTATAATCAAATAAATAAATAGATAAATACATACCAAATCATAAATTATTAAAGAAATGGAGAGAAATGAAAAAGAGAAAGGGACATAAGGGGGAGGGGGAGACTTGCTGTTTCAAATGCATGGTCTGGGAAGACCTCACTGAGAAGATGACATTTGAAAGGATGGGAGAGTAGATATTCTGGAGAAAAGTGTCCCAGGCACAAGGAACTGCCAAGTGTACAAAGGACCCGCCTTCTTGAAACTGTCTCCTCCTCTAAGATGTCTCCATCCCCAGTCCCTGCCTCTCCACTACTCCTTCCGCTGTGCCCTTCAGTGGTGGTTCTCCTCTTTCTCCCTGGTTAGGGAAAAGCCTGTGTGAAACCTGCGTTCTGCTCCCCTTCCTCTAATAGCTTATCCCTTCTTTGATGGTGTTATCAATTGATACTAACCTGACCTTTTTTTTTTAATATCCATGCAATTCAACAGAATTTATAGTTCTCAGGCTGTCTGTCAGCAACACACTAGACATCAACATAACAGACCAACCTGATCAATCACTCACAGTTAAACAAAAATGGATGTGAAATTCATTTTTTAGCCAGAGGAAAATTTGCAGCATTCCAGAAATAGAACATTGCATTCTGAAAGATTGAATTTCAATGCTCTCTTCATTAATGCATTTCTGGAAAGGCAGAGATAGAGACATAAGATCAGGAAGGCTAATGAGTTATCACTGAAAGAACTAGAAAGCTTGGAAAAGATTTCAAAAGGTCATCTGGTTCATTCCCCTGCCTCTTGTCAGATCAATGTTGAAACTGTTGCAGGTCACTGGAAAAATTTCCATTGAGAGAGGTTCTACAATTTTTCTTTGGTCTGATTTTGTGACATGAGCTAGTTTCAAAGAACCTTAATTCACTTAAAGAGCACTTTATGTTCTAACCCCCTGTTTAGAATGCTTTCCTCTCCACCCATGTAAACTCTGCAATGACTTATTAATTCTCCATGAAACCTTACTGGTTTATAGAGGCCATTACTATTTTTTTCACTGCTATTATTTGGCAAATAAATGTGAACTATTATTCCTGTTATAAAATTACAAATATATGTTTTATTCAATATTTTATGACTGTAAATATTGTCTCTCCATTCACACTATCACTACCATAAGGGCTAAAATGGGAGCTTAAACAATTTTTTGTTTTAGAGTAGTACTTCTTGTATACGGTAAGCACTTGTAAATCTTTGTTCAATTTTGCACTAGCGCCGGCCCATATCAGTTTGTTAGCCAACTGTGCATGGTCTGGGAAGACCTCACTGAGAAGATAACATTTGAAAGGATGGGAGAGTAGATATTTTGAAGAAAATGTTTCAACCCAATGTTTGGTGACATCGTGTTGGTAGCTTAAGGTCACGCATATCAGGAGGATTTACACCATAGATACTACAAATCAGTAGCCTGGGTTCACATGTGGCTTTACACACATTTACTAGTTGTGTGACATTTGGTGAAATACTACTCTGCCTCTCAGTTTCTTCATCTGAAAATGAGGGTATTAAATTACCTACTTCACGAAGTTGTTGTAAGGAATATGTGAGTTTATGTATGTAAACGACTTAGAGAAAATCCTCAGTACGTAGTATTAGGTTGTAATTATTTACCTACAAAAACTGCAATTACTTTTGCACCAACCTCAATGACTGACAGCTCACGTTTTATTAAGTCATCTCTCTACCTAGCTCATACATTTTCAACTATTCTGGGAAGCTTTCAAGGCAGTCCATAATATAACCGTGCTCGACTTCTGCAACGTGTTCTACAACTCCTCTGCTGTGCCGCGGAGCACACATCCTCTGCTGCCTCGGTGGCTTCCCTTCACAAGGAGGGAAACTAACTGGGGTGGAAAGCTCTCATCCTAGATACGACAGTAGAAAGATCACTGATTGGCGGGCTGGGAATAACACGGTAGCTGGTATCTTCTCGCATCCTCACTTTTCAGGTAGAAATTGGGCCTCATTTTCCACAGAGCTGATGGAAGAGTATAAGACTCTTAGTATTATATTTAGTTATATTCCAAGCTAAATAGGCCTTCCTGGGCTCGATGGGAATTTGACGAATATTTATAACATCATTTTGTGGGAAAATGTTCCCAACCCCTAAATATACTTTTGCAAACAAAATTTGGGAATACAATTCTTCTGAATTAGTAACTGCTTTCACTTGGACATTGACGAATAGATTGATTTTGTCTTTTGCTAACTGGTTCACATAGGATTTAACTAGAAACGTTGGCTTTCTCATATCTTGACTCTATGGATAGAGTAATTAATAGTATTTAAAGATATTAAAAACAATGACAAAAATTTTAAACCAATCTCCAGCCCAACCCAGCATTTGGAAGTATATGTGCTTTAAGTTATTGACTTTGGTATTCAGAACCATAGAGTTTTTAAAAATAGCTTTTATTAAATACTGAGTAGTATCAAAAGTGTTTATAAAATATCGTTGAGTGTAAAGAATAGCGATACATGAATACTTGTATACCTACCACCCTGCATGTGAAATAAAACATTATTGATACGTGTAAAACCCTGATCTGGTCTCTGATCCACTTCAGAGGTAACCAAAGCTTGAATCTGGGGTCTATCATTCCCTTGATTTTTCAAAATAACTTTACCAAATATTAGTTTTTCCAATGTATTATTTAATTTTGTGTGGTATTGAATTCCATATACATGGTTTCATACTTCACTAATTCTTTAGCGCCTCGTTTTTTCTTTTTGAACTTCTATTTGATACATTCAATACAGAGAACTGTACACATCATAAGTGTGCTGTTTGATGAGTTTCCACACGTGACTACATCTGTTTAACCTGCCCTGAGATAGAGAGAGAACCAGAGCGTTATCGGCGTCCCAGAAGCCCCCGTCGGCCACCTACTTTCTGTCTGCGGTAACCACTATCCCTCTAATCTTGTAGATTAGTTTTGCCTGGTTTTGTATTTTATGTGAAGAGAATCATACAACAGGCACTCTTTGATTTCTGTCTTCCTCATTTAACATTCTTAAAATGAGATTCATCCTTATTGTTCCATGTAGAGGAACTCCATTCTCATTCCTCACAGTGTTCCATTGTGTCAATGTATCACAATTTATTTATCCATTCATTCCCCTGTTGATGTTGGGTGACTAGTTTCCTTTCTGGTTGTTATGAAAAACATTGCTGTGATCATTCTCCTCCATGTCTTTATACTCAAGCGGTTTGTTGTTGTAATGCAATATTAGGTTCTTGAGATTCATCCATGATATTGTGTGTAGCTATCGCCCATTCATTTTCACCGTTGATGGTATTCTGTGACCTAATATTCCCAAATGTATTTATCCTTTCACTGCTGAAGTTTTCCAGTGCTGCTGTGGATATTCATATATTTTCTTAGAGCACATATGTCCAGATTCCTCTAGGGAATAATTTTCCAACAGAAGTGCTATAGCTCCTTTCTCCCAATAGAACTCTGAAAAACAGTGGGCCCACTCATTCATTTTTTTAAATTTAATTTTTAAAAATTGAGGTATAATTTCAACACCATAAAATTCACTCTTTTAAAGGGGACAATTCAGTGGTTTTTCAGTTTATTCACAAGGTTGTGCAATGATTACCACTATCTAATTCCGGAACATTTTCATTATCCTGTAAAGAAATCCCACACCCATTAGCAGTCACTCCCCTTTACTCCCTCCCCACTAGTCCCCTGGAACCAATAATCTACTTTCTGTCTCTATTCTCGACATTTCATATAAATGGAAGCATACAACATATATGTGGTCTTTTGTGCCTGGCTTCTTTCACTTAGTATAATGTTTTCAATGTTCATCAGTGTTGCAGCATGTATCAGTACTTCATTCCTTTTTAATAACTGAATAATATCCCATTGAATGGATATACCACAGTTATTTGTCCATTCACCAGTTGATAGACATTTGAGTGGTTTCCATATTTTGGATGTGATGAACAATGCTACTATGAATATCTCTGTACAGGCTTTTTGTGTGAACATCTGTTTTCTCTTGGGTGTAATTACTGTATTTTATGGTAATTTTCTGTTTCACTTTTTAAGAAACTGCCAAGCTGTTTCTCACAGTGGCTACAATATTTATATTCCCACTAGCAAGGTTCCAGTCTCTCCACGTGTTCTCCAACACTTTTTATTGCCCATCTTTTTCTGTTACAGCTATCCTGGTATGAAATAGTATCTCATGGTTTTGATGGGCATTTCTCTAATCACTAATGATATTGAGCATCTTTTCATATGTTTATTGGCCATTTGCATTTCTTCTTTGGAGAAATGTCTATTCAGATTCTTTGCCTACTTTTAAATTGGGTTGTTTGCCCCCCCCTTTTTTTTGGTTGTTGTTGAGTTATAAGAGTCCTTTGTGTATTTTGAATCTTAGATTCTTATCAGATATATGATTTACAAATAGTTGCTCCGATTTTGTGAGTTTCATTTTCCTAATAATGTTCTTTGAAGCAGAAAAGTTATTAATTTTGATAAAGTCCAATTTATCTAGTTTTTTTTTTTTGGTTGCTTGTCTTTTAGGTACCATAGCTAAGAAACCACTATAATCCATAGTGACAAAAATTATACCTATTTTTTTCTTCTAAGAGATTTATAGTTTTAGCTTTCACATTTAGAACCTTGATTCATTTTGAGTTACTTTTTGTGTACATCGTGAGGTAAGGACCTAATTTCACTCTTCTGCATACTGCTTACTCAGTTTTAGGTTCACATCTACACTGGTTACTTGTCTGTCTCCCCTTACCCTGTTCTGCTGTGTATTTCAGGGAATTAGTTTTCTCAGCCTTCCTCACCAACTAGCTCCCAGATCAGGTTAGAAAATGGAGGCACTAGTGGAAAATTAGAGGACAGATGGAAGGGGGAAGCCAGAGAATTTCTTCCCTTCTCACTCAGCCTTAGGTAATGTCACAAGCAGTTGCTATATTACCTCTGTGGCTCCATATTATACTAAATAACCCTTCCCTCTGTGGTGCCCAGATCCTCAGGTGGTCCCACCATGCTTCTGCCTTCTGGGTACCCCCCGACCCCCCACCTTTTTTTAATGCCCTGAGGCAATGCACAATAAGAAGGAGAGATAGCCAGGAGGTATCCTTTCTTATGTGAAATGGGAAAAGGAAAATGTAAGGAGAGAAAACGAGAAGCACAGGCAAGTTCCCAGGCAGATCACTTTTGGGAAGGAGTATATATGACTTTAAGGATTTGGAAATTAATTCTTAAAACTATCTGTGCTCCTGGAAAGTTTTCACGTCCTGTTAGGGGTATATGTAACCCAACATTATGGGAGAAATTATATTGATGCAATGGTAGCCTCTAAGAGCACTAAGGCAAGCTAGTTGTCACCAAACAAAAGCCTTACAGATCAGATTAAGATGCTCACATCACATAATTTATTATTATTTTTATTATTTAATCAAAGTTTATTGGGGTGACAATGGTCAGTGAAGTTACGTAGGTTTCAAGTGTACAATTCTGTAATACATCATCGATGTATCACATTGTGTGTTCACCCCCAGTGTCAGTTCTCATTCCATCACCATATATTGGAACAATTTATTGAATTAATTGAAAGCAGAGGGAGAAGAAGCAAGGGGATAGAGATGCTGCTGATTAATACATTCAGGATAAGGTGCAAGCAGGGTGGAAGGCGTCTACTACCTAAATTCTGAATTATGCAAAGTTCATAAATCTCATCTCTTTCTCTGATGCATTAACCTTTCCTCATTGGTGTGGTTATAAGCTAGAGTTGATGTTTATGCAAGAGAACTCTCCAGAAGACAGGGGTCTAGAACCAATCCACACTTGCTTATGGTACACCTGGACACAGTTGTAGCTTGCAAATTAGATTGATGAGCAGCTAGAGTTTATAGGGCAGAGGACACAAGGGCCAAAATGTCACCAATGGGGTGCCAATTTAAGATCTTAGGAATATTGATTGCCTCAGATATATTTAGTGCATTCTGAATATTTGATGTGCTTGGTCCTTCTATACCTTCCAATTGTTTTAAGTACACATATCCTCTACTTCCTGTATGTCAGACATGTCTCACAAGCTACTTGCTTCTATATTTAGTTTCACTTGTCTGCGTTATTTGTTTCTCTTATTTTCTAAAGCAGAATGAATATTCTTAAATAATACAGTAAACCACACTGGTTTTGAAGACCACCACTACAGCACAGGTGCTGAGATATCGATACCTGAACACTCAAGGACAAAGCATGGGCTCAGGTGGCTAGAGCCACTCATTTCTTACTCCAGTATGACATCCAAAATATTGTCATTCTCCATGTGTTTCATAACTAGAGTAGTTACTTCGGTGTAGAATTGCTAAGTCACAGAACATAAGCAGCTTCCGCTTTATTAGATAATGCTAAACTATTATCCCAAGTCTTTTTCCCCAATTCACATTTTCAATAAAATGCAACAAAGTTTCCATCACTCCACATCCTCATCAATATTTGATAATTTCAGACAGAACCATAAAATTTAAGAACATGAAAGTTATATTTTAAAGGACAGAAAATTCAGGCCTAAATAGAATTTTAAGTGGATTTATTCATTTTAACAAATATTTTAAAATATTTTATTCATTTTAACAAATATTTGTGAGCACTTATTGTATTCTAGACATTATGCTGAGTGCTAAGGATTAAAGATGAATAAAACGAATCCCTGCCCTCAAGGAACTTACATTCTATTGGGGAGACATTTATGTGAACAGAGAAGTCAGGTGATGAGTGCAGTAATGGAAGTAAATGCAAATTCCAAAAGCACTGATGAATAAGAGAGAGAAAAATGTGGCTGAGTTTGGGACAAGGGAAATTAGGAGATGTGTGGGTTGAGGTTTTTCGTATTTATTTTCAAATTTAGGTTTCACCTTTTAACGCTTGTGGTTCCGTGATGATACCTTGAAAAAGCCAGACCGCAAAGGGGCTTATCCTGCATGCTAGATAATATGGAACCACCAAAGAGTTTTAAGCAATGCAATAACATGATTGAAATTATATCCTAAAAAGAGAACTCCGATGATGACATGGAGGATGGATTGGGATTGAGATGATCATGAATGGAGGCAGGGAGACAAGTTAGAATTCTCCTGCAGTTGAGAATCAAGACGATAGAAGCCTGAACTAAGGCAGTGATAGTGGAGATGGAAAGAAAATAGACATGAATGATATTCAGGAAGTAACATTAATAGAATTAGGTGATAGACTAGAAGTGGAAAATGATGGAGAAGTTTAATTTATCATAACACCCAAGTTTCTACCTAAGTGGGACTATTCATTCATTCAATCAACTAATATATATCCATCACATACCACATAGCAGGGCTGATGCTAGCTGTGGGGCTCTCTAGGGTGACCACATCACACTATTCCAGGGATACTATTCACATCGTGTACACATGGAATATAGTAGGAATGGTATTTCCTACACCTCTTCAGTGGTGCGGTTTCAGATTATTTGTAAATCAGATAAATATAGTCCTTACCAGTATGGAACTCACAATCCTGTATACGGTGGTACTATTAACTAAGATGGAGAAAAAATAATGACTATGACAATATATAGTAAATTGTAACACAACTCGTTTCCATATTTAGAGGCGTACCATAATAATACCCTTCAATAAGGGTAAACAGAAGTGAAGCAAATTAAAAACAGAAGAAAGACTCTTTCAATGAAAATACTAGACACAACACACATTTTCAGCCATCATGGAGAAGAATAAGCTTTACACTAAGTGAATTGATGAAGATCTGGAATAGTTCATGAATTTCTTTCTCACTTGAAAATAATGAGAATAGGGTCACCCAGTAGGGATTCAGATTTGTTGATGAGCCATGTACATATAAATCGGATTTAAAGGTCGAGGTCGAAATCCTAAGTAAGGCTTGCTAGGAACAACCAAGTAAGGAGTTACATTTTAAGGCGTGTGAGAAATCCTGTTTCAGAACGCCTAGGAATCAACATGTCATGGCTAAGTCTCAAGCCTGGTCATCAAAAACTATGGAAAGTTAGAGGTTTGACTTAGGAAATAGAAATAAATATATTCTTTGGGCAAAGATGTGAATTAACAGAAAAAAGAACTGTATTGACAGAGGAAAGAACACTGGCCAAGTAAAAGCTTTATTTTTCTCCTTTTTTTATATATTAATTTTTTTCCACTTGGGTGTAAGTTTACTTTCACAGTGGCCCCAATAGGGATTGTCTTTTATAAAACTCTTGAAAAGATTTGATGATGGAATCCATTTAATTTATTAAAAGAATTTAATTATAACACCAAAGGTATACTTAACAAAAATGAAAGGTAACAGGCTCTAAATGCATTGTATTTGCAGCATATCTTATTTAAATAAAACTTAAGATCTAAAATGGAGTTAAACAACAAAGCAGGCACATCTTCACTTTTTTAAGATTACATAAGGAGCAGATGATCAGTATTTCTGTTGCCAAGGAGTAATAACCAGGTAAACACACACACACACACACACACACACACACACACACACACACAGCTACCCTTACATGTTATTGAAGGTCAAACTCTTCTGTTACATCTGCTATCGAAACCTCAGTTAGGTACTGAAAGTTATGTGTTCTTTTGTGGGAGAATGTGAAATTATTGCAATTTGTATTGACATTTAGTAATATATGAAAAAAACGAAAGGTGATGACAAAGCAGACAAGTCAGGAATCACTCTGCAATTTCTCTATATCCACAGAGCTAGGGCTGGGCCAGGATTAGGATGAAAAAAATTGAGGCATTGGCCTTGGGTGCAAAATTTAAAGGGGGTTCCAAGGATCCCATTATTCAAGATAATATTATAATGCAATATTCTTAAAAATCCAATTTTAGATCAAAAGATCCATGATGAACAATGTATCAAAAGTTTAAATAAAGGTAAGGTCCAACCCTGCACTTGTGAGATTCTTTTGTCTCACGCTACTACTGGCTCTGCCCAGAGAGGCTTCCGTTCAACTCTCCTGTTCAGACCAACCAGGGTAATCGACTGGAATAGCAGGACAGGGCCCGATAGCATGGATTCTAAAAGCAGCCTGAACATGCTCCCTCTTGTTCCTGTGTTCAAAGGTAGCAATCATAGTACCAAGGTTCTCTGTGACTTAGCTATAAGCAGCCTGGCCAACTTCGTTTCCCCACTACTTTAAAACATTCCCTTCCAGACAGGATGGCCCCTTTAATGTTCCAACCAAAATTTTTTCCCCACTTTGATTATCTCAGTATTTTCTTAAAATACTTCAAAGACCTTTAAATCTGCTCACAAGCGATACTTAAATAAATTGAGGAAACAGTGTATTCTGGTTCTCATGGAGATTCAAGGTGTATACAGCATATTAAAAGCGGGGAGAAAAGTAGCAGTGCTAAGTCTATTTATTTTGTTTAAGCTCATATTTTCTGGTTTATTTTACTACAGAGTCATAGCATTGCCTAGTCTCTGGCTTTAAGTACAATAAGGCGTACTTGAAGGGAGCAGCATCTAATCCTGCTCCCCTCCTTTCCTGGGTGGTGGTATCATTTTGCTGTTTTGATCCTGCAAGATACCTATCCACTTTCCCTGACTCTTGCTTTTTATCAGCTAGACCCATGAAGCAGCTTTGGAATTCTTGCATGTGATTTTATTTACGTATATTTTAACAGAAGTGTGGCCTATGAGTTCTCATGGAAGGTGTCAAAAGGACTCTGGGGAGGAAATATTGACCAATTTTACCTCTACCCTCTGTCCATACCTTCTTCAGTTAAGAATATATGTCTTCTAAGTACCATATTTTGCCACGTATAATGCACTCCCCTGTATAATGTGCAACCATGTTTTTGGCCCTAACTTTGAGGGGAAAAAAATCTTTCATTTTAATTTTTTAATTCAAATTTTTATTTGTTTACATTTAAGTACTTGTTTTTCTGTATTAAAAAGAAATTTTAGCATTTATTTTTTAACACATTATAGTACAAGAAATTTTATGTAACAAATAATTACAAAACTCAAGAACAGATACAAGGTACAAGAAATTTTATGTACCGGTAACAAATTTATGATATTTACACATCATAGAAGGCCAAGAACTCTTCATCATTGCAAGTTAATCGTAAGTTCCACAAAACTGATGATTATATTCCAGGGTATTATTTTGCATATGAATATTGTTATTGATTTCTAGAATTACACTTTTAGGTCATAAGCAAAAATAAAAGAAATAAAAACATTTATATAGATATGGAATTAGTACAACCCATGTATAATATGCATCCTTATTTTCCCCTCACAAATTAGGGCAAAAAAAGTGTACATTATACACAGCAAAATACGGTATTATGAGGTGTGATCAAATAATACGGTGAATGTTTAAATAAAAAAATGTATTACAGTAAAAGACACATTTCCATTAATCCCCTTCAAAATGCCCCCTCTCACTTCAAACACACTTATCCCCTCATTCTTACCACTTTCTGAAGCAGTTCTGGAAGTCCTCTTTTGTTAGTGTCTTTAGTTGTGCTGTCATGGCTACCTCCATGTCCTGAATCATTTTGACTTTGGGGAAGAGTCAGAAGTCACACCGAGCCATATCTGGTGAATAAGGTGGATGAGGACACATCGTAATATTTTCATTGGACAGAAATTGCCGTATGCCAGATGCGATGTGTGACACGGAGCCTTTCCATTGTGATCTCAAAATATGGTGAATGGTGCTGCTGAGTTCCATCCAACAGAAAGGCAGGGATCTTCAATACCGGAAGTGGCGCATCCAACCTTAGTAACAGTGTGTGACAAGTTTCAGCTTGTTTAGCGCAGTCAGTTGGGTGTGAGCTACGGTTGAGAGAAGGTGTGCTTTAAAGTGTGCGGTAAATCATCATCATGACAATGCTCCATGTCACAGTCGCTTCTGTTATGGCTATTTCTGTAAAATAAAAACATTAAGGTGTGTCCTCATTCACCTTATTCACCGGATCTGGCACCGTGAGACTTGTAGCTCTTCCCCAAAATCAAAATGACTATGAAAGGTAAATGTTTTGAATCGATTGAGGACATCGAGGCAGCCAGGACAGCACAACTAAAGACGTCTTACTCATGAAAGAGGACTTCCAGAACTGTTTCAGAAAGTGGCAAGAACGATGCGATAAGTGTGCTTAAAGCTAACGGGTGTACTTTGAGGGGGATTTTATTGTTTGATCAGACCTCGTACTTATCATACCTATCAGGTAGAGATAAATCATTTAATACATGTGCTGTAATGTTGGAAATGCTTATCTTATAGTGTCCCAAATAAAGTGACCCAAAATGGAAACCAATATGAATAAGAACATCTTAGCAGCCAGAAAATTGAAATCCTAGCATTATCAGCCTGGGAACAATGAGAAAAAGAGACCACACAGTAGTTTGGACAAAGAAATTTTAATATAAAGAATTATTGACTGTAACAAGGGATTGGATTAGCAAAGAGCTGACTAGGAAGAAGTAAAGAGAACTCTAAAGACTACAGGAGTAAGAGCATCCATTACCCCGAGGGCTGAAATAGAGCAACCAAGGAAGAGTCTTTTCCCTTCTTCCCCCAGGGCTGAGAAACACACCTTGTTGGTAGAGCATAACCTTGGCTCCCTGGATGGCAGAGAAGTTGCACTGGTGGAACTTGCTGGAAATCTGCCCTCTAGGGTGCTGGGGAAAGCTGTTCACAAGTAGGTGTCTCACTAAAGGCACACTGGTACAAAACCGCCAAGGGGGAGGGTGCTGGGGGAAGCTGCTGCTGGTAGCTGTGCACTGTAGGAGCCTGGCACTGTTTGCAGAGCTGGGCCCTGGGTAAGCTCCTTGTGCGTGGGCTGCAGGAACCACCAGCTGGAGACACTGTGTGTGCTGGGCTGCAGAAACCTGCTGTTTGAGCACAAGGGAACCAGGAAGTTAAACCCTTCCCTCTGACAATGTTTCTCCAATGCCCTCTACTGACAAAATGTCAATGCCAGCTGGTAAAAAGATTTATTTAAAGGGCCCAGATCCATTTTCGCGGAGCAGATAAATAAGATGAACTGCACCTGAGAGGCAATAAGTTGATAAGTGGCACACCTAGGGATGAAAAATATTCTGGAAGAAAAATAGTGACTTTCAGGAATGTGGCTGAAGCACAGATCCCGTCCAACCAAACGATAATTCATTTGAAATCAAAGAAGAGGAAAGAATCATTACTTCTAGAACTTGATCATGGCTAGATGGGAAGATGAAAGTACTTTCTGTGAGAAAAGCTTAGTTCAGGGAAGCCCAGGGGAAAAATCAATGGAGGAATAGTTTCTGAGTATAAAATGCAGAGGAGGAAAATCTTAGGATGGTTCCCTGGGACTACATCCCCTAGGATTGCAGCTAATAAGACCAAACTGAACTCTTGCTATTTTAATTTTTTTCTCTTCTATTTTTCCTACTTCTCTAGTTTGTCATTCAAATTTCTCACACTACCCAGATGCTGCAAATGCTGATTGTTGTACTCTGTTAGATGGACTGAGAGTATTATGGTTTACATTTCTCACCCTGATGGCAGGGTGTAGAAGGGGACAGATGGTTCAGTCCACCATCCCAAGGTATAAAGTGAAGCTTTAGAACCCTGGGCAGTGGGATAAGAATTGGATAGCACCTTCCTTGGGGCCTTGAATATAATATGCACGTTACATCCATAAAGAATGGTTAAATTACTATAGGAAACCTATAATTTTAGGATGTTCTTAGATATTTCATATTTCATCAATGACCTTTGTTAACTTTTACATATAATATTCCACTACTTCTCAAAGATTACTGCTACCACCATAGGACAATTACCAACACCAAAATACCAAAGGGTTGATTTGGGAAAATTAGTTTTATTTCTCTGACCCCTGGGTAATAAATTAGACCCTTTAAAGAAATAACATTAGTCTCTTCAGGTAAATAGGGTGTCGTTTAGTAAGTTGGTATTTTAGTCCAACGTAATATGTGTCACTTTAGTCAGTGCCATTCCTGGAGGCCAATTTGACAGGTGCTCCATAAATGTGGTTCTGAAAGATCATGTCAAGTGTCAGCCTTTTTATGACAATGCCTGCTCTCTTATAAATGCCTGAAAATGGCCCATGGGAATGCTAACTAGAACAACAAGGAAAGGTTTTATAATGCTAAGCCCTCCAATACAAACATTTCATCTCTCATTACAGTCATGCAAATTATTATAGGTCCATTGACAAAGGGAAAAGTTTATTGAGCTTAAAACAAATCAGACAGTATTTAACTCTATAAAAATTAAAATGGAAAAACATGTCAGAAAGCTTTGGGATCACTTAAGTTATTTAAGCTAACTGTCTTAAAAGTCTGTGTAGGGTTTGTGAAAATATTGTATACCAGAATATTCTGGGTAAGCTTGTTTATGTTTCTTTCATTATCATCTGTAAAACAGATAGAATAAACCTATTAAAGTCTTACCTATATTTTTTCATGTTCAGACTACATGGATGTTTCTTACTTTTTTCTCATCTATGCAGTTAATATGCTCCCACTATGAAGGACAATGGAAGATGCTGACATATAGAGAGGTTTAAGACAACTAACTGTTCTTAAGGAGCTCATGAAAAAGCACCAACTCCTCATTCTTTTCTGTCTGCTTTGGCACATCCAAAATTATTAAGTAAAAACTGTTAGTCTCAATGACTAACATTTTCTACAGGAAAGAATTAAATGATGTATTTTTCACTGTTAAAGAACTAATCTGGACATCATGCACACACTATTCTAGTGTCTTTTGACATCTACTCCTGTCTGCTGTCACACTCAGCCAGGGTCCTGTACCCCTTTCACTTTAGGGCAGGAATTGGCAAACATTTTTGTGAAAAAAAGAAGACATCCAATGTTTTAGGCTTTGCAGGACATACAATCTTTGTCACAACCACACAATTATGCTTTTTTAGGTGAAGGCAGCTACAGACAATACATAAACAATGAATATAGCTGTGGCCCAATAAAGCTTTATTTGTGGACACTGAAATTTGAATTTCATCATTAGCATGTATCATGATTATTCTTCTTCTTTTCATTTTTTCCCAAGTATTTAAAAATGCAAAACCCATTCTTAACTTGTGAGTCATACAAAAATAGGAATCAGGCCCTATCTGGCCCATGGGCTGTAGTATGACAACTCCTGGTCTAGTGGCAGTGCTACTTCTTCAAGAGATAGGTGTCTTTCACTAGATCAGTCCAAAGGAAAAGCCTCTAAAGATGGTTCTGTTTATAGAGTTTCACCTACGACACATGAAAAACTTTAGGGATCATCAGTATGCCCATGATTTTCCGTTACACGTCTGAAAGGTTATTCACTTTATTAGCTGGTCCATTGAAAACAATTTTAAGATTTTACAGTGGCTTCTTCATCTTTCATCAAGAAAAAAAATATATAAAATAATGTATAAGAGTTAGAAGATGAAATCTGAAAGAAGCATAGATTTTGTTCCCAGTTGGGGGGATTCAGTTCTTTGACTGGATAAATAACTTGATCATTTCACATCTCATTTTCTTTGGAAAGTCAGGATGACCAGGTGTTGTCACTAAACAGTTATACTAAGTGTTAAAGGACATGAAGGGGAAAATTATGCTTATATCTTCCAAAGTAGCCACATTTTCAGAAAAATGTACGGTCTTTTTATGCCATAATATACAACAGAAAAGATACATATTTCTGAAGAGAAATCTAGTGGTTGATTCATTCCAAATACTTTGGGGTAGAAGAAAACCTAAACCTGAGTGAGATCATTCAAACTATAGCACAAAATACACACATGTAAAATTTCAAGGTTTTCCTATGTGCCTACTATTACCAGGAGAGGTTTGGTTTAGGGGTCTGTAAAAATGTTTTCTTCTTTTAAGTATAATGCTCTGAGCCAAAACATCATCATTTCCAGGCTCAGTCAGTTCCAGTTGAGAGTGTGAATGTTCAGCAAGAGGATATTTTTGAAAGGAGACAGAAAATCTGCTGTGCCAGATACCTGAAATGTTGTTAGGGTATTCAGTGGAAAATTTCATTTCCACATTATAAATAACTGTAGGATATTTTAAGGGATCCAAGTCCAGAAACTTCCAAGAGCTGCTTATATTAGTTCCAGTGAAATGTGAAATGGAGAGAGGATGCCCAAGGAAGGCTATAAAGCTGAATTACCGGATATGATTAATTAAAATAAATAATTCACCATTGATTAAATTGCCATTAAAATCCACAGTCAAGATACCCAACCATTGAGGCCTGCATATTTTGCTATCCACCAAGTAAAACAAAGAAAGAACAAAACAGCGATTGAGAAAGAAAGAGAAAAAAATCCCCAAGATGATTACTTAAATTCAAAGTGCCTAGAATTTCTTATTCAAAACAGCTTTGTTTGGTCGTCCATATTTGAAATATTGACTGTTATTTAGCGTCTTCAAATTTTCTGGGAGTTCCCTGTTCTGTGGACTTCCTGGGAGGACGAGGACAACCCCAGAGAGGGTAACATATCACCTACTATGGTAGTTACTAAATTTTTATCTCCCTTTGACCACAGAAATAATCCACTTCCTAATACTTCTCCCCTCCTTTGCAGCCACCACACCTTTACAAACAAAACAGAACAAGTTAGCAATCTTTGTGAGACAGTGGTACAAAGCGGCCAAAATAAAACCGCCCCGCTAAAAGGCAAAAAAATAAATAAATAAATAAATAAAAACGTAAAAAAAAAAAAAAAATCCATGAGTGTGTGTGAGTTGTGTATGTGCTATTTGTGAGTGTTTGTGGATGTTCGAGAGTGTGTGTGTGTGTGAGTGCATGTGAGTGGGTGTGTAAGGTAGGAGAGTAATGGATGCCTTCTCGTTATTATTGTTGTTATTATTGTTATTATAACTATAACTATTTTTGAGGGGTAAGCCTGGCTTCCTTTCACGGGTCGGCCGCCTGCGGCTCTGGTAAGACTCCGCCTTGGTGCGCGCAGGCAGCGCGGCGGTGCCCAGGGTTAGAGCTCTCCCCTGTGACCGAAAAGATAATTAAAAATCGCACGCTCAAGGAGATAGCTCAGGACCTCGCTGAGCATCAAGGTCGTCTGGATAAGTGGGTTTTCTCACTCTTCCGTGCGCGGGCCCGCAGGCCAGCAGTCCGAGGGCGAAGAGTAGGTTGGGGAGGGGGTGTCATAATGGGTGGCGCAGAATGCTTCTTGGAGTCCAAGAGCATGGCAGGCGGCTGTGGCAAAGCCTAGGAGGCTGGAGGGGCGCGGTGAGGAGGCTTGCGTCTGTTGGGAGCATTTTAGGGAGAGGCGAGAACATGGAGAGCAAAGTGGTAAAGGGAAAGACGGAAGAGAGGCGTGGAGCTATCAATGAGAAAGGGAATGTAAAAATAAAGCCCAAAGAGGAAGGACACAGAAGTGTCCCCTGAACCCCATCCTTATCCCCGCGAGGGCGCACACCTAGCCACACCCCTCCCCTCCACCGCTCCCGCGGTTGGAAGCCCCTCTGTCGCTGGCACGTCGCTTTATAGAGGGTAATCCTGGTCTCCAGGCCACACAACTACAGCCCTCCAAGTTCATCTTGCGCTAGAAATAGATAGGCTCCTGAGTCTGTGACAGGCACCAGGTCCTCTCCCCCACAACTCCCCACTTTCGAAGCTCTTCCAGGCCTTTCAACAGCGCAGACCTCCAGCGTCCGCTCTGCGAGTGGAAGCAATACTATAAAAACCGAGGGGGAGGGTCGTGGCAGGTCGCTATCAGGGTGAGAGAGGCGTTTGCGCTGAGCTATAAAAACACGAATTAATGGGTACGTGAATTGTTTCAAATAAGATGGGGGGAAATGAGTGATGATTCAACTATCTTCCTTAATACCTCGAGGTGGAGGCATTCTAATTTTTCATTTTATAAAATCACTTATTACTGTGTCAGCTACCCTATTAAGAATCTTTGAGACTTGACAACTGATGATTCTTTTTGCAAACCCATTTTAAAGCTTGGGAAGGTTTAAAGGAGTTTGACAGTAAGCAAGAATGTAGCAGTACACAACGTGGAGGGGAACCGGCCTTGTGCCCCCTTCTTAGGGGTGCAATAGCCTCAGGCGGATTTCCCGGCTTCTGCGGGCGCCGCACATTGTTTTATTTGTTTTGAAGGCTCAGAGTTTGAGGCTGGTCGGAGACACCCACGTGCTTCTGAGTCTCATCAGCATAATGATCGCCTCAGCCAGAGTCGTGTCTATATAAACCACAAAAACCTAATCATTAGAAATCCTAGCCTCCAAAAACCACATTTTAGGTAAAACTGCCGCTTTTCCCCCGCGCTCCTTCATCCTCTAGACCACAACTTTTTGGGGGATCCAAAGTCGCTTTTTAAACCCACATTGGGAAATAAATACATAAATAAATAGCCATTGAAGCATTTTGCATATTTTATTTTGTAGTTTTACTCACCCCTCCCCCCCAGAATGGTGGAAGAAAGTTAAGACATTAGACTTAGTTTTAGATGCAGAATAGACTTAAAAAGATTGAATTGATGGAAAACTGCTGGGGTTTTTCCTCAGCAAGGATTTTTGCAACTTATTTTAATCACCAAGATGACAGTTTCCCAGTCCTTAAAAAAACAAAAAACAAAAAACACCTCACCCTTGTTCTCTAGGAACGACAAGTTTGAATATAGAAGAAAAAAGTGTTCAGCCACCCACTTGAGTTTCTAAAAACTATTTTGACGCGTCCCCCCTTTGTGTGTGTGTGTGTCACTTAAGACAAAAAACCACCCAAACCCTACAAATCTTTTTTTCCCCTGGGAGCCGCTCCGGCAGAGGTGGGGGGTGGGGTGGGGGAAGGGTGCGGAGTGCTGAGAAGTCAGCAGGGACGCTCAAGAATTTTCCTTCCTCCTCTGCTGAAGTTACAACGAAAAATAACGACAGTCAGATCAGCCGGCGGCTCTCTGGCGTCTCAGCTTCAATCTCGTCCGACCAAGACCGGGTTCCTTGTCCTGGGGGAGGCGGGGAGAAGCAAGAGGACGAGACCAGGCGAGATCCCCCTAAACCCGGGCCGCCTCTCGCGGCTTCGGAAGCTGCGCGCCGCGTCCGGGGGGCTCCTTCTCGCGGCCGGCGGGCGGCGGCAGCGGCTGCGATTCGCAGGCTCGAGATCCGTTGCCCTGAGCTCCGCTGCCCGCGACTTACCTCCTGGCACCTCGAAGCGCGAGGGTCAGGGGAGGTTCGCAAATAGCAGGAGGGAGTGGATGCAAGGAGGTGGCGGTGAGAGGGCGAGAAGAGAAGAAGGGAAAGGAAAGAACCGAGCCGGGGAGCCGGGCTGGCAGCCGCCGCGGGAGGAATCTGAGCGTGCAGCCGGCGCGGGGGGAGCGGCGGACGGCGCGGGGGGAGCGGCGGCCGCCGCGGAGGAGGCGGCGGCAGCGGGGCGGACGCCTGCAGCTGGGTAGCTGCGCGCGGCGCGGCGGTGGCTGGCAGCGCGCGGCTATGCGGGTCCCCAGGCTGGACTGCTGAACTCACTCAGCTCCACCGGCGGACTCGAACTGGGAGGGGGCGCCAGCGCACCCAGGACGCGGTGCCCCAAGGGACCCCACTCTAAGCTGCAAACTGAAGCACCCCCCTTCGCCTCCCCGGGCCAAATACAACACCGCACCCGTTCGCAGCTGCCACCCCGGGTGTTCCAAAGTCTCCGGCAAAGATCTGAATCTCCCGGGTCCCCCACCCGCCAACCCGACTGCTCCGCATCGCCGCCGCTGGCCCCCATCAGACTCCGCTCTGCAGTCGGCTTCAACGAACTCGATTTCTCACCTCCTCAGCCCCATCACCTCCATCTCCTTTCCCCCGTCTCGCCTCCACCCCCCCAATTTCCTCCTCCTCGCCCCTCATTTCCACCCTCCTCCCCCTCCCCCGGCCACTTCGCTAACTTGTGGCTGTTGTGATGCGTATTCCCGTAGATCCGAGCACCAGCCGGCGCTTCAGCCCCCCCTCCAGCAGCCTGCAGCCCGGCAAGATGAGCGACGTGAGCCCGGTGGTGGCTGCGCAGCAGCAGCAGCAGCAGCAGCAGCAACAGCAACAACAGCAGCAGCAGCAGCAACAGCAGCAGCAGGAGGCGGCGGCGGCGGCAGCGGCGGCGGCGGCGGCGGCAGCAGCGGCCGCGGTACCCCGGTTGCGGCCGCCGCACGACAACCGCACCATGGTGGAGATCATCGCTGACCACCCGGCCGAGCTCGTCCGCACCGACAGCCCCAACTTCCTGTGCTCCGTGCTGCCCTCGCACTGGCGCTGCAACAAGACCCTGCCCGTGGCCTTCAAGGTAAGAAGCTGCGGCCGCCCCCCGCCCCCGGCCCGGCGCCGCGGGACCTGCCCGGCGGCGTCTCCGTGACCGCGGGGGCCAGGGCCCGAATGCCGTCTGAGGCCTCCTACCTTGGGGGCTCTGACTCGAGAGACCCCCGGATGGACCTCTTCCTCCGGATCTTCCAGCGGGCCCAGGGTTCAGTGACCCCGCGCAGATCCTTCCCTCTCCCACCTGTGCTCGCAGCCACCACCTCAGTCCTTGTCCCTTCACCCGTTCATCACCCCTCCAGCCTCCGGGCCAACGTTCTAACCCACTCCTCTGAGCCGTCTCCCCTCCCCCAATAGCCCCCAGGTGCCCACTCTGCGTCGCCACCCTGACTTGCTCCTCCCCGCCCCCATTCCCCAGGGGTGAGGATCCCTGGCATTCTCCCCGTGGACTCCCGCGTCCTTCTCCCCGGGCATCCCCGCGGACCCCGCACCGAGTGCTGCCCGCGCCTCCCCTCCCCGGGATTCCGCGCGCTCCTATCCTCACCCCTCCCAGCCGAACGCCTCTCCACGGGTCTCGGCGCCCTCAGCTCTGACCGGCTTGAGCCTCAGCGTCCCCGGCCCCTCCCGGGCTCGGGGGTTGGTGTTCGTGGGGTGCCGGCGTCGGGCGTTCGCGCCCGGGGCGGGACACTGGGTGCCGGCTGCAGCGCGTGGGCCACATTGCTGGTGCCCAAGAGGGTCGCGGGCAAACCTACGAACTAGGGGAGTGTGTGAGGAGGGTGACAGGACGGGGGCGTTTGCTAGGCTCGCAGACTCCTGCCAGTTCCCGTTACCGGGAGGAAGGTGGGGCCGCCGGGGTCGCCGCGCACCCCTAGGCGGGGGAGCCCGGGAGTCCGCGGCGCTGGACCCTCAAGTGCAGGAGGCGCGGGCCAGCTGAGGGGGCGGGGGCTCGGGCCGCCTCTTCCCCGCGGGACTGGGCTCCCCGCCTCGCCCCGCCTGGTGGGGATGTGGGAAACATGTGAAATGCCTTCGGTTCGCCCGCCTTGAAATCTAAGGTGAAATTTTGCGGATTTGTCTTATTATTATTTTTAAGGGACTTAGGTCCCAAAGGTCCCTCTTGTTTCTGAGGGTCGTGGGAGGCTCGGGCCGTGGCCTGGGCCCGGAGAGAGTGACCCCTGGGCCTGGGAGCGCCCTCTGCGCGCCCTGGGGCCTCCTCCGCCCGCCCGGCCCGTTAGTTTGAGGGCGGGTGTCCGCAGCGGCAGTCGCCGGCAGCGGCTCGGCAGGTTGAGGGTGTAGGGTCTGGAATCTCTCGCAGTAGCCAGATGGGTGTCCACAATGTGACCCGAATTGCCCCGGGAAGCCCTCGCCAGGGGGAGACGCGGAGCCCCCGTGGCCGAGCGCGCACTGGGTTGATGGGGAAACGGGTTCCCGGACAGTCCTCACTGGAGGGACTAGACGCGGGAATGGAGGGGGCGGTGAGCCAGACAGGGAGAAGAGCACTCTCAGAAAGTCGCTTCCGGCCCTGTCTAGCCTCTGACTCTTGAGATGTGCCTGGGCCCCCTGGGTTCTGGGATCTATGGAGAGCAGGGTAGGCAAGGCCTTTGGGGAGAGGGGAAAATGGGAGGAATTGTGCCAGTTCCTGCACTGTGTACCCTGGGGCCAAACTCCCACGGGCCACTGGCAGTTCCCCGTTGTTGATCCCCAATTCCTCCCACGCATCGAATCAGATTCGGTGTGTAGGTGGGTTGCAAGGAAAGAAGAGCCCAGGTCAATTAGAGCTGGTTATCTTGGTAGTAGTTCTTATATCAGAACAGAAATCAAAATGAATTGTTATGGAAAGGGCATGTTGCATTCTGGGGCAAGTTTCATTTTGCAGTTGGCTCAAGAAATGCATGTATGTGTATGTGTGTGTTTTTTTTAACCGTCCCATTTCTCCTTTTATAAACCACCCATTTTGTAGATTTTCTTCCTTGAAATATGCAAAGCTCAGAATATTGTAGAAATTTAAATTTCCATACAAAAGATATATTTTACAATGTTCATTGTCCAAGGGCCCAGAATTTTCTAATTAGCCTAATGTAAGAGTATACGTTTATTTCCAACCCCCCCACAAAAAAACCCAAAACACAAAAAACCTGGACGAAAACAACAAATTATACAAATAAGTGGATATTTTGTCTATATAATGCCACAAGTTAGGGTATGTGAAAATTTAAGGATAGGTGCTTACCTTTTTAAAGATATCATTTAGATGTTTGGTATTCTACATTCCGTTTGTTGTGCTAAATATGTTGAACTATTCTCTTACATTTATGGTGCTGAGTTGATTTTGAGCATTAATGTTTTAGACAGAAAGGATGTTTTTGGCATAAAGATAGAATGCAATTTAGTTTGACCTACTCTCAGATTTTGGTACTTCAGGTTTTTCTTGCCACCACCCTTTTATTTTGAAAAGAAATTGCTTTCTTTGCTATTTATCATACTTATTGATAATTACAGAGTAACTTAGTTGTAACCAGTAAACAAAACCATAGATAACACATAGCCATGTTAAAGTAAATGTTTTAATTCATGCTAATTGAAAAATAAATTGAGTTAAACTAAAACTTGACTGCTTTCCCACCCCCATACCTGTGTTTAACAAAATTCAGATAGTGGGTGATGGCTGAATTTCACTTAATATAGAAGTGTTGTCTCTGTTGAAGAAGATGGATGGCTATTTGAAAAATCCAGATTTTGACAACAATTTTTGTTTTCACCTGAATGTTAGTAACAACAAGCTCTTTTTACCGTACTTTTGAGATAAAGCCTGAGAGCAGTGGGCTTTCTACACTTGCAACAAAATCAAATACATCTGCAGTGAAGAAATAATGTGAAGAAATCTCAGTTTTAAAAGCGGTGAGCAATATAATGATGATATTTAGAGCCATGTACAAAGTAAATCATGGGTAGATAACAGACAGGTAAATTTATTTTAAAAAACACACAGAGAACTTAATTTTTGAGAAATCAGGTATTCAAATAAATACAATATTTATTGAGCCCATATTTGATGTCTGTGACACTGAGCTCGGCACTGTAGAGAATCAGAAATGAATTCAGTAGACTGTGTTTTGATGTTTTGATGTGAATTTAAAATAGTGCTTTAAAATGATATTGACTATGTATTAAGTCTTAAGTAATGTATTATGTTGTTCATGTGATCTTGTTTGGGGATTATACAAGAATACTTAGTTCGCTTATACTCAACACGTAAAAATGTAGAAACAACTAGTATAGTTTAAAATATGTAAAGTTGTTTATTAGTATTGTATTTTTAACAAAGTTCTGCAGTTTTGAAATGCTCAGTCCTCCCAGGTGTCAAGGAAATGGAAATAAATATTTTTAACATTTCTTTCAGGTGTATCTCACTGAAAGCTTAAAATAGTTAAGGCATACTATTAGAGGATCCCAGGCCTTTCTGTCCTCGATAATTCTAGTGACAAAAAAGCAATTTGCAAATTCAGCTCATTAGTTAATGGTCAGATAGAAATAGTGCAGAGAATGTCAACCCTGCATGCAGTAACAAGCACCCTTATAGTTAGGGGTCTGTCAGCATTTCTACCATGAAGCCTGGTGTTCAGGGTTCATAACTCAGTTGCTTTAAATAGCTTCAAGCTGAAACACTATACAGAAATTTTAAGACCAGATGTATATTTTAAAACTAAAAGTAGTGCAAGGCTATTGCACTGTTTTAAGTTAGAGAACATTGGACTATATATTTACTAGTTATCATATTTTGCTGGCAGTGTTAAAGAAAACACATCTTTAGATATATGATCTATTATTCAGAGTTAATTCTGTATATTTAATGATAGCTTTCAGTATTTGTCATAAGTAGGGTTTCAAAGTGATGGAACAATTTCTATTTGAAAATAATTTTTTTGAAATTATTGGCCATTTTTCTCTTCAGAAACAAGTATGTGACTAACAAATATTTGACACTAGTGAGTTATATTTTCCTTACATATTCAGTGATCAGATTTTAAGTTTGTGTCTTTTTTAATGTAATTATACCTAAACAAAGAAAAACACATTATTAAATCTGTGAAAATCTTATTAAGTCTACTATGAATTGTTATGCAAAATTATGCAAATCATAATAGATTTCAATTGTGTGAAGACACATTTTTGTGCTATGCCTTTAAATGCAGTAAAAAATATTTAAAGTTAAAAATGTTAGGATTGAATATATAAAATTTATCGGTAAGGTAATTGCAAATACTTTTAGATGGAAAACATTTAAAACGTTTTTAGAAAACTTACATTTCAAAACAGGAAGAATAAAATACCTTTCATTATTTTTTTCGTCTTTGGCATTGCTGTTTGTATCACTACAAAAAAATTTCACAATATCCATCATTAGATGATCTCAACCAGCTTGACACATGGCACATAAATTCCTGGCTTAAACTGAAATAAGTTCCATCAAATTTCTCTTTTATATATATTTTTTAAATTATGAAATGATACTTTATATGTACTTTTTTCTCTACAATTTAGTCTGGTTTTCCTAAATTCTATGTTAAATTCTAAAAATTAGCTGTAATGTTTGTGAAAGTTTTTGTTATATTTTTTAAAGTTACCTTTAAATAATTACCCTAGGAATAAAAATGTTCCTTATTGCAGTTACTCTTTTACCTCTCTTTTTATTTCAAAGAAAGATTTGATAAGATTATATCTTGAAAAAGAATTACATTTCAATTTTGCTACAGGTATAATGTGCCAAATGATATTGGTCTGTAAGGTTAATTGATTATTTAAGACTAGACTTCTGTCCCTGGAAAAGTAAAAGGCAATTTTTACTTCCATATAATAAGACCACAGAAACAATTTTAAGGGTCTGAGTTAATTCTCTATTGCTTCCCTTTAGAACAATTTACAAATTTAGTCATAAAGAGTCTCATACAAAATTTCAGTAGCGTTTCTAGAGTTAAATTTCCTTTATTTTGTACAAGCTACATATCATGCGATTTAAATGCTAGTTATAGTGAGGTGAACTAAATAAAGGAACTTCTTTCTCAATTCTGAAATGTCAGGACATAAAATTACTTCCTTCTTTCCCATGAAGGTTCTTGAATTTGTAGATTTTACGTTTTAAAAACACCCAGAAATGTAGTTGTTAAGGTTTCATCACAAATTTTCTTTGCAGAACAGGACTTTTGTATTGGGTAGTTTGGAAACAAATTTTAATGTGTGCTTACCCCTAACTAGTTAAAGAATGATTTTTGACTGCTCTCTCTCTACCCCTTAAAATGTTTTCCACTGGTTGGGTTTGGTACAGATGAAATGTGTAAAAATTTCTTGATTCTTTTGGTTTTCTTTTAGATAAACACAGTTGAGAATCTCCAAGGGAAATTTTTCAGCTTCAGAGATCTATGTTTTCTAAAAAAATTCTCAAACATACAATAATGCTTCTGATTGATATAAAGTCAAATACAGTACTCCCTCCCCCCCCCCCCCGTTTTTCCTCAGAAAAACATTGGGCAATCTGATTTGGTAGAGTAAATAACAGGGGAAAAAAACCCCGATATATTTAGCCATCAAAATAGAGTTCAACTGTAATAGGAAAAGTTGTCACTATATTGTGTTAGCAATTTTTTTTCAGGCCAGGTTCTAAGCTTCATAGCAGACTCACAATTTGTGATTACCTATTTGTTTTGTTATTAAATATAATATGTAAGACATACCAGTATTTAATATGGTCATTATTATGCTGCTTAAGTGAAGTAAAATGGGTTTATATATTTCACTCTTAGGGATTTTTTCTTTCATATTTTCCCATATTGAATCAATTTTCCTTTTCTTCTAACTAAAAAAACCCCATTATGTTAAAAATATGCAGTAAAATAATAATGTCTCAGAGCTCTTGAAAATCTTTATATTGGGGCAGATTTCTTTACTTTTTTTCTGAAATTTAGCCAGACTGGATTGAAACCCATCAGAAGTCATCCTTTATCTTTCAACAGCAACAAAAAAACATCTCAGGACCTGAAGTGAATAATTATATATTCAGTTGAATCCATTAAGGAGGCTCTAAGTTAAGAGCCTATGTTTACCACACAGCAGGCTTGGAACAGAAGTTAGCTTCCTCATTTTCCAAAAAGTCATTATAATTAGGCTCTATACTCATACAGTATCTTATGCATTTTACAGACTTTAAAAAAATTATTTCCAATTTATATTGGAAAACTGTGGCTCCTGGAGATGAGGTTACTTCTTTCTGTGCGATCATGGCAGATACGTTGCAGAGGTGGGAAAAAACTGCGGCCTCTTGATCTTTGGTGTGTTCACTCTCTTGTAAACAGTACAACTTTTCTGCCTTCATTAATACGCTTACTGGTTCCATATTTACTTTGACATAGAAAGCCACACACGGCAGGTGTTAAAACGCAATTCGCGGAGTGTAAAAAATGTCAGACATTCAGATGAATACTGGGAAACATAGTCAATTATTTCAGTAGTTTCAAATGTTCACATTTTTGGCATTGTGAAGTTGAAACATTGAAAAACACATTGCCTCTATCAGGAGTACAGTATTACCTAACTTCAGTAGCCACTTGAGGCACTAGATCAAGTATGAAGGGAAGAAGTCATGTTCTCAAGGGGTTTACCCTTGACCTGAGAGAGTTCTCAGATTGAATAGAGGAACCATATACTCCAAGGAAAAGAGAGTTGGCATGATTCCCTCTCCTTTGCGATGGAAAAAGTCAGGAACTAGTTTGGAGCAAAGGCATATTGTTGCTAGAGAGGGATGCTCGCTCAATGTTTAACTGGTTCTCTTAGAGTTTTATCTGGTAGCTTCCCAGACCATTGACTGTTGTGAGTGATGCTCTTTTTGGAGCTCTTTCATGTATTTATTTCAAAAATATTTATCAAATTGTACGTGCCAAGAACTATTTTAGGAGTTGGGCATATAGCGCTAAACAAGACAGATGAAGTCCCTTCTGTCATGTAGTTTCCAATCTAACCTAATCTGGACTCGTAAGAGTGAGTCTCAAAGCTTTGGGCCAGTATCTCAAACGGAGTAAATAGATCATGAATATATATGCACATGAAATGAGGATCATTAGAGTACAGTGGGATGCTGTGGAAGTGGGTTCTGTAATTTAAGGAAAGCTGTAGGATTTTAAACTGAGTAAATAACAAAGTGCAAGGAAGGAATGGAATTGAAAAACAGCCTAAGAAAAAAGTAAAGGTGAAAAAAACATTGCCAAGTTTTTTGTTTGGTTATTTTTCTGGCTGGAGCAGAGGGTATAATGGAGGAGTGTTGGGCTAGGGTTCATGGGTGGGGGAAATTCAGCCCCAAAGTATAGTTATAGTGTCTGTTTTATCACATTCTGAGAAACCTGCTCTGAAGAGAGTATGCGCAAATTACATTGGGAGCATGGACTCAAATGCTTAGGTTTGCCTTACAGAACTCTTGACTAAGGAGGAAGTAGCACTGAAAGAAGGAGAAAAGAATGGGATATTTGCCAGACACACAAGCACATATGGTTGTTATGTCAGAGAGTAATCTAGGGGTACTCTAGCTGGAGTCATTGCTTAGTCACCACAAGGACATCTGAAGCAGAATGAGGAAGAGATGGAAATAATATGAATATAGGATCTTGGAATAGTTGAGAGAAAGGACGTTATCAAGGGGAAGGTCTTGGTAATGGATTAGGCATATTGCGTTTTATATGTGACAATGAAGGCTTTGCACCGCCATTCCCTTACCAGGCTCCATGCTAGTCAGAGGCACCCATTTGCAAGTTAGCTGACTCTGGTTAAAAGTGTGATCCCTAGCTTTGGAGCAGTGAAAATGTTTATTAGCCTCAAAGATTCGTTATTCTGGATCCTTGCTTGACTGAGTTAATCTGCTGAAGGTTACTTGTTGAGGATTAAGAAGGCAAATGTGTCATTCCAAGATGGCAGATGGGACAAGACAGAATGGAAGTTTGGCTGTGAGTGTGTTTTCTGCGTATACCACTCATTTGTCAGTGATGATTATCAGCCTTTCACATATCTTTATTCTGCACCCAGACTCGAAGCTTCTCAGTGGCTTTGTATATCCCACTGGGTCCTAGTGCAGAGAGGGCATTTAGTAATTATTTGTGGTATGACTAAAAGTTGGATATCTAGCCCAAAGTAAGGAGATGAAAAGTAGTCCTGGGTACCACATCATGTTTACGCTTCCATAAAAGCAGGAGCTCCAAAGTTTCACCTAAACATTTGCTCCCATAGAGCTGACTAGACTTTCATTTTAGCCTGTGATCCGGATGAGACCACACGTCAGGGTGCTCCAGGCTGCAGACAGGCGGTGCCTTCATATGTACGATACAATCTGCAGATGGGGCATCATCTTTCCTTCTGTGGCATAATTCCTATGGACAACCTAACATGGGGATTTAATAAAAATGTACATGTATTCTGTGAAGAATCCAACAACAAGTGAAGGAAACTTTTGCCTGCCTTTGAAATGGGTGGACTCTGAAACATTGGTCTGTTTGAAGTGGCATCGTAACCCATGTGCAGACACTTCATTCCTGTCTGCCATTCCCGGACTAGAGCACTAAGTCTTGATAAGACACATCGTTTGCAGTGAGAATATATTCTCCGTTTTTAAGCTTTTCTGATGTGCCGTTATTGCTGCTGTGTTTCCTGTTTTATGTAGGTGGTAGCCCTCGGAGAGGTACCAGATGGGACTGTGGTTACTGTCATGGCGGGTAACGATGAAAATTATTCTGCTGAGCTCCGAAATGCCTCTGCTGTTATGAAAAACCAAGTAGCAAGGTTCAACGATCTGAGATTTGTGGGCCGGAGTGGACGAGGTAGGTCTCTGATTTTTAATATTGGTAATGGGATAAACACATTAGGACCCTCTGATGAAATGGAGGCTAGTTTGTATACAAATCAGCACCCTTTTCTACTGAATAGAATTACTGAAGGTTTTATTTAAATACGTCCAGATGAAGTTGAGTGGTTTTCTGAGTACTCAGGCCTTTTTCATTTGTTTTATGATATTGAATATTCAAACAATGTTTTCAGAAGAACTCGTTCCTAATTTCATTGGGTGTGAGCATATAAGGTGGAGAGATGAACAGTTGGAGGTTCACATTCTGAATTATGAGGAACCAAATGAGTAAATTGAGTGGCAAAGGGGAAAGAAAAAGGAATGCATTGGATCAATTTCCTGATAATTTCAGTTTTGCTGTAAGTGGTAGTAGCAAGGATAGCTAGCATAATGCACTTCACTTATCACATAGGTTACCTCTTTATGATTTAATTTACTCTTATAATAAGAATATTTTTTAAAAATCACAGTGTTTTTTTTTTTTTTTTTTTTTTTTTAAAGGCTTTGCATTTGAAAAAGTGAATAATGTGTTACTTGTGTTAGAATGACTATGAGTTGCCTACACAGATGAATGATCAGACTCGAAATATTTTCACATTATTTAAGGGTTTCTGCCATCTGGATTCAGATATTAGGAATCCGTAAAAAGATCATAAAATAGAAAATAATCCCTTTTAGGGTTTTCATAGCTATTTTATAAATGGGCTTAATGTTTTTAAAAACAGTCTCTAAGGAAAGCGATTTTTGGCTTTATTTACTTATGCTGTAGAGAGACTTTTAATAGTCATTCATTAGAAGTATTATATTCACTTATTTATTTATTGAATCTAATATTTCCATTTTAAGTATTTCGATAATAAGAGAGAAAATAGACCACTTTAGGACTGAGGTGAAATAAATTATCAAGACCTATGGAATTACTTCAACCCAGGTTTGAATTAGGAAATGAGAAGCATCAATTTTTAAACCATGTTCAGTAATTGCTCTTTAGTTTGGATCAGATGTCAAATTATTACCATTGTAAAAACTTGATAAGGGAAATTCAAGCAAGACTGTTTCCGATGAGTAGTTTTAGTTTACTTTCTAGGAACAGGGCCAAGAAGTTGTACTTTTTAACTTAAAAAAAAAAAATGATGTATGCTAATGAGATACTGTCACTGAAAGGTTGTTTGAAATAAAATGAGGCTCAGAGTCTCTGGTAGAATCAAAACTAAAGGGGTTATCTCTGCATCAGGTTTAGTTTACTTTCATTAAAAGAAAAAAAGGACACATCCTATCTCACTATTGACTGATTAGGTGTGAAGTGTGTATGTGTGTATTCATTCTTTTTTTTTTCCCCCCTCAGTTACTGGTCCACAGTGCACTGATAACTTCTCATTTTTCTAGTAAGAATCCAGAAAAATTTAAACATGATGATTTATCTGTATGCTCTGAATTACATCATTCTTACATAATATTACTTTGTTTTTAACCAGAGTGATGAATTTTAGTATTTAAAAGATTGGGTGCTGTACTTTATTTTACTTTACAGATTCAAGCTAGTGTTTTCATTTATCTTGCTTTTGTATTATATAGATGCTGCATAACTTTTCTCTGATCAATTTGAGTAGAAACTATGGCAAAGTGATAGTGTACTTTGTAAACCCTCAACATATTTATTTAAGAAACTTCAAAGAGAAACAAAGGGTGTGCACTGTTTTACTATATTGGCTTTCTGAGTTTTGGCTGGTTTCCCAAATAGCAATTTTTATATTTAAAAAAAAAAAAAAAAAGACAGACTTAACTGCTTGCAGACTTTTCACGCATGGAAGATGAAGAAAGCTTCTTTTGATGAAGTGTAATTATGTCCAAACAGAGCTGACCCCCTCCCCCTATATTTCTTATGATCTTAACTGAAGAAAGTAGGATTTTTCCTTTGAAGCAGTCGGGACTTGGTGGAGGATCTGAAATGCTACAGTCTGCTGCCAGAGGCAGGATGGAGAAATTGGTCCAGACTTGTCTTCGAGACTTCGATTGGGGGTGGGGGGGAGTTGGTGGAGAGAGAAAGAAAAATTGATTTATCACTAGTAATAGATTTTTATAGCACTACATGAACATTATATGAAAGGAAACAGTAATACCAAACTGAAATGAAGAATTAAAAAAAAGACAGAGAACACTGAGGTATCACTCTTTGAAAAAAAAAAAAAAGGGTCAGTTTTTTAGTGGCAGGAAACCCTTTAACCTGCCTGCGTACCTGACCTGCTTTCTAACAGACTCTTTCCAGTTTCCTCTTTGATTTTCACACTTCTACATTTCTCTTACGTTATTAAGTCTGGATCAACACGCTGCTACCATTGTATTCCCCCCCACCCCCAGCTATTTCAATTTTCTATTTTCAGTAGCATTTAAAAAAAATAACATCCAGTTCCTCTAATTTTCACAGTTTTTCTTTTCACTAGGACAAAATATAAACTCTCAGAAATTGAAAAACAGTGTTGGATTTACCAAGGAGTTACAATCATTACTTACTTTGGCTTTATGGGTTATCTGATGACCACAAGTTTTGGAAATGCTTTGGAATAAAAGTAGAGCATCGATGAAATTTACATGAAGTTAGGAGTGGCTTATGCTTTTTACTTGTCTTTTCTTTTAGTCGACTCTATATTTTAAACAGGAGTATTTAACATGACTTTGGTCCTTAAAGTTTCTTGGTGTGCTTCCTCCCTTTTGACAGCAAGCATGCTGCTTTTAATTTACAAGCGTTTTTTTTTTTTTTTTAAGCCCCTACCATATACGGAGCCTGGGACTGTGTCAATTCAGGATACAAACCCTGCTCCCAGTCTCCTGGATATTCCTGACAGCCCCTCAGGTTAGGTTGGAATTCTTTTAATGACAGTTACTGTGTTTATCTGAGAACATATATGTCTTGAGGACATAGGCAGAATTAGTTCCTAGATGAAGCTATGGATGGTACAGTTGGTTATCTAATGAGTGCTAGCTTCCTAAGGAAGAGACTGCATTTTTCAGTAGGAGCTTGCATTTTTATCATTTATGGAAATTGACCAAGAATGGGATTTGGGAAAAAAGTTCTTTTTTTAATTTAAGGAAATCATACATACATAAACATTTGGCTTAAGAAAAAATATATTATTATTTATAAGGTGAAGAACTAATTACCCACTTGGGTGGTAGCTTCTGGAACACTACAGTCATGTTCCTTCTGAAGGGGCAACAAGAAGTGGAAGGAGCCTCCTTGATTTTGTTTTAGTTGTTAAAGTACATTTTGATCCTTAGGATTTGATTTTAGAAAACCATAGTTATACTTAAATACTTGTTTCCTCCCCCAAATCCACTTCTTTTAAAAAGAAGTCTTTACAGAAAACTGGTTCTGCTTTGAACGGTTAGATGCTCAGTACTTACAGGGTGAATTTTATATTTGGCTTTTGCAACTACATGAGGTGTGGCTCTGACCTGGGGAGAAGTATGATGACTTTTAATATCCTAAGGAAGTTGTAAAAGTCTCAAACAGAAATATTCTCAGAACCAGTTTAGGTAAATGCATGGAAGGCAGCTCTAGCTGGTTATTTGCAGACATTAAGGACAATTGAGATACACAAATCCTTGATCTACTAAGATTAGTGCCATGGATGGTAACTGTCTTCTAAGCACTGCCCTCCGAGCCATTGTTAGAATTACAACCCTGGCTCATGACCATTGATCCAACCCAGAATGGCATCTTTTTATGGTTTAAGGTAACTTAACTTTCAACCTAAGGATTCAGCCTGTTCCCTTCTGCAGACCTTTCTGTTGTTTTGAAGTCCTGACCTGAATCTAATGACTTCCTATTCAAACTTTCTAATCTTATTCCTGTGGACTTTAAATTTTCTGTAACTAGTTTAGACTCCTGGCTGTCTTATTCTTCTGGTTAGTATGAATGTTTATAATATATCCTGTTCCCTAATGAGCCAGTTAAATTACTTAAATCCATGTAACATCTAGTATATAATGGATGAACTATGATATATTAATGGCACTTTCAGAATTGATGCTTTCATCATCCTGGCTGAGATACATATTAGTAGATTTATATTTACAGTTTCTTGGTCTTATAGAGCTTATTGTGACACATGTAGAAATAAATTACCTATTAATTTTTTTTTTTTAACGTTCTCTGGCAATGTTATGAAGAAGAGCCTTCATTTTAGGGTCTGGAAGAACTGGGTTCAGATTCTGATTTTTTTCTCACTTATTAGCAGTGTGGGTAGATTACTAAGACTCTCTGGGTTTCACTTGCCTCATTTGTGCAACAAGAGTGATAAACCTAACTAGATAGGATTAAATGAGATAATGTGTAGGCAGTGGCTGGTACTTACCAGTTTTCTAATCAATATTCATCTCTCCCCCTCACATTCTTGTGTTTTCTTTCCTTTTTTTTTTCTTTGCCACTGAAAAGTATCGCCAAAGAGACTTAAAACTATATATACTGAATAACAAATGATGTGTGTCTTAAACATATTTTAGGAACTTACATGGTCTGAGTTGAAAAGAAAACCCATTCACTAGACTTGACAGTCAGACCTGTTCTACATTAAGCCTTGTATATAACCTGTTCCATATTAAGCTTTGAAAAAATTGCATTCAACTTTTTGCATTGATACATATTGTTTAAGATTTGTGTTCTAATACCCTCAGCTTTCAGTGGAGGGAGAAAAAAACCAGTCTCTGACCAAAAAACAAAGCAGAAGAGAATTAGCTTTTGAAAGGTCTGTTCCAGGAGCAGGCTAAATGAATACTCTGGCCTGAGATTGCTGAATGTTTTATTGAGTCACTGTTTCACGCCCACCTTTTCCTGTCTTGTAACAGTTTGCAGTTTTGACTATCTGACATGACTAACCGTTGCAAATCTAACTGATTACAACTGTCAGTGAGTCTGTGTAACAGAGTCTGGTATCTTCTTCTGGAGAAAGCAAACATCCTAATCGGCTACCAAACTTTTCGGTCTTTTCCTCCCTCTATTCATCACCTTTAGCTCATTAATTTGAAACATCAGATGTAATATTTCAATGAAGCAGACGCTCTGCTAAAAGCAAAAGTTCATATTTATATTTGGAGGTGTCCTGTACATTTAGCAAAAAATAAATCACTGTCAGGGAGTTATTGCAAGATTTAACAGCAAGGATGTATGTTAGGGAAGGGGTGGGCAGGGAGGAGAAAAACTTTGTTCCAGTAATGATGAAATCATACCACAGGCACATTAAGGCCAGGACAGGAGACGCTGGCTCCTGTTAAAATGATTCCCATAAGAACCTTCCTCTTTCATCTTCTTATTGTAGTGCAGTTAAGCAAATGAAATGTTAAAGCCATGTGAAGTAAATAACATAATCAACAGTGATTTACTATTGTTCTCTCATGGGGTCATGACCTAATCCTAAATATAGACTTCTAAAATTGTGCTTGGATGTGTTTCTGATGTTGGAGAAAACTGAAAGGAACAGAACCCTTCTGCAGTGGACCAGGGTTTTTGTCTTCATTACAAATGTTGCTACTGAGCAGCCTCTTTTGTTTATTTATTTTTTTGGAGCCTATTTGTATTGTATTGCAATGAAGGTGATGCACTTAACACTAAACGAGTTTAGTAACTACCTAAAGTGGCCATCAGAGAGTTGATAATCTAGAATGAATCCCGACTGTTTCATTACCTCCTCAGAGATTCTTTCGATGCAATTTGGACATCTATGCTGCTGTATGATCAATACTATCTTTTTATATTCACTGTGGATTTTTCCCCTTTTACATCTGCAGGAAAGAGTTTCACCTTGACCATAACTGTCTTCACAAATCCTCCCCAAGTAGCCACCTATCACAGAGCTATTAAAGTTACAGTGGATGGACCCCGTGAACCCAGAAGTAAGTACTTGCCTTCCTATTGGAAATGGTAATAGAGTTTGCAGAGACCCGATGAGGAATTTATCCCAAATAAGTTAGTGCTCCTTTCATGCAAACAGTTTCTTTGCAAAGTTTGCTATCTGCATATAGTTTTAATGAGGGACAATTAGTAGAACTTCACAGTTAGTAGAAAATAAAATAACACTTACAGCCTTTGCCACAAAATTGCTAAGGCCTATGTAACTTTGGGAAATGAGTGAATAATTATTCAGTCCCTGTTACTATTTTTCTAAGAAACTTTGCTCATCCACTATACACAAAAGGCAGGGCAGAATAGACCTGTGAGAGCTGAGGAAGAAAACAATAAACTGAAAAGTCTTGAGCTTAGTCAAAAAGCTTTTGTGTATGTTTCCCATGGTCTAAGAATGCATTTTAACTTTTTACCTCGCCCACTCAATTCCCTTTATAAAAAGCACGCTGCTTAATTATAAAGAATTTATTTGCAAATGATAACTCACTTGATTGTTACAACACTGCTGTTTGGTCATGTTCTAATAATAGTTATAGATCGTTTCTTTTAACAGATAGAGTCAAACCAGGTTTAAATCCACCTTGGTTTGTCTGGGCATCCAGAGTGTTTATCCAGCATCAGTGTAAGATAGCGCACATAATCCATTTGGGCTAATATACATTTTCCTCCTAAATCTAAATTGAAACAGGTTTGGTTCCCCCACCCCGCAAAACTGATTTGAACAAACTCCGCATAGCAGTATTTAAATGTATGTAGAAATTAAAGATGATTTGATATACACAACATTAAAAATTACGTGTCAATGGGCACATCATATACAACTCTGCCTTTGATGAGTTAAATACATTGGAGACCCAGCCATTGTGTTTAGAGAGTTGAATTTGGTTTGTGGTGGGGGTATAGCTGGCAGAAATATTTACTATATAACGATGCACCTGCCCAGATAGTGAGAATGGCATATCTTTTCTTCCCCTAAACCTGAGAGAAAAGGGCTGGTAGAGCTTTGCCTTCCCCCAAGGGGCATGTCTTTTAGCAGTGGGAACATACAATGCCTTCCGTTCCTCTTACGGCTGTCTCTTTTCACAAAGGCTGACTGCTTGCCTGAACTAGGGAGGTTTCCTGCCTCAAAAGCCAGTCTTTGAGGTTTTCTTTTCTCCTCCTTTCATGTGTGTGGCATTCTTCCAGGTTCACAGTGTTGGGTCAGTGCTGGTCCTGTATCTGTTCAGTTTGAGAATGTCCTATTAGGCTGGAGCCATACACGTCTCCGGATGCACCCGGCTCCTGTTCCTAAGGGCTGATGGTATGCAGTACAGGTGAATAGAACAGAGCAGGGCTGTCTTGCCTGGTTTGGGGCTTTGCTGACTTCTCGACTGCCATAAATCGGGGATGATGCCTTATGATGGAAGACATCTTCTAACATTTTATCTGATTAGCCCGTGAATTCCTGAAAAGGCAGGCATATCCATTTTAGTAATGCGTAAAGCAGGATACTAGTCTTTTAACATTTAGCCCGGCTAATACTTATCTTCTAAAGCTGTTTCCTGCCGATCGCAGGCTGCTTTTCTCAGTTCTTGGAAAAACCATTATTATGTGTATGTATGTCTGTGTGTCTGTGGGTGTGTACGCGGATATGTCCATATCATCAAGAGTTGATGTTCAAAACCTGATGGTTGGGAGAGGAAACGGGGAAATGCTTCCCCATTCTGCAAGATGTGACAGAAGGTGAGGAGGCAGGGTAGCTTTGAGAAAGTCACTTCTCTCTTTTCTTTTTTTTCTCTTTAAATTAAAGCTTATTGGAGCGACAGTTGTTAGTAAAGTTACGTAGATTTCAGGTGTACAATTCTGTAATACATTATATCTCACATTGTGTGTTCACCACCCAGAGTCAGTTCTCTTTCCATCACCATCTATTAGACCCCGTTTACCCTCTTCTAGAGCCCCGCTCCCCCCCATCCCCTTTATCCTCTGGTAACCCCTAAACTATTATCTATGTCTGTGAGTTTTTGTTCTTTCAGTTATTTGCCTTGTTCTTTTGTTGTTTTCGGTTTATATACCATAGATCAGTGAAATCATACGGTTCTCTCCTTTTTCTGTCTGACTTATTTCGCTTAGCATTATAATCTCAAGATCCACACTTCTCTTTCAAGCGAGGATAACATTAGTTTGTTCCAAAGAGGGTGTTGGGAGAATTCATTAGTGGATAGGCTCACTGCCCTGTAAAAGCAGAGAAGTGCTCTGAAAGCAGTGAGCGTTAAGGGGAGTGGGGGTAGACGGCATATGTGTAACTTGAGTTCTGGCTGTGGGTGCTGCTGAAGGTGGGAGTGGGGAAGCAGATACAGATCTTGAGTGGCAGACCACTACCCTCGATCCGCCTGAGTAACATTTCTTGTGAACCAAAAATATCTGTGAAAATGTAATGTCATTTCTCTGACATCATGGGGTGATTTGCCAAACTGTCTGGATATAAGCATGGCTCTGGTGTCACTGACATCTGACTCCTACGACCTGGACCCTCTGTGCTGGATTATTTCCCTCTGCCCTGCTCTTGGCCATCCCGGGCGCTGAATGTGTAGCACTCTTCTCAATATTGTGCTTTCCTTCTGAGACTCCTAGGTGTGGAAAATGCCCAGGACTTTTCAATTTTCTTCAACTTTGACTATAGTAGAATTTTGATGGATTGGTGTGTGTATTTAATGTTAAATGATGAACCCTCTAAAACATGGGCTGCCACACTTTTTCTAGAAAGTACCAGGTAGTAAATAATTTCAGCTCCGTGGGCCATATGATCTCTGTCACCAGTACTCACCTGTGCCATTGTAGCTCAAAAGCAGCCTTAGCCAATACATAAACGAGTGGTTGTGGCTGTGTTTCCATAAAACTTTATTTACAAAATTAGGCGGTGGTCAGATTCGGCACACAGGTTGTACTTTGCCAACTCTTGCTCTAGATTTCAAAAAGCCTTATTTTATCTACTGTTAATGGAGAAGCTCTTTAGAAAAAGGCTTTTCCTGAGGAGAGAGAGAAAAAAAAAAAGACAATTCAATTGTTTTAGCCTCCTCTTCCACAAAATTATACTTCTTTAAGTGGTGGTTGTCATAGAAATAGTATGCATCTGTTTATTACTGTAATGGTTTGAAGGCCTTGAGGATTTTATGCTATTAATTCCCATTAATCGAATTTCACTCCTTCCTTTAAAGATTGGAGTATGTATTGAAAAGGCTAGTTCTGGTAGAGCTGGTGTTCGAACAACAACAAGTTCTGGGTTCACTGGTTGGGTCTTTATTCAGTCTAGCGTAGTGATTTAGTGTCAGACTGTCTGGATTGACATCCCAGCTGCACCATTTACTGGCTGTATGTAGGCAAGTTACCTAATTTCTTTCCTCAGTTTGCTCATCTGTTAAAATGAGAATAATAATAATAGTATCTCCCTCATCAGCTGCTGCAAAGATGTTAAATGATGTAATGTGTATAAAATGCATAGCACAGAGACTGTCATGTAGTAGGTGCTCATTAAGTGTTAGCTATTATTACAGCAATTTCCTTCAGTGTCAGAAGTTTGTTGTAGGATTTGGCTTATAGTCGGTTTCCAAGAAATAGACACAACCTAGATTGTGTTTGCTAGTGTATTTTTTTTCTCTTGCAGATGCCTTTACTAATTTCTGCTCATTAGTAAATGACACTAATAAGTGTTATAAATTATGTCTTGAGCAGGTATTCATGCTACCGGGGACAGCTGTGCAGAACTGATGACAAACATAATTTGTTTGCAGCAAAGAAAAGTCCAAGAGAGGATGCTATGGCCCCAGTCCCCCCGTCTGAGGCCCTGCTTATCAACACATCTGCCAAAACTTGCTTTACACTAAAAAATCAGAAAGGTTTTATCCTTCTATGTTTTCTGTCTCTGGCAGCTGAACCGGTGCTGTCACATCACAAACAACTTCTTTTCTTAATATACACATCTGGCGTTGGCAGTTGGACTCACTTCATAAGAGCACATGATCATCACTCATTACAAGATTAAAAAGTACCCCATGGCATCATTGATGTTTTTTAACTTTGATCTTTTGCAGTTGTGATTCATCTCAGTTATAAAACTTCCCTTTAAAGGAACATAGCCGATGACTTATTAGAACCTTCATCTTAAGTAGCGTAAACATGAAAACGGTGCACATCTTTACAAAATGCCATTTATTTTCTTTGCCAGCTTATCATTTTAAGACATGACATCATACTTAAGATCCCAAATTTGTAAGTCTTGTGTTTCGGCAGGGTGTTTTGACCTTCTGTTGGCAAGTTAGCTCTGAAGAACAAACTGCCGTACGCTCACCAGCCAGAGAAGTCAGTGGAGCAGCAGCAGCAGTGCATTTGGATAGCTGATGCTTTTAAACATCAGGTTCTGTCAGGATCCTTTGTTTCATTTTGACACTTGGTTCCAACTGCAGTCTGATTTAAAGAATGTCTACGAGAAGGTGGAAACTTGGTTAGCAATGTCATCTTCCAGTGGTGGTTCTGAGTTAGAGAAGGGGTCGGATGAAACAGGTATTATTGGCTGTGCAGAGGATGGAAAAAGTAAATCTCCTACGTAGTCAGAACCCTTTTAATTCTCTTGCTGCTCTTTCAGTGATCTGTTGCTAAATAACAAACCATCCCAAAACATAATGGATTAAAACAACAACTAGTTTGCTTTTTCTCAGATTTTGTGGGTTGACTGGGGTTCGTTTGGATGGGTGTTCTGCGATCTCGCTCTTGGGGTCTTTCATGTGGCTGTAGTAAGATGGTGGCTGGTACCGGAACATTCATGATGGCTTCCTTCCTATGTTTGGTGCCCTGGTGGGATGCTCGGACAGCTGGGCCTTTCTCTCTTTCCATGTGGTCCTAGAGCCTTTCTTTCCCTCTCTACACAGCCTCTTCATTTGGTCTCTCCAGCAGAATCTGACTTCTTACATGGCAGCCCAGGGCTCCCTAAGGTGCAAAAGTGGGAGCTTTCAGGCCTTCCTAAGGCTCAGAACTGTCATGGAGTTACTTTCTTCGTATTCTCTTGGTTAAAGCAAGATACAGGTGCAGCCTAGATTCAAGAGGAAGAAACCTCCCAAAGATATGGATGGTGGGGACCGTGGTTCATTGGACTACCACTATCATCAACTTCTGTAAGTGCTTAGATGGCAAACGTCATTGTGGCAACAGGATGAGTAATTTTTTTGAGGTGTCATCCTCTGAAAGGTCTCTTGACTTTTTAGTCTGGAGAGCTTTTTAAGTTCTACAAGGTGACTCCATGTTTCACTTAGAGTAGCTTCATTCTGAATTGAACAGTTTGGTGATTATCAGATGAATCAATGGTGGATGTTACCTTGTAGTGCTTGGTATTAGTAGGTCAGTTGCAAGCTGAGTCAGATCAATACCCGTGTGAGAGGAGAATATTAGATGTTTGAACATTGAGAGGTTGTTAGTCTTGCCTGGCAATGTGGAAAGTCTGTAGCAGAAGTGTCTTATGAATCTGCAAGTGGACAAGCCTGGGGTTTTATACTTTATATCACCTAGCTTTGAAAATCCTCATTTGTCAGCACATCTGCAAACTGGATACCTAACACACTTGAGTGGGTTTCTAAGAGTTTTTGTGTGTCATGCCCCAGGGAAGTAAATCATAGTTACTCTCAAAGAGAGACCACAGCCAACATCTGTAAGCTTGTTGCTGGGTTACTACTGTTCACCACTGACCAGCTGCCCATCCTGACCTGGTGGGAGAAAGGAGAAGCTCTGCCTTCTCTTTCCTAGTGATTTGGCTCCTTGCCTGCAGGCTGAGTACACTCCTCTGCTTGTTTCTGTTTGTGACTTCAGTGTAGGGGCTGGCACTCAGGTGAGTGCACGGTGACGTTTATATTTCTAGGACTGCCTCACACCCTGGTTCACTCAGCTTGTTAGGCTTAGGTCCTGCAGCCAAACTGTTTTCTTGTCCTGTTTGCTCCTTCCCACCTGTGCCCAATTCATCAATGAATGTTTTGTTCTTCAGAGAACATTTTCTTCCATATTCTTGAGGCCCTTCCAATTGCAGAAATTTTACCTTGTAAACTTACGGTAGCAGAGTGAAGTAAAACAGAATGGTCTGGGCACGGCATCATCTCCTTTTTCTCTCATGCTGTTCCACCCAGTTCTGAGACTGTTTTCCAGCCCAGTAAAGGGTGGAGAGAATGGAGGGCTTGGCATTTTCTCTTCCTCATTCCAGATGATGTCAGTGACAGCTCGCTTTTATCCTCCAGTACTTTTCATCCAAGTTGGGTAAAGGATAGGCATTTTTATAGGGGCTGGCCCTTGACCTTTGCTTATTTATGCATAGTGGATGCTTATTCACAGGGGGGGTCACATGTGAAAGAAGGTGGGGAACATGTAAAAGGTTTTTGATGGAGGGATAGCCGAAGAATATTTTTAAGGTTATTTGATACCTCTTGGCATTGCACTCACATTCTTGCTGTCTGTGAAGACAGTTTGAGAAAAGCCCGATAGGCCTTGTACCATACTCCTGATGCCACAGGCCTGAATTTTGGTCCTTACAGTAAAGCATTAGAAAAGCACTTAACTTTCTGACTTGCAGACTGAACCCCTGTTCTTCACTGTCTCTGAAGTGCCCAAGGAATGGATGTTATGGGTAAATGCCATGTCTTGATATTTACAAGTCAGCAATTATAAGCAGTAGTTTGATTGTCATAAATATTAATCATTCGGTCACTAGTATATGAAACATCGTTGAAAATCTTTGACTTAAGGGAATAATAATAGTTAAAAAAAAAACTGTTCCCTTTCTTTAAGGAGAATGGGGAAAGGGGGGTCAGAAGCTCTGGTAGAGGTTATGTCTGGTGGTTGGTGGAATGTGCTCTTGAGAAGAGCAGTTTTAAATCTCTTTCAGTACTTTTTTTTTTTTTTTTTTTTTGTTGACTGACTGTCAGGAGCTGGGAAGATGGCCAAGAAGGAAATGACACATCGAGAGGCATTTTGTGTTGTGCAACATTCTGTGGATCTGATGCAAGGATATATGGCCTGTTTACACATTCCTTCGCTAGCAGACTGCATGGCAGTAATTTAATTCAGCAGCACATGGCATGCTGCAGCAAGGAGCTATGGCCTGAACATCCTTTCATGGCAAATTATCACAGCCGTTAAAACATGCTCGTGTCCCTACGTTGCACTCTTTCCTGGCTTCCCAGTTCTGAATGTGCTTTCTCATGGCCTTGGATTTGTGTGAACCAGGAGCTGTGGCTTTTACAAGAAGAGTACCTTTTCCACATGCATATGTTCCACTTGACATACCTACTTCTAACTAAATATAGCATGGCAGGTTTTCCAGTAATATGTGTTCTAAAAACACACGTATGCTTGATCCAAATGTGTCAGTAGTTTGTTTCGTGGTGTAGCCAAAAATCATTCAGTCGTAAAATAGTGTTAGGGACTTGAGAGTTTTATTTATTTATTTGTTCATTCATTCATTCATTCATTCAAAAATAAATTTTCCTTCCCAAGAGAGAGCTAATTCCTGGTAGATTACTGACCGACTTTACTTCTATTTTGTTTGTGCTGCAGCGTTTTCCTCAAGGATGACCAGACCAGAGGAGAATAGGATGTATAATACTTAAAAATAACAGAGAAAAAGGATTCAATGCGTTGCTCTTTGTATTCGTGATTGTTCCTACCTAGCGTATTTATAGGACACATTATGATGTCAACTAAAGTACATCTTTTGGTGTTCACATAAAGTCTCAAAAGTTGTGGAGAATAATTGGTGGTATTTTTAAAGTAACTTTTGGAAATTAAGAGCATGCATAAAAGCCAGTTCAATCGGAAATATTCATTTAAGATCAGATGCAACAGCTCAAATCGGAGACTACATTTGAGATGTGAAAGTATCAAAGGGAGGGCTCCTGGTCCCTCTCCAAATTTCTGCTAGCAGACAAAAGCACTTCATTAACATTTAGGATGAAGGCTTCAATCCAAATGCCTCTGGAAAAGCTGTCAGGCTTAAATTCGTATTGAGATAAAAATAAGTGATCTAGAATCCTTTATTGGGAGCAGGTTTGGGGAGATAAAGGGAGAGCAACGCTGAAATCCTGAGTGCCAGAAAGTAAACAGTGAGTCAGGTGTGCAGGCAGGCAGGGCTTCTGCAGGCCTGGCCTTGGAGATCCTCCTTCCCATCCCAGTTTTGCAGCAGGCCACCGTAGCAGAGTGGGTTCCTGAGGCTTTTCAGGTCTACTGTACTCTTAAGAGCACAGGGTTTTATCATGTTAAGGTGTGAGTTTGGGGCTTTTATATTTCCATATTTCCCACTTTTGAAATATTTTCCTTTTACAGAGTATTTCTTACCCAGTTTTGTTCTAGCTACATGCCAGCTTTCCTCATCTACTGGTTTGAAAAGTTATTTCTCTCAATAAAATTCATCACGATTTCTGTCCACTTCTTGAGTAATATAAGAACTTCAACATCCTTTCAACTGCAACCAACCCCTCTCGCCTCATGTTCTTGTCTGATATTTCTACCCCTGTTTTATACTCGCTGGATTACTTATTATCAGTGTTTAAACTGTGTATTTGATGTTTATCTATTTGTTGACCAATTTGCTCACCATTCCTTCTTCCATCTCAGTTCTTCCTTCAGGATTCAGTTTCCTTTTTCTTGATGTAGATCCTTTTGGTGGTTCTTCAGTGAGAACCTGTGAGTGCGACGCACGGTTTTTGTCCCTGAAAGTGTCAGCTGTTGTGTGCAGTGGCTGCCAACACGATGTGACAGGACAGGAGCCCTGCTGGAAGTCTGCCTGCCCTGAATGCCCGAGAGCCACACTACGAGGCATTCCTTTGAGCTAAGATTTTTCAGGCCACTATTACCAGGTTAGTTGGAGTAGTGTTTAAGGGAATGGAACACAGGACAGATATATTTGCATGGAAGATGGATGAAGGGAAATGTGTAAGCGTCTTTCACCTTGGGGGGCTCTGAAGAGTCCAGGGCCAGCTGGTGGGAGGGAGATGGGAGGAAGAGGGAGAAAGCAAAGAAAGGGGCATATGGGGACAGGAAGTTAAATCCCCTCCTTTACCATTTTACCTTGGGCAGGCCCTCAGGTGCCCTGGAACATTCTATCCAGATTTATGTTAAAGAACTCTCTCATACATTTGACCTTCAGAGGTCACCTGGCTGTTACTCACTGAATACTCACTGAAAAAATCTAATAATCTTAGATGTTGGTGTCCATACATTTTCTGTCATTTGAGTGAGAGTACAGGACTCAGAACCAAAAGATACTTCTGTTATATGGTAAATGAATCATTGAATGAATCAGAGGGACGACAACAGCTGTGTGGACTAGAGGAGCATGGATAGGAGCCGGGAGACTGTCTCTGGGCATAGTGGATGGGGTGAGTCCTGTGATGGGGTGACTCCAGTGAGCCTCTCACTGGAGTTCGGCATGAGGAGCTGCTAGGTCAGAGGTCAGCTGACACTAAAGTGAGCTGCTATTTTCCGCCTTTCCTTTAACCCTTGGATCTCATATGTGCCCTGTGCGACATGCATCTTCTCATTCTTTACCTTCTTGGCGCTCGTTTTCATGAACTACAACTTGGGTAAGAATGCTACCACGTATTTTGATGGGACAATGCTCAGGATGATTCAAGCTGGGCTCTATGCCTCCTTAGGGTTAGCTCTGGGAATCCTGGGCCCTTCAAGGAGATTATGAAGGTACCAACACAGAGGCTATTCTACCAGACAGAAGTAGAAAATAAGGGTGTTAATGAAGTCTGAGTTACTAATCCTAGCGCTTTGGTTTCCGTTTCACTTCTGCACCATTCACTCTGTTCTACAAAAGCTAGCTACACTGTGTTTTGTACCATGAGGGCTTATTCCAGAGCAGGTTAACAGGGGAATTCATCTATATGGGTAGTTGGTGTTTAAGATGTGACTTCGGTTATGGTTAAGGGAATTGGAGGACTTGGAAATTTCCTCTTTTGAGACCTCAGTGCTATGTTAGTCATCTTAAGCAAATCACTAAACTTCTCTCCAGTATAATTTCTTCATCCTTTACATGGAAATAGACATGAAGACAACTTCAGAGTAGCTGGGAGTAACTCCTAAGGAATGATCATAAAGTACTTGGCGCACTTGAAGGTCAACTTAAATACCAAATAGTAATTATGTAGCGCCTTTCTGCCAAGGAGTCCCAAACACGTAGACATTACCTCATTGATTCTCCCTACATCCCTTTGAGGGATACATTATGCATTACAGGTGGGTAAACTGAGGCATGGACATCTGTAAACTCACGTGCTCTGTGTCGCTCTGCAAGTCAGATGATTTATGGAAGTGGGCAAGGAGCCCAGGTCTCTTTCTCTTCCTGCTCACTTGTTCAGTACTAAAGCTCCCTGATGCTTTGTCATTGAAGTTGTGGAAGCTCCTGATGTTGGGCCCAGGGTATTCTTGGTTGATGTGATAAGTAGCGTTATGTAGGAAGCAAGCCTGGTGATGTAGTACCATTGTCATATAGTAAGTAAGTCCCAAGGTATAAAGCCTCACAGACAGAAGGCATTATGTAGTGTGTGTGTGTGTGTGTGTGTGTTGAATGAGTCTTGAATTCATTAATATGAAAGTTTAACAGAGCTGAAAACACTGCATTTTATAGGAGGAAACTACGTTGTGTCAGTTAAACCCTCAATAGACTCTCCCTTTGAATATCAGTGAAGTAAAGTTAGTACTTGAACAAAAAGTTAACTTTCGAAACATTGCACAAGTGGAAAATGTAGGCAAGTCCATCTGGTAGAAAAATTAGAACATCAAAAATTCATCAACAGAAGAAAACAATAAAGTGTCCAAAAATCACATCTCCCAAAATGACCACTGCTAATATTTTGATATGTAATCTCCTGAATATTTTTTTATGATAAGGCTAGTATTTTTGTGAAGGTAACAACAAGGAGGGAATAGCATCAGGAAAATGATGGAATGCTGCAAGTGGCATGACTATATTGAAGCTGAAAGGAGAGAGAATAACTGGAAATGGGATTCTTTGCTTTGAGGAGCAGAAACAAGACAATGGGACTGCCAGTAGTTTCCACTTAATGTCTTGGAAGAGGCAACTGCTGTCTCTGTGGTGGGGAGGCCTGGCCTTGCCCAAATGGCTAAGACTAGATGGGTCTGAGAAGGACCCCCTTCCTCCCACTACCCTGTCCCACCACTGAAAGCACCATCCCCCGTTACAATAGCTGACAGACCTTCATGAATGACAATTAGCGATATGCTTTAAAATATAAATATTTATGGAAGTGGGATTATTTGTTCACTCAAATTGTTTTCGAGTGTGTGGTGTTAGTTAGGTGTCAGGCATACAAAGTAAAGCAGACATGGTCCCCGCCTTTGAGGAGCCTACATTCTGTGGGGAGGACAGACAAGAAACGAGTAAACGAACAGTTATCTATAATTGCATCTAATTGCGAATTGTGGTAAGTGCTATAAAGGGCACTGGTGTGTTAATAAAGAATAATGGGGCATCAGGGCACAGTTTGGGTACCAGGGGATACAGCACGCAGGGAAGGCCTCTTTGAGGAGATAACGTTAGCGCTGAGACAAAGCCAGCTCTAGGAAGGGTGGAGAGGAGGCTTCAAGGAAAAGGGCACAAAGCCCTGAATATGACAGTGTCAGAATCAATATCTAATTTAGATAGAAGAGAGGGCCTTAGAAATGTCTAAATGGTTAGGAAAAGGTTGCAAAAACTGTTGACGAGAATCCCACACCCCAAAGTTGCCTCGTTTATAGTTCTACCCAAGGCGGGTATGGCGTAAGTAATTCGAGGAGCACAGAAGGCTTCTCCATGTCCATCCCCTGTGGCTCCAAACCTCTCTCACTTGATTCTCGCCCAGGTGCCTGAGATTTTTTTGTGAGTTAAGGAGTTGAAGACAGGACCTTCATAGATATTATCTGCAGAGGATAAAGCATCTTAAGAGAATTTGGGTTAACGATTTGGTTTAAATAAGTGGATCCGATAAGATTAGTGAGATATTCATTTTAGAACAGAATTATTTAGGGAAAGTGGGTTGAGAAAGACCTGGAAAAGCTCCGGTGAGGAAGGTTGAGTGGGAGTAGGTGGAGGGGGGAAGGGTTCCGGTGACACTCAGTAAGAGTACTGGGTCCTGAAGAACATGTTTTTCTTAGTGAAGGAGCCACAGGAGCAGGTTTGTATTAAAAATAACCCAAACAAAGCAGTGGGTTACCTATGCGAGTAGATTCTCTGGATTGTGTGTCATGCACTAACGTCTTGGGCTTTTATGGGCAAGAAGCAATTCCAAAGGTGAGCTGGGTTTCAGAACATAAGAGCAACATGGAAAACTTAAGAATGTGTAGCGAAGAGCATTGATGATGATTAAAGGATTGTAAAATTGAACCTATAAGGATAAGTTGAAAGACTTAGGATTACTTAGCTTCAAGAAGAGGAGACTGAAAAATGACTTAATAACAGACTTCAGAATTATGAGGAGTTATTAAGCGGTGTATGGTGACCAGCTGTTTTGTTTCTGGCACAGTCAGAGAAAGAATAGGTTTTAACTGAAGCATGATATATTTAGGTTAGATTTAAAGAAGAACTTCTTGACTAAGAATTGTTAATAAAACGGGTTCCTGAAGGCTGGGGGTTTGACTAGAGGGCTTTTCTTTCAAATCCCTTCCATCTTAGCAATTCTGTGTGTGTTTATGAAGTGCAACAAAGCTCCACCTTTCTGCTTTTAAAATCAAAGGCTTCATTTCTGTTTCCCATTATAATTCTAAAGCTCAGAGTCACAGAGGTTTGTAGACATAAATGATGAGAGTAATTTGTCTTGCTTCAATGGCCATTAGAATCTTTAATTGAGAAAAATATGACCAAAAAGAGGAACAGACCTGCCACATGATCAAAAATTGTTATTGATAATCAGAAGAGATGCATTATTGAGAATTTGGGACTGAGTAAAGGTGAGCTTGTTTTAGTGTTAGAAAAAACTCAGGTTTATTTGACTTGTATATGCCAGATACGAAAGGGAGGGTTTTATGAAGTTGGTTCATTTTTCTCTGTTCCCTCCTTACTGGGAGAAATTAGAAACATTTCCAGTTGACACCACAGTTCATGTAACCTGGAGCTTGAGAGATGCAATCCAAAAATCACCCTCAAGGAATTTATCGGCTCAGAGAAGGAAGGAGAGAGGAAATAGGTAGGATTTATTTCTGAAAACAAACCTTCATGCATTTAAAAAAGCTGGCAGAGCAGCGAAGAAGCTGAGCAGAGCAAATCTGAGAAAGGCTGACTGAATATGCCATTCCTTTCCATTCCGGAGCCTGAACCACAGGAAGCAAAGAGCCCTGCTTCCTGGGCTCACCTTTCTCAGTGAAGCCAAGCGTCAGAGTTTTTATTTTTAAATTTATTCTTTAATCTTCTCTTTTGCTTATTAAATACCTGTCTGAGCAACTTTTATAATAATCAATTAGCACACCTGCAGATGGTTTGCTTTAAGCACTTACAGGTTGCTGATGAAACTATGAAAAACAAAGTACACACACATATGCAGTGTTCTCAGATGAGTTCTTTGTTTTGAACTAAGTGGATATAATTTTCTCTAAAAGGAAAAAAAAAAGGTAATCAAAGAGACTAAAGAAAAAGACTTTGAAACAGGTGACACGACTGGGAAGAGGGCTACGTGGGTGTGGTGCTAAGCCAGGGGAAAGGAAAAATACTCAGGAAACGTTTTTTCCTTCCTCCCAAAATAACCTGAGCTCCTTGGTTCATTAAGCCCATTTAGACCCTTGAGCCACTGACTGCATTTTGTCTTCACACAGCATCACCACCACTGGAGAGCCGCCCACAGCCATGTTTGGGTCAGAAGTCACAACCCACTCACTTTTACTGGCTTCCTTTCTTCCTTCTCTGTGATATTTTCTTGGTGGCCGTGGCACTTTTGGACTTCAGTGACTTCTTTACATGATTTCTTCGTTTGGATCTCTTCCACCCCTCATCCCCCTACAATTTATTTTCAAAACTCTTCTAAGGAGTCTTACAAACTACAGCTGCCTTTTCTATAGGAAGAGGTGACTTAAAGGGGATTTTGTGGCCTTTCTTTTCTGCCCTTGAGGCCAAAAGACTGATACTGGGAAGAAAACCAACTGAACAGAGGTGTGGTTTACTGCTATTACCGTGTTTTCCCCAAAATAAGACCGGGTCATATATTAATTTTTGCTCCAAAAGACGCATTAGGGCTTATGTTCAGGGGATGTCCTCCTGAAAAATCATGCTAGGGCTTGTTTTCCGGTTAGGTCTTATTTTCAGGGAAACACGGTATAAGGAGCCCTCTTCTGAAGACTTAGTTACAGGAAAATTCTCTTCGTTACACATATGGGCACAGTGGAAGGGCACTGGTTCTTTATTTTGTGTTAATACCTTTGAAATACTGTGAACTGAGGCTGGCTGTATTTCCCTGAGGAATAAGCTGTGAAATTGATAATACCGGTTTATCTGAAGCAACAGAAGACCTATTGGTGTAACCACAAAACCTGGTTGTCTGCGCTTTCCTGAGCTCCTTTCTTCCTTGAGGACTTGAGACTTAGGATTCAACTTCCCTTTCCTTTAGAGAAACTGTGGTACAGAGAGGGAGGGCTCTCTGTGGTCAGGGCTTCTAGAAGGTTGGATACATAGTTGTGAGCCTGTTGTGAGTGTCATCAGGAAGGACAAAGGTTTTTATAAAGGTCCTAAGATTTGAAGGGAGCAAAAGTGGATGATTTGGAAGGTCCCGTGCTTTTGGCATCACTTCTCAGTGGATTCCCAGATAGACTCTCCTTGGGTATTTTTAGAAGTCTACATTGGTGGCACAGATCAGACGTAGCAAGGAAATCTGATGGGGCCAGAGATGCAGGAGTTTAGGGATTCTATAGTTAGGAAAGCGTAGATGGACCAAAATGTAGGGTGTATGCCCATTTTATTATTTACAGAGCATATTTTTGCCCCTCTTTAATACCTGTTGGTTCTATATATTATGGGATGTGATGCGGCAGTTCCTACTATGTAGAGCTGAGTAGCTGGGATAATCCAAGAAGGAGCAGTGCTGTCCCTTTCCTGTCATCCAGGCTGCCTAGGAGCTGTGCTGTGGGTGCGGTTTGATTGTAGTTCATTTGTCACACCCTAGCCCAGTGGTGGCATGTGGATAGAAACTGGTTAATAATAGGTTGGTGCAAAAGTAATTGTGGTTTAAAAGGTTAAAAACAATCGCAAAAACTGCAATTACTTTTGCACCAACCTAATAGCAAGGGACTTGACGAGATATAATGGCACAAAGCATCCATTTTTGCAGAGGGTCAACCTTCCATCCTCAGTGGCCGCTGGGAGAGACCCGCGTAGGGTGTGGAGTCACTGCTTCTTCATTCTCTTTTGTTAGGAGAACTGAAATATAAGTAAATAAACATTAGCAACTGAATCAGAAAAAAAAAAATCTGACACTGAAGGATGAAATGCAGCTTTTGTAGCATGAGATTTGTGGCACAAACTGACCAGAGGAAGGAAATCTGATGATCTAGATAGACGCCTCTGGTTATTACCACTTTTGCTGTGCGCCTCTATGCTAGGAACTCAACAGGATGAGTCAAATATAGCTGTAAATAAAACCTTTTATGGGGAAGGGAGAGATCCTTATGTTTGAAGGAGTAGGTGGCATTTTTGGCTAATTTATAAATGTCTCCTTTCATTATTTTCAAAATGGGAATGAATTGCACCAAAAGGTCTGTTGGAAGAAAACCATCTTTTTCTTCTTCTTTTTCTTTTCTTTTCTTTTTTTTAATTACTGCAAAGAGCTCCTGAAGCTGAACCTACAGTAGTTGTATTCCAAGTTCTGTCCCTGGTACTATTTGGCCAGTTCTTGGAATGGATTTTGATAAGTTTTGTATCAGGAAAACGTTGTCACACTGGTCTCTCCCACATTTAGCCAGGTGATTGGAAGACTCGTGGTTTATAAATCATTTAAATGAACTGTGTTAAAAAACATTCTTATTTTTACATTAGGATCTAAAATCCCAAGACCTCTATACACTTACAAAGTACCTGTAGCAATTCAGTGAAATTCTGGTGTATTGATACTGAGACCTTTTTGTTCTCAGTGACTCTGGTAAATAAAGTAAGTTAACGTTAGGAAGAAAAATCAACTTTAATAAAATAAGTAAATATATATTATTTCTACATTAATGGGGCAAACATTGGTAGCATACCTGCTCTGTGTCGGAGCCTCCGAATGCTAGGTGCTGATGAAATAACTCTGAGAAGCTAACTTGAAAGAGTCACAGCAAAATATGGATAAAACCAAGGGTGGTCAAAATAAGCCCAGTCTTATTTTGAACATATCAGGACATAAAGGGCTTCATTTGTAGGGAAAATGAGCAGGGTCCCAGCTTTCATTTTAATGTCTTACAAAAGGTTATGATGAATAAATTGTACTTTATTTTCAGTTGTCTACTTTCTGGCCAGAACCGTGTATATCTCCTCACAGTTTTCAATCCCCTTACCCCACCACACCTGTTATCTGCCTTCAGTGACAATGCCGTCCTGCGATCTCCCACTTTATCTCAGTTTACCTTGTCACTCCATTCTCTTCACTTCTTCAGTCACTAGACCTACTTCCCTTACCGACATCTTTAAGCTGTCTTTCTCTCTACCCTACTCCCTTCAGCCGGACCAGGTGAGCATTTCTCTGACCCACAAAATGGGCTTCCAAGTGTATTTTGAGTCACAAAAAGGGTTCCAAAGCTAAATAGAGTGTAACATTACTAATTCACCCAATTTGAAGTGTGTGTGTGTGTGTGTGTGTGTGTTGCCGAGGGCGAGTGGGGGTGGGGGAGTGAGGTTGGGATGGGGGAGGAGGATAAAAACTAATATTCATTAGTTCATGAGGCTCAATGCTGGATCCTTTATATTCATTAACTTCTTTTTTACAAATGAGGAAACTGAGGCCTCAAGAGGGCGCGTTAGCTGACCCAGCGCCTTCACAGTCTGAAAATCAACTCCATTTTCTGACTTCAGGTCAGTACTTTTTCTGCTGCTTGCTAACAAAAGCTTTGAATATCTGTGAGTACTTTTAGCGGGAAACTTTATAGAACCTTATATCAGAAGCTCAGATAAATCTAAAGTAACTTTGAGTCTCAGATACTATCCTTTTATTTGTGCTTAGTACTGTGTGAAGTGTAAAGGACCGGAGTGCAAGGTGAGGGGCCAGGGTGGAGAGGGTTTCCTGTGACAATCGGCAGGACAGCTTTGGACTCCCCCTGGGCCTTGTTTATCTTCACTAAGCCATCTTCTCTTCTTAGAGATTTAGAAATATTCTCAGTCACAAGAAATGAATCTTCTCACCTACTGTACAGGATTTGTTTTTTCCTGTTGGTCTGTAATGCCACCGCAGATCAATGCTCTGCCATGGTGCAGAAGTGGTAATACTTCTAGTTTCAGTAAATTCAGGTTATGTGGAAACTATACGGGTTTGGTGAAAATACAACATTTGTGGGACTAGGAACAAAAGCATATATGATGTTCAGTGCTGTCCCATTGTCCCTCTTCCATTTTAAAATAACATTTATTTTTCAGGTTTGATTTTTCCAGGGCAGGGTTAGGTTCATAGAAAGATTGAGAAGAAGGTACGGAGACTCCCCGTATACCCGTGGTCCCCCCACACTCCACACACAGCCTTCCCACCCGCATGCAGTATGTAGCTTTTTCGGATTGGCTTCTTTCACTTAGGAACATGCATGCAAGTTTCCTCCATGTCTTTTCATGGCTTGATACCATGTTTCCCCGAAAATAAGACGTAGCCGGACCATCAGCTCTAATGCGTCTTTTGGAGCAAACATTAATATAAGACCCGGTCTTATTTCACTATAATATAAGACTGGGTATGATATGATATGATATGCTATGCTATGCTATGCTATGCTATGATATGATATGATATGATATGGTACGGTACGGTATGATATGACATGACATGATATGATATGATATAGTATAATAATACTGGGTCTTATATTAATTTTTTGCTCCAAAAGACGCATTAGAGCTGATGGTCCGTCTAGGTCTTAATTTTGGGGAAACACGGTAGCTCATTTCTTATTAACACTGAGTAATGTTCCATAGTCTGGATATATCGCAGTCTATCCACTAACAATAACATTACTTCTAATTTAATTACCACATAAGAAAAACATTTGTGTAAAAATTTCAGAAAATTCCGACAGCATAACGAAGAAAGTAAAAGCCACTCAAAACTCAATACCAGTAATAGCGCCAGTTAATATTTTGATGTATTTCCTTTGAATATTTTTCCTAAGTGCATATTTGTGTGTATGCATATATAGTCATACATACTTTTAATCTTATAAGGTTTTGCTCATATAGTTTAAGCTGATTTTATTTTTTAATGATTAGAAGGAATTGTGCTACATCCTGATTCTTACTCTCAAAATGGTGAATGTGTTTGGTAAAGACAAACATTTTGAAAATTAGTTTATAAAAATTGGTATAAAATTTCCCATTTTAGTTTCTTTAAAAATATTGTCGCCTACAGGATTATTTATTTCCTGATATAGTTGCCTGCATCAGAATATAACTGAGATGAATTGTACATTCTTCTCCTTTTTTTCTCGTTTCTTTTTCTTTTCATCGTTATTCTGTTTTGAAGGTGCTCATGTGATATCTGGTATGCTAAATGACCAAGTGTATACCATGCTGAGTGCCATGTCAGGCCTTGAGGGTTTCGTGGGTCTCTTCTTCAAACCTCTTTGGGGCCCCATCTCTGTCGGTTCTCTTTTGGGGTGGCCCTGTGTGCCTTAGATTGGTGTTCTCAGACCTGCCTTTGAGAAAATATTATATTCTATATTTGTGTAGTTTATAAAATGTATGTTAATGCTTTTGGCTTCACAAAAACCCTGTGAAATAGGCAGAGAAAGTGTCATTTTGCAAGTGAGGAAGAAGTCTTCAGAAGTTAAGGGACTTGCCCAGGGTCACACATCTCTATTGAACATTTCGTATTTTAAAATGGTTTAGTATGACTCAAACCCGATTCAAAAAGAGAAAAGGTTTCAATGAGAATTTAAAGAAAAGTGAAGAAAATATTACCACCGCCAAAATAATTTCAGGTTACTCTAACTAGAAAAGTGAACCAGTTTCTTTTTTTTGTTTTTTTGTTTTTTTTTTTGTCAAAGTTGGTAGGAATCAAGTACAAGTGAAGGAAAAAAAAAACAATTTAAATCAATTAATATAGAAAAAGTATGTGTAGGAAAAAAGAGTGTCTCGTTAATGTAGCCGCTCACTCATTACTGGGAATGGAAGGGAAAGAAAGTTTTTCACCTTTCCCAACAGAAAAGGCTGTGGACCAGGGATAGCTGAGTCAGTGGGTAGAGTAGTTTTCTCCCGGCCCATCTCCATAGGAGACAGGATGTCTGGAGAAGGGCAAGTAGAAGGAAGATCCAAAGTCAGACAGTGGTTCTGCCTATTTCTGGAGATCTAGCTAGAAACATGAAAAAATAGTAGAATGTAGATTCAAGTGAGTCTTAGAAAATCCTGACCTCTAAAATATCCTCAGTTCCTAAGGATATCTGGAAAATAAGAAGCATCCTGTTCAGCAAATACTTTGATTTAAGCTACTCAGTCTACCTGGAAATGTAATTTGAATTGTTATTATCTTTATCAAAGCTTGTGAAAACGAAACCAGCCTTTCCAATGTCTGACCTTTAATGTCGGGGGTGGGAAGGCCTAAGAGAAGCAGAGAGAAAGAAGCAGCAGCTCTGTGGGAGAGTCGGTCCTACAGAACAAGGAAAAAGAAAGAAGCCAGGACAATCGGTGACTTGGCTGAGGAGGGTCTGTGATTGAGAGGAAAAATTAGAGGTCAGTCGACCACTGTGGTCAAGAGCTCTGTGAAAAATTTCCAGAAGTGGTTCTGAAGTGCATTTTCTCCATTGATAAGACAAGGAGGCTTACAGGCATAGACTAGGACAGATGGAGATGCTCTGATAATGTGGGAGCTAAATAAATGCAAATGGTGTGTTCTGGGGAGGAAATTAAAAACAATAGCTGACAGGCAACGCAGAGTATTTGTTAAGCATTTTAAAGTCTTAATGGAACTAGAGTTCATATTCCACTTTTGTACCACTGAAAAATCAGAAAAAAATATGAGTTTACTAAGGAACCAAGTATGATAACTTCAATAAAGTATACATTTATTCAGGGCCAAAATGTGTTAACTGGCAAATATAGTGTGACCTTATTCAGTTTCTAATCCTTCTTGCTCTGCAAATAAATTAAGTCAACAAAAAATAATTTCTTGATTATTTTTCCTCTCTGGTATGAAAAATCCCTTGAAAAATATATGCATAATGGACTGTTCACAGAATCTTCCAGTTAGCTCAACGAACCCGTCAGGTTTCACCTACTTATTTTGTAAATAAAACTTATTGGTAGTCACCTGTGGCAGGAGAGAGAGATTGATTTTAAGAATGATTTGGAAATATTGCAGAACCTCCCAACACCCTGAAGTTCCAGAGCTGCTGCTGTTTTGTTAAGGTTTTTGATTTGAGATGTGGGTGCTACTGGTGCAAAACCTCAAGGTCCACAGCCCACCCTCTCTGAGTGCACTGTCCACAGAGATGTGTGGCTGTATTATTCTCTGTCTCTAACACGTGACAGTAACCTGTGGCTTTGAACTACTCAGTTTTTCTTTCTCTTCTCTGGATTAATTCTCCTTTTGCATTTTGTATGGAATATTATTCAGTGCTTATTTCTATCTTCATTTCTTGAGTTAAAATCCCACGTTCCCTCTTGACTCTCAACCTTTACTCTTCTACCTTTTAGTTGAGTTTATTTCAGCTGGGGCTCTTGCCGTAAGGTCTTGACATGGTTTTATTTATTAGTATATCTTTTGATGTCCACACACATTATGATTTTCCATTTTCAGTATCATAAAACTACATTCCCACTGGGCTGGGACTATATAAGTTAATTTTCTTTGTAAAAATCTGCACACATTCAATCACGCAAAAATAACTACTTGTTGACTATCCTTGAAATTCTGATCTTGCACTTCTCAAATCAATCAGACAGTTACAGCCTTTACCTAGCACCTACTATGTGCCCACAACTATGCCAACAATATACAAATTTGGAATACAAGGCAAAGAGGTCTGCCCTTAAGGAATTAAAATACGATTCAGGAGATAGCACCATAATTCCTAAACAATTAGATGATACTGATTCAATTGTGTGGTGCTGTCACACATTCATTCCTTCAACAAGTAGTTATTGATTTCTGCTATATACTTGATGTTCTTCTAGGTGTTAGGGATAGAGCCTTTAATAAAACATGCAATTTTTTTTTCCTCATGGAGCTTGCATTCTATTGGAAGAGGCAGCTAATAGAAAACAAATATATAATATGCAAATATACAGGTAGTGATAAGTGCTTGAAAGAAAAATGAAGCAGGGTAAGGGGATGCTGTTTTATGTAGGTCAGCAGGCCTTGCTGATGGGGTGATATCTGAGCAGAGACCTGAATTAGGGAGTGAGTCACGTGTACCTGTCTGGGGAAGGACCCAGGCAGAGGAATGGCAAGAGCAAAGGCATGGAGGCTAAGCAATTGGACATGTTTAAGGAGTAGCAAGGTGTGGCCCGTGTGGCTGGAGCTGAGTGAGTGAATGGGAAAATGGCAGGCAGTGAGGCCACAGAGGTCGTTGGGGGCAGAGAGTGGTGCTGGAAGGCCCAGAACTTATAGGATCTGAAATATGAGTTGGAGTTCAGGCTACAGGTCAAGTCTAGAGTGGTATTTCAAGCCACGGGACTGGAAGAAGTAACTTTTAGATAGAGAAGAGAGGAGGGCCAAGGACAAAGCCCTGGGGTAATTGCCAACATTTGAAAATCGGATTAAGAGGAGAAACCAATGAGAGAAACTGAGTAGGCACAGTCAGCGAGTAGGAGGTGCCCAAAAGAATGTGGTATCCAGGCAGCAAGGGACTCAGTATTCAAGAATAATGTCACCAACTGAGTCAAATTCTGCTGACCAAGGACTGCCATCGTACTTGGCAATGTGGAAGCCATTGGCGATCTTGGCAAAAGAGATGTCAGCGGAAGGATAGGTTCCTAAGATCGTTTGGTGAATGTTTAAGAGAAAATGGAGGAAAGAAAGTGGGGAAGAGGAAATTAAAAAGTGAACACACTTTCAGAGTGTTCTTTGTAAGAGGATTAGAGAAATGGGGCAGTAACTGGAAGGGGATACGGCGTAATGGAGAGACCACTTGGACTCTTGAGTTGCAAAACTGGAGTGCCATTGCTGACCCTTCACGAATGACTATCCTTGACAAACCTTTGTCTCTCAGGGCCTTGCCATCGTCAACAGAAAACTGGCGATAAAATAAAACCTACCTATAAATGGTGATTAGAGGGGACAATGTATAATAAGAGTTTGTCATTTGTAAAGTGAAACATAAATGTAAAAGTCTTATCTTTCGTGTGTAATAGGAATTCTAAAAGAAAGACATCTCTTGGAGGAAGCCGAGTCCTGAAGAAAATGGTTAGAAATAATTGGGTGACATTCATTAAAGGGGAGGGAAAGACCATGGACTGTGAAGAGAAAGGAAAAAGAAAGGCCAGATTGCAACAGAGGATGAATGTTGGGGAGAAGAGGAAAATCAAGTTGGATAGGTAGAATCGGGCTAACTGTACAGGGCTGTAAAGGCTATTCAGGAGAATCTGAGTGAATGGGGCAGGCAGTAGCACGGCGCTGTGGGATCTCCATGAGGACAGTTGAAAGTGGAAGGCTTTGGATTTCTACATGATGTGAAACGGTCGAGATTAGAACAAATTCTACCTCTGTCTACAGAAAACCTCCAGTGTTGCGATATTTTAGTTTGGTGGGGGAAGCAGGGAGGAACCAAACATAAGGAAAAAACTGGAGGTGAGGAACAGAAGGGGACAAGGAAGCCGGCTGAGAAGGTACTTCCGCAAGCCAGGCATGGTGAGAATTGTTAGGGAATTTATGTGCCATTCAAGTCAGTGCTCACATCGTGGAGAGGAAAGTGCAAACGGAAGGAATGTCTCAAGAAGGGGATACATTCATGAAATAAGACCCAGGTCAGTCAGTAAACAAGTATTTATGGAGTACCTACTATGTGCCATTGCTGTTCTTGTCACTCCTCTGGGCGCCCTTCCGAGCTCTGTGCTGACGTGGACTACAACCCACTTAATAGCAGGAAGTGTGTGGGAGGAAGCCACACCGTGACAAAACTAGGCTTACAATATGTTTCTTTTTCTTTCTGTTTTGTGAGGGATTGTATTTTACTGGTTGGATTTTGTATATTCTTTTGTGCCTATCACATAGTTGGCTAAATAAATCTGTAATATTTGTTAAATGAATTAGAAATATTCATCTGTTGCTGCACTTTTTTTTTTTTTTTTAAATGTGATTTGTTACGACACATTCCTAGCCTTAAAAATGTTCCCAGGACAGCTGTGGTTAGAACGCATGACCAGTGTTGGCTTGTCCAACTGCAAAAGAATACTGTCAAGTTCAAGCCCCCTTACCTCCAGCCATTCATGTGACACTCTTACAAATAAATCATCAAAATAGAAGATATTAAGATAATAACGTGAAACACTGATTTAAAAATAAAGGGAACAAAATTTCCATTTCTGATAGTCTACCTTTGGGGAATCGGTTTAAATACATTAAAGGGTTTATCATCAAGAAGTACACTGCAAAGTTATTCATAGGAGTGAAGTAACCCATTTTTGTGCTAAGTGCTGGTGTGATCCTTACTGAGAGACTAGGACGAGGGCAGGGCTGGTCCACCTTTGTTCAGCATGAAGCTAATTGGGTGCGGCAGTCCTGCCATTGCTTCTCCTTGATATCGGTCTTCTCATTGGTCTTATGTAGATTTGTGTGAGAAGACCACAGACAAGTGCAGCTGGAGCTTTAGGTGAGAACAGACGGATACAGGAATAAACGAGCTCTTGAACTGGCTAAAAACCAACTTTAAGCGTGAGAGCATGAAGGCTCCCTGATTTGTGAACTATAGTTTTGAGTAATTCATCAGGACGAGGGCTCTGGTTTTAATGGCTTGTGTGGTGACAATATGCCACTACTCACAATAGACTTTTAAAAACATTCTGTTTGTAACTGATGTCATTAAAGTGATGACCTTGGGTTTAGGTTTTAAAGCAGATGTTCAGCGGCTAAGATTAATTTTTAGCAATGGTTTTGGAGGTTGAAACCAAACTGTGTACAAAAGTAAACATTTCCCTTTCAGAGCAAATAATTTGAACTCAAATGAAACGTGAGCAAGTAGGCATCAACTACAAGTTATTTTTGACATAGATGTCTGGAAAGCATCACCAATTAGCATACTTTTTATGAGCCATCGTGTGATGTTGTCTTTCTGTACTCATGTGAGAAAAGAAACAAGTTCCTTGTTTAAGCCCAGACTTGGACTGGCCGGCCAGACGCTTAAGGCTGAAGTCATCCCATGTGGACCTGTGTGAAGGAGACAGGCGTTGGCACAGGCAGCTTTGCAGAGCAGTAGCCACTCGTGTTTTGGCACTGAAACAGGAGCACGCTACCACCACTTTCCCCTTCCACCAAATATCCATCAATGACTTTTGTAGGAAAGGAGTCTACCAGATGTTTTAGTTCCTGGGTCACTTCTTTGTCTTTCTTTCTGGTCTTCTGAGCACAGGAAAAATACATGCTGATACTTTCTAATGGAAATAAAATGCATACCATTGCTCCCCAATAGAAATACATTTTTCCATACAGAAGCAAGAGGAAAGTCGGTACAAGGAAGCATTTATCTCATCCTCAGGCATATTAAAGAGTGCGGGAGTTGACTAAAATGTAAAACAGTGAAGTAATGCTATAAGGTAGGTTATATGCTAAATAGTCTGACATTAAGGCATGTAAGTTCCCTTATTATTCCAGAATGATAGAGATATTTCTTTACTAGCAGGGGAGAAAAAAATCTTTCCCACATTGATCTTTATTTCATTTGGGATATGTTGGTTTTTTTCCTTTTGGCTTGCCAGTAGCATTAAAAGTGATGGATTCCCTCAGCTTAAGTATCATAGTAATAAACCAGAGAAATTTACACAGTGATGCTCGTATTTATTTAAATGCTTTTAAAGAAAACATTAGTTCTTCTTTTCATTTTTATTCCCTTTTTTTTAAATTTAGTTTTCTCTGACAAGCATAGGGTAGCTCAATTTATTTGTTATTCCTCTTTAGCTGGATCATATTGCTTTGAGACAGTGCAGTGAAACATTTGCATCCAGGTCTTCACTTTATCCTGGAACTAAACAAATTAATGGGAATGTTTTTTACCTTCATTAGTTTGTGGGATAAGACCAACTGGACAATGCGTTGGACTGCTGGATTGTGTTCAAAGTCAGAAAAATGTGCTTAACAGCGGAGATGCTTGGGCTTTTCAGTGAATAGTAGAGGTTCCCTATCAGGAACTATGTCTTGTCACCCTGGTGTGCCGGCCAGCGCAGCATCTGTCAGGTGGTAGTTAACCGTAAGTCTTAGAGTCAGTCGATGAACTGTTAGGTGATTGCTAAAGCCAAGAAGTACCCTAAATATAAACATTTTTTCCCCCTTTACTGGACAAGGGTGATGACATGAGAATAATGTAAAATGAATACAAATCCTTGATTTCATTTTGAGAAATGTCCATCAGCATTCTAAACCTGTATCTACAGTGGCCCTTGTGTGGCATGAGCTGCCTCAAACCAGATTATGACGCCCTTTACTTTGCTCTCCACAGAGCTAGAAAAACCAGCCGAGATCAGGGTCACAGCATTATCCAGTACTTACTTTCTTACAGAAAGTGGAGGAACTTCCTCCTTCAGAATCTGTATGGGATTGAGCCGCTATGGAGCCTGCTCGTTCGCTTTTCTCATTTTGTGCTAGGGAATAGTCTCCTACCGTTAGTTACATCAGAAGTTGCCATTTTGAGAGCACTAAGAACCTGTGTCTTAGTCAGATTTACATTGTTTCTAAAGTTGTCTGGACAAAGCTCCTGTGGGTGTGAAGCACAACATATCTGATTGCACAACGGGATCATGGCAGCTTCTTGACTCTCTGGAACAATTATCTATAACATGGCTACATCACTGCTGTCAAACACGACAGAGCTCCAAGGGGGAATGACGCTGATATTTGAGCATGCAGGATTTGCCATCTTGCGTTCCATATAAGATAAATGTGCATAAACTGGGGAAAATGTTGGAGAGTTTATGTGTACCTCGTTTTTGTCTCTACCTGTAGTTCCTTATAATTCACCCAGTGGCTCTGGGGAGAGGAGCATATTTCTGAAATAAGGTGACCTGTGTTGTGACATATTTATTATCAGCTTCGGCCAAGCCGTTTCTCGTGGGCATTTCACAGATACTCTGAAAACTCCAAGTTCCTATTATGATCCCAGGGGATGTTTCAGAAACATGGCTCAGTAACGTTTCTCAGCCCGGAGAAAAACACTGGCCAAATGTCTGCGACACCTTCAGGTGGGCCCGGTGCCAGCCAGTTGGGCGCCTCCCTGGCATCCGGATACCCTTGTCTGCATTTGCCTGGTGGTGGGCAAGGTGGAGAAGGCTTCTGAGACTAGAAGAGGCAGCGGAATGGAAACCTGACAGGTCTTAATCCACTTTTCTGAAATATTAGTGTTTCCAGGTTAATTAATATGGTATTTTGGGGTTTTGCATGATAGATTCAGTAACAGATAAATATTGTTGGTCATAAGAGTCTCATTCTTAAAAGACTGTCATTTCAGTACCGCAGTACCTGGTGTAATGAATACCAATACTTAATTGATTGGAGCTGGTACAGCTATCCATTCAGTTACTACAGAAGCAGCCTGGTCTAGTTGATATGGTCACTAGGTTGTTAGGTTAGAAATTTGCCTTCTATTCCTGCAACTTAGGAAAGCCACTTCATCTTTCCACGCCTCAGGTCCAAAGCTGTTAAATTGCAGCTGTAAGTAATCTTGAGATATGAGGAATACCAGTAATAATACCTCGCATTGTATAATATTCACGACAACCCTGGGACATAGGTGCTGGGACGACCTCAGTTTAAATGTGAAGGAAAAAGGCTTGGAGAAGTTAAGTAATGTGCCAAGTCCTCCCACCCACTGGCTTGCAAAGCCAGGATTGGATTCCGGGATCGGAATTGATGTCGGAACCTGAGCTCTTGCCAGTCTGAGACCTGTCTCTCAGGTGGTTGTGCAGTGGCCTTTCAGGTCCCCAAGCAGGGCAGCCAGTCTGGCTTCTGGTACCTTCCTGGTGGGCTTGATGAACACTTCGAGTGTCATAATGCTTTATAGTTTACAGGAGGGGCCTGATAGGAGTGGACAGTTCCATCTTTTTCCCTCTTTAAATCTCATGGAGAGAGAAATCTGTTTCCGTGAAGCCGATTTTTGTTAGGATGCTTTGTTTCTTAACCAATGTAATTTGTACGTCCGGGCAGCTCATCATAGAATCTTAGAGTTGTCACCAAGGCCACTGGGACTCAGTTCATTTATTTGATGGATAAGGAAACTGACCAATGTTTTGTTGTTTATTTGGTCAGATTTACCATCTGAAAACACGCCTTTTCTTTACCCCTTTGAGCAAACATCTTATTTCTCTTCATTCTAACCACCAAACCTGTTGAGTCACTTAGACTTGTCACCTCCACTTCCTCATGCCACTCATTCCCACCCTCTTGCAGCCTGGCTTCTGTTACCCGGCTTGACTGAGACCACATCTTGAAGGTTGCTAGCAGCGGCCCAAGCCTCCTGCGGGCAGCCTTTCTCTCCGTCATTGGCCTTGACCCCTCTGCAACATGTAACCCTGTTGATTACCTCCTCTGCCTCCGTGTTTGACTTCTGCCTGTCTGACTGCTTCTCTTTCTCTTTCACTTTAGCTTTTAAACTCCCATTTACCTCCTATAAGCGGACATCCCCCAAAGTTCTGAACTTGGCTTTCCTCTCTGTGTCCTTGCTTACTCATGTAAGGCACCATCGCATGACCGGTCACCCTGATTTTATGAACCCTGAATCTCTATCTTTTATCCTCACCATTTTCAATTTCCCCATCTCATGTAGCCCCCCAAATAGTGCCACAAAGCCCTTTTGATCTTTAAATAACATATCTCTGTCAAAACTGTCCCTTCTTTACCTTCGTATAGGGACCTGTGGTGACAAACCAGCATGACTAACTCTTTTTCTAGCCGCCAGTCTCTTTGCCCTTAAAGTTTCTTTACACAGCGCTGCAGCTCAGTCTTCGTAAGGCTCAGCTTTGATCTTGTTAACATGAGGGCTGCCCCTCGTGGAACTCGCAGTGGTACCCAGATGCTACCCAGTCACTCACAGGCTTCTCAGGTGGCTCCTCTTAGCCCACAATCACTTGCCCGATCTTATCTTTACATCTCCAATCACTTTCCTATACACATTCTAGTCTAGTATTTCTCAAGTGTATAAGAGCCAACACCCCTTTCTTATAACGTAATAACGTCCCTTTTCTATTCTGAAACGGAACCATGGGTTTTCTAGGTCTAGCCATATAATTTCCAAAAGATCGATGTAATACCATGATGATAGCGTAAAGGAAAAAGAAAGGAACTCAATTTAAAACAAAATTATATTGTTATATGTAGTGTAGTATCTAAATACTTGGAGAAGAATATGCTAGAAAACTTTGAGTTGGATGCAGGTGTGTCTTGGTGGCTCAGATACCAAAAGTGACGTTCCTGTAGGTGAAAATTTTCTGCACTGTTGAGTAACTCTTGGTGAAATTCCTAATCCAACCAAGTATGTGCTTCTTTTGATTTCTAGGTAGTTTTCGTCCTAGAAAATCCAATGTGTTAAAATTGTAGCAAAAAATACTTTATGTTTATATTTAAGTAGAGTTTAGGTTCTAGACTCAGGTAATTATAACCAGACTTTTTTTTTTTTTTTCACCTACTTGAATGCCCGATGGGGTTTTCCAAAAGTTGTGAGAGATGTGGAAAACTTGGTTGTATGGGACTGTGCCGTGCATCACAGGATAACTATCTCCTTGGGCGTCTGCCCACCAAATACAGTAGTGCACCTCCAACCAGGTGACAATCAAAACCGCCCACGCAAATTTCTGTAACTCCCCCTGTGGTTGGTGCTGTGCTATCTGTCTTGAGGATCGTTACTCTAGGCAAACTCTTACCACTATTCCCTGAACATGCTTTGCCCTTCCCTCGTTGCGTATCTCTTTTCACACTCTAATTTTGCTTTGAATATGCTTCTTTTATGTCCATCTTTTGAAACCCTACCCACCTCTCGAGTAGCTCAAATGTTACCCGTTAAAATTTCTTTTGGGAAGGATGTCTGCCAATCTAAACTCTGGCTGCAACACTTTACAATTCTTAAAACACATTGCTTCATTGTTAGCTACTTATGTATAGATATTACCTTACCTCTCAGCGTGTAAGATCTTTGATGATATAGATCATATATTATGGGAGGTTATATTCGCCACTGTTTCTAGCAAACTGCCTTGCACGTAGTACATGCCCAGTGAGTGTTCAGTGGCTAAACTAATGCATAGTTTTAGAAGAATATTAAAGAGAAAAACAAAAGGAAAGATTGGTTCTGATTTTAGCATTTAAACCTTACTTCTAAAGTGATATTTACATTTTATCTTCATGTCATAAATTTCTAAGACAAATTAATACCAGAAAAGCATATGAAAAGTCCATGGGTCCATTGGTTTGGTCTGTATATATTTTTATGTAGGTGTTTGTTGGGATTATTATTAAAGGTAAGACCTCATTCTCTATCCATAGCAAGAGTTTGGGGCAAAATTAAACCAGCATTCAAACAGTGTAGAGAAAATGCAGATAAATGTGGCTACCATGCCTCTTTTCATTTAATTCTGAAATGCGCAGATAAAATCAACTTTTGAAATCAATCAGGATACCCATGCAATTTCCCTGTTTTCTCCCTTTATTCAAAAAACCTCAAAACCTCTATGGGTAATCCCCTCAAGATCTGCCTCTAACACGTACAGTCTAAAGCAGGGGTGTCCAAACTGCGGCCCGCGGGCCAACTGCGGCCCGCAATCCATTGTTAATTGGCCCGCAGCAAATTCCAAAAATATATTTAGTTTACTTAAATAAACCAGGTGAGGCAATACGCACTTCACCTCAAGTGAGTGGCCCGGCTGTTTGTGTATTTTACCGCATATGGCCCTTGGTGAAAAACGTTGAAAAAAGTTTGGACACCCCTGGTCGAAAGAGTAAATAAGATTTCCAAGAACGGAATGCTTTCAATTTTCACTCCTTCTAGTCCGTTCTTGAGCATCTTTCTCCAGTGATGTGAGCTAGGAAAGCTCAGTGCTCACTCCACCCACCTTTCATCTCTAACTAGAGGAGCTTGAAACATTTGTGCAGTCTTTCCTACCATGGCTTCATTTTCTGTCATCTTAACTCCATCACCAATCCTCAGCCTCTTAACAATATCCGTATGAAAGAAATCAGACCCCTTCGACAATGAGAAACACATTTAAGCTACTGCATACCACCACTGCCACTGGAAACATAGATGCGATTTTTTCTGTCCATCTAAATGCAGCACTTTGTGTAGTTTTGATGGTCGCGTTTTCATGTGTTCAATAATTAGGCAAGCCATAGGTGCTAATCAACAATAGTATTGTTACTGTTTAGGATGATGAGAAACTTAACAGCTTGTTGTTTATATCCATTTTTTGAAGTAGGAAGTATTTGTCTTTGAATGCAGAGACCGTGTAAAGTGATCCAAGAAAATGATATGGCCGAATGACATGATTAATTTTCATTACTTTCTTTCCATCTCTTGTCTTAGATGCATTTGAGCCTTGCCCAGACCCCAATTTGATAAAAAACCAAAAAACAAAAAAAACCCCACAGACTTTGAACAATTCAGCTCTTCTTGTAGTTCGAGAGACATCATGGAGTATAAAGATGTGCTTTGCCTTCAGAGATTTTTACGTAAAGATGGCACGTTTAGAAATACCTGCCAGAGAAGATGACAGAGACATGTGTAATAAACGTCACATGAGTGATACAGACACGAGTACCACAGATTGCTGGGACGAGATCATTGTGGACCCTGATACTCAGAAAAAGCATTCTGACCTTCTGAGCCCAAGATGGTCGTTTGATCAGATTGCCCTTCCTTGGTACCCAGAATACTTCTCTTGGTCCCTGTGACTTAGTTTCCCTCGGGGCTCAGAGACTGTCCCTTCTGTAGCACCCAGGTAGGGCATTTCAATATCTCACGTTCTTTTGCTCCTGTTTTCATGAAAATGTCTCCTGTTTCCCTTTGTAACTCACTACGTTGAAGACATGCCACAAACTCTGTAGTTCCTACGTTTGTTAGCTCCCGACTCGGGCAGGTACTGGGGCTTTTGGGAAGGCAACAAGTTTCCGTAGAAATTAAATGGAGTGATTTTAACTCACTCTTTTCACCACCTCATCCTAGGGAAGTTTTTGTAGGCTTCGTGAACTCCAGTCCCCAAATTTGAGATTTAACAAAAACTGACATAATTACGGTATTGTAATCATTAATATGGTACAGCTCTTCAGTTTGTCCAGTTAACGCCAAAGATAATAGAAACCCAAGCCAGGATCCCCGTTAATAAGCAGGGACCCCGGGGGGGGGGGTTGGAAGCGGGGTGGGGGGAGATTACCGTAGGTCTTCCTATTCTTGTTAGCAACGGTGCCTCCACTTTTAAAGTCAGTGGAGTGATTCTCTCTCATTGGCTTCACCAGATTGGTTACATTAAAAAGCAGGTCCAGACCAAAGGAATTGCTGACTGTAAGAAGTAGGTATGTACGGCTTTCATACAGAATGCTAGTGTCTGGGTGATGTTGATGGGCATAAATCAGAAAATTGTTCTGGTTTTTAACTGCTAAAAAGCAGGGTCTGTATTTTGTGCGATTTTGTTTTTTTCTTCTTCTGCAAAACTCAAGCAGTACCTAGAATACCTCTCATTCCCCGCACAGGTATTCTCTATTAATGGTTAATTTTCCAGGCTTACCTTCCTTTTTTTCTCCATTGAGTTCTGACTTTTTACTTTGAAGAGCACACAGTAGAGGCTGGTTTTCTTTCTTTAATAGAACTCTGTTCTTGTTTTATTGTTTTTAGCCAGTATGCTTAACGAAGTAAAACTTTGGTATTGCTAGGGTGTTAAGAAAATCAGTCTGATAAATGACAGTAAGTAGATTTTTTTTTCCCCATATTTAAGAAAATTTACCCAAAACCTGTTTGGCAACATAATTCACTTGGATGGCTCCGTTGTTTCTGTTTTTAAGAAATTTCAAGATTTTCAGTTTGTTTTTTTAGTGAAACATTCCCCTAGGTTGTTAGAAACAAAAATTCCTTAGTGTTGCCTGGTGCAAAAACGAGATGTAAAAGTATTACTGGAAATGCAAGTGAGCAGAGAGATTTGTCTGCCCAATTAGTAAGCAGAGATCAGAAATATCGTCCAAAGTGAGACACAAAATTTAAGTCTGGCGTGTCTGCATCAAAGGTACCGTTTCAATCAGTTGTGTAAGACGTTGCCGTTCAAGCCCCCTCTCCCCACAAAAAGAATATCCTTAGGTTTTTCTCCTGTTCTGCCAAGTATTCCCTCCCAAGCTTTCGATGTGTTCTACAGGCCACACACACAGGGGCAGGGCTGTCTGTCACAGAACCCAGATGCCCAGCTGTGGGAGATAGTCTTTCAGCAGCATCCGTCTGTTTCTTGGCAAGACTTTGAGGCAGTCTAAAGAAAACAGTCCTGGAGCAGCCTTTGGGCCTGCCTGTGGTTAGTGCTTTGCCGGTTTGTATCTGGTTCCTGCTCTGACCTTCTGGGCCTGGATGCTGCTTTCCTTTCTCTCTCTCTCTCCCTCTCAGAATATTTGTGATTTGGGTTCGAGTTTGTGAAATGACTGTGGACATCCCGAGACACTTCCCCTTTTTTTTTTTTTTTTCGGTTGTGTCTCTGCCAATTCAAGGAGAGGTGGGTAGGTATTGGAAAGCAGAGATCTTATACAAGGAAAAGAGGATCTTTCTTCAAGGCGCCAAGTACACTGGCAAAATAAAAAATAGTTTTCATGGGTTCATTTTCAAACTCAGTGCTCTTTAATAGTCTGAAAGGGAGAACTAGTTCGTGCCGTAGCCAACTGCTATAATATAATTCAGATTCAGGGGCAACCTGGCATGGGTCAGCATATTCTGTTCTTAAACATTCTTAGGCTTAAAGGGTGGTCTTCTTTGAAAGTACTGTTTAATCGTTGTATTCTTTGGTTTAAACCTTTATTTTTACAGCATTTGTATTGTTCAGTTTTTGCACAGAAAGGATTTTATTTTCCTATTCTCTTGATTATTTTAAGGTTGGCAGTTTAATGTTGCTAAAATTTATGCAAAGGAGTGGTTCCCGTTGTCAACCCCCACCACCCTGTCCCAGACCCCCCAACCCCCATCTCTATTCTCCCCTAGTTCTCCTACCTGCCAATTGTGTCTGAAGTAATTTCCCAGCAGTGCTGTTGATTTTGGGAGATGCAGTATTTCTGGTACTTGGGTGCGTGTGTGTGTGTGTGTGTGTGTGTGTGTATTTGCCCTAATATCTGACTGATAATTAGTTACTGGGAAGTTCTGTTCATCTCGCTCCTCTTTTTCTGACCGCTCAGAGAAGTAACATGTGGCAGTCAAGGTGGGGGTGCTTTATGCATGACGACAGGTGCTAATCTTCAAGGAAATTTATCTTGCATTCCACCCATTAAGGGTATGGTACATAAAAATGGCTTAATATCTCTTTGAAGGTGTCAGCAGGCATGTGTGGACCACACAGAATGGGTTTCACTGAAAGTAATAGAGTGAAATTGTCTGCATAATTATTTTCGTTGGATTGAGAATCAGCAGCCTTCTTTGGGTTCAGGAAATAAACCTCTGTTAAAACCATATGGCACTATTCTCAGAAGAGATGTTATTACAGGGCCACTTCCCTCTGAATTTTTGAGTCAGGAGTTCTTGAAAGGAGCCACATATGTCTGAGAATGAATGTCAAATTTTCTTTTTCCAATGTAGTTGTGACAGATGTTTTCTTGCCTTTTTCGCAAATGCCACCATGGTCAACAGGTAGAAGGTTAGGAAGAGGACAGCTGAACTTACCACAGGTATACATGTTTTGAATTATTATATGGGCCAAGGGATTTTGTTCTTAAAGAAGAGAAAAATTTCCCTTAATCCAACAAAACGTGATTTGTCAACACTGAAAACACATCTTAGGGTCAGCATAATTACATTCTGTCTGCCAAGCCCTTAATGCAGATTTAGTTGGCTTTGCTATTTTTGTTTGTTTGTTTGTTTTCCTTTTGCCCAGCATCAGTGGCTATAAAATTTTCCTCTGAACCACTTGTCACAGCACTAGGGTGTCCCAGAGATAGCTATATTAGAGTGGAAGGTAAGAATGCAATTTGCGTAATGGCTAGGGAATATTTTGAGTAGAACTAAGGTAAATATATTAAATAATACCCACAATGTTTTTCCATGATGTGTGTGTGTGTGTGTGTGTGTGTGTGTGTGTGTGTATTTAAGTGTATAATACAATATGTACATTGTGATGAATCGTTATTCATTTTATCTTTTTTTGAGGGGTACAGTCTTCCTGTTTTGTCTTTTCTATTGAAGGAATAAGCAAAAGTTGATATTTGTTCATTTCTGTTAGTAAGCCTGGAAAATTATCAGAATCTGTAGAGCTTAGTTTGACTGCTGATAATGGTAGGAAGTTAAAATGTCTCTCTGAGTGTCAGACTCCCAGTGAATATTTAATGGATGTTAAGTCCAGCTTTTCATTTCATATGCTAGAGGAAGAAGGTAAGATACCTGTGACTGAACAGTCAGAAGGCTTTTCTAATGCCTTAGGTGTTTTTGTACTGGGAACTGTTTTTTACTAGATAGAAAGGTTACTAACATTTAGATCCCTTCCGTCGCTGACCCACATTCTGGATTCATTCATTCATTTATTCAACAGACACTTACTGGGTATTTACCATATGTGCTTTAAAGAGGACTATAAGAATTCAGAGATGACTTTGTCATACGTATGGCCCAGAAAGAAGCTCAGTCTAGTAAGGAGATAAAGCATGAATATTAAGGATGGTGACTATGTGATAGAAGTGATAGAAAATGGGAAAGGGCATAAAAAAAATGGCAGGTGAAGTGACATGGAGTTGAAGCAGTTTTACGTGTTTGCGGGGTAGAGGGAAGGGTTTATTGAAGTAAGGGTATTTGAGCCGAATCTTGAATATCAGTAATTAAACGTATTGGCAGAAATTCTTGAATATTAAGTGCTAGGTAGACACATGGTGGCTTTCAGAAAACTAACACTGAATCTCTTTTATTTTTATGTGAAAAGCCCCCCAAACCATCTTGATGTTGGCTCCCTTTGCAGATATACTGATGGAAATTATAACACGGCCCAGTGCTTTGGCTCAGGGCGTTCCTTTGGCCTCGGCTGTCTTCTGCTCTCTTCTCTATTAATCTGGGGCCTATGCAACATTCGGGGCTAAGTTCAGATGCTTCCTTCTCTAATACTTGTAACAATTCTGTCATTTTTGAGTTCTGTATTTGTTGATCTCCTGTACTACTAGAGCTTTGCCAGTTCCGCTGTGATCATGTTTTGCTCATTATAGATACGCAGTTGAATGTAATTCAGTTGAACAAAGTAGATCAGGTGATTGAATTAACTTTTTAAGATGCACATTGAAGTTTGTTTTCAATTTGCAAGCATTAAGAAGTAAAAATATATACATAAAATTATAGACTGGCCAATAGCCTAATTTTGAATGAATAGAAAATAAGCTCATTGAAAAATCAGCAGAGGTGATAATCACGTTTGTTTGGTTTTTTTCCCAAGGAAAATTCTAAATTGTTCACAAAGTCAGCAGCCTCTGGAGTTCAGTTTTCACGTAGGGAAAAGAAAAAGGTCTAAAAATCTTCAGGCCAACTTGGTGGCTCAGACGTTTCTTTCCAAAGTCCTTTTAGATGTGTTTATTAGTCAAATTGCAGTTCTAACTCATACTATTTGCATTGGGTACCTGCCATGTCTCCATCTGCGGCAGATGGATTCTTTTCCTCCATTCCTGTATACATTCTTCAGGGTTTGTTACTTTCTGATGGACAACGGGAGGGAGAATGCAGAAAGAGGGAGGGCGGAGAAGAGGGATCAAGTTATTTTATTTTGTTTTCATAATTTTCTTAAGCTTATCGGAGTGCAAATGGCAGGCTAACCAGTGGTCAGATATCCTGTTCAGGAAGGAACCTTTGTCAGAAGATAGGCTCGGAAAGATGGTTGATTTTAGACATTTTTAACTGTCGTTTCATGTTTTCTTTTGTTCTTCCTTGTCTTTGATGCTGAGTCTGACCTTGGCCTTCCCAGTGTCATATTCAGACCAGAAAAAAAAGTTCTGCATCCTCTCTGATCTGTGCAAGTGACAGGTACAGAGCCACAGCCTGACTTGTGACTTGGCCCAGGAAGGGCCGATGGCCATGCAGTGGGGAGGGCTTTTAGGCCAGGCCCTTTTCCCGTTCCTTTCTAATAACGTGACTGAGATTGAACTCAGAAGGTACTGAGCATGGTTGTAATCACCATGCAAGGTATTCTTATTCTAAAGATGCCCAGCAAGCAGCTAGAAATCTGAGTCTGAAGCTCAGGAGAGGCTAGAGATGGCGTTTTTAACAGTCATGGGAACTGGAAGCCATCGGTGTCGAGGAGGTTGCTCGGGGGAAGGGGTACAGGATGAGTGGAGGAGAGTTGTCCTGTACCATTGCGGCCAAATTAGCTTTGTGTCCTCGGCCCCAGAGTAAAAGCAGAGGCTACGCTCCGCCCTCCTGCCAACCTCCTCTGGGTCCTTAAAGCTGCAGAAGAGCAGCAGCAGAACTGCCTCAGTGGCCGCTCATGATCTGTGTCCCCAGAAGTGCTCCCCCTTTTCCTCCTTCTTACGTCTCTTAACGGGCTTGTCTTCCTTGCCTATCCCTGAAACAGCTGTGCTTCTTTGGTTCCTTTTCAGACACTTTCCTCCACTCATTCTATACCCGTCCCCTGAAGGACCATGTCATTTACCCCAATGGCTTCAAGTTCCCTTGACTAGAGGATGCATCTCTAGCTTCTTCTGAAATTCAGACTTATTTTTCTAGTTTGCTTCCTGGGCATTTCCACCTGACTATGTCCCATGGACCCTTCAAACTGATGTCCCACGCAATGTTCGGCATTTCCCACCTCCATTCAACCGGACTTCTCTTCCCGAATATGAACACTTTCCAGTTGTACCTGCTTTGAGTGAACCACAGTTCACCTTGGCCGAAACAGAAACCTGAGATGCATCTTCTCTGCCTTACTTCTTACATCCAATGATTCTGTTATACTGTTGTCTGAACCTCTGTTCTGTGTCTCGGTTGCATTCCCTCATACCCGCTAGCACTGCTTTGGCTTGCTTCACACTCAGTGTTTATCTCCTGGCCTATAACGTAAAAATAATTTGCTAACTGGTTTCATGCCTCTCACTGAACTGAACTTCTGGATCCGTTTCCCCTGTAAGTAAAGGGGTCCTCTGAAACTGTAAATCAGCTCATGGCATACCCTTGCTTAAAATACCTTAGTGGCCCCCTGTTATTTACAGGATGAAGTTCAGACTTTGTGGGATGGTGGATAAGACCTGACACCATCTCTCCCACACCCCTGTGGCAGAGCTCCAGCCATGCCAAACGACTCCACTCTCTACACTTTCTAAATACCTGTGTCTTTGCACTGGCGGTTGCTTCTGCTTGGAAAGTCTTTTCCTTCTGAATGCACTTGACTGAATGCTACTCATCTTTTAAGTTTGTTCAAATACCATCTCCTCTGTGAGCGGTTCCTGACTGCTCTTGGAAGTTAAGCATTTATCTTTGGTCCCCCTTTGCCTATTCAGACCTCAGTTACGCTGTTTGCCACATTGCTGTAATTATTTGTTTATATCATGCCTCCCCAAGTGTACTCTGAGCTCCCTAGTTTAGCCAAGTTCAGGGTTCATAATAAGTGCTTGGGAAATTTGAATTGAGAGAGGAATATTATATTTGCGTAGTGAGTTTACCTGTGTAGAACATTTTCACCTCTATTATATTTCATCCTGATGACATCTCGTTGATACAGAGACGAGATATTCATTTGACAGATGAGAAAGCCGAGTCCTAGAGGGAAGTTGAGTTAGAGAGCTGGTCGGCTATTTACCTCCAGGTCCACGACCAAGTTCATGGCAAAGCTAGGAACAGATTGCAGTCATTTTGCATCTTGTGTAGTCAGTCCCACATTCAGATAGGGGACTCTCCTTTTTAGTCAAATACTGGCTTGGTCTTTTAACTATTCCATTAAGTTCACTGTGGGGTGTGTGTGTGTGTGTGTGTGTGTGTGTGTGTAACCCACAGTGACAGGTCAGGCATCCATAGCATCTTTGAGTCTTAGAATTGGAAGTTAGGTAGTCTGTTATTTTATAGATGAGAAAAATCTGTACTTGAGACATTCACAATTATTGAACACAATCCACATCTTTCAGTCATGCATTATCTTTCTTACTACATGTTGGGCGATCATCCGTGCTATTGGACAGAGTTTTACTCTTGAATCTAAAGGGTTGTTAGTAGCATTTGTGGAGCCCTTAGGCCAGTTAACTCTTAAGAGATTACCCTTGTTGCCGAAAGAATATGATTTCTGTCAACATGCTCCATGAAGAGGTAGGACCCAGAAGAGAAAGAATCAAAAGATGAGGTTCTTTTATTGGTTGCCCCATTTTTCCAGATGACATCACTTCTTTTCCAGGGAGCTTTATAGATTCCTGAGCATATGCCATTTTGTAATAAAACAAAGACATCTAATTAGGACGATGAATAAGAATTCATTATTGCAAGGAAAGGTGTGTTCAGCAGTCAGAAGGGTTGTGGTGTCCTGGGTTCAATAGAGTATAAAGCAAGTTGGGCCTCAAGAGGACAGTATCCTGCATTACCTGGAAAGAGACGTGGAACTCATGTTAGTAGTATCGCTGTTCCTTTGACCGTGCTCCCCCTCTTTGTCCAAATATGTGCATGCACATAACAGAGATAACATAAATTTAAATCACATATGTATATATGTAGAAAAGCCAATACTTTATACATGTCACGTGAACAAAAGAACAAATGTCACCACTTGTCATTACTGATTAAATAATTCAGCATGATGCCAGCAGACAAAAATGCTTAACACTTTATACTTGCTTTTGAAAAACAAAAACAGAATTAAATTTAATCACCTCAAGGGTTTTTTTGGAATATTTTTTAAAAAGGCATTGAGCCGGTGTCTCGATAGTGTTCTTTAATTGAGATGCTCTGAAAAATGAGCACCAACCCACTTGCTTCAATTAGAAAAGAATGCACTTTTCTAACCTGCTGTGCCTTGAAAAAAAGCGTGAAACTTGCTATCTCCTAACTCCATTTAACACTACTTTAGATTCCCTTTTATATAACGATAACTTGATCCCTACTCAAAATACTTGGCACCTTCAGTGACAGAGTGGAATGTACGAACACTTTAGCAGACCTGAATGTGAGTAAAATCCAGTAGTTTTGGAATGAAGAGGTGGAGTTTTCAGTTCCTTATTCAGAGTTCACAGAAGATAAGAATCCTGGGATTAACACAATAGACTCCCTTCATTACACATGGCTGAATAAAGCAATTATCTGTCTGTCAAGACGATAGTAAATTGTGCAGCAGCATTAGGAAGGGTGGATGGATAGGGGGATAAATGCTATTCCATAGGAAAAGGGTGCTGACATACGAGGGAATCCTTTGATTTCAACTTGTAAACTGTTTTATTTTGGAGTTTATATCATGTTACCCTTGCAGCTTAGAGAGGAATGATCTTCTTTTACAATATATTGTTGATGGCATTTTTCAGTTCCTTACCCATCTGAATTTTATTAGGAGGGTTATTTCAAAGACATCTCCTGTTTAATCATGTTTAAACAGTCTGTTTAAGACCTGTTGTGTAGATATAAACACAATAGCCCTTTAATGTAGTAAAACAGACTTCTGACAGACACAGCACATAACAGACATCCATCCATTATTGCTTAAGCTGCTGTTCCTTCCATGCCTGACCTGAGAGGGTAACCACAGAACTCAGCTGACAGCATTCGCCGGGTAGGAGACACTGACATGCGCCGTGTGAGTGTCTAGCAAGCAGGGAATTGCAGAGCGGCAGACAATTGGAGAGGCCTTAGACTAGATTAAAACTAAGTACCTTAAATCTGTTTTAATGGCTGTGTTTACATCTCCGTCTTCTTTATTCCTTTAAAAAAGTAATCAGGTTTCGCAAGCGTTAAGAAAACCACCTCCTCTTGCCAGCTGGACGAGGTCCAGTTTAAGCAAGAAATTTTCCCCCATTTTTTTTTTTCCCTGTCTTTTTCTTTTTTCTTCCTGTATGATCTTCACTGCCATTCAGCACAGCAAGACCAGGCTGCGGGAGCTGGCTGACTTTTTCCTTGATTATTACTTTTTAACATTTTCTTCCTGTTACAGAAACGGGAAAGATTGAAAACAATGTTTTGCTGCTAGAGGCAGCGAATGTCAAGAGAGGTGCTCTTTGCACTTTTTAATCACCTCTAGGTAGTATTTTTTCTTTGCTTAACACATACATACACGCACACGCAGACACACACACGCACACTCTCATATAACATATGCACAAAGTCATGATAATGAAAGAGAAACAGAGGCGATCACATGCTAAGGGAATTCAGCCAGGATCCAGGAATTGCATGACAGTCTGTAGGCTGGCTGTCATTGGACTCTTTGAAGAATAATGCCATCCATGTTTAGCTGGATTATTGGCAAATAAACAGTGATGCTTTTTGTTCAGCTATGGAAACTACCGTTTCCATTGCTGAAAACGTTACCATTAAAAAAATCTTTACATCTCTCAGTGGGGTCTCTGTAAATGCTAGTGACACAGAATTGTGGTGTGTGAGAAAATATTGTAAAAGAAGCCGAAGTAAATGTTTTCAGAGCAAAAACACTCCAGTTTTGTTAAGTTTTTGGGAGTTAAGTGTTGACACAGAGAAAGAGATCTTTTGTTCATTTCCTAGAAACTGAAGGAAGAGATGGAGGTTCAGATAGCTCAGGATGATGGTGGATGTTGGGATATAGACAGTAGGAGAACAGGGGTATTGTGATAAAGCAGAGTCAGGAAGACTGGATATAATGTAATAATATCTCTGAGTTAAGCCTCTCTGCTTTTTCTCATTCTGTTCTTTCTAGATCTCTTTTCCTCAGCTTGTGTGCTTCTTTCCTTGGATGGCAGCCTAGTACATGAAAACGAGGGCTGAGGCAGATCAGGGGACTGACTTCCAGTGTCACCGCCTGCTTCTGTGACTTCAAACAAGTTGCAGTCTTTTTTCTGGGCATAAGTTACTTTTCCAAAATGAAGAACGTGGTCTGGTGAAATCCATATTCTCTTTTAGCTCTGAAAAATTCTAATGCATGTCATTTTACTCTGAATGGGAGTAAAGAGGGAAAGAAGCGTACCTTACAAACACAGGCAGAAAAAGTCCAGGAGCAGGACTGGAACTAGAAAGGAAGTGCCAGAGAATTTGGAGGTAAAGAGCAGAGTAGGTTAGAGATGTATTAGGACATGGGAGAGGGTCTACCGTGAAGTCAGGCAGGTTCTCTGTTCGCTCTTTTTTTCCCCTGCCTGCAAAAAGTATTATATCTCCTCTTGTATATTTCCATTATGCTGTCACCTGGTCTTTCTTTAACATTTTTTAATCCTTTTTTTTCCCCCTTCTTACCTCCCATGAGTTTCTTTTTCTTTAGATGTCTGAAGTTTTTGAGTCCATTATTTCAAGAAAAAGGATTATACTCTAAGCATATGTTTATTAGAAGTTATTCCCTGGTGTGACTGACACTGGCATAGCTTGATAGCCCTGTCCTTTCTTCCAGACACTTTATTTCTTGATCGCTGTGATTTGCCACAGCCTAAAATCTAAAAGTTATAAAGGAACTTGCATTTATATACATGCAAATTAAAATTTCACAATTCTCTCGTTTCTGTGTTTAGTGGAAGATCTTGAATTCTTTAACCTTTAGAAGACCAAATGTTGAAAGAGGCTCTCTCATGCATCTAATTGTACTTTAAAAAAAAAAAAAATGACTGCATATGAGTTTGGGAGAGTGAAATTTTTACTCACTGATCTCAACATCTCAACTGGCATCTTATTAAAAGAAAGCAGATTCAGCTTTTAACATTTTTTCTTTTTAAATGAACTGAGTTCCTAGAATATTTCTATGGAGTCTATGGCTTAACTGTGTAATTATGTCTCTTGAGTAGATTATGTTTTTCTTCCCATAATTATGTTTTTACCCAAGAGACTGGAAGGCTTCAGACCTCTCTTGTGTGAAATTGTTCTTCCTCTCTTCTTCCCTGTTAACTTCTGAATTCTACATGCCTGACTCTGTCTGTTCAAGGGCTGAAAGGAGGCTCTTGATGATATGTGGTAATGGTTATGATTTTTTTCCCTTTAGAAATTGGTTTATATATTAAGAAGGGCCCTTAGAGACAAGCTCTGTTAGTTCATTTTTGAAATGCCATCGTGGAAGAATCTCCTGGAAGGAGGTTTGTTTATGATCTGTGGTCCTCTGTCTGCAGCCACACACTAACATTGCTCTAGGGCTGTCTCCTCTCACAGGCTGTCCTGTGTGAGCTCCGGGGCACCGGGCACACGTCATACTGCATGGCTGCTAATTTCCAGTGGCTCAGAGGAGCTGGAGGCCTGAAACAGGAAGACCGTTTCTTAGTCCATTTCTTGACTCTAGTCCACAAATAGGGTTTGACCTGAATCAGACAGCACACTCTTAGGAGAAAAAAGATGACTCAGCAGCCTTTCCCAGCAAAATTATAGACTCATCAGTTTTACTGTGGGAAATGTTTCCCAATAACCAGCCCTTTCCCCCCTCCTTTCTGTCTTTTACTGGACAAAAGGAGAGATAATTCTAAATTTAACAATATTCTTAGTTATTAATTCAGCAAGTATTTGTTGTCTGCCTTCTCTTTACCGAGGCTGTAAGTTACATGCTGGATGTAAGACATGACACCCATCCTCAAGGGGTTCATAGTCAAGTCCAGGAGAATCTACGATAACAGGGTTTGAAGTTTTGTATAAATATTTCATATGAATTCATAGTAAGTGAATGCTTACTGAGTGCTTACTACACTTAAGTATAACCACATGTAGTCAACAAGAAACGGTTGTAGCTGCTCTCAGCTTGCTGAGATAGAAACCAGAGGGGATCACTCCAACCCTAGAGACAGAAAAAAACCAGGCCTACGTGATGACCCCGTTGAAACTGGGAAGGGATTTGGCCAATTGGAGATGATGGGGAGAGGGTTTTCTACACAGAGGAGACAGCTTGGACAAAGGCACAGGGACTCTGAAGAACTGTGGGGAGTCCAGTGTACGTAGAACATAGGTTGGGAGCAGTATAGTTATAGCCATCAGAAACGACAGTGACCACATACCTTGAGACCATATTTTCCAGGTCCTTGTATGCTGGGCTCAGGGGGCTTTTTCATTCAACAGACAGTGCAACACAATGTATAGGTTTAGAGAAGGTAGGTAACATTAGCGTTAGGATTTAGGGATTGAACAAATTTTAGATATTGTGGAAACAACCCTTCATTTTTGGTAGGTGCAAAGAGTTTCATGAATTCCCTTCCTGTGGTCATAGAACTAGTCGGTGTCCATTCAAATATGCCAGGCTGCTAGTCTGTGAGAGGATAGGAGTGGTTCTAGCGGGAATTGAAAGCCAGGGCCCAACCCTTAGAAACTATAGGAATGGGTTTGACTGGCTGACGGGGTGCAGGAAAGGGAGATGGCAAAGGTACACCTAAGCTGGATTTGGGGCCTAGGAGACTAGAAAATGGTGATATTAATGGAAATAAGGAAATTAGAGGGGAAGCTGGTTGGGACTTTTTGTAGTGGAGAGGATGCAGTGTGTCCGGGAGAGGCAAAGGGCTCAACAAAACGCAACAGGCATTACAAGAGTATAAGGTCTTTGATTTTTACACCCATGATCCACCAGTGAAATGTAGTCCAAATGTAAACAGAGAAGAGTTTCACTTTTCTTGATAGTATTTCCATTTTCACACATGTAGGAATGCAGAAAATCAAGGTTTTTAATCTAGAGCCTCAATAGTTACAAAGTATTCGAATCCAAGCTTTGCCTGGCTTCCCTAAGAACTCGCTTGAATCTGTGGAGTCTTCCTCGTTGTATTGCTTTTGCTGGAAACCTGAAACTGAACTCTCTTAAGATATAGTAAGGCTAGTTCTTAGTAGTAGAATTCCAAGTAGTTTAATTTGGAATTGTATTATGGCTTTAAAATTAGTCAACCTGTTCCCTAACCCCTTCCTACAAATACTCCTTCATGTACCCCTTTCAGGGTAGAGAGATTAGAACTGAAGGCATCATGCCCCCCGAGTCCCCCACGCCCAGAACTGCTATGGAGTTGCAGTTCTGTTTCCCTATAACCAATTTACTTGCAAAAATGGTAATTCTGATGCAGGTCTGTTCCTCTCTCCCTTTTTACTCCAAGGATTATTGTCACAACATTTTTAAATGGTTATAGCCTGTGGCTTGAGCCCTAGAGTATTGGAACAGATCTCCTTCTATCACATACTTGCTGACAGCACAATTAGCTAATGTCTCCCTCGTCACCCCTCTCCTGCAGGGAAGCCTAAGTGCATGGCAGAGGAGGCCCGTGGGCTGCCAGAGTATCGTTTTCTTGGTCAGGGAATAAGAAGATCTGTCTTAAAAGAGTATATATGCCTATATATCTTGCAAAATTTAGAAGGATTCATGTGTAGTTGTAAAAGTGGAGCTATCAAGTGATTTGCAGGCTAGTGTGCCTCTGTTTTGATTAATTAATACATTCATGCAGCCACTATGGAAAACGGTATGGAGATTCCTCAGAAGATTAAAACTAGAGCTGCCATACAGTTCAGCAATTTTACTTCTGGGTGTTTATCCAAAGAAAACAAAAACACTAATTTTGAGAAGATAGCTGCACCTCTATGTTCACTGCAGCATTATTTACAATAGTCAAGGTATTGGAAGCAACCTAGGCGTCCGTCAATAGATGAATGGATAAAGATGGATATCCATCTTTGAACATAGAGGTGCAGATATCTTCTCAGTTTTATGTGTGTATATATATATACACACACACACACACACACACAAAATATATATGAGATAAATATATATCACATAATATATATGAGATAAAACTGAGATATCTTCTCAGTTTTATATATATATACATAATATACAATATATATATATTACTGAATAATATTCCATTTTATATATATATATATACATATATATAATGTATATATAATGGAATATTATATATACATTATATATATAATGGAATATTATTCAGCAATAAAAAAGAATAAAATCTTGCCATAACAACATGGATGGACCTAGAAGGTATTATGCTACATGAAATAAGTCAGACAGAGAAAGACAAATACCATATGATCTCACTTATATGTGGAATCTGAAAATCAAAACAAAACAAAGTGAATAAACAAAACAAAACCAGAATAGTGTGCCCCTGTTTAGATTAATGTCACATATCTTGTCTCACAAAAAATTTATTATCATGTTTCTGTCACTTGTCCTCCAGCTAGCTTTCCTCTTTCCTTCTGAGCTTCTCAAAATCCTCTCAACCTTCAAGGACGTGTTGATCTCATTAGTGAGGGTCTCTCTCCTCTTCTTTTAGTCAACATCAATTGCTCTCCTGTTCTTCCTATAGGTAACAGCTTATTATTTTTAAAAGTTTTTTGTTAATGAAACATTTCAAATGCACATTAAGAGATTGTATTTATTGAACTTCCATATGCTCATTTTATAATTAATAATATTTTGCCACATTTGTTTCACCTGTTTTTTTGATGAATATTTTACTTCAGCTGAAATATTTTAAAGCAAATACCGGATATCATGGCACCTAACCCCTAAGTATATCAGTTAGCGCTTGTAAAACTTAAGGGCGTATTCTTACATAATCACAAAAAGCACCACTTCCTTAATATTTTAAAATAGTCCACGTTCATATGTATTTACTCAATTGATTCCCAAACCATAGCATTTTTTTTTCATGCGCACCCTCTTAGGGAGGCCTTTTCGGTTATGAGAATTAAAAGTACAACTTGCTCAGCTCCCTCCGCCCCCAGTACTCCCTAGCTCCTGTCCCTGCTATAGTTTTCTCCACAGAACTTACTATCTTTGACATAATTTACTTTTTACTTATGTGTTTGCCATCTCCTTCCACTAGGTTGTGAGCTCCAGGAAGGCAGAGATTTTTATCTGTCTTACTCACATTGTTCCCAGTACCAAGAACAATGTGTGGCACGTAGTAGGAACTCAGTAAAAATGTTTAATCAAGGCTTACCCAGCCAGTGCTTTGCATTGCTTGCAGCCTCCAGGCCAACCCTGCAAGTGAATGTTGGCCTCTGAGGGAAACGAGGTGACCTCCCCAGGGAGTGGTTGGGGCACTCAGAGACTTCAGAGGAGTGCTGCTGTCTCAGAAGGTGTTTCCGTGGCCACTGTGTTAGTGAGTGGAGGCATTCTGCCTGGTCAGAAGTCTCAGAATATGTGGTGTAGCCATATGATCTCACCCGTGTGTAGAGTATAAAGAACAAACTAAACAAACAAATAAAACAGAAGCAGACTCACAGATACAGAGGACAAACTGATGGTCGCTAGATGGGAAGGGGGTTGGGGAGCTGGGTGCAAAAGGTGAAGGGATTAAGAAGTACAAATTGGTAGTTACAAAACAGTCATGGGAATGTAAAGTACAGCATTAGGAATATAGTCAATAATATTGCAATAACCATGTATAGTGCCAGGTGGGCACTAGACTAATCAGGGAAAAAACAGAGAATATGTGGTAAGTTTTCTTGTTTCTTCCTTAAGTCCAAATTGGTAGAAGAGGCGAGGCCTCATTTTCGGGGAAACAGGGTAGTGGAATAACAGAAATCCAAACTGGTTTCTAGTGCCATCCTTGTCCTTGTTCTTCCTTCCATCTCCCCTCAACCCACTGAATAAAGCTGGGCGGGCCCCCAGAGGTCTGCAGGAGACGGTGGTGGTCATCTGGCCATCAGCCAGCCACTCTCCTCTTCTCCCTTGTGAATGGACCTCGGGCTTTGTCCCACCCAACCCATGGCATCCCTAGTGATTGCACTCACACAGTCTTTTCCAGTTATATTTCATTGCTTCCCTTTCTTCCATTCTAGACTCGGAACCGCTTGAGGATAGGACATTATCTTATACTTTCTCTCTCCCTCCTCCTTACAATGCCTCACATGGTGTAGTAGACGCCTGGCACGCACTCGCTGGACTGGCTGACCCGATTATGGACATGGTACTGACGGATGCTCTACTACAGATCTGCCTGTTAACTTTATTTTATTTAAAAAAATCATGTATCTTCATGATACCCAAGATACAAGTAGGGTCCTAGTTAACGAAGTGTTTAAAACCGTCTGAAAATACGACTGTAAAAAGATGAGCTGCCAAACGTCATGCCCTAGTGACCAGCAAAATGACCCTCCTGTGCCACATTAGATGTGGACCAGCCATGACATGCTACATGGATGCGGGTTAGTGGTAGTGGGTCCTTTCAGATCTTTCTGAAAGGGCCCTTGTTTTTGAAAGGTGCACCCTTTTGTATGTGTGTTTGGAAACCCTTCAGGAGTCATGCTGTACCTGGGGCAACATGCATCACGCTATACATATAATACATGGACTGTGTGGTTCTAACCGGGGGCCTGCATAGCTCTCCAAAGTTGTCAAGCTGTTCTCAGTCAACTTTTATAAAAATGGGCCAAGTGGGTCACACCACAGAGGCAAGACTATCTTTGTAGCTCACATACACAGTTTCAGGGTCTTGGAGTACCAGTTTCAGATGCGTGATTTTTTAAGTGGAAGTTCTAATGGCAATAAATATTACTAACTTTCATTGTGGCGCAGTTTACTAAAAGAGCTGGGTGGGGAAGAATGAGACAATTAGATGGACTATTGCTTAGTGACTTAACAGTTCCTCATGGCTCTTTGCTCTAAGGATGTGTGAATGCTGTGACCTTTGGATCATGCTTTCTTCTTGTGCCCTTGAATTGATTGCAACAAAAGTCGTATTCAGCCAAACACACTCAACTTTTTGAACAAGATTTGTTCTGAAAACTACTCCCCCCCCATTTTAAATTCACTTTTGATCATGATTTCCCCTGAATGACTGATGCTGCACTGTTACAATCTAAAATAAGCTTGTTGGCAATGGGAAGGAAGAGTCCTGGACCAGCAATCAGAAAACCTGAGTTCTAGTTGTTCCACTAACTATGTGACTTGGGTAAGTCACCTCCCCTCTCAGGGACTCAGAGTCCACATCCATAAAAGAAGTATGTTGCTCTAAAATTTAGAGTCCAAATGATTTCTGTTGTCATTTTCACCTCTTCGATTGGAAATGATTTTCAACAATACTTAAGAATTGTAATGAGAGCAAGTGGGACTTTTTCGGAAAGAAAGAAAGGAAGCTTTCATTTGAATATCCTTCAGGGAACTTTCTTAGGGAGCACCAGTAAAGGTTGATCTCTAAGGAAAGGCTTTGCCCACTGGATTCACCAGACTGCCAAATAAGAAGAGAAGAGTTTTTAGGGGAAGGATGGTGCTGTCATATGATATCCTGGGCCAGAAAATTTTCTCTCAACCAAGACATTCATCTAAAAGAGAAAACAATATTTATTCATTCATTTATTGCATAAATATTGAGCACCTACTGTACAACAGGCACTGAACTAAGTTGTGAGGATATAGCTATAAACAAGACAAGGCGCTCATTCTCATGGACTTAAAGTCTTGCAGGGGAGACAAGTAAATACACGAGATAAATGCAGACTGTGATAACAGCCATAAAGGAAATAAACAGAGGGTGTGGTCGAGAGGGTTGCCACCTACTCTGGGTATAGGAGGCAGACAAGACCTCTTGTAGGAGGCAGTGTTCACCCTGAGGTCTAAGGGATGAGAAGAAGTGGGTTACACAAAGAATCGGGGAGAACATTTCAGGAAAACAGAAAGGTCCTGGGATGGGAAACTAAGAGGAGACGATGTCAGATGTGCAGAGAGCTAATGGGGTCCTGCACTAGGATTGTGCCGGTGGAAATGAGAGAACTGAGTAGATTTGAGATATACTTTCAAGATGGAAATGACAAGACTTGGTAATGGATTGAATGTGGGGAGTGAGGGATAAGGGGAAATCAAGCAAAATAGCTAAGTGTTTGTCTTAAGTGACTGAGTGGCTGATGTCATTTACTGAGATGGGGGGACTTTCAGGGAGGAACAGGGTCTTTTTCTTTTTGAGAGAAGAATCAAGAATTTTGTCTCAAATATACTGCATTTATGATACCTTTGAGACATCCCAAGGGAGAGTCAAATAGGTAGTGAGATACACAAACTTGAAACTCAGAGCAGAGGGCTGGAGTCACTCCAGAAATGGTGGAGTCAGTGGCACAAATAGGTGGCATTGAGTGCATGGCACTGAGATCATATTGGGCAATGGTTTTCTGCCTCAGTTGTACACTGGACTCACTCCACAGCTTCTGATTAAATTGAGCTGATGTGGGGCTGGACATTCATATGTTTTCAAAGCTCCCCAGAGGGTTTTTTAATCCAGCCAGGGTGGAAGAGCCACTGCTCAAGGGAGAAAATACAGCTATAGAAGAGGGTCTATGACCGAGCTTTTACATAGCCTGAAATACAGCACAAAAGGTCTCCAGACTTCACACCTTTACCCTGATTGGAAGATCCATTCTTTGCCCCTTTGGATGAGGTTTCGTTCTCCCGTACCCTGGCGGAGTACCCTGTCCTCAATTTACATCACTGTACCCTTTGTCTTCTGTGTTCTCAATGTCTGAAGGGATTGCTTGGGTGCTGAGGATTTAGGTACATCTTCTCTCAGCCAGTCATTCAAGTGTTACCCTGATGTGGTTTCGTGGTAGTGGGTATTTGTCACGCTTGAAAGATGAAGAACCTGTTCAGCTTTTGTTCTTCGTTGCACTGGAAGAATTTTTGTTGTGGTTGTGGTGGTGACTATGCAGAGGCAGACATCTACAGGGAAAAACGTGTATGTTTTTGGTCTGTATGCAGCCACAGATAGATATTCCTTGAATTCCTCTAGGGTGTCTGTAGATACTCGGTAGCTAGTCTTTGAAGATAATTTCCAGAAGGTCATCAAGGCTTTAAAATTTCACCTACTCTTCAATTTTTCACACTTATCAGTGCTATTCAAGTCCTTTATTTTTACCTATAACCTCCTGTTACTCCCCTGAAGCACTGGGCTGAGAGAAAATAAAAGTGTACGCACACATCCATATCCTGAGCTCAAATCTCATTCGGTCTCCATGAAAAACCTAATGAAAAGGCTGTAGAAAGCAGAGGCAAAGCTTATTAAATTTTCTCGTGACCCATGGCCCACATAAAGTCCCAGTATATAAAGGAACCGTGCAAGATCTTGTAGCCCTCCCCTTAGCCCTCAGGGAATCTGCTATTCCAAAAATATGGCCTATTAAAAAAAATAACTTCCAGGGACAATTCCATAAGCTTTCTTGTTAATGTTTACAGCTGTATCAACATCACACCAATACTTTTTTTGTATGTGTGTGAGGAACAGAATCCACAGATTTAACTGTGACAAGTCCTATATAATTCCCTAATCGTGAAACTAGTTAGACACAGCAAGATGTATTGATGGAAGTTTGTTTAGGGTAATGGGTGAGCTATTAACTTTGTAATTGAATCCTTGCTGCTGCTTCTACTTGCTTTGAAAACCCGCCTTGACACTTCACAGGGCTTAGTTCTTAGGTGTCTCACTCTGTCGGTCTGGAGAGTTTTCAGTCCTTCGTAGTAGCTGGGAGAGGAAGGGAAGAAAAAGCTCGAAAGCCAGCCCTGGTGGGTCACACACCATGAGTGGAAAGCTTAGTCAATGAGAACAAGAACTGTATCCTAGTCTGGGATGAGCTAGTCAATATCTGAGGACCGTGGGCTAGTTGTTTTACCTCTGTAGGCTTTAGGCACTTCATCTATGAACACCTTACTTGCTGGGGTCTAGGAGCTCTTTGGGGGAATCTCTAAAGGTTCTTTAGAGTTCAAAATCTATTTGTAATCTGGATGAAAAGTTATAAATGGTGGGGGAAACAACCACCAACAAACAACGAGTTTCCCTAGCCTTTGCTGATCATTTTTCTCCTGGTCTTAGTTCCCTGTATTAGAGCAGATGCCCCAAACTTGCACTGGCAGGAAGTAGGGTGGTGGGTGCATTTCAGTTAATGGGCCTCGTTGGAACATGTTTGGCTGTGGAGACAGCTACACTCATATTACCAAGCCTTGGCTTCCTGTCTGTTTTCTTTGGGCTGGGTAGGCAATGAAAAAGGAGACAGGAAAATACATTTTGGGGCAAATAAAATAAGGAATTTGTCTTATGAAGACAGCTTATAGTTGGGAAATTCTAATGTTCAACTTAACCCTATCCTGATACGTTCCTCTGGTCCTATGCTAAGTGGACGCTGAGGTGTTCCTGCTACCCAGAGAGTATACCTTCCCATTCTTGAACATTCTTAATAATTCTCCTTCAAGGTTTTTTTCTTAATCAAAGGGCAAATTCTTACTCCAGTCATCGTAATGGCTTTTCTTTGACTCAGCTTTAGTTACTTCACGTTTTCCTAAAATGTTGGGGCAACATACTCGGGCCTCAGTGGTACAGAATATGGAAGAAGGAATCCACAGGATATTTCTTTTGCTGTATCAGGCATTGTTGTACATCCCAGCGCCACTCTCCAGATTTCCACTTAATTAATGTGGCACCAAGATTCAGAAATTTCTCTATTACACTCACACCAAGAGAGTAAATATAGCCTTTACTAAGAATGATTTGGTGATTTTTTTAGAAAAACAGTCTTAGCACCTTTGTTATATTTTAGTTTGTATGTTTCTTTAATATCGAGAATTTCCTTGGATTTTAGACTTGAATAAACTAGAAGAAAGACAAGGTTTTTTTCCCCCCCTCTTTTTCTAATAATGCATTCTCACATTCACATGGTAACCCAAAGGATAGTTTTCAATTTCTTTAGCAAAACCACAGTACTAGATTTAAAATAAAAAAGCATTCTCTGTAATCTAACATAGTTTATCATATGTTTTCAGGCTTTAGCATATCACAGAATATCCAGATTCCTCTTGAGAATCTGAGGTTCCTTGCCTATATTTCTATTGTTTTCCTCTTAAAGGGGTTGTAAGATTGAGTTTTAATTTTTCAGAAAATAGCCTCAGTAAGGTATTAATTGTACCCTAAGAAAGAAAAAGTCACTATGATCACCATGGAAATTTCCCTTTGACAAATGTGTTTTGTCTCTTTCTCTGCCCCAGCTTTGGGATAGTATATGTCAACATGCACAGACTCTCTGAACTTGCAGGGGAGGTTTCCTCTTTCATGAAAGAAGAGAACACTCCCCAGTACACATTCACTTGTCCCATCCTCACTGCGAGGGTTAGAGGAGGTGCCCAGAGAGTTCCTCTTGAGGTTCAGCATCCCTACTCCTGATGTGTGACTCTGAGTCACCCACGGGGCCCCTCAGCTCTCCACTTATAGAGCAGCCTAGGAATGCTTGCCCCTAGAGGATGCTTATAAAGCAATTTGAAATGAAAGACCTTATAGAGACACTTCATTATAAATATCAGTATTGATGATTCCTTGGCTTAAACCCCCAGTATGTATGTTCACATATCTATTTAGCATGGTCAATTGTTCAGCTAATTAATATGCTTTTATTTTATGATTTGCTGTTTCCAGGGCACAGACAGAAGCTTGATGACTCTAAACCTAGTTTGTTCTCTGATCGCCTCAGTGATTTAGGGCGCATTCCTCATCCCAGTATGAGAGTAGGTGTCCCGCCTCAGAACCCACGGCCCTCCCTGAACTCTGCACCAAGTCCTTTTAATCCACAAGGACAGAGTCAGATTACAGGTAAGACAGACTCATAGGTTTCACTTGCACAGACTCTGGCAGGCTGGGGGTGAGGGGCTGCTAGATGAGATGTGTTCACTTCAGAACTCCTGGAGCTGTGAAATGGCTTCTCATTAAAGAATCAAGACTCGAAGATTTCGACCTTTTTTTATATATAGAAAAAACAAAACAAAAAAAACAAAACAAACAAGCAAAAAGCCAAATTCTAGTATTCAATAACTTTGGGATGAAATTCGGGGAAGTTTCTAGCAATGTCAGTCTGCACACCGGTGGAATTGTAATAACTACTGTCTGGGAGAATGTTTGTTACAAGTTTCTGTATTGTGTCTAGGTGGTGCAGGGGTGCAGGGGATAACATCACACCCTCACTATTAGGAAATTAGGAATTACCATCTCCGCTGGGGGCTTACATTTCTTATATGTATAACTATTTCGTTAAGTTTTGTTGAAAATTGCCCAGGGTTCTCAGGAAGCCTTGATTGGTGGTTCTAAGGCAAGGTCAATGAGAGGCTCATTGGACAGACAGAACTTACTTCTGATTCACATTTCGCTCCGGTTTCTCAAGCAGCGTTTCTCTTTATATATTTTATTAAGCTGCTTACTTTACCTTCATTCTTAAAAAAATTAACCTCAGCGTTGCATTACAGACTAATCATTCACATTTGGGGCACCCAGACTTCCAACTCTCCTGTTTTTTTCTGCCCCATTTGTCACAAAAACAGATCTTTTAGGACTAGTCTGAGTTTTGCTTTTAGGTCATGGTGACAAGAGCGTGTGTTAATTATCATAGATCGTTAATTTGCAGATCACAGGTATTAAGAGCTGAAAGGAACTCTACATGTCACCTAGTTGCTATTGTGGGTAGAGTTGGGCTAGAATAGAGAGAACGTAACTCAAAACAAAATGTACAACAAACCTCCAAAATGGATCTTTTGTAATAGTTACGTTTTTGTCTATATAGTGGTTAGGTTTTGAGTGTCCTTAATGGTTTATAAATATAATTATTTATAAACTAGAGGACGTCCCTCTCTTTCTCTCCTGCCCATATTAGGTATATGTCTTCTTGGTTATTTTCTAAGAGTAGGTTTCTGTGGCTATAAGAATCTTAGTCTGAACATATGAGTGTGCCTGAGTCTCTATGTTAAAAATAATATAGAATTATAAAAACAAAATATCTGAACACTGAAGAGAACCAGATATCTGCATCAGGGAAGAACCTTAGTGCTCTGTGAAGAATAGCCATGTTGTTAGCCTATATAAATCTCTAAATGTTGATATGTAGGAGTCAAAAGGTTAATATGTTCAGCAGACATGTGTCCTTGATGAAACTGCAGGGATGAAATTCACACTGACATGAGTTTGAAGCTTGTAGCTGTAGGTGCTACTGCATTTAAAGTAGTACACTTTGGATTATTGATTACGGTTCCTAACAGCTGTCCTTTTGTCTTTATAGTAATCCTTTAACTGTGTGTGTGTGTGTGTGTGTGTGGAAACATAGGTATACATATATAAAAGTGTTTATACATGATCTGTAAGGGACTTACGATGGTTAGTTCTACACACACACACACACACACACACAGAGGGTGCCCAAAAAATGTATACATATTTTAAGAAAGGAAAAAACTATTAAAATTGTAATACTCAATATAAACCGATAACAAAAGATGAATACAAGTCATATGTATACATTTTTTGGCACCTCTGATATATATATATATATATATATATATATATATATATATATATATATATATGAAAAATAATATATTGTATGATTTGGCAACTCCTGGGTTCTCAAAATGTTTGATTTATATATGCTAATCCTTAATTGTTTGCTAATTATGGTTTGGTAATCATGCTTTTAAAATGAGCTTTGGAACCTGTGTTGCTAGATTCACTTCAGAAGATGCTTTTCTCAAGGCATTGTCCTGAAACCTAAAGATGGCATTGTAAAGCAGACCAGGGGACATTTTAGAATCTAAAGTGACCTTAGATATCATTAACCACAAAGTAGGTAAAAGCTGTGAAGAAGAGCTATTTTTTAGCAGCACCCCACCCCTAGATGTGAGTGCAGAGAGTGGGGCCCTGAGGAAGTCACTGCCAGGGGAGGAGGATCTGAGCAGATCAGGAGCATGGCTTATCTGCAGTTTTCCAGAAAGTTGGGGGCAGAGCAGAATTAATTCTCTTGACTCCTCAGGTGGTGTGTTTTTTCTTGTACAATACCATGCTGCAGTTCCATCACGATCTTTTAAAAACAATGTTTAAATATTCTCTGGCTATATTTCTAGAGATGAAAATATAAACCAAGTTTATTTCTAGGTACTGATAGCCTTCTGGAATTACATCACAAGAGCATCAGCTCTGCGTTTGGGGATCACAGCACTAGCAGAATTGATTTATAGATCAGTCTTTTCATTTTGTTTGACACCCACAAGGGATTGAGCCCAATGACTCTCTCACGCTCCCCTAATGTGAAGATTCACACACACATTACATGCCGACTGTGCCCACTCTTGGCCATGTGCACTTTGTAATGCTACCGTATGGTTAGTGAGATCATGCAGGTATCTGCCCGGAACCAAAGGACTTGCAGAGTTCTGCCGTGACCCAAATTATTAGGACAACCCACGAACACCCGTAACCGCAGCAACTTCAAAGTAAATTGAACAGATTCCATTTTTTTTTTCTCTCGGGGTTAATTTTCTTATTTACTGAATGAGTATGTTTTAGAGCCTACCACATGTAGACAACTGGGTCTTAGATACTGTGGGGCAGAAAAGAAAAGGTTTGTCCTTGAATGAAAGTCTAATGGAAGAGATATTTATCTTTCTGTACCCTAGACTGTAATGTTGTTGTTCCTTGAGTACACGTTCTGCTCTCTGTACCCCATTACTTAGGCTATTCTATCTATTGGGGTCTCTCTGCTGACAAGATCCACCCATCTTCAAGGTCACTATTACCTCCTTCAGGAAAGAGTCCTGGAACCTTCATCTAGAAGGCTGCCTGTCCATCTTCTAAGCTTTAGTTGAGATTGCCTTATTTATGGCTTCCGTGTGTTTGCTTTATTCTGCCCTGCTGGGTTGTAAGTTCTTTGAGGGATTTATGACAGGGATTTTTTTTTTTCCGTGCCCATCACTGTGGTAGCATCTCATTAAAAGTTGAATGAGTGAAAGTTCAGGTGAGAAGAAATTGGTGCAAGAAGGGCTGGAATATCATGCCTTCTTAGCTTTAACTGTTCTTCCTAATTTTCTATTCTAGGGTGTCATTGTTCCCTGGTCATGAACAATAATGGCAGAAATCACATTTCAATGTAGCACTCACATCCTTAAACCATTTGGTATCATTGCAGTTTAGAATCTACATAATTGCACAATTACATTTAAATTGTGCTTATGAGCCTTACCTACTATAATGGATTTCTTAACTTCTTTGCAATGTGCCACATCTGAATTTTATTTCCTGTTTTCCTTTGGATAAAGATGTTTGTAACAGAAAGGGCCCAGTTACCTCTCACTGCGTTGGCTCTCTTGATACTTCAAGCTCTTACCCGAAAACTATGGATAATGATCATGGTTGTATAGTCACTAATAGTTCTCCCACTTTGCCAACCTAAAAGGCAAGTCAAACTCCAGAAAAGCGAACTAAAATTGAAAAAGTCATAAATTGAGGCAGTCATAAGCATTTAGCATTTCATATTCGCATTCTCCAATGTCTCTCACAATTCCCAGGGCTAGAGATGCTAGCCATGCAGTGGCCTGGCTTCTTTGCAGTGCTGGTCTGATGGTGTCACTCTATTGCAGTTGTTAATGATTGACAGTCTGCTTGAGGGCCCAGGGCCTCCTCAAGGCTTCCTCAGGAAGTTGCTTTCTCTGTACCTTTTTTGTTTTGTTTTTAATTTTTCAGACATCTGGTGCCTATCTCCGGGTGCTAGGAAAACACCTACTCTGTCACAAGTGTCTCCTTTTGATTCAGAACATGGTGATAGCAGTAGAGTAGAGTAGAGATAGTGTGTTAGGAGATATGATCACCATAATGACTGTTTTAAGCTCAGTGGCCTCTGGATGGGTGAGCGGCACTTAATAAAAGCTGACTCAGGCACCTGGGTGTGGTGGGTCCGGACGTTCATCTAACTTTTGAGTTGGGCATTCTGCTATTCTGTTATTCACGTATTCAAAAAATATTTGAATTCTCACTGTCAGGCAGTGACGTAAGTGAACCAGATAGTTATAGTTTCTGCTCATAAGGAGCTAACGTTTTAGTGAGCGATACAGTCAGTAAATGGGTAAATAAGCATATGTACAAGACTATTTTAGATAATAGTAAATGCTTTGAGAAAATGAAATAGAGGGTAATGCAATAGCAATTTAGGGAGGCAAGAAGCTAATTTTGATTGGAAAGCTGGGAAAGGGTTCTTTGAAGGGCTTTGAAGTTTTGAGGAACAGCATTTCAGGCAATGGACAGCCACGGCTGTCAGGAAGCAGGGAATGTGGTTTAGGGGACCGGAGGGTTCGTGTAGGTGGAATGTAGTGAACAAGGGGAATGATACAGAAAGGCAGGCAGGGGCTACATTATAGAGTCTTCAGGGCCTTGCTAAAGAGCTTGGGTTTTGTTCTGATGGCAGCGGGGTGCTATTGAAGGAAGCGAAGCAAGAGAATGATATTACATGTGTTGAAAAAAACCTTTTGGTTGCTGTGTGAAGAATGGATCATAAGGGGGCAATGGTAGAAGCAGGGTCATCATTCAGGAAGCTGTTGCAGTAGCCGAGGCGAGAGTTGAGGATGGTAGCATTTCTCTTCTTCCTTCAAAACTCAAATCAAATGCTGACACCTGTCAGACCTCTTCGAACCTCCAAGGCTCCCATACCACTGTTCCACTGATGACAATTATTTGTTTACACATCTGTTTCCTCCAGTAGACGCTGAACTTTCAAAGTCTAGGTTGTGTTTTATTTACCTTTGTGTCTCCATTGTCTTATATAGTACCTGCTGCTTGGGACTTTTGGATTAGTGATGAATGAATGGACGAATGGGTCATTGACTTCTTCAGGAAGTGTGACCCATTATTATTCTAGCCCTAATATTTTTTTTTAGTACCTATTTGATTGAATTACGATTAGCTACCATTTGTTGAATGTGTATTGTGTGCCAGAACATTGTTCTGAATGAGATTTACTCATCCATTCCTCACAATAGCATTATTACAAAAACCGACGGTCAAAAAAGCTAAAAAAATTGCCCAATGTTCCACTTACAACTAATAAGTGGTAAATACAGGAATTAAAGCCAGAGCCACGTAGCTCCAGGCTCTTGTGCTCTTAACCACCCTACACCCTTGGGAAGCTGACGCGTACTTCTGCTGGGGCTCAGCTTCCCCCTATTTCAGTACCTAACAACTTTCACGTATGCAGCTCTTTACAATGTACAAACTAGTTTTACATAAAGTTCTTAGTAAAACCTTAAAACTGTTCTGAAAAGTACATATTTTACGGGTGGGAACAAATGGATTCTTTGAGCAATGACTTGCCGAAGGCCTCTGCAGCTGTTACAGTTGACCGTGAGTTCCAGGTCCTTGGGAACAGTCACCCTCATCCCCACCAAGCCAGGCATGTTGCTGACAGTCTAAGCAACATGTGTCCTATGGGACTAATTTCTTTTTCTTCTCTCCATTGGCTATAATTTAGGATCTTTAAAGATGCTATTTTCATGAAAGGGATGCATGAAAAGTATCTGAATTGTGCTTTAAAATGCACTATAATTGTTTTTAATGATTAAATTACAGTTATATGAGTATATATATTCAAGGTAACGCTTTTAGGAATATCTTGACAAACAACTTGCCAGCCATATGTAGAATAATATTAATCTTCTTATCAGCAGTTACCTTGACTGAATTGAAGTTGTTTCCACCTAACTTCAGTCTGATTCTGTATCCCCTCGGCAAACAGTGCTCCTCCTTTAAACATTAAGAGGATCTCAGCCAAACAGGCCAGTTGGGCCTGGGCTGTACATATGTTTGATCGTCCTAGGCCTGAGTCCACTATGCTTGCACTGAAACATTTACTAGCGTAATCCTTTCAGAAATAGGAATGCATAACTGAGTAGTATGTGTTTCGAATTACTGTTTTATTGAAGTGCCAAGTGACCGCATGATTCTTTAAGGTGAAATCAGTTGGGAGGTTCAGTGGGCCTGGAGGCAGGGGTGGGTGGTGGCCGTGAGTGTGAGGGCGAATGAACCCATGAGAGGCTGGGTGACTGTTAATGAGCAGGAAGAATGATTGTAGATGCTGTCAGTATGAGAATTGTAGGATGTGGGCAGTGGGAGTTAAGTGAGGTGTCATGCTTTACGACCACTGTGTCCTACTCACTGAGAGCCATCTTGGGTCTTAATGAACTGAAATCACCACACTCAAAGACAGGTTGTTAGAAGTACTGGGCTTTTACTTTGGTGATGCTATGTTTTAATTTCTGAAGTCACTGGAAAGTCTTGTCCTGTCTTCTTCCTTTGGTCAGGATAGCCAAGTAAATTTGCTGCTACCATGTGCACGTGTGAGCAAGAAATGTCTTTAGAGATGGTTGCCGGTTACAGTCCTCATGAAAAAACGGCACAAGTCCTGTATGTAAACACCGTTTTATATCTGTGCAGCTCTGGCAGCCACCTTATGAGAAGTTCACGTCCAGCATGTGCTGGCTTGAAGACTAAAGTTCAGTAAGACCCTGTGAAGGGCTGGCGGTCCATATGTCAGATTGCTTAAGCCGTTCTCAGATTCCACAGATAAGCTTCTTGTAGGTCTCTGGACTTCTGTCGGTTGAAATTTCCTGATTCACTGAAGATGCTCTGGCTTTATTATGCTTTCAGAAAAACAGAGGGGTAATATTAAAAGAAAAATTAATTTCTTGAATTCCAAAAATGTGATCATTGTCTTTATAATTTACTCCTATCTGAAACAGAAGATGCATAGTTAAAATCTAATTGTGATAAGGAAAACCCATTTCATACATAATATCTCCCTTTTATCCTTCCCCATGATAGTTCTGTTCCTAGGCTGTCTTAAGGAACAGAGGCTTTCTCTGCCCAGAGAAAGCCTTAGCTTCTTTCTCTCATTCTTTTCCAAAGCATCATCTTTTTCTTTTTAGTTTTATATTTAGTTACAGCTTTGAATACATGTACATATATGTGTGTGTGTATATATATATATATATATATATATATATATATATATATATATACACACACGTACACATACGTGTATGAATAGCTTTCCCCTTTATTAGTTGCCCAGGGACCTTTCTTGCCCCTTTTCACCTTTTGTAATAGACTGTGGGCAAAATGATCAGAATAGGAGTCTGACTTTGAATAAAATAGTTAACCTACAAGGCTAACGCAGGGATACATCAGGCATGCAGTTGGTGTAATGGATGGTCTGGTGGTGTATTTTGATGTTTAATCATGGAGGGGCACCCAGGGCTTCAAACAGGGTGTTGGTGTATATTGTACTATGCAGTATTAAAAGCAACAATACATTACAGATATTATCAGTTTAAAAAGCATTTTCATTCCGTTTATTTTCATTTTAATATACACAGAAGTATTCCAGGAATAAAATCGTATGGCACTACTCCCAGTTAAGACCATCAAATTCTTTGTAGGACTGTTTATTTTGATAAGGACTTGCTTTTTAACTGTTTAAAAACGGTTGTAACAATCTTTACAAGACAGATTTCACAGAAGACTCAGTCTCGTGAACCCTATTTAGTGAGTAAGAAAACTTAGGTATCCGGAGATTTCAGACTCTCAGAGCTGAAACTAGAAATCAGTGTCTCAGGAAGGTGAAATCTGATAAGGTGGTTTTTGGTGGGGAGCTGGTGACGATGGAGGGGGAAGGGTTAAGAAGAATAAGAAATGGGAGATTTCACCAAGGTGCATGGTGGGAAAGGAAAATGACTTTGGTTGAGCACCACTGAGGACCCAGTTAAGAACACAGATAATTGGAAGAGCCAGTCGGCACAATTATATGCTTATCTACTACCGTGGATGCTCGTTGTGAATAGGAGTGGGCTCTAGTGTGGTGGGTTATCGGTGAGAATCACAGTTTCTCCTAGGACTTGGTACAAGGCAGGGAAACAGGGAAGATGTTGAGCCAGTTACCAACATGGGGGAATGTTCTGGAGGTTGGTATGTTACGGTAAAGGTGGAAGAACTTCTGAAGAGGAGTTGGCTCATCTTGTGTCCTTTGAGAATGAGCAGTAGCCAAGTGAAAAGTTTAGGAGGAAAGATCTGGGGAAATCCAAGGTTCAGTTAAGGTGGGAAGTAGGAGTGTCCTACAGAAAAGTTGAGAGTAGATAGGAGCCCTTCGCTGTTCCTTCAACCATTTCTCCTGTAACAGATGGAGGTTCCACATCTTGCTCTGTCTTCTCCAATGTTTCAATTTGACAGGGCCTCAAGAAAACACACTCCTCTAGCTATGTCTGACCAGGGTGGTAGTCTGTTAGTACTCGCTCAATAGATCTCTGTTAAAAGATAACATTTTGTCATCCGATCACACTATGGCTTGCAGTCCATGAAAAACTCTGCTCTAGGGCAGGCTTCCCCCATCCTGTCTCGTAGTTGACTAAATGCAGCTGTACTTTTGTTCTTACTCAGTTTCATTACGACACTTCCACCCCCTCTTTCCATCTTGTAGGGTTATTTTATGGTTCTGATTCTTCATCTAGTGTGTTGACTGTTCCTTACAACTTTGTCTCATCTTGACGTTTAGAATGGTTGCTTCTAAGTATTTAAGACTTTGATGAAGATGCCGAACATAACTAGGACTATAATGTCCTTGAACGTGTCACTATGTACCTCTCTCAAAGCTGACCTGGATCCATAGCCACGACCACTTTCTGGTTGGCCTTTTAACTAGCTGTAAGTCATGTTAGAGATGAGACATATACCTTGCTGAGGTCAAGATACACAATAGACGGATGAACTTTCCTCTAATCCATTGCTCTAGTAATCCTAGGAAACGAGTTTTAGTGAACCTGTTCCACTTTCTGAGTCACTGGGAAGATCAAGGTGAAAAGTTCATTGTCTACAGGCTATTGACAGTGATTTAAAGAGTTTTAGTGGACTCCAAGCAAGTCAGTAACAACAATGGCTCCAACATACTGAAGATGGCCCCCGATTTAATGATGTTTTAATGATTTTTCAACTTTCTGATGGTGTGAAATCAATACCCATTCAGTAGAAACCGGCTAGGTGAGCTTTACTGTAATGTTCAATAAGTTAGGTGTGCTAAATGCATTTTCAACTTAACGACATTTTCAACTTAAGATGGGTTTAATAGGACATAACCCCATCGTAAGTGGAGGAGCATCTGTAGTTGAAATTTAGGTTTTACCAATAGCTGTGCCATTTTCAGAACAAGGTAAATGGGGTAAAAGAACGTAAAACTAATATAGATCATGTAGTAAACTTTAAAGGCATTATTTTCCAATAATTTAGTAATTGTCATGTGGAAGAATGATTCCAAGAGAGCAAAGCTAAGGTTAGTAGTGAGGGGGGGAGTTGCAGGATCAAAATATGTCTCCCTGTAACTCCCCCTGCCTCACTACTAACCTTAGCTTTCGTTGATCCTGTTCTGCCAACTGGAAGCCCTTTGCCTACGAGTTGCCACAAAATCTTGCAATATTGTGGGGTATAATTCATCTTGGAAGAAAGTTGAATTCGTTTAAAGCAGCAAGTTGCTCTCTCTTATCTCCCTACCTCTTTTGGGCCTTAATTTCCTCTTACGCATGTTTGTTCTACTCCTTCTATCTGAAGATCATTCTTGATAAGGGAAGATTAAATCAAAATCATGTTAGCTAATTTTCCATTATAACTGTCATCAATCAAACGTATGCCCATTGTTCTCAAACTTTGTTGTATGTTAGCTTCACCCCTGGGGAGCTCATTAACCATACTGTTACCCGGGGCTTTGCCCTTGAACCAGAATGTACCAGGTGGAACCTGCCTAATTCGCAGCTGCTGCCCAAGGCCCATTACTCCAGGCTCACCTTGCTCATGCAGAGCCAATCCTGATCCAGCTGGGGGCGTCTCAGGAGCCTTATCCCCAGGGACAGGTGACATGTGGGGGCAGCTAAGTGCCCCAGGCTACTCCCTGGTTTCCTGAGAGCAGCTTCTGGACTCCACCTTTGTGTCCATTTCAGCTACTGTTTTCCCTACACGCCTTTCCCTGTATGCCATGTCCTCGGCTGGACTTCTGCCCTGTTTCTATTATGATGCTGTCAGAGGGAGATTTTAGACATGCATATCTGATGATGACACATCATACTTACAAACACCTCACTGACCTTCCGTTGCACTTGGGATAGAGACCAAAGCTCCAGCATGGCCCAGCAGGTTCTGCACTGCCCGGCTCCTCCCTGCCTGCCCTCCAGCCTCGTCTCACATGATTTTGAACCTTTTGTCTGTAATCCAACCACGCTGGCTTTCTCAACTCCCCCCAGAAAACCATACTGCCTCAGTCCCCGGAACTTGATACGTGCTGTTCGCTTCGTCTAAAGTTCTTTTAACCCCACCTACTTATCTACTAGACTTCTGCTTGTCATTCAGTGTGTGGCTTAATCATCACATCATTAGAGAAACCTTCCCTGACCACCAGGCGTGGTTGGAGGCCCCCCTGCCCCCACACTGTACTTTTTTTATGGTGACAGAGATACCTCCTTTTTAGCACTTACCACTGTTGTATAATATATATTAGACAATACATGTCAGTCTCCCTTACCAAACTGAAAACTCTGTGAGGGCAAGGATTAGGTTTGTCCCCAAGGATCAGGGATGCCATTCATAGCCCTGGTGCACAGCACAGTTCCAGAGGAGGTGCTCAGTCATTATGTTTTGAATGGATGAATGACTGGGAGACAATTCTTAGAACCATGGAGACCGTCATCCATCCGACAGCAGGGATCACCATACCTGGGACCTTCTGTAGCATCCTGGATGTTGATACCTAACGGATTTGAACCTGAGTTTACTACATCTTCTTCAATACTGGGATTTGAACTAAGGGTCACTTTTGCTGGCCAGCTCCACGTCCCAGTTATTTCTCAAATTCTGGTGCTGCCTGTTTGTAACTTATTCCCCTCCCTCTGCTGGCTTTACTCTTGAGGTCCAGGGTTTGCCAAGGCTGAGGGCAGGTTAAGTGTGACATGGTACAGCCTTTTGTTTCTCCTATTAGGTTTTTCGTTTAAACAAGAAAATCCTCTCATTTCGTGTAAGACAGTTGTGTGTTCCATGCAGGCAAATGTTGATGATACATAAAAGGAGCTTCTCATTACCTTGTTCTAATACATCTGGTTTTTCTTTTAACATCTTACTATGGTATCAGACGTCTTAAGCTATATGTATTATTTCTCATTTTCTTCCCTGCTCTTGTCTCCTAAGAGTTACTAATTTCCTCTTCTCCTGTTGTTTGTATTGTAATATAACCTGTTGTCATGCCTGGTGTACCCTACATAGCACCCAGTTTTATCCAAACAGTTTGCTGCTCTTTGTTTCTCAGCTTTCAGTCTAAAGCTCTGTGAATCAGTGGGTTGGTCTTCTGCGAAAAGATTCCAGTAGCCACCCTGGTTAGTTTGAGAAAGCCCCTGGTGGGAATACAAGAGGGGAATCAAAGTCCTGTTCTTGGTGTCTTCTCTGCTGACATGAGCCCAGACCCTCTGTGCTGGGAGGTGCCATGAGTGTCAGCACCTGTCAGCTACATTTCAGAGCCACCCCCAGTCAACTCAGCGTGGCTTTAGTAATTTCTGCTGTAACGACTGTCTCCTGAAAGGACTGAGGGGAGGGAGCCCACTTTTCCGAGTAGTTAGAATCATAGCATTTCATAGCTGGAAATCATCTTAGAGATAAACTCATCCGTTCTCACCTTATAGGTGGAAACAGTGAGACTCAGAGAAGGTAAATGCTTTGTGTACAACTGCGTAGTCAGTGCCAAAGCCTGCAGGCCATGGCTCTTCCTGCACTTGGAGGAACTTGTTTGTTTTCAGACTGTGTTTCCTATTAGTCAAGAAAACCAGAAGCGAGTGGGAAAGCTCATTCAAAAATCCAGTCTCGCCAAAAGGGTTATGAGAGAAGACATAGAATTTAACATTTAGTATTTAGTGTAAATTGTTTTGAAATGGGAGTTAACGTACGTCTGAACGTGACTATATTTGTCTTATGAATGACTGTAATATGACAGAAGTAGTTTAGGCTAGGCCATTGTAAACCAGCCTCTCTCTGTTAAGATTGTTGACTTTGCTTGACTCTGGTAGCAATGGAGAGGCTTCATCTTAAACTAGTAGACTCTGTATACAGTTCATTTTAAATACCCCAGTTTTCTCAGGGAATATCTGAGGACCGTACCGCCTGATTTGAGTACGGCTTAGGGGAAAAAAATAGGTGGAAGACAGGGGGAGGGGAATGTGGGTGTCTCTAAATGTACCCTACTCCCCCAATCCAGCAGGTACTCACTGTAGACGCACTGCTCTTTGGCAGAAATCATGCTGTTGTCGCGTCACGTTACACAGAAGCCTGCTGGCAGCACAAACAGGAAGAAGCCTTTCATGTGCTGGTTCAGGCTTTGCCCCTGTTGACTTGTTTCCTCCCATCTCTTCACGAAGTTCAACACCATGTCCACGGTGTGCCTTGTTGTGAGTGATTCTTAGGAAAGCAGGCCCTTCTTCACACCCACACATGTTTAACCAAAGTGTTTACAGAAGGAGGCCTGCTAAGAGCAACACTGAGTTTTCTTGCATACCTTTCCCTGGGCTTTCATAAAGCTCTCTGACCACTCTGCCTACCCCTCTTCAAACTTAATTAAGAAAAGATTTTTCTACGTGTCTTCCCAGAGTCAGTTCATTTTCCTTGGGTGATTTTTTTCTAACCATCTGCCCTCCTCCTTCCCCTCTTCTTCTGACCCCAAGTGTTTAGAGTTCAATTATGCAGACATGCAATTTAGCATTTCAGTCGTTTGGTGGAAGCATGGCTGCTCTTAGAGCCCATGACTCTTCTCCTATCATTGTAGGAAATGCGTGGCCACGCCTTCCTTTTCCCCATACCAGTTATTAACTTGAGAAGCTATGGTCCAACTCAAAGAAGAGAGCTGGCTGTCCTCCTATGCACAGGAGTAAACAAACAGTTGTCTCCATTTTGCTTGATGCAAAGACAACTTGAGACGTGTGAACCACTCCTCCCCCAATTAGCATTTCTGAGCGTCCCCTAGGTATGTTGCCCTTGTACTTTTATGTTTTGGAGGTTTATAGCGTGGAAAGCAGATGCAGCCGATCCCCCAGGCGCCTGAGCTGAAGGAGCCTGAACCCTAGGAGGAGAACTTATAAAGTCCACTCTGACACTGGTGCTCCATGGTTCATTTCTATCCTTACAGCTTTAAAAAAAAAAAAGCCACAAGGACATGCTTTGAACATTTTTGAATTGTTTTATATCTGATTGTCTTAGTTTCCCAACTGGTGTGTGAACTTTTTCAAGGCAAGGACTATCTTTTGTTTCTTATGTGTCTTAGGCCGTCCCCCTGCCATGTGGGCATACAGAAGCTGTTTGTCACAGTAAAAATTGATAATTTGCTGATTCACCAGAACAACATGTACAAACTTCTCCCCCCGCTCCTCCCCCTGCCAAAAGCCCTGTTAATGTAGAGTAATGACCGCTTGCATAGTACTTTGTAGATGAGAAAGGAACAGCTTAGTATGAGCCTTGCCCTCGACTTAGTGAAGAAGAGAAACTGCGAAGTGCGTGCAGGCTCTGGAGTTCTGGTGTCCTTTTGAAATACAAGGTTTTTGGTAGGAATTTTGGTAGTAGCTGTGTCTGCCTCAGTTGGAACGAGTGCTGAAGGGGTTCCTTCTGTCAAAGGAATGGTTCCGTTTTCTTTAACCTGAACTCTTAGTAGCTAGGTTTGGTCTACTTGCACAAAGCAAACTTCGATTTGTTCTGGAAGTGCGCTGTTGCAGATCTGAGGTGTCCAGTACACTGCCCGACCTTCTGTGCCTAGTCGTAGTTCTGGACTCTTTTCTCATTGGCTCCACCGCCAGTGTGTCTAGGAGCTCTGCTCTGCCCTAGGTCTTCTGCTTCTTTCTTTTCTTTCCCATTGAGTTATTTTGATTAGTCACATCCGGCCCATAATATAGGAAAGACCTGATTTTCTCTCTCAAATTGGTTACAGGTCAAATTACAACTTCTCTTGAAAACCCCCTTTTTCTGTCCTAGGAGACAAGTTTGGGGAGAACTAGGGGTGGAGACCTATTTAAAGGGTCCTGTGATAATTAGGATTGCAGGCTTACCAAGCACTAAAGAGTATGGGCACATTTAAAAAAAAAAAAACAAAAACCTGACACCAAAGCTTTTGTTTTTTGATTGTCATATCTATATAAAAACATATGATAATATTTTGAACTTCGATAATGTAGTAACAGAAAAAATGTTGATACTGTTTCTAAAGGTTGCCGTATAAAAATAATGAATGATAGTTTTTAAAACACCGTAAAAATATTTAAAGTTCAATCGCAGTTCTCATCTCTTTTGAAAGTTTCCGTGAAATAGAGTTTGGTTGTCCTCTGAACACGTGTGGGTGCTTACAGGTCATTGTAGGCCAGCCAGGATGTACTATTGAGACTGTGCTTGGCACCTCTATCTTCCAAGACACAAAAATCAAGGATGTTTAACATAAATATGTTAACGTGGTAGGACATGGTACTCCCCTTTTCTGCAGACTCGAAAGGTCAAATAGTTCCATATAGCTCTGGATAGAGTAGAGTTGAAGGAATGGATTATACTGGCTCTAAGGGACCTGAGGTTGAGATCAGGTCAGTTTCTTATTTGTTAATGGTTAATTAGTGGGTTTGTCTCAGAGCTGGGCCCTGTACCCTTCCCTGTTAGTAACCTAAGGATTGATTGGTGATGCCTAAAAAACATCTGTCACCTGCTCTGACTCATCCAAGTTAAGAGTGAATCTCAGAAGTCTCGGGTTTCTTCAGGAAGTTGAGTTCAGAAACCGTGTATGAGATCAGATCAAGGTGACTTTTCTCTACTGTAAGCGTTAATAATTGTCCTCAACAAAGCAAATATGCTATAATCGTATATTTATGGTAGGGTTGTATTCTCTTGGTGATTGGGCATTTAGGAAGTAAAGACATTTTATAGCTACTTTTTCTCCACAAAAATTTTGAAAAAAGTTCAAGTGTACAGTATTAGAAAATACACTAACACAGATTAGGATTTCTTGGTCTGGGAGAAACCAAGACTAAGAAGAAACATGATTAAGGTTAAATAATCGTAAAGGGTATTGACATGACCCACACAGATATATTCTCCAAATCACTGGACTTCAAAATGACAGGAAGCTTTCTAAAAATTGTCCTCCGTTAAAGTAAGAGTTTACCGGCTAGGAACATAAACTGAGAATGCAGGTTCAGTAAAGGTAGAGGTTTTAACAGTGGTGAACATTTACTGGGTTCTTTTTGTGTACTGAATTCTTTACTACATTATCTCATTTAATCTTCATAACAGATTTAATGGGGAGGTCTTCCTATTTACCCAGATTAGGAAACTTGAAGCTCACATAGGTTACGCAATTTGTCCAAGGTCACACAGGCCAGAAATGGTGGAGCTGGGATTGATGATGGCTCCTGCACAGGGTTTTAGGGAAGGCCTGGGTTATTCGGAGACCATTACCTGTTTTTCAAGATTGTTGTCCCACATAGGGAATATAGTCAATAATATTGTAATGACTTTATATGGTGTCAGATGGGTACTAGCCTTATTGGGGTGATCACTTCGTAAGTTATATAAATGTCTAACCACTATGTTATACACCTGAAACTACTATAATATTGTGTGTCAACTGTGATTAAAAAATAAGAAAAAAATTTTTAAAAAGGTTGCTGTCCCTTTTAAAATTACTTATACTAGATCTAGTGAACCCCATGTGGCCATTCTTGTGTTATAGTTTTCTTTAGTAACTCTCTCCTTAATTAGGTCATTATCATAGAATCTTAGGATGGTGACCTTGAAAGAGATTGGCTGGACTCAGCCTGTCCTCTTAGAGACAAAAAAAAAAACAAAAAACACAAAGACAGATCTTCTCATTTGTTTAGGGGTAGGGAAAAGTTATTTTTGCTAATCTTGGATACCTTCAGGAAGGACCTCCCCTAAAAGCAAAACTATCCTTTAATAGACTGTTGTAAGATATATTCTGGCAGTCAGAAAGTTTATGTAAAAGCTAAAACTTCACTGGTAGAACTTCTTTTACAGCCTAAGGGGAAGTTAGAGAATGACTACTACTTCATTGTAAAATTCCATTATTCACTCAAGTCACCCTGGAAAGTTCATTCCGTGGTTGTTTATTGAGCACCTACTACATGCCAGGCATATTGAACTGTGCTGACTGTGATTTTGGAAATTTCAAGAATAACACTGGACAACCCAGCCACCTTGAATAGTTTAGAGTCAGAGTTTTAATTTTCTTTTTTTTTATGTGTTTTTATTATTTATTTATTTATTTATTTTTTAATTTATTGGGGTGACAATTGTTAGTAAAGTTACATAGATTTCAGGTGTACAATTCTGTAGTACATCATCTATAAATCCCATTGTGTGTTCACCATCCAGAGTCAGTTCTCCTTCCATCACCATATATTTGATCAAGAGTTTTAATTTTACGAGTAATAATGATGACTTGCACTCACGATATATTATTTAATCCTTACACAACTCTCTGAGATAGTGTTACCACAGCCATTTTGCAGATTAGGGAATTAAAACTCACAGTAGGGCCTTGATGATATGAGCTCCTAAAGATAATAAGTTTTAATATAATAATTTACAGTTATCCAAATGCTTTTGCTTATATTATCTCATCTAACCGCATAAACAAAAATGCTAGTAGTTTATTCATTATATTCATTTCACAGATAGTAATACTCACTTCTGTTTATTATATACTTAATATTGCCAAGAGTGCCAGACAACTGATCAGTAAGGCCTAGTTCATGTAATCCCTGATAAGTATCTTTATTCCCATTTTACAGATGAGCCATTGAGGCCCCAGACGTTGAAGTATCTTGGTTGGCACAGTGGGGAGCTGTGATTTAAGCCCAGCCAAGTACACATGACCAGTTTGCTGTGTTCACTTTACCGTGCTACGCTGCCTCACTTTCCAGACGAGGAAACTAAGGTTCAGACAGCTAGCTACCACAGCTGAGGTCATACAGCAGAGCAGGACTCCAGCTCAGATTCTCTCATTAGAAAACCAGCCCACTTGTTTCCCCTGCCCTCGGCTGTCTCTCTGCACAAGGAGAATTTCAAGGCTGTCTCTTATATCCAAGTGAAGTTCCCCCGATTCCTTTGTAATATGTTTAATAATTTTAGTCATTCTTTACTTATATTTCTTGGTAATTTTTTTTTCCCATTTTGGGGCAGGGATCCCTCTATACTATGGGTAGCAACATGTTACAGTGGAGGGATGGACGTACAGGTTAAACTACTTGCTCAGGAAGTCATCTGGTCAAGTTAGATGAGACCTCAAACCCAAATCTGAGTCCTATGTCCCCCTCTCAGCTCTGTGGTGCTTGTTCTTTTGGTCTGTTGAAAATGTTGCTTGAAAGAAGGCCTTTTCCTTTGTGAGGTTGCTTCTGGTGCTGTAAGGAATGCCCCCCCCCCTTTTTTTCCCATCTGAAGATCATTTACTATTTCAATAGTGAACTACATTAACGGGTAAAGCAAGGAAGTCAGTATCAGATATGTAACAAGGACCACTCATTCAGGTTTGAAATGTTGCCAATCTATACCATCTCAGCCTTGAACATTTTAAAGTACAAAAGTTCATTACTTTAATGATCAAGTATCCTTTATATCTCTGAAGGAAAAGGGAAGGTTTATGGGAACCATTTACAGTGCTATACTTTGATTCAAGTTGCAAACTCAGGTAAATGCTCCTTCAAATTGAATTGGATGAAATTTTTCTATATACTTGTTGATACAGTAAACATCAGATAAATATCCAGATGTATTTAATTATTCTGACTCAAGAAAAGTATGTCCTATTTAGACAGTCTTTAAATAAATTGTGTCTGAATTGAACAAATAAACAAGAATAGCCGAAACTAAATGGCTTTGACCGTATAGGAACGAGAGGCTTTAAAGGAGGAATCACCTCAGAAAAACCCATGTCTTATTATTCTCGTTGTTATTTTTAGAGATAAACCTGAATTGACTGTTCAAATATAGTAATAGTTTTGAAAATTAAGTTTTTCATATTCAGAGGCTGATAGGTGATGGAATACTCTTAAACAAATGTATTAATTCCAATTCAGATGTGTTTTAACCATGGAAGTAACCCTGTGTCACCAAGAGGTTTTTTGTTTGTTTGTTTGTTTGTTGGGTTTTTTTTAGCGAAGAATTAATATCTACTGACTGCCTCCTATGCTAGTCCTTTCTTCATAGTTTTCTCATGTAATTCTCTTATCCCTGTGAGTTAGATATTATTACCCCCCACCCACTTTTACACATGAGGAAACCGAGGCTCAGAGTCACTGACTAATTAGCCTGAAACACACAGTCAGCAAGTAGAAGTCTCAGAACGTGAAGCTAATGCTGAACATTCCAAAGTTCATAACCATTCTAATGCACGAACCAGTCTTATGAATGGCCTGGGGTATTAGAATTTTAAAAATTAACGATTTTTAAAATTAGCGAAAACAAAAGTGAAGAGAAATTTGCTTATGATTGATTAGCCATCAAGTAAGAACAAAACCGTTTGAAATACACCCTTTTTTTGGCCCCGGGAGTATATGGCACATTTTGTTTTTTTCTTACATAGACTGAGGCTCTTTTGATAAATCTGCTGGCCTTGATTTGAGTTGGTGCCTCCAAGAAAGTCCTAGGGATGCATTAGAAGATACTGTCGATGCTCAGCGTTAACCCTAACAAGCTGACTGACTGTCCATTATTTTTATTATTACAGTGACTGTGGATGACACCAGGTCACATTCCAAACACGTGGCATCTTTTAAACAGATTCCAATAGGATTAAAGATATTTCCCTGTTGTCCTATTTTGGGTCATTACTGTCTGGATGGTGATGAAACCTTTCAATTCTTCATGGTAGTTGACTTCAAAATTAAGTTTTGTCTTTTCTTAAAGGTTATTTTCTGGAGTAACTTTACCAGGAGAATAATATAACCAGCTCCCCTCTATTCTATTCTTACGTGCTACCTCTTCTGTTCTCATCTTTATCCTCATCCTTCTAACCACCATGCTAGAAAATGCCATCCTGTTGACCTGCCTGGGAAGAAAAATGAACCTTGCAAAAATCATGGAATCATGCACTTGAAAAACCAAAAAGCACGTCTGAAAGATAGTAGAATTGGATATACTACAGTAAAAGGCACCATTCCACCTGTTCTTACACCATGTAAACTGTTCAAAAATTTTTCTAACTTAAAAAAAACAAACTGTAATGCATGTTCATTGGAGTAACATTAGAAAATAAATAAAATGGAATTCAGCTTTTTAAACATAACCGAAGCAGATTGTTTTCTAAGTGACTATTAGACTTTCCAAATAGAAATATTTATGTGAGAGAGAGACCAACAGTCCTATGCATGATCCATTTTGTTACTATCACGGAGACTTGGAGTCTAGAAAGCATTGTGCTATACAGGCCCCGAGAGGGTGGGGTTGTAGAAAATAAATTAAGACCTTGTATATTCTCCTTTGCCCCCCACCGCTTTATCCTTTCTAAGTATGGGTTGCATGTTCTATGGCCACAGCAGCTGGTATACTAAAGATTTTTCTTCTTTTTCCCAGACCCCAGGCAGGCACAGTCTTCCCCACCGTGGTCCTATGACCAGTCTTACCCTTCCTACCTGAGCCAGATGACGTCCCCATCCATTCACTCTACCACCCCGCTGTCTTCCACGCGGGGCACTGGGCTTCCTGCCATCACCGACGTGCCCAGGCGCATTTCAGGTAAAGACCACACTTTAACTAAAACCCACTCCTGTGCAGGGGTGGGGTCGGGGTTGCAGGATGGGCCAAGTCTGTCTTATCTGTGCTCACAGTAACTCTCTATTAGAAGAAGCATGTGGGCAAGGGTTTGACAACTGGCAGATCGGGTCTTCTGAATTATGGGGTTATCAAATACTCTTAATATTTTAAGTCAAGAGACTGAAAATCCACCGGAGGTGGCATAATTTTCTTAATATGCTATTGAATGCCACCCACTTTTAGTCTTGCTGAATTGTATCCCCATTGGTGGGCACTGTCTCATAACCAGGGCCTTCTCCTGAGGGTCTTATGCCAGGCCTTCCTCTGCTTGTGTTCCTTTCTTTTCCTAACACCTGCCTGTAAACCAGATTACAGAGTCACTGCATAGCCCTCCCTTTGTAAAAGCTTTGAAAGCCCAGGAGTCCATGATAACCAGTTTCAGTTTCAACAGAGAGCGCCTGCAAACTTCAGATCCTTATCAGAAACTAGTTATTTGAAGTGCAGTGAGGCCTGGAAGAGTCTTAAAAGGCAACGTGTGGCTTCTGAGCGGCCACCTTGAGACCAAGGCCACCTTTCTATGAATTGTAGAGCACACTGCTCTCGCTCTGTGTGGTGGCCTCCATGGCCACACATCCACCATTCCAAAGGCAACACGCAAGTCTGTGGCTTATGGCGGAAGTACACGTGGTCAACAGCCCAGCCACCTCTCTCTCATGGAGAATTCCCCATAGAGAGCCAGGAAGTGTCCACAAAGACTTCAGACTGACAAGCTAAGTTAAAGGCTCTTGGTCAATTTTTATTGAATAAGAAAAAGTATTATCTCTCAGCTCACCCCCAAAGTCCGTACGACAGCATTGCCCCTGGCCTCCCTCCCCCGTACATAAAGAAGTAGACCCACAGGCACACACAGTTGGATCCTTTATTTGTCAGACACTCTTCTCAGCGTTCGGGTTCCATGCACCTGTTTGACTCCTGGCCAGGTTAATGCCTTTCTTTCTTTCTCTTTGTGTTTCTGTCTCTGTTTCTCTCCCTCTCTCATTTTCTGCAAAGCTCGAAGCCGTTACTCACTCCGCTGAGTTGCATCACTGACAAGCTGAAGCTCCACCAGCAGGCTTGCAGGTTTTGATTAGTTCAGACTCCTTTATTTCTTTCAACTTGGGAGGAGGGAAGGCTTTGTTTCTCAAGCGAATAGCAGGAAAGGGCGCTCAGGTCCTAGTGCCTTCACATTTTCTGCAGCAGATGGACTCCTATAGGGGTGAGTAGGGAAAGGAGAGGGGTGGAGGGAGAACCGCAAGAGTCCTTGGAAACCCGTGTTACCACTTTTCATTATGACTGCTATTTTCATGAATCACATGCTATTCATTGGGGGAATTGTGCAAAGTACAGAATTTTAGTTACCATTTCCCTTGGCTGGAATGACTATTTCCTGTAGGCAAATATCAATGAAAGACACAGGAAAGGGTGCATAAGGCACAGGGGGACAATAGGGGCTGATGTGGAATCAAAGACACAGTGTTGGATGGTGTTGAGTGAGGTGTGGTCCTTCCTTCTATATGTTATACTGAGTCTGTTTTGTTTTACATAGGGCCAACCTGACACCCTGTCAGGACAGATGTGTGCCAACCTGCTTCTGTTTAGGGTCCTCTGGGGCTTCCATCTGTCCAACCTTCTGTGGCTGAAGCAGAGTTTGCTATTTGTCCTCTGGCAGTACCTAGAGGAAAAAAACCCAGGAGTGACTGTAGCGTTGGAGACACTTATCGACAGCACTTTATTACTTAGGTGTATTCGTATATGAACTGAATGGGAAAACCATTGAAAATTACCCTGAGACAATGCTGCATAAATGGCAGTCATTATTGTTTATCATTTACATGTATAATACAACAGGATTAAGTGTGTTCACTGATCATTACTTCGAATATTTCCATAAACAGAGGAGGCAGCAGGAGCAAAAACTGGTTACTTATCCAGCTGTCTATTGATCTGAGGCCAAAGGTACGAACGAGCCTCTGCTTTAAACTAGTTTAAAAGTGAGTTTAGTCCAGTTTTTTTTCCTCCTGCCCCAAACATTTCTATGAGTTGTTACTGGCAAAGGAACACGGTACCAGGGTGGGAGGTTCTGTATAAACATTAAAGTGAGGAGAACAGAAAATCCCTTTTGTCAGCATGCAGGGAAACAGGAAGAAAGAACTAGACGGGGACTGTCAGGGAACTGGAAGAATCCTGATTTACCTGACCTTACTCTTGGGTATGGGGCTGTGCCCACACCCCAGAGTGCAGCCTAATGGACTTAGGGACCAAGTTATCTGGAGCGAGCGCCATTTTCTCCTCCCTGGGGTCCAGTCCTAGGACGCTCCTTGGAGAGGAGCCTGTCTCGTAGGTTGTGAGGTGCCAAGTTGTACAGTTACTGTCTTGTTATTATTCCCTTCAATAGCTGTAGCCATCCCTAAGGTCCAGGATGCTATTTCTCTGCAACACGGACAGCTAAAATATTACCCTTCATCTCCATTTCCAAGCAGTCCTATGTTTACTTTTTTGGGTGCTTTCCAGAACAGTTCATGTTTTTGTGTAATCAGTTCTCATCTCCCTCTATGAAAGGCTACACAAAATATTCTCATATGATCATGGGTGAGAAAGAGTAAAATTCCTTACTTATATCCACTAGGACTGGGGGTTCAGACCCAAGTTTGAATCCCAGCTCATACACATATCAGGCAGGTTTCTGACTTCTCTGAAACTTAGTTTTATTTTTTATCAAATAAAAATGTAATGTTTCCCTCTTAGGGTTACTGTGAGGATTAAACAATGCTTAGGACATGCCTGAACCACATTATGTGCTAAGCAGAATGTAGCTGATATTATGAAGCTATTACTTTTATAAAAAATATGTATCTGTATATAATTTGCAGGCAAACCCTGGCTTACATGAATCAAGTAGATAAACATCTAACTTTCAAGGGGTATTATTTGCTTTATCAATGGATCACCACAGAGCATATTTAACATAAAAACCCATGAAACATTTAAGTGAATTAATATTCACGTGTACTCACAAAGAATATGGTGCCTAGCACACAGAAATACTCAATGTTTGCCATTATTATCATTTTTATTCTATAGATTTGTAATGAATATTTTTAGAGCTAAAAGCAATTGGGAGCCATTCACATAAAGTCAATAAAGCACTAAAAGAAAATAATTATTCAGTTATAATGTTGGAAAATAGAGAATGTTGAGTTACACTTAACATGTAACTAGGCATGATAATGTTCTTTTCCAAGGGATCATGGGAATAAAAGCAACCAGAAAGATCTTTCAGAAAGACATGTTCATAAAGAAATTCCATTTCATCCTAAAAGACCATGTCAAAGGCCATGGTTAATCGATTTAAAGACCTTCAGAGAATCCAATTTTACAACTTCCTTTTTTGGTAGTATTCTTTCTTCTGATTAATTTTTCATGGCTATAAAGGCTAAAACTTAATGAATTACAGTAATGACAATGCTATTATATTGTATAGTTCCTGTAGTCTACCTCAAATCCTTATGGAAGCAAGGTATAAATAAAATAATACAATAAAGGTATCTTACCCATGATCCCTCCTTTACTGCAGAGAAAGATACAAAACCAGATGTCTTGACGTTCATAGGTGAAATACAAAGATTCAGGAAACATTTCCTTAACCTTGAGTAGCCTTAACTATTATAATATAAGAACAATAGCTGCAGTTACACGTTTATGACTGATCAATAAATTATTGTCATGCAATTGACTAATAGGGTCTACCTTATTATAATGGGTTTAGTTCATATTCAGCTGAATTATAAAAATCAAACAGTACTTTCAGAAACCAGCCTAGAGCCATGACAGAGAATCCCTGTAGGGCTTGGTTCTTCTTCCCTCCCACATTTGCTATGATAAGCGTGGCCTTATTCCATAATAATCTGTATTTAAGTAGCACCCCTGACCCCTAGTGATTTGATACGTTATTTCATGTCATATGATCCTAAAAGAATATTCGCTATACAGAAGTAGTCAAAGTTATTTCTCAACGATTCTGTTGAAGAGCAAGGTGAGGCAAGGTGAGTTCCAGTAAATCTGACAACAACCTAAAGCACTGCGTATCGTTTTCATCGTCATAATGTTATCACCCATGACATTTCTGATGTTCAAAGCACAAAGATTATAATTACGTTTTTGGAGGTCATTACAAAATACTATGTAAATGAATAATGATTGACTTTCAAAATGTATTTGTGTAATTATCCTACTATGAAAAGAAACACATCTGTTTATTGAGTCTGATTCTCTGACTTATAGGTCAGGTTATAAGCTATTGTTAGGCCTCTGAAGGGAGAGTCTGCCTAGGTTTGTTCACTGCCAATAACTCCTCCCCTGTCCCACCCATCAGAGGGAAGTAGTTCCGATTAACCTAAGTGTGTACCACTCTTTGGCATCCACGAGTAGGAATGGATTTACACAGGTCTTTTTCTGTGGTCTTGGTCACTGTGCCCATGGCCCTCTGTGACTGCTTTGTGGAGGACTCTTAGAAACTTAGGACACATGAATTAGAGATACAGGAGAAGGGTCATACGTGTTGTCTGCCTCACTCCGGGAGAGACCAATGCACATATGGACGATTTTTCACTGCATGTGTAGGATTTTTTTTTTTTTTTTTTAACATGAGACAGAGTTAAGAACTGCAATCTTTTTGAAGGTTTTTCTTTTTTCCTGTTTAAGCATATAGTCTTGAATTTCTTTTTTCAAAATATTTAAATATCAAAAAATTCCACTTAATCAGCTGCACAGGACTATTAAAGATGTTTCCATTTTCATGACTCTTACTCGCTCAACTATTATATTTCCAAAGGTCAGCAGAACAGGCGTTAGCCTAATAAATAAAGTTACTAGAACGTATTTTATTACTACCACAAAATCTAGAAATTGCCAGTGGAAAAACCCGATTTGATCGTTCAAGGTATATTAGGAGGATTGTTTCATATAATTTCAAGCCCAGCGGTGCTTGATGCAATTCATTTGTAAATGTCCCTTATAACTGAGTTTCTATCAAGTCCCCTGACTCAAGGTTTGAAACAAGCAGCTTCAGTAATGAACTGCGTATATGTGGACCTTTATTTTAGCAGGGCCACTCTTAACTCATAGGAGGGAGTGACGCCTTAGGAGAGGTTAAAAGGAAAACTCCAGCAATTAATACTAATAAACCAGAAAGTTAAACCCACCACAATAAAACAGTGGAACATCGACTTTTTACTACTGAACCATTCCTTTATTAAGAGCCACCTGTTTGATAGACACACCTCTGCCACAGCAGCCACGGGCAAGTGATTAAGTTTTAATAGGAGCCACTCTTATTTTGAAGGAGTTCTCTGTTTAAAGCCACAGAGGGGGAAGATATTAAATTTAATGGACCCTAAACAAAGGCAAGCCCTGTGCTACCAATTGAATGTTGAATATTCTTCTCTATGATTAACTGTGATTTGTTGGGTTATTTTTGCATTCTATACGTTGAAGTTCATCTTGCTTTCTCTAAAAATAGGCTATCTTCTGACACGAGCAGAGGATGTTTTTTATCATATTGCTGTGGGCCCAGATTCAGGGCATCCCTGGACCTCAGTTTACTATAACTTTTGAGTTACTGGTGCTGAGGACTCAAGAAGTGGTTTCCCTCCCTATTGGATCAGTTGGGGATAGTTGGTGCCGCTCACAAAGGTGACTAAACTGGGTTGTATGACTAGTTACTGTTACTTGTAGCTAGACTGAGGGGCGGAAGCTCAGAATGAAATTTGTGTACGTGGCTTGACTGCTTTTATACGTGGTTCTCGTCAGTTGTTTTTGTGAGTATTTATTTTTGATACGTGTACAACCACCCAGGCCTGGAGAAAGGTTTAGTTATGAAGGGGACCATGCTTATTATGCAGGGATGGCAAAGACGTGGTTATAAATTTTATTGAAAGATTTACTGCAATCTCTTTCTTTTCTTAAGAGAAAACTTGGGGATTTGAACCTCCCTTCACCAAAAGTATTCAAGTTGATTTTCTAGTGACACAGTGGCTTCTGTGGTTCCCTGGGATCCAAGAAGAGAGGGTGGAAGCAATTTAACTGAGGAAACCTGAGTTTCAATTTCACGGTCACTAAAGATTCTTTGCACTATTCTCAGGTACTGTCAGTTAATTTATTGTGTCTCAATGGTCTTTTGTAAGTGAATTACTCAAAATGGCCAACCCACTTGTCTCAGGGGTTCTTCAAAGAATAAGATAGTGTCTACCCAGGGCTGTGTTGTTCTTAGGACTTCCAGCAAAGGAAGCTTGCCTTGCTTGATGGATGCTTGTGGAAATACTAAGTTGTGTCATTAACTTCAAAAGAGTAGAAACATACTATTTTTTATATATATATATATATATACACACACACACACACATATACATATATATTTGTTTTTAAATTAATACTTATTTTTAGAGCAGTTTTAGATTTATAGAAAACTTGAACATGAACTACTGAGTTTCTATATCCAGCCCCCCCACATACATACACCCTTTCTTATTATTAACATCTTGCATTTGTGTGGTACATATGTTACAATTGATGAACCAATGTTGGTACATTTTATTATTACCCATAGTTTACATTAAGTTCACTCTCAGTGTTGTGTACTTCTGTGGGTTTTGCCAAATGCGTAAATGACATGTATCCACCATTATAGAGTCATACAGAATAGTTTCCCTGCCCTAAAAATCCCCTGTGCTTCACCTATTTATTCCTTCTCACCTGCCCCCCAGCCCCTGGCAACTACTGACCTTTTTTCTGTCTGTATTTTTGCCTTTTCCAGAATGTCATGTAATTGGAATCATATAGTATGTAGATTTTTTAGACTGGATTCTTTCATTTAGCGATGTGAATGTAAGGTTCCTCTGTCTCTTTTCGTGGCTTGACAGCTCATTTCTTTTTACCACTGAATATTCCATTGCAGAAATGTTATAATGTTTTTTAAAACATCTCGATTGCTCTCCCTGCACTTTGGAACACCACCACACCATTTCCTTTAGTCACTGACTTTGTCAGTGATACTTCTTTTTAGAAAGCATTTCAGGCATCTCTTCCTGTGGAAACACTTCCTCTGTCACAGCAAGTATCACTAAATGGTCCAGATAATGGCTTTTCATCTCTTTGGTCTATTTTTTAAATTGAAATGTTTTTCCGTAGTTTGCCCATAGGCACATTACTAAACATTTGCCTTCGGGGGGTCATTCATATCAGTTCAAACACAGAACAGAGTCACCTAAAAATTACGATCCATTTATGTGGCCCCTTAGCTGCCTTCCCCAATATTCAGCTCTCCCAGGTAAAGGATGTTCCTTTTCTCTTATGAATGCCGGTATTTCTTAACTATGCAGTTTCATACTGCCGCACCAGTCTACTTCTGTGTTATCCATGGGGCCTGGCTCTGTTGATCCTTCTCAAGCATACCTTTCCCAACCACCGTTTTCCTCACAGTGAATCACTGTCACCTACACTCATCCGTTTCTCATCTCTGTACATTGGACACACCTCTAATGTGTGCCTCTCTTCCTTTAGTATAATAATTGGATTACGTGCCTTTCCCTATTTATAGGAGGTAAACTTCTCAAGGACACTGACTGTGTTTTACATCTTCTTGAATCCTTATAACCCAGCACACAGTAGGTCCTCAGCAGATGGTTAGTGAAACAAGCATTAGTGGGGGAAAAAAGAGAGAGAAAAAAAGGAAGAAGAAAGGGAAAAAGAAGAAAGAAGATTTTATTCACCTGGAACAACAAAGAAAGGGCAAAACAAGAGAAACTTTTGTTGCTGATAAGGACAGGAAATAGCCCAGTAAGAGTGTGCATAGCAGTATGTATTTTTATCTCCAAGTCTCTTTGCAATGTGTTTCATATTTAGAACACATATCAAGACTGCATCTGTTTCCAGAACTTGCTGCTAACAGTTAGTAATAATGCCAAAACATACTTCCAGCTTGAAACCAAATGATCAAATAGAATTTTTGATTTCTAATTTAGAATCTGACATTAATTATAGCCATCCTGTAATAAAGTGTCAAAGTCTTTTCTGAGAATCTGATAGAGATTATACTGTGTTTCCCCCCAAAATAAGACCTATCCCGAAAATAAGCCCCAGTTAAGATTGTCAGCCAGATGGACACATTTAGCACGTTATGACGATGTTCCAGAAGAAGATGACATGACTGTATTTGAATAAATGTAGATTGTTGTACATGAAAAAATAAGACATCCCCTGAAAATACACCCTAATGAGTATTTTGGAGCAAAAATTAATACGGTGTTTCCTCAAAAATAAAACCTAGCCGGACAGTCAGCTTTAATGCGTTTTTTGGAGCAAAAATTAATATAAGACCCAGTCTTATTTTACTATAATATGAGACCAGGAATAATATCATATCATATCATATTATATAATAATACTGGGTATAATATAATATAATATAGGGTATAATATAATATAATACAATACCGGGTCTCATATTAATTTTTGCTCCAAAAGACGCATTAGAGCTGATTGTCGGCTAGGTCTTATTTTTGGGGAAACATGGTATTAAGTAAACTGTAAACGGAAGCAAAACTATTCCTCTAAAACAAAGCAAAAGATATGGTTTTGACAGTGACCATTTCTCAAAAAGATTTTTCCTATATCCCACCACTCCATCCTCTCCCCTTTGTAGACCCTTGCTATATGATAGGCTTTTATCTCACCTCACTGTCCTGGTCAGCGGTCTCTAGGCACATTACAGGTTGTCGGTGTCCCTCTTAATGTCTGGCATGCAGACCCAAACTTCTTCATTCTTAGGCTCTGTTCGTATAGGCTAACGTGACCTTGGTTCTTTGGTAACCATGTTACACTGTTTTCTCATATTAGCCACTTCTGTCAAGCTGTACTTCTCCCATTTTTATTTTTACAGTTTTGTGGGTTTTTTTAGATCCGAGTATGATAATTCACAGTTATTCCTGTTAGGTTTATCTTACTTAATTCAGGTAATAGTTTTTGCCCCTCAAGAACTTTTTGGATTTTTATAATGTCACTCAATATATTATAGCCTCTTGCATTCCTTCCTACCTGGATGTCTTTCTTCAGTTCATTTTAATCATTTCCAGTCAGCTCAACAAATACTTAGTACATACTTAAAACGTGTTTAGATATGCAATGAATAAAAGTGAACAGAAGACACGGTCACTGCCTTCCAGAAGTTTTCAGTCTCATTTAGGAGATGACATTTTGCGTATATGACAGTTACATTATGAAACCAGCCCGTGTAGATGCCAGAATATGCAAATGACGCTCAGGATTTTGGTGAAAGGAGATCTCTTTTGCTCCTCTGCAACTTAAGCAACTTAAAGCCTTCTCCTTTAGGAAATTAAAAAAGAAAACATCAATTCCATTCTGCTCAGATTATACTTTTACTCTGAATTGCTTCAACAATTACATTTTCAGCTGAAAAAATATGTTCATTGACATGGGTGGTTTCATAATGTCTGTTAGGGTATGACGAGAATATATACGGTCTTGTCTTCTCCCAGCGAGACTGAAAGCTCCCCTAGGCCAGGGGCCTGGCCTTCCACTCCTTTGCTATATCTCTGTGTAACCCCTGGTTTCGTGCTCGGCATGTAGATGGGAAGTACCTGCGTGCAGCAGAAAGGTCTACTGAGCAGTAGTCAGTGCTGCATGCCTCAGGGCTACTTGTGCTATGATTGTCCTCAGGAATTGGCTAATAGATCTAAAAGTGGGACTGTGTAGGACACGAATGACAATTGCCGTTGACCTTAATTTCTAATTTCATATCCACAAATACGGTCCTCGCAAAGTGATGATATTATAAAATTTTCCACTCTCTCTTTTAAAGTGAAGCAACACTGTTACCTCTATGCTGGAACACAGATATGCACATATGCATATATTCACCTCTTCCCTACATTTAGAATGAATATACATATAAATATTCTTGACAGATTTATTATTTGGGATATTAATAAATATCAGCTAAGTGACTACTTACTTCTTTCAGGAAAAATAGAACCTGGACCATTGAAATCCCCGTGTCTTAGTATTATTTTATTTCACTGAACATTGATTTCTCAGAAAACAATAATTGATTACTGCTGGTAGAAAAGAGAGAAAGAAAAACTGCATGATTATTTTAGCTAGTTTTTAGGTTTCTTAATATATAGAAATAGTTATAAGGGGAAACTTAGAAAGATGAAAAAAGGTGACATAGAAAAAGCTTTCTTACAATTAAAATCCTATAACATAAAATTCATATGACAGCACTTTTATTTGAATTGTTCAAAGTCATTTTTGGACATTTTATCTTGAACAGTAGTTCAAAGTCATTTTCAGACTCCTTTTTTGTTTGTTTTCTTGAAAAACAAATAGGACGGCATAGAATATTAAACTGAGTCAGAATTTAAGTAACTTGGAATGAGTCGAATCTATTATAGGAACCCATTTTACTATACTGTCTAAATTTTTTTTGTTTTTGATGAGACTATCAAGAAATTCATGAATCTCTAAATCCATGAAAGTCACCTAAATTAAAATGCTGCTCAGGCAACATTGTCCCTGAATACCTCAAAGGATTTCTTAAGCAGGAAGGTATCATATCTTTTCCAGACAGACTTTCACCTTAAGTGATCAACTTAGAAACATGGCAGCCAAGCATGGCAAATTAGGATAAGACTCATGTTTTTGTATCCAAAGTTCACCGCTCTCTCCCCAACCAAAATGATCACCATTCCAGCTCTCTGTTGTAATTAGTAAGAATGCTATAGTTAATGGAATAATAATAACAAGTGCAATGATGGTTATAAACACTCCGCCCTGTGCCAAGGAGAGCAGTGATTCATGATGAATCAATAAAAGTCCCATTGATGTGGTCACAATAAATCCATACATAATTAAGAAGAACCCTTTCTAAACAAAAACTACAAAGGAAATGAAAACAGGCTTGGAAAAGAGGAAAAAGTCTGATAATACTGCTGTGGCATTCGTCATTAAAGAAAACAAACCTGTAAGCTTCCAAACTACACCTTAAGAAAACAGTACATTCTCAGTGTTGCTTAAAGGTGCGGTAGAGTGTTGACCGAAAGGTTCAAAAAAGGAAAGGGTTTGAACACCTGGGCAGTTAACAGAGAAAGTTCAAGTTGTTTTCTGACCTTAGAAGTTGGGAGGCTTAGGTACTATACCTTTGAAGCTTCAGTTGAATCTTGGCTTTTTATCCACTCTGACAATCTCTGTCTTTTAATCGGTGCACTTAGACCATTGTGATTAAAGTGATTATTGATATGTTGGATTCATAGCTACCATGTTTGTTACTGTTCTCTATTTATTGCCCATGTTCTTTATCCTATTTTTGTCTCCCACTGTTTTTCTATCTCTTATGGTTTTAACTGAGCGTTTTATGTGATTCCATTTTCTCTCCTTTCTTAGCATATCAGTTATACTTTTTTTTTACATTTTTTTAGTGGTTGCTCTACAGTTTGCAATATACATTTACAACCACTGCAGGTCTCCTTTCAGTAACACTAGACCATATCACGGCGTAGTGTGCATACCCTATCATTTATAAATGTGTCTGTGTAGGTTTTGTGTGGGCATATGTTTTCAACTCCTTTGGGTAAATGCCAAGGAGCACAACTGCTGGGTTGTACGGTAAGAGCATGTTTAGTTTTGTAAGAAACCACCAAACTGTCTCCCAGAGTGGCTGTACCATTGTGCATTCCTACCAGCAATGAATGAGAGTTCCCGTCGCTCCACATAACCTTTATGTGTCTTTATATTTAAAATGGGTTTCTTGTAGGCAGCCTCCAGTTGGGTCTTGTTTTGTGATGTGATGAGGAAGAATCATTTAAGCTGAGATCTAACAATCCGTCTTAATTGGTGCATTTAGACCATTGATGTTCACAGTGATTATTGATAAAGTTGGATTAATATCCCTTTGAAGGGTTAGTAAAACCTCAAATAACCTCTTTAATCCGGCAAATGACTGAAGCATTTAAATTGGGACATGCATCTCAAAGGAGGATTGAACCCAAGACTGATACAATAGCAGTTGCTCAATAAAATTGTGTGGAATTGATTTGGCTTAGAAAAACATTTCTTCCAAGGCCCAGGCATATTGGCACCATGATTAAACACTCATAGCATCATGGGTTGGATTGGAGATAGCACCTGGTTGGGCTTTGAGGGACTTGTTGTCTAATTTTGATGTTCTTGAGCAGGTCACGTACCTCCTATGGGTCTGAATTTCCTCATGAGAATTGAGTTAGTTGGGCTAGACATTCTCCAAAGAACACCATAAAGCTCTGAACATCTGTGAATCTAAAATAAGGCCTGAAAAGGTAGGCTTTCTCACAGAAAGCTTTAAGAATCAGCATATCAGAAAACTAAATACCGCCACTCATAATAAGAATATAGGCTAGTATAGTGTTTGATTTATGAACTAAATTAATGGACATAACTATCATGGATATCAAGAAAAGCTTTGCTTTGTGCTTCAGTTGATTCTGATGAGAAGCAACCTAGGATCAGGTTAATTAATGGCATAGAACTATTTATTGAGACCTTGAGCACAGCTGAACTTCTGTTCCAGGTGAAGTCTTACATATGTCCATGGATGTCAGAGTTTGCAGACAGATTTAGAAACCTCAGCTTTAATTTAAATTATGGAATTTTATTTCACTGACATTTTACATGCCCTTGCATGGTTTTATGTAACTTCTCTGTGTTACAACCTTTTTACCTGAGAATGGTTAGGAGGAGTATAATTTATCTAACTGGAGAAATGAAAATCTTATCAGCTAAAGGTTACTAAAACAAAAGAACTGGTGAGTTCTGGTAATAATAGAATAAATGGGATCAGAGGACCAGACTCTCTGTATTAAAGAAATTAGAAATGTTTAGGGAAAATATGATTACAATTATAACAGAGTATCTTTTAGTGAGACATTGCTATTATAATGTTTTGTGACAACGTGATAAAAATCTTTATTAATACAAATTATGACCAACACTGAATGTACTCATTTATTGAGACTGTTCTAGCCACCAGAGATACTGCAGTGAAGGAGACAGAGAGGCTCAGGGAGCTTTTTCTACTGGCGTATGGCGTAATGGTTAAATAGTCTTTGCAGCCAGACTCCCTGGGTTTCAATTCAGGCTTCTTCCCTCACTAGCTTTGTGATCTTGGGGATGTTACTTAGGTTGTCTGTACCACAATATCTTCATCTGTAAAATGGGCTAATAATAATAATAATAATACCAACAACCTCAAAGGTTGTTATGAGGACTGAAGGATGGTTTATATACGTAAAGCCCTTAGAATAATGCCTGGTTCTCAATAAATGTTAGCTATTACCGGGGAAGAGTCAGAAATAGAAAATAAAAAAGTATTATCTAGGGAGATAGGCTGTGAAAAAAGTAAAATACGATGATGTGGTAAGGAAGGAACATTGAAGCTAACATCGAAATAACAAGAAGTTAGCCCCTTGCCGATCATTCCAAGCAGTGGGGAAAGCTAGTGCAAGGGCCTCAGGTGGGAGGAGGAAAGGCCCATCGCTGGAGTGTGTACAAGGTGAGATGAGGCCACAGAGATAGCCCGCCCTGGCTCATGCAAGGCTTCTCTACTGGTCAGGATTAGAAGTTTGGATTTGCTGCTATGTGCAGTGACAAGCCGTAGGCAGATTTTAAGCAGGGTCACACTATTAAAGGATTTCTGTTTTCAAAAGGTTGCTTGGGCTGTTCGAGGGAGAATTGTGTAAGAGGATGAGGGAGGAAAGACGAGTGGGTCTGGGCGGCTGTGGCCGTCACCCTGGTGAGAAGATGGTGTCTTGTGCTTTCCTGGAAGTGGTTAGTGAGGATGGAGAGACTCTAGGTTGGAAAGGGTATTTTGCCTGTGTCATCAAAATGTTTTTGTATTGCTTTCCCCCAATTGTTATTTACTTTAAAAGGAATACTACTACATCTTAAAAATTTTTCATTAATGTCTTGGCATTGTTCAGACTCCACCCCCATAGCGAAGTGGTAATTCAGGAATTGCTTGATATGTGAGGTGACTGCAGAACGACCAGTCTGGGAAATTCAGGCCAGAAATCCATTCTGAGAGCTGAAATGTTTGGTTTATTTGTTTTCATTGACACATTAATCTGATTATTTTCAGTAGCTCCCCGTCCTTGGCACTGTGCAAACCAGATTTCAGTGCAGTGATGTGCAATGATGAGATTAATTTGGGGGACTGACTAGCATTATCTCTTCCTCTCATCCTCTTAAAATGTAGGTAATGGGTTTTTAATATCTTTCATCGTCTTTATACACATTAGTTCGTTTGACTGCTGTTAAGACAGAAAGAAGCGAAAATCACCAGATTGGTGTGACCAAGCTAGCTATGCCGGTGCTCATTAGGTGACTTACTGGGAATTGTGTGCAACAGCTTTGGAGCGAGGAGACTCTTGGGCGAGGGGCTGGTGGTTAGTGACATCAGACTGACAAGCTCACATTCTGCACTTGAGAAAAGGCAAACTTCTCCTCCCCTCTGTGAATGGAGTCCACACCCAGGACCGCTTCTGCCCAGAGGACTGAGTGAGAAACGGGGGCCTGTCTTAAATTGGAAAGAACTTGAGTTGATAAGGGGATGAGGAACTTGTTCTAAGAAGAATCTCAGAAGCACAAACTAAATAAAGTCAAAGGAGGAAGCTTTACATACCGTGTTTCCCCGAAAATAAGACCAGGTCTTGGATGCCATCCTGAAAAATCATGCTAGGGCTTAGCTTCTGGTTAGGTCTTATTTTCGGGGAAACACGGTAGTTGAGACTACTAGTATGACTGTTGCAGTCAGCTGTCACTCCCTTTTCAGATCCTTGAACCGTGCCTTAAAAAGCGATTCCTTCGAGATCTTACGAAGCTATGAGCAGTTTTTATATTTCCTGTTTGGAAAGTAAAGCCCTGCTCTCCGTGGACACAGCTTCTGCTTTCCTGCAATCCCAAGGTGCAGCGGTATACCTGCTGAAAACACTTAACAACCATGTATTTGTTTTAAATCAGGGCCTGGGGAGCACATTTCTCTGTGACCTCATCTACCTAATTGATTTGATGGATTTATTTTGAGTTAGGGAAGCTCCAAGGACTCACAAAATAAGATACAATTCAAAGGGTATCATAGGATGGGAAATCTGGAATAATTCCAAGGACTGTGTAAACTTTGTAGGTTGGGGCTCTAGATAATGGGTTGACTGTTGGTTTGGCTGTCAAACCTAGTTTTTAACCTTTCTCTCTGGCTTTGTCATTAAGAAAACAACAGTAAAGGACAATAGAAGTCAAAAGATTCAGTGTGAGGAGGATACAAGCTAGAGTGAGACACAACAGTTAACAAGACACGGGTGTGGGGAGGAAGTCACTTTGAAAAGGAATAAAATGTAAAGATAATGTGCTCTACTGGAAAGGGGGTGTTTTCTCTCCAGGAGCCAAGACATCTGAATGCTGATGGTACAGATGTGTATAATTAATTTCCCTCCTCTTCAGGTGGGGGGGGGGGGCTTGATCATACTCATGGTCCCCTCCAATCTTTATGCTTTGGTACTGTTCTTTTTCACAACAACCCTACAGTATAATACTGAAAATCACCACAAAAGCACGTCAGGAGGTAGCTAACTAGGCCTATATTTAAGAACCTTAGAACTAGAAAAGTGGAGATGTGGTTATGTTTCGGCGCACGGGCAGACTTTCCACACTAGTATCTGAAGTGTCAGCATCGAACTTGCAAAGCCACGGCCTCCTGCCTGGGGTCTCTATAGACAGATCACTTGTGTCTCCTTGTTCTTCTTCTTTCTCGTGTTTCCTGGTGCCTAAAAGAGAAAAACTTTTCACTAAAGTGAAGCCCATCCTGCCAACATTTTAACAAAAAGGTGAAATGTCAAGTTTCACATTACAGAACTCCTAGTTAAAAGTCTGAAGAAAAAAATTTCTAGAAGTTTATTAAAGAAAAAAAAAAAAAAAAGACTCCAATACGCCAGTACCACTTTAGGTGATAAAGAAGGCACACTGGAGCCATTCACTTGGAGGTAAAACTCTTCAATTAATGAAAAATATGGCAAGGAAGTAGCTCTAACTGATGCAGCAAACAGATTAGCATTGAGGGGAGCGGGAAGAGTAAAGAGATGTGGACCAATACGGCCTGTGAGTTGGGACTGTGGGTTCCCCACAGCATCGCACAGGAGGCGAGGAGGCTCAGTGCAGTGAGACGCTGAGCGGACTCCAGCAGCAGGGCCAGCTGCTGTCTCAGATGCTGGCCTGAGCCTGGGTTAGACAAGAGAGGCGGGGACTCGGGCAGGTGCTACAGGACAGGTGACAAAAAACTGAAGACACCACCAGAAAGGAGGAGACCTCTTCGGGGGAACCTTGAACTCTGCTACTGCTGTAATTCAGGAACTCCAGGCAGCGAGGATATGAGGAAAGGCCCAGGACGTGCAGGTCATCTTTACTAGGGGCTTTTCTAATGGCAGCAATTACTGAAACCTCCCAGATAAAGAACACCCGAAGACAAATTAGGTGCAGAGGAAAATGGGAAGAATTATAGCAACGAGGTCCAGCGAGGATAGTAAAAAGACGTGCAAAGCAAAACGTGGTATTCATAATGATAATTATATGTAGATAATATTTTAAATATACTGAAAACCCTTTCACAGACATTCTCTGGTTTCCTCATCACAGCAACGCATGAGAGCACAGATATTATTGTAGCCCCTATTTTACCCAAGGAAATTAAGGCTCAGAGACATTCAGAGACCTGTCCTAGGTCACGTAGTGAAGGGAGAGTAAGGACTCAACCCCGAGTCTCTTGGCTCCAAATGTGCTTCCCTCACTGATTTGTCATAGAAGCCTCCACATCAGAAGCAGACTTTGCTACAAAATCCTGTTGGATATTGTGCTCAGCAGGCATTTTATCACATTGGTCTTTCCAGGCTATCCTCGAAGGACGTAACACCCGTAAGCCTTCCTAAGTGGCCAGTGTTCATGCTCGATGCAGGTCAGAGTTCCCCAAATCACGTAAACTTTGCTAAATGCCTCCCAGAAATAGCAGTGGAAATAATCCACCTGCTAATTTTGTAAATCTAAATTTTTATTCTGCAGGTTAAAAATGTACATACTAACAAAATCTTAAAACCTCGAAGTATATATTTTTTATATATGGGGCAAGGAAACTGAAGCTTCTTCAACTATGCGTAACAATATAGCTTATCCTACAAGAGCTGGAAACGTTGCTATAAACTATTTAACTCCAAATAGTTCAGATCAGAACAGTTTGGTTGAAGAGCAAAGAGGGAGAAATAGCTCACATTATATTTCTCATTGAATGTGTGAGCCGAAAGCGAGGTATTAATAGTTTTAACCCACTTTACAGCAAACGATGAAAAACTTTCTTAAAAAGTTAATAGTGTTCCCATTTTCTTTTGACCTCTGTTGCAAACTGTTGTTAACAATTATATGTATTTTTTTCTTTTGTAGAAAAGATATTCTACATTTTCTAATTGGCATTTTGTATCTAGAGAGAAAACCTGGGTATGTTTTGCAAAGTAGATCTACCTCATTTTCAAAAACTGTCATATCGTTTTTTTTAATGAATGAGCACCTTCTGTTAGAGGAACAGTATTTCTAGTAGAATTTTGAAGGTATTTTTGGAATTCTCAACGTTGTATTATTAGGCTGGTGCAAAAGTAATTGCGGTTTTTGCAATTACTTTTTAACCTTGGACACTGCAACTACTTTTGCATCAACCTAATATGTATGTGGCAGAATCAGAATCTTAGAGCTGGAAACCTATGGAGATGATTTAGTCGAATGCTGTCATTTTACAGATGAGGAATGTGTGGGTCCGGGAGGGGAAGGGAGGGACCTCCACCACGGTCACCCAGCTCGTCGTTGAGGGCAATGCTGTGTGACAAGAGCCCATGTCCCCGACTGCTAGTCCAATGCTAGCCTCATTTTCTCTTGCGACATTTCTAATAGGCTGCTGACGTTTTGTCGTTGTTGTTGTCATTATTGCTGTACATGCATTGTAATCTGAAGAAGAAAAATAGCTACCCCCAAGTTATCTTCCTCCTCCTTTGCTCTTTTCCCTCTTTTCACCCTAAAATCAACTCCTTATGAAAAGACGGAATCGATTTTTGCCCTGGGTCTGTGACCGCACCGTCTTTCTTGACCAGCCATCAGTTGTTTTGGTCCACGTGTGGAGTGGATTCAGTGGACAGTATTCTCATATTGGGGAAAACAGGACCTGGGTTTCGTCTGTGGCAGGCAGAGAACTTGCACTATTGGGTGTTTGTCCCACAGCCTACTCAAGCCCTCCATTTTTTTTTATTTTTTTTTTGGTCATCAAAACAAGTAGCTCTTTTCAGACACCTTAATACATAATTAGGTGTGTCTGTTTACACTTGGGAGACAGAGGGCTTCATGTCTCAAAGAAATACAAGGAGTCTGGGAGCAGCCACAAACAGATGTTGAAAATGTCCATTTGTGGCAAGTTTATTACTATAGCACCAGGAATAAACATTGAAGATGAAACCCCTCTGAAGGGGTGAGCGTGTGTATTGAGAGGGGAATGGTATCGAGCAGAGTAGAAAGTGAAAGGAGGCCCTATTTTTTCTTTTTTTTTTCGATTTGCTCTAGTATTTGTTTATCTCCTTCAACAAGGAAAATTTCACTATTTGGCTTTGGCTGTTTGAAGGCTTTTGCCAAACGCTTAACAATCTGTAGGGTTTGATTTCTCTCAAAAAAAACCACTTTGAGAACAAGGCTCTATGTAACTAAGATGTGTTTGTTTTTGTTTAAATCACTCAGAAAAGAAATCATCTCTTGTCCATTGTTAAAAGAGAGGTTTCAATCAAAGGAAAATTCTACATATTCTAAAATATACAAACAGCTCTTTGAAATTCATGCCAAATCAAACTCAAAAAGGGACGTTTTTCTTGCAGAAGTTTTGAGTTAATTCCGTGTGCAGGGCTTGAGTGGGAAAACTCTGAGACTGTCAGAGGAGCCAGTTACTACATACAGCACGACGTTGGGATTCAAAAGTTTCATATGGGGTATTGTCTCAGGACAGTACAGAGACTCTTGTACATGGTTTTAGGCGAAATGCCAGCAAGATAGAAAAAGAAGTCCTTTTCAAAGTGAGTCAGTTTTTTTTCAGTTAAATAAAAGGTAGGAGATTGGTTTCGGATGTTACTGGGTCTAAACCTCCAATGTGAGAAGTGTGCCAGTCACCACTGTTTTAAAAATTCAATTGAAATGTCTCTGGTGGTTAAAGAAATGCCATCCTTTCACCTACCAAGACTTCTATTAAGATGGAAAGTAGCAGATGCGAAGGAGACAAGTCTCCTGGGGAAAAGAGACACAAGTTGGGAAACCCAGCAGTTTCATTTTGGCTCTACAAGGTGCGTCCTTTCTCTGACCTAGCTTCCTTATCAGTTGATACCTGTCATGTCTACCTCATGGGCTTTTGGTAAGGGTAAAACTAGATGTATGTAAACAGCAACAACTTAAAAAGCAATATATAAATATGAGACATTGTTTTTATAATAAATTCACTTATCATTTTTAAGAGTCGTTGTTGATGTGGAGCAGCATAGTTTCCTTGGGACTGAAAAAGCCGGAAAAAGTTTCTGTTCTTAGGATAAAGGGAGCAAACTGGGGAAGAGGTTAGAACAAACGATGTGTCCCCAAACTGGTGATCAGAGCAGAGCTGTGGGTCTGGAAATCACGTGAGCCCTTTAGGTCCAGGCAAACACAGGGTCAGGAAAAGCACGTGGCTGAGGATGGACAGGCAGAAATCAGTGAGACAGAAAGATTACGGTCAACCCTGGTATCTCCATCCCCTTTCCCTGGCACACCCTTTTCCTCCATCCCCTTTTCCATCCTTTCTGTATGTCACTCTGAGAGGCGTTACAGTGCATTTAAAGCTAAATAGAACAGGGCTCCTGTTCTGGAGGAATTTATAGGCTAGTGGAAGTGAAAAGGTGGCTGTAGCTTCACTGCATCTGCAGCAGAAAGATACAAATGAAGACCTAAGTGCACAGGGAGGAGAGGTCACTTTGGGCTAAAGCATGAATATGAGAAGATTCTTCAAAGCAGAGGGCGATTGATTGTGAGGGAGATTTTACAGGCTGCTTAGAATTTCAAGGGACTGAGATAGGGAGGGGCGGGGATACTAAGGGCAGAGGAAATGATGTAAAGCAAGGCGGGAAGGTGGGAAAATGGAGGGTAGCACAGAAAACGGAAAAGCGTCCAGTCGGACTGGACTGTAGAGTTCATGAGACAAGACTGGAAAGGTAAGTTGGGACAAGATTGTTATTCCAGCAAGCTTTTGTTGGGCGCCTGATAAGAGATCTAGAAATGTGCACATACCTGAAAAAAAGCATGACACGAAGTCACAGAATAGGTAGGCAGTCATGAACGAGGAAATGCTGAGGAACCAGAAAGCTGGACGAGACAAGGATTCAGGAACCCAGATAAGCCATCTGAGCAGAAGATACAACACACAAACAGAAGTGGATCTTGCTTTTAAGGCAACCTTCTGTCAAAACCAGGAGGCCTCTTATATTCCCTCCTGGGGCAGGAACCAATCCCAGGGCGCGGTCAGGCCAGGCCTACAATGGGGAGCAGGTAAGTGGATACATCTGACCGTAGAGGGAGAGAGGGCAAAGATAAAGGTAGGTCCTGGCAGGATACGGGATGAGGCTAAAGACTGTGGCTTTGATCCTACATGAATAGGGATTGTGTTAGGTCTGGGGTAGCCATGCCTCTCGGAGCTGACTTAGACTGAAGAGCATTTTGGGAATCTGGCTCAAGTTCTGGGTCTCGGAGCATTGGGTGGTGTGAGTCAGGATGGGCTCGGGGCTGTTGGATCACACCAGCGTGCTAAGCCTTTGGAGGGGAATTATGTTTGAAAACCTGTGTCCCAAGCTTATCAGGTTTTGAGTGACAGTGCCTTCGGGGTAGCTGCTGCCTGGAGCCGACCCTCCTTTCCCTGGGCTTCTCTGGATCAGCGCTTGGCTCAGTTACGGGGATAGTCTGAGATTGGGTTGGTACCAGATTTAGGGGAGTACTTCTATTCCTACTTTAAGAAGCGGAGAATTGAAGCTCCATCTGAAAATACAGTGTGTGCATTCAGAGGGCGGTGGAATGTGGTCTCTATGGTGATTATTTGCTCCTTTTTCCCATTGCAACAGGCGTGTTTTTTATAGAAGAGTTTGGTTGGGCCTGGAGCTGGGTGGGTGGAGTTAATCGGAAGTCTTAGAATTCTGATTCTCAACTCATGTCATTTCTAGCTTGGACCCAGTCTTTTTCACTTTCCTTCTTCTCTGGCTGTGCTACTTCCAATAGTACCAGTCAGAAGGAAGGCTTTTCTCGAGATGGAGATGTTTGCTATTTGCTGTGTACTTTTGCTAGTTTTCACTTACAGGACTCTTATCCAATGAGAGAGCCTGAGGACCATACAATGTGATGTGCTTAATAAGATCACTCAGAACATCGGTGGTAAAGACAATATGAGAATTCCAGGGCTGAGTCAAGCATGGCAGATGAGTGGCAGCCTTCCCCCGTTCCACATCCCATCCCCTCCCCATCCCCAGGGCTGTCATTGAAAATTGATCAGAACCCTTTTCATCCTTGCTCTCCAGGTAGGCGTGGCCAATCTGATAGAATTCGGGTGAAAAATGACACTGAATCCAGCGTCATGGAGGAGACTGGCAGCTGAGCCCTGCAGGTCGGGGGCCAGGTCCCAGGCCTCCATGTACTGGTCTGGAACCTTGAGGAAATCACTTTCACTTCTTTGAGCCTCAGTTTGTCCTCCATAATGTTGGGTCAGTGACATTGTCTACCTCACAGGGCTGTGGTGAGGATGTGATGCCATAATGTTAGTGCTTCAATAGAGTAAGGGTCCTTTGCAGATGGGAGCCCTTGCATCTCAGTCGTTTGGTTACCCACTCCTACCTCTTAGTAAGACTTCTAACACCACGGGATACTGTGACTATTAAATCACAAGAGTCCTATGGTTGGAGCAGAGCAAAGACGGGTCTGTTAAGCAATAGCCAGTGCTGGTTCCCAGCCCATCATCAAGCAACCTCGAGTCAGAGCATTCCTAAACAATGGCTTTAGGCTTGCTACCAAGCTTGCAAGAAACGCTCCTCAGATTTTTCCACTGAAGTACCCCAAAGGGCAGAGGCAACTCCAGGGCTCCTTCACTGCTCCTGCTCTCCCAATCTGCTGACATAACCCCCAAACAACCCCACCTCCTGCCAAGTGAGCGTTTTTCAAACCTTAACATTTTATCTTAAAATTCATGTGAATCTTACCCATTATAGACCAGTTTTTGTTTTAATATAAAAAGCTGTTTTAAACTTACTAATATCGGTTAAATGTCCCTCTTTCAAAACTCTCCCCCATTTGTCCTCTTCCTGTATTTCATGCCCTCCTATCACCTAGGCTTTGGTGTCTCATATATAACATCTCAACCAGTTCATAAATTTCTGCTTTTAGTATAGTCTGAGTTACCACTAGCACAAGCCACAGGAAAATATCAGGCTGTCCCCTCTGCATTCGAGCTTTTTTGAAAGATTTACTTAGGAACAATTTATCATTTAGTTGCAATTTTTAAAAAATAATCTTAATTGGCCACATATGGTATCAAATAAGAGCTGGTCTTCTAGCCCCGGCATCACTCCGGATCGCCGCCACCACCCCCACCCCACCCCCCTGCACATGCGCACTACATTCTGCCAGGATGTCAGAAAATTAATCCACTCTAGGCAGATACCATCACAGGATAGCCTCCCCCAGATTTAAGATATGATTGCCGATACTGAAGCTGTTATTTTTAGGAGGGATAGACGGTTGCTTTTAAACTCTTTCCTTCTTTTTCCTAGTTCTTCCTCTCTTAATTGTGGCTCCATGTTTTGGTAGCCATAAGTCATTAGTGGTTTTTAATTTCTCTGAAACTGAAATAAGGTCTGAAAGGGTGGATTTGTCCCTTTTTTCCTCCTTTTTTCCTCTTTTTTTTTTTTTTTCCTCTGGCTAATCGGAGGAACGCAACCACATCTGAAGCCACTTGGCTCATTATGAATTTCATGGAAACTGATTCTCTGAAAGTGTTTCCATATGTGTGTTCCCAATATATCCCATCCTCTCTAAATGGGAGCACAGACGTGTGCATGGGCTGGAAATGGCTTCAGGATGTGACAGAGCAGTCATATGACCGCCACGGCACCGTGGGTGGCCCCTTCTGAAAGACACGGTGTCCTGGGTGATGGCCTCCTTCCTGCAGCGGATCCGGTTTCAAAGACTATCCACCCTTCCTAGCCTTTAAAAAGTCCTTAATCAAGGCCTAGCAAGAAGACCTCTCTCATTTTTCCTCCGCTTCTCCCCCCCTCCCCAACCCTTTGGTTCCTTCCTTCTCTCTTACTCTCCCTCCCTATGTGCACACACATTCACTCGCATATCTTCTCCCGCCTGCCTCCTCTCCCTTCACAAAGAAGAAATATGTTATTCCAACAATATCCTCAAAATTTGGGTAGGTTTAAGGAATGGTTGAAGTTTCTGAAAATTGCCAGGTTGTTGGGTTCCCCCCTGCCCCCCTTTCCTTCAGCATCGCATACTTTCTTAGCCTTAGGATCAGCTGGTCTTTCAGAATTTGTGAGCATGCAGTGGAAAAGTACAATTCATTACAACACAGAAAATAAATATTTATACTGGATAGTTGAGGGACTTTTCCTCTCTTTTGCAGAACTATAGAGTTTGCTAGTCTGACCTTTCATTATCTTAAAAAGTTAATTTCACATTCTTATTTTCCCGGTTTCTTCTCCGTCAGTTTGATCCATTACACTTCTCCCATACAGGGTATATTTTTCCAATTATTATCTAATGAAATTAAAAGTAAAACTAATTTCGTGATAGATACCCGGTTATTTTAGTATAAGGAGAGAAGTTTAGGGAAATTAAGAAAATTGATATAAAATACCTTAAAACCTCAATATAGAAAATGCAAAGTAGTATGCTGCATATAGTCTAAAATTGATTTTGGACAGTGTTGACATAGCATTTCTGCTTCTGTCATGTTGCCTACTTTGAGACTATACTAGTAAGCTTTTTGTTTAGCACATTTTTTGGAAGCACTCATCTTTTCTCAGCACCATGCTGTGTACTATGGGGTCAAAATGAAGGATACAAGGTTGTTCCTCTTAATTTGCTTTCCTTTTAGTTGGAAAATGAAAATACATATCTAAAACCAATGCTAATTCCTTAAAATGCATGAAGAGGTGAAGTTTACATCATAAATGCTGCAGAAAAGATAAAGATGTGTGTATACCTGGGAAGTCCTTGTGTAGTGGTGATCTTTAAAGACAGTGCTTGCTTACCTTGGTCTGGCAGGGAGCTGAGAAGGGCCCACGAGTCTAGGGAGAGCGTGAACAAAGCTCCAGTGAGTGTCCTGAGTACACGTCCTGCCACGAAGAGGAGGGTTAGTACCGAGTAGTGGGACGTGACCTTGGTAACGTAGAACACAGGACTCTGAATATGCCAATAGTCTCCTCATTTTTCCCTCCTTTATCACAGAGTAACTCAGTCATGCCTTGTGAAAGGTGGCTGACCTGTGCTGGCAGGGAGTGACACCCTCTGGTTTTAAGGCTGTGCCACTCGTGTGGCCTGAAAAGGTAGTGTGTAAGTGGTAGTTTTCTCCCTTCCATGTGTGTTTTCATCTGTGAGGTCATCTGTGATTCTTGAGGACCCTGATATCCTGGCTGTCTATAGAATCTAGAAATTCAGACAGGATCGGAGCTTTACTCTCCGTTACCTTTACTATCCACTGCAAATACATGACAGGACCTTAGTGGCAGCCGTAATTACCCTGGGATCCTCAGGAAAGCGAATGTGCTAACAGACCTTCCTGTAGGCCATGCATTTCTGGCCTGGCCCTCTTCCTCCTTCATTTCTTTTTCCCATGGCTCCCCACAGACACTGGCTCTAAGGATACTAGGCACAACAGCGGTGGCAAAACAGAGGCGTATGTTCACTAATGGCAACTGCCATTTGCAGGACTCTGCCCAAAACATGAGGTCAAGTGCTATATGATGCTTGGGAAGAGCCTTGAGCACTCTTAAAGAGAGTTTTATAAAGTCCTATAGGTATGGAATGGTAGTTGAAGTACGTTTTAGGTTTGGTGCCCATTGCCCGCATTGCTTAATGCTTATTGTATCCATTTTTTCTCAATGTGTCAAAAATATACCAGCTATTATACTGAGTTCCTGATCCCTAGACTCATTTACTTATTCATTTATTTATCCTTCCATTCGTACACCTACATTTAAAAACAAAATTTAAGCTCTTATAATGTAGAAGGTGCTGAGGGATGGGAGAGGAAAATAAATCATGACCTCTACCATCCAAAGCTTACTTTACAGTTGGAGAGAACAGGCAAAGAAACAGCTAATAATTCAGTAATGACTAAGAGCCCAAAAGAGTGATATGGAAAAATAAATGCTATTGGAACAGGCGTGAAATAACGCAATTATATAATAGAGCAGTTGGGGAGGGGCAGCCAACATGTTGTAGAAGGGGAAGAAGTTTCTCACATGAAAGCGGCTTTGCAGCGATGTCGTGCATTTTATGTTCCCACAGAAAGAAGGCCATGAGGGGGTTAATAAAGTACCTAGGTTTTATTTGAGATTTGTCGAAGCCATAACTCCTGCCATTTAAAAGGCCCCGACAAAGCTTTGAAGTTCACACCTCATTGCCGAGAAGTATGATGGCTTTTCATTATGTATGTTTAGACCCTGGCATTAAAAAAGTAGGACAGAGGACTGTGAATATGCCAGTTGTATGTCCCACCTGGATCCAAGGCCCCTTTTTCCTTTTCTCTGTCCCGACCTGCCTCCTCAGCTGGGATGTGTAACTTCCCCTGCTTACGGGGGGACGATACACAGGTACAGTAAAGGAGAAAATGTGTGTTAAAATGCCAGGTAGGTAAAGGCCTGGAAATGTTAAGTATTATTGTTAGTGAGCACTGATGAGGAGATAGACAAGGGTTAGACAGGTCTCTGCCCTCAACAGTTTACTCAGTCTTTAGTCAGGAGTTAAGCATGACCCAAGCTAGCTCGCCAGCATTAGAAGGCAGTGTGTGAAAGATGCTGAGTCGGGGATCGCAGGCCACGAGAATTAAAGATCAGAAGTTCTCTTTTATTCTCCCTTATCTTGGTTTCACTTCTTTCCACCACACTTTCTTGCTCTGAAGACCCAAGAAACCTGGTTGGGTAAAGAGAGGCTATTTCCTTTTCCCTCAAAGCCCTTGGGAGGAGGGGCAAGTTTTTTTTTTTTTCCGCTTTTAACATTGCTTTTATTTTTATTTGTGCTCCATGGGCATTTTACTCATATATTCTTCCCCATGTATATTAGGTTGTGAAAAGCTTTTGCTGCTGCTGCTGCTGTTTTAATGAGCAAGGTGTTTGCATCTGTGTTTATAACAGCGACGATCATTTGCAAGCTAACAGTGGCGAGGGGTGCAGATAGCAGTTCTGGAATGAAATACATCTGTAGGAAACCAGCAGGTCCTAAGGGAGTCAAACTCTTGACCTTGGTCTCATTCACATTATGGCACAAGCAAATGAACTAATTGCTCACTGTTTAGTAGGTTATATCAACAACAAGTCCTCAAAGAGTTGTTAACAGTATCCCAAAGACAGTAATTCACAGGGGGAGAACACCAGGCACCAGAAGAGCCTCTTTAGATCATTTTAGGCAGGTTTATTTAGACAAATAGACTTTTAAGGCAGAAAATTTACATGTCTGTATTGTGTCAACTAAATTTCTTTAGGGTCACTAAGATTGCAAAGAGGTCAGAAGTCAAAGAGGTCTGTCTAGTTTGTGGCTTTTGTAGAGTAAATGGCTCCCCTTCTCTGGACCTCAGCTTCTCTATTGGTCAATGGGTTAGACTAGGATTATCTGAACAGTAAACCCGCAGAGGAAGGTAAATGAGTGCCTTAGGGGATCTGGAGGCATAGTCTAAAGCCTCACAATGCAAAATTTTGTTGAAGTCATTTTTCGTTTGTCTAAAAATTCACCCAAGTGTTGCATCCACTCCACACCATATTCATGTTTGCTGTGTACCCCTGTACCTCTGACTCCAAGTTGAGTAAAACCAGCCCTTTGGGAAGATGCACCATGTTTATCTTGGGTTTCAAGTAACTCCTGGCAGGTCTGGCTTTACTTCATCAGGAGGTTGTACCCAGGGGTTTTAAACTGTCTCTGGGGAGCTCTGAGGCTACAAGCACATCACTGGGGCAGTTACTGAGCTTGGCTTAACATTTATAAAGTTAGATGTGGTAATAGGACTTTTAGAACTCTCCAGGCTTTCATCTCGACCATTTTAATAAGTAGATATGACACTTTCTTTACTTTAGTTGATATTATATGTAGGTTTTTTGTTTGTTTGTTTTTAGTTTGTAGTTGTAATGTGTCTAGGGACACAGGAATGAAAAATTTAGGACACAGTGTCAACATAACACAAGAAGGCAGTCTAAAAAAAAACACCTGAGTTCATGTACAAAATGGAGATTAGAAGTATAGATACAACCCTATTCAATGAAAGAAAATTTAATTATATCATTTGCTTCTGCAACAATTATTATAAACAAATTGAAGATGAGGAAGGGGTTTGTTTGTGTTCTTTCCTTCTCCCTATCATAGATTATTATGTAGGGGATCTCATGAGATGCTATAGCAAGTTGTTAGTATTCTTCATACAGAACACATTGCAGTATGTTTCAGAAACATTTCTTGGTAACACAAAATGACTAAGCAAATTCCATAAAATTCTATTTTCTGTAAGTTATAAAAAAAAATTGCTGTATAATCCCTTTAAAGTCTGCGTTAGCTGTCTTTGCCCAGAAGGAGTTACCCCGCAAAACATTACCGTCTCAAATGACTAGAAATGATTGGTCAAAATTCTGTAAACCTAGCGGAAATTTGTTGCATTGTTTTCTGTAAGCCACAAGCAGCACTCATTAATTGAAAAATGAATGTCAATTTGCATTAGCTGGCATCTATAAACCAAAAAGACACAGTGATCCTGGCATGTGATGAATTTTTTAAAAATCAGCAAAATGTATCAGGTAAAATAAAGAAGCTGAGGGGGGCTGGAGGGATAAATTCAAAACCATATTGGAGTTTACTGGCAGAGCCCCACATAAAGGGATTTAATGAGGCTTCTGCATCAAAATAAGGGAACCCACATGGAATTTTAATTATGACTACAGGATGCTTGAAGTGCAAATACCCACAAGAAGCATGTTTTACACTGACAAGCCTGTGTGATGTCTATGCTTCTGTGGGGTGGCGTGGGGGGTGGCAAACATTGATGTTTTAAGTGTGACTTCTTCCTTTTGAAATTGCTCACATTATTCTGGTTTCTTTCACACGATCTGAGCACTGAACCTAATGTGTACAGAAGTGGCCTGCCTATAACTATTAGCTCTGCCAATTCAAGTTCACCTAGATGCTCTGCAAGGAAATGGCTGGCCGAGGAACAGCTGTGGCGTTCGTAGCACGCCTGTAGCGTGAGAGGCAATGCACAACCATGGGGCGGGAGAGAAGTTAAATCTCATCCTGCTCCCATCTGCGATTCTGTCATAATCGCTACTGCTGCAGTTTTAAACTGGAGCTTGTCAGAATTTCGTCTTTGGGAGGGGTTAGGTAGAGGCCAGTTGAGGATGGAAGAATTTACAAAAAGCAGAAAGCAACTGCCCAGACTGTTAGTTTTGGTTTGTCATCTTGAAAGTGTTTGCTTCTGGTATTATTACAAAAGCTGCTCACTAGCTTTTTACCCTCTGCTTATGGGCCTGTGGATTCCGGGAAAGTACTAATGAGGGGTGGGAACTTCTCTGCCTCCCCCTCCCCTAAGGCTGTTGCTTCTCCTTCTGTCTTGGAATTCATGGTGATAGAACATTAGAGCTGGAAGGGAACTTAGAGCTCATCCCCCTCATTTTACAGATGATGACACTGCCACCTCTGACTTCTGCCTCTGGCCTTCCACTCTCAGTAAGAAGAGCCAGGCAGGTGAGACTTTTAACAATTGCTGGGCTCGGCTGGGTGGGACTGTCTGATTGCTGCTGTCCGATTTGTGAGAAAAACTTTTGTTAACTATATGTTGCTTTTAAATAGTCACGTTTTATTACAAATGCACGCCTGGCACTTAACCCCGAGCATTTTATGAAGATCACAAGCAGTGTGCATTTTCACGAAAGTTAACAACTCTCAATCAGCACCTTTAAAGAAAGGTATTAGGATTATTCCATGAATAAATTTTGTTGTTCCTCAAGAAGGAGTGCTAACTGAAAATGGGGCTGAGGAAGCACCTACTCACCGAGGCCTTCAAGAATTACTAAGTGCTTTCCCGTATAGACAAAAGCTATAGGAAAAGCAAACATATGAGATCCAAAGAATTGGCAGATTTTTACATACGATCAAGATATTAAGAACACTGGTATTTTAGAAGGGCTTGTTGCCATTCTGTCAATTTTAGAAAGTCATAACCCAATCTTTGAACACAAATTTCCACATGAAGTGGTTTGTAACTGTGGTTTCGTAAACTAAACACCAGAAATAATCTAGTAAGGAAGCATACTCAGCTTTAGAAGCTAAAGGACTTTACAATGTAGGGTAAAACCGTCTTTGCCTCCAGGTTACGGATTCAAATGGGCCTGAAGCTAATTCCGTAGGATGTGGTACAGGGGCCCGGTAAATGGATGGTGAGGTACCCTCCTTGTATCTACCCTATGCAGCTGGCCTTTCATAAAAGCTGTTGTCAGTACCTGCCCTAAATCAGGCCCTGTGTCTCCTATCGAGGCTTGAAATGCAGTCATTTCCGGGTACTAAGCCTCCTCCCCATCCCCCTTTTAAAGCCTACTTATTTAGTTTATGACCCTCGGGAGAATTTCTAAGGGCTACACTCTCCCTATATGCCCCCAGAAAAGTAATATAGTTCCAGAATACATGGAAATCTGGTTTGGTTTTAATCTGGTTTGATTTTTTTTTTTTTTTTTTTTTTGAAATCTGTTTCTAAGATGAAGAATGAAACAAGATTTTAAATTAAGAGTTGAAAAGAAGTGATAGGAACGTATTAGTGTATCTTTTTGACGTTCCTTCATTGATGAAGGAGGGCTCTGTCAAGAGTACCAACAACAAAACTGATCATCTTGGAATTTTCTATATTTGGGTTGAGAAAAGGAAGCTTGTCCGACTTAGTAAAAATGTCAAATATCTGAGGTGCAACAAGAAACAGAAAGAGAAAAAAAAAAATGAGGATTCAGTCAAAGTCTGGTGAGTGAATCTATCTATGATCAGAGTGTTGGGTTGGTTTACACATATGACCTAGCACACATTTGGGTTTTTAAAGCCCTTTGGGATTCGCTGGGGGTGAAGGACTTAAGGATAAATGCCGCTTTAGACTGTAAAGTGAAAAAAACAAAAACTAAAAATAAAAAGACTGTGTAGTGACCGGTGCCTTTGAAGATCTGTTTGTAGCTTGCTGTTCCTTTTTGGGAAGCTAAAGTTTTCTTTTTTTCTTGTAAAAAATTCTATCATTATTTTAATTGATATTTACAGATTTTTTCCCCCCATCTTCTGTTGTAATTTTTAGGTGCTTCAGAACTGGGCCCTTTTTCAGACCCCAGGCAGTTCCCAAGCATTTCATCCCTCACTGAGAGCCGCTTCTCCAACCCACGAATGCACTATCCAGCCACCTTTACTTACACCCCGCCAGTCACCTCAGGCATGTCCCTCGGTATGTCCGCCACCACTCACTACCACACCTACCTGCCACCACCCTACCCCGGCTCTTCCCAAAGCCAGAGCGGACCCTTCCAGACCAGCAGCACTCCATATCTCTACTATGGCACTTCGTCAGGATCCTATCAGTTCCCCATGGTGCCGGGGGGAGACCGGTCTCCTTCCAGAATGCTTCCGCCATGCACCACCACCTCGAATGGCAGCACGCTATTAAATCCAAATTTGCCTAACCAGAATGATGGTGTTGACGCTGATGGAAGCCACAGCAGTTCCCCAACTGTTTTGAATTCTAGTGGCAGAATGGATGAATCTGTTTGGCGACCATATTGAAATTCCTCAGCAGTGGCCCAGCGGTATGTGGGAGCCACGTCCCCAGTGTATCAATATATACATATATAGAGAGAGTGCATATATATGTATATCGATTAGCTATCTACAAAGTGCCTCCTTTTTTAGAAGATTTTTCATTCACTCAGTTACGATCTTGCAACCGTAACGGGGGTAGATACCGAGAAGCAAAAGGCCCAAGAGAGACGATCATAATCAGGTTTCAGATTGTTTTTCTATTTTTCTTTAAATAGAAAAAAAAAATACTTTTACAAACAGGAAAAAGGTATTTTTGTTGCTGTTGTCGTTTGGTTTGTTATAAATAACTTGTTCATATGCCAATTCAGAGAGGTGGACTCCAGGTTCAGGAGGAAGAGCAAAGCCGCTTCCTCTGTGCTTTGAAACCACACATCCTCACGGTTGCAGCTGTGTATGGACCCGTGCACTCTGCAGACCAGCTTACAAAGCCAGTCGAGGTGCACGTAAAGGGAAAAGAGGTAGAATGGATGCTTCCATTACAGTAGAACTGTTCCAAACTTTGCTTTCCGACTTGCTGCAAGTACTCATTTGAACTGTTTGGTTCAGTTTTTTTTTTTTTTTTTCTTACTTTGATAAAGTGACTTCAAAAATACTGATCAGGATAGGTTATTTTATTTTACTTTTTTATACTCCCCACCCCTTTCCCCATTTAACCAAAAAAGAAATACCATCCCGAAACCTCCCCCCTTCTCCTTTTATGCAAAACTGAAAATGGCAATATCTTATTATAGCCATAATGATATAGATAGTGTTTGTGTTTGGCTGTGTGTTATTTGTTTTCTTTTTTTTAAATTATGAATATGTGTAAAATCTGAGGTAACTTGCTAAGTGAATGGTCATATAACTTTAAAGATATATTTATAATTATTTAATGACATTTGGACCCTTGAAACATTTCTTAGTGTATTGATGTGTTGACTTCGGTCTCTAAAAGTGCTCTTTATTAAATAACAAATTCTTCCGTGGGCTAGAGCCATACCTGAAATATTGCTAAGCAATTTCAGTTCATCCAGGCACAATGTGATTTTTAAGAATACTTCCATCTCCAAATATTTTAGATGTAGCTCGTTTTTGTGATGTATGAAGGAAATGTTATGTTGAGTTCTTCCAGATCTTTGATTGCCTCTAACACAGCTTTGCCTTTTAAAGCAATAATTAGGGATAAAAAAAAACAAACGAAACGAAACAAAAAAAAACAACAACAACAACTCTTTATCACTTATGTTGCCCTCTGTCAGCATGAAATGCTGGAGTGATGTGGTTTCCTCATTTCTTTCAAATAACAATGACTGTTGTCATAGTAAAAAGAAAAGCACAAGGGACTCATTGAACTGCAGGAAAATGTTCTGTGGTTTTCATCGCTAAAGCAGAACTCTAAATCGCCAGGCTTCCAAATCAACTTGAAGCCACACGTGGCTGAAGGAGCCATCGTGCCACACATAGTACAGAGAAGCAAAATTGCACCAGAGATCCTTAACCAACCTGCCTGACCTAACAGTAGGTCAGGGGAACCCAAATCTGCCTTCCTCAAGGTCCCCCCGCCGGCAGCTTTCCACAGAATTTGCATTTAAAGGAGCAGAATTGAGTCACTATCTTCTGGGAGCAGGGTCACCTGAAGTAGCAGGCAAGTTCCAGCAGATAGCTGAAGTGAGAGAGCACAGCCCGTGGGGTCCCACATACAACCTTAGACGTTCACATCTCCCACCGTGGAGGGCAAGGGTGAAGGTAAGGCCATGTGGAGTTTGGTGTCTACTACTGTGTATGAACATGAGCTGACGCCCTTCTGTAGGATGCACTTTGACTACTCCTGGCGGCCCACATGGCAGATTCTCAAGTGTGAATCCCTAATCCAAGCCAGGACCATTTAATGACACCACCAGGCAGATCCCTGCCCTCCTCCCTCACAGGTCAGGCCCCCCCTACCCTACTTCTTAGCAGAACTTTATGTAGAAATTTGCCTCCCAGTCCCCAGAGGCTTCTTGCTCTCTCCAGCCATTCTCAAGCTCACCTTTCTAGGCCACCAAACAACGCAGGACAGCTTGCAGGGCAGTTGGACCTGTGCTTCTTTTGCCCGAGAGTCCCCCTTGGAATTAATTCATCCTGACTTCTAATCAAAATTGAGGGGAAACCAAACCAAAACAAAACACTTTGCCTTCTAAAGGTTGTATACCAAGTATGCTTAGATAAATAAGCCACTTTTCTATGACTTAAGTAAGATGGAAGTAGTAATTGCTACTATTTATTGTTTGTGTGTGGTAGCTTGAAGCACGCCACTGTCCATTTATTTGTAAGTGTAAAATGTGTGTGTTTGTTTCAGCAGCACTTAAAAAAGCCAGTGTCTGGTTACACATTTCAATTTTAATTAATTGACATAAAAATGTTACCGCCAGTGCCAGCTGTACCCTATTTAATTAAAAAAGGTACTATATTTGTACGTTATTTTCTAATGTTCAAAGGGCTTTTTTAAGTTTACAGTACACATACTAAGTGACTTTAGGGATGCTTTTGTGTTGAAATGTTATTATAGTGGCTGCAGGCAGCAACCCAGAAACACTTAAAAAAATTTTTTCTTGGGAAAAATTCAAGCACGTGTTCCTTCCACCCTCATTCTAACCACTCCAATGGGGTAATTCACATTTTGGGATCAAATTCTGCCCTTTTTTGGCCTAGGGGTTAAAATTTTCTTTTATCTTTTTTTTTTTTTAACTGCACCCTTACTTTGCACTGGGTCATGTGTATGATTTGTGATTTCAAGACCAAAGCAAAGCCTTACTACTACTACTATGGAACCACGTATTAGCCAACGCTCTTATTTCCTTCAGGTTAAAAGAGCATGGCTCTTATGTAGCATAAACCTTGCTGGAGTTTACAGCGTGACCAACTTGGCCACTTTTTTTTTTTTTTTTTTATCTGTTTCAGTTGTCTCACAAATTTTAACCTATGTCAGAGTTCCAGAACAGGTACCACAGCTTTGGTTTTTTAATTAGTGGCATGACATCCAGCCTGAAACCGAGAGACTCAACAGATTAGCTGCTGTTTGTTCTTTAGACTGTCTTACCCCACCAAGACCTTTTAAAAATGAGCAGAGAAATCCACACCCTTAGGGACAACCGTTGCAAATTCAGAGGGGAGGAGATGTGTGTGCTGGCCTCCATTCCCAGGAATGGGACTGACTCAGACTCTAGGTTAATACATGGAAACACAAAGCATTGTTAGCAAAAACAATAATTATATCTATGATATCCGAAAGAACAATAATAAATAAAATAAATAAAAGATGAGTCTTCCAAACCTTGAATTTGTGTTCTTAAAAAGATAATGCATTTAAAAAATATTTTCTATGTGAGAATTTTTTAGATGTTTGTTTACTTCATGTTTACAAATAACTGTTTGCTTTTTACTGCAGTACTTTGAAATATATCAGCCAAAAACCATAACTTACAGTAATTTCTTAGGTATTCTGAATAAAATTCCATTTTTTTTTTTTTTTTGGATATGCTTTACCATTCTTAGATTTCTGTGGAACAAAAAATATTTGTAGCATTTTGTGTAAATACAAGCTTTTCATTTTTATTTTTTCCAATCGCTATTGCCCAAGATTTGCTTTCCATGCACATATTGTACAAATTCTGCTTTGTGCCACAGATCATGATTGTGGATGAGTTTACTCTGAACTTCAAAGGGACTATTTGTATTGTATGTTGCAACTGTAAATTGAATTATTTGGCATTTTTCTCATGATTGTAATATTAATTTGAAGTTTGAATTTAATTTTCAATAAAATGGCTTTTTTGGTTTTGTTATGTGTGTACATTGGGTCTTTTCTCATCCGCGGTTTCTTCTCCAGTCTGACACCTACTTCTGCCTACACTTGGGCACTTAATAGTCATAGGAGTTACTTACCAGGGCTGAGTGAGAGCAGAGATCCTATATTCCTGGTGAGAGGAAAAAAATCTTGGTAAGCGTTGGGTTCTTGTTTTGTCCTACTCCCAGAGAAGGGTGGGTGAGGAATCAAGCAGTGAACTCACTTCCTTATCAGCCTGTGTCTGAAGGAAGGAGTGCTCACCCCATCCGTGGGTAAAGCCCGGTATTCCAACCATGGGACCAGTCAGGGCGTAAAGACAGCAGCCATGATGGTTCCGTGATTCTGATGTCTGGGCATATGGACAAGGGCCGGCAAGTGAACCCCTGGCTGTTAGAGACCTCAGGCAGCCCAGCCACAGTGGGTCGTCTCTTTTCCGTCCCACACCTCTTTTGGGTTCTTAAAAAGAAAGTCAGCCAAAGACCAAGGATGAGTAAAAACAGATTTTGGCCTGGAGAGCTCTAGCCTCAGAAAAATTCTACTAGTGAGCATAACTGTAGTTTGCAGATTTTTTTTTTTTTTTCTGGGCCATTGTTTGTTTTTGGTAAGTCCCTCCCCTGTGACGAGGTTGAGGGCCTGGGTAGAGTGGTGGCTTTCTTAATGTCCTGTAGGCCTTGGCTTACCACAGTTCTAAAAGAGGGACCAGGAAACGGTGGTGCAGAGAGCAGCTCAGTAACTGGCCAGTGGCCCACGTGGCACGAGGGTCAAACGCCGCCTTTCTTCTTACCCCTTTGGCATGTTTTCTGAGAAATCATAGAAACAGCTAATTTCTAAGACTCAGAGACATCCTAAAAACACTTGGGTGAATTTAGGCCAGGGAACGTGTTTGCAACTCTTTGAGGATATATATTTATTTATCCTTTTCAATTCAACATCGGTGTGGCTTTAAAAGGCATTGCGTGGGAGGTGGAGGTGGGCACAGTGGCATTGTTTCCCTGTCCAGCAGCATGGTTTAGGGCAAATCACTCGGCTCCTCCGGGTCTCAGTTTCTTGGTTTATGGAAAGGCACTGGGCTAGATCTTGGCACTATGAACATTTCAGGCTAGATAATTCTTTGGTGTGTGTGTCGGGAGTGCTGTGCTGTGCATGGTAGGATGTTTAGGAGCATTCCTGGCTTCTAGATGCCAATCGCACCGCCCCAGTCCTGATAAAAAGGTTTCCTTCCAGACATTGCCAAATGTCCCTTGGGAAGAAAAATCACTAATCCCCCCACCTCCCCCGCATTGAAAACCACTGGATGAGAGGGTGTCTCTAAATGTTTAGGTCAGACTTTATTGACAGATCTGGCGTGCAGAAACATTACTCATTAAAACTTTACAGCCAGGCAGAAGACTGAGGGGCTTCCCAGTGATGGATGCACACCAACCTTTCCCATCCTTTCACCTGCTGGCACCCTGAGGTTTGGCTGTGTCGTGAGTGAGGCTCCTGGCTTTCCCGTCTGTGTTTCTTTCCTCTTCCCCACGTCACGGCTGTGCAGCCAGCGAGCGGCACAGCTGTGGGCTTTTTCGGCCTGGACTCCTTGGCCATATTCATCACGGCTGCTTCTGTTACATCCTAGAAACAACAGACGGAAGAAGAAAGCAATTTCTTCAGTGTGTTTGACCCCTTGTGCCCCCTGCCCCCCAAATATTTAATCATCAGACATTTCTTTGAGAGTGGGTGTTTCCTGTTAAGTCAATCCCAGCCGAGACTGGCCCAATAAACACCTCAGCTTTCTGTCGCAGAGTTTATTTGGCTGGGAAATGGGTATTGCCATGTAAACAGGAAGCCCCCTGAAGTTATTATCTACAGATGCGGTTGAAGAGCCACATGTTTATATTTATGGGATTTGAAAACAGTGAAAAGGCAAGGGAGGAGGTAGGGGAAGCCCTCATTCACAGTCAGTGAGAGCAGGGCCTACAGAGTGTCACGCGTTTGTGTTTCATTCCCTCTGGAAACAGGTGGTTCACAGTAATGACACAGCCAAGAGCCATGGCAGAAATAGAGGTACTGGTGACTGAGTTAAGCAAATGGCCCTACCTAGATTATCAGGTAAACCGTAGGCAATCCAGTCCACTGGCCTCTCTGGCCCAGTTATTTGAAAATCATTTTAGAGATCAGTCCTAGGAAATCATGGTTTGGGGGCATGTAAAAAGGTAGGAGGCTTATTTATGATACGACTGTCACAGTCCCTACGTTTTTCTGGAGACCACTGACTGCCACAGTTTTAGTGAGCACGGGCCCGCTCACCTGTGAGATCCCAGGCAAACTCGTGCATTTGCTCAGCCCCTAAGGGGCCAGGAAGGATGCCTTCCGTGAGAGCTGTCCGGGTATTGATGCAGAGAGTGTGCAGGTGGTGAGCCAGCTGGCCTTCACACGAGGGCTAGGTACGCCTGGTTACTTCACTTTGTTTTCTCCTCGCCTCTGCTCTTCCTTCATCGGCTCTGTCCTCCGGCTGGAGAAGGTGCTTAAGGAAGGCCAGGTAGGAACCAATACCTGGATCTCTGATGCTTTGTATTTAAATTATGAGCTCTGAGCAAAGGCAAGGAGGGATTCTCTCCTCCTTGCCACCACTCCTGAGCACTCGGTGACTTCCCAGGGGCTTCCCAGCAGTAGCTATCAACCAGGCCCTGGCAGTGAAGTTTTAAAAGAGGTTATGAATCAGAATTTAGCAAAGAAAAGGATCCACTGCAGATGCAAAGGGTAATATATCCCAAGCGGTTGTGTGTGTGTGTGTGTGTGTGTGTGTGTGTGTGTGTGTGTGTATGCGCGCGCGTGCGTGCGCGTGCACACATGCGGCTGAAGGCAGGGAGGAGGGTGGAAGGATGGAAAGAGGTGCCTGAGTAGCCATTCAGCGGTAGGTGAAACTCACTGGGCACACACACATGCTTCTTGACACAGTATTTATTTGCCTCAGGTGTTTGTTGTCATTCCTGCAAATTCTGCAAAAAGAAAAAAAAAAGCACCATCTCCATCCCACAAGTGGTGAAGAAGCAATTATTCTTCTTCAAATAGGTTATTTAGAGGGGGCAAGGAACACTGGCCGCCCCCTGAGATGTCAGGAACACCATGAAGCTGATAGCTAAGAAGGGGTTATTATTAATTTTTGTAAAGCTTTTATTCAAAAGCTTTTTGTGACTTAACCAGCCCTGCTGTTCAGACATGTTCAACCAGTTGGAAAGCAGAAGGATCAAGTTTCTGGAAACCCACTTAACTTTTACTAAACCTTCTTTTAATTTGTTCTCTTATTATCTTGTTGCAATAATGTCTGGCCACTTAGTGGGGTTTTCTGGAAAACCTGCTTCGTGTTTTAGCTTTGCAAATGTAGCTCACTTTCTGATTGCGATCTTTTCATCCCAGGCCATTCTGTCCCACTCCATAGCCAACAGAAAAGGGAAGAATTCCCCCACCCCCCCCACCTGTCGTTCTTATAAAGAAATCAAGACTATAGAGAAAATTGCTAAAAAAAAAAAAAAAAAAAAAAAAGCAGAAGTTTTTCCCCACAAGCCTCTCCAGAAATAGTCTTGTCTCTGCAACATTAAATGAGACAGAACACAAAACTGCTGCAAGGTTTCACATAGCCCTGTACATCTTAGAACTTAGGACATTTCTCCTGGAGAACCAGAATATTAGAGTTAGCCCAGGTGTGGAAAATGGATGTGAGACATAGGAGGCTTAGGGAATTGAGAGATACAGGGTATAGTGGCAGAGCTTTCAAGTTTTTTCGTTTGTTTGTTTGGGCTTTGAGAGATGGAGGAACCAGCAACTCTCAAAACACAGTTTGGTGATGGAATGATGAAACTGAGCAAATTTATTTTTTAAATACAGCAAAAAGCAAACAACAAAACCACGTGACACCCATAATGGGGGGGAATTAATATGATGATCTCAATCTCCTTTGATATCGTTTCCTTTTCAAATTAGGTCATTTATTTTTTAATAACTCCATCCATCTCTGACCGTGCAACAATTCTGACCAGTTTCACTTTCTGTTTCTCTGTGAGTTTCTCTTTATTCTTCTGACCCCAAAATGAGAGGCACTTTCTGTGACATCTTTACATATTCCAGGAATGCATTAGCCTGATTCTGTCTTTTCTGCCACTTAATAATATTTACATCTTGAAAATCACAGTGGCCTTTCTCCTTTTTAGCAGTGTATTTAAAGTCTTTTTGGTGTGGATTTGGGGACATAAAAAAAATCTGACTCCTTATCGAGATCTTCTTATGAGTGGTTTCACAGATGAGAAATGCAGAGAATATAGTTCTCAACCACAACTTCTGGAACACACACGGTGAATTCAGGTTGTGAAGGGAAAGACTGATGGACCAAGTTTCATTCCTTGTGGGCATGAGAGGGAGGGAAGGATGCAAGAAGGAAGCAAGTGTGAAAGTCTAGCAAGGAGTTAAGTGGTTAATAGGAACTAAGATTTTTTATTGGCTAATAAAACCTCTCAGGGTTTTTCATATTATATGGTTCCTTCAGGCTCCTCGCCCAATGCTTAAAAAAAGAAAAAGCCGAAAACAACAACAAAAGCTGGAGCCTAAATACCGATGCAGTCCCAGTCTTGTTTACTTTTTCATTTCCGCAGTTGTAAAATTAAAAAAAAAAAAAAAATTCCTCTGGTAGTTCAACTTTATCACACTGCAGGAGCGGGCCAGTGTTTGAACAACTGCCGTGATCCCAGTGAAAGGAAAAAGTACGCCCTGTCTCTCTGTTTTCAGAAAAAGGAGACCACAATGCAAATGATGGATGCATCAGGAAATTTTAAAATGAAAGCCGTGGCTGGAGAAGGGAGAGCAGACATTGAACTGAAACACATCTCTGGAATCCTGAATGCAAATGATCTCTGTCCTTTTATTGCCAGTGGTGCTGTTCTCCCAACAGAGCAGGATGTTCTTGTTTTTAATAATAGCCAGACCAGATGCTAAATTCTCCTCGGCAACATGCTGTAGAAGTGAGAAGGCAAACAGCTGATTCCTGTTAAGATGAACACCAGGAGAATAACCCAGAAAGTATGAGAATTCTCTGGAGGGTTTTGCTTTGTAAACCCCCGTTTGGCAGAAAGATCACAGAATCTGAACTGAAAACACAGTGTGTTCTCCTGCACCCGTTCCTCATCCGAGCAGCTTGCTGGGGGCCTCTGAGCCTCCTGCTTTCCCCATCCAGCCCTCTTCTAAGTTATCCAGAGGGCTGGCTCACAGGTTCCCCAAGAGGGAAAGTCGGAAGCCCTGAGCCCTTTGGCTTTCAATGACTGTAGAAAAATACTCATCAATAGGAGGAATTTTTTTACTTGCTCCTTGCCATAGAAAATAGTGAAATCTTGAACATGAGCCAATAATTTTAAAATGGCATCTTTGTTCCATCTTTTTCACTCCCTTCTTCCCCCTGTCAGAGTCCATCAAATCTCCCAAGTTAATATTTTGTTTTAGAATATACCACACATGCAAGATCCTATTTTCTTCTTTTCTAGGGAGCTGCCAGAGCTGCTGTGGGGCTCGGTGGGGCCAGGCTGACCAAAGCAAACCGTGACCAGTGTTGTAGGTTCATGCCACCTCAGAACCTCAGAATGCCGCCCAGAAGTCGTTTCCCAGAGAGCAGGGGTGCCCTGTGGGAGGGGTCCACACAACTCTCTGACAGTCTTTCTCTGGGGCTTTGCTCCTAAGGGCTGCAGGAGAATGAGTGAGAGAAGGAAAGAATGTCAGGAGCTCATAGAGGCTCATACTAGTCATCTGGTTCCAAAAGTCCTCAGTTACCTTTTGTGGGGACAGAGCCTCAGGAAGCAGTTTCCAGGCTCTCGGCCTCCCATAGAAAGGTGCTGGCTCAGGTAGTAAATGGCCATCAACTGTGATTGGATGGCCATCAGCTGTGGCTAGTTGGCTGTCAGCTGTAACCAGTGAGCCATTGGCCACTAATATAACTGTCATGGCTACGCTAGCAGCAAATGGGGGGCTAGCAAGAAGATGGTGGCTGAGCTAGCAAGCGTGGATTGCAGTTAGCAGAGCGGATTGCTGCTAGAAGCACCTTGACTGTGAGCCACTGTTGTTCCAGCACGGTACCCTGAGAGGCCCAGAGAGAGTGGCAGTTTTATATTAGTGGCCAATGGCTCACTGGTTACAGCTGACAGCCAACTAGCCACAGCTGATGGCCATCCAATCACAGTTGATGACCATTTACTACCTGAGCCAGCACCTTTCTATGGGAGGCCGAGAGCCTGGAAACTGCACTGCTGGCTCTGTCCCCACACCTTTCCTCTTCACATCACCCTCCTGAGCCCTCAGACTTCCTCCCCCTCCCCTGCAATGCACAAAGGGCATCCCAGTTACCTGTTTCTCATGATTTTATTCCTTCATTGCCATCCTTGAAGTTCACTTGACCCTGATCTCACCTGTATGAACATCCTGCGGAGAAAGGAATGGGGACCAAAGATGATTTTCTTCCTTCCCTCCCTTAAGATGGCACTGACGTCCATTGTTGTAATTTCCTTTTGGGGAAAAGTCATATTTGGTACTGGTAGCATGATCCAATAATAATAACAACACTTAATAATATTTAACTTTTCTTGCACACTCGGCTATGTGCCTGGCACTTGGCTTTATATCTCACATGCTTTATCTCCATCTTCTCAACAACCTATGAAGAAGTTAGTACCGTTTTTATCCCCATTTTACTGATGAGGAAACTGCGATTCAGACTTGCCCAAGATTACACAGCTATTAAGACTCAAGCCTAGAGTTGTGTGATTTCAAAGGCTATGTTCCTAAGCTAAAACATTAGACACAGTCTCCTTTATCATCTATATAATGGAAGTTATGAGAAGTAAATGAGTTACTGAGATATGAACATGACTGGCAAGTGTCCAGCACATAACATATATAAAATAGATGATACTTATTACTCATAATAATTAAGATGACTGTTGTAAAAGAGCATAAATACAATTTTCAATTTGAGTCACAATGGAGCTGGAGCCCCAAATAGAAGGGTTTTTCAAAAAAACTGCTATTTTAAAATTTTAAAAAGTACTGCTCTTTGAAAGTCATGTTTTCCTCTATATTTTATCAACTAGTTTTCTACTGAACATGAAGGCTACGTTTGGCAATTAGCTTACCATGGGCTCCTTCCCTAAAGGAACTCAGAGACATCACATCACATAAACCATAAACATAAAACACATTCACACATTCAGAACAGAAATGTGACCCAACCCTGACTTCAATCCCCAATCTGTGTTCTCTTTCAAGGTTTTCCATTTAGGTGTGTTGAGTTTTGGGTCGATGTTGCTACTGGAAAAAGTGGTATTGAGCTTACCTGGCCTCATCTAACACGAGAAAGACCCACGCCGAGATTTTTCTGTTAACTTCAACTCTTACCTTTCCAGGAGTGGCTCTGGGGTCCTTCTTGCCATCAGACAGAGAGGCAGCACTCAGATCCCCCATTTCTGAGCTGACATCACTAAGAGGCAGGGCTATGCAGTGGAGGGAGCTGGTCTGGGGACCCTGAGGCCTGAGCAGACCTGGTGTGTGCAAGGCTTTTTGCACTTGTGCGTGGGTCTGGAGGAACCTGGGAATGGGACATCAGCATTCCCTATCCTGAATCACTTAAATCTCTGTAACCAAACAGGCAGGCTTCTCGCCGAGTATCTTAAAGCACTTTAGAGACATTGCCTTAAACTTACTAGTCTATATAGAATCAATATCCCATTTTACTGAAACCCCAGAGAACAGAAATGGTCTCTGTGTCTCTCTTTCACCCTCTCTGCCTTCTTTTCTTTCTTCTTTCTGCAAATATTTACTGAACACCTGCTATAGGCAGAACAATATGCTGAAGCCTTGCCACCATTAAAAAGCATATTGGAAAACGTCTCTGTTCAACTTAATCCATCCCAATAAGAGATGTTTGTCATGCCATTCTTTAAGCAAATTCATGAATGCTTCAGACTACCAAAACCAGATGGATAAGTTAGCAATCAGTTTCTAGAGAGAATTTTGACACTTTTGATTTCTACTTGTAGCCAATTTCATTTCCCATTTCTCGTTTTCTAAAATACTCAAGTATTTGTAAGGTAGTTGTCTATATTTAGTCATACAAGGCTTTCATTTCACCACAATATTTGGGACAGTTGGTGTTTAAAAAGTAGGCAGTTTTCATATAGTCAAAGGAGGGAAAGCGGCTCCTCCATTTTCTCTTCCCTGTTGTAACAGCCATGCAGCCAACTCTGCCTTAAGGAGTTGAGTGGTGTATTGAAAGGGGGAAGCAGAAAGTGGCCAAAAGATCTGGGTTCTAGATCCTTAACCCCTGCTAACTAAATACGTGACCTTGAACAAGCCACTCACCCTCTCTTGACCTTCTCCTGAAGTGTGGGCAATACTATATTACCTTCCAGGTGGTATGTTAAGGGTCCATGTAGTAACTCTTAACGATAGATTTGGAGTAGCTTTTAGAATGGAGAAATTATAGGGAGTTTTAAGATGTGCAGCTGGCGGCTGCCTAGCATTAGGGAGAGAATGAGGCCCATTATTTCTCACAGAATTGGCAAAAATGACCATTTTGTAGAGGATGAGGAAATGCAATCCCAGAAAGGTCAGATCACTTATGCAGCATTGCCCTGTAGACAGATGAGGGGAAGCCAAGGGTTGGACATCTATTTCCAAGCAGTTCCCGTACTCATTCATTTGGAAGACATAGTTCCTTCCTTTATAAGAGAAGCATCTTCTGCCTCATCTTTTCATTTAGCATTTACACTTATTTACTTTTTCAGTTTTTATGAACCTATTACCATTTGTTACACACCTAGGCAAACTGATCCTGTTAAAAATTGCTTACATTCATGAAAATTAATTTCTAATATATTGATTCCATTTCATGCTCCAGCCAACTTTATTGAAAAAGGCTTGTTCTATTCCTTCATAAAAAACATAAAGTTATATACCTGGCCTGACTTAGTGAGTGAACAGTTCAGTCTAAGAGCATCAAGGCCATTCCTTCCTGGACAAAGATGACCTATCTGTTGGCAACACACTTCAAGGTGATTGTCCTTTAGTGGACAAGAGACTCCCTTGTCCTCAATGCTAAGGATAGAGGTCATGGCTTTGTCATGGCCGGAGGCCATTCTATTTGCCATTTCACGCTTTGGTTATAGAAATGAGGCCACACTCGTGACTCCATTAACATGATACTCTAGCTACCTAAACAAGCGACAACATGACAGCTAATCTTGAAAAATGATAGACTTTTTAATCTCAGCTTTACCTTTATCTGCTTACTATCTGAACCCCATGTCTCTTCAATTTAAAAGATGCAAGAGAAAAATGATGCAAATGGACCAATGATGGAACACACAAGTATTGGAGGGGTAGTGTTAGTGGACAAAACATACAATGTGGTTAATGACGTGACCCCTGTTTAATGAAAGGCACAACCTTATTGGACCCGGTGATTTTCAGACGCAAGTGCTAAGCCATTTATAGGGCAGAAGAGGTAGAGGGCTGAGAGGAGGAAGGATTTGTAGCTTTACCCTCTACCGTGCTTGAGAGAATAGTGGTTGTGGCTTTGCCTCACAATCCTTCACTCTCATTTGATCCTAAGGGAGGGGCTGCATTTTTATTCATTCAATAAATACTAATTGAACACTTACTAGAAATGATGGAAATGAAAACAAATTAGACATACCTCCTCCCAGATAGTCCATAGACGACTATCTGCTGAGAGAGACAGAAAAATCAACTCAGAGGTGACAATATAGTGCAGCAGGTACCACAACAAAGATGGGAAACAAGGGTAGAGGAACCGCCAGGAGGCTGCAACTCTTGGCCAAGGCAAGACGTTGACATTGAGCTGGATCTGGAAGGAGGGGTAATTCCTTGACATTCTGGGTCTGTGACTGAGCTAGAGGCAGCCCCACTCCCACCCCGCAGTGCAGGATGTGAGAGCAGACAGATCCCCTTCTGTGGTGATCTCAGGTACAGCTCCCCAGAAAGAAAAAGAGAAGGAGATAGGGCCTCCAGCCTCTGGCATTCTGTAGCATGCCAAAGCACACTTCCACTGAGAAGATGAGCAAGGGGGGTTCTCACAGGGCTTGGGGTGAGCAGTATCAGAATCTTTGTGGGATCTGGGTCCTACATCAGGAAACCGTATTCAGTATTAGAATAATGAAAAACAAGAAGCAATACCTATGTTATCAAAACATACAGCACAAAGGGAAAAAAAATGTGAGATCTTAATGTGTAACAAAAGAGGACATCAATATAAAAAATGTTGAGAGATGACAAGATAAAATACCATATTTTCAGTACAGAGTGTGGATCAGTTTTTATCCGATTGCTTGCGTAACACCTACTACCAAGTGGCCTGGGGCCCACTGATGAGAGAGCGAGGGATAATTTAGCACATAGAGCCTTTCAGCATTCAGTAGGGAAGGGTGACAAGTATAAATGCTTGGGAGAAGTTTATGCTGTGGATGGTTTACATATTCAAATAATTGAATGAGCGCTATGCCTGTGATGACTCTAAGTAAAACTTTAAAGTATGATCTTGGGGTCTCCTCTACCCAGCCCTCCAGACCTCTCCTTTGGAGGCCCACTATGCCCCTGAAAGACCTCACACGGACTCTGCCTTTCTCCCCAAGCACACACCAGCCAACTTTGTACTGTGGACCTCCCCTTGTATAAAATGAACCTGTCCTGACCCTCACCTTTGAGGAGTCAGTGTATTGGCATTTCAAGGGAGGTTTTCTAGAACCACTAAAACCTCACTTCCAAAGCCACAGACCTTCCCTTCAATGCTTTCTTGACATCTCTCACATCCCATTCTGGGGATGCCGCCTGCAGTCTACTCTTCCTTGCCCAGCTGAAAGCCAAGTCCTCATTTGTCTCTCTGTCTCTCTCTCTCTCTCTCTCTCTCTCTCTCTCTCTCTCTCCCCCCCCCCCCCCCATGCACCCTGCCCAGATCCCTTGAGGTAACAGAAGATCCGTGCCCTTAGCCACTAGGGGTTAGAGTGAAAATGAGGGCGAGGTCTGGTTCTACCTGAAGGTCGCTTTAGGGCTTTTACTTCTGTCTCTGCAGGAGACAACTTTATTGATTAATAGAACCTTTATTAGAGTTATTAGAACCAATAAAACACATTGCACACAGACATAAATCTATCGCTACCCCTCCCAAAATACTGGCTGGTGAAACGAGTTCTATTTCCAGCCATGATATCTTGCCAGTTTGTCATTCTCCTTCCTGGCCCCATCAAGTTCCATCGGGTTTGAGTTTATTGGCTACACAGTGAAGTTTATGTTGTCATAGAAATTAGCCTTGATGGACAGGGATATGGCCAGGGGATCAGGAGAGCTCGGCAGACCCTGTGGTGTTGGCATGGCTGACATGTTAGGGTGCCTGAAGCCCTCTCCAAGAAAAATCAAAGCTGGCTCTTTGCAGCAGCAAACGAGTGCAACGAGACACTCCTGAGGGACGCGAGCTCGGACGTGATTGTGAGCCGTCCAGTTCCCATTCCACCCATCCACCCTCCCGGTGCCCCCCAGTGCCAAAAATTCTTCCCCATGCAATGGAGGCAGGGCTGGGAGGCCTGAGGTTAAGCCATTCTCTTCTATCGTTCGTGGTTAGCTTTCGTAGGCTCTTGGCTGTTTGACAAAGTTGGATAATAATTCAATATTTCTTACTGAAATACTTGACCTTTTTGTTAGTTTTTGTGACAAGGGGAATTTAAAGGAGCTGCAAAAATGCAAGCAAGTGTGGCTGAAAAAGGCCAGGGTATGCCACTGAGTACTGAACAGTTTCTTTTTCTGACATCTATAAAATTTAGGTGAAAACAGGTCGACATTGATGTTGGCAAATGAGAAAGCCAGTTCTATTGTTAGCAAATGAACTTCAGATATAAATGCAAGTCTGGTTCAATCAAAACCACGTTTGGTTTTAGACACCAGTGATGTGCTTTCTATTAAAAAGAAAAAAAAGAAGGTAAAAATATTCTTTAGCCAAAAGTATCATTTTCTAAGCATCAAATCAACTTGTTGAAGTACAAGACGGGACCTCTATCATTTTCTTTTTAAATTTGTAGGGTACACGCTCCCAGCATCCTCTCTTCTTTTTATTTTGAATTGGCAAGGGCTGTTGAAAACTGAAAGCACATATGAAGAAAAATCCTGCATTGCCTGATGTAGGTACTTACTGGAGACGACTAGCTGGTCGCTAAGAAAGAAATGAGGTTCTAAGAAATAAAGCTCTGTCTCTCTCCATATGTGTGTGTGTGTGTGTATATGTGTGTGTGTATATACATATATGTGTGTGTGTGTGTGTGTGTGTGTGTGTGTGTGTGTGTGTACATCTTATATAGCTCCCAGATTTGGCCTGAGTCTTATAATCATTTTTATGGGCTCCTCTCAGGAGTCACATAAGACATGTTTGAGCTCACAGAGGAGGAACTATGCCAAATCCAGTTTGTGGAGGGTCAGTTAATTTTAGCCTACTGGGCAGTTTCTCTGTCGTGGGGTCATCTTAAGTCCTCGTCCTGCTAGGACCTGAACAATCATAACAATCATAGAATATCGGAATTGCTTCTTCCCCCATGACCTCCCGTTAACAAAGAGGAGACAGAGGTCCAGAGTTAAATGAGCGCTGGATGATAGGGTCCTAGAAAGGTTACTCTTACTTTGGAGAGTTTTGTTGTTGTTTTTTTAATGGAGGCAAAATTCCCATAAAAGTAACCATTGTAAAGTGAACAGTTCCGGCACTTAGTGCACTCAGTGTTGTACAAGCACTGCATTTTTCATCACCCCAAATGGAAACCTTGTGCCATTGCTCCCGATTCCACTTCTAGATTCATTTTTGAATAAAAGTTTGTTAGCTTGGCTCCCACAGCGTGTCGTTGCCGGGCTCCCCAATTTGAAATAAGGCACGACCGTATTTCCAGATAGGACTGAGAGGAAAGAGTGTTTCTTGTGGGGAGCAGCAGAGGCCCTGGCCTGGAATTGGGGGTGGGGTACAGGAGAGACAGCGTCTGGAATCTCACAGAACCCAGAACCAAAGACTTTTGAACTTTGGAGGGGACCATCTGTTGGGGTAGCAGCTCTTTCTGAGGCTGAGTTTTGGTCTCCTGCTGAGGCGATGATCCCTTTAAAATTCTCAGCATTCTCACTCTCCCGCGTCCCGCCTCCAGTCTAGCAGGCATTTTATTCCTTTCATTTGCCTTGGTCGGAGTCCAAGTCTGGCACCAGGCGGTCCCCACTTGAGGGGCCGGGAGGTGGTGTAGGCTCACCCAGGTCTAGAAAGGGAGCTCTCCCCGGGATGCTAACTGCTGGCCGTCTCCTTTCATACACATCATCTTGCTGGATAATCATTTTCAAATGGCAAACAATAATAAAAGCTTTCCTCTATTTTGCGTCCAAGTGTCAATGTATCTACACAGGCTATAGGGGTGTGTGTGTGTGTGTGTGTGTGTGTGTGTGTGTGCACGCGCGTGTGTGTGCGTGCGCGCGTGCATGCGTGCGTTTGAAGTGTCTGTCCAAGAAAAAAAGAAGTTTGGGAAGCCTTCGCGTATGTCGGGGAAGGCTGAGAATGGCCTCAGGTTGCTTTCCAAACACTCTCCGGGAGGCAGACCTGGAGGGTGGGTCAAAGATGGAAGAACTAGGTTGTCAGGTGACTTTGGTTTTTAATCTGAATCTGGAGGGACTTGACAGGGTCTCTCCTGAGTGTGAATCTAGGGGTAGCATAAAGCTGAGAATGAGACAGGAGTGGGGAACCTAGAGGCCCGATTTGGCTGCTATGTGACCAGATTCTGAAAGAAAAATCCCAAGTTTCTGACCTCAGAAGGAAGTGAGGCTGATTTCCCTCATAGTACAGGTGTGTTCTGGGGCCCCTGTGCAGAGCCTCAGATCTCACTGTGACCCCTCTTCCTGGAGTGTCTATTTTCCTTGAAGAGGTTGAGGTAGGGTGAAGCTAAGTTATTTAACTGGTAAGTAATCTCAACCGCTTTTTATATCAGAATACAGATGAATAAATGATGGAAGGCAACACAAAATTCATGGATGCTGTAAGGCTAAAAAACAGGACTTGGGAGAAATCTTAGTAACTTTGGGCTACACTCAGGCTGATGCCTCAGAGGTAAGCGTTTGTTCTCTGCAGGAGGTTGGCTGTAGTAGAAATTATTGAGCAGTCCTGTCAGCATTCAGGGCATTTCCCCAGAGACATGTGGAATAGTTGGATCTTGTAGAATTTCCTCCCCTTACACCCTGTCCTTTCACACACCCAACTCCGCCCCTCCTATAAACCTCTCGGCTACAAAGACTTCCTTAAGGTTCAGACCCCGTTGCTCAAGGACAGCATGTGTCATCTGCCCTGTGAGCGGCTACTCCAGTCCTCTTCTCCTCTTTGGGTTATCTATTTCTGCTTAACAAACTATGCCACAACTTCGTGATTTAGAACCACAGCCGTTTTATTGCTCAGTGGAGCAGTGCTGCAGGGCTGGCGGGGGCTTCCTCACCACCTGGTGGCCCCAGGGGCATCAGAAGTCTTCCAGGGTACAGGCCTCTCAGAGACACCAGCATGGAAGGGGCACATCTTTTAAGATCCACCTTGGGCAAAGAGATGGCCAGGGCCACTTCCACTGTGGTCCGTTGGTCAAAGCCAGTCCCAGGGGTCAACCCAGAGTCGGGGGAGAGGAAGTAGATCTCCAACGCTTCACAGGGGGAGAGGCAACGGATGTACAGTTATTTTAAAACTGCCTGCGATTTGAACCACTCTTCAATCATTCCTCTTAGATATCGCAGTTTTCAGTGATCCCTCTCTGTGCAGATGGGATTTGTCAATATTTGGTGATTATTTCAGGATTCGGGCTTCAGTAACAGGTGTGTGAGAAGGGATTTGGGGCAGGACACATCGCTCTACAGGCAGACCCCTCTTCATCAGAACACAAGAATCAGAGACATCCTGGTGAGGGAGAAGGTGCATGTTGGGCAGGGAAAGAAGGGTCCCTAGTATTTTGTGAAAGGAGTCGTTCTACTCCTCCTTGAGTCCTGTGATGGGCCAAGTATATGTCAAATAACTGTAGAGTTGAGGGAGTCTTGTTAAAGGGAAAATAGAAGTTCACCGCACTTAACAGTTTTGAGATCGGGGCGGGGGAAGAGCTGCGTGGCAGGATTCCTCTAGACTTGCCCAGGGCACCTGGGGCAGTTGGGCTGGAAGGGCCGCCCTGGTTGTCACTCAGAGACTCAGCAGGGTCCAACTGCCACCCTGCCAGGAAAGCAGAGAAAGAGGCTATTGTTTCTTGCCACTTTAAGTAGCTGATGACAGTACAAAGGAATGTAGTTAGGACCCTCCCTCCTAACTATGGAGAATTACAGACTGAAGAACCAGAAGCCTGTGGGCACAAGGTGTGGGAAACACTGTGGGGGCAGAGAGGGGAGTGAGCATTCCCTGGGGGTGGCCATGTTGATTCTGGAATTCCACCCCTCTTCCTCCCAGCTACTGAAACCTGCCTGTCAGGAGCCTCCATTTCTTCATATGCAAAATGGGGGTGCTGGTTCTTAAGATTTTTGGGGGATTAAATAAAAGAATCTAAATAGAGGGCCTCGCAGTGGTGCTTGCCACAGGGTAATAAGCACTTAATAAATATTAACTTCTTTCCTAGAAAAAGACCTTATAAATCATTGAATCCAATTTGCAAAGGACCAAACTGAGGCCTGGGGATGTTAAAATGATTTGCCCAAGTTTAAGCAATGTGTTGGTGAATCCTTGTTTCCTCCTCTTGGCCCAGAGCTCTTCCTTCGTTTCCTAGACATTTAAGTTCCTCTAAGGACAGAAAAAACATTTCATTACAACCACACGGCAACTCAAAATGTCCCTAAAGAACATGAGATGACCAGTAGAGAAAATGCTAGCAAAACATGAAAACAAAACATGACAATAAAAACACAACAAAAACAACAACAAAAACAACAACAACAAACCCACCTAAAACATCAGCAAATTTCAGTGTGAAAAGCTTGGAATAAAACCATCCACCAAAATCACATTGCATAGTAAGTCGTTGCTCCTCTATCAGCTTCTTCCTTATATAGAAAAATTACTTTAAAGATCAGAATTCAGAATGATAATAAAGTAAAAAATACAATGTCTCCTTCTTGCCTGCCCGCCCTCCCCCATCAGTTCTACTGCAGACAACATTGACGCCTCTCCAACTCTGCCTCCCTTTTATCAACAAGCAGCCACGGGAACTGCACAGGCCCACCAACTGCCAGGGCGGTTCAGTTTATGGAATTCAGTTTTCCAGATGAGCTGGGAATCAGGAAGCCTGAGTTCTATGAGACATTGTATTGGGGCCCCGTTATCTATTACTGAGCAACTAATCACCCCCAAAACGTAGTGATGCAAGAGGACAGCATTTTATTGTGCTCACAGATTCTGTGGATCAAGAATTTGAACAGGCACTGCAGGAATGGCTCTTCTCCACTGTAAATGTTTGTGACCTCACCTTGGAAGACTCGAAAGGCTGGGGGCGTCCTCACTCATTGGTCGGGTGTCTGGTTTGGGCTGGGTGGAGGATGGTTATAGCTGGGACTGCCTCCTGGAGGGCCTCAGGGTAGTTGGACTTCTTCCGTGGTTGCTCAGGCTCTGAGAACAAGTGTCCCAGCCAACCTGGTGGGAGTTACAAGGTTTTTAATGACATAGCCTCAGAAAGTCACAAAGTCACATGGTGTCACTTTTGCCATACTCTATTGGTCAAAACAGACACAAGCCCACCCAGATTCAAGGAGAGGGGGACCTTAGCTCTCAAGGGAGGAGGGTCAAAGAATTGGCAACTGTGTTGTTAAACCTTCACATACAGTGATTATGCTTTCTGAACACCCAAGAGCCCAGGGTCTAACGAAGGGTTTTGGTGCTGCTTCTAGGGGAGAGAGGTACTCTACGAGGTGAGATTCAGGCATTTGATCTCTGGGGCATTTTGAAGGTTTATGGAGACATTCATTAAAAATGGGACTATCTTGGATAATCCTGAGGAAAGTATGGTTTGAAGCAATTTGCTTTAAAGTTTTGTTTCCCACCCTTGAGAAGTGGGACCACCACTACAACTTGCTTTATAGCTAGAGTGAGACTGCCCCAGCGGACACGCAAGACCCCGTATGGGGACGAACTAGACTTCACATTTTTCCACCCACAGCAGAGGAAGTGTCAGTGCAGGCAAATCTCCCTGAGTGCCAAGCAGAGCAAGTCGCGGCCGCACTTTGGGAGGAGGTAGGGCCCCACCCTCCAGCCGCCCCCCACCTGTGTACATTCCCAGAAGGAACATGGTTTGTGTTGAATCCAGAGAGGAGCCTTTGAAGCCCTCAGAGATCTTCAGACCAAAGTGCCGGGTGAGATGAGGGCATTCAGGAGGCCTGAATGGAAGGAAGGAGAGAGGCGGATGTACACCGGTCCAGGCTGCCTTGAGGCTGAATCTGGCTAAAGTGATGCCCCCATTCACACCTAGGCAGCCCAGCAGTGATGTGGTCTGGGGCAGGAAATATGAATCAACGTGCTGCCCACCCCCGTCTCCTTGCGCTCCAGGAGTGGCAGGAGAATGAGCAAGCTCAGGGCGTGCTTTGTGCGGGACACTGTGTTAGGAGCCTGTATCACTAACCTGTTTCATTTCAGCCTCACAACGACTCTATGAAGTAGGCAGTATGAGTCCTATTTTATACTTAAAAGACTGAGGCTCAGAGAGGTCAAATGGCTTTTCTGAAGTCACACAGCAAATAAGGGACAGTGGAATTCCAAAGAGGGAGGTTCTGTTTGCTTTTTCAAAATAAGCATGGCCGCAGGGCAAAGAGGCCATCCTCTCCTTTCCTTTTCTTCCTGTCTTCACTGCATTCCACACTTTTCCCTTTTCTAAGCCACAGGATTTCTATCCCTAGGCTTCTTGATGCTAGTCCCTTCCTTGTTAGGGAACTCCAAGAAGGAGTTTTCTGCAAAACACATTTGAAGGAATGATGCCTTCGGGCCGTGCTGTCCAATGCAGTAGCCTCCAGCCACATAGGACTGTTTAAACAAAGTGAAATACAATTAAATAAATGTAAAATGCAGTTCCCCAGTCACACTAGCTGCATTTCAAGCACCCAATAGCCACATGTGACCAATAGCTACTGATGTAGATGGCTCAGATATAGAATACTTGCATTATTGTGGGAAGTTCTACTGGACGGTGCGGCTTGAGAGAGTAAGTATAGTTTTATCACTAGCACGATTGCTAGGCTTATAAATACTTTTAATGGTACTTGAGGTGTGTATTTTCTCCAAATCTTTCTCAGAGGTAAAATAATAGACTGTTTTTACAGTACTTTATAGTTCACAAACTGCACTCACATACTTGATCTTATTTAATGCAATAGCCTTGCAAAGTATGGTGGGTAATAATGTTACAGGTAAAGTGATAAAGGTTCAGAGAGGTTAAGCAACTTGGCCAAGTCTCTGAAAACAGTGAATGGTAGAGCCAGGATTTAAACACAGGTTCGTTCTCTCATTTTGCACTTTCCACAGGGAGAATTTGTGTATACGATGCCTGAAATTATCCGTAGGCAAAATTATTAAACCAAAAGTAATTTACCAGTGTTCTTATGGGGGAATTGTGCTTGTCAATTTTTCTTGTTTAGACCATCAGATTTTTTCATTAGGTCTTGCCAGCAGCTTTTATAATTATTTTATCTTAAGAGCACAGTTTACTTAGGTGTATATTTATTAATTGGAAAATTACCTTTTCAGATTAGTTTATGATGAGAATGATTATGTTTATTGTCACTGAGACAAGTGGTAAATAAAAAAGAATCAATTAAAAAAAGTAACTTGCCAGAGCTAGGTGTGCTATAAGATATGTATACGTGAAAAGGTAGCCAACAATACGTACTCAGGCATGATATATAAAGAACAAGTCATTTATTCACTCATTTATTTATATAATATAAAATATATACCATCCACAGTTCTACACACTAGAGACAATAACAAAGTCAGATAAACAGTAATCCTATAATAAAATAAGTAGCATAAGGCCAAGGTGTGATAAGCACTTGGCATAATAAACAAAAAGCAAAGAAAGGATAGATAGTAATGGAGTAGGTGGGGATACTGTTTGAGATAGGGTTGCTAGGAAAGATCTTTGTAAAGAAGTCACACTTGAATAGAAACCTGAAGAAAGTGAGCAAGCAAACTATAATCCCAGGGGAAACAGTTTTAGCAATAGGAACTGTAAGTGCAAAGGCCCTGGGGCAGGCACATGCTTTGTTTTTCTTCTTGCACTAACAAAAACCGATCTTATATTTATCTGCTGATATATTTACCATCTATTTCCCCAGTTAAAATGCCCCCGCTTGGTTCTATACCAATCAGGAGGCTCTTGTGGTCGGAATGTAGTGAGAGAGCTGAGGAGAGATAGAAGGTGGAGCCAGGACCAGTTCACAGACCACCACTAGTAAGTAGGTTGTGAAGCCCTTTGGATTTTATGCTGAGGTGACAGGGGAAGCTGTAGGTGGTGGTGGGTGGAGGGCATTAGGCTTTATTTGTTATTTTATTTTTAATCCAACTTTCTATTGGGAACATTTTCAGATCTTCAGAAAAGTTGAAAGACTTTTACAGTAAATACTCTTCACCTAGGCTATTGACCCCTTAACATTTCACCACATCTATTCCCTCTCTCTTTTCTCAACCATTTTAAGTAACTTCCAGATATCATGTCACTTCCCACCTAAGTACTTCGTCATATATATCCAGAATACAATTATCACACCCAGAAAACTTTGATAAAATAATATTATCTCTGATTATTTAAATATTAAAATACTATGTTACTATATAAAATAAATAGTAAATATACTGAATAGTAATATATTAAATTTCTCAAATATTCCCGGTAACATTCTTTGCAGCTACTTAAAAAAATTCTAGGCTTTTTTAAATTATCAAATATCAAAAACATAGAGATAATATATGTTTTCCAAACAAATGATAGTCTAAAATTGATTATGTTAGATAATGATATTACAGCATTCATCAGTATGTCAATTATTTCATTTGGGGAAGAGTTCTGATCTGTACCTATGGTTCTTATTGAAAACAAAACTGGATGTGCCTTTCTGTGATGTGATGAATACCTTTCTACTTTATTCTGAAACATTTGCCAAACTAAATACTGTAACACTGTATAACATTAAAAAAGTTAAAGGAGGGAGGCCGGATGGCTCAGTTGGTCAGAGCGCGAGCTCTCAACAAGGTTGCTGGTTCAATTTCTTGAAAATGGCAACTGGACTTGGAGCTGAGCTGCACCCTCCACAAACTAGATTGAAAGACAAAACAACTTGGAGCTGATGGGCCCTGGAGAAACAGACTGTTCCCCCAATATTCCCCAATAAAAATTAAAAAAACAAAACACGTTAAAGGACTACTTAGGATTAGAAACAGACTATGTCCTGCAATTCTCCAACAGCAGCATATGTTGTTGCTTGTAGAAAGCCAAGTGGTAATTTTTGGGCTCACTTCCGTGGTGCCCTGTTGCCTTAGCATTACCATCGTACCCCGCTGTATAATAAACAATCTTAGACGTTTATTAACTCTTGTTAGTCCCTAACCACTTTTTATATGTTTTAAATTTTTGAAATTCAAAGGTACCTGCTATTAACATAAAATAAACATTAGACTGTATCACACACACACACACACCAAAAGTACTAGGATTTTATCAAGGATTACGTATTGCAGTAGCTGCTGTGCCTCTTAAGTCTCTTCTAATTTAGAAGAGTTCTCTGCAGACAGTTCAGTGGGAGCAAAACCGTGAATATCTGAGAAGTAAGAGGAACTTTTTGGGAGGAGCTAGGGTGGGGAGAAGAGGCAATGTGCTCGAGAAGGGCGACTGGAGCCAGATACGGGGGAGACTTTAGATGCACAGCTAGTGATTTGGGGCCACAGAAAGCCACTGAAAGTCTTTGACAGTGATCCAATAAAAGCAGTGTTTTAGGATGGTTCATCTGGGTACTGAACGCACACGGAATTCAAGCTAGAAATGCCTTTGTGGTAGAAGTACGTAAATGGTGACTTTTGCCTCAGTCTTCATCCTCTCCCGGCCCCACCCGTTCCTTCTTCCTTCTTCTGGTTTCCAAAGCAAAGGTGTTATTTCCTGTCCTCCTCCTCTGCTTCTGGCTTTACCTCAACCCTCTGTTTCTCTTCCTCTTATTTCTTTTTGGCTTCCCTCTGCCACTCTTTTCCTCAGATCCTTCACCTACAAGGTGGAGCTGAGTGAGAGGGAAATAAGAAATCGGGGTCCTTATCAGGAAGGAGGAGGCTCTACAGTACAAGGGGATGTGAAATCCCTAAACCCAGGAACTTGGTAGTTTGTGGTTTTAACGCAGCTTCCTGATTCTGCAAACTTCTCCCCACTGTTCCTGTAGGCTCTCTCCCACAGCCAGGAATCTAGGGAGTGAGAAAGCTTCAGACTTAGATGTTGTCCTCCTCAGCATGGAACTGTGGTCCCCCTGTGTCCTTCCCTAGCCTCCCAGTGCTTCCAAGTGACAGTCCCCTCACAGGTTAAAGGAATACTGGCTACCACTTTTGGGGCGTTAGTGCAAGAGGGAAAATCTGGTCAACAAGTGGTGTCCTAGGTGGGCATGATAACCGGAACCTTCCAGGAGAGCCTTTGCCTCTGTGGTCTGGTCCTGAGAAGAGGCCCAGGCTGGGAGGATAGCCCTGGCTGGTGGGGGGACAACGTGGCAAGTGAGTCTTGAGCAGGTGGGATTTGTGGGAGCCTCTCACGGACCACCACATAAACTGGCTACTCCGCTGTTTCTCATAATACTTGTTCTTACAAATGCTGTAAATGTTTCATCACTGGCTCTCCTAAAAAGGAGAAGGAGAAGGAGAAAACAAAAGTTCTTATTTGTAGTTTTCCCAGTTTCTGTGGTATGAATACCCCCATCATGGTCAAGTTCAAGTTACCAATAAGACGTCACTAAAACCAGAGTTGAGAAGCGATGCACACAGTTGGCTCTCATATGCTGGTGTGAACTGGCTCTAGTTCTCCTTTTCTTCCGGCTTTGGCAAAGGGCCTGGGGACCTTCTTTAGGGCCTCTCTGGAGATGCTGGAGCCCCTTTATAATTTTTGAGCCCAAATAGAAACCACAAATGCATTGTTTTAGACTACGTTTGGGAACAACTATGCTTTGGGCTGTGTTGCTGAAGTGGGAGGGCTTGTTGTTTCAGGTTCGATCATTCCACCACAAGCTGTTCTGTTCATTGAAATTCGAGAGCTGGTCACCATTGTAAATGGTCACTGGGTCTACACTCCTGAAGGGAGAGCTCTGATTGTAAACTTCAGCAATATGATTAAAAAAAAAAAGAATTAGTTAAATACACAGGTAAAGGAGAAAACCTGGTTTGTGGTGAAAGTTCTTGTGCTTGGTAAGGGTGGCCTGCAGAAATCATTTTCCCTGAGGAAACTTGGTAGGATATTGGCTAGTGCAATTCTTTGAAATTAGGTGGAATTGATTTGAATCTTTCATTGACCTTGGGCAATTGTCACCCTTTTTGAGCTTGGTACTCATATCTCCCATGTAAGGTCATGCTCAAGATTACATTAGATAATGTACATAAAGTACACAATGTGTGAAAATACATGCTGTGTCTAGCACAGTGTCTGGCCCAAAATAGATACTTAGTTCTTGACACGTCCACTGTAAAGAGCAATGGCCATGGTTGTACGAGGAAGCCACCCTTATGCTATCCTCATCAGGAGAGCCCAAGAGAAGCCACACTGGGAAAAGAGGACCCATCATGACAGATGCTGGAAGGACAGAGGACGAGATGGAACAGTGAGCAAATCCAGCAGCTGTGCGACTGTGAAAGACATGAAATCAGGGCCTTACCAGTCACAACTGCTCCAGCTGGTGGCTTGGGCTTCCTTCTTAACCAAATGGTGGTGGTAGTAGCACCAGATGGTTGATGTTTGAGGGAAAGTTGAGGAGGAAAATCTCCATAAGTTCCTTAGCTTGCTACACAAGATATAAATTAAGAACCCTGCATGTAGCATGCGTAATTAGCTCTATACCCATTGGAGGGACTTTCCTATTATCTTAGCGGCTATAGATGCTAATCATCGGTTAGGCACTGTCTTCAATAGTCTGTGACTGAAATTGAATTGATTACAGGGGCAGCCTGTTGGCTTAGAATGAAATACGACATTTCATAAGCCAAGCAAAACAGAAGGAGCAGACGAAAGACTAGAGAAAGCCAAGAAGGTTACGCAGGAAAATTTCCCTTGAACCACAAGCCAGGGAGGGTTAGGTCTGAAATGACAAAAGATCTGAGCTCCAAAGAGCCTGAGTGTTACATTAGGTGCGAGTTAGTAACACAAGCAACGAGGCTGTGGATCTGGTGGTAAGGGACGTCCGTGAATAATGGAAGCAGTTGGCCTAGAAACAAAAACACCTTTCCTTCCCACATATTCCTGGGTAATCCAGTGTGCCTGGGACCAGGACAAACTTGAAGCTGAGCTATCTGGACACATCCCCTAGTGACCCCTTGGGACGTGCCAGCTGGATGCTGAGCACACACCTTCCCACTGAGGTACAGCACCCTGCCACTTCACACCACCTCCAAGTGCTTCTTGTACAACATGATGCTCAGGGAGCTTTGTTCCTTCATAATGAAGGATTGGATATGAGGATAGGAGAGGCATGGAGAAACCAAATGTGTAGAAAAATACCCTTCTTAACTCAGATAGACTGCTGAGTCTCTGAGCACCAGCTGTGGACATGTAATAAGGCAGAGCCAACAGGTTAAGAGGGAAGAGGAGGTCAGGCAGGGGGAGTTGGAAAAGCAGCTTATTCGGCCTGGGAGGCTGAGTGAAGAAAGCCACATTCTCTGTCAGGGTCCTGGGTGCTTAGCACCCCTCACCTTGCTAATTAGCCCAAGTCCCCTCATAGTCTTGAGACTTTAGCCTCCATATTAATAAAAGGGTGCTGGTGCCGCCACCGTGTTTTCCAAGTTCCTGTCTAGTTCTCTTATTTTACCATGGCTGGTGCAGAGGCCGGCTTCTGAGGAGTGCAGGGGTGGGCTGGGGTCCAAAGCAGCCAATTGCTAACGTGGATGGGATCCAGTAGCATCATCCAATGTTTGCCATTCTCTTGTTAGTTCCAGTGCAGAGTGGTCCTAGTCTGGGACAGTCAATATGAGGCATTCACATTCTGTCTGCCACCCCAGATGCTGATGGCATATGTTGCCAAATAATCCTTGGTTTCCCACTGCATCTGGATTAGGTGTCAGGACGCTTAATTGCATCGCAGGTGGCATTGAAGTGAGCACCGTGCCTGGACATGGTGGTCATGCTCTTCTATTTGGAATGGACGAAGGGGACCTTGAGACGTGTTTAGCTTGGGAAGGACTCCTGATGTATAGCAAGCATCTAGGACCCTCAAAGACCGCTTTTCCTGCCTGCTAAAAGTATGGGACATTTAACCGGCTGATCAACTGATTCTTTGCTTGGAAGGCCAGTCAGTGCTGTTACAATGTTGCCTAACTTGTAACATGGAAATAACAATACCCGCCCTACCTTCCTTTTAGGATTCCAAGGAAGTGCTTGGAAAAATACCAAGTGCCATGCAACTATAGCGTTATTAATAATGTTGCTATTACACTTTTTGATTGATGAGATTTTAATAAAGGGAAAGGTTGCTCCCTTCTCTCCGCCACAAGACCTGTTCCCCAAAGTACAACTCAGTCCACACTCCAAAGACATTTCTTGCAACCACATCGCAGTGCGGTTCACCCAATGAAAAGCTTCTCTGGCTCCAAGTGGGCATGGAAGTTCATCACAACATTTGCCATCAATAAAAAACCAATGCATTCCATATGAAACGCATTACAGCTGTCGAATGGTTATTGAGTGATGATACCTGAATGATGGGGAAACAGGAACAGGGAAATGTACAAAAGGAAACTTCACAGAGACGCCAAATTGTACAGATAGAAATGCCGATATCAGAGGGAATTAGTACGGCAGAGTGGAGCACTTTTGTCTTCACCCAGCAGGAAAGATGAGGGGGCAGGAGAGATGGGAGGTGGAGAGAAGCAACAGGTAGCAATGAGACAGTCAGTGCCTCCTAGTAGGTGAATCGCATATGAACATGACAGAGACTAAGCGGGACGGCCCACAGATGACGGCTGAATTACGGCTAGCACTCTCAGTCCAGGAATTTGTCAAAAATTATCTCGAAAATTCTGTCACAACAGTCTTAGCCTTTATCGTTAGAGCTCCCTTGGCCGTATGGGACCCGTGGAGCTCGTCTGAGCCACATCCATGCCTGAGGGTTGGGAAGCTGGGCCAGAACACCACGTCAGCCATCTTTGAGGCCCCTTAGGGAAGGTCGGCTTCTTTCAGAAACTCATCCCGCTGCCCGAGAGCCTTCCTGGCCAGAACATCCCGCCCACTCCTTAATGCAGCTCTTCCCTCTGCTATACACCCACCTTCTGGTTCTGCCGCACATGCTCACATGCTACCCCTCACCCCTGTGGCCCTTCCTGGCTGACCAGAAGGAATGTGGACCTGTGTGGTGATGGATGAAGAATGCTGGTTTGAGGGAGAGCTGGGCTTGAGCATGGCTGTGTCCACTGCTTGGTGAGCTTGGGGCAAGTGGCTTAGCTTTTGAGCCTCAGTTACTTCAGTTAAGTGGGATGATCCCTCCCTCATGGTTCAGGGTGAGAAGCTGATGGAGTCAAATGGGTGATTGTTCTGTGTAAAGAGCTATCCATTCGTGAGGTAGAGTGACGATACTCCTTGTTTGATGGGACAGTCTCTATTTAGGACTGTTGTCCCAATGAAATCAGTAATGGGGCCTCATTTTATTCTTAAAAGTGTCTTAGTTTGGGTGATACATTTCATCACCCTGAACTTTGTAATTACTGACAGATGGAAATCTGGAGGGACTAAATGAGGCTGGGAACTTTCCTGAAAGACCCCCGGATCCTCAGAATCCATGTCCCTTCCTCCTCTGTTGCAGAGCAGACCTTCATGTCTGTCAGTCCTGACTCACTTTCAAAATAAAAATTCTTCGGTTAGTCCATTAAAAGAAATAACAGCCCTGTTTTAATTTCAGCAACGGCCTTGGGATGAAAAGACAACTAATTACTCTAATTAACCAAGCACATTAAGTACACATGTGCAAACGAATATTAAAATACCATCAATCTTGGTCCTGAAGTTCTTGAGATGCTGGAATGCATAAACATTTAGTGGAAGAAATTGTGACTCCAGAGAAAACACAAACAAAGCAGGCTGTTTGTTTGTGCGATTGCCTACTTGTGGAGAAACAACCAAGAGATGCAGAAAGACATGAGGGTGTCTCCCCAGTTTATGTTTTCAATTATTGTCCAGAAGAGACAGAACAAAGGAGCTCCTATTTATAACTAAAGTCTGAAGTGGGGGTGGGGTGGGGTAGTGTATAAAGAAGCTTAATCATGAGAAAACACAATCCACTATTGGCATTAATAAAATAAAATAAAACTGTTTATCGAAAGAACAAACTGTCTTCAGGGAAAATAAATAACTCCTGCCATTTTCTGTCTCCATGCACAAGATTCTCTAAAATGACTTTAGTACCAGTGATGAGAGCCAGGGTAGGAGTCGTCTAACTGCGCTGGAGCAGATAGGCTTGGTGGTGGAAACCAGGACTGGAATGGGGCCGGCACCAAAGCTGCAGGAATTAGGGAAGCCACGTTTCTTTGAGCTCACCACTAATCCCGGGGTCATTTCTCAGGGGTCCCTGGTTCCTTAGGAAGTGCTGTGAGGAAACGGGGTGAGAGTCAAGGGCAAAGTTAGCTACTTGGAAAGGATTCTGGTTAATAATGTACCAATGGCCTCAAGGTTCAGAATCCGATCTTGTTTTGGAACAGATAAAATGTTGGTGAGGCGTCCTCCTCAGCGTGCAAGAGCTGCTGTCTCAGGCTGAGGGGAGGACGCCTGCTTGATGAAGGTTTGCCCTCCCTCCTTCCCATCTTCCTTTCCCCACCCCCCTCGTTCATTCACTCTTTCACTTATTCATTATTTATTCAACAAATACTCTTAGTTGTTTTAGATCTAAAATAATTTTTAACTTGTGCTCAATGCTGTGGTGAAGAGGCACCGTGTCTTGCTTCAAAGATCTAACAACCTCATGCAGAGACACGACTTCCCTTCCTGATATTTTTATTTTACTCACTGATATCATAATTTCCTTAATCGCCCAGGTATATATTTTCTGAATTCATGAAGATCCCTCTATTTCATTGCTACTATTCAGGAGAAATGGAAATTCTAATAATAGAATTTTCTACTATTCAGTGGTTTTACCTTTCCTTTATTTTTCCTATATCTTCTTCCCTTTACATTTCCACTAGCACGTCTCCAGGAATAGAAGGGCTCTCTTGATCTTCTCTTCTTAAAAATTAATTTTTAAAAATGAGTACTAAGTTAGTACATTGGCCAAGCACCGTGCCAAGCAATTTCCATGTCATCATCCCATTTAACTGTCATAACAAACCTTTAGAAGTCTGTTATTGCCACCCCATTTTACAGATGAGGAAACTGGAGCTCAGAGAGGCTAAGTGACTGACTCAGGTCCCAGAAATGGGGTTCTAGAGGGCCTGGGAAATGGCCAATGTGAATACGATTCTGGAGGTACCAAAATGCTAATACAGGTGCTTCCATTTTCAGGTAATTGGTTCCTTGCCTTTTGGAGCTTAGGGTCTTGTATCTAACCACTGGGTCATGTGGCACCAGGAAGATGGTGTCCTAGTGCACCTGCCAGCCCCATGGTAGGGCCAATGGCATCTTTAAGGCACTGGCCTCTCCCTCCACACAATTTATCTGAAATTCCAAGGTAAATCCAGCTCCTCTAATACCGTGGACTAGGTGTAGGGAAGGTCTTTGGAGAATGTGCAAATCCTCTTTTTTTTTTTTTTTTTTTAGTCCTAATCAAATTGGTTTGTGTTTTTGGTGCTTCATTCTCTGCTATGGCAAATTACTACAAGGAAAGATGTCAAGCTGGTATGGTCACTCATGTGTAACCGTCCAGAATGTCCAATAAGGAGTCTTTTGCTTTCCAAATAGAGATTCTGTGGAGCTGGCTTGGGCTAGAAATGAACCCTTCTGCAGGAGCAGACTAGAACAGGCATTGTCATCATCATCATTAAGTAATTTTTGCCTCTTGCTTCATATTTAAGAGCTCAATTGCTCTTACTACCCCTTACCTGCAGGAACAAGAACAGCCAACAGATTCTATCACTTTTTTCCTTTTAGATTTATCCATTCCTTCCATTCCACATTTATCACAATGGTCCAGGCAATCGTTTATTCCAACTTATTTCTCTGATTCTGGTCTTTGTTTCCTGATCTTTCTACCCATCTTGCAGTCTACGCCCCAAATATTATTCCATTCCCAAGTCCTTCCTAACTTAAGAATCTACAGTACACCATTGCCAAGTTTTGAGCTTTTTTAATTACAAAAATAACAAATAACATCCCCAAATTCAAACAACATAGAAGTATGTGAAGAAAAATCTCCTATATCTATCTATCTGTCTGTCTGTCTGTCTGTCTGTCTGTCTATTTATCATCTATCTATCTATCTATCTATCTATCTATCTATCTATCTATCTCTATCTATCCATCTATCTATCATCTATCTATCTATCATCTATCTATCTATCATCTTTAAGCCAGAGGATTGTTCTCTATTTTGAGATACTTTTTCTTTTGTTTAATCTTTGAAATGTTTATCAGTATAATTCATGCATATACTAAATAAAAATTCATTCAAACAATAATAGGAGAAATCTTGTAATGAAAAACAATAGTCTCCTGCCCCATGCTTCTCACTAGCAGAACTGGTGAATCAAAGTCAAATGTCTCAGCTAATCAGTTAGGACCCTATGTGACATGGTGCTGCTTGGGTGACTTTCTGAGCCTTATTTCTTCTCAGCTTGGACCAACTATTCCATCCAGGTCAGAATCTATGCTGATGTTTGTCTTTTAACTGGGGAGTTACATTATTAGTAATTGTCCATTTACCTTAGAAAAAAGTCTATTTACATTATTAGTAATTGAACTATTTGGATTCATTTCTACCATCTTGCTTTGTACCTTCTAGTAATATTTATTCTTTTTGTTTTCTGTTTCATTTTCTTTTTTCCCTCTTTTGTTTCCTTGTTTTGAACTATTCCCCCAATTCCAATTTCCCCCCTGTATTCCAGTTCTTTCAGTGGTCACCTTAGAAATTTTAATATGCATAATTAACATAATAGAATTGAAAGTTAATCAATAGATTTGAGCTTTTACTGAATAATAAAAGAAGCAAAGTACACTTGGATTCTAATTACTTACCTCCAAATTTTATGTGCAGTTATCCAGGATTTTGATTCTCTCTTGATTTTTAAAAACTCATAAATTAGACATTATTAATGTTCTATCTTATCAATTTTTTAAATTTCTTTCAATTTATTTTACTTTATTTTTAAAAGATTTTTATTAACATATAGCTAACATACAACATTGTATTAGTTTCAGGGGTCCAACATAGTTATTCAACATTTATATACCCAAAGAAGTAAACACCATAAGTCCAGCAACCATCTGACACCGTACTATGCTGTCACAATATTATTGACTATATTCCCTATGCTGTACATTACATCCCCATGACTTATTTGTTTTATACCTGGAAATTTGGACCTCTTATTCCCCTTCACCTTTTCCCTCTTTTTAAATTTTCAATTACAGTTGACATTCAGTATTATTTTATATTAATTTAATTTATATAATTTAAGAAATGATCCCCCTGACTAGTCTAGTACTCACCTGGCACTATATATAGTTATTATCATATTATTGACTGTATTCTCTGTGCTTCACTTTACATCCCCATCACTAGTTTGCACTTCTTAATCCCTTCACCTTTTTCACCCTGTCCCCCAACCCCATCCCATCTATCACCCCATCAAACGTAGTACCCGTCTGACACCATACATAGTTATTACAATATTATTGACTATATTCCTTATGCTATACCCTGAATCCCCATGACAACTGTGTAACAACCAATTTGTACTTCTTAATCATTTACCTTTTTCACTCACCCCAACCCCCCTCCCATTTGGCAACCATCAATATGTTCTCTGTATCTATGAGTTTGTGTCTGTTTTGTTTGTCTATTTTGTTCACTACATTCCACATATAAGTGAAATCACATTACATTTGTCTTTCTCTGTCTAATACTCCACTCAGCACAATTCCCTCCAGGTCCATGCATGCCACTGCAGATGGCATGAACCCATTCCCTTCCCGGGCTGAGCAATATTCCATTGTGTGTGTGTGTGTGTGTGTGTGTGTGTGTGTGTATATATATATATATATATATATATATATATATATATATATATATATATATATATATAAAACCTCCTCTGTATTCATTCTTTCATTGACAGACACCCAGGCTGCCTCCACATCTTGGCCATTACAAACAATGCTACAATGAACCTATGAATACACACATCCGCTGGAAGTAGTGTTTGGGTTTCTTCAGACAAATACCCTGAAGTGGAATTACTGGGTCTTTCTTTGTCTCTTGCTGTAGCCTTTGTTTTGAAGTCTATTTTTTCTGGTATAAATATTGCTACCACAGCTTTTTTTTTGTTCTTTTCATTTTCATGTTCATGTAATAATCTTTTTCCATCCCTTTACACTCAGTTTGTGTCTTTCAATCTGAAGTGAGTCTCTTATAGGCAGCATATGTAAGGGTCTTGTTTTTTTTCATCCATTCAGCCCTCCTATGTCTTTTGATTGGAGCATGTAATCCATTTACATTGAAAGTAATTGTCGATAGATATGTAGCTATTGCCATTTTAGTATTCATAATTTTGATCTCCCCCCCCAATATTAAAGCAGTCACTTTAACATTCCTTGTAATACTGGTTTGGTGGTGATGAACTCCTTTAGCTTTTTCTTGTCTGGGAAGCTCTTTATCTGTCCTTCGATTCTCAATAATAATTTTGTTGTGTAGAATAATATTAGTTGTAGGTCCTTGCTTTTCATCACATTGAATATTTTGTGCCAATCCCTTCTAGTCTGGAAAGTTTCTGTTGAGAAATCAGCTGACAATCTTATGGAGGCTCCCTTATAAGTTACTAGTTGCCTTTCTCTTGCTGCTTCTAGGATTCTCTCTTTGTCTTTAACCTTGGCCATTTTAATTATAATGTCTCTTGGTGTGGGCCTGTTTGGGTTCATCTTATTTGGGACTCTGCACTTCCTGGGCTTGTGTGTCTATTCCTTTCCCAGGTTAGGAAAGTTTTCAGTCATTATTTCATCAAATAACTTCTCAATCCCTTGCTTTCCCTCTTCTCATTCTGGTACCCCTATGATGCAAATGTAGTTATGCTTCATGTTGTCCCAGAAGTTTCTTAAACTGTCCTCATTTTTTTGGATTCTTTTTTCTATTTGTTGTTCCAATTGTGTATTTTCTGCTACCTTGTCTTCCAAAGTGCTGATTCGATCCTCTGCTTTATCTAGTCTGCTGGTGATTCCTTCTAGTGCGTTCTTCATTTCAGTTATTGTATTTTCCACTTCTGACTGGTTCTTTTTTATGACTTTTATGTTCTTTTTTTATGCTTGCCCTCTCTTTGTTGAAGTTCTCAGTAAGTTCCTTGAACATCCTTATAACCAGCATTTTGAACTCTGTATCTGGTAGGTGGCTTGACTCCATTTTGTTTAGTTCTTTTTTTGGAGTTTTCTCCTGTTCTTTCATTTGGGATATATTTGTTTCCTGATTTTGATTGCCTCTGTTTGTTTCTATAATTAGGTAGATCTGCTATGTCCCCCAGTCTTGGCCAGGTGGTCTTATGTAGTAGGTATCCTGTGGGGCCCAGGACACAGTTTCCCTGGTCACTTGCCCTGGGTGCTCCAGGAGTGTCCCTTGTGTGGGTTATGTTTGCCCTCTTGTTATAGCTGAGCCTTGGTTGCTATTGGCATATCAGTGGGTGGGACTGACCCTCAGGGTGACTGGCTATGGCGGTTTGCCACATCCACAGCTTACAGGCTGCTGTGTGAGGGGCTTACCCCACTGAGTAGGATTTGCTCCAGCAGGCTCTGGTGCCTGTTGAGACCACCTTTTGGGTGTGTCGATTGTGGGGCTAATTGGGCAGTGCTCTGCTGTGGTCTGAAGTTGACCTCCAAGTATGTTGGTTCTGGGGCCTCTTGGGAGGGGTTCCAGTGCACATCCAGGCCAGCCACTGCCTTGACTGGCTGGGGACTATCTGGTAAGAGTTGCAAAGTGATCCACTATTGTTTGTTCCTTGTGCTAACTCTGTAGGCACATGGCAGAGGCCATGCTGCAAACTGAGGACGTCTGCCACCAGTACGAGGCCTGGGAAATGCAAAGTGCCAGCATACCTCAATACCTGATGCCACCTGCTGGCTCCCTTAAGGTTCAGCCATAATAAAGCCTCTTGCTGTATGCAAGTTGAGTCAGGCAGGGTTTCAGGGAGTCACTATAGTGGGAAGAGTTGTTGTCACCAAGTTAACGTAAATTCTGGTTTGGTGCCAGTGCTGAGCCTAAAGCTACTTAGCAAAAGTCTCAGAGCACTGTGAGGCCAGTTGCTGCCAGCCTGGGGCCCGTGGACTCTGATAGTTTTCTAAGAAACACTGCAATGCATGGGGCTGGCTGCTTTCAAGAAAGTGCCTCAGGCGTTGGGGGAGTTGGGTATGGTGAGATCCCAGTTTGTCAGCGGGGCAGAGCTGTGGAGCTCACCACACCAATCAGAATCAGATTTGGCCATAAGCGTAAGGGGAGGGCTCAATACAGGAAATATGGCGCCTGCCTGCCAGCTGCCTGGTTGGAAGGACTCCACACAGGGAAAATGCCGACTCTCCTTCAATCCTTGTCTGGAATCCACACAACTCAGTTGCCCTCTCCACCCATGTTTCCCATGCCCCGTGAGTCACTGTCTCTCCACCAGAGCCCAAGGTGAGTGCCTACAAGTGAGAGTCTATGCGTAGGCCATTTAAAAGGACCCCTGGGTTTTCCGCCGTGTTTCCTACCACCTGGATGGTTGGAATCCCCACTGTTTTTCACAGCCAGATGTGAGGGCTCCTCTTCCCGGCAGCAGTACTGGGGCTGGGGCGTCTGATGTGGGGCTGGGGTCCCTGGCTCTTTGCAGGGGTCAGGGGAGGAACCTCCGCAGCTGATATATCCCTCCCGATTCTCAATCACCACATGGAGGTTTGGGGCCTGTTCTGCACCTTCACCCTTCCTATCACTCTTGACATGGCTTCTTTGTATCTTGACTTGTAAAACTTCTGTTTGGCTAGACTTCAGATTATTCTCTGGGTTGATTGTTCTTTAATTAGGTGTAATTTTAATTTGTTCACAGAAGGATGCAGGCACAGTGTTTATCTACTCCGCCATCTTGGATCTCCCTCGTCATCAATTTCTATTTAAATTTAACCACATGTTTACCTTTATCTTCGCTCACTGACCATCTTGCATTTCTGACCTGCCTTCTGGCATTATTTCCTTCTTTCTAAAATGCATGTCCTCTAAAAGTTCCTACAGTGAGAGTGTTCTGTTAATAAATTCTCTCAGTGTGATAGTTTGAAATAGTTTTTTTGTGCCCCCCATTTTGAAAAATAGCTTTTCTCGTTTAGAATTCAAAATTGAGAGTTGTTGATACTAGTTGACTGATATTAATGCATCTGATTTTCCTTGTTGTTCTTAAGAATTCAGCCATCAGCTTGTCATTCTTTTCTAGATAATTTGCTTGTTCTCTCTGATTGCTTGTAAGGTCTCCTCTTTGTGTTTATTTTCACTTTGACATGTGTGGGGACATAGTCCCAGAGAGCAGTTTCCAGGCTCTTGACCTCACATGGAAAGGTGCTGGCTCGGGTAGTAGATGGCCATCAGCTGTGACCAGTTAGCCATTAACCACTAATTTAACTGCTGTGGCTAAGCTAGTAAGCGCGGATTGTGGCTAGCAAGTGGGGTTGGTTAGTTGGCAGAGAAACGGATGGCAGATTGTGTCTCCTGCTTCCTGTGTCTCCAACCCAGCCACCATCGAGAGTGTAGTGGTGTGACTCCCCTGTCTATGGCTCCGTTGTTGTTCCTTTTTGGCCTCACCATATCCTGCGTTCTTGTGTGGGGAGCGGAAGCTGAGTCCCTGCATTACAATATGTCTATGAATGGACTTCTTTTTATAATCCTGCTTGGGATTCTCTGGGCTTTCACAATCCATGCACTGGTGTTGTTCATTAATTCTGGAGAATCTCAGCCATTATTTCTTTCAATATTGCTTTATTGTTTCCTATACAATATTCTCACCCTATTCTCCAGATTTCCTAGACATTTTTGTATTTCCTATTGCTCCCCCCACCTTCTATTAGGGTCTGTGTAATCTCTTTAGTATTCCATCCAGTTCATCTATTTTCTTTTTCAGCCTAGTCATTGAAATTTTAATTTTATTTATCATGCTTTTATTTGTAGAATTTCTATGTGGTCATTTTAAAAACCTGACCAGTTATAATATTTTCTTTTTTTTTTTGTTGTTATACTTTCAATGTTGTCATATTTTTGAATGTATTAATCACATTAATTTTGTATTCTATGTTTGATGAGTCCCAATATCTATGGTCTCTGAAGATCCGATTCTAGAGTTTCTTATTTCAGCCGACTATCACTCAGGGTGGCTTATTTCCTTGTGCGTTTACTGATTTTTTTAAAAATAAAAAGATTTTATTTTCCTTGTAACTTAATGTGTAGGAATTCATTGAGGCCCCATTTAAAAGTATTTTCTTCCAGAGAAGATTGGAATTTGCTTCTGTCAGGTGCCTCAGGGTATCACCAAGTTGGAACCAATTTAAACTAAAAATTCAGGGTTTTCTTTCAGCCACGATAGTTGTATATATTCAGGCCCCAAACTCATAAAAGTCCGGCTCTGTTATTAGAAATAGGGAGGGGGAGTTTTTACATTTTCTGCTCCACTCAGAGCTAAGGCCAAGCTGGTCATGTATCTCCATCTTCTTGTTCTGTGAGTAGGTGTTTTTCCAGTTCATTCACTGAGAGTGTTGCCTGTCAGTATTCTTGGCTTTGTTTGTGGGTCTCTGCTCTGACCTTTCACCCATCTTGGGCTTCAGGTTTTGTCCCTTGTGTGTGGGAAATGCTGACTCCAACACTTGATTTGGCTTTATGGTCATTTCTCGGGCCCAAGGAATTACTTCACTTTCTAGCTGAAACTGTCATTTGTTAAAAAATGTTTTTATCTTTTACCTAGGACTCTTAGGAATTCTTTGAAAATCTAGTCCACCTATTGTCAAAAAAAGAGAAAACTACTTTTTTGCATTTGGGCAAATTACTTCTTCGAGCTTCCGTTTGTTTTATCACTAAGGTAGAATGATAGCTATGTCATTATGATTTTATGAAGATTAAATAAGATAGTAAACATAAATGCCTTCTTTGGAGAAGTTTGATAAATGATGGTAATTATTACTACTGCTTCTGTTCTACTGCTAATACTACCATGACTAATACAACAAAAACTACTACTAAAAACACAGAAGCACCTACTATTCCATGGAGAATCAAAGAATTAGATGGTTAAAAGAAAAACAGTTAATTTTAGAAACAGTTAAAATTCTGGCTTTCTAAACATATTTCTAATGTATATTATGTGTGAGGGTTTTTTTGTTTTTTTTTCGTTTTTTTAACGCCACCCTGAAGTAGCTAATAACAGATCTCCCTGTAGGATTTGAGCTTCGTCCCCTGAGCTATACCTTTGATAGGAGTATGTGTGTGGGCTGGAAGCGAGGCTCCAGTCAGTAACCAATGTCAGAGTCCACAGAGGAAACACTTCCGCTCTGTGCAGCATGGGTGGGCAAGCTAAAAGAACACCATTTATTGGAAGAAAGGTGCTACACATATACAACGAGGTGTTATATTTATTATTATTTCTATTTTAAATTATCCATTGAAGAAAGAAGACATGGTAAGAATTTTTAATGAGGCCCAGGGTCAAATTGGGTTCAGAAGCCCAGAGGGAAACATGGTAATGTTCTGAATGGGATGCACATGACCTTGGGCAGGTCAAATTACCTCCCAGTCTCACTCCCCTGGTGTGTGAAGCAGCATAGTGGGGTTGTGCAGTTTTAGGGAACTTCTACTTCTCAACTTCTATGATTTTCATCTCTTCCCAAGCCATATCCCCTGGGTTGTCTAATTCACTGACTTCTAAGACCCGCCACCACAGCTGTGCTAAAGAATAATGTTTATCCAACAATATCTGCCCAGAATCCCCCATTCTCTAAAGTGAGAAACAGAATCAGGACCACAGTAGAAACAGAATCCTTCATGTGCTTTCGGCCTCTCCTGCTTCACGAGATGCTCATCTGTCTTGAATGTGTGGTTGGAACATGAAGAGCTACAGCACGGTGCCACAATTGCCATCTAAGGAAGGAAGTAGTTGGAACTGATACCTCGTGAGTGAGGTTAGCCATGTGCAAAAGTAGGCCACACCTAGAGACAGTTTGTAGCTGTGTTTCTAAGAAGACTCGAAAAACAGCCTGGTCCTGCCAAGGGTGCCTGGGCTGTATCCCTCTGCCTGGGGTGCAACTCAGGGAGTGAAACTACACAGCAATGGTGCAGGACCCGTTAGAAGAAGGGGATGACGGAAACTGGGCTCTATCACTTTTCAGTTTTTGAAGCCTCATCTCTAATTGGAGGCTGGAAGCCATGACATAGGGGCTGCCCCAGCGTTGTTTCCCAAACTTGAATCATTTGAATGCCGCAGTCAAGATGTTTGCCATATCCACTTGCTACCTGTCCTATCATTCCTCAACATTTACATTTCAGTTGATGTTTTAAAATTGAGATATGTTTATTTTAAAAGGAAGCTTTCTGTTACTATCAGAAATGAAACACCAGTATTACTTGCCACAATTAGAAGTTTCTCTCTCTCTCTCTCTTTTTCACACACACACACACACACACACACACACACACACACACACACACACACGAAACGAAGCAATGGTCCTAGCTAGATACTGTATTGCCTGTGGAATTCTTTGGGCCTGAGGCTTGCTAACTTTTGCTAAACGGCAGGTTATTAAGTATTAGACCTACCAGCACAGCCAACTGAGACTGTCTCCTTCTAATAAAGAAGATTGCCAGAGGATAACAGTCATGGGCAAAATTTGTTGAGTGCCTCCTTATATGTGTTCCCAGCAACACCTCCATAATCATTCGAGACAGGTACTCCTATTATTTCCATCACTTTTCCAGCTGAAAGTACCAAGGCTGAGAGAGAATAAATCACTTGCTCAAAGCACACAGCTACTGTGTTTCCCCGAAAATAAGACCTAGCTGGACAATCAGCTCTAATGCATCTTTTGGAGCAAAAATTAATATTTATAAATTATATTATATTACCTGGTCTTACATTATAGTAAAATAAGACCATATCTTATATTAATTTTTGCTCCAAAAGACGCATTAGAGCTGATTGTCTCGCTAGGTCTTATTTTTGGGGAAATGGTAATTAGGGACACAGACACAATGGGAACCAAAGTGATTTGTCTTTAGAGCTGGAGTTTATCACTACAGGGCTATTTCTTCTCTTGCATAGTGAGTCCATATTATTTAATATTGTGACTTCATGACACCCGAGAGCCTCTCAGGTGCTCCCTAAAAGCGTCTCCTCCACCATGAATGAGAGGCATGCTCCACACTGGGAGATGTTGCCCTGAATGAAAGCAAGGAGCATCGTGCCTGACACCTAGAAAGTGCTCAAGTCTCTTCCCAATTCTTCTGTCCATGGGACAGGTGGTCCTGAACCCTGGTTCCAGTATTCCAAATGCTTGAAGGGAAGTGGCCCCTTCAATCTGTCGCAACTTGACGATACTTATCACTATTTTCTGATGATGGCACAACTTCCAGGCAGCCTTCCAATGGTGGCTTGCTTTCTTATAGTGGGCTTTCCAATTGGGGAAAGAATGAACTGATCAGACGATAGCAGTATGCTATTTTTGATTTACTTGTGTACTTCAGTGACTGGTACAGGGCCCTCTAGTCACTGAACGAGTGAGTCACTTGTTGGTGGTTATATTTCTAATAATAATACTATTGACAATAACATGCCTACATTATGGAGCTCTTACTCTATGTCTGACCCTGTAGTAAATGTTTCTCCTGTATTATCTTATTTTCTTAACAACCCTGTGAAGTAGGTACTATTGTCGTATTTTACAGATGAGGAAATTGAAGCGTGGCTAGTCAAGTACCTGTCTGACTCCAAAGCCTGTGGGTACCCCTCCCTCTACTTGTCCTGCTCCCACCAGAGTTACCCAAGGGGCTCTGAGTTCTGGTGAATTTGGTGGATGATTGTCAGGCCCTTTGAACACCAACTCTGATGTGACAGACAACCCAGATCTCTCGCCTACAAAGCTCTTGGCAGGTTCTGGCTTTGGTCTCAGACAGGCCTGAGTCTAAATTATTTTCTGCCAACTACCGGCCATGTGACTTGAGGCAAGCCGTCTAAGTTCCCTGGGCCCCAATTTCTTCATCTATGACCAGAATATTACAGAAGAGAGCACATGAAAAGCCCTTATACCATGCGCTTAGTACTCACGAGCATTCAAGGAAAGGTATTTATTTATTTTTATTGTTATGGAGAGGAAACAAAGAGGACCTGAGTTGCGAAAGAGGTCATTTTAACAGAAAAACAGAGGTGGAAGCAAAGTTATTTGTTTCTAACTTTGATGAAAGTCGTCAGAGAGGCCTCAGAGTACTGATTTCCTCCTTTCTTAGAAACACCGCTGGTGAGCAAACTGTCCTACCTCACGTGCCCCCAGAATGAGTATTCAGCACCTCTAGTTGTTGGATACAATCCCCCTGAGCCACGTGGCCCATCCTGCTGCTTGTTCCTGAAGCAGCCTGCTGAGGCTGTGGCATTTTAGGAGATTAATTCCCTCCCGTGGCAGCCAGAACCGGGTAGAACACCCAAGAAGGCCAGGCGGCAGCAGCAGTAATGATGAAGTGGGTGTGAGCCGGGCACTGGGAGGAGAGGAGGGCAGCCTGCGGCTGCAGGGAGGAAAGAGAAGTGCCGCCTGGAGTTAGCCATGGCTCAGCTCTCTCCAGCCTGCACAACGTTACGGTCCTCCTTCCCCATGGCAGTCAAAGATCGCATCCACTGTGGAGCGTGAGTTCTGAACTTGAGAAAGACTCGGTCAACAAAATATGGCCTCTCTTCCTCCTGCATCCTCCCCACCCCCCTCCACCCCAGGTTCCTTCCAATCACTGCATCAAGCCTCACTTGCCTGTTTCCTTGGTTTTGTGGTTTTAACTTAGATGTGGTTAGAGAAAGGTGGGGTCAGAGGACAAACTCTCCACCCCACTCCTCCACCGCTCCTGGACAGACAGAAAAATCCCACTTGTTCTTAGAGACCAAGCATGATACTCTTGGCATGCCAAAGAGGGGAATTCTGATTCAGTTTCTCTGGGGTAGGGCCCAGGTACTGGTATGTATTAAAAGCTCCCAGGTGGTGGAGAGCTACTATTCTAGTTATTGAAAGAACTGGGATAACTAACTATATTTAGAAGGCAAATCAGTGGGGGAAAAGTTGGCCCCAGCCATAGTAAGAATTAGCATTGCTTATTCCTGCCTAAACATTAGCTCAAGATGGTTTGATGATCTAGAGTCTTTTGACAAGCCTCTCAAAAGCTTATGCCCAACATTCCATGGATGTGGACAAAGGCCTGTTGTCCAGCTCATTTTACTTCTGCTAAAATGGCACACTCAGCAAACCCCTGGGAGAACGAGGAAGTTACGACACCAGTGAAATAATTTAGCCCATTTAGTGATGGTGTTGAGGCCAGTCAAGACCTGACACCACTGGTGCTCAGATCATTACAGATTTCTCCAGAAGTAATTGAACTGGAAGATGTGCTCTGGAATAATGAGCTCCACCCAATACAATCTGCTGGATCCTGGAGGCTAGCTTGGAGGACACAGATGTAACTTAAAGGGTAGAGGACACTGCCAGTGCTGCTCTTTGCCAAAGATTTATAGTAGAGATTACAGGCTTAGAGCCTCGGGGAGACTCTGCAGGGGATTTTAAGGAAACAATGGATTAGCTGGTGAGCATACTTGTATGCTGACATCGGATAGTCAGGGTGGCAGTGGTACGGGGTCAGGAAATGCCACGTGCACGTGTAGCAGACTTGCAGGGGTCTCAGTTATGAAGAGCATGAAACACACTGATCAGTGACACAGACTGAGACAGCTCTTCCACCCTGCCCCACTCTAGCTTTTAGACCTCAGGTGCAGACTCAGACTCCATAGTTTGTGGCACAGTGGTCTGTAAGAAGCGCCTCTGTTGTTTTACTTAATGTTTTCCCCTTCCTCAGCAAGGCTGCCATATTCAAGATACATTACCCACCAGCAATAACCAACTGGAAAAGATGATAAAAAATGTAGCAGCTAAACACACAGGAAAACCTGGGAATTAACCCAACAGAAGGTTGCCCAAAAGCCTTGTGGGAAATTTTAATAACTCTTTTGAAGATTGTAAAAATTAAAGATTGATATTATATCAGAATATCTTTCACGTAAACTAAAACACACACTCCATTTTTAAAAAGGTCATAGACACACTGAAGGATTTATAGGATGCCACTGAGGGTAGAAAATAAAACAGGGGATGTGGTTAGAGACACAGACACATGTACATTATCCCATAACACTTAAACACATTTCCTCAGCAAATAATAGTTGCTGTCTGGACGACCAAACCGAAGCAGGCAAAATCTGCATATTATCCCCACCATTATACAGGTTCTTAAAAAACAACACCAATAAAAATAAAAAAAAAACTACCAGATTTCAGATTTCCTTGAGGTCAAGGATTATTTCTTATACATCTTTTTATTTTCCATGGTGCTTAACTCAGTGCCTTGCGTGTAAAATGTATTCGATACATATTTTTGTAAAAGTCTCATTAAAAATAACATACATTACAGAAAATCCTGAACATGTACATAGAGAAAACTTTAAAAATATGTGTTATGAACACTTAAAACATGCAGATAATCAAAATATATTAAACTCATCCATAATATCACAACATAGGGGTTAACCAACATGAACATTTAGGGTATAGTATTCCAGTTTTCAGTTGCAATATTTTTTTGATTGCATGATGGCTTTTTAATTTTTTCATCTAGTAGTTTTGACATTTTGTAGTTTGAATGAAAAAGCATTTAGCAATGAATTCAATATACAAAATATTTGCTATGCTAGGAGAAACCCAGGGTATACAAGACAGGAACAACTAGCCTGGGGGGAGCCCACAGGACGATGTGAAGGAAGAGGAAGGCGCCCCCGATTCAGTGGGGGTGTGCATGGTTGATGAAGGAAATTAGTGCAAAGGTCAACAAACTTTTTCTGTACAGATCCAGATGGCAAGTATTTGCGGTCCCACAATCTCTGCCGCAACTACTCAACTGTTACACCGTGAAAGCAGTCATGGACAATACATAAGCAAACAAACGTGGCTACGTCCCAGTAAAACTTCATTTGTGGATGTTCAAGTCTGAATTTCATATAATTTCCAGTTTGCAGAGGGGAAAAAGACCAGAGGCAAGAGAACGCTCAGCAAAGCGAAAGAACAGACAGGAGGTTATCGATGACCTAGTGGGAGCTGGAAGCGAGGGATGTGGCTGCAGAGGCTTCAGCCCTGACAGCTTGGCCCCATGTGCCACCGAAGAGTTTGAAATAGTGGAGTCAGATTAGCTGGACGGAGCTTTAGAAGTGGATGCATTCTGGGATGGCACCAAGATTGGAACCATTGTGCAAAGTGCTATAGGCCAGAAAGTCTGCTTTTAGATTCTCCTGCACTTTCTCAAGAAGAAAAAGCAACACCCAGGAAAACAATGCCCCACCTTGGGAACACCCAAGATTTAATGCCACTAACCCACGTGGGCATGGGTGGGAGAGGTGTATTTATATCACTACACAAGCTGGGCTGGTAGTCTGTGGGATCCTTGCAAAGTCAGCCCAGCGTATGTCTTCCCCCACTCTTCTTCTTCGGTACACACCTGTCATTTCCACTTTCCAGGTCTATTGCTGCCCATCAGTGCCTCCACCTCGTTTTCAGTTCTCCTGATGATGAAATTAGATCAAATGTCTACATGGCCTGTTACCTTCTGGATCAGCCTCATCTTGATTTAAATGCCACTCTGAAGCCTTCAATAAACAGAGGTTCATCATTGCCTTAGTTATTTCTTCCCTGCCTTTCCACACCTCCTTGCCACCCCAGGCTGCAAGTATATACAATGGCATGGACTAGGCAGAGGAAAGATTACGTTTATTTTCATTTCATTACATTTTACTGAAATTAAATGTGTGCCTCAATGAAACATGACACATCACAAAATCTAAGCAGGTTGTTTTTGTACACCGAGTGTCTGATCGCAGGTCCTTGCAGCTTTTTCCAGATTTCCTGGACATGGTATCTTGGAGTCATACCTGCCTACTTTAACTCCATTGCTCTTCCAACATTAAGAAGGCTTTCAGCATTTGGAGTCTGAGATTTGATTACTTAACTGGGGGAGACATTAAGAAGTGATCTCATAGGCATGATTTGCACCTTGCAAACTTGCTTAGAATTTTAAGCAGGGGTTTTCCAAGTAGACTTGCCTCACTGTCCTGGTTTGCAGGCCTAAATTATGAAGCAATTAATATACAGCACATAAAACTGTCCAGTCTGTTTGTTCTTGCTGTCATATCGTCAGTAATGATGGCAGGAACTGACTAATGAACCAGCCCAAGTATCTGTGTACACAGAGAAAGAGAGAGGAAGAAAGGGGGGCAAGCGGGAGAGAGCACGCTTAGCAAATATAACTCATGTTCCTCCAAGAGCGCGACTCTTCCATTTCCTAATGCTTTTCCCGTGAATAGTTCAGGTCTTTCAAAAAAAAAAAAAAAAAAAAAAAAAAACCTTTATGAAATTTAAACCCCGTTTCTCATTTCATTGAAAAACCTTTAAGAAAAGCCATTTTTCATACTTAAGACTTTTTCAAATCTCTCCTAACCAGTTACACTCTGTATTGTATCTTTCGTAGCTGGCAGGCATCCAGCGACAATCCTTAAAAATCCCTTTACAGTTTTAAAGGAAAATACAAGCTCTCATTTACCACTGGATCCAGTCAGAAAATAAAAGCTTAATGCCTTGACAGGCCTGGATATTTTTTTGAGACCTAAGTCTGATTTATGGCAGTAGCCGGCAAACCAGGCTGGTGAAATATTTGCTGCTGCTCCCAGGGATATGGAAAAATGAAGTGTGAAGTTCTGGGGAGAGAAGGCCACAGCCTTCCAGTCACTAAACACTCCCACCAAGTTGGCAGGGGAACAGAGCCCTGGGCTGCAAGATGAACCTCAAAGGAATAGGGGAGGAGAAAGGGACTGTGCACTGTGTCAAAATACTGCCAAGGCTTAACGCTCGCCATACATTTTGTGACGTGGGGTGGGATGTTTATGAGGGGGGTTTAGGGAGGAAAGAGAAGAGAGACATTTTCTTCTTTCTTTCTTTTCTTTTCTTTGCAGCCTCCCAGTAGGGGTTTCACTCCAAGTAGAAGAAATTAAGAGCAACAACGGGAATGTAGGAAGTTGCTTAAGCCCCCACCATAAAATCATTCAGATCGAAAAATATGATCTGGTAAGAGAGAAAGCACTGGCTTGCCCTAGGGCTTGTAGCTTCAAGGCAGGAAGGCAGACCCACTTCCTCACACCACCGGTCCCCAGATCTGAGAGCGTGGGAGCCAGGATTTTCATTCCCATGAAAAGGGAATTTCCTAGAGGTAAAAGTAAGGTGGGTTTTTTCCCCTAGAATTTTCTTGAAGTGAGTCATCACACACACATGCCAGGTAAAACACTTGCTGTGTGTGTGTTTCTTTTTTCTTCTCTCCTTTATTTAAAAATAAAATAAATTAACATCCACTGTTAGATTTGTTTTAAGTTTAGGTTTCTGAAGTAGAGCATTGGATATCCCAGCTTGTTTCAAAGTGCTCCGTCTGCACTTAGTATTACTCACAGAGGAGATGGGTGGAGCACCGGTAGAAGCAGGGGTTAATTTTCATTGTTTTCTGAAGTAAAAAACCCTTCTTCTAGGTGACATTTTCGGTAAACAAAGGCAAGAAAGGGCAAAGATGAAAAACATGCAACTCATTTTCTCCCCATGCAAACTTATCTTTGGAAGATCTGATGTCAAAATCTGATTCATTCGAGAACTAAAATGTGCCACTTTATTATTATTATTTTAAAATTTTAATAACCGCGTCTCTATCTGCCAGACAGAGATTTTATGTTACTGTGAAATTTGGGGGTCAGTTAAAGCGGGCTCAGTCATTACAGAAATGTTTAAACCCACGTGCAGTCATCCCCCTGTTCCTCTCTAAATCACTGATAAACACACCTACTCGCACTCAAACAGACTCCCAGACTCACCTTAACACCCCCACAAAAACGGCCTCACTGATTTACTTCCTTATCGTAAAATTAAACTTAGAGGTAATTTAATTCAACAAACGTTCGTTGACGCCTACCATATAGAAGGTACTGTTGGGCAATGGAGGAGCTGGGGGAGCCTGGAGTGGAATACAAAACCAAAATTCTGGTCCTGGACTTCAAGACATTTGCAATTCAATGGAGGGAGAAACTGGACTTTGATCCATTTGCCTTTCAGTGAAATTTACACTTTAAAAACAATAAAATGTGCTTTTCCCCTCCCACCTTGACAGAAGAAGAGAACGTGGAGACCTGTAAGACCTAAATGACTTACTTGCCCCGTGGTGCCAACAACAATTGCAAATACCACTGAGCTTGTGGTATGTAGTAGGCACCAGGCCTAGCACTCCCCGTGCCTCCTCTCCTTGAATCCTTGACATTCCACAGAGAGGCTCCTCATTCTAAGATGAGGAAGTCCAGGCAGAGGGTAGCTATGTAACTTATCCAAGATCACATAGCAAGGACGTGTGGGGCGGAAATTCACAGCTTTTCCAGAGCCCCTGCGTTCCTCCCCAGAGCTGAGACTCAAACTTTGGTCGGTCTCCTGGTCCCCTGCTTTTCCTACCTGTCTCTACTCCTTGCACCTGTGACGATGAGGGGGCGTTTAAAAGGAAAATATCCACCATTTACCTTTTTTGTTTATTTTGAAGGGGCTACGGGGAAAGAGTTTGTGGAGTGCTTTGAAAACTATTTTTGTTTGGAAGCACCTAGATTTTGGCCTTATGGAGGTTTGTAAATGCTCAAATGTAGTCAAGATTTGAATGTGGTCGTTTCTATGCCATATTTCTTGGAAAAAAAAACTATCTTTGGGGAAACAGAAATACAGGGCATTTTCAAGGGGACCGGACTTCCAGAGTGGCTGCCCTGGTGTTGGTAAGTGACATGCTAAAAGAAAAGAGATCATCGAGCACTGACTTTCCTCCATGGCGACTACCACACACATACAGGCCTTAAAACAAACACCCGTAGTTCAAATATTTTAGAGGATGTCCTGGCTTTCCTCCACCACTAAAATGAAAGTGAAGGTGAAATCATTTGGGGGCCACTAGAGTAGAGTTCTCACCCCTTGATAGCTGCCCATAGATTTAAATGTCTCACAGGAGACCCAATTAAACCTTAGTAAGATCCCAATTCACGGAAGGATCGTATTTTCTGGCCATTTTCATCACTCACACTTCCTAACAATTTAACAATGAGTTTAGGATATGACCTCTTCCCTCAGGCACCCCTCCCACCTCTTTTATTTTACTTTATTTTATTATTTTATTTAGGATCTGGAATCTAGAGGGCTCAAGTGTCTGGAAATACTGTAGGCAGATTTTTCGAACCAAGTAACCAGTTGCTCTCTCCACACACCCTGATTGTTGGGAAACAAAGTTATCACAAATCAGGGCTCATCGGAGTCTCTGTATTTTGTTGATAATGATCATTCCCGATGATGCCTGGGTCACGATGCCAAGGGTGCATGAAAAGCTCTATGACTCTCACAAAGATGTTTGTTGAATGAATGAATGAGTGAAGAAGTGGCACCTCTTGCTTGGGACGGCTGTAGTAATAGAGGCAGACGGTACAGCAGGCTCTTATCGCTGCTTGGCTCAGAATGAACCCCATCTTGTGCGCTTGATCAAGAACAGCTACCTTCACACTATAGTATGCACCCTTTTGGGGGGCAGAGGTCACCGGAAGATTTCCCAGGGCTTACGCAGACGCGGATGGCTTTAACAGCATTGCTGTTCAGATCCTTAAGGTCCATTGCACTCTTTTCTAAAACTCATCAGCCTGAGGACACACCTCTGGTTTTCCTTTCCCATCATCCATTTACAAAGCCCTTCTCACACTTTTTAAATAAGAGGCATCCTCTCACCCATCCCCATCTCACTATAGAGCATTGCCCCAGGCTCTGAATATCCTCTGGGTCTCTACAGGATGGGATGATTTGAGAAGGCATTTCTCCCCAAGGAGAATCCAGGAGGACAAAGCAAAGAGAGCTTTGGGGAGAAATATGGAAAGGGGACTGAGCTCTATTTCCTTCCATGACAAACTCATGGCAGGTCTTCTTCATGTATGTATGTGTGTATCCATCTACCATAACTATCTATCTACCCCCTCACCCATCTATCTATTAGAATGACAATTCAGAAATAAATTAGTTGTCATGGGGACACATATTCACACATGTATTTGAATTGAAAAATGGAATTAAAATTTCTCTGTGAGAAAGTAAGTCTGATTTGGCTAATTGGAGTGGCACTGAGAACTGCTTTGTCATTTAGGTCGTATGACAGACTTTTTCCATCAATGGAATTACCCAAATCTATTGCAACAAGGTTTTGGTGAAATACAGCTAAAGCACAAGTAGAGAACACAAATTGCCAGATGGTATATCCTTTGTAACTATCCAAATATGATGATGAAATTTAGATGTCATCTTAAAAATATAGTTTTAAAAACTTCTTTTGGGGGTACACAAAAAAATCGCTTGAAGATCCTGGGTTTAGAGCAAGTTTGAAGACATAGGAATGGAGGGAACTCATTAATAGGCAGAAAGATACTTTGGGATTTGGAAAAATGCTCTCAAAAATTGCAGAAATCTGAAAAGATGGAAAAAGGTGACAAGAATTCAGAGACCCTGGGAGAGAAGACACCGCTTGGGAATGAATCTGTCTGACATTTCGTGATCCAGGAGATCTGTTCTATCTAAAGGAGAAGACCCATACCACGCAGGTTGATTTGCTTTGTCCGTCAGAACACTCTGGAATTTAACTTCCTTTATACCAGATTTTACTTTAAGACAATCAGGTAATCAGAGCATATGTACAAAAATCATGAACTTGTTAGGTTGTCGTTTTTATCCTTAGCTAGTTAGTGAGAGGACTTCTGAGTTCTATTAAGAAGTTGTTGGTGTTACATACACGTTTGGCTGTTCATCCAGGAAGAGGACATGACGATGTATTATATATATTAAGTAGGTGATTCTGAAGTCACTGCGGGCAATGGAGTGGTGAGTATCGGTAGGCCAAACTCCTCACAAAAGTATATATGCTGAGCTGCTTTAAAAAGAAAACACCTCATAAAACAGATACACTTTTAAGAAGCTGTGAGAAGTGGCCAATGCGCTGCAAAAGATATGCAAGTGAGTGCCGGTGTTATGCCAGAGATAGCTGTGTTTAGCTGCCTAATTTACTGCTCTCTGGACTCTGCTGCACCCCCATTAATCTGTCAGCCGAATGAGCCCTAATTATGCATCTTGTAACCTGGTGTACTGTGGCACACTGTGTTCGAGTGGGGATAGCTCTTCAAGATTTACTGCACATATGCCGATAATCTCGCTGGGTCTCCAAGCTAGGGGGCGGGAAATCTGCCTCCTCCCGGTTACTGAGTAGCCACTAGAAGCAAAGAGAAGCAGATGGGCATGGCAGAAGAAGCTGACGTTTTGGCTAATGATTCACTGTACTCCTAACCTGACGAAATGCAAAATACATTTTAGCCTGGTGCTTGAATATATGTGGGCAACGTATAGCCGGTAACATATAGCATATATAGAATCAGTTTGTTTGAGGGGCTGTTAGTGAAGGAGGAATATCTCTCTGTGAGTCCCCAAATGATGCAGGAGACTTTGGAGTGAGTGAGTGCCGGGATCATGTCTCAGGAGACCGAAGAATGGAAACACGGACGCAGGAGAGGCAAAGGGTTTTAAAAAGAGGATAGTTTATTGAAAGCAAAGGGTCAGAGCTCCCAAGCAGGAGGGGTTCCCAAATGGGGGTGCAAAAAGCTCCTACTTTTATACCTTTCCTTGCCTGTTTGGGGAGGGGGACTGATGCCTTCTAATGAAATTTGTCTGCCAGGTTTGTTCTGCTTGCCCATCCTGAAGGAATTAGCAAAATAATCCACTCTTATCTATCAGATCTGCTCTGTTTTGTCAGGCCAAAAGGAATTTTATGATTAACCTCAAGGCCTTGTTACATTATGTCCTGGAGCGAAGGAATGGTTTCAAAACCTGGAGTTTTAGGATACGGCTGTCTTTGTTTATTCCACCAGGGACCTCCCTCTCTACCTAGAGACATGCTAGTTTAACCTGTCTCATTAGGCGCTCACTCCTTCCACTGCCAATCTGGCTGCCTCCTGCTCTGCGTCATTCTGTGGCTGGCCCATTTTCTGGATGGACATGGCAGTGAGAAGGGAAGAGGGAAGAGCTTAAGGGGGAATTGTCTTCTACTATGGATCAGTTTTTGTGACCTAGGTCATCTCCCTGCATCGTCATCAAAATCCTGAGGTATACACTGTCATCGTTAGAAATCAAGACAACAGTCACAGGGAGGCTTGGAGTGTGTGTGTGTGTGCGTGCGCGCTGGGGGAGGCATGCAATCCCCAAAATCCTCGGGAAAGCTACACACCTCTGATTTCTTTCCCCACTGGCTTGCTTTCTCTTGAGCAAGTCATTGATGCTCTCTATTCCTAAAACCGGCTTTGTGGATTTCTGATTGGTGTTTCAATCCCTACTGCTGGCTTCCCCTCCTTTCCCTCCTGTCTACCAGAAGGTTGTGGAGATATGTTGGATAATGTCCATAAAATGTTTTAACCCCTTAGGAGAAAGTTGTCCACGCACAAACACTGTGTGCTACAAAAATTCCATGTGGGTTTGTAGCCCCATCCATCCTCAAGGCCTCAGAGATGGTCCCAAATGAGGAAGAACCATCTTTGGTTGCTGCTGTGTCCTCTCCTTCTGAGGCACATCATCCCAAATATCTCTGTGGGAAGCAAGACAACATTTATTTCACAAACACTTTGACTCACTTTTCATATATTTTTTTTTGCTGTTTATCCCTAACTGAATCAGTATCATAGCACGGACTTCAGATGTTGTGAGTCTGACTTTCAAAAAAGGTCATGTGCAGGCTTATTTTCAATTTTAGTATTAAATCTCATTTGCTTTCAGTTTAATTTCTTTTAGGCTCATCTTAACTTCGCTGGCATAGAAAGAAAAATATTTCACTTCATTGCAATTCCATGGACTAAATAAAAAAAAATTTAAGACCCTAGAGTCTGGTTGAGACTCAGGACAGGCCCCCAGTCACTTGTGGAAAGGAATCTTTAAATGACCCCAAACATATAGGACCTTGGGTTTCATGGACTTCCCTCAAATTCTCTGCCAGCAGTCCCTGAGCTCCATTTGACCACATCGGAAACCAAGTTCTCTAAACAGAAAATGTAACCACGATAAGTTGTGTCACTTCGGTGATATATCTCTCAGAATATTATAAACTGGGTAGCTGAATTTTTCATTGCCTTAGAGATGTCCACAGCCCGAGATCTAAGGATAGAAAGTTCATGTCTCTCTCCATTAAGAAATTTAATTCACATTTTACTCGGTCTCAGCCTTTGATTAATACTCTGGATACATCATGCTGCAGTCCTTAGGATTATGAAAAGTGATTTGTCTAATCTGCGTGTCAGTCTCCTTTGGGGTCTACAGAGGAAAAAAAGAAACAAAAAACCAACACTCTGTAGCTATTGATTTCATAGCATTTGCTTAGCGTTTGCCTTTACATTCCGGCCAAGTCAAGTGGATAAAGAGCAATTTGATCCATGGAGTGTGTGGCGAGTGTTGTCACCATCTACAGAACCAATTCATCTGGAGGATTTCATGTTGTACATATCAACACTGGAAGTGGGTTTTAATGAAATCTCAAGCAAAATGAAGTTAATATAAAAATGAGCGTAAAAACATGTGCTTACGGTTCCAGCCGGCTGGTGGAGGTGCAGACAAGTCTGCACAAGCCTTAGGTCCCCCCTGGGGGTCAGACTCTTGGCCCCAAGGAATGAATGTTGGTTGATCCGAGTCCCAGCTGGGCTGAAGGATAATTATGAAGGACAACAAATTCCTGCCTGGCCTATACTGGTGTTCTCTGAATATGAACTAGCGCTCCTCTTCCCGGCTTTTTCTTTCTCAGTACCCTTTGTCTCCTCCACCCATGTAAAATCTCAAACTCTCTGCCTTTTTGCCCACAAACCGAACTTCCCCTGACCTCTGTTGGTATTCTCTCAGAACCATTCCTTCTTCCAAAGGGATGGTGAGCCAACCGGATGTGTACATCGTTTAAAGAGGGGTGCCCAAGCTGATCCCTATGTTTTATCACTTATATTCTGGAGACTATGCCTTCCCTCGAAGTATTAAATCAAGCGGGGGACTTTCATGGCAGTTGGCCAGGGAGATATGCTGGAGCAAGGTGGGCTTTTACACACGTCTGTATTAGAACTCACATGATAGTGGTCTATGTCTTCTAAATAAGGCTTTGGCCCTGCCTGGAGGGGTGTATCATGCAAGAGTCTTGCTTTAATTAATTACATGAATCAGAGAGAGATTTGGAAGCACCAGAGATGAGCAGTAGATGGAGCTCAGGCACTGATGGGATTGGATGGGGAGCCTGTCATTCTAATTTGGGAAGTATTGGCAGATCTGAAAGAGTCTTGGGAAGTCACCCATGCCTTCACCTATGCTATATACTATAAGCAGACTTGAGAAACAATTAGCTATTGCAGAATGAGGTCACATAACCTTTTGGGCAACAAACTTCAACATCTCAGGAATCCTTCCTTGAAAGAAGCAAGATTTTCCTGATGAAATAGAAATGCACTTCCTATTGTTTTGTTTTGCTTTATCCCTTCAGGGAAAATAATAATCTAGTGCTAACTAGCAAACATTGATATCACTTCATATATTAAATATTGTTATTTTAGCTCCTTTTTAGACTGAATACTCCCAAATATTAAAGTTTTCTCTTTTGATTTATAGTTCTAAATCTTTCATTATTCTTATCCATTTTCTCAGGGCTCTTTTCCACATTCCCCACTTTTTTTTTTTTTTAAGCTAGAGGACATCCCAATTGAAGGAGAACATTGAACTATGTCTGACACTAGGCCTTAGAGTCTGAAGTTTGTATTTGAATCCCACCTCTACCACTTATGAACGGAGATGTTTCTGAGCCTCAGCTTTCATAACCTGGCTAAGCCTCTCTTCCTTCCAACATTGCACTGAGGATTAAATTTGAAATATGGTAGCACATTGCTTAGCAGCTGGAATATGGGTTGTACATAATAAAAACAATTTGTATCTGTATCATGACCACAATAGACAATGTCACCTGAACTAGGACAGTTGTGTTGATTCCTAATCTTATTTGTCAAGATGTGCAAGGTTTTTCAAGATGGCGTCTTCCTAAAGATGGTCTTTAAATAATTAGAAAAGACTCAGATTTAGGTGTAGAGCCCTCAAAGCACAGCATCATCCAGGTAGGGTCTTCCAGCCAGTTATTTCAGCTCTCTGAAACCCAGTTCCCTCATCAATAAATTGGAAATAATAATATTACCTCATAGTATTGTGAAGATTAAATGAGATATAGTGGGAGACTTACAAATTTTTGGAAGGGTAGAATAAGGAAGCTTATCAAACACTTTCCCCAAGTGCAATGATAAAACTGGAGAAGAAAAAAAATAGACAACAGCTATTTTAGAACTCTGAAAAATCAACTAAAGAGATATGACAAATTGAAAAGTATTTATTCAATACGAACTACTGAACCCTAGTTAGGAACAAAGGGAATCTATGGAGTTTTAGACTGGGACTGCTCCCATTCCCCACTCCCCATCCCAGTTGCATTGGTACAGTAGTTCTGCCAGGCAGGGCAATCCATGGAAAGCAGCAGGTTTGCTGCTGGAAGAGGCTGAATTGTTTTGGAGTGGAGTGCAGGAAAACCCTATGAAAACATTAATCATCTTGGTGGCAAATGAGTAAGGAAGACCAACATTGCAGCTATCCTGAAGTTGCAATCCCAGTGGGGCAAGCAACAGACAGGCAGACTTGCCAAAAATTAACAGATTCAAGGAGTGAGGTTTCCATAGTGAACATCCTCGGAGGTCTGGAAGACTGCACACAGATGCAAAGCTGTGTGTATGCTCAGGAATGACCAACTATCCATGCATCTCTGGCTGAACATGAGGCATAGGAAGCCAGACTTTACAAAAGAGGGGGGTGGGGGTGGGGCGGGGAGAGAGAGAGAGAGACACCCAACACCTAAGCAGATATGTCAGTGGCTACATAGTGCAGGGAGACAGACTTTATAGACGTCTGTCTATCGTCCAAAGAAATCATTAACCGAGCAAGCAAGCAAACAAGGCAGCAACAACCCTTGGGGACAGGAAATCAGAATTCAGAGTTGCTGTAATATATTAAACGAAATGTTCAGTTTTCAACAACAACAACAAAAATAAGACATGCAAAGAAACAGGGGAAAAAAAAAAAGACCCTTACACAGAAAAAGAAATTAAAGCAGCCAAAATCAGCTATCTTTGAGGAAACCCAGGTTTTGGATTTAACAGACAAAGTCTTCAAAGTAGGTAGTATAAACATGCTCAAAGAACTAAAAGAAACCATGTTTAATAATTAAAAAGAAAGTATGATGATGAAAGATCAAATAGAGAATATCAGTAAAGAGATAAATTATCTAAAAGAACCAAATTGAAATTCTGACATTGGAAAGTACCATAAAGGAAAGGAAAAATTCACTAGCGTCCCTGAAGAGCAGGTTAGAGATAGCAGTGGGAAGAATCAGCAAACTTGAAGATAGATTAACAGAGATAATCTAATCCGAAGAATGGAAAGAAAGCAGCGTGACAAAAACTAATAGAGACTCAGAGATCCATGGGACTTCATGAAGCATACCAACATCTGTGGAATGTGAGTCCCAGAATAAGCGAGAGAGAAGAGGCAGAAAAGGTATTTAAAGAAATAACGGTTGTAAAGTCCAAAATTTTGATTAAAAGATTAATTTAACAATCTAAGAAGCTCAACAAACTTAAGTTGTATAAGATAAAGACAAAAACTTGAAAGCAACAAGGGAAAACAACGTATCACAAACACAAGGACAACACTGTGATTAAAGTTACATTTCCATCAGAAACATTGCAAGTCAGAAGGCAACCGATAACATATTCAAAGCACTGAAAGAAAAAAATTCAACCAAAGCGTACTATATCCAATAAATCTGTCCTTCAAAAGTGAAGGTGAATTAAACATCTTCCCAGTAAATAAATACTGAGTTCATTGCTAGCAGACTGGCCTTAAAAGAAATATTAAGGGAAGCCTTTTGGACTGAAAGGAAATGACACCAGACAGCAACTTGAATCTACATGAAGAAATAAAGAACACTGGAAAAGGAAATTATGTAAGTAAATATAAAAGACTGTATTACATATTTCTCTCTTTTCTTCTTGTGTCAGATTAAAAACATAAAACAACATTTACAAAACTGTCTTTTTGAGCTTATAACATAAAAATGTAATATATATGACAAGAGTAGCAAATAGGAGGGGGATGTAATGGAGATACATTGGAGTAAACTTTCAATATTGTACTGGAATTAAACTAGTATTAATCCAAAGTGGATTTTGATAAATTAAGATATAAACTATAATCCCTAGAGAAACCAGTAAAACAATAATTTAAAAATCCAACAAAGAAATTAAAATGGCACACTAGGAAATATCTGACACAAAAGAAGGTAGTAAAGGAGAAGCAGATACATTAAAAAGAGCATGGCAGACATAAATCCATATATTAGTAATTGCTCTTAAAGGTAAATGGATTAAACACTCCAGTTAAAAGGCACAGCTTGTCAGATTGGATAAAAAAAACAAGATCTAACTATGTGCTATTTACAAGAGATGAACTTTAGATTCAAAGACACAAATAAGTTGAAAATAAAAAGGATGGAAAAAGATATACCATAGAAACAGTAACCATAAGAGACCTATATTAGTGTCAGACAAAATAGATTTTAAGACAAAAAAATGTTATTAAAGACATGGAGAAACATTTTATAATGATGACTGGGTTAATTTATCAGGAAGACATAAAATTTATAAACTTATGCACACTTAAGAACAGAATCTCAAATATATGAAGCAAAAACTGACAGAATTGAAGGGAGAAATAGATAACTCAACACAAATAGTTGGAGGCTTTACTATTCCACTCTCAGTAATTGATAGATAATGTGACAGAAAATTGGACAGGACGTAAGAAGGCTTGAACAACGCTGCAAAGCAATATAACCTAACTGATGTCTATTGAACATATGACTCAAGATCAGGAGAACACACATTCTTTCCAAGCATACCTGGAACAATCTCCAGGACAGACTGTATATTAGGACATAAAGCAAAGAGTCACTACATTTAAAAGCATTTAAATAATACAAACTATTTCTCTGAACACAATGGAGTTACATTAGAAATTAACAACAGAAATAAATATGGGTAACCTCTAGATATTTGGAAATTAATCAACCCATGTCTAAATAACCCATGGGGCAAACAAGAAGTCACAAGGAAAATTAGAAAATGTTTTTAACTGACTGAAAACAAAAACACATCATCAAAATTCATATGATGCATACCAATTTGTGCTTTTAATCTTCCCCCACCTTCTGCCTCATCCCCACCTACCTCCCAACTAGCAACCATCAGTTTTTCCTCTATATCTCCGAAACTATTTCTCTTTAGTTTACTCATTTATTCAGTTCTTTAGATTCCACATATAAGTGAGATCATATGGCATTTGTCTTTCTCCGTCTGACTAATTTCACTGAGCGTAATGTTCTCTAGGTCCATCCATATTGTTGCAAATGGTAAGATTTCATTCTTCTTTATGGCTGCGTAATACTCCATTGTATAAATGTACCACAGTTTCTTAATCCAGTCGTCTACCGATGGGCATTTCGGTTGTTTCCATGTCTTGGCAATTGTGTATAGTGCTGCAAAATATAGGGGTGCATATGTTTTTTTGAATTAGTGTTTTGGATTTCTCTGGATAGATATCTAAGAGTGGAGTTGCTGGTTCATAAGGTAGTTGCATTTCCAGTTTTTTGAGATACCTCCGTACTGGTTTCCATGGTGGCTGCACCAATCTGCAATCCTACAAACAGTGCACAAGGGTTCCCTTTTCTCCACATCCTGGCCAGCACCCGCTGCTTTATTGATGATAGCCATTCTGACTGGAGTGAGGTGGTATCTCATTGTTGTTTTTATTTGCATTTCTCTGATGATTAATGAGGTTGAGCATTTTTTCATATGTCTGTTGGCCATCTGTATGTCCTCTTTAGAGAAATGTCTCTTCATGTCCTCTTCCCATTTTTTAATTGTGTTGTTTGTTTTTTATATTGTCTCGGGGATTTAAAGACAGTTTGGGGAATACAATCAATAATGTAAAGATTTTGTAGGGGGTCAGGTGGGCACTTGTCTTAGTAGGGAAACCATGTCATGGATGGTGTAGATGCCTGACCACTGTGCTGTACACCTGAAACTGAAGCTGAATAATATTGAATGTCAACTATAATTTAATATATATATATATATATATGGTCACAGGACATGGAGTACAGCATAGGGAATAATGTCAATGAATGTCAGTGGAATTTTAACAGCTATATATGATGTCAGAAGGGTAATAGATTGGAGGAGAGGGATTATCACTTTGTGAGGGGTGAAATGTCTAACTATTACATTGTTCTGTACCCCTGAAACTAATAAATAATAATAATAATAATAAAATGTTGGAATAAAACAAAACAAAACACCCTACTTAAAAGAAGGGAGCTGTCACCTTAGCATACATAATATGATCTAAGTGTGGCAGACACAGAGGAACCGAGCAAACTTTGTTTGTAGACTCCCCTCTGTGTCCCGTTGTTTCTGAGTGGCACGGCAAGAATTTGTTTACCATGTGTTTGCTCTTTCTCATCTACCTGTAAATTGCCTGCTTCCTCTTTGAAGTCCCAGACGCCTGCCTCCCTCTTCTTAGTCCAGAATGGCATGTCAGCCTCAACTGCCCAATTTTTCCTGGGGTCCCATATTTTTAGGGCACCCACATGTGTACATACATAATAGATTCGGTTATTCTCTTTTGTTAAAAAATGCATATGATGCAGCCAAAGTGCTTAGAAGAACATTTGTTTAAGTTGAGATACACTTCACATACAATAAATCTTACCCTTTGAAAGTATAAAATTCAGTGTGTTTTAGTATACTTACAGATTTTTGCAACTCTGACCACTAAGTTCAGAACATTTCATTGTTCTAGAGAGAAACCCCATCCCCATTATCAGTCACTCCATATTGTCCGTTTCCCCCGCAGACTCTAGTATAATTTCTATTTCTCTGGACTGCCAGTTTTGGACATTTCATATGAATGGAATCACATAATATGTGACCTTTTGTGTCTAGCTTCTTGCCTGTTTTCAAGATTCATCCATGTTGTAACATGTATCAGTATTTCATTCCTTTTTATGGCCGAATAATGCAGTATATAGATATACCACATTTTTTTGTCCATTCATTAGTTGATGGGCATTTGGAATGTTTCCACTTTTTGGCTATTATCAATAATGCTGCTATAAATATTCATGTACAGGTTTTTTGTGGACACATGTTTTCCATTATTTTGGGTCTATACCTGAGTGGACTTGCTGGGTTATATAGTAACTCTATGTTGAACTTTTTTTGAGGAACTCTTAACACAGTTTCCCAAACCAGCTTCATGATTTTACATTCCCACCAGTGATAAAAGGAATCTATGGAAAATCCAGAGCTCAGATAAAACTTAATGGTGAAGGACTGAAAGCTTTACCTCTAAAGTCAGGAACAAGAAAAGGATGTCTGTTCTCAGCACTTCTATTCAATATTATACTGGAAGTTCTAGCCAAAACAATTAGAAGAAAGGAAGGAAGGAAAGAAGGAGGGAGGGAGGGAGGGAGGGAAAGAAAGAAAGGAAAGAAGGAAGGAAGGAAGGAAGGAAGGAAGGAAGGAAGGAAGGAAGGAAGGAAGGAAGGAAGGAAGGAAGGAAGGAAAGAAAAAAGCAGCAAAGTTGAGAAGGAAGAAATAAAATGATCTCTATTTGCAGATGACCTGCTCGTGTATATAGAAAATCCTAAGGAACCCACGGAAGACCTGTTAGAGCTAATAAACTAGTCAAGGAAAGTTTCAGTATACAAAATCAATGTACAAAAATCAATTGTATTTCTATACACCAGCCATGAACAATCCAAAATGAAATTAAGACAATAATTCCATTTACAATAGAATCGAAAAGAAGAAAGTACTTAGGAATAAATTTAACCCAGGAAATGCAAGACTTATATACTGAAAATGACAAAACATTGTTGAAAGAAATTAAAGAAGGCCCAAATAAATAAATAAAATCTGTGTTCATGGATTGGTAAACTTAATATTGTTAAGATAATAATATTCCCCAAATTGATCTACAAATTCAGTGCAATCCCTATCAAAATTATAACTGCCTTTCTTGCAGAAATGGAAATGCTGATCCTAAAAGTCATAAATGCTCCTTAAATTGTTACAAGTTTTGAAAAAGAAAAAATGATTTTGACATTTTTGCCAGTGTTCTTGTTGATTTTATGGAGTTGATTTTCAGAGACCCTTACTCCTCCATTCCATAAGTGCTTCTAGAGGGAAATTTAAAACTTTAAGTATCTACATTTGAAAAAAAGAAAGATCTCAAATTAATAACCTTAGTTTATACCTTATGAAATTATAAAAAAGGAAGAGTAAAATAAGCTCAAAAGACACAGAAGGGAGGTAATAATAAAGATTAGAGTGGAAATGAATTAAATTGAAAACACAAAAACAGTAGAGAAATTTAATGAAAGCTTAGTTCTTTGGGGGAAAAAAATCAACAAAATTGACAAACCAATTTAGGTAGATTGATCAAGGAATGAAACGAGAGAAAATACAAATTACCAAAATTAGTAATGACCCTACAGAAAGTAAAAGGCTTAACGGGGATACTATGAACAATTTTATGCCAACAAATTAAAACAACTTCCATGAAGTGGATAAATTCTTACAAAGAAACAATACCAAAACAAATTTAAGAAGAAATAGCAAATCTGAATGGATTTATAGCAAGTAAAGAAATTGGTAACTGAAAATCTTCCCACAAAGATATATTATGTGGAAAATACCTATCAAAGTATTTGGCAAAGAGTTGGCCCCAAATAAATACGAGTCCATTCCCTCTGGCCCTTCTGACAACAAGGTATCAAAACCCTAGCAAAATTTCTTTTCTCTGCCCTTAAATCCTATGAGGACCTGCTGTATTCACTGACATGATTTGAAGAACTAAAAGTCACTTATCCCTGAGAAACTCACCTCTGGGCTCCTTTTGGGTAATAAATGCTGAGATCACAGATCAAGCAAATCAAGATACCTTGACCTCAACCAGACTCCATCATGAGCAACAGCAGTCTTTAATGATGGTCACCAACAATAGCACACACACACACCACACAACTGAAATATAGGCAGCTCTTTTCTTCTAAAGATTGAGATCTGAGATGGTCAAAAGAAGGGTCATATTTCCAGTTGATGATGAAACAACTGAAGTAGAGAATCAAAGATAACCTAAGACTAAGGCGATAGAGTTCATGCTGAAACACTTGCTACTTGGTTTTCCAATTAAAACAGCATGGCAAAGAGACAGAGGCCCTAGGGTTTAGGTTTGACTCTGCTCCTAACTTGCTGTTGATCTTTCTGAAATTCCTTCTCTCTCTGACCTCAATGCCCTCATTTAAAAAGTGAGAGACTAGCCCTTGGATGACCGTGAGGACCGCCACAGAAGAGACATGTCTGATCCTGGCCTGCTGGCATGTTGTGGGTCTTGTCCCATATTCTTGTAAGTGTAGCTGATCCAGTGGGGGCTTCCTGTGGTCCTGTGATCCTCTGGGTGATAGTACATTAGATAGGCATTGCAACTAGAGAAGAAAAAAAATTCTTTACATTAATGAGCTAAGTGTCCAACTTAGGAAGTTAGGAGAAGCGTAAGAGAATAAAGGTGAAGAAAGGAAAAAAAAATAATAGTGTGAGCAAGGATTAAAGAAACAGCAATCAAGATCCAAGGAGGAACGGACAAAGTCAAAGGCTGGTCCTGTGAAAAGACAAATCTATGGCAAAACTAAGCAAGGAAGAACAGAAGGCATGAACAACCATGAAAGAAGGGACAGTGCATATAGAGGACTATCTTGAATAGTTTTATGCCATACATTTGAAAATAGGGAAGTGAACCCCTTTCTGCTAAAATATATTACTAAAACTGACTCAGACTAAATACAAAAATGAATAGGTCTATAACCATTGAAGAAGTTAAAAAAAAAGAAAATTAGTGGTTTAGCCTGGCTTACTCTAAGGAGGTGTCTTCCAGTCCTGTATGTCTATGAGAATCTCCCTCCCTGTCTCTCTTCCTCCACCTAGCTCTCTGTCTCTGTCCCTTCTTCCCTCCCCTCTCTCCATTTCCCTGTCCTTTTTCTGCCTCTCTTCTCCTCTCTCTTTGAATGGTGTTTTGAATGTGCAGCATCAATGCTAGAATTCTTTCTGCTCGGTGTTACAACTTCTGAGTGGGCAAATTAGAAGATATATGTCCAATGGGAAGTAATTTGTCTAATGCCCTCTAAAGGGTGAGCAAGGAGGGCATTCTTTCTCTTTTAAGATTGGTGCTCTAGCAGGACGTGTGTATAAGGGTTGTGGCCACACTTGGTTTTCCTATGAGGGAGTAGGGCTCCTGTCAATTTCTAACTCCCGAAGTGCAGTGACCAGAGGGGCTGTGGGGAGGGGCTGTGGGGACAGGGTTCTATGTGCATCTCTCTATGGTGTGTACACAGAAGGCTCCAAGGGTGTCCCAAAGGGTTGGGCACAGTCTGAGACCTCTCAACCTCTACTCTACTGCTGGAGGCTCTGCAAGGATGAATGTATCTTTTACCAGGCCTTACTTTGTGTGGCCCACAGATCCTTCCCAGGTCTTTCTGCAGAAAGACATTCTTGGGGGAATTTGGTTTTGGATAGGATGCCACTGTGGTTCCAAGTGGCCATGGAGGAGGGCTAGTCCTTTAAAGACTTTCTGTTCCATGTAGGGATGAAGAGGGAGGTGGGAGGGAATCCCCTGACATGCTGAATTGCAGACTCCTCTTTGAGGAGTGGAGAGAATAGTATCCATCTCCCCTTTGCCTCACCTCACCCCTTCTCCAGGAGCTTGCAGGTACCTGAAATGCTGCAATCACCACTTCTAAAGTTGTATTTCCTATTTAAAAAAGAGAGTTGTTTTTTCTGAGAACATATTTTATAGGAAAGAAAGAAATGAAATGAACCAGGTACTGGGCTCCTTGAGAGTGGAACCGACTGGGAGGATAGCCACAAAAAGGGACATGGGGACAGGTAGCAGGGAGCACATCCTCACATACAGGAGGACTGGCCTAAAAAAGTGTTCTGTTCACTGAACTGCTCCCACAAAGGTGGCTTGCTGAAAATGGAGCATAGACAATGTTTTAATCCAACTGTCGTTTTTCAGGTTAGGCAAGATAGATTTCATTTGATTGCTTTTTGCATTTTCTTTTTATCTTAGAGAAAGGGTGTGCCTGGTTTCTCTTGGGTGAACAATGGCCTGATTGTCAGAAACCTTGCTTACATGTATATATGTGTGTGTTTTGCCTTGACTCCTGTGTTTTGGAAGTCTTTGGGGACAGATGATATTTATGAATGATGTCCCAAGGGTATAATCAGTCTGACTCATTCTTGGAACCAGTTTTAACCGTTCAGGGGTGCCAGCTACACCCAGTTCACAACCGAACACCCTTGAGATATCTTCCCGCACTAACCTGCTCCTGGCTTGGGGTCAGAAGGGCATATTTTAGGAGCCTTTCTACTTTTCCAAGGATTTAATGTCCCATGATGGGATCCTGGGGCTTTCTGTTAAGTGTTTTGACAAGGTGAAGACTGTAACATGGTTGAGAAAACATTGTTTCAGGATTTCAGAAAGCATACCCCCCCACAGGCAGTTTTATGGAATTCATCATAATCGCAGTAACACAATTTCCTATTCATTCTCTGTCACTCTTAAAGTAATCGAGGAGCACTTCCCAATGTTATTGTCTCTGTATTCATAGGACATCAGTGAGGCACTCAGGGTGGAGATTGTTGATTAGCTGTCTTATTCTGCCTCCTCCCCTCCCCACAGTCACCAGCAAAATGGGGAAATAGAGGTACAGGTTGGTTACATGATGTTCAAAAACCACTCTAGTAAGGCAAAGTCAAGACTGGAGACCACAATCTCACGGGCTAGGTCAGTAAGCTTTTATGATAAGTCTGTCCCCTCCAGGAAAGCCGAAATTCTTGACGGCATCTGAGACTTGATTCTAGATATTTACTGTGTCCCACACTTCAACCAAACCCACCAGGGGCTGGCCTTCCGGTCTGATTAATGTCACCTCATCCCAAAGGCATTTTCAGTTCTTAAGGACTCACCCTTTGGTACTTGTACTCTCCCGATTTTCCCATGGACAGTGGTCCGGGAGCACTTGGATCCACCCTATTGTGGTTTCTCTGTCTCCCCTGCCATGTTTTGTGGGGTCTTCATGATCACAGACTAATTTACCCTGGGGAATTTCCCTGTTTTCACTTTTTCCACCCACTATGCCAAATCAGACATGCTACCAGCATAAGGATTAGGTAGGCCTCCCCCCTCTCCTTTTTGTTGACTCATCTTTGAAATAGCTGTCTGATCTCGTCTCTTGGAGAGTAGACATGTGGAGCGTCGAAACACACTTCAACCTGCACATCTGGCAGGCGGGCGGGCAGACAAGAGTGGAATTCCTGGATCTGTTCCTTGGTTTGTGGTCTCTGGGGAATTGCTTGTTAAATAACTCCACATCACATCACTTCACAGATAAGGAAGATGTCATCCCCACGGCATCTCTGATTTCGGCACAAGCTTCAGAAAACCCCAAGCAGCTAATCTAGAACATGATGTTTTAAGCCACTATAATCACCAGCCAACTTTGAACATGTGCCATGCACATGACGTCCTCCTTTTCTCAACTGCAACACTCAGTCGTGGGACTACCTTCGTGGGCTCTCTCCCCAGTTCCTGTCGAAGGTGCTAGAGCTGGACGCTGGGGTAGCACCAATCCTGGGGCCCACAGAATGCCTGCAGAATGGAGTTCTTCTGAAGGCACCAGGCTGTGACACCAGGGCTTTCTGGAAGGGGCACTGAGTGGCGATCGAGAGCCCTGGATTCTTTCCTTCCCCTGGAACCAACAATCTGTGAGATCTTAGCCAAGTTCCCCTCACTGGGAGTACGTTTCCTTATCTGCCAAATGGAAACCTGTCTTATAAAAGGCTGAGAAGGATCTTGATTACTTTGGGGAACAGAGCCAGAATCCAACTGAGGCAGGCTGGAACAATGGATCAAAAAAACTAACAAGATAAAGTTTAATGGGAAGAGATTTAGCATCCCAGACATGGGTTCCAAGAACAACTGTACCCATCAGGAATGGGGACCCGCTGAATAAGCAGAAACACATGGGAATAAATGGTGGACGTTTAGTTAACCAGAACAGAGAAATGAGGATTCCAAAAAAGAAAGCATAAACATAGGCTGCATTAGAAGAGATAGAGTTCTCAAAACAAGGGAGATGATAATCATATTGGCTAGACCAGTGCTGGAGAACCAATTTCTTTTTGGGGCCTCATCCTTAAGAGGACAGAGATATCCTGGAATGTATCTGGAGAAGACGAACCAGCATGGTGAAGGCTATAGAAGCCCAGGACATCAGGGATCAGCAGAATGAATCAAGAATGTCTTTTTTCCATTCCTGGGAAAGAGTTCATTTTGCAGTACCTGGTGGTTACCCAGAGAAGCAATCAAGGGCAAAAAATCCAAACAGCTTCAGGAAATCAAGTTTTCTTTTTTTTTTTCCTTAGCTTAAGGAAGAACTTTCATTTCTTTTTTTCCTTTTGCTTGTTTTTTCAAACTGCACCCTCTCTCTCCTCCCTTCCCCCCCCCCCCAGCTTCTAAAGTGCCTCCTCACAACAGCTAGAGAAATTTTGTTAGTATATAACACATTTATGGGGTTTAAACATTTACCAATCGACCAAGTAAGCAAGTGAGTAAATAACCAATCAAACTAACAAAAAGCATAGAAATACAAATACACAGAGAAGCCTCCCTTGCATCCATGGACTCTGGTAGGGACGCTGTGGCGTGGGCCCTAAGAGTACACTCTCTGAAGCCATGCTGCGTGGGCTTGTGTCCCAGCCCTGCTGCTTAGGAACTGTGTGACCTTAAGCAAGTACGTCGCCTCTCTGAACCTCAGTTTCCTCATCTGAGACATGAGGATCATGATATAGAGTTGTTGTGAGGATTAAACGCGTTCAAACATGTAAAAGTACTTAGAATAGTTCCTGGCAGGCAGTAAATCTCACATACGCGTTAGCTGTCATCAGTCTCTGCTTTATTCTTCCCTCTCCTCTGTACATAACTGTTATTTTTAAAAGTTTCTTGTGTATTTTTTCAGAGTTTCTTAATGTATATAAGCAGATATGAATATCAAGTTTTATTTTTCTCATTTTTAAAACCCTAACGAAGTTACTATATTGTACCCATTGATCAGCACCTTCTTTTTTTTTTTTACTTGTATATCTTGGATATTTTTTCCACATCAGTACATAGAGAACTTCCTCATTCTTTTTCACAGCTGCACATATAAGGAAGAACTTTCTAACAATTAGAGCTTGTTTTAAAGTAAAATTCTGTCACTGGAAGCATTCAGTGGAGACTAGATTGCTATTTCTCAGGGACGAGGGGGCAGAGATTTGTGTCAGAGAAGTAGTTGGGCTAGAATAATTCTAGTTCCTCCAGCTGCGATTTCCTGACCCTCTGTTAAGTTTTCCAAAGAATTAAAGAACAGTTCAAACAACTCTGGAAACAGCACCGCTGCTTTGTGTCTCTGATTGGGTTCTGATTTAGGGCTCATCCAGTCCTGAGTGAGTCGACTTCAGAGACGCTGGCTTGCAGGGCTCACCTGTGCCATCTCAAAATTCAGGGGACTCTGAGTCAAGGGCCTGGCTCATCCTCTAGCCCCTTCCGGAGCTAACCTCTCCCAGTCATTATTATCTAGAGCAGGCGTGTCCAATCTTTTTTCAACGTTTTCACCAAGGGCCATATGCAGTAAAATACACAAACAGCTGGGCCACTCACTCGAGGTGAAGTACGGATTGCCTCACCTGGTTTATTTAAGTAAACTAAATATGTTTTTGGAATTTGCTGCGGGCCAATTAAAAATGGATTGTGGGCCGCAGTTGGCCCCACGGGCCGCCGTTTGGACACCCCTGATCTAGAGGGAAGAAGAATTCTATTCCAGGGAGATTCCAAGACTCCCTTCGGCAAGCACAGTCTGACTGGAATGTGTCTGTCATAGGACACGAGGTTTGTGCCCATTTCCCAGCCTGGAACTCACCATCTCAGGTGGAACTTCGGTGATGGCCAGCCCTACGGGGTTTCCAACAGGCAGCAAAGACTCCAGGGCTTTCCCCCACCAGCTGCTCTTTTCCTGAGTGTTCAGTTTGAAGGGAGGCAAAAAATCAGCTCAGCTTCCCTCTAGCAGCAGGCCAATAACTAGAGAGGAAAGGTTTCCTGACTTGTAGTTGCAGAAGGTGCTAGGTCATTGCCCAGGTGGTAGAAAGGTCGCACAAGCCCCAACAGAATCTGACATGTCCCTTGTACACACGCATTCTTTTGAGTCTTTTTATTCTACAGATCTCTAAAAATGGAGGTCCTGGTGAGACAACACAAGCATTTTCCAGACACTAATTCCTCAGTGGAAGGAGCTGAGAACAAAGCTCCTCACTGGGTACTCAGACAAGGGAGCAGGAGGGAGCGCAGAGAAGGTGCTAGAGAAAAATGGGGAGGCTGCTGGCACTGGCCCTGGGTTGGGCCCTGTGGGACCAGACCCTAAAGGGAGTCAATCTTGTTTGCTCGTTAGGACTTGGAGCACAGAATGAACGGCAGCAGCAGAGCAAGAGGCACAAGGGGACACTAGCCTCCCTCCCATAATCTCCGTAAGCACCACAGAACATCCAAATAAGCAATCAAAACACCCAGCAGTTTTCTATACAAACTCAGCTCCAAGATAAGTGACTAGAAGAACCAGCACCATTATCGTCCATTGACGCCGTCCTAAGCTCCTGCTCTATAGAAACCCTGGAGCCTCCATCCATTCACTGGTTTACAGGGAAAGCCACAGTGAATCTTGATTATTCAATTTCTATTATAAGCTCCCCAAGGGCAGGGACGTGCCTTTTACTACTATCAACACCACTAATACTACCAGCACCACTACTAGTGTTATAATTACCACCAGCACCACCACCACCACCACCACTACTATTATTACTATCACTACCACCACTGCTAATACTACCACTACCTCCATTACTATTCCCACTACTACGACTAGGTTGGTGCAAAAGTCATGGTGGTTTTTGCAATATATTTAACCTTTTAAACCGCAGCTACTTTTGCACCAACCTAATACTACCACCAACACTACAACCACCTCTCCTTTCCCTTCCTCTCTTCCTCCTCCTCTTCTTCTTTTTAAGGTATTACTGACAATAAAATGCATGGTTTTCTTGTGTGCAATGTGATAAGTTTTGACATATGTATACACCCACAAAACCATCACCACAATCGATCCAGTGAGGGTACCCATAACTCCAGAAGATTTCCCTGTGCCTCTGTATTACCCCTCCCTCCTGGCCCTTCTGACGATCACACTTGAACGGTAGAAACTCGATGTGATGCTCTGCTCCTGAGCCTCTCTTTCCAACTCTGGGTCTGAGCTGGAAATTCCTAGGAGTGTTGCAGAAAATGGCAAATGCTGAAAGTCAGGGATTTAAATTTTCCAGTTGTTAAAACTTTATCAGCACACCCTGAGAAGGCTCTAGAAGATGTCAACTCAACGAGATAAAAGATGCCTGGCATATCATAAATGTTCAATAAATGGTAGCTATGATTATAATGATTGGAAGTCTGAATGATTTCAGTCAAGAGGTTATTCCTGTCCCTTCTCCCTCCCCTACTCCGAAGAGGGGGAGGATATTTTTTGAATCCCCCTGTTTTGAAACAGCCTGTATCATTTTTGTGACTTTCCCCTATTCACCCCTTCTCTTGTGGTAAGTGTTCCAGTGTGAGGTTAAGACCTAGATGTTACAGCTGACTCTCACTTAAGCCTTGATAATAAAGTTATTCTCTAACTATCCTCTTTCCCCTTGCTCTAGAGAACCAAGAGGGAGAAAGAAAGTTTTAAATCTTACATACTAGATATTCATAATAATTCTCTCCAGGAGGTGGGGGTTTTCTTTTGCTTACCTGCATTTGCTCATTTTCCTGCAGTGACATCTCCAGTTTTAAATAAGTTTATTAAAAAAAACAAAAACACACATGAGAATGAAAATATGTCTTCAAAATCCAATTTAGGAATAATTAGCTGGAGCTAAAGATGGGAAGAGAGGTGTTAAGCATGAAAGGGTTTCATTGGAAATGGTTGCGTTTCCCTGGCTGCCCAGCATTTGGGGATGAGTCAATCGGAAGGCGGTGACACAGGAAGGCAGCAGGCAGGTCTCTGTACACCCTGCAGATTTTCTGTTGAAGTACCCTTCCTCCCACACGACAGCCCCTATTCATCCTCGCAGATGACATATGGGATGTCTATAATGAATACGGATTTGATGTGGTTTCATCTCTCTGCCAAACTAACTCGCAGAACCAATTCCACTTTAGACGATGTAAAATGAGGTTTTAAAAAGTGTATTAGAGGATAACTTTTGAAGTCTCTAAGCTAGATCAAGAGGTGCATTTGGGAGAAAACTTCGGGGACAACTCTTTCCCCATGCCCACGGTTGGAGCCATATTTTGATGTCTTTGATTTATAAGGGTGAGAGACTATGGGGATCTGTCTTGAGAGGGCTTTGACTTTTAAGGGATTCAACTAGTTGAAACCTTATGTGCATTTGGAAAGAAAGCTCTTTTATATCACAGAGTCTAAAAACTTGAAAGTGGGATAGGACTTCAGAGGTCAAAATTCTAAACCTAAGTCAGATGCCTGAGTCCCTCCTTTATGTCTCTGCCCAGCGTCCAGCTTTGCCTGACACGGCTCCCATGGCAGCTCCGTCCATTTCAGGTGGAAACGTCTCACGATGACCCTAAAACCCATTTCCTGTATGTACATCCATTGTTCCTAGGTGTGGAAGATGGGGGCAGGGACACACATGGATACAAGCTAATGAGATTTGTATGAGGAAGAAAGACCATTTTTGTAGGAACATAATTCCTGAGTCAACCTCTGTGTGCAAGGCTGTGACCTAGACACTGTGGGGGATATAAAAATAAATAAAATAGAGGCTCTACTTTCAAGGAGTTTACAAGCCAGAGTTTGATGTGTGCATACGCCAAACTCTAATACAAGGCTGAAGATGATCTGATGAAGAACGTGGAACAAATATTTGTTGAGTACCTTTGAGGTACCAGGCCCTGCTTCCCTTGTCACAAGTCTCATGTAGTCCTTGTGGGCTGGTGCATGAAACTCCCTGAACCTCATTTTCCTTATTTGTGCAATTTCATGTTGGACTAGATGCCCTCTGAAGTCCCGTCCAGCCCTCATATCCCATGATTCATGCCTCCTTTCCCGGTGGCCCCAGGCTTTCCTCTCCTGGGTTGGGCTGGCTAGGGAAATGGATGGGCAAGAGACATTTTTGTTGTTCCTTTTTCCCCTCCCTGTGGGATGTATTGTTGACTTAAAACCAGTTTGAACAAAACACTCAGGAATAAACCACAGAGAACCATCTAGAATTGGCAGAGGATAACCCTATGACCCCAGAGGCCTTTTCCAGCTCTAATTTTTATGATTCACTAATTTGCCGCACCACATTCAACTCTGTCCGGGAATTCAGAGTTCAAAAAAGATGCAATGTAAATTGCTGGAGGTAATGAGAAGGCTGCAGGCACAGCGGGGCCAGAAGCGTGGTTTTCAGTGAAATTAAATACAGGGGGATATTTAAAGCAGTCAGAGTCTTTTTTTTTTTTTTTTTCCTGAGAGACTCCCATTTTAAGGCGGGTAGGGTAAATTTCAGGTTTTCTTTTTTTCAGTGGTATGACTAGGGTTTTGCTATGTTATGACTCCAATAGAACTGCTTATCTGTTTTATATAATCCCCCAAAAAGCTATTGGATACAGACATGGTTGTTTAGCATTGAGTTCTGCTGCAATTTTAAAAAAATCACTTTTGAAGTGGGAGATGCCGTAGGAGGACCAGTGTTCTATAAATATGCATGTCTCTTTGATGGAATCGCTGAGAGCAAGGAGTAATCAGTAACTTGGTATTTGATAAGTCTCATGAATTTTTAGTGCTTTCTACATTGCCCCAACTTTGGGAATCTTTATGCCCCTTGGTGACTTCTTTGCAACTTTGCATTGAAATTATGGAATGAAGATAATTACAAGCATGTAATTGTTCCAGAACTATAGTGTCCCCGGAAGACCAGTAAGCTGGTAGCCATGGGTGCCTGGGGGAGCTCAGTGAGGGTTGGTTCACTGTGGGGAATGGAAGGAAAGGCTGGCAGGCCAAGTGCATACCTGTGTGGGAAGATAATAATTCGTCAGTACACTGCAGCCACATCTTCCTTGGGTCCACGTTCTGAAGTCAGCTATAAGGTGTACACAATGCGTGCTTAAAATTATTGTTGAAAATCCCTCATGGTGGAGACTGGTGTGCCTTCAGGTGATTTCCATCTATGTTGGGTCATGTTGCTGATTTTTGGACTTGTACCCAGAACATGCACGTAGCAGAAACACCTGCGCCAGAGGCCACAGAAGGAAAAGCAGATTCATATCCTTCATCTCATACGCTCTCCGTGGCAAATGCCTATAGAAAATGTCATCACTCTTAATTACCAGTACTTAAATAGTTATTTTTCTTATTACTATCTTTATTTCATTTTCTTTTTCCCCCCAAACATGCAAAGTTGAATTTTAAAGGTAAATGGGTACATGATGCAAACTGTATCCAGATTGACCTGTATTATTTCCTTTGCTTTTTACAAGAATGCTGCATAATAAATGGCATTAGTCCCATTTTGCAGATGTGAAAACTGAGGGAGGTTACATAACTGGCCTAAGTTTTCTCAGCTAATGAGCAGTGGTGGAAGTTGAACTGCAGATCCACAGCCCGTGTTCCTTTCTCTATGTCTTAGAGATTGGATATTTTTAAAAAGCAGCATGAGGAAATAGAAGGCACAAGAAGGAAGGAAGGGATGCAGAAAGGCATACAAGGAAGAAGCATTTATTGAGTGTGTACTGTGTCACAATCATTGTGCTGGGCATTTTTGTATCTCTTTGTATTCTGGACTGTGTTGATTTCTTATGGCTACTGTAATGAATTCCCACAAATTTACGGGCTTAAACACCATAAATGTATTTGCCATAGTTCTGGAGAAGAGAAGTCTGAAACCAATATTGCTGGGCAGAAGTCAAGGTATCAGAGGGGCCGCACCCTCTACGGGGGCTCTCGGAGAGGACCTGTTCCTTGTCTTTTGCCTTTTCTAGCTTCTGGTGGGGGGCAGTATTCCTTGGCTGTAAGCACATCCCTCCAATCTCTGCCTCTCTTCTGTTTTTTTGTCAAATCTCCATCTACCTCTCTTTGTATAAAGACAGTTGTGATTATAGTTGGGACCCACGCCGATAATCCAGGATAGTCTTCCCATCTTAAGAATAATTCACATCTATAAAGTCGTTGTTTGGTCATATAAGATAACAGTTTCTAGAACCTGGTGATCGTTAGAGGGACTGTGATTCAGTTTACCATGCGGACTGATCGGAAATGTTATGGAGTCGCCCAGGCTAACAGTGTAGCCATGTATCTATGTTGTTATCGTCATCGTCGTTTACTTTTCTGAGTCCAGATCCCATGGCCTCAATCACTGGCTACATGCCTCACCCCTGAGGGCGACCTGGACTGAGGAGGGAGAAGAGTCACCCAGCAGTTTATGTCACTGCATACCACTGTTGCTGGGCAGCCATTTTTAAAAACCTCTTTGTGACATATTTGTTGACTCCTGGTTGATAGTTGCACCTTAATATTTGTTTTTGGCATGAGGTTGACTTTCAGGGTAGATGCTTACCATGTGGTTGCCCTTGGTCAGCATAGTTTCAGAAGCCACCTCTTCCGAAAGCACGGGGTGGGTCACACTGTAGAAAGAGTTGGGTGAGATATGCAGAAAAGCTGACCACAGTGGCAAGTGAGAGCTTCAGGGAATGCTTCTCAACCTAATGGGGATAGAGTTAGAGGGGTGCGAGAGGCCCTTCGAGACTGAAGCTGCGGAACAGGAAAAGGCTCTTTAGCATGTTCACTGGCCCCTGAATGGAGGACTCCATGGAGGGGGTGAGGGCATGTCACACAGGGAAGGGCTGACCGCCCCGCACAATCCAAATGTGTCAGTAGGACGCTGCTCCCATGACAGGGCAAGTGCAGTGTTCACAAGCTCCAGGTAGCCTTTCTGGGATCTAGGAAGTGTCCTTTGCATGGGAGGGCAGTTGCTGCTTCTGATCCAGAGATGTGCCAACCCAAATCCCAGTGATCTCTACCAAGGGCTTGTCATTCTGTAGTGACTTGAAAATGAGTCACTTGGGTATCCCCCCCTCACTTTGAATTTGGGGTTTTCCTACTCCTCCGCACAAACTAATTTACTTTCCTCTTGTGCCCATTTTGGACATTTGTACACGCATTCTCTCAGCCACTCAGGTCTGAAGTCTTAGACCTGACTCTCCTTTTTCCTTAGCTTTCCACCTCCCTCAGTGCCCTTAGAGAGGAGGGAGAGCACCTCGCCACAGGACTGTAGGATCTGGAGGAGACAGAGAAACCAAGCACACAAATTGGGTTGGAACCAGACTCTTCCACTTATTTGTTGTGTGGCTTAAGTTCAGTCTCTGAAAAATCAGGATAACACAAGAAATACCCGCATAGGGTTATTGTGAGGATGACATGAGATAATAACAGTGGTTATTATTGTTTATTGGTATTGTTCCTTCTCTCATAGCTTCCACTGCAGTTTAGGACTTCATCACCCAACATCAGGAGTATAATAGATTCTTCTAAATCTTCTAATTCTAAAAGGTAATTTTCAATGTCTTTCACAATGACCCACAGTGAAAAATTTATTTTATATCATAACATTACAAACACATCCACGAAATGAAAATGAAAGCTTTATGAAATACCCTATTTTCTATTCTTTTTTCATTGATGACATGAAAGTTTTATTTTAATCCACCAAATTGATTTCATGACCCACTAATGGGTGAACACCCATAGTTGTAGAAAAACACTCCTCTAGAGATATTTCTGACTATAGTTTCTACCTCCCTCCAGTTTATTGAATGTCAAATTGTCAAACGAAGGCTACCTTCTATGTTTAACAATACAGCATTAACTGCCACCACTCCCATTTACATCGCACTGTAGCGTTCCAAACACTTTGGCATATAGCCTCTCACTTAATTCTTACTTCCCACCCACCACCCTTGGAGGATGTTGTCTCTAGCGCCACTTTACAAATTCAGATTCCAGGGATGTCCTGAGTCTTGTCCAAGATCACGTACCTGGAAGTGACTGAATCAGGATTGACTCTCACTCGCTTCATCCCGATCCAGGGCTCTTCTACTCGCAACAATGAGAGGGGAGTTCAGGTTTTAAGGACTAAATAAAATATAAATGGATTACAGCCAGGACCAAATCTTTGATTTTGTGCTCTCTTGCATAAGACAAAACGTGTAGGATGACGGTCATGCAGCTTTCTCTAAGAGCCACTTAGTGGGTCTACCACCTCACTGCATCTCCATTCATTCATTCAGCCAATCCACAAATTCATTCATGCGTTCATTGGAGAAATAGCTATTGAGTGCCTACCATGTGCCAGGTGCTGGGTGTGGATACTATGACGAGCATACAAAAAATTTGAAGAAGTCCCCACTGTCATATCAATATGTCAGGTGGTGCTAAGTGCTATGAAGAAAAATAGAGCAGAGTAAGGGGAAACAATAGTTACCGGTGCACTTGTGAATTGCACAGTCAGGGAGAGTTTGGATTGAAACCTCCATGAGGGGAGGGAGCCTATCTGAGGTGGATTTTCCAAAAACAGCGTACAGGAAGTTAAGGGAGTGAGCTTGGCCGTGATCGAGGAGGAACCAGGGCAAGAGTGCTGGGAGAGGAGGTCGGAGAAGGGCCTCGATCACGTGGACCATTGAAGCCATTGCAAGGACTTTGGATTTCATTTAATTACTTCTTCAGAGAAGAATTCTATGGAATATTAGACAAAAAATTTTTTGTTAGATCATTTTTCTTTCACACTCAGACTTCTTTACACCCTCGCAGTTCACTAAGTTGCTGTAGCTGAAAGTCCACACCATATTATCCTTGGTGATAAAACCCCAAGTGGTAGTGTGAGAAGAAAGCTCCCACAGGCATCCCATCCTCATCCCCTCTGAGCAGCGTGGTTTCCCCAGGCTTCGTTTGACCTTACCTCTAGGTGACAATTTCACTTGTGAAGAGCTTTGGTTTATCTGTTCATTCTTAGCTAAAAATAACTCACGGGTCAAGCGGCATCAACTTTCAGGATGCAGCACAGGGCTTGCATCTCACATGCAGGGGTGAGTTCCATGTCAGACGTCTGACCTGACATTTGGCAGGGGATGCACTCAGAGCACTTGGTGCCTTTGGATTACTTGGGGGTTCATAAATGTAGTTCATCGAGCCAAGCTCATCCTCCCTCTTTATATGGTGTCACTCAAGAGACCTTGCAGCCCTCACCACCCTAGGTCCCGATTTAAGGAATGCTTCCTCCTCTAGACACCTGCCTGGAGTTCAGGCCATTCGTGTTTCTCCCTGATACTCACAGCAGCCTATACATAGTGAGTCTTTAGCAGGGAAGGCTTAACGTGAAGTTTTAGGGCAGAGCTTAACTTAGTTGCGTCTGGTCCTCAAAACGACCCGTTGAAATAGGGACTAATGTTAACCTCCTTTCGTAGAGGAGGACGTCAAGGCATAGAAAGGCTAAATATTAATAACACTCTAAAATGAGAAGTAGAGTCTGGATTTTACGTCAGAACATTCCTATCAGCTTGATTCACTACTGGGCCACGTGCCCTGTGGTATATTTTAACTGGGTTATGAGAAAGGGAAGAACGGTTAAGCGGAGAAGAATTATGACGGAAGCTCATTTTCTCCTCGGCACTACTACCTTTCTTTGCTTTTCCTTACTGCCTGTTTTCTCGTTTCTTGATGGCATGTTTTATGTTCTGGCTCATTTTTTTCTACGTCACTCTCTCCCTTTCTCTTATTTTCTCCCTCTCCCTCCCTTCCCCCGATAAAACCCAATATTGGAAAAGAATCTGATGAATATGCAAGTGTAAGTGATCATAGGTCTTGTCTCTCCTGCAAGCTAATCCATGGCAGGAACACATCTGTTCATCAAATATTTACAGTGCGCCCCCTACAGGCAGTTATCAGTAAATTGCCATTATTCCCTCGGAACCTTCATGACACATAAGGGGCCAGAGACCTGAAGTGACTGCCTAGAATCACATAACTAACAAATAGTAGAGCTAGAGGACCCTGATTCTCAGTGGCGTGTTCCGCCCACTATAATATGCTGCCTCTTCAATTTGCTTAATATGCATCATGGTGAACCTCTAAGTGGTCTTGACTCAGAGGTGGAGAGTTCTTGAGGTGAGGGAGGCAAACAACTGTTGCTTTTTAATTCCCATCACATAGGAAGTGGCCTCCTACAGTTATTTTTAAGGGATATCCTGGAAAACACAAGGATTATGATCGTCTCCTATTATCAGCATAGAGACACAAGACAGGCCATTTTTGATGAATCGGGAAAAGAAGAGGTAAAAGTCTGGAAAGGGCAACAGACTTCCCTAGCAGCAAAGACATTGCGTTGAGAATTCCTGGGCCTCTCAGACACAGACGGCCCAGAGAACCTAGTGGGAGAGGAAGGTCTTAGAACCAGAGGTGGAGTAGAACCCACTTCAGTACTACACCACGTCAGTACTACCTGAGACTTTCATTAATTGGCTCATCCTGAGAATCTTCCAGTAGCTAGTTCATTTCCAAGATCATAGGTCCCAGCGCTGCAGGGCTGAGCTAACTGACCCCTCAGATTCACACCCTATCATCTCTGCCCCCGCCCCCAGCTACCCAAGTGCTTTTAACTCTCCAGGCGAAATTCATTTTGCTCCTGGGCTGAAGCAAACTGGGCACATTCTTGAACAGAGTTCAAACTAACAGGATTTCCCTAAAACAAGCAACTCCCTGGATGCCCTGGGAAGCACTGTGACTACTAGGGGGATTAACATAGCCAGAGCAACGTGGCTGGGGTCCAGAAAGAAAATGTATGTGCTTTAAAAAAAAAAAAAAAAGCTGGCTCAGAGTCTTGGGAACCCCGTAATCAGAAGCATACTCATTCTGACGGTTTCAAAAGACCCAACACCCACCTCAATGCGACCTGGCGAGGGTTCAGAGAAATCCACCCCCTCTTTTGTCTTTTGGATGGAATGTAAGAGCCATGTAAGACTTCCTGCCTAGAAGGTAGAGAGAGGGCAAGCCTTTGCCACCCTGTCTCAGCAAGGTGGGGGGACAATTGGAGGCCATCCTTTGGCTTGTCATTGGGTGCTGTGATTTCATCTTAGGGCACAAGGCATTCCACATTAATTCTGCATGGTGCCCAAGTCACTGCACATCTGCTATCTAATCTTCAGCTAGGGCTTTTATTGGTTTGTGTCTTGTTTTTCTCCTGAGGAAGACCTACTCGCCAGTTGGGGTGTGGGTGGCTCCTGTCAGGACTGGACATGCAGAGATGGAACAAGGGTTGAGACCAGGGTCTGCAAGCCAAGAGTGCTAAGCTTTATGCTCTCAGAGGTCAAGGGCAAGCCTGAGGCTCAGCCAATAGATTCGTCATGGCAGGACAGGGCAAACATGCTTTGGAGGTCAAGGCAAGCAGGGTCAGAATCCCAGATGGTTGGGTACCTCGAAACAAGAGCACCGGCTGGTAGAAAAGTCATCCTGGTTCTAAAGAAGGAGCTGAGTCACTTCTGGCTTCCTGATTGTTTCTGGTAGGCTGGGCACAAGTCTGGGTCCCAGGGGAGTCTACTGTCTGTCTTCACTGAGCTAGAGACCAAGGTTTGAGGTCTGGGAAAGGGAGCGTCTCATAGCTATCAACAGACACCTTCCCGTGGTCTCTAACTTATCCTCTGCCGAGGGCTTTGTCTGTGGGTATTGGGTTTGCAGCCCACTTTGGCAAAGGAAAATGAAGGTGTCATCTGCCTGTAATCTGTTGTGATCCATACTTTATGCCACTGGAAATGCCAGTGGAAGATTTTAAAATATTTGATCCACACTGAGCCAATTTCCTGCGGGGACTCTGGGAAATGACGGCTTCAAACATTTCCTTAAAAATCTTGATTTTTTTCTAGAATTGGCTGAATCTTAGGACAGAACTCATTTTGCAGGTCTGATCACAGCAGCCAGTCTGCCTCTACACACCCTGGTCTGATCTGTGCCCAGGGATGGGGTTCTAGCATTATTCCTTGTAAGTCTTATTTCTGGCGTACAAATCCAGTGATGACCAAAAGTGGATATATGATTGCATTTAAAGCAAGATTTCTAAACCAGTGATTTGTAGAGAGCTCGTGAACACATCGGTGGTTGCTTTGTACTCCAAACTAATCAACCACGCAGCCATGCGTTCGTTCATTTAACATGCAGACACTTACGGAAGGCTTTCGATTTGTCAGAGCCTCTCAGGTGCTGAGGCAAGATACACAGCTGATTAAGAAGGAAGAGTTGGAGTCATGGTCTGAGGGAAGGTGAAGAGTGGCAGGGTCAATGTTTGGCTTTGAGAAGGAAGAAGAGAGAAGATGTTTTAAACATGTGGGACCAGGTCACCCTTCAAGGTTTAGTAGATTAGACTGATACACGGTCAAAGCAGACAGCACAGTGAAATGAAGGACCAGAAATCCAACCCTGGAGGAGACTGGGCTATGAACTTTGAGGGGGAGAATATGTTCTCCTCCCTGGGGGTGCATGTGGCTGCCCTCCCTGTCTGAATGACCTTGGCGATGGGTGTTGCTCTGAGGATGAAGTGGAAGAGCCCTGGCTTTATGTTTCTGAACACCTCTGTCCAAGTGACTTCAGAGATTATAGTCTATGATGAATTTTTCTGGCTGGATTGATTGGAGCAGGGCTTTCTAAGCCAGGAACAGAGATTCATTCCAGTGGGGCCAGTTAATTTCCTTTTGTTCTAATGACAAGGGCTGACCCTAGAATGGGGCTGTACTTGATCGCCCTTGACCACTCGACTGGAAGTGTCTTGAGGGAAGTAGCATTTTTATTCATCATATATCTCCAAGGTCTAGCAGATCATATGCTGGTGAATATAGAGAAGATGTGAAATTTGGGTAAGACAGTGTGGAAACCCATTACTATGAGTAGAAACCCACTGCTATCACTTGAGAAACTTCTCTAGAACATATCTGCTCTTGCTGGATTAGTAGGAAGACTTGAATTAATTCCATACCCCCCACCCCCGAAGGCCAGGTGCCGAGTTATCATTCCATTTTCCTCTTCTGCAACACTTTGTGTATTGTTCCCTACAAGTAATTTTTAAAAACTGATGCTAGCTCAGGGAGCTTAGAAATCTTGGAAGGAAGTCAGTTCTGGCAAATTCTAATCCCCAGGGTTGAAAGTATCTGTGTCAGTCAGGGTCTGTCATGAAAAAACAAAACCCATGTGGAGTAATTTAGTAGAAGAAATTTAATATGGGAAATCAGTTACAAAGGTTTTTTTAGAAGAGGTGCAAGAGCAACCGTGAAAGGCAAGGCAACCCCAAGATTAGCAATTGTAGAAAGCCACTACTCCCCCTAGGGCTGGAGGAACAGAGGTGTTACCTGAGCCCAGGAACCTGAGCTACCAGTTGGAATCTGGTTCTAGGGGAAGTTGTCTGGAGAAGACTCAGGCCCAAGTACAGGGGTGGGGGTTGGCGGTAAATACCTGGTTTCTCTTTCCCGCCAATTCGCCAATCTCCTGCCTATGTTTCTCATTGGCCAAAACAAGCAGGAAGTAGTGAGCAAGGGAGCCTGGGTAGTTTCCTGGGGGCATCCCCTTTGAATATAGAGAAGAACAGGGAAATTGGTGGCAGCTGAATCTGAGGGCAAACAGGCAAATAACCAGTACAGCATCTATGTCCCCAACAGTCCTTATGGTGTGGATTTGAGGCGCTGTGGCTGCACTCACCTTAGATAAATTGTGGCCCCTTGGGAGGGTTGTGCTGAACCATTTCTCTCTTTCTTCCATATTGTTGTCCTTTCTTGGAAAATACAGAGCCTCCTCACTGAAGGCACTGCACCTCCAAGCTAGTCCTCCACCTGAAACTGAAATGTACATGGGTGGAGCATCTTTTAGACAGTTCCTCATTGAGCGAACACCTGACCTAGAAGGAAAAGCCGGTGCACTGTGTTGCCCAATCTTTGTATCTCCATTTGCTCCCACCAGGGGGATGGGAGTGAGGAGGAAAGAGAAAAGAGGGTTGGAAATGTGCTCTTGGGTTAGAATCCAGATTTACAGGTCTTTCTGAGTCCTGATTCACAGGGAAAGATGCCAAGAGAAAAATAAGGAAAATTGGGAGGCCTATCCAGATTAGGGATGGCATGCAGCATACCTATCCTGCATGCCTTGGAGGCTTCCAGGGGATGCGACTCCTCATTGGGAGCCCCATTTTGTTTGGAGGTTCTGTGATCACAGAAGTCGTCAGATGCTCTGTGTCAGGGTTCACTCAAGGAGTCCAAACCACCGTGAGCAATATGGTAAATAAGAGATTTTCCATAGAGATTATACCTTACACATTTGCGAAAGCTGGTGAAGAAGCCTACGGAAGGCTCTTGCCTCTGTATCTGGTGATGGGCCTGAAGTCATTGCAGGTCAATGTTGGCAATTGGGAAGAAAAGCTTAGATGTGAAGTAGGGGAGAACCAAAGACAAATTGGAACACACCTTCAAAGAGCTCATGAAAACACACTGGAACCTGTGTTTATCACGCATCACCTCTAACCCCTGCAGAAGCAGGCGCCCTGCTTCATGGACCTACATGCACATCTGGCCCAGGACTCAGAGAAGCTGAAGGAGGAGATCCTGCAGGATCTTTAAGAGCTTCAGGCCCAGCTCTGCTCCCCTCCAACAAGGTGTGTTAGTGGACTCATGGCAACAAGTGCAAGCCACAGAGGTGCTTCGAGACTTCCACCACCTTCCCAATGTGATGGAGGCTGCTTCGTTTCCACCTCCCAAATTCCATTCTAAATTCTACTGTGGTCAACCCTAAGCTGGAACCATAGAGGGAAGGGAATTCTGGGCATCCCAGTTAGGGTTTAGCTAAGTCCACAATGGACAAAGCCAGCACACGTTGCCGAAATGAGCTTTCATTACCCACAAGAGATGGGAACTGTGTCTTTCAGTTCTTCGGGGGTGGTAGCCATAAGCAAGATGGCTCCTTCACCCAGGGGAAGCCAGTTAACCTCCTTCGAGAGCTGGGGCAGCCTTAGCTGACCTGAGTCGGCCAAGGTTTATATCTCCAGGAGGACTCTCTTTCAGGCCTGGGAAGGTGAAGCTCTTTTTGGGCCACCACATTCCCTCTCTCCAAGACAGATATAACTACACCTTCCCAACAAAGGTGTTATGAGGATTTATTAGTTAATGCTGGGGAAAGGGCTTTGAAGGTGAAGGGTGCATTGTAAATGTTGTCAGAATCACACACAGATGCCTGGATCCAGACTTACAGGCACTTCACTGACTAATAGTAGAATTTGTTGGAGTTGGTGGTGACCTTTTCTCCCCATTGCATTTCTAAATATTTTGGTTGTCAGTTGTAAACAAGCCCATTCCAAAACAAAAAATCAGACTATTCGTGCTTTTGAAATTGTCCTTGTTCCATCAAGCATTTTTCAGTTCCCTTCTTCCTCTCTCATTCCTCTTCTGTTAGGGATGGCCAAATGAAGTTTACTTTGCTTCTGCTTTCACCTGGAGAAGAACCTGGGGATGAGACTTGAACGCAACATTTTAGCCAGGGTACCTTCATACTCCTTTCTAACCAGGTGGACAGGATGTCAGAGCTTTTGGTCAATTTTGTCATTATAGCAAACATGTTAGTCAAACATTTGGATTCTTTTTTTTTTTTTTAATGACAAGAAATAATTGCTCTTTTATACTAAACTTTTGACATCATGTAAACAGTGCTGCTGTTTGCATTACTGTCTTTCTGTCCCTCGTCCCTTTTTTTCTTGTCCCAGTTGCTTCCACATTATAATCTTGAAGTATATAACAAGGCCAGCAGATTATAATGATCCTCACAACCTCTCTCCCCCAGTCTATCTCTTGGAGGAAAGCTTTTAATGTTCCGGAATCTCTGATGTTGGGCAGGATAAGCTGAGGAAAGAAAAAAGGCAAATGGCTGTAGCAGCCAGGCAGGCCCAATAGATCTCTATCATAAAGAGCTGAGCTCAGAGGGGAGCAGGAAGACAGAAATGAAAACAGGCAGGAAGTGGCCATAGAGAGAGAAGGAGTAAATAGATTTTTGAGGGGGAGCCACTGATAGGCGTAAGGGAGAGAGTAAGAGTGAAAGATACCTAAAGAGGGCTGCATTCGTTGGCTAGGGCTGCCATAATAAAATGCCACAGACTGGGTAGCTTTTAAACAATCGTAACTTATTTTCTCACACTTCTGGAGGCGGGAAGTCCAAGATCAAAGTGTTGGCAGGTTTGGTTTCTCCCGAGGCCTCTCTCCTTGGCTTGCAGATGGCTGCCTTCTTGCTGTGTCCTCGCATGGCCTTTTCTCGGTGCACACACGTCCTCGGTATCTCGCCTCTTCTTATAAGAAACAATAGTCATATTGGATTAGGGCCCCACCTATTCATATGACCTTATTTAAACTTAATTACTTCTTTAGCGGTCCTGTCTCCAACTACAGGCACACCTCAGAGATACCGTGTGTTCGGTTCCAGACTACTGCAAATATCACAGTAAAGCGAGTCACACAAATTTTTTGGTTTCTCAGTGCATATAAAAGTTATGTTTACACTGGTCTGTAGTCTATTATGTGTGCAATAGTATTATGTCTGAAAAAATACACATACCATAATTAAAAAATACTTTTTTGCTAAAAAATGCTAACCATTATCTGAGCCTTCAGAGAGTTGTAATTTTTTTTTGCTGATGGAGGGTCTTGCCTTCAATTTGTAAAAAAAGTGGGATATCTGCAAAGCATAATAAAGAGAAAGTGCAAAAAATAAGACATGCCTGTACAGTCACACTGGGAGTTTAAGCTTCAACATAGAAATTTTGGAGGGATACAATTCAGTACATAACAAGGGTTTAAAAGTTGTTTTGTCGTATTAGACGTGTGCACCCCCCTTTGGTGTTTTCTAAAAAGAACCAAAAAAAAAAAAAAAGATTTAAATTGCTTTCAATTATGTTTGTGTTATCTGTTGAATTGCTTTTAATACAAAACTGCACGAAGAATGGGTTAAAGAGGCCCTTGGTTTATAGGGGTTAGATATAGATTTAGGTAACTCTCACCCAATTTTCAAAGAATTAGAATGTAATACAATAGACTTGATATGGAAATCAGAAGGAACGTAATTTAATCTCTCATTTGTAATTTGAAAGGACATGTAGGAGTGAACTTACTCCCAAATGTGAAAATTACTGCTGTGAAAAAAATCTAGATATAATTATGTTGTTGAAAAAACTGATGCCATATAACATTGTTAGTTTTATAGGTTAAAGTCAGTATTTTTAACCACATGTAGGTCCAAATAGTTATAATGCAGATTTTCTTTGGCCATTAAGAAAAAGAATTACAGCCTCAGCTCTGCTAGTTTCATTTTCGAAAATCATCTAAATGAAACCTGTCATTTAGTGACTGCCATTTGGAAGTATCAATAACTGTTTAAAAATAAGCAAACCACAATCTGGATGGAAAACACACACACACACACACACACACACACACACACACACACACACACACAAATAACCCTCCTCCAATACCATGTTCTGCTTCTCGATTACTGCTGGAAACTGCACCGATTCACACAATGGCCCCTCATCCAGCGCTTGGTGCAGTGGCTGTGAAATCTGGAGCGAATTTTGCTGAGGCCACAGACACATGTTGTATGTCAGACACACGAGTCTTGTCAAGGTGCAGCTTGAAAGGGCTGGTGGCCTCATGTCTTCAATGAGATGTGTGTCAGGAGCATGGGGAAGTGCAGTGGTCATTCTCCATGGGGAGTGAGAGCTTGTTTGTGGTCACTGGACACATCTGAGCTACTGGGTCACGCTGAGCTGGTTCTTTGCTGGGTCTGACTTTAGATGATCTCACTGAGGAATGCCGTGGAACAAATATGGAGGTGGGGTGTGGGAGGGGAGAGGCGAGGAGGGAAGGGGGAAGAGAGAGAGCGAGTGAGCGAGCTGAGTACTGTGGTAGGTGTGAATGGGAGAAGCTATGGGTCTCTTAATTATCCAGGGGCAATTACTAGGCCAATCAAATCAACACTGTAATAAGACTAATCTCCTACTTACTACTGCAGTAGGATGGTAGTGAGACGTGTGTCCAATTTGACGAGTACCATGAACGTCCATCTACACTTCCCTGGTATAGGCCTAGTTTTTTCTTTTTTTCTTTTTAAGTCATTATTATTTATAATCCATTTATATATGCAAGGCGACGGTTCTTTATGGTTCGGATGATTTAAATCTGGGCCTTTAAAGCCACGCATGATTTATTTGCACAAGGAAATCATGTTTTCTTTGGAGCTTTTCAATGGAGGCATAATTACAGTGTTGCAAATACAGAGCTCTATTTAAGGGTCTGTCAGCATTTCCATAATAAACCTCTATTTTCAGGAGTCCAGAATATTGCCAGACACACACACACACACACACACACACACACACACACACGGAGGGACAGAGAAAGAAAGAAATCCTAAAATATAAGCTCGGTGGGTCCATCTGGGAACTTTAATCCAAATTTGTATATGTATTTGCAACCACACATTCTTTTTTTTGTGTGGTCGTGCCAATAATGTGCCAGGCCTCTCTGGACCCTGCCCAGTGGGGCTTCAGCTTTCAAGCAGGATCTTCTTGGGAAGCGGCAGCGTGTTGGGTGGCTGGGTCCGCTCCCTTTCCAGACCCCAGCCAACTGCCAAGTTGAGTCTCAGCTTTAAGAAAAGAAAAACACTTTATGTCCTTACTTCTGGTTGGTTTGTTTGTTTGTTTCAGTTAAGTTAGGCATATGCTAACTTGGACCTTGAAAAATGATAATACCGTTATTATTATGAGCAATATTAAGTACTATTTAAGTGCTCAGTATGCGTCTGGCACTGTACAAATATGATTTAATTTTTCAGCCTTGTAGCAATGCTGCAAAGTAAAAATTACTATCCCTGATTTTCAAAGGATGAAACCAAGCTACGGGGAGGTCACTTGCCTGGCAGAGAACTGGACAGCAGAGTTCAGCGTAGCTGAGGTAGCCCTGTACTGGGCTCCACAATTTAAATGCGCTAGAAGGTGTGTTTCTCAAACGGGAGTAGCCCTGTTTAGAAAATGAGGCTCAGAGAGACGGGTGCATTCAGAGACAACACAGGCAGGACTAGAGAGGGATGGGGGAACTGGCCAATCAGGAAGAAAAGCCTCAAAGGCCTTTTAGCAACTCCTGGATCTTGGTTAATAGGTTAAGTGTGACTCTGGTTGAGCCTGGATAAAAATATGTTTTAATTTTTTTTTATTTTTTTATTTTTTAAGGCTTACTGTGGTGGCAAGCTTACACTTACACGGGTTATCTCACTGATTCCCCAATTTTAGCAATGCAGAGAGTGACTTTTGTGGAGATTGGATAAAATGCCAGGATTATATAACCAGGAAGTGGCAGAGTTCCCAGGTCTGGAATCTTGGTTCTTGACGGTTATGGTTTACAGCCCCAAGGGAACCAGTCTCCCTCTGTTAGGAAGGTACATTGTGAATGGAGACAGGAAGCTGAAACTCAGGATCCTCCTGCTTTATGTGGGAGATTTTGCCTTAAAATTGCTGATGGACCCTTTCCAGGAGTTTGTGTGTTGGTATTTAACAGAAGGGAAAGGTAATATACACCCCTTTCACACAGGGAGGACGAGGGACAAACGATGGAGGGAGAGACCACCCTCCACTCTGTACTCGCAGCCAACTACGGGGAAACTATTTTGTAAACTCCTGATCCCTTGTGGGTGGTGTGATTTAATTCTTTTTCCTTCTCTTTTCTGGAGCTGCTTTTGGGTTGCTAGTTCCGGCTGAGGCTAGAAGTGGTAACACACAGCCCAGTGAGAGGCAAGAAAAGGAAGAAGGCTTTCCACTAAGAAAAATGTTTTCCTTCTTTGTGAAGCAAAATCAGGAAACTGTATGGGGGATATTACTTATTGAGGTGTTGTGCTCTCGAAGCTGGGGTAGGCTCAAAGTTCAAGGATTCAAATTGCTTTTCCAACACAATTTGCATTTATCGTATTGGATACAACTCTCAACTCTCGGAGGCTGGGAATTCTGTTCAATGAGTATTTACTCAGGGTCTTCTAATGGGTTGGTGTTGGGCGTTATTCTCCATACAGGGGGATGGCTTGACTGGCATGGAAAATCTGACTCAAGTTAGGGTTGGAAGTAAAATGGTAGAGAGGGCACGGCATGTTGCCAGAATATCAACGCTAATTTGAGTGGTCACATTGGTGCTACTGGAATAAGAAGCAAGGTGACCAGTGTTCATTCAAAACAAGAGCTATTCATTTAAACAACCAATATTTACTGAGCACCTATTATATGCTGGGCACTGAGCTAGGAATTTGGGATTCAATGGTGAGCCAGACATGGTTCATTCCCACCTAGAACTTAAAATCTAGTTGGGGATAGAAACATTAAACAGATAATTGCACTAATCATTAAATAATGTATTAAATAATTAGTTCTTCAGAAGAAAACACAAGGTCCTATGAGAACAGGTAACAGACGGACTAAATCTATTAGAGTGTATTCAGCGGCAAGTAACAGAAAATCCAATCAACACTGGCTAACGTAAACAGGGTTTATTTTTTTCACGTAACAAGATATCCCCAAACTGACATCTGCTGGCATTGGATCAGTGATATCATCAAGGATCCAGGCCTTTTCTATGCTTCCTCCCTGCCATCTTCAACGTATGCATTTTTTCATTCTTGGACGTGTAGCCTACTGACTCCAGAATGGGTGCTGTGCCTCTATTTTCAGAGACAGAAAACACACAGAAGGAGGGTGCACCAGAAAGCTCTTTTCTCTAACACAAGCGGATTCCATCGGCAGCAGCATTCCTTGCCCAGAAACCTTTCGGTAGACTTTCTGTTAATTCATTAACCAGAAGTGGGTTTCTTAGTGGAGACTATAGAAAAGACAAAGGAGTCAGCAATTATACATGTATAACTGTAAGTAACTTTCATGGAATATCTTGCAAACCACATTCATATTTATGAAATCGTTTGCTTCTCACGTCAATCCTGTGAGAAAGACAGAGCAATCTCTCAGGTGAAGACATTGAGATTCAAGTGAGGGTCTTGCCCAAGAACACATGGTCAGTCGTCCTTTTGGCCAGGGGTGCTCAGCTCTTTCCTGGGTTTTTGTACTACCCCATGTCTACTGGGTTTTGGAGGGTGGGACAGTCCTGAGTCCTAAACGCCTTACATCGCAAAGGGACACGCAAGCATGTGAGGGTTCGCAAAAGGGTGCGGGTTTTCTTTCTAAAGTGTTTGCTTAGGGACCCAAATTTTAGATTGGCCCTCTGATTGTTTTTGTTATTGTTGTTTTTTGTTTTTTAAATGGCTATCCCTAGGGTTGAAAGTCACACAGCAGGAAGGCACACCAACTGGGAAGAAGGAAGCTTTCTGATAGCAAACTCAGATTCTCACAGTGGAGCCCTTGGGGTCCTCACTTGCCAGTATATAAAAATAGTTATGGAAAATGCATGTGCTGATGGGACTGTGACCTAATTTCCAGAAGACTTTGGAAATGTTGATTTTGAATGTTTTTGAGTAATGCTGCCCTAACCTCTGGCACCCAAACCAGGCAGAAGAGGTGTGTTTAACATCTAGGATAAATGAATAAATATTGAAACCACAGGTTCTCATGGTATTTTAAAGGCACCCCAAAACGTCAGTCTACCAGTCACATGGAACACCCTAGTCTGTACCCACATCCGCCCCTGGGCTCCCAGTATGCCATATGTGCCTGTCACAACAGGCATGATGTCCTTGGCTGATTCCACTGTCCCCACCCTTGCCGCTTGGATCTGGGCTCTGAGATTGTCTGTTGTCTGTTGCCGGGCTGGTGGAGGCTAGAGACGGACCTTTCGGCTTGAGACCATCCCATGAAAATCAGGATGGGCAGGGTGCCCGGAGACGTACCAGCGTCCTTGAATTACACCCATGGAAACAGGAGTCATGTACCCGGTACTGGAGAACATGTAAAATTGACACCATTTACCAGATGTTCCTGGGTTTTATGAGCTTTACAAGGCCTTCTGTTAAGTAACACTTTGAAAAACTAATGCTTGCCTGCTCTGAGGGGAGAGTTTTTGTTTTTGGGTTTTCAAAAACCTCTTTTGGGTGAACTCTGCAGCACTTGTTTTCACAGCAGAGCTCTGGCCTGCCAGGGGCCACTTCTGGTGAGTGACAGGCAAGAAAGAGGTATGTGGCAGGCAACCTGGTCCTGATTTAAAAGGCCAGAGACCAGAGGCCCAGGCTTTTGGATGCAGAAACTCGTATACAGACAGGGACCCAGATGTCCCCACCCCCCACTCTTTAATGCAATAAATATGCTCCTGAAATGTTGGGTATAGATCACATATTTCTGTAACACCAAATAGGATATTCTTTTTTTATGCAATGAATTGTTGTTTCAATAAGTAATTGCCATCTCATTCATCTTTGGTGTACATCTGAATTTCCAAAAGAGAGATCGATTAAAATGACATCCGCCTTTACCATATGCTATGGAGTGCTGACATTATGAAGTGTCCATTTATCAAATATGGTGTCAAAGATGTCGTGCAAGATGGTGCCAAGTGGCATGAGGAGCTCAGTGCAGAGCATGGCGAATCCATTCAGGTGAAAGGCAGGAGAAGCAAGATTTTAAATAATTAGATGAGAGAAAGAAAGAAGCTGTTCTGTGGGAGCGGAGAGCAATTCCGTTTGGTAGGGTCGAGTCCTTTCCAACTGGGGAGAAGTTTGTGTGTGGGGAGTGGAGCCATTAAGAAGGCCCAAAACGACCTGGTTTGGTACCATCCTGCTCAAATCACTGACACACACTCAGAACACCAACTGGAAGTACCACCTAAAGGGGCTATGGGTGTGTAGAGATCCACATAGAACCCCTTCACCTTATCCAGCTTATTTCTGGGAGGGGGTGGGGGAGGGTGCCATGAGGCTGCTCTCTTCATCCTGCCGTTGTATTTTGAGCAGAACTCAGCTGTGGCCCAGGCACCAGCTCCAACGATCTTTGAAATTATAGCTCCACATCCAGCATCTATGGGTTAGAGGTCTTCTGACTTCTAATCAGAGATTCCTTGATTGCATATGTGGATCTTCACTGTTGTCTGTCCCCAGGGTCCATTGTCAAAATCGAGGCCTGCTACAGGAGCAGGGTTTTCACATGCTCCATCACTGCATGGAGAGCGCGGGACGGAGATCAGTGTAGAAAGAGGCACGTTAGGGAGCACAGAGTCCTTGCAGGGGGGAGTGTGGAAGAGGGGGAAGTGGAGATAAGAAAAAAGACCGGAAAAGAAAAGAAAAAAAGCACACTATGTGACAACATCAGTACACATGATCTCCCATTTATAGAGAAAATGTACGTGTGGTCACAGATCGAGATAGAAAGATGCGTTACCAAAATGTTAATGGTGATTAGCAGGTTAGTAGTTTCAGGTTAGTTTATTTTCTTTCTGATATTTCTCCCAGAGTTTGAATTTCTCGCACTGTCTATTATTCTTCTATCAGCAAGCTATATGACTCTTTTCAATGTACAAATAAAAAATAACAACAATAAGACAAAGACAACACATGCATTTCAGAGCTCAGGGTGTCCCTCTCTTCTCTCCTCAGGGAACCCTGACTGTGTCCTGGAAATGTGGCCTCCAGGAGAAATGCGAAGGAGATATAGGATATGGGTTATTTACCCCATGGTTAGGGTCTGTGAACTCTTTGTGGAAAACCAGTTTTTGATTCCAAGGCGGACGTCTCAGCAGAGTATCAGTGTTATTCCTAATGGAAGCTGAGTTTGCCAAGCCCCTATGGTCAGAAGCAAGGCTGAATCTCAGCTGCTTCACCCCACGTCCCTCTTTCCAACAGATAGCCACCCCCAAGAATACATGTGCTGTCAAAGTCTGGTTTATCAACTTGCTGCAACAAGGGAGACCGTACCCCAGAGAGCATCTCGCATCTCAGGAGGGCGGGGTGGGGCGGGGCTCTTTGTAAAGTTTTGGGCTTGTACTGAATGATTATTAGGAGGGACCAGGGAAGACGGACTCTCCTCAGGATGGCCTGCCAACACCAAGCAGGGGCCGTTTAGTAACTGCGTATCTCAACAATCCCTGAGGCTGGAGGAGAGAAGCAGAGCTGGGGAAGTCATTGGCAAGGCAATCACTAAAATGAAGGAGGGTTCTTACTTAGTCACTCTGTAGCATGGCGTGTGTGGCCTGGGGAAACACATTGATTTTTGTTAGCTTTGCCACGGGGCCTTGTTTGAGCCTTTTCAGGATGTCTCTGTCTGATGATGAGCGGGGCTGATTTTCATGTTGTCACTCCCAAGGGCCCAGGGCTAGCTGCCATTTCTGGAGAGGGGGCGGAGGAGTGGGTCTGATGGAGTCTGCTCTGTCCACAGGCCTGGCTCAGTGGGACGAGTGCAGCGTGCATGGCACTTCAGCTGCTCCTCAGGACTTCGTCTTTCATGGTGTTGTCCGGGAATTGGAAGTTTGTGGGCTTGTGGAGGAAACTGCTCCTCCGGTTTCATTGGTTATGTCTCCAGCCCCTGACACTGAGGCTTTTGGAGACAGGGGCTTAGCAAGCAAAGGCAGATTCCTCCACGCCTTCGGAAAGGCCCTCCTTGCAGACACTGGGCAACGCTGGACTGTAGAGCTTCAGGTCCAGCCTGAGGAATCCTGCTTGGATTCCTCCCAATTCACTTCCTTCTCTCTGTGCCACTGTTTTCTCCTGTGTGAAGAGGGGGAATTATACCAACTTCTCCAAGAAAGGTCAGGATGTCTGAATGGAACCCCCATTGTATTCTCCAAGAATCTTTGCGATGATGCAGACGTGTGTCGATGTCTTAGCATGGGGTGAAATCTTATTCCATGGCCAGAAACAAACAGGGGTCTCACCAGTGATGGTGCTTATCTGCCTGACATGCCTGGGTACCTTGAGGAGGGATGACTATGGCTGCCTCCTTCTTCTCTTCCTTTCTCTTGCTTCACCGTGCATGGCCCCTCTTCAGGCAGACCCTCTGAGGCTTGGCTTCCACCCCTGTCCCTGAGGTGCCTCTTCTCTCCCTCCCCTTCTTTTCTAGGCAGGAAGGTGGAGGGCCTGAGGCCAAAGGGCTTGAGGGGAAGATTTCTGAGTCTCGGTCTTCTGACTCAGGCCACTAGTCTACCTCGTGGCTGCCCAAAGTGGCAGGCCTGGCCTGTGTCCTGGTGGCTGGCCTGGACTCACTTTGTCTGTGGAGGGTCAGGGCCAGCCCTGTCGTCTGCTCCCGGGACCTGGCTCTCACCCATGAGCAATTCATCCTGCCTGCGTCTCCATCCATGTGCATGGAAAACAACAGCCAAAGCAACAACCACACACACCAAATGGAGACCTTCCCTTCTCTCACAGATGGTGGTAGGCAGGCATGGGAAGGAGGACATATTTTCCTGTGATATTAGAATAAGATGAGCAGTGGTTATTTTGGGCCAGGCTCCAGCAAACACTTGGAGAGCGCCTCTGAACTGCCGATGAAGCCCCAGGTTGATTTTATTGGGTAATTTCAGCACTGCCAAATATTTGGAGTGTAAAGAAATCATAAAACGTGCTGGTGGTCCAGGAGCTGGATGGGGTATGCTGTGCACATATTTGAGACGATTTTGTGATTTGGTCCCCTTACCTAGAAATCAGTTAGGATCTGCCAGAGAAATAAATTAAATGTAGGTGGCCCTGAATCCATTTCTCCGGATGGTCTCTTTCCCCCTTATCTGGGGAGAGCAAGAATTCTGTTGCCCCCAGGCATGATTTGTATTTAATTATCACAGCCCTGATTTTCTCTACTGCACTGGAAGCCTGCACCAGCTTCCTCTTCGTCCTCTCCCCTGGAATAGCATCGCTCCCTGTTAACAATTATCTACAGCATGCACAGTGCAAGGTTAATCAGTTTGCTTTAATTAAGCTTCAAAGGAGAACTCGAGCCTCCATGTTATCTCCAGTTTGCTCCTTAATTCCTTTTCCATGGTCCCTGCTGTAGGTGGGAAGTGCAGCTGTGGTCTCAGATAAAGGGGGGACCTTCGTGGCCTTGCCCGGTGAATGTGTTTCTCTGAACCTCCTCCAAGGACCTCCTCTAGACTTTCCCCGATTTCCACAGGGAGCAGCTAATTGCCAATGACCTTAAAAAAAAAAAACACACAAAAAACAACAACAACAAAAAAAAACCCTTGGGTGTTTCCCACTGCTACAAACTCAGAAAGAAGAACAAGGGGGTGCGTTCTAGCAGGAAGAAGGGGACATTGTGGCCCGCTGCTGCTGACCCCACCTCTAAGAGCTACTAGCAGGAGGCCTGTTTTCAGCAGGCCCTATGGAAAGCCACATTGCCCTAAATGAGGGACGGGCCTGCTGAAAATAGGCCCCCTGTACTTGGGGAGAATTTTCCTTCTAAAACTAACAAGGGGGCTGCAGCAGCGGCTTTTTGTCCCAGGTAATCACCGGATGGAATTTTTTTTTTTTTTTTTTCTTCACATCCAGCCACCAGCTTCTGTGGTCCTCAGAAAGAACATTTGTAACCATGCATTCTTTATGTGGTCTTCGATTAATAAACAGGAACCCACCTTTCTAGACTGACGGGGAAACAATTTTTTTCTGTTTGCTGCTCCTGTGTATAGGGTCCATGAATGGGGGCTTTGAGAAGTTGCCCTTTCGTGGCCAGATATCAAAGTGCTGCTCACACATACGGACAGACCGCCTCGAGGTGCGGCCCCGAGCCACCGCCCGTGTGGCCGCCCACTGCGGTTCCACGCTGGCCGCCTTGGCGGGCCACAGGGCCAGGCTTCTGATGGCCCAGTTTTCCTCCCTGGGATGCACGCCGACCCACCAGGAAGAAGGGGAAGACCACCAGCGGCCATTCTCCACCGAATCCGAAAATAACTATATTTATATTTACTTGTATGTGCTCCCTTTTGTGGCATTCCTTCCCTAGTCCCATCCCTCTGTTTGGAAAGAGAACGTTCATTTTTTAAGGTTTCCTGGCCTGAAATCCCTCCCTCTTCTCTCTTTTTTAGTTTTCCTCTTTTCGTTCTGTCCTCTCTCCTCCACTCCCGTGTCCTCTTCTTTCCTTCCCCTTTCTATAACCTCCCCCTTCTCTCTTGTCCTTGGAGAGTGTGTCCTAACTCTCTCACCTTATGGGTTGGGGTTCTCCTGGAGTCTCCCCTGTGCTGGGACTTCCAGGAAGGGGAGCCGGCAGGCCTGAGCCAAGGAACAATGGCCACAGTCAGCTCCCTGAAGACAGAGAGGGTGCGTGAAGGGCTGGGACTTTGTCTCCACATCCTAAAGTCTGAGACTGGGCTGAGGAAGGCTTCATGAGTCACAGTCCAGAGGATACAAGGTATAGCCCAGTGACAGGAAGCCCTTATCCGGGCACGTTGTCAACACCTTGGTCTCTGGAGGGCTCTTCTGTGTAGGGAAAGGCATCTTCTCATCCTGGGCTTCCATCTGACTTATGCCGAGCAAAATGCTGGAAACCAGCTTCAGAGTATCTGTAACTGGAAGCTCTGGCCTGGCGGTTGGCTCGAGGGAGTGAGAAAGAGGCATAAATGAACCCGTCCTGTTCTCTCCTCCTCCCTGCCTTCTCCCCCTCGTCCTGGCCTCTCACTCCATATGAACCAGTTAGGAAGATGAGGGGATGGTCACCTTGGGTTAAATCTTGATGGGGTGAAATAGCATTTGCTCTGCCACAGTCTTTGAGAGCCTCCCAGGAAAGGGCTTTGCAAAGGTCATAAGATACTCAGGCATCATTAGAGTGGGGTAAGTGGTAAGGCATCTTTAGAGTGGGGGCTGTCTTTTCTATGATACAGTTTGTCCCATGTAAGGCAGTTCAGAGGGCTCTTACCAGATAATTCTGGAATTGGAATTTAAGGAGGTGGAACTTTTAGGTCTCCTGTCCCCTCATGTGTTGGCAGAGAGAGTGTCTGGATTTGATCTGCATGGGGAAGAGAGGCTGAAGAGCAGGAATGGAAAGCTTTGGGAAAATGGAGGAGAGACTAGTCCTGAGCTCTCTCAGTGCCCCCTCTCCCCACCATGAGTCTCAGAAGGCCCCCGTGAGACAAGCCCAAAGGAAACCATTACGCTCGTGCCACAGATGAACACACTGAGGTTCCAAGCTGCAAAGTGACGACACCATCACTCAGAGCGTTGGTGGCTCCTGGACTGTGCTTTCTTCGCTTCCCATCGGGTACTCACACCCACAGAGAGGAAGAAGAAGAAACATGAGTTGGCCTGCAGATGCTTATTTTGATTCTTAGCAACTCTGATGGGTGTCTAGAGGGCATTATCTGCCTGATTCTTGCATAATTCCCACCCCTTTTTGTAGGGACAATGTCAGGGGGAAACAAAGAGGAGAAGATGGGAGTTAATTGCTCCAGCAGTGGAGATGTTGCTGTGAATGGCAGTGGGACTAAAGATCCTCAGCCAAGTGCACTCTGTTTTGCAAAGCTCCCATGCGGATGGTGCTCTGGGGGACCTGCTTGGCCTCTCCAAACATGCTGGCCATGGCCGTGACAGTGCCCTTACACCTCACCCCCGATTCCCAGGAGCCTAAAAGACCACTGCTCTCTTCCCCCTGGTGTGAATATTTGTCCAGGCCATAGAATAGTGTGGAGGTTTCCAAAAGAAAGGCACAGGTCCCAGGCCCTTGTCACATGGGTCACCAAAGTGAGCCCCCAGGGAGCCAGGCGGTGAGAGTTGATTAATGAGAGAATCAAAAGAAGTTAGACCCAGTCCAAGAAGGTGGGCAGCAGGAGGGTAAGAGCTGTAATTAAAGAGTCATCATAGCCCAGTGCCAGGTCTGTACTTTTCTAGGCTTTCCAGTGCTTTTGGTGCCCTGATGCCGGGACTGCTGGTGGTGAACTGAGGTGTGTGGCTTTCTCACGAGGGGCCTTAACATGGAAAGAACAGCTTTGGATATCTCTTTGTTATCCCGGCTGAAGCACACCCCGGAGCAAAGAATGGAGCTTTTCCCACTGGGATAGTCCAAGGTTCTGTTCTTCTGGCTTGAAGGCAGGCAGAGGTGTTGGTCTTTATGAAGTGCCCCCTGCCCACCATCCTGTGCTGTTCACTGTACATAATTTAAGAGAGGAGCTGATGTGTACTGCCCCATAGGGATATCAGTCCCAAAATAGTCCTCCAAAAAGGGCGTTTTGAGGTTAAGTACATTTAGAAAACCCTGCATTCTCCTCCCTCTCATGGATGACTACCATGCCCTTTATCATATTAAGGTCCTTCAGTGAGGGAACCATGTGACTTTCTTCAGCTCAGAATGTACCAGCCTTGGTTGATCATAGAACTGACTTTTCACGGAGCTCCACTTAACTGCCTGTGGGAAATGTAAAGTAAAACACCGTAAAATAAAATACAGGTGAGAAACTAAAGGAAACTACAGGTAAGAAAGACACAAGTAAATAAGTTTCTTCCCAAAGCCTAAGGGATCAGGAAGGAGATTTTATACACAGACACACCGAGGATTTAGCATGAGATATTTTTCTGATTTGGTTTGCATTTCTGCAGGGATGAGGAAAACAGTGTTGGGGGAGGCGCTGTATAACTGTAAGACACGGTCCCTTCTCTTGTCTTGTTGAGGAGGCAACACATGGACACACACACGATAACTAATTGTCCCTGAGAGGAGCGTACGTTGCTAGGAGGTGAGTGGCTGCAGTGGGAATGAAGCCTAGCAGATGAGGAGGGAAGAGTAAATACTGGTGGGTGGGAGCTGCAAGTAAAGGCGAGGAGAGTAAGGTAGGAAGGAGGGATGCAGGGGCCCAGGGGCAGGAGGAAGGTGCCTGGCTCTGTCCTGTCCGCTGGCTCAGGCCTGCTTTGGCTCTCCCTCACTGGTTCTTCCAATTTGCCGGAGCAGAACAATGGGGCCCTGACATCAAATTCTTGAGTGAGGATGATATGGGGGTTTGGTGCTCTGCACAGAGCCAGCCAGCGAAGGGTCAGCCGTGCCCTTCGTCTGGGGCCACTTCCTTCCCTGTGAGGCCAGTTAGGTGCTGGTCAATGGAAGGGCTGCTCTGGTTTGTCCAGTTAGCCACATGCTGAGGCTGGAGGGCCTGGGTGGTTTGGGGTGCTTTCTGTCACCTGTGCACTGTCTTGTGCTCGAAATCTTTGTGGCCTCAGGCATTTCAGGGGTAGTAGGAGAAAGCCCACATGTGTGTCCTTGATCTGGGATGTGTTTCTGTGTGCCCAGAGGAGGATGTGACACTTGCAGTCATACCCAGCCTCCAGACAGCACCTGTTAAGGGACACAGCTGCACAGGGCAAGGGGAATTCTTGGTCTCTGCCTCACAGCAGCTACAGCAGCTGTCTGGGTGTTTTCCCACATTCCTTTTGTGATGCTGCTATTCAGAGCCCTGAGTGGGGGAGAGCCTCCTGGGGCAGCAGGGCTCTGCTCCATCACTGTGACAGTGACCCGTACCCAGGGGGGGCACAGACTCGGTTCTAGTGAGTGGATTCGGTGCCCAGTTTCAGCCACCAGTCTGAGAGGCAGAAGCAAATTTTACAGCCAAGGGCTGAGTCAGATTTGTTTTAAGTTATTAAAATGCACGGCATGTTAAAAACAGGAGGTGCGGGTGGAGGGAAAGGCAAAGGAGAGGCAGGGACAAAAGACAAAGAGAAAACGCCAAGATGAGGAAGAGTCCATCTCTATCCAACTGGCTCGTCTTCTGATAATACACATTAGGAGGGAAAAGATTTGGGCTGCACGAAGGAGGAGGAAGAGGAGGAGGAGAAGGAGAAGGGGGAAGAAGAAGAAGAAGAAGAAGAAGAAGAAGAGGAAGAGGAAGAGGAAGAGGAAGAGGAAGAAGAAGAAGAAGAAGAAGAAGAAGAAGAAGAAGAAGAAGAAGAAGAAGAAGAAGAAGAAGAAAGAGGAAGGAGAAGAACAGAAGTAGAACAGTTTTCTAAAAGGTAAAGGAAAGCAGGCCAAGAAGTTACTCAGAGGCTTCCTGACGCCCTCACCACTCGCGGGCCTTGTTCCAAGCCCTGTAAGACACAGGGAGGGCAGTAACAGGAAGCATGACAACTGAGCGGAATTCCACTCGGGAATAATATTTTCTTTCTCATATAACGTCTTTAATCCAAGGACCTCAAAACACTTCACACATTTGCAATAATTGAACCTCATCACATACCTGTGGGAAGGAAGAGTGTTATTTTGCTCATTTTATATAGAGGTGAACTTGCAGCACAGAGAGCTTGAGAGAAAATATCTCCAGAGCCCGCCAGTGAGAAGGGCCTGCCTGGGTCTCAGGCAAACCCCAGGCCTGCCCCAGCAACCTGCGGCCCCTCCACAAGCAGATTGATTGCAAAAGGTGGTACAGGGTGGGCAAGAAAAAGGAAAGTTTTTGTTAGTTTTAAAATAAACAAACAAACTATATTAATAAATACATAAATATATAAATATATGTATTTCTATTATTTAAATACATATATTTATTTTAAAACTATAATAAAATACTTTTAAAATAATAAATCTGTAATGAAATGTGACATATATAATAAAAATTTTTCTAAAAATTTAAAAATCACAGTTCACCAAAGTTTGATTCCTTGTTACTCAGTGGCCTCGTTTTACGCTCTTGTTTTGCCTTCACAAGTAAGGGACGAGGCAGCAATTCAGAAAAACAATTTTTTTCCAGAAGGAGAAGAAAACTGAAGAGTTGTCTTTTTCAACGGCGGTGAGATGTCGGGAGGGGAGGGCGGCCGGGGGAGGGGAAGGAGAAGAGGAAAATTACCTTCCTCACCTTGGTTGCAAAAGCCCCAGAAAATATTTATCTTACGTTTACCTCAGAAGGGCAGAAGGTGTTAAGAGCTATGTGAGCTTTGGCTTTAAATTGGGATTTTCCTTCCCAAGTTAGGCTTTCTGTAACCAAGGACACAGCTCTTCCTCAGGGTCCTAGGTTCGCATGTGGTGAAGGGGGCTGAGTGGGCAAAGGAGCTGCGACTCTAGAGCATGAGGTGTTTCATTTTTATCCATGCCTCTGCTGTTCTCACTTGGTGTCTGCCCTTCACTTTCTGCATTTGAAAGAGAAGTATTAAGATATTGGCCCCTACACTCACAAGGGCATTAGACATTCTATGCTATATTTATATCAGGCTTTCATCTTCTTTGGTCCCACAGTGGTGTTTAATGCACCCTAATGATGATAATATCAACAAATCTTTGCTGTTTGGATAGCAGCTGACAGTTTGCAAAATGCTTCCACATATGCTCCCAACAACCCCGTGTGAGGCCAGGCTCCACAGACATTTAGCCGTCTCGTTTTAATACTCCCTTCATTTTAATTCCCGGATCTTTTGAAGGACGTCACTGATCCAAGGGCTTCCTCCCAAACTCTTGGGGGTAATTATAAACTACCACTAGCAGAGAAACTGGTCATAGCTGGTTTCCCCTGGCAAGTGGTATTCAGTCCTGGTACTTAGACAATTCACACACAAAACTGTAATTAATGTGCTTTGTTTGACTATTTCAGATTGGTTGTCAACATCAGTAAAACTGAACCAATCATTTTACCGACCTCCCTAGTCCAGTTCACTCGGACCTTTCTGCGGATGCTCCCGGTTCCCAGGCCTTGTGAGGACATTGTAAATCTGAGCGATACTCCTGCCTTCTCCATTCCTCTTCTGGTCTCCCCTCCCATTCTCTAAATACCCAAAATGTAAAGATCAACAAAATCATACAAGAGAGCTTAATTTTAAAAGGACGTGCACTGCATAAACAGGGGTCTTTCTGTACTTCTGGAGAGTATTAATATCCTGATGAAATATAGTTCAATATATAAATATGTGCAATATAAATTTATAATATAGTAGATACATACAATACATATACTATAAATATGTTCTGCATTACATAACATTATAATAAATATAAATATATAAATATGATTATATAAAAATAGTTTAAATGGTGTAAATATAGTTGTCTTATCTCCTCCAGTTTGGGGACAGTATGGAGGGAGAGGGAGGGGGAAGGGGAATTTGGGGATTTTTATCCTCAGTTACTCAGCAGGGAGATGCTTTTCATGCTGTTCCAGAAGGGAGGGGGAGCCACTGCAAGTTATACCATATGTCACAGTACATCACGTTGACTCACGGCTAGGTCTTGAGAAAAATTCACAGAAGTCAGGAAATTCCCAGCAAATGCTCTCATCTCACCCTCTGCTGACCCTTCAGGGAGAGCATAGGTAGGGTCAGGCTGGAGGACATTTTTAGAAAGGAAAAATCAAAGCCCTTCTGTTGCTTCTGTGTGCCTGTGGCAGGGGACAGTCCTAACAGTCCTGGCTGAAGGTGCAGAGTCAACCGCAAGACCCCGTGACCTGGGGCAACCAGCGCTGGGTGTTTCTTCATTCTAGACTTTTTTTTTTTTTTTGTAAAAGTTCCCCCCCCTCCTTGTCTTTGTTTCCCCGTGGGGGACAGCATCTTTCCTCCTAGGCAAAAAGTAAGATGCCCCAAATCTCCACAGCCAGTGGATAGGGCCAAATTTAGAGTGGGCATTGTATACTTGAGCTTGGCACAAAGGGTTATCAGTAGGAGAACTGGCAAGAAAAGGGAAAGCACGGACCCAAAGTAGCAAAGATATCCTGAGAAGAGATACAGTGGCAAAGCAGAGAGGTCTAATCGCCAAGGAATTCATAGGAGAAAGGAGTGGGTATTAAAAGTGCCTGAATGGGGCAATTAGGGAACCTAATAGGGCCCTGACATCCTCTTAGGATTATTTGCTTCTAAGTGCAGGGGCCTGGGGAGGATTGTGGAAACAGGTGACAACAGACATCAGACGCATCAATTGTGAAGAGCCGGAGGCTGCTCCCTGGACTTCAGGGATTGCTAATAGAAACCAGGTGATGCACGCACTAGGCGTTTACCAAGCGTGTGCAGAGCTGGGCATTGTCACTTTGGTCCATATGACAGTGGAGGGTCTTGGAGGACCATGAGCCCTCTCCTGTGTCCTGCCATTGACTTAGGGAGCACACTTGTCTAGAATCTTGCTGCTTATTGCCTTGGGAAATGGGGCTATCACTCATCCCTCCTCTCCAGGTGGGGTACCCCACTGCTTCCTTACTCAGTGTGGGTTGACTGCTTGGCAAGGGACCATCCTGGAACAAAGCAAGGAGGCATCTTCTCTGAGGTGCTGTCTCGGCTGAGCTGGTGAGTGGACACGTGTGCGTCCACCTGCCACACCCCAGACGTCCTGGGGCTGTGTCTTGCGAAGAGGGCCCACGCGAGCCCTGGGCCTTGCGGTCCTGCCGCCGGCTGCCCGGCTGTTAACTCACCTCAGAAGAGCTGGCCGTGCAGGGCTCCAGTTGTTTCCCCAGCCCCCCGCCAGACTGTCTCTCCTCCCCAAATTCCTGGTGGCGGCCCAGCTCCCTGTGACCTCAGGTTCTAATATTCTGGGGTTTGTTCAGACTACACAGCTGGCTCTGCTCCAGGCTTCCTAGCCTTGTTAAAGCCCAAATGCCGCCTTTTACAACCCTGCTCTCCATCGAGTTCATCAGGCAGTTCTCTTTTTCATAAGCGAGATGGCCCTTTTGGTGAGCTCTCTCCTGGGGCGGAGGCTGGGGGCAGGGAGCCTGGGCTTCAGCGGGGTCTGTCCTGTGCTATGTTATTGTTATTTTTTTAATGATAGTTTTAAAAATGAAGTTCAAAGGTGAGTGACCCTCCAGGAGGAAGGATTAAACCGGTTGATTTGGGAGCTGTTCAATCCTGGAGTCATTGCTAAGGAACATAATCTATTTCAAATTTTTCTTTATGAGCCAAAGTTGGTTATGGTGTGAGAATAGCTTTTTCATTCTGTCTCTCCCTTTCTGCATACTACAAAAAATATTCATGCCAAGGAATATACAGGTTGTATAAACATCTCTTTAAAAAAATCACATAAAGATATTATATATAGTCACATATGTCTCCTTCCAAATGGGTGTGTTCACAGAGACACATAGAGATATCCTTCACACCCTATATGTAAAAAAAACAGCCAATTTAGAAATTGGCAGAGCAGCCCTGCCTAAGTGAGTAGAAAAGCTTGGCTCGGGGCTTAACAAACAATCCCATAAAACCCAGGCTTGCTTTTCCTGACCAGCGATGCATGAGAGACCCAGGGTGGCCAACTCGAGCAAGAACGGGAGCCAGCATTTGCAGTATTGTCCAGAAAGGGTGGCAGGAAAGTTTCTTTTTGCTGAAATTCAATCTGTTCCTAGAAAAAAAAAAAAAATGCTTCTAATACTGGTTGGCTGGACGTCATTCTTGTGCTTCTTTCTGCTGTAATATCATTTTAGCTCCTTTAATGTCCAAGATGTTACTTTTACATTTGGTCTTCTTGCCTCCAGCCTTAGCCTGTCGGCCTTCACACGGCTGGCTGCCAGGGTAATGTTTTAAAACTGCAAATCAAATCTATCACTCTCCTACTTAAAACCCTTCAGTGGCTCCCCATTGCCTGTTCAAGTTCAAATTCCTTAGCTTAGCAAACAAGCTCCTCAGCTGTCTGTCCTTGTTACCTTTTAAGCCATTTCACGCACGTCTCCTATCCCCACGTACCCTGGACTCCAGCTATTTCAAACTGTTTTTCAGGCCACAGTCTTCCAAGCCTCATGCATTTGCACATATAATTCCTTCTACCTGGAGTGCCCCAGGGATATGAATGGGACAGTGACAGCATCTGCTGCACAGTGCAAGGGGGATCAAAAACTGAAGTGCTGGGGTGGAGGTGGCATTGTCATCACAGGTGTCCGAAAATGGTCTCTTGAGAAGGTGACTTTGAGCAAAGGCTGAATGCTCTAAGGGGATGAGCCATGCAGATATCCAAGGCAGAAGCAGTGCAGCTAGAAAGAACAGCATGTACAAGGGCCCTGAGGTGGGAAGGTACCGAGTACCTGTTAAGACTACTTGGAGCGGAGTGAACGAGGAAGGCGTGGGACAGCCAGTCCCCTGGCTGAGGACCGTGGGGCTCTTGAACAGAAACAATTCCCACCTCATTTCTGTGGCCCATGGTGCTAGTGTGACGGTGTGACCCCGAGGAGCCAGAGACATGGCTGTGAAATGCTTGGAGGCTTGAAATCACTTTGCTTATGAAAGCAGAACGGGTCTAAAAGCTGATCAAAAAGTGTCAGGCTCTAGACTTTACTTTCTTCCAACCTATGTCCATACAGTCTCAACAAAACTATTTCAGGATTTTTCACCCTGGAGACCGAAAAAGGAAACCAGTTTGAGGATGCAGTAATGCTTAGGTCCAGGACTGGGTCAGTGGTCCTCACACTTAGGGGCCTCTGTGGGGTGTTTAGTTTACATCTGACCTGTAATGTTCTCAAAAGCAATTTATTTTGTCACTTTTTTCCCCTTCCTATTTTACCGAAAGTCCCAGAAATATCATAGATAGACCTTCTTTCAAGCATTTGGATAAAATTGGGAATTAAGTGGTCATAACTTTTCCCGCCTGCTTTTTTATTGTGGTAAAATATATACAACGTAACGTTTACCATTTTAATCATTTTTAAGAGTACAGGTCTGTCCTTCATCCCCACTGTCCTTCTCCAGAAGCCCTCAACCTCCCCAACTGCAACCTATACCCATTAAACACTAACTCTCCACTCCCCTCTCTCCTCAGCCCCTGGCAACCACCAGTCTCCTTTCTGTCTCCATGAATTTGACCATCCCAGGAACCTCACACAAGAGGAATCATACAATATTTTGTGTATTGGCTTTGTGACAGGCTTCTTTTACTTTGCATAATGTCTTCAAGATTCATCCATGCAGCCTGTGTCAAAATATCCTTCCTTTTTAAGGCTCAATGATAATTCCATAGTTTGTGTATATATACGCATATATACACCCCATTTTGTTTATCCAGACCTCCATCCATGGACACTTGGGTTGCTTCCACCTTTTTGCTATTGTGAATAGTGCTGCTCTGAACATGGGCGTTCAGATACCTGCTTTCACTTCTTCTCCCCTTCTTTAAAGGTACTCTTTGGGCAGCCTACCTTTTGGCTGCTGGAATCAGTTTCTGGGCCTGCCCTTCTCCCTTCCCAGCTACTTTGCTTTATTAACTTGATTGATGATGAACAGCCTTCATTAGCTCAACCCTCAGCCACTAGGAAATTAGAGGCTGGATAATTCACACAGAAGTAAAGGGTGATGACTTTTCCCGTGTCACTCCTTGGGAAGTCACTAATGGTTTCAGGGCCCCCTGGGCCAGCTCATCCCACTCCGTGGCTGAAGACTGCACTGACCTCGCAGGCAGCTGACCTAAATGCACTTGACTTTGAACAAAAAAAGATGCAAATTGAAAAAGAAATTTACATTAAAAAAGTTCACACACTTTCAAAATACAGGAGGCCCAAAGATGAGAGAGAATGGAGCAACATGGATGAGCGCTGGCTTGGGAGTCAGCCAGCTGCAGATCAGAATGGGGTCCCCTTAGCCGTGGGCTTTGTCCAAACTATCCGAACTCTGAGAACCTCAGTGTTTCCATTTGCAAATGGGTAGAGGGTCATTGTTGAGTAACACTAACTGGGTCTTAGTATATTTTAATTACCTGGGTGATTTAAAAACACAGGATGCCTGGGCACCATCTCTGGAGATCCTGATTTAATTGATTGTGGGGCATATGTAGTGTTTACAAAGCTTCCCAGGTGATTTTAATATACAGTCAAGCTGACAGAAAATGTTCACAGGCCAAGGTGACAGAAAATGTTCGCAGACCCTCTACAAATGGTAGCCCTTCTTCTCAGCCCTCTTCCCATGCCTGCAAAAATTTCATAATGCACATTCTGTGCCTCACATGGAGTAGCCCCCGGCATCAGCAGCCTTGGTTCATATCCCAGCAGGGTACTTAACATAGCTGAGACTCAGTTTCCTCAACAGGAAAATGGGATTAAGAAAATAATCCATTTGTTTGTCTTGTTCCTTTGTTGTTTTCAGTTTTAAATACCATGTATCAGTGAAATCATATAGTTCTTGACTTTTTCTCTGACTTATTTTGCTAAGCACAATAATCTCAAGATGCACCCATGTTGTCGCAAATGGCACTATTTCAAAAACTCATAGACACAGTGGCTACCAGGGGGTGCGGGGGAGGGAGGTAGTAGATGAGGGTAAAAGGGATCAAATATATGGTGATGGAAGGAGAACTGACTCTGGGTGGTGAACACACAATGTGATATATAGAGGAGGTATTACAGAATTGTACACCTGAAATCTATGTAACTTTACTACCAATTGTCACTCCAATAAACTTTAAAACAAAAACAAAAAACAACCCAGAATCTACCTCATAGTTTTCCATGAAGATATGAAGAGCGAATTTAGCACATGGCTTGGAGATAGGAAGCACTTGGTAAACGTTGGCTCTTATTGTGAGAATGATCCGTGTCAAGTCAGCAATCCCCTTGTTTCTACTGCAGCCAGCCCTTCTCACCCACTCCAGAGAAACCAACCCTCCGCTCCCCTGTGGGGCCGGCCAACTCCAGCTCTCCTGCTGAGCCATGTTCCTGGGAGATGCCTGGTGAGAACTTGGGATCAGACTGAGTCAGAGGAATTTGTAGACTTGACTCACCAGGTCTTAAAACCAGAAGATTGCCCTGTGGTTCTCATGACGTTCCTGGAAAATAAAAGAAGCGAATACTATTGGGCTGAGTTCATCAGACACTCACCCCTTCCTTTTGTGTGTCGGGCGTTCCGAAAGGAGCAGGCAGAAACCCTGCCAAGTCTGAACCATCAAAGGCAAGGGCCCGGCTACAGTGCTGAGAGATGTTGCTTCCCCTGCAGACAGGTCTCGTCCTCTTCCCACAGACTTCTGCTTCTCTGGCTCCCCAAGGCTACCCGGTTTCTCCTCCCTCCAGGTTCCTGGGAAAATGTTCCCAAGGGCTGCCTCTGGTGAGGTGTGTCAGAGCTGAGCTATGCTGGAGGGCTGGGTGTACGCTGGGAAGGGGCCACCCAGACTCCAGAGAATGAGAAAGGGAGAGTTCCCCTTCTAGAGCCAGAATTTTTGGAATTTTGTAGTGAAGCAGCAACCAGGTAGGGCACCCATTTCTTTGGTGTCTCCTTTTCCCCATCCCTTTTAGCTTTGCTGCTAGTAAGTCTGGGATGTTTCCACATCCCAGCTGTCTGCAGAATCTCCCTGGCTGCACCTCCAGAGCTGTGATTCTAACAAAATCCACTGTATTTTATAATTTCTCACCTGGGACCTCTGAGCTTCCCTCTCTGCTCCTGTTCTGTCTACCCCTGGTGAACTTTTTTTTTTTTTTTTTTTTGGAGGGGGACAGGACTTTATTGGGGAACAGTGTGTACTTCCAGGCTTTTTTTCAAAGTTTTTTTGTGTCCTTTCAGTCTTAGTTGTGGAGGTGTGCAGCTCCTCCCCAGTCAGTTGCCATTGCTAGTTGCAGGGGGGCACACCACACCATGGACTTGAGGAATCAAACTGGCAACCTTGTGGTTGAGAGCCCATGTAGGAATCAAACCGGCAGCCTTCGGAGTTAAGAGCATGGAGCTCTAACCACCTGAGCCACTGGGCCGGCCCTGGTGAACTTTTCAAAAATACAAAACGAATCATGTCACCACTCACCTTGATGCTTAAAACTTTCCCAAAGCTTTCCATTGTTTTTCGGATAATGGCAAAACTCTTTAACAAGTGCAACAAGGCCATGTGTATCAGGATTTGGTTTGGCTGTGAGTGACAGAAAACCCACTTTAACAAAGGTTTGAATAGATGAGATTTTCTTTTGTCAGTTGAACTAGTGTTAGCACAGCAGTTCCTCAGAATTATCAGAGACTCAGTTCTTTACTCTATCATCCTTAGCGTATGGTTTCCACTTCATGGCCCAAGAGGGCTGCTTGAGCACTGGCCATTGCCACCAAATCCCAGGCACAGGAAAGAGGAATTGTACACAGCACTTCTACTTGTCTCGTTCTACCCAGAATTTAGTTACATGGCTATCACGAGCTGGAAAAGAGGCTGAAAAAGGCAATCTTTATTCTAAGTGATCATGGGCCAGCTAAAAAGGAGAAACAAGAGGAGAATGAGTATTGGGTGACAGCTGACGGTGTGTATCATACACTACATCTCCTGACCCCTACTCTCCTCTTGAGCTTCATTTCACCTCATGCTTCCTTCTCCAACTGTCTCCACTCCTGTCACACTGGCTTTCTCTAGGAGTCTCACATATCTGCAGTGCTCCTTCCTGCCAAGGGCCCTTGCTCACACTTCAGTATTTTCCTTCTCTCTTCCTGCATAACTGCTCATCCTTCAGAACTCTGCTCAAGCAGCATTTCCTTGGGGAATCTTCCTTGATTAGATCAACCCCCTACTTTAGGTGCTTATAGTATACGGATTGTGTCACTGTTGCAATTATGTATTTGTTTGTGCAGTTACTTGATGTTTCTCTGCCCTGACAATGAGGTCAGGGTTTTGCACACTATGAAACATTCTGTTAGGCATGATGTCGGTGCTCAATAAATATATATTGAATGAATTAATGAATAAATTTAGCTATTATCTAATATACTAAAATAGAAGCTAGGACTCAGGAAATGATTTTTCTGTGCAAATGGTGGACGGTGACCAGGAGGGCTAGGAGATGAAGTAGAGTTGGGGAGAGTTCTAAATTATCCGTTCAGATTGAGTATGCTCTTGGTTGTGGTGGAGGAAACACTGACCTGGAACTCAGGAGACCTATTTTCTGGTCTCAGCTGAGCCCCCAATAGCTGGACCACTGCCTGGAGACAGTGAGATGTGGTCAGATGCAGGATGTATTTGAAGGCAGAGCCTACAACCATTGCTGGCAGATTGGATGTAGGGAGTGAGGGAAACAGAGGGTCAAAGATTAGTCCTGAGTATTTGGCTGAACAAATGGATGGCCATTTACTGAGAAGGGGAAGACAGTGAGAAAAACAGGTTTTAGGGAGATGATCTAATGGGCTCACGTGCGAGTGAGTCGCAGTTTCCTATAGCTGGCTGGCCCTATACTGTATATTTCAACTCTTCCACAGGCATCCCCCAGAAAAAGCCCAACCCCAGGCTTTGGTGTTACCACGTGGGTGTAAAAAAGTCGTCCTTTCAAGGTGCTTAGCTGCCAGCCAAGAAATGATTCAGCCTGACTCAGCAATAAGATTGAACAGAAAGCGGTCAGAAGACCTTGCCCCGCAGGTTTGGTAGGAAGCAGCCGCTTTCCACTAAAGATCCGCAATGGGGCCAGGAATATCCATTCATGGTCACTGCAGAAATCTTTCAAAATTCAGAAAAGTATAGTCCCATTACATGCCTAACATCTTCATGTATTTTCTCCCGATCTTTATTTTACACAGTTTTCTATAAGCCGTTGAACTCATCCACATAACACGGTTTGGCAGTTTCCTTTGCTCACTAAACAGTAGAGCACATGTTTCTAAATTGCTTTCCAGAGAGGATGTACAGATCTGGTCTGCTATAAATAATGTATTTGTATGCCTCTCCCTTGGCAATCTTGTCAGCAATGAGTATTAGCATGAAAGCACTTCGAAAATGTTACAAGTGAAAAATAGCAATTCATTATTCATAATTCATAATTATTTCAATTCATAATCATTATTTTAATTTGAAATTCTTTTATTTCTAGAACGAACGCTTCTCAAATGCTTATTGGTTATATGTTTTTTCAACATATATTTTTCAATATGTATTTCAACTCACAATTCATTATTATTTTAACTTGTAATTAAATATATCCTTAATATATATTTAATATATGATATATGAGTATATATTTAATATATAATGTACATTATATATATATATATATATATATAATGCACTTTCAAAACTGACTTTTGCAAAGATATTTGTAGGATGGTAACAGGAAGCAGAACCACTGAAATTTAGTTAAACGTCATCTTCCCCATCTCAGGAAGTAGCATTGCCCCCAAAAGGTCATATGTGTGAGGGAGAAATGGTGGTATCAATGGGGAGAGAAGGGAGTGCCAGGGGTAGAAAGTTTGGACTTGATTATTGGGTGAGCCAGGTTCACACGCTGGCTTCTCAATTGAGGGTGAAGCTTCAAGCTTTACGACCAAAGCAGTGCTAACTAACTGGTGAACATCTGCTGTGCAGCTCGTTTGGATTTCTGCCCCAATCTGATCTGCCAGGAGGGTTTTGGTATCTGTGGAGAGACCACCTGAGAGCTGATGGCCCGGTCTGCTCCTGCAGGGTCGGGACTCTGTCTGGTTCGGCTGTGTCTCCAGAGCCTAGGAGAGCATCTCACACACAGCAGGCCCTCAGGGCCTATTGGTTCTGCGACTCAATGATCGGGAGCCTGAGTAAATGACTAAGAGAGAGGACAGTCCGTTCTCTGTTCTGTTCTCAGCTGCGCCACTAACCAGCAAGCCCCTTTCTCTCACCGGCCTCCATCTCCACATCTTCGTGGTTCATCCAATGATAGCAGAGATTCCTTTTAACTCTGAAGTTCTGTGCAAACACCAAACCCATCTTTGCCTTAGCTTCCTCTTCTATGATGCAGGAGGAAAATACCGACTTCCCGTAAGGTTGCCAGGTAAAATATGGGACACCCCATTACATTAGAATGTCAGTTAAATGAGAAATAACTTTCTTAGTATGAGCATGTCCCAAATAGTGCATAGACTCCATAAATAACCGACGCACCGAATGATTAAACAACACACAGCTGGGTCAGTTTATTGCATTTGGAGCTGTGTTTCTGGACACAGCATCATCTGGATGATGACTATATGGGATTCATTCAACAAGTATTTATTGAGCATCTACTCTGTGCCAGACACAGTTTAGGCCCTGGTGACACAGCAGAGAATGAAATAAGCAGTGTCTCTCATTTCGTAGGGCTTACATCCTAGTTAACAGAAAACTACGTAAAACATCAGGTGCTGATCATTCTCAGGAGACTAACAAGGCAGGATAAGGGTCAGAGACCGTTCGAGGGGGTGAAGGAAAGAATTAAGGAGTCTGATGAATCGACCCTCTGCACCTGAGAGCCCCAAACCTCTGCAAAGAGCTGTGTTGGTAACAGCAAGACCCTGATACTATTTCATAGCAACCACCGAAGCGGCATAAAAATCACATCATTGATTCTAAAGCTTTTGTTCCAAGTCAGGGATAAAATGATCAGTTGCTTGGATGCAAGAGACCTATAAATTACTTAGCCCAGATTTTAGCTGAGCTGGGGCTGCAACAAAGTTTCCTGACTGACAGGGGGAAGTTCTGAGAGGTGATATTCGTGTTAAAAATGTGCTTCTGTTTTCTCAATTCTATTTGCCAGTCTGGTTGGGGTGAGTCCAGACAACTTGATGTCTCTTGAAACTGTAGCTGAAACAACAGCGAAGGACTTTCCTCTTGAAGAAATCTTCACACACACACACACACACACACACACACACACACGCCATCCCAAGCCAGTGTTCTCTGGTTTCTTTGCTGGAGATTATTAAACTAACAACAGGAGAGGCCACCTCTCTTATTTCCCTGGCAGCCGAGAGAGGTCATCAGCACCAATACACTCTCTTCATGATCATATTAGGTTTCCGGGTGGCTCCTCTATATCTGGTTACTTTAGTTCCTACAATCATGAATCCTATGCTCTGGGGACAGAGTCCCAGAGAACAATTTCCAGGCTCTCGGCCTCATGTAGAATGGTGCTGGCTTGGGTAGTAGATGGCCATCAGCTGTGCCTAGTTGGCCATCAGCTGTTACCAGTTAGCCATTAGCCACTAATATAACTGCTGTGGCTACACTAGGGGGTTGGTTGGGTTGGTTGGTTGGCAGAGAAGTGGACGGTGGATTGCAGTTAGCAAGGGGTTGGTTGGTTGGTTCGTTGGTTGGCAGAGAAGTGCACGGCAGGTTGCAGATCGTGTGGCTCCTGCTTCCTATGTCTCCAACCCAGCCACCAGTGAAACTATAGTGGTAGGACTCCCCTATCTATGGCTCCATTGGTGCTCCTTTTTGGCCTCACCATATCCTGTGTTCTGGTGCAGGGAGCGGGGACAGAGACCCCACATGACATACGCTTTATTGCCAAGCTTGTCTATTAGGTCTACACCTTTGCTACCCAAAGTATGTTCCCCAGACCAGCAGCGTCCTCATCACCTGGGAGCTGGCTGGAAATGCAGGGTCTCAGATCCCACCACTGACCTGCTGAATTACAACCTGCCCTTTAAAAATGTCCCAGGGAAATGACATGCACAGTAAGGCTTGAGAAACCCTGCCCTAGAACATTCTGGTGCTTGCCTCTATTTCATGACACATGTGAGACTTCTGTTTGATTTCGTATAAAGAGCTCTTGTCTGCTCCAAGAGTTGGCTGTGTGAAGCTCATTAACATCTTTCTCAAGTAAAACCAGATCAAACAGTTGGGAAAGTTGCTCTTTTATCATTTTCAACTCACAGGAGTTATGTACTGAGACGTGTCTGCGATTCTTGGTCTACACAATAAGACCACCACAGCATCCTGAGGAAATAAAGCTTTGGTGGAAGAGAGGCCATTCTGTGAAAGCCAACAGCAGGAAGTACCCATGGCACTTCTATCAGAGAAGTCTGCAGGCACATTGGTGGCTTCTCCTCAAACGTTGTCCCTCAAGGAACATTGCCTCCCTGGTCCCATCAGACATAGTTCCCAACCACACAAACTGGACATGCAGACATCTGGGGCCCGTGAGCCCTGTGAGAACGTTGTTGGGCGCTGAAGTCAGGACAGCTGAGGGAACAAGCTCTCACCAGATGATTAGGGCTTCTCTGAGTCTCAGCCAAATGCAGATGAAGGAACAGCTCACCCATGACGAGTGGGAAGAGCACACATGTTCACATGCAATGGGGGACGTGTTTACTCATTGACTCTTTAATCATGTCACTCTCCCCTGTATAATAAGGTGAGGTAATCAAGCAAGTTCTGCCTTTGAAGGGCTCAAACCCAGCAGGTCAGGGCATAAAGGTGGGCACCTAAATGGACAATGCAGAAAGCCGAGAGCAGACACGCTAGCTGGAATGGGGAGAGAGGCCTCAGAGACTTGGCTCCAGTAAATCTCAGAAGTGCTTCTAGGGTGAGCGTGGACCATCTATCCAGAGACAGTGAACAGGGTACCTGAGACAGCAGCGTTAAGGTCGTTGGCACTGATGTGGGTCCTTTGATCTGAGGTTGGTAAACCTTGCTACTATACCCAGTCACAAAGAGCTGCCACTCATTTTCTCCCTGGAGGCTCAAGAGATTAAGTGCGAATGAACAAAGGTAGGTTTGTCAAATGCATCCAGGTCTTGAGTACTGCCCACTGTGAACTTAGATCAATGCTTCAGGTTGATGACTTTCGCAGGCAGATGGATCGGTCCTGGATGGGTCCCAGGGGAGGTCCCTGGACTCAACCGTCTTGTACAGATGGGGAAATGAAACCAAGCCCCCAAGGTGGAATGGGACTGGCCAAGTTTCCAGGGCATGTTCTGGCAGAGCGAGAATCAGCACTAAGGTCTCCTGGCTCTGGGTCCCAAATTCTTTCAACTTCCCCTGAAAGCTTCGCTTTGCTGGGACAGTGGAGGGAGCCATCTGTTTAACAAACACGCTTCTGCTTCTGAGAAGAGTGGGGAGGGCCCACCTTTCAGTCTTTACCTACTGTCCTCAACAAGGTTGCCTCCAAATAGGTTGCAACTCCTGCCCCTGCCTGAAGGTCCCTCTGTCTTCTCAGGAGTGGGGATGGAGACCCTCATTCACCAGGCTGTCATGTTGGGCTCTGTGGTCCTTCCTGCCTCCGGATTCCTAACCTCAGCTCCACACCATGCCCACTTTGTTCTTGTTACATTAATTGTTCATGGAACCCTCTCTTCCTCACTAGATTGCAAGTCTGGGGGTAGGAAATAAATCTCCACCTCCTTACTCAGTTCTTTAGTACCTCATATGGAGCTGGGCATACGGTTGACAAAAAAGTGCCTGAGTGACCCTTTCTCCTTTCTTCCTTGGCAGATTCAGAGCCCAGTACCTTGGACTCCCAGTCTTCCACCACCTTGTTCCTCTCCTCGGAGGAGCCCGGTCCCTCCACCGCCGCCCTGCCCTCCCCCTCCTCCTCCTGCGAGCCCCAGGCGTTTTCCCCGGGCCCTGCTGTGCTGCCCCCACTGCTGCCGCCTCCGCTCCCCTCGGCGCCTCCTGGCTCCTGCGCCCCACGGCGCTCCGGCCTCTTCTCCGTCGTCGCCTCTTCCCCAGAGGCTGCCCCGCGCCTCGTTGACTGGCTGCCCGGCTGCCCCTCGGCCACCCCTCCTGGAGTCCGGGGGGATGATCGGGAGCGGCCGACGCCCTCCCAGGGCCCAGAGAGGGGCTTTGCCCCGCGCCGGGGTGCAGCGGGCCGGGAGGAGGGCGCCGAGGACCCAGGCACCTCTCCACCGCCCTGCGCCCCACCCTCCGCTCCTGCGAGTTTGGAAGCCAATGTCGGGGACATCCTGGTGGAGTTGCGGACGATGAACGGCCACCTGGATGTCATAGCGAGGGCCCTCACCAAATTGGCCTCGTCCCTGGGTCCTCCGCCCCAGTCTCTGTCGGATGCCCCGGATGCCAATTAATGGGGTTGCCACCGGACTGTGCCACTGAGCAGTGCTCAGTAAAAGGATCCTGGAGGGTACCGGGCATCCCCACCTGTCGGTCGCGCGGGAACCAAGCAAACCCAGCAGAAGAGGGTATTACTCTGCTCAACCTACTTAGGGGAATGGACCTCCCCTCGCAATTCCGTCTGAAATGATGGCACTTCTTACACCCTCTCCTATGTGTGAAGCTGTTTCTCAGCGTTCTTACAGCTGCCCTCCTCGTCTGTGCTGTCCTGGCCCTTCACATGTCCTTCTCTTGTTTTGGAAAAGGCCTTGAGCTCCTGACAAGAAAAGTGCCCCAAGACAGCGGTGGAACCCTGGGAAAGATGCTCAGAGAAGCCTCGGTTCACATCCTACATCTGTGACTTCAGAGTGGCTGGAAGGCAAGTGCAAAACGTATTACAAAAGCGGCCATAGCTCAAGGGCGGCTCCAGCTTTTCTCTCTCTCTTGAGTTGTTGATAGTGTATCTTGATCTCTGGTGACATTTACACATTTCTTTTTAAAAATAGTTTGGGAAAGTTTATTTTTTCTCATAATCACATTTCAAGACATTTGGAAAATAGAGAAGTGAAAAGAATCTGATGTATTTGGAGAAGGGTGGGGTATTTAAGGCTTTCTTATGAATAAGAAAGTATTTTGTGTAATAAACAAAATTTTTATATGTATTGTCTGGTGTTGGCCTCTCTTTGCCACATTTCTTCCTTTGTGCGCGTGCTCTTTCTGTTCTTAGTTACTTCCAAACTCGCCTTTATCTCTGAGTCTTATTTTAACTACTCTCATGCTTGTGAAGAATAAACTTCTAAAGTTTCCATGATTCTTTTCTAAAACTCCCAGATCTCCCTTAATTTGATAGAACCACCCCTTTTCTCTGGATTGGAGCAGAAACTGAGTCACAGAGTGACTGGCAATACAGAGGTAGCCAGCATCCTCTACACACTAGATGCCAGGAAAACCATTCTCCCCAGCTATGACACCCCAAAAAATGTCTCCAGACATTGCATTGTCTCTTGGCTGAAACCTAGGTGAAATTTCAGAAATCTGGAATAACATGTCCTCTAGGATCTAACCGCCCATAACAAAACCGGGTTCTTCTCACCTTTCTATTTGAATTAGCATTTTAATAAAGTATGATCATTTGCCAGAAGCATATACTACTTTTTTCCCAGAAACAAACCTAAGGTTGCATATCACATCGCACTGAGTAAAATCCCATTCCAGAACATTTGCAGGGCTCACAGCTGGTGCACTAAGGCTGGTAGCTGCCTGGTCTCTGCATTTTCTGCCCCCTCATCTCTCTCCTCCCCAGTGCCTCTCAGACCTTCCTGTGTAGGAGAGCTTCTTAAGATGCAGATTCTGCTTCAGCACCTCTGGGGTGGGCCTGAAAGTCAGCATTTCCAATCAGCGCCAGAAGGATGCTGATGCTACTTACCCAAGACACACGCTGAGTAGTGAGCAAGTAGTAGTGAGTAGTAGGGAGGGACTGCCTGCTGCAAATTGTCACTGTTCCCCAGGAATGCCACTTGTCCTTGCCTCCCACAGGGGCCTAGATTCCTCAACTTTTCCCAAAACCTTCAATGCAGCTCCTTGGGGGACTTTTTTTTTTTTTTTTTTTAAGACTGGGTATATTAGGGTTAGCCACCAACTTCTAAAGAAGCTTCCGTGGGGTTCAAACCAATTCAATGAACAATTGAGTGTCTACACTGTTGGTGCCCCTGGGGACACAAAGATGAATAGAATAAGGGCTCTGCCCTTGAGGGGCTCCCAGCCTAGTGTCTGGGAGGGATTATCAGGTTCCAGTGTGTAAACAATTTGAAGGGGGTGGGGAGAAGCAGCAGGGGGAGGTAAAAATGGCACTCGTGTGGAGGCCAGGCGTCTTGGGGTTTGACTTTGGGAGTCATTTAACTGTTCTGAGCCTCAGTCTCCTAATCTGTGTCACATGGGCTTGATAGCTCTGCTCCCACAGGGCCTATTAGTATCAGACACGGAGGAGAGGCGGTTTTGCACTCCAGAAAGGACTGTCTCAATGCCCTTTCATGGCTAGTGGGTATCCTTACTCCCTCTCTCCTGGGTCAGGAGGCCCCCTGTGAAGTGAGAATCACTCACTCAGGTCTGAGCTACTCTTCTGTCTCTGAGGACTAACCCCGCCCCCCGGCCCCACCTCTTTTTTTATTTCAGGAAGAGAATCCATGGCCCCAAGTGACCATCCTTTGTTCTGCTCTTTAGCTGAAGAAACAGCGTAGCTGGCATTCCACTGCAGGACTGGGAGCCCCAGCCCTGGGTGTTCACTCATTTGCTCATTCGAATAGTCTTTTTAAAATTTTATCTGACTCCTTTTGATTTAGATGAAAGATAACAACACCAAAAGTAAATCTATCAGGAACCATAGGGGCTGGCATATAAATGCTACATTCAGATACAGTGACTGAATCCTTTGGTCAGAATGCCAGCATGTATGTATATGATTCAGATTGAGGAATCAGAGACAGGAGCTGATAAAACACTCATTCGTCCCGGGAGAACAAAGTCTGAGCTTCTGTCCTGGGCGAGTGCGGCCTTAGAATCTGGGCCTGGTGTAAGTCTTTGGAGATGGGGCTGAAGGGGGGATGGTAGGGGCGGGACTGGTCTTTACCCTATAGAAGGTACAGCAAGGGGAAATTTGCCCGTGTCCAGGGAGTTGTGGGGGGAATGGAATTGAGTTAAAGAATATACTAAAATTTGAAAGGACTCGGCGAAAAAAAGGAAATCTAGTTTGTAGATTTTAGATGGAAACTTCCTTCTGAGATGCTTGTTTTTCCCAAGATTTGGGGTGCTGTTAGGGTTGGCACAGCCTAAGACAAGCACACGATGGTCCAAGGTGGCAAGCTGAAGGTTGGCATAAAGCCTATGGCAGAAAATAGCAAGCTTAAGCCAAGGAAGAGTTTACCAGCAGTTATAGCAGCTCATCTTTGTGAGGTAGTGAGGGGCTTGTTTCTGAAGGCATTCAAGCAGAGACTAGGTGGGGAGCTGTTGATGCTGCAGCAGAATGGATTCTACACTGGTAGGGTAGTGATTTAAGGCCCTCTCTTTCTAGCTTTGAAGTAATCCTTGGCTTTTCTTTATCACTCACGCCCACATCCAATCTAACAACAAATCACGTTGGTTCTCTAAAGCGTGCCATTATCAACCACTTCTCACCACCTCCATTGCTATCATCTGGTCCAAACCACTATCCTCTTTCACTTGAGTTACTGCAATAGCCTCCTAACTGGCCTCCCTGCTCCCTCCGTATTTTTACAGGACAGCCAGAGTGGTAAAAAATAATATTTTTGACCAGGTTATTCCTTTGCACAAGACCCTTTGGTGGCTTCCATCTTATTCAGAGTAAGAGCCATAGTTTTACATAATCTAGTCTCCTACTACCTGCCTGACTTCATATCATTCTCCTCCACTGCAATCACACAATACTCTTTGCTGCTTCTTCCATGCACATTCCTACCCCAGGACCTTTGCACTGGCTATTTCTGCAGCCTGAACCACTCTTCCCCCAGATGTATCACATAGCTTGCTCTCTCATGTTTTTCAAGTCTTTGCTCAAATGTCACCACCCTCTCCCTAATCCTCCATTCCCCAGCTGCATTACTTATTCTCCTTTCTTGCCTTTTTTAAAAAAATCCCCCCACACGCTATCTGTCTTACTTTACTTTCTGACATTAGAATGTCAGCTCCATGAGGGAAGGAATTTTTGTTTTGTTCACTGCTGTTATCCTAGCATAATGCCTTTAAAAGTAAAACATAATTTTGTAAAAGGGACACATCAATTGTAACAATTTAGACCATTCAGAGAAGAGAGAAGAATATAAAACCCGCCCAAAATTCCACCCCCAAGAGATATTTTGACAACTCCTACTTGAAACATCTGTGTCTCTATACAAATGCGTCAGTGTGTGTGCAGTTCTGCTGAACTGTAACCATGCTATGCCTGCTGTCCTGTAGCCTGTTTTGTTCTTTAACTTGATAATAGATGGAAAAAATAGATGTTATATATGAAGCATCATTTATTTAACCAATCTTCTCTTTATGCTTCAAAATTTTCACAGTGATAAGCAGGGCTATAATGATGATATCTGGGGCATACATGATTTGCTCTTCTGTAACGAAGTTGGTAAGGTAAATTCCTAGAGGTGTGATTGCTGGGTCCAAGGGCATATGTTCCTACTTCTTGTTTTAGGGTGGTGCTCTCGCTTCATCAAGGTTCAAAAGGGAGAAGTGAATGAATAGTAGGAGGTACAAGGGACCTCGGGTGATTCCATTGAAGAACATGGAAAAAAAGGGGAAATAAAAACGAGGCTGCCTTCTGAAGGTTAAACTTTAATATCAGCACATAGTGGGCCAGGAAAGAGATGTGTAAAACCACCTTGAAGAGGTGACTCTTGGATGGTCATTAAATGGTACATTAGTCTGGGTCTGGCCAGGAAACAGAGCCACCTGTGTTTCTCACGCAGAGGGGATGTCATTCAGGCACTGGAAACAAAGCTGTTGGAAGGCTGGAGGAGGGTGGTGAGGAAGCCATGGTTACCCAACGAGGGATAACTACAGGGAAGTGCTACCAGCCCTGGCTGGAGGAGCCAATGGGGTGCCCAGGACCAGTGTGGCTCCAAAGCCCCAGCTTAGAGTGGAGTTGCTTCAGCAGAAAATCCGGAGTGAGTGCCAGGCCATGGCCCCTGCCACTGCCGCCACTGCCACCATCACCCTCAGATGTCATTGGTGCTGTCACTACTGCCTGAGATACCCCTCCAGGGATCAGGAGGAAAAAGGAAGGGAGTTGCATCTCCCCTCTTCCCACCTTCCAGCCCCTCCAGTGCCCTCCCCTCCCAGAACCTAGCTGGAAGCTTATTAGAGGGAGTCTAGGAAATGCAGTTTGTGGGCCCACAGCCCCCTTGACACCGAGAAGAGCAAAGAAGGGTGGGAACTCAGCTGTCAGCAAATAGGCAAATGATGAGCGCCGGCAGTAACCTGAGGCAAAGCCGTGGTCTATCTAAAGATAGCAGCTGTCTGTTCGAGAGCAGGTTTGGTCAGCCATGCGCGCGCTGAGCAGCAGGCACCATGGGCGGTACTCACGGCTGCAGGAGAGGGCCTGATCCTCTGCACCCAGCCAGAGGTGGACACAGGCACCCTGGCTCTCTCATCTGATGCAGCTCAACATTCCACAGTGTGGCAATGGGACACTGTCCCCAAGAGATGACTCTGTTGCAGAATGCACATGGGTCAAGTTTCTGAGCCTTCTTGGTGGGCTGACAGGCCCTGGATAGTAACAGGTATACCAGTGTTTGTTGCCACCCTGGGAGACAGGAAGCCAGCCCTGGGACTTGCCCTCAGCCATGTTGCTTTATCTAAAGGACATTGGCACTAACATTTATCAGGCTCCTTTCAGGTATCAGGCTCTGTGCTGTGCGTTCTGTATGCAGCACCTCATTTATTTCTCATAGCAACCCTGTAAGCAAGGTTGGGAGCTAGGGCTTAAAAGCCCATTTCATTGATCAGGAAATTGAGGCACAAAGAGGTCATGTGACTTGCCCGTGGTCACAAAGTTGGTAACTGACAGAGCCTAGATTTCTCTGTCTCCCTGGCCCTGGCTGTGCCACCACCTGGGGCTGCCTCTCATATTGGACTTCTCCCTTTCAGAAGTAGGTGAGAATCGGGAGATTGCCGAACTACCCATGGCTTGTGATTTTCCCCTGGGGTGGCAGTAGAGCTGCTCTCTGGAAAGAACGGGGCTCTGAAAAATGAGAAAATACTGGCAAACTGGAATAGTAAACCGGAAAACAGGGGACCTTCCCCCTCTCTTCCTTGTTCCTCCCCCACTGAGGCCATAGCATCAATAAAGCTGTACATATTCGGGGGTGGGGAGAGAAAGAAACCCGGAAAAGACAAGGTATAGGAAGGAGTGTTTGAGAAAAGATGCCAGGACAGTTGTGCCAAGTTGGTGGCTCCAAAGTGGCCATAATCTTCGGGTCCTTTAAGGTCAGTGTCATTACCCACATTAGTGTATAAGGTGACTTGGCCATAATTGTACCTTTTTCCCCCCTCACTCCTTAACCCCTCAGGCTACCTGACTGAAACAACCAACTCTGCTTAGAGAACCGGAAAATGCAAGAATTTCTGCAGTTTCTGTGGTACCTACATTGGAGTCCCAGGGCCATTTGCTAAAGCCTTCTATATAAAGCAAGGACCCCAGCAAGCAGCAAACCAACTGACTCTAACCTTGGCTTTCATGGATGAGGCTGGCTGGGTACACAGTGGGCACAAACCATTTCCACAAAGCAAATGTGCAAAGCCTTTGATGAGACGCCACCAGGAGCATCTTCCAAGGCTCTCGGCTCCAGCTCCTTTCTCCAAAATGTACCAAGTGCTGTTTCTGTTATTGCCACATGCTCTCTGGACCAGTCACCCCTTCCGGAGGAGCAGGCACTGGATCCTGTCCATTGCATCCCCACTCTGCCCAACACCATTCAGGCATGGAACTGGTGCTGAGTAAATGTTGATGGAGGGAGCAGTGGCTGGGGTTCCAGCCTGGCAGTGGTGGGCTCCACCTCTTGCTTCCTGAGTGCTGCCTGGGCTGCCTGGAGGGAGATGAAGACCTGTCTGTCGGCCAGTCTGGTGTTGGCCCAGGAGGAAAGGTCATAACGACCTGCCTGTGCTGCAGCTTCCAGGCCTCGCCTTTGCTTGTTTTCTGGGAGCCTCAGTGTCTGCCCACAATGGCATGGCTCATTCAGCCGCCCGGATTCTTGGCGTGGCGCGGGCTACATTGCTTGTTTCCATGGTGAGCATGGCAAGGATGGCGGATGCTCCAAGGCCGAACATTCCTCCCGGGTCTCCCCGAGCAGGGCTTGTACCCACCGACTCGCACCCAAAGTGGGGTTTTCTGATGGGGGGGGGTGTCATCTTAAACTTGGCTGTGCTTTAAGTTGGCGTGAACAGATCTGACAGACTTTATCCATTCCTTTCTCTTATATCCCATTTTGTTCCAAAAAGCATTTGAAATGGCTACGTGGAACATCACATTTAGAAGGGTGCTTGCACAGCCTCTGGCCTGACCCTCTTCACTGTGCCGTTGTATAGGAAATCTACCGAGGTGGAGGGCGTGGCTCAGAAGCACTGCACAGGTGTGGAGCTGAGCTAATTTGGAAGCTCATGTCTCTTGACTTGTCTGTTCTTTCAACTGCAGCACTTCCTGGGGCCCTTTAAGTGAATCTTCCCAATGGCTGGAAGGGATTTCCTGGAGCTCTCAGTTTACCGCCTTTGACACAGCCTGTGGCCCTGAGAGTGGACACACACACTCAACATACACGTACACACACTCGGAGGGTGGTTCAAAACTTTTCAATGAATTTTTTTTTTTTTTTTCAGTTTTCTAAACCAGGAGTTTGCAACCAGGTTCTTAACCTGTTCTTATTCAGCCTGGGAACTGAGAACAACTTTTACATTTTTTAATTGCTGTGGAAAAAAAAAATGTGACAGAGACCGTGTATGACTTGCAAAGCCAAAAATATTTACTATCTGACCCTTTGCAGAAAAAAAAACTTGCCAATGCCTGGTCTGGATGTTCCTTTGATTGTTCACCCAGTGATGATGGTAAACAATCTTCCCAGGATACCAAAAAGTCCCTTTTTCTAGGTAGACCCGGTCATCTTTACAGGGTTCTGACTCAGAAATTTAGAATTTGCAGCTTTCTTCCTTCACCCATCAGACGCTTGGGACTTTTCTGAGTTGTGTCTTATCTTTGCTAGATTTTTCTCTTCTCTGGGTAAATCCTACAGTGAACGCTTTGTCAGGAAACTTCAAAAGGTGAATTAGTGGGTCAAGGCTGGCGATGGACATTTATTGCTGGGACACACATGAGGCTGGGAGGCAGGGCACTGCTGCCCAAAGGTACCTTATAAATGACTTACCTGAGCCTGACTGGAGGTAGGGGCTGGGAACGGACAAGAGTGACAAGGACACTTTCTTTCCCACCGAAGAAAGACACAAAGACACTGATGATCTGAGTACCTCTAATTCCTCCCCACCATGCAGACTTCTCAACTAGTTCCTGTCTGTCCAGGCCGCTCATTTGTTTATAGTTACTGACCCAGAATAACCACAAATGAAGCCGGAAGCACATGATAACCCACTGAACTCTTCATGGCCTTGGCCCGGCTTCTCTCAGCCCACATTCAAATGCTGCCCTGGCCTCTCACAGCCGGGAAGTATCCAGCCAGCACCCAGCAGTGTTGGAAGCTCCAGCCTTGGGGTAGTTACTTCTACACTAGAAAGAAAGAGGAGGGGAAAAGTGATAGGCAGATGGGACCAGGAACACTCAAAACTGTCAGAGCCGTTCACAGTTGTTAAAGATTTATAGGCAGGCAGTTTGGAGTTTAAATACAAGATGACACCAGAAGCCTTTAATGTACAGCGGAGCTTTAAGCATGATCTGGGAGTAGAAAATAGTCTGTGAACTCCCCTCTCCGAGATCTTAGAAGTTCTGTTCTATTGACTCCAGCCAGGGCCACAGCCCCGGTGTACTTCATGGGCTCATAAATTTAACATTATTGGACCAAAAAAACCAATCCTTCTCCAACTGATGAGGCCCAGATTGGTCAACCCATAAATCAATGCTGAGTCAGAACTATAACGTTGTGAATCAATGTGTCCCAGATCACCAAATCGGAATGAAACAGCTAGAATAAAGTAGCTGGAGTTCTTCCAAGATCCTTCTTTTTCATCCCCTCCTCCCACCAGCCCCACAGCCTAGTACACTAATGCTAAAAGGCTTTTTTCCCCCTTGCGCCTGACTGTGGACAGCATTTCAGGGCAGGAAATTCAGTCTAGAAGTGAGGCTGGGGAAACAGGAGGCCATGCTGTTGCATTTCTGGTCAGGACGGACCTGTGGCTTCGGCATGTCTTCCTGACTGGGGTCTCTACCTGTGGCTGAGAGGTGATGGCATTTGTCGCCCAAGTCATGGAAATAGGAAAGGAACAAGATGCTTTGTGTGTGCCTGTCATAGAGTGCATGATCAGGTCATATTTAGTTAACAAATGAATGTTTGGATTCGATTAATCTAAGGGCGCTGAGCCCCTACCTTGAATTACTAAATATAATAATCAATTCTTCTCTTAGAACTACACGGCAGGTTCAGAAATGCCATCTGGTCACCCTTTTTGGATCTGGGAACTGAGATTGTCTACCATGAATGCTACCCACACGTACTCAGAGAACATTCTGTGTGCCAGGTCCTCTGGAGTCCTGAAGCAAAATTTGATCTCTGAACCCCCCCTTCTCCAAAATACACTTTCACAGTGCCCCTTTGCCTTCTTTTTGGCAGCCCCATTTCAGGGACATACCATGCACAGCCCCTTTCCCGCCCTAAAGGATTTATTTATTGTCAGGGGCCTGCTCTCCTGCGATGAAAGCTCTTACTAGTCCCCAGTGATCCTAACACTGAGCTGGCCTGTCATCTTCTCCCTTTGGGAGCCTACCTGCATGGTCCCGTACAATTCCTTGAGCTGGTAACCACCAGGTTTTCCCCCAACATGGACTCCAAGGGCTGGAAGAGACCTCAGCCCTTTCCAGTTCCACCTACTTATTCAGGGAAACTGAGGTCCAGAGAGGGGTACTCACTTATCTAAAGTACAACTCAAGGCCCTTGTTACACATTTTTCTTCCTCTTGGTGCAGACCTTATGCTGACTGCATTCTTGCTCATCTCTCCTGTACAGAAGGGATGTCCTCGTGAACTTCCCCTGAAGCGGGTCTTAAAGCACCATTTCTGTACCTCTGGCAGTTTCCTCTGGATACTTTCCTTTTCTCTTGTGTTTTCCTCTCTCCTTGCTGGGACTTACAAGACCATGAACAGACAAGCCCAAGACCCCAGAGGAAAAATTCTTCCCTCCAATGTGTGCTTCTAGGAGGAAGGGGGTCGAATGACAGCACTGTTTGCCAAATGAGCTCCATTTTGGTATTTTACCACCAGTGGTCATAGCAACCCTGCAGGATGTGTCCAGGGAAATAGGTTTTGTAGGGTTAGCTAAATCTGTACCACCCACCACACAATAGCAGCACTGTGCAGAGAAGGCAGCTTTGAAACAGGTTTCATTTTATGGTAGTTCCAAGTTTAGGTGAAGAGCCAAGTTCAGGTGAAGGGACATTTCTTCAGCTCAAGGATTTGTCTTCATTCTCCTCACCCTGATGTAGCCTTTGTCATCCCAGCTCTTCCACGTCTTAAAAATCCTGACTTTATCTTTCTACTTTCTGGGACAACACTCAGCTCCCCAAATAAGAAATAATATGATCGTGTTGCTTAAACATAACTGTTTTAGCAGACCTATGAGTGAATGTGAATATGACAAACTCTACGGCCTAAAGAATCCTTTTTAGCCACTTAATGCTTCTTTTAGCCTCTAGCCTCATGTTTCCTCTTGCTCTCTTGTGCATCTGTCATTGCCATGACAACATGCTTGAGTTAGCCTGTTGGAGGAGGAGACACCGAGGAACAGAGCCAAGTCACCCTAGTTGTGCCAACCAAAGCCAGTCTAGATCAGCCAGTAGCTGGCCAACACCCAGACATGTGAATAAGCCCAGCCAAGGTTAGCAGACACTTAGCTGACCCGCAGCTGACCCTAAGTGTTTATTGTTGCATGTCATTGAGGTTTCATGATGGTAAGGCAGCATTCTTATGGGAATAGATGATTGATACAGGGATTTATCCCATATACTTTTTATCACTTTTTTATTCCTCGTTTCAATCAACTGGTCACATACACTATCTGGTCTACACTGTCAAGTGTCTACCCAATATCTATTTTTTCCTTCTTGCTTACCAACAGAACCATGTGCCCAGCCAAAAACCTTACATTTCCCAGCTTCCCTTGCAGAAAGGAGTTGTCATGTGACACCCCTTTGGCCAATGAGAAGCAAATGAAGTAATAAGTAGAACTTCCTGAAAGAGGGTGGGGACTACTTTTCCCCTTCTCCTTCCCGCCTGGAGTGAGAATGAAATGTTGGAGTGTATTAGGACCCTGAAGTGGCAGCATAAGCTATGAGAGGAAAGGCAGAAAGAGCTTGGGCTTCTGATAGCATGTTGCAGTACTAGCACTGTACCAGTTCTAGAAAGCCTTCTTTATGGACTTCTGGTTACATGAGAAAAAAATACAACTTCTAAATTATTTATAATACGGCTTTTCAGACTTCTGTTCTGGCTTATTGTAATTCATTTTTTAAAAAGATTTTTATTAAAATATAGCTAACATACCATATTATATTATTTCAGGAATACACAATAGTTATTTAACATTTATATACCTAAAGAAGTGATCACCATGATAAGTCCAGCAACCACCTGACACTGTACCACGCTGTCACAATGTTATTGACTACCTTCCCTATGCTGTACATTACATCCCCATTACCTATTTGTTTTGTACCTGGAAATTTGGACCTCTTATTCCCCTTCACCTTTTCCCCCATTTAAAAAATTTTCATTTACAGTTGACATTCAATATTATTTCACATTAATTTTAGGTGTACAACATAGTGGTTAGACAGTTGTGTAATTTAAGAAATGATCCTCCTAACTAGTCTGATACCCACCTGGCACTATACATAGTTATTACCATATTATTGACTATATTCCTTATAATTTACCTTGCATCCCTATGACTATTTTGTAACTACGAATTTGTACTTCTTAATGCTTTCACCTTTTTCACCCTGTCCCCCCACCTCTCCCATCTATCACCCCAATAAATCTAGTACCTGTCTGAACCATATGTAGTTATTACAATATTATTGACTATATTCCTTATGCTATACCCTACACCCCAATGACTACTTTGTAACAACCAATTTGTACTTAATCCCTTCTCCTTTTCCAACCATTCCCAACCCCTACTCCTGTGTGGCAACCATCAAAATGTTCTCTGTATCTATAAGTTTGTTTCTGTTTTGTTTGTTTGTTTATTTTGTCCTTCAAATTTCACATATAAGGGAAATCACATTGCACCCGTCTTTTGCTGTCTGGCATTCTTCACTCAACACAATACCCTCTAGGTCCATCCATGCCGCTGCAGATGGCAAGAACCCATTCTCTTCCGTGGCCAAGCAATATTCCATTGTATATATGTACCACCTACTCTTTATCTATTCATCCATTGACGAAAACCCAGACTGCTTCCATATCTTGGCCATTGTAAACAATGCTGTAATAAACATATAGATGCATATGTCCCCTCAAAGTAGCATTTTGGGTTTCTTCAGATAATTACCCAGAAGTGGGATTGCTGGATTCTTCTTCGCCACTTGTTATAGCCTTTGTGTTAAAGTCTATTTTGTCTGGGATAAGTATTGCTACCCCAGATTTTTTGTTTGTTTCCGTTTTCATGAAATATCTTTTCGTCATCCCTTTACTTGCAGTTTGTGTGTCTTTTGATCTGAAGTGGGTCTCTTGTAGGCAGCATATGTAGGGTCTTATTTTCTTATCCATTCTGCCACCCTATCTTTTGATTGGAGCTTTTAATCCATTTACATTGAAAGTAATTGTTAACAGGTATGTAATTCTTGCCATTTTATTATTCATATTTTTTATTTATTTATTTTTTTGTCTTAAAGAAGTCCCTTTAACATTCCTTGTAATACTGGTTTGGTAGTGAAGAACTCCTTCAATTATTTTCATTTCTGGGTAGCTCTTTACCTGTCCTTTGATTCTAAATGATAGCTTTGCTGGGTAGAGTAATTTTGGTTGTAGGTCCTTGCTTTTCATCATTTTAAATATTTCCTGTCAGTCCCTTCTGGCCTGCAAAGTTTCTGTTGAGAATTCAGCAGACTATCTTATGGGAGCTCCCTTGTAGGTAACTAATTACTTTCCTCTTGTAGATTCTCTCTTTGTTTTTAGCTTTTGGCATTTCAGTTATGATGTGTCTTGGTGTGGGCCTTTTTGGGTTCATCTTGTCTGTGACTGTCTGTGCTTCCTAGGCTTGTATGTCCTTCACCAGGTTAGGGAAGTTTTCTGTTGTTATTTCTTCAAATAGGTTCTCAATTCTTTGTTCTCTCTTCTCCTTCTGGAACTTCTATGATGCGAATGTTGGTATGCTTGATGTTGTCCCCGAGGCCCCTTAAACTCTCCTCATTTTTTTGAATTCTTTTTGCTATTCTGATTGGGTGTTTTTTGCTATGTTGTCTTCTAAATCTCTGATTTTATCCTCTGCTTCATCTAGTCTGCTGGTGATTCTTTCTAGTGCATTCTTCATTTCAGTTATTGTATTTTTTACTTCTGACTGGTTCTTTTTTATGGTTTTTATGTCCTTTTTTTATGTCCTTTGTTGAAGTTCTCACTAAGTTCCTTAAGCATCTTTATTACCATTGTTTTGAATTCTGTATCTGGCAGGTTGCTTGCCTCCATTTTGTTCAGTTCTTTTTCTGGAGTTTTTGCCTGTTCTTTCATTTGGGATGTATTTCTTTGTTTCCTCATTTTGGCTTCCTCTGTTTATATGCATTAGGTAGATCTGCTATGTCCCCCAGTCTTGGCCAGGTGGCCTTATGTAGTAGGTGCCCTGTGGGGCCCAGTGGCACAGTCTCCCTGGTCACCTGCACCAGGTGCCCAGGAGTGTCCCTTGTGTGGGTTGTGTGTGCCCTACTGTTATAGTTGAGCCTTAGTTGCTATTCACATGTCAGTGGGTGGGATTGACCCTCAGGCTGATTGGCTGTGGGGTTTTGCTATGTTCACAGATTACAGGTTGCTGTGCAGGAGGCTTACCCCACTGAGTGGAATTTGCTCCAACAGGCTCTGGTGCTACTGCCCTTTGGGTGTGCCACTTGTGGGGCACTTTGCGTGTGTCACTTGTGGGGTTAATTGGGTGGTGCTCTGCTGTGGTCTGAAGCCAACTTCCAAGTATGTTGGTTCTGGGGCCTCTTCTGAGGGTCTCTGGTGCAGGCCCTGGTCACTCACTGCCTGTGACCAGCTGGAGACTACCTAGTGAGAGCTACAAAATGACCTGTGGTTGTTCACTGCCTCTGCTAACCTTGGAGACACGTGGTAGAGGCCACACTGCAAACCAAGTATGTCTGCCACCAGAACCTAGCCTGAGGCAGCTCCACAAAATGCAGGAACACCCCGAGGCCCTCTGCCACGTGCCAGCTCCTTTAAGTTTCAGCCACTGATAAAGCCTCATGTGGTATGCGAGTTGGGTGAGACAAGGTCTCAGGGAGTCACTAGAGTGGGAAGAGCTGTGGTCCCCAGGTTAATATAAATTCTGGTTTGGTGCCAGTGCTGGGCCTGAAGCTAATCATCAAAAGTCTCAGAGCACACCAAGGCGAGTCGCCACCCACCTGAGATCTGTCAGACTCTGATAAGTTTTCCATGAAAGTGTGCAATGTGCACTGGGCTGGCTACTCTTGGAGAAAGTGCCTCCAGTATTGTGGAGTTGGGTGTGGCAGGGTCCCAGTGAGTCAGCAGGGCATTGCGGCAGAGCTCACCAGACCAATTAGATTCAGATTTGGCTTCGTGGGAACGGGCTCAACACAAAAAAGATGGCGCCCACCTGCTGGCTGCACGGGAGGAGGACTTTCTCACAAGGAAATAGCGACTGTCCTCCAGCCCTCAGTCCGAAGCATCACAACTCAGTCTGCCCCCCGTATGTCTCTGACACATCCCAAGTTACTGTCCCTATGCTGAATCTCAAGGTAAGTGCCTGGGAGTGAATGAGTCTGTGTGCGGGCCCTTTAAGAGGACGCCTGGATTTCCCGCTGCCTTCATTCCCACCTGGATGGTCGGAATCCCCACTGTTTTTCACAGCCACATGTTGTGGGGGCTCCTCGTCCTGGCACCAGTACTCTGGGTTGGGAGGTCAGTGTGAGGCTGGGGTTTCTAGCTCCTCTGGGGGAGAATTTCCATGGCCGCAATATCCCTCCCGGTTCTCAACTGCCACACGGAGGTGTGGGGATAGCTGCTTCCATGTCTTCACGCCTCCTACCAGTCTCAGATGGCTTCTTCTTTATATCCTTAGTTATAAAACTTCCGTTCATCTAGACTTAAGGTTGTTCTCCAGGTTTATAGTTCTATAATTTAGTTGTAATTTTAGTTTGTTCATGGAAAGAAGCAGGCACAGTGTTTATCTACTCTGCCATCTTGGGCCTCCTATGTTACTTCAAAATCTTACTGTAATTCTTAATAGCGTACTCTAGCTCCCACTTTGTCCGCATTTGAAGAAAGTGCTTAGAACAAATAAGGCAAGGTGCATTCTAAAGCTATCTCACAGAAACTATGGCTGCTAATTACTATAGCGTTTCATCAATTATACAAATGAAACAAAAACAACCTCTTTGCATTTATGTATGTTAATAATTTTCACAGTTCATGATATTTTTACTTGATTCCCCTTCTGATTAATATCCCATGTCCATTCTATGCTAGAGAAAATGAGGCATGAGGAGGTTAAGTGAGTTCTCCAAAGTAAAACAACCTGTTAGTAAAAGAGCTGGCGAGAGACTTGAAAACAGGGTCCCCGGGCTGTCTGAGGAGGGAGCTGCTGTGCATCTCAATTAGACCAAACCAGAGGGATTTAACTTATGTATCTTGAGCTGTGACAGGCCTTCATTCTGGGAGATCAAAGGCACTGAATCCTTTTAACTCTGCATTGACCATCCAAGACTGAAAGCCACTATAGTCCAAGACAGGCTCATTTACAGGAAGAGAGAGAAGGAGGAAAGAACAACGTGTTGCCTTTTGTGTCCACAAGATTACTTGCTCTCTCTTTTCTGCTCTCCAGTGGAGCAGTGTCAATTAGTTGTGGATCTGTCTTCCCAGGGCTTCCTGATGAGCTTCTTAAGAGTAGGACTAGATGTTCTTTATTTATGTGTTTATTTATGTATTTCTGGTGGGGATGCTGGGTACAGTTGTGCAGGTTGGTCACTGCATATGGTGCCTGGCTGAGGAGTGAATAAAATCCACACTCCTCAGGTAGTGGGTCCCATGGGATTATGATACACTGAGAGGAAGTACTTGTCTCTTATTTGCGCACAGGGACTCCGTGGAACAATGAGAGCCCTGGTCTTGGCACCTGGGACACAGTACAAGTTGCTTAGTCACTCAATTAATAACCCCCAGGTGATTGCTTCTTTCCGAAGGTGAGTTTGATCAGGTATTACTAGCAACAAAGTGTTTCTAGGGTGAGAGTCAGTGAGTGTAGCAGACACTTAAGATTTTTTCCTTCTCAAGTTTCCACAAATACTCACAGAAGTAGAGCAGCAGTTTCAAGGTTCCGAGACTAGAATAAAAATAAAATGAACAGCCACCATTTATTGAACATTCATTGTATGTTAGATAAAAAGTACGTTCATTACCTCATACATTTTTTACAACTATGAGGTAGGTTAATTAACACTCCCATGTTAAAGATGAGGAAACTGGGGTTCTAAAAATTAAACAAACTTCTCATATAGCTAGTGAGCAACAAAGCTTCAATGTGAATCCAGGCTTGTCGGATTTCAAGATCTTTGTACTTTGTCCTGCATCCCCTAAACGTGTGAATTCTTTGTCATTAGTGCTGGTGTAGAAATGACAGTAGTCCTCACCAATAAGTTTATGAGCGCCCCTAAATTTCCCACCCTTGCTTACAATTAGGTTGGGGTCACATGATTCAGTTCTACCAATGGGATGCAGGTGGACGTGCTGTACAACCAACTCCAGACGTGAACTTTATTCACATCCTGGGTGCACCACTGTCCCTCTTTCTCTGCACAGTGACCCTGAAGCCACATGTTGAGATGTTAGCATCTCAAGCTGGAGGGAGCCTGGGTTCCAGGATCACTACCCGGACAAGAGTTGCCTTCAAGGGCCACCCAATCCACAGTTGACTTTATGTGAACAAGGTATGACTCTTTGTTGTGTTCTTGGAGCATAGTGTAGCCAAAGCTAACTAATATAGCAGAAACGCGAATAATTGTATGTATTTCCTTTATATAATTGTTTACACTGCACAAAATATGTTCCTGATCCTCATAATAACCTTGAGAGATCAGCAGGGACCATAAGCCCCATTTTATAGGCCAGGAAACTGAGGCTTAGAGAAGTGAAATGATTTGCTCAAGACCACACAGTTGGTAGGTGGTCACACCAAGGTTAGGCCCTTGGTATTTTTCCCACACTCTGCAATTTTATAACTTCCTAGCTTGATGTTATAAAAGCAAGCAATAACCTCAGAGGGAATGAGGGTCCCACTGTATAGAGTTCTGCAGATTAAATTAAACACCTTGAAGGACTAAAAGGCTAGGTAGCCAGTACAGACAGGTGTAGTACATTCCAATGGCTCATATTCTTAAGTCAACAAACTGCAGGCGTCCTGTGGCTGCTCAGACTCCTGGGTGGTCCTGGAGGGGAGTCCCAAGCCTAGTTCTTAAGCAGTCCAGTGTGCAGATTTCCAATTTGAATCACAGGCCTTGAATTAAAGACAAAATGTTGCATGCTGTAGGTGAAAATCCTTAGTATCTCCAGGAAGATCAGGAGATTGATTTTCCTTCCTTATCTCCCCACAACAGTAATCATTTTATTCTTTAGAGAATTCTTCAGTGTACAAAACAGTTCACTCTCCATTATCTCATTTAATTCTCATAAAAGGTGGTCATGCGTTTATAATGTGTGTGTGTGTGTGTGTGTGTGTGTGTGGTGTGTGTGTGTGTGTGTGTGTGTGAGGGAGAGAGACAGAGAGAGAGAGAGAGAGAGAGAGAGAGAGAGAGAGAGAGAGAGATTGATTTGTTCTAAGATAATGGCAGGGTTCTGCCTCTGAGAATAAAATCTGACATTTATTGAGCACATACCATGTGTATCATCTCACTGAATCCTACGATAGTCCTCCAAGTTTGCTCTTACAGTACCTGTTCTACAGTGAGGAATCTGAAGGATGAAAGTTTAAGAACTTGTTCTAGGAAGGTTCCCAGTGAGGATCTATAAAGCCTATGGAGGAATTCTCAACAAAGACAAAAAAGGGAAAGGATGGAGGGTAAAAAAGTACACAATTATCCATCCTGTACAAGAGATGTGCCACAGATACCCAAGTAACTTCTAGTCATTTTATTAGCTATAGTCAATTTAACACTCTTTAAAAATCTACTGTACTCTTTGATTTTACCTCATTTCACTGGAAGGGGATCCACAATCTCTGTAGTCTTTTTTTACAGGAAATAAAGTTTCCATTTAGTTGACCTCCAGTAACCTCTTTATACTGAGAAGAGGGCTGGAATCTCCTTGTTTAGGTGTCCTTTTTATGACTTTGTACATATTGATCTTGCTCAGTCTCTTTTGCTGACTAAAGGCCCCAAATCTCTCTCTAGGTCAAGCTCCTGGGGTTTTTCCCAGAGAGTTGATGAGCTGTCAGTAGCCTGAATGTGACAAGGATCTATGTCACCTCTGCTTGTGGTTATTTGGCATCCCCTGTTCCTTGCTGTGGTTGAGCCCTCATTTAGCATTCTCGCCTGTGAAGCTCAGGCTATTGAGACAAGAATCCGTCCTCAAACTGAGCGTTCCCTGCAGGGCCTCCAGCTGCCCAGCTCCAGGGCACCATTTACTTTGCACTCTATGTAAATGTCCCCTTAGAGTTGGGCATTGAGGCAAGACCATCACCCTGCCTGTTCTTGACTCCATTCATTCATTCATTCATTCATGCATTCATTCATTCATTTATTCCTTCATTCAGAAATATTATTATATTTCTATAATACTAGCCGTAGCGTAGAAACTCTATTGGTCTCTGAGGATGGAGAGGTGAATAAGCCAGGTCTGTCTTACTTGATGGGGACATGCCATCCACAAGCAAACCACTTTGGAAACCTAAGAGTCACTGTTGCGTCTTCCGCCCCCTAAAGCCCCACATTACCTTCAAATGCCAAGTCTTACCAATTTTATTGTCAAAATAATCATCATACTTATCTCCACTTCTGCGTCCCATCGCTAGTCTGTCTCTAAGTAGTGATAAGGTTTTAAAATATCTTCTACTTAATTATTTAATATAAGGGTTATTTAGAAGATGATACCTTTTGCTAAGAAGGAAACAGTTTCAGGCTTTTTAAGTATAATTAAAATGAATAAAAATCACAGACGCCATGTGCCCAGTGAAAGTATGACTCAAAATTACACTCCCTTAGTGTAGGTCTTTCATACCTTTTTTTGTTGATTATTGCAATTCCCTCATAATTAGTCTGTCTGACATGGTCTCTTCTGACCTTCACCACTCTCCCACATTATAGCATGAATGAGTCACCTAAAATATACATCTAACTAAGTTTCTCATTCAAACTTGCAAGTGGCTCCCTTCTGCCCACTTAACATGGAATACAAAGTTCTTGGTGCCCTGGCTTGTACCTCATTCTCCAGCTCTGCCCCTTCGTGGATGCGCCTGACCACCAGACTGATTATTCAGCCCTTGAGTGTTGGCTGGCCTCCAGCGTTTCTCATAGGCAACTGTTTTGACTCTCCCTTCTGCTCATCTTTCTTCCCACCCCACCTTGTCCCTGCCTGTGCTCCCTTCTCCCTGCCTCCTTTGTAACTCTTGCACGTAGATAACTCCTACTCAATCTTCAAGGTTTATTTTGGGACCCAACTTTCCTAGAAAGCCTTTGTTACTTTGCTGCCTACTCCATGACTGGTTCCCTTTTTCAGTGGGCCCATGCTATCCCTTGTAGTTCTCAATTATTTCTCCTAACATATGGGCTGATCGTTGTCTTTAGGGTCTTTTTGCTTCCCTAGATTCTGGACTCCATAAGTTTTCCAGGGTAGGGTACTTGGCACATCATATGCCCCCAAGAAACTTGTCGAATGTATAAACAAACAATTTCAGTGCAATGGAAAACAAGAGGGGCTGGAGGGAGTGACTCACTCCCACAGGAAAACTTGGAAGTGACTTTAAAGATAAGAAATGGGTCTGCATTTTGAAGGAAAAAGAGGAGGTTGGGAATGGGGAGAAGGACACAGCCCTAGTGACCCACTAGCAAAATTTTTTCTTCCTGTTACTGTGCTTTATCCTCCACTGGCCTAGAGGTCTTAGTTCCAGAGGAAGGAATGCTTCCACCAGGAATACAATAATGATTTCACTGAACAGAAAGTTACAGATACCATCTGGCCACTTTGGGCCTCTCATGCCTCTGAATCTTCAGGCAAAGAAGGGAGTTATTGTGTTGGCTGGGTGAGAGACCCTGACTACTAAGGGGAAATTGGACTGTTACTCCACAGTGGAGGTAAGAAAGAGAACCTTTAGGGCGTCTCTTAGTATTGCCATTCTCTGCAATTAAGGTCAATGGAAAACTACAACAAACCAATCAAGGTAGGGCTTCTAATGGCCCAGACCCTTCAGGAATGAAAGTTTGAGTCACTCTACCAGAGAAAGAATTGCGACCAGCTGAGGTGCTTGCTGAAGGCAAAGGGAATACAGAATGGATAGAGGAAGAAGATAGTTAATAACAGCTACAACCTTGTGACCAGTTACAGAAATGAGACTGTAATTGTCGTGAGTATTCCTCCTTATTTGTTATGAACATGTTTGTGTGTGACACGTAAAATTAACCATCACATCTCCTTTCTTGTTCGCCCTCCTCAGAAGGACATACCCTTCCCTGATTGTAGCAGGCTCCACCCCCAGACAGTCTTCCCTGAGGTCACCTGATTTCTGTCTCTGTGGTGTTGGGAAGGAGCTGAGTGATTTCAAAGGAAATGTAGTCAACAACATTCAAGAAGGGTCTATTGAGAATTTACCAAAGTGAGAGGCTGTGTAGGACGATGAGTCAGCTACGATTCTACCCTCAAATGGTTTTACAGTCTAGTAGCAAAGCAAATGCAAATAGAGGGTTTTTTTTAGTTTCTTTCTTTCTTTCTTTCTTTCTTTCTTTCTTTCTTTCTTTCTTTCTTTCTCTCTTTCTTTCTTTTTCTTTTTCTTTCTTTCTTTTGGCTATTTTACAGTTATATTTGTCTGCATCAATACAATGTTCACGCATGGTTACGGGGAGAGCACATGCACCTTACACACACTTGTTTGTGTGGTCTGAGTGCCGTGCTCATCAATGCCTGTTACTGCCAGTGACCAAAAACTAGTTTAGTGCAGCCTCCTTTGCCAGCAGGGCAGCATCCAGGAAAACAGGTCCCTTCTGGGCTTGGAGGGCTGAGGCGTGAACTATCAGGGTGCCAATAACCCCACTGCTGCCCCCACCAGCTCCTCTTCTCCTGTGTTTCTTCTTGTTCATTTTCCTTCTTTCCTGATAAACCATGTCAGAAGCTATGCAACTCATGGTGAACTTGGAACAAGTGGAATTTCAATCCTCACTTTTCAGGGACGGTCAACTCCAAATCACTGTACTTTTATGATAAAGAGCCTCAAGAAGCCCCCACAGACAATTTAGTAGTCTGCATCAAGAGTGTCAAAAATGTGCACATGTTTCTAGCCTTACAGTGACATACTACTCAGAAAAAAAGAAAAAAGAAAAAAAAAAGAAAAAAGAATAGACTATGAAAACATGCAATATTGTGAATGCATCTCAAAATAATTATGCTAAGTAAAAGAAGCCAGCGGTAAAAGAGTACGTACTGTACGATTCTATTTATATAAAAGCCTAGAAAATGCTAACTAATGTATAGTGACAGAAAGCAGAACAGTGGTTGCTGGGGAGGAGGAGAGCAGAGAGAGGGAGAGATTATTAAGGGGCACAGAGAAACTTATGAGGGTGATGGATGTTCAATATCTTGATTATGGCAGTGGTTTCTTGGGTGTGTACATATGTCAGAAATTATGAAACTGGGCACTTTAAATATGTGCAATTTATTGTATGTCAATTATACCTTAATAAGCCCTGTTTAAATTTTCTTTAAATGTATGTACAATTTGACCCAATAATTCCATCTAGTCACCATCCTAAGGAAATAATTGAAGTGCTCAATTTATGTTCAAGATCTTCAGCACACTGTTTAGAATGGTGAAAGAGTTCAATAAGAGGACATAGTTAAAAAAAAAAATTAATGCTAAAATAAATTCCAGATGATGATGATGGAATAATATGTACGCATATGCTGTTAAAATAAAAAAAATCTTATTTATTGTGATGAAGAAAATGTTTACCATGTATTGTTTGGTGGAAAACCCGTTTACAAAACGTTATGAATGTTATGAGAGCAATATGTTACAAAATGAAGATATGTGTAGAAGAAAGTAGAGGATTTGCACAAAATACCCCAAACAGTCATTTCTAGGTAGTGGTGGGGTCATGGGCGATTTTAATTTTCTTCTTAGTACTTTTTATGTATCATTCAAATTCTCTACTTTTAAAAAAATGTATGACATTTTAAAGTATAAAACAACCTGAAGCAGATGGATAATTTATTTATTTATTTAAGGTACCATAGTCACTCTGTTGCTTGTGAAGGCTTTAGGGGAAGGGCCTGTCCCTCTTGTCTTTTTTCCTGCTACCAAGTAGGTGCTGTCCTGTGACCACCAGGAGCTCCAGAGGCCTTGGAAATGCCCAGGCCTGGGACTTCCAATCCTCCTCGGGGCCCTGGCACCCCTCCTCCCCTCATGGGTAGCTTGCATGGGAGGCCACTGCTTCCTGTGCTGCCAGTGGCAATAACTAAGCAAAGAATGGTTGTGGCCGGGCCATGGGGGGCCTACACATTGGGGAAGGATGCAAAACTTGGTCTTGCCAGTTCCTTCCCAGCTCTGTTTCCTCTGGTGAAGTGCAGCTTTTAGATGCACTGAGGAAGAAAAACAGTAGCCACTGTCAATTTGCCCAGGCCACTGGTCTATTACCTTCCAGCAAAAACTGTAGCCACAGGGTAGGGAGGCTGAATGCAGTTTGGGTGAGTAGGCCAGCCTGCCTTTCCTGACCTCCTTCTTCACCTTTCCCCCCTCGCAACAGAAGCTCTGAAGGACTGAAATCAGTTCTCTTAGCTTCACACATGAAAGCAGGATGGCTTCCTTTCGTCTGGTGTGTTGCTCTCTGGGTTGCTAGCCGGCCCTGGTGGTATTAGTTCCTGATATGCCCCAACAGCTGAAATCAAGTTCAATGCAAGAGGTTTGGTGTACTTTGAAAACACCTGCTTGTTCTGCCAAGGATGGTAGGGTTGGGAAGACCAAGGTGCTGTGTCTCAGGCAGCTGCAACTCAGAGATTTTTGCTAGATAAACAGTGGGATGAACCAAGGCCAGGAGGGCCTATGACCTGAAAATTAGGTTTGTTTAACTGGATGGAGAGGTTTGTGGGGGCAAGCCCAGGTGTATACCATAGGTGGTCTTGTATATGTGAAGGGATGGTGTGGGAACAGAGTCGCAGAGAGCAGTTTCCAGGCTCTCAGCCTCATGTGGAAAGGTGCTGGCTCGGGTAGTAGATGGCCATCAGCTGTGACTAGTTGGCCATCAGCTGTAACCAGGTAGCCATTAGCCACTCATATAACTGCCATGGCTATGCTAGTTCGTTGGCAGAGAAGTGGAGCGTGGATTGTGGCTAGCAAGGGGGAGTTGGTTGGTTGGTTGGTAGAGATGTGGATGGCAGATTGAGGATCATGTGGCTCCTGCTTCGTGTGGCTCCTGCTTCCTGTGTCTCCAACCCAGCCGCCAGACAGAATATAGTGGTATGACTCCCCTACCTATGGCTCCATGGGTGTTCCTTTTTGGCTTCACCATATCCTGTGTTCTTGTGTGGGGAGCAGGACCAGAGATCCTGCATGACAGATGGTAACATGATGGATGGGCTGCCAACCTTCTATGAGGCTCGGTTTGCTCATCTGTAAAATGGGATGTGAACATTCATCTTGTAGAATTCATTCATGTATCCATTTATTCTTAAATATTGTTTGAACTCGTACTATATGCCAAACACTCTGTCAAGGGCTGGAGACACAACAAACTAATTAGACATGTCCTCTAGTTCCTGATGGTTCTTTCCTATTAGGTTGCTGGGAGATCTGGGGATTATATAAACCTAAGACCATGCTGACTGGCATATTGGAGAAGCTTAAGAATTGCTAATGTCACCAAGGCAAGGACTCCTGCAAGGGAACAATTACTGAACCTGTAACCGTGAAGCAGAAGCTTTGGTATTAGGTCTGTGCACTGGCCAGTGAGGGTCTGCTAAAGAACCTTCAGGTGTGGGATCCAGGTTGTCATTGGAGAAAGGTTTTAACTGGCTGCTGGAACTAATTCTTCTGAATGTGTGTGTATACTCATACATGTTCTTTGTGTGAATGGATGTTCATTTTGTATATCATTCATTTATTTAAAAAGCATTCATTTATTGAAGAAGCATTTCTTCAGGGCTAGGCACTATGCTTAGAGCTGAGGAAGAGACTAAGGACTCTTGACATGTGGCACTTCAGGATCTTGCCATCTGGTGGGAAGAAAAGGAAACGCACACAGGTGGCCTTACGGGCAGGGATGAGAGAAACGGGTCAGTGTGCTGGGAGTTCAGAATGGGTGAAATGGTTTGGTTTGGGGAGAGCAGGAAGTTGGAAAATATCTTAAAGCAGATGAATGGATTTGGGTCCTTAGCTGGACTCTGTGCCTCGGGGATGATCGTGGGAGAATGAACAGACAGGATTTGGTGAGTAGAGGGTCTGGTTGGAGACATTCATTCATTCATAATTCATTCATTCAATAGATCTTTGCTGAATGCCTATTGCTAGGCACTCTTCTAAACTCTGGGGACTCACCAGTGAACGAGACAGAAAACAACCCCTTCCTCATTGTAGTTCGCATTCTAAAACAGGAAAACGAAAAATAATCTAAAAGTTATATATAGAAACAGTTCTCAAACTTTTGGCTCTCAGAACCCCTATATATTCATTAAAGTTTTTAAAAATTCATCTTTATTTTTCAATTACAGTTGACATTCAATATTTTATATTAGTTTCAGGTGTACAGCATAGTGATTAGAAATTTATATAAGTTATAAAGTGATCCCCCTCATAAGTCTAGTACTCACCTGGCCCCATACAGTTATTACCATATTATTGACTCTATTCCCTATGCTGTATTTTACATCTCCGTGACTATTTTGTAACTGCCAATTTGTACTTCTTAATCCCTTCACCTTTTTCACCCAGCCCTCCAACCCCCCTCCCATCTGGTAACCATCAATTTGTTCTCTGTATTTGAGTCTGTTTCTGTTTTGTTTGTTCATTTATTTTGTTCTTTAGATTCCATGTATAAGTGAAATCATATGGTATTTGTCTTTCTCTGTCTGACTTATTTCACTTAGCATAATACCCTCTAGGTCCATCCATGTTGTCACAAATGGTACGATTTCATTCTTTTTTTTTTTTTTTTAATGGCTGAGCAATATTCCATTGTATAAATGTGCTATCTCTTCTTTATCCAATTGACTATTGATGGGTCTTTAGGTTGCTTCCATATCTTGGCTATTGTAAGTAATGTTGTAATAAACATAAAAGTGCATATATATTTTCAAATTAGTATTTTGGATTTCTTCAAATAAATACCCAGAAGTGGAATTGCTGGGTCATAGGTAGTTCTATTTTTAATTTTTTGATGAACCCCCCTACCGTTTTCCATAGTGGCTGCTCCAATCTGCAATCTCACTATTCCCTTTTCTCCACATCCTCGCCAACACTTGTTGATTTATTGATGATAGCCATTCTGACTGGGGTGAGGTGCTATCTCACTGTGGTTTTAATTTGCATTTCTCTGAAGATTAGTGATGTTGAGCACCTTTTCATATGTCTATTGGCCATCTGTATGTCCTCTTTGGTGAAATGTCTGTTCAGGTCCTCTGTCCATTTTTCAATTGGACTGTTTTTTTTGTTTGTTTGTTTTTTTATGTTGTATAAATTCTTTGTAAATTTTGGATATTATCCCCTTATCAGATGTATCATTGGCGAATATCTTCCCCTAATCGGTAGGTTGTCTTTTCATTTTGTTGATGGTATCCGTTGCTGTACAAATATTTTCAGTTTGATGTAGTCCCACTTGTTTATTTTTTCCTCTGTTTCCCTTGCCTATTATTACTAAGAGCAATGTCAGAGAGTTTACTGCCTATGTTTACTTCTAGGATTTTAATAAGAAACCCTGTATATTCTTAAAACTTATTGAAGACCTCAAATAACTTTTGCTCGTGTCGGTTAAGCTATTGATATTTACAATTAAATAATTAAAACTGAGAAATTAAAAATATTTATATATGGAAATTTAAAAATAACAATATACTAATTACATTTTATATTAAATAACATATTCAGTTAAATACATATTTAGTGAAATATTACATTTTTTCCCCAAAGCAAACAGAAATTTAGAGAAGGATAGCATTTTTACATTTTTGCTGATCTCTTTAATTTCTGACTGAGTAGAAGCTGGATTGTCATATCTGCTTCTGTATTCAATCGGTGCTGATATATTGTTTTGGCTGAAGTGTATGAAGAAAATCTGACCTCATACAGATATGAGTTGGAAAAGAGAGGGGTATTGTAATAGCATTTTAATTTAATTGTGGATGTTCTAGTTTGATCCTACACCAGAAATCAAGTAGTAGTTTATTAAAGGTTAGTTGTAACATTAAACCTGAAGCTATGTCAATACTCTGTTTCATTAAAACCCATTGGGTCTGTCTTACACTTCGAATATCTTTTATTCATGCATCGTGAATCATTATTTGGAAGGTATGGGTTCACCTAGTTATGCAGAACTTCCAAATGTTAATATACCTCATTATCCAATAGCAAAATCAACTTTACTGATGTTAACACCAATCTCATCAGAAAAGTCTTTTAAGTATTGGGACATGGCAGATACAAATTTTCAAATATTTTAATTTTTACGTGAAAGCCTCTATTTTATCTTTGGCAACAAATACCACCAATTATTTTCCAAAAAAAGCCTATGAAATACCCAGGTCTGAATGACTATTATTTGTCAGTTAGTCATTCCTTCAAGTGAAAATAAATTCCATGAAAAAAAGGAGCTAGCTGAGCTTGCAACTCAAACAATCGCATGAGTACTTTTCCTTGAGACAACCAACATACTTTCGTAGGTGGCAGAAGGGCTTCATGCAGATGTCTCAGACTATTAAAAAGACATGTACCTGAGGGTCAAGATTTAATAAAATTAATAATTGATACCATTTCCTCAGGGACATTCTTAAATGAAACTAGCACCATTTTTATTGTGTGTGGCAGTGAAGGATGCAATGGCCAATAGTGCAGTTTGGTGCCATTGGCTTGATTCATGGGAAGGTGCTAGCAGTTTTACCCACCACTGCCTTTGAACCATCAGTGCAAAGGCTAACTGACATCTTAGTATTGTGAAAATAGATTGAAAGTGTCTCGGAGACATTCAGTGGTTTGCACAACACATTCTGAGAAATGCTGGTATTTCTCACTGACCATATAGAGTGGGAGTAAGGGTAACAGAAAGAATTATATCAGGGAAGAGGTACAGGTGGCGCAATGGGAGAGGGTTACAATCCAGGCAGGCTTCAATGAGGAGGTGACATTTAAGCAAAGGCTTAAAGGAGGGGAGGGAGTGAGCCCTGTGGAATCTTGGGGAACATCAGTCAAGGAAGAAAGAACAGCTAGTTTGAAGTCTCTAAGGCAGAGGCAGACTGGCATGTTCAAGGATCAGTAAGGAGGCCAGGGTGGCCAGAGGAGTAGGTGATAGGGGGTGGTAGAAAATGAGGGCACAGAGCAGATAAGAGCCATATTCTGAAGGGCCCTCCAGGCCATCATAAAGGATTTGGGCTTTAATTTTGAATTAGCTGGAGAACCACTGAAGGGGTCTGAGTAGAAGAGTGACATTGATTTGTTTCCATAGCAGGGGACAATGAAGCTGAAAGGTAGAGTGGGGTCAGAGTCTATATTTATAAGGTTTGTACTTTATCTGCATATAGTAGGTGTTTAAAAGAAGTGTGTTGGATGAAAGAACATCCTGCATTCCTGTGTCTATCAAGGAACACGTCTGTGTTAGCCAGCTTTCGCCACAGTAACCAACGCCCCCAATGACTCAATGGTTTAAAACAACACTAGACATTTATTTCTTGCTTATACTACTTATATTCCTTACTTATATTAGATATACTTGGTTGCAGCTCCGGTAGAGTGGGAAGAGGAGAATAAACATTTGGAAACAATAAAATCTATAAAGCCTGTTCTGAAGGTGAAGTGTGGCCATAGTCAGCTAGCTGAATTAGTGCACTGACCATCTCTTTTGCTTATGGGGCCCGGCAAGGGCCATCTTACAAGAACACTGCTGCCAGAATTGAGTCATTGGCTTGTATACACAAAGAACAAAGGCACTGTCCTCCTTCTGTGATTCATTCCAAAAGAAGGGCCGAGAAACCATGACCTTTTCACTGTAGCGGCTTATCACAGGGTTGCTCGACCTTAACTACTAGTGTTATATTTGGGGCCCATAATGGGGGCCAGGCTTGGTGCTCTGGGAGAGGGTCTCACTCTCAATAGTTCTTTCAACCAATATTGGAATCACTTGTTGGGAGAGGGGCTTTTTAACATCGCAGATTCCTGGACCACCTGGGAATCCTTGGTGGTCAGGCCTGGGACTCCCCAGGCCTTTCTTACACACTCTAAAGTAGATGGCCAGTCTGACTGGTGACCTAGCCAGGTCATGGGTGCAACTTCAAAGTAAAAAAGTTCCCTAGAGTTTCAAGGTGCTTCACCCGTATCTCCAACAATATGTGGGCTGGTGCATGGTCTGGTACAATGCACCCAGCCCAGGGCCCAATCTATAGCTACTCTCAGATGAAGAGAACAAAGACAATGGCAGAATAGCCAGGAGCAGGTTCTTTATATTACTAAGATGCCCCTTCTCTTTAGAGTGCTATTCCCATCCTCTCACCTTGACAACTTTCGCACCTGGATTCAGGTGACTGCTTGTCTAATGTTAAAAAGAGTCCTCTTGCAGAATATCGCCCTTCCCAGATTCAGGCCCTTTAACCTTGTACCACAGCCTTTGGGTCTCTACACATCCTACTTTTGAGAAGTGCTTCCTTAAACATCTCTCAACTACCAGGACACCACAGTGCCAGGTTCACTTCTGTTGGGTGATTTTGTGGGACCAGAGCCATGGTCTCTTAACCACTGCAGGTGATTAAAAATCTCCTGTAGTCAGCTTCTCCATTCCTCCTGACATCGATGGAAGTTTCTTCTTTGCAGGTCTCACCAAGTTCAAGGAGCCTAAGGACACCTCCACAGAGGCCCTGTTTGTGATCTGGAGTGATTTATAGCAGCACTCAAACCTCTCACAGCAGACAAATTAATACTCAGACACCTTTTCAGTGCTTCCTTTGAGAAAGAGGTTTTGACCCGGGGTCAAGATGTGGGAGGCAAGGTCTTTCCCTCCAACTCCATTGGGTGGCTGCTTGGCCCGAAATCCGGAGTGCTCCCAAATTGCTCTCTGCTTTTGACTCGGTTTCTGTCTCTGTCTTTATTTCTCAGTTTTGTTTCGTGTGAATTCATTGTTCCCTAATAAAAGGAACACACAGGAACATGCGTGGGGTCAGGCAGACGTAAGAGTTTTGAGTGTTTGCACATCCTGGGTTTGAGCCAGCTTCCCTTTTCCTCCTTGGAAGACTCACTTCGTCAGTGATTCTCAAACATTTTTCCTTCAGTGGAAGTGTAACGTTATGTCACTAAAATTCCAGTTAAGTGTTCGCGGTTTATAGTTAGAACTGATGAGAACCTCTCCCAGTCCTCCAGTAGAGAGAACAGAAGACTCTGGAATCCTGGTGGAGGACATTGTAGACAGGCTCCACAAGGGACGTATTGAGAAAAAGAATGAAATTCCACCTGGGGAAGGGCTAGCTTTCAAAGATCATGAATGGTGAAGGCAGGGCTGTTAATCAGTGGGATTCTCAATTTCCATATCTTTATGTGGGATGATTAGAAAAAAAACATTTTTTTAAGTGAATACTTCAAAAAGGAACTAGGAAATGAATTGATTGCTGTTATGAGTTCCCCCCTCCCCCGCCGGCCAAGTGTCAGGGCTAGAAGTAGGCCTGTCGTCTGCAGTTCTAATAGCAACAGATAAACAGAAGGCTTAGAAGGCATTCTCCAAAATGTGTTCCCTCCTAGAGTGTCTGTTGTGCAGAAACACTGATTATCAAGTTCACATGCCCAAGCTTGACGCAGCATATTCTGATTCGGTGAGTCTGGGGTGGGTCCTAGGAATCTGGGTTTTAAATAAATGCTCATGTAATCCTGTTGCAGTAGGTCTTGTGTTTGGGAGCTGGAACACCGAAAAGGTCAAGATTGTCGGTTCATGAACTTGGCTCTGCTGGTCTACCCTGAACCTTGACTCCCCATCTTCATGACCCTAGGCTCATAAATTCTTCTTCTATGCTTCTATCCTAACCAAAAAGAGTATCCCCAAACCAGTATGTGTTGGGGGCAAGCCTTTGCACACAGTTATTTCCATACTATCATTATTTAGAGAAGGGCACTGCTATAAAACTAATGTCTTTCAAGAGGGAAACGATTAAGTGCACATGGTAACTGCTCTTGACAGAACATTGAAAATGATGTTTGCTAACGTGTATGATTATAAGGGAAATGTTCGTGATGTACCAAATTGCAAGATACTGATTATAAAATGCTTACAACTAGGTTGACAGGGGAAAAATCTCTCTGTGGATAGAGAAATCGCAGGTAAGAAATACAACAAAATGTTAACTGTGGTTGTCTTTGGATGAGAGTGTTTGGTTTTTGCTTTTGCTCAAATATTTTTTTTTTGCTACTTTCATATTATACACATGAATCTATCTCTATGTATAGATATAGGTATATCTTTATTTTAAAAAAGAAAGAATTGTGTGGATTTGGTTATGAACTAGAACCTGGTGCCTCCGTGTGGGTGGTTGAGGCAAACCTATCCCTTTTACTAGGAGTAAGTGGGTGCACAAGTTGGTGTGTGTGCCTGCAGGTTGCATTCAAGCAGTGCTAGCCTTGACCAGCAAAGAGGTAAGTATGTATCAATATCTAGCAATGAGGCTCTCTCTCCCTGCATAGAGATTAGGCAGATGACATTTCTGAACACAGTAGACCTTGAATTTGGTGTGGCATCCTTGAAGTGTAAATTGCTGAGGTTGTTCTAGCTCCAAGGAATACCTCAAACAAAGACGCAAAGGGCAGACTCCTTTCAGCAAACAGGGCTGCCTCCATCCTACTCAGAAAACCTCCAATTCACCTTTAAGGACACAGATACCCCAGAAGAGCCTGTATCTGGTCAGATAATAGACCCCAAAGCTTCCCAGCTAGATTAAAATGATTCTTGCCTCTTAGGATAGGAACAGAGAAGAGATTTTAAGCCAAAATTGGTTGCTTGAAGTCCTGTGTTGGAAAAAATTGTGAGCCAGTCTGGGGGTTAAAAAAAAAGAAAAAAGAAAGAAAAACAATAACTAAAATACCCCACATCAATGCGCTGTCATTGCCCAGACAGGTGCCAGGTGTGTGCTCTGTGCCTGAGGGCACTCTTCATTGAGCTGGTCCTGGGTGTCTCAGGAGGTTCTGCCTGCCCTGCTCTCTGCCCTGAGTGACCCTAGATGGAAGCACTTCCTGAAAAGCCCGGCTTTTCTCTCCAGACTTACCTGGCCTCAGCAGCATCCCTGACAGAGCTTTCCTGTTTTTCACGGCCAGTACCCTTGCCCCACTAAACATTCTCACTGAGGCTGACTGTCCTCCTTGAGCTAAATCACTGTCCAACTCCACTCCTATCCCCTGGTCTACTGGAGAGCCTTTTGATTGGCTTTATTGTCATTCAGAAACAAGGCAGAATAAAAAGAAAAAATAAATAAATAAAATAAGGCTGCAGAGCTTTCAAAATATCTGTCTCCAACCTTCAGACCAGTCCTCACTGACTTATTTAACAACTTGTTCAAAATCTGTGCTATCCAGTACAGTAGCCACTAGTGACACATGGCTATTTAAATTAATTGCAAGTAGACCTAATTTAAAATTCAGTTCCTTAGATGAAGTAGTCACACTTCAAGAACTTAATAGTGGTAAGTAGACCTTGCACAGAGAAATTTCCATCATTGCAAAAAGTTTTAAAAGTTTTGTTGACAATTCCTTTTATCCAGCTATATAATAATTTTTGTTGTTATCTTTTTTTTTTTTCCCAACCCACACAAATTAGAAATAGTAAATTAAGGGCAAAGGGAATAATGGCAAAAAAAAAAAAAAATGACCCAATATAAAAGGAGGAGACAGAATGATTAGAAAGCAAAATAGTCAGTCATTTATTCAATCATTAAACAAATGTTTATCGAACAATCATATGTGCCAGGCACTTGTCTAGGTGCTTAAATTAGTAAACAAAAGAGGCAAAAAAATCTCTGCACCGAACCAGAAATACACATCACTTTGAGGATATTTAGTGTGGAGACCAACAGCCTTGTTTTCTTTAATATTCAGGGAATTTGTCCATTAGTTAATACTCCAATTCAATAACTGATGTTTGTCTTGAGCCATCAAGAATAGCTAATACACCTTAATAAAGCAGCAAGTATATACATTTAGAAAGGTTATTGCTGAAGTAACTAAAGGAGTTAGTTTCAATTATTTTTAAAAAAAAAAATCTGGGTTGCTTACCCTTTTTTTCTAAATTTGAGTAACTGTCATTTTATGTGTAAAGGGGAAAACAAACCTGTTATTTTATGACCTCCTTTTTGCAGATACGTTTATACTGACCTTTCTTTCTGTGTCTTTTCATGCTGATGTAATTTGCTTTCCAGTTCTGTTCCTTGATACTATGTGACTCTGGATAAGTCGTTTGAACTGTTCTATGTCTCAGTCAGAAGGAGAAAAAGAAACAGAACCAACACAGACATAACCGTGGGTGGCATCAATTTTATCAACAAAGTGCCTGAGAATTAGTACAAAGGTTTTCAGATTGCTTTCTGAAGCAAGCAAGGACCGTGTGGGACTTGAAAAATCCACACGATTTCTCTTTTTTCCCCACTCTCTTTCCTATCCCCTACTCAGAACCCATAATGAATTCTCTTCTTTCTCTTCATAACTGGCGACAAAACAGAAGCAATAATAAGCTTAAATATTTTCTTAGAGAAAGAATTCAATTCTGGCAATAAAAAAAATTGTGTCAATGCAGGTGAGGAAGAAATTAAGGTCTTTGTAGAACTCTCCAGGGCTTGGGATGCATAATTCTTCCAGGTGATAGAAGAGGCTTTGTGACGGAAAGGGAGACATATATCTAAACTGCTTTTCTAAAGTGTAGGTCAGAATCCCTACATCCCTAATTTAAAAATGATGTCAAAGACAGAATCCAAGATCGTTGATGGATGGGAGACAGGATGAGGTAGTTGGAACAGAGAAATGTCTAGCTGTTGGAGCCAAACAAATCTCGGTCAAATTCCAGTTCCAACACCTATTAGCTTTTTGTGTGAAACACACCGTCAAATGAGAAGTGATATTTTTTGGATAAGTAAACTAAGCATGTGGTATAATGCTGAATGATAGGGAGGAAATTCAAAACTCAGATGATACAACTAGATGAGTACACTAGTTTAAAGGTTCAATAGTATTTTGCACTGTGTTTTATTTGGTCCTATATGAAGCCAAAAAGTGTAATGTTTTTATTAATCCATCGAACAAATATTTATTATACTGATTATATATGCAAGGCACTGGGCTAGACACTGGGTGTGGGCTGAGAACGGGTACCCATAGGAGTAAGACCTGCATTTGCCTTCAAACAGTTTATATTCTGGTCGGGGAAGGAAGACGTGCACTTCCTCAAAACACCACAAAGACAGGCATTGTGGGCAGTGCCCTGAGAACAGCAAACTGCTATGCGATTTGAAAAAGGGTGGGATAGTTTCCATCCAGCATGATTCAGCTGCATGAGAACGTTCCAGACTCTCCGAGTATGAGTCTGTCTTTGTCTACTTGCCCCTTTATATCACCTTCTTGATCCACAGAAACTCCCAACTCTGCTCTCAGATATTCTCTCTGCTCCATTCCTGCTCTCCACAGCTTAGAGTCCTCTTTTGCTCTGGGTTCTTGGTTTGTCCCTCCTTCCTGGCAGGGCCCGGGTTTCCAGTCCCCAGTACCTGCCCTGGGTCTCCTCATGACAGCTCTCAAGAGCTCCTCTCCAGTGGGCTGTATCTCCTAAGTATGGCCTCATGTCCCAGACGCCACCCAAACTCTTTGGCTCTTTCCTATCTTGGGGCTAGGGGAATGGACTACTTCATGGATAAAACTGCATTTGAATTAGGCCTTGGTGGATGCACAGAATTTTGTTAAGTGCAGATGAGGCTTTCATCTCTGTAAAGATTGACTCAACAAAAAGGACTTTTGTTACTACTTTCTCAATGTAAGTGGAATCTTTTCAGTTCCAACTTTTTAGTTTCCAATGTTTTTGGAAAGGCTACTATGTGTCAGGCATTGTATCCTTGATTGCCAAGGACACTGAGATAAATAAGATACAGCAACTCCTGTGATGTAGGTAGGCCAATTGGTATCATACCCATTTTATGGATAAGGCAGACTGAGGCTTGCAGAAGTCATATGACTCTCCTATGGTTAATCATCTAATAAGTAGAATAGGGGGGATTCTTCTCCAGTTCTCCTTTGCCCTAGTCCAGTGCTCTTTTGCCACATCAGAAAATACCATGGGGATTCAAATGAAGGTACTGAATTTTATCAATTGAATTCCATTCAGTAAGACGTAATACCTTGTAAGACTATGTGCAATTAGTAGGGTACTCTTGAAGATTTGATTGTAAAACCTTCAGCAGTCAAAGGAATAATACTACAGTATTTGCTGCATAAATGAAGGACTGCATTAATGAATTAATTTGTGCAAGGAGCCCCGATAGTTCCTCTAATCAGAGTGTGCAGGAAAGTCCATATCCTATCCAGAAGCAGGTGTGGATTCTGACAGTCTAGGCTATAAGTGTTAGGGGACTAAAGGTCCTCACCGTTTGCTTTTGTGACCCTCATTTGCCTCTGGAGGCAAGATCTGAAACACCTGGTGAAAGTGTGCCTTGCTCAGGGTGGCTGAAACTGACATTTGATTTCAGTTCTAATATTAATCCTTCCTCTTCATATCCCCAGGGGTGGGGTAGTAGGAGAGAGGGGGCCTCCTTGTGAAGCCGAAGCAGAAGGTTTCACTAATGAAGAAAGAGGATTGAGAGAGAGAGAGAGAGAGAGAGAGAGAGAGAGAGAGAGAGAGAGAGAGAGAGAAATTGATTTGAATGCACTGGTTTGATGAGCAGAAGAAATTGGCTGTCGTAAGTACAAGAGGCAACTTTGGAAACAACAGAGCTGTGAAGCAGTGGAAGGGATAGAAACATAGATCCAGGGCAGGAAGTAGGGAGCTAGAAGGAAGCAAGTTTTACTTTTGCTTGTTTGTTTGTTTTTGTTGTTGTTGTGTTTTTTTTTGTGTGTGTAAGTATTTATTGTGAGATAATTACAAGGCCTTAAGCATAAGCAAAATATTTGGAACAATTAATAGCCACACTAAGTAGTCATGGATTAGGAAAAGAATTCAGAGAAATGGCATTTGAAGTGAAAAAAAAAAAAAAAAAAAAAAGACCAAGTTCACTGCTATCCAAGGGCCCAGAACCTGTCCTATGTGCAGAAACACAGCCATTGCCTGGTTTTAAAAAATGCTGTGTTTTCCTACTTGGGACCAAGCTACACCCCTCTCACCCCTGGAGATTGTGACCAGAAGGTATGAAAGAACCTCTCTCAGTTCTAGCCATAAGCACTGCTTCTCTTAAATGCCCTGTATTTTGAAAGGTAACAAAATCTATATTTGAAATTAGAAAAATAAATGAGCAGGAAAACAGTTCAACATGGCTATTGGGGATGGATTTCTAACTCTGAGCTCCTCAAGGGTGGGGCCTTCCTGGCTCACCCCGGGGCTCCATCTTATGTTGGCTGGCTGCGGCTCAGACAACCGACAAATGAATGACTGCTACGTACGTACGAAAACCCACTTCTGGCTTGACTAGAGAAGTGGGAAATTGAAAGAGGGCACCTGTTTAGGATAAGGCTGTTTGGGGGCCATGGTGTGAACCCAGACTGTCTGGAGGCCTGAGTTTCCTTGGTTTCTTTTCTCTCACCTCACCAGACGGGTGCAGGAGTGGCCTTGACAAAAACAGGTGGCAAGGGAGGCATTTGGATGGTAATTCGCATCCCTTGGAATTAATATAAGGATGAAATGACAGCATTTACTCAAGGAGCAACCATTTGTTGAGATTCTTGTAAGTGTCAGGAAGTGGGGCCCAGCCATGAACAAATAGACAGAAATCCGCACCCTCATGGTACTTCCTGTTCCAATGGGGTGAAGCAGATAATAAACAAATAGACGATAATAAATAATAGCAGGAGTATGTTAGGTGTTGGTACACGATGGAGAGAAATACAGCAAGAAAGGGGCCAAGGGAGTGCAGGACAGCAGTCAGGGAAAGCGACATGTAAACCAGGTACAGAGCTAAACTAGCAGCTATCGGCGGAAGAGGGGTCCATGCGGAGAGAACAGCAGACGCACAGGCCCAGGGAGGTTGCATGTGAGGTGTGTACTGGGAGCTGCAAGGAGGCCCGTGTAGCTGGAGCTGAGTGACAGGGGCAGAGAATGGCAGGGGACGAAGTCAGCCACACCGAGGATTTGGGCTTTTACTATAAGTGAGAAGGAGCCTCTGGAAGTGAACAGAGCGGGGTCAGGATTGGAATTAATAAGTTAAACGGGATCACGCCATGTGGACTTAGGTTGTGTGAAAATCTCTTAACACACTGGTAAGAACATAGCACTTAATAAATGCTAGCTGTTCCTACTAAAATGCGGTGGGGAGTGGGGATTGCAGAGCAGTGTTTTCCTGTAACATGTGTGCTACACATTTGCCCCACCAGCTCCTCACATATTGATTCTGAGACAACTCAGGGAAATCAGACGGTGAACATGACTAGGGATTCCTAGGCCTTGGGTCTGCAACTAGATCGGCCAGCATCTGACTTTGTGATTAATTGCCTCAGGGGCGGAACGAGCATGTGTTGAGCATCTCCTATATGTCAGGTGCCGGAGCAGACTCTGGGGATACAGTAATGAACAAGACTGATGGGTTTCTGCCTCACAGGTGTCATGTAATCCAAATCTCCTCCTCTGGGTGAGATGTGAGATGACATAATTATTGCAAATAACTGTCCCATTGTAATAGTGACAAGTGAAACAAAAGATGAGTGCAAAGGGCTCTGGGATGCCCTGCAGAGGGGCCGACCTGGTTATCACGAGAAGCTTCTCTGACAGAGGGACATTTCAGTTGAGACAGGAAAAAGGGTGAAGAAGGTGGCCTGGTGGAGAGCAAGGCGGGGAGGGCCCTTGGGGAAAGAGGACAGCACATGCAAAGGCCCTGTGGCAGAAAGAAGGAGGTACATGCCCGTGCCTGGAAAGCAGACAGCACTGGCAGAGGGTGAGATGAGCCTAAAGAGGTGTGCAGGGCAGGTCAGGTGGGACCTTCTGGCATGTGGGGATTGGGGTCTCGATTCTGAGTGCAACGGGCAGTGCTAAAGGGCTTTCCACAAGGGAGTGACCTCATCAGACTTGCATTCAATCATTCTGGCTGAGTGTGGAAGCTGGCCTGAAGGGGGACCAGAGTGAGTTGTGACCTGTTGGGAAGTCCCTACAGCATCCAACTGGTCAAATTGTTACACAGTGAGAACCGAGCTACAGCGGGAGAATCCTCCCAAATATCAACCCCACCCACTGGCCTAAAAGCCCTTCTGATTAGCATCCCTGAATTGGCCATTTCTATCCATTCCCATCAGCACTAATGCTGGGAGCCCTTCACATAAAGATCACAGGCGTCGGACTCAGCCTGTCTTAGGATCCCAACTCTGCTCCTTCCTGTCTGTGGCTGGACAAGTCTCTCTGACCATGATTCCTTATCTCCTAAAATGGGCAAAATTACACTTGGGAGGATTAAACAAAATAATGATTAAGGCTCTGTCCCAATGCCTATATAGGTAGGCAAGTCAACAAATGTTGGTTTCAGGCTACCCAGATGAATCATCTTCTAATGAGAACTGGTCTCTTGAGTCAGGTTTCCATTCCACAGAAGCACCTGAGAGAGAATGATAAAAGTGATGGTGAGAGATACGGGAGTCCATGACCTTCACCAGGGGCTTTAGCAGCCCACTGGTGCTCTGAGAATTGAACATACAGACAATATCAAGGGATCGGAGTGAAAGGTGCTGAGCAAGTGTGAGATATAACCATTGGAAGATTAAAGTAGTTTCACATCCTATATAAACTCATTTCCAAGGTTAACGGGCACATATTGAAAAAGGAATAAATACCATCAAAATCTGGTCCTTAAGAAATGGTCCTTAAAGTATGGTAAGATTGAGCCCTATATTTCAACATGCATGGACTGTATGCTTCAATGTTTGCATGTATGTATTTATCATTCATTCATTCAACAAATAATAATTGATTATCTCTTATGTTGTTGAGAAGGTACTAGGTGCTATCTACCAGTAGGTTGGTTCCCATGCCCATTTCTTCCACAAGAGATTACAGACATTTGGACTTAATTCCTCAGTTAGAAACCAAAGGGCAAAACTCCGGTTTTCAGTTTCACTAGGTGTTTTAATTGTTTCCTTAAAGTGTCAAGATTTAATTGTGTGTGTCATCAGCACTTAAATTACATTATCTGGGAAGTGCCTACTCAAACTCCTACCGTTAAACATTCAAATTTTAAACCCCCTTTATTTAAGAAATGATGAACCTCAAGTAATTCATCTTCCTACGTTACAGAGGATGAAAATGTGGCTCAGAGATGATTAAAAAACAAACAGAAACACACACGTGGACGTATCAAAACGTGTAATGTACTCCTTGACCAATTGAGACCTATAACCCACATAAATCATTACCTTCTGATACGGAACATAAGACATGAGGTGGGGGCAATGTGTGTCCCACTAGCCCCCCCCCCATAATATGCCCCTTGTGCCAGGTATTCTATCCTGATGCCCCATCAACCCTGAAAAACATGCAATTATCACAATCATGATAATACAGTAGATTCACCCGGCAAATTCTGAAATATGAGTCATGGTTCTACTTCTTTTGCAATTGTGAAAACTGCAAAATTTTTATCAAGATGGAAACTGAAAACTCTCAGTGTCACCTCCTGGGGAGCCCTGATGCTCTCCCCCACCCCACAACTCTAGTCACGCTATGCCTCAGCCAGGGAGTTAACCCTGCTGTTCAGTGCTCAGCACCCAGAAAATTGCCTGCCCCGAGGCCCTTTCAAGTGGTCGCACAAATATTTTGCTGGAGCCTGGTCTCCAGCTCTTGTGCAAGGCAGGGCGCTTGATTCCTGGAGGGGTTGTTTCTCCCATCACCCTCCCTTCCTGCTATTTAGACTCTGCAGTCCCTCTACCCTGCAGCTGAGATCTCTCTGTCACCACTTAACCTGTCCTAAGTCCCATTCTTCTAAGAACCTGATTTTTGAAAACTGATTCTTACTATTGCACTAACTTGTTACTCCTTCCAGGGAAAAGGTGTTATCTTAAAGTGACTCTTGGAAGACCCAGTGACATTAGAACTGCGTTTCATGGACTCCTAAGCTTCCGTGAATGTGCCTGAAGGTCACCCTATGGAGCCAGGAAACCTCCAACCAGGGCTATGCTGCTTTTAAATGCCTCTACATCGGGGCCACCCAGTGAGGTCAGTGAGAGGTCGGGCTCTGGAGCCAGACCACCCAGCTTTGAACATCAGGTACGCCACTTACCAGCTGTGTGATGTTGGGCAGGCCATTTAACCTCTCTGTGCCTCAGTTTTGTCATCTGTAAAATATGAACAACAAAAGTACACTGTATCTTACAGGGTTGTTGCTGGACTAAATGAATTAAAACATCTGGCACACGGTAATCACTATTTAAGAATTTGCCATTATGATTTATATGGGGTAATCTGCAAGATGCCACTTGAAAGAAGTGCTTAAAAAAAAAGGCAAACAAACAAACAAAACCCCAAACGCCCACTACCTTTACTCAAAATACGAAGAACTTATTGGAATTCTGCCACCGAGGGCAGGTTTTTTGGCGCCTCTCAAACCCTACCTAAGTGTGGGGCTGAGTTGGCTTCAGGTCTGGCATAGACAAGACCAACCAGCGTATGCATTTGTCGTTGCTGATGTAGGGAGATATCTGGGCATTGTATTCCTTCCATTATTCTATTATTTCTTAAGTCGTTATTATTAAGCTAATGCTATTAGGCTCTTTATGACACGCGTGCTGAGCAAGAGGTCATTGGCTCACAATGTGCCAGGGGCCATGGGAGGAAATGTTGCTTGATTTTCTAGGAGAGAGGTCAGATACTATTATCTCAGAATGCTGTGGCATGTCCTTCGTTAGAGAGCTTTGGACCCTGACACACGGCCTTCATTTCGCTGTTTGAGGGTCAGAGAGGGAAACTTCCTAGGACACCTGAAGGTCTTTTCCAGTTCCAGAACAAGCGTCCCAAACTGGTTCTTCAAATTCCACGCTAATTCTGCTGTGACTTTGTGCATTGTGAATCTGAGGACAACTATCACTCAGAGAAATCATGGTTATGAGGGAAGAATGTGGGCTTTGGAATTAGGCTGTCACCTGCCCCTCAGAGGCTCCCACTCCCAGCCTTTGCAACGGATCCCTCTACCTTGGCTGGCCTCAGGCGCTCTTACCTGAGCCTGCCTCCTCCTCCACATCTCTGGGAGCCCTCCCTTGCCCCAGGCTGCGCTGGGTCTCCAGTCTCAGGACCTTGGCCTCCTGGTTCTAAGCAGAATGACTAATCACTAAGAGTCTGGGGCTTGTCTCCCTTTTGTGGCCTCCACAGGGCCCTGCGCTAACCCTGCAAGGCACTTGCCAACCCTACGTGGTCAATCTCCCTTCCACCCTTGGGAGGTCTTTATAGGCTGGGCCTGCATCCAGTTCATTCTCCAGAAACTGGCACAGGGCTTGGTTTGTAGTAGGTGCTTAATAAAAGTTTGTGACCGGAATGAATAAACCAGCCCACTGTTCTGTGAAGGATGGCAATGTGTTATTGATCGATCACTTGAGACACGTGTCATAGGTAATTGCTAACCAATCTTGAGGTCTTCAAACTTGGGAACAATGCTTTTTCTTTATGCCCTTTTAAATTAGTTTATCTGTGTGGACTCAAGGTTCACATTGTGTGATAACGTAACTCTCATTTGTAGCAGCAGCTGGGCTGGGAGTAGAACACTCTGGAATCGTGCTGCCGCTGAGTTGTACAGGGAGCAGCACCTTGAGCATGGCTGAGGAACAAGGATGGGACCTGAAACTCATGCCATTTAATGCCATCTGGGCTGTACCCCGCTCAATGCAGGGCTGTTGGCACAATGCCCCACGCATGCCGCAAACTTCCCTACGATGCTCTAAGTGGGGTGCAAAATATTCCACGGCATGAAACATAAGGTCATTATATTATGGTCAGGACTAGAATAAAAACGGACCCAATCTCTTTGTGTCTGATTTACAAATTACGAGGTGGAGGTGGGGTGTTTTCACAGAGTTTTACTGCCCTGGGATCCGAGAAATATTTGTTATTTTGGTTGATTAATACTCTGCCATTTATATTGCCCATGTGGCTTCGTTTGTAGAATTCCAAACACACCAGGGTAGAATGGGAAGCAAATTTTAGGAAGCACGCATCCAAATCCCCCGTGACATTTCTTTGTGGGTCAGTCTGAAGTCACACAGGCGTCATCAGACTGTCAATCCTAAAGAAAGTCCCATAGCTTGTGGAAAGAGGATGTTCTCATCTATCTCTGTCTCTGCGCTCAGAAGAACACTGTGGTGTGATTTTCTTTGCAAAGTAAAGATAGTAGCTAACATCTAGTGATTGCTTCCTATAGGCCAGACACAGTGCTGAGTGCTTTTACACAGATTTTTACTGATTCCTTGCAATAATAAATCTGTGAGAGATGAGAAAAGGAAGGTTCCGTGGGTCTAGGTGGCTTGTTTAAGGCTATCCAAGTAGAAGGTGATGGGGATAGGATTTGAACCAACATCTGGCCCCAAAGCCTGGACATTCTGTCCCCTCACACACAGGCTCTCCTAATGAACACAGGGCACACATTTCTGTGTAACATTCTCACTCAGACCAGCAAATACACCTTATTTTGCTTGAGGACTCCCCTCCACCACCCCAACCACCCCATTTCTTGCTCCTTAGTCTATTCAGCTTGGAGACAAACCACAAGGAATGAAATCTCTCTCTGCGTACAAACAACATAGGCTTTCTTTGATTGTTTTAAGACAGCAGCTGAGCCGCCGTGTACAGCTTCCCTTACCAGGACAGGTCTTTCTGGTTTATTCAGAAGGTATCATTGCTGCAAGTCACTGACTTCAGCTCCCCTGCCCGCTCTCCTCCCAGGGCTGGAAATCCTGGGGCATGGAGATGCTGGTAAGGTTGGATCCAGGTACCTTCTCAACCCTGAGGCCTTAAATGGGACATTTACAAGGAAAAGAGCCTTTCTGTGAAACTCTCACTGGGAAGTTGCAAAAGATGCTGTCCTACTGCCCCCCCCCCCCCAGCCCCACCCCGCACTGTGGGCTCTCACAGTCAGGGGCATTCTCGACATTTTTTATTCTCATCTCTGCCTCTGAAGACCTGAAGGGGGAAATCATAGGAACTGGAAATTCCGACAAACCCTTTGCTTTCACTTGTCGTGCAGAAGCCCAGTGAATCTTGTTCTCAGAAGATGGTGAGAGATTGTGGACGGTGGCTACCGATCAACCTTCATCTGAGGAGACGATTTGAGTCCCGTTGTCAAAGTGGGGAGGAAAAAAGAGGCAGTTTGGAAAAAGTGAATGGGGAATGCCATTTTGTTTCCTTAAAAGCATTCTTTATCGAAAGAGGCACACTGCCAGGGGCTCAGGCAACCGTGGTAGACCATGAACATTTGCTCTGAGGAAAGAGAGGGAGGGCAGAGAAGGGAAAAAGCCACCTGGGACATGAGTGAATTGTGAGCTTGAAAGCATTGTTGATCTTGCCAGGTTCTGACTTTTGACAGCTGCTAAGTAAAGCACCTGAGAAAATAGCTTCAATTTTATAATTTGGAAATGGGAAGGAAAAATTAATCAGGGCTAAAGGCACAGAAAGAGCACAGGGGGCTTTCCTGGGCCTGTACAGAGGCTGTTAGCTGTGACTCATGGAGTCTTGGTGGACGGAGAGGAGATTTGGGGGCCTGCGAGGACAAAAAAAAAAAAAAAAAAAAAAAGACACATTTCCTGCCCTCCGAGTTTGGGCACTCACAATGACAAGCTTAAGGCAAAGCCTGTTAGGAAATCGCCTCTATGCAATATCCCCCTCTACTGGATTCTTGCATGGAAGACAATACCCCAAAGCCCCTCTGCTGCCTACGTCAGAGCTTTTTCTCTGCGTTAAAACATATTTTGGTGTTGGCCAAGGTGATTGCCTCTGCCCCCTCCACTACTCCCTTGATTAAGATGAAAAATTCTCTAAATGCACACAAACCCAAGAATGATAAGACATGCACCCGAGAGAGAGGAAGGAAACAATGACGGGACAGCATGGAATTTTCAGACTTCAGAAGATACTTGTTTGCCTCAAGGGGGATTGAGGGCCAGAGAGGGAGAGCTGCTTGCTGAAGACACACAGCTGGTAACAGGCAACACTGGGGCTGAAACCCCCTTCTCCCGACTCCCACTTCAGCGCTCTTTCTCCTGTGACAGAGTGACTTGTGAAAATTCAGGGTGGCTGAACCTTGAGAGAGGCTTCTGGTCATGGAAACCATAGGGCCAGTCTCGGAAGCAGATGGTCTTTTAGGCGGTTTCTCTCTCAAGGTTCCCAGGTCCTTGGTGACTCACAGACCATAAGTCCGGGCAAAGCCTGGGGGACGACATGCAAAGCATTCCCATGCCCTGCCCATCCACAGGTTCCAGAAGCTTCCCTGTTAAAGTCATTATTCGAGAGCAGTGCCACCCAGTAGAACTTCCGGCAAAATGGAAAGGGTCTATGTCTGGAGTGTCCAATATGGCAGCAGCGACATGTGACTACTGAGCACTTGAAATGTAGCTGGTATGACTGAGAAACTGAGTGGTAAATTTTATTTAACTTTAATTAATTTCAAATTAAATAGCCACATGTATCTTACGTAAGGGACAGCACAGACGTAGAAGGACCTGCTGACATATGTATATCCATCGGTCAACAACATCTAATTTCCTTATTAGGTGTCACCTGGTAATGAGCTGGGCCATGGGGAGAGGGCCACAACCAGGGTGTGGCTGGGCAGCTTTTTACAAACAGCCCTGGAAGCAAAACACGAGGGTTGTCCTTTGTCACCTTGCTTCTGCCCCAGAGAAGCTGCTCGGGTTTGAGAGAGACCTAACTCCAAGGTCTCTATTTGTTCACCTGTAAAAATGGGAGAGTTTGGAGGTTTTTGACCTTGCTGCCACTAAGGAGCCCTTTCGTTATTTTTCCCCATGGACTCCTTGTTTAAATAAAAAACGTTTGTCAAACAGCGTTCATGAAGTGATCATTGCTACCACTTTTAAATTACAAACTACTCATCAGAAGCTTTGTCTGTACCAGCTAACCAGAGTGATCCCATTGAATTGCTATAATCCCATCCAAAAGTGACCTGAGACCTAATTAGGCTGTCCAGTCTCCTATGAGGCACGTGCAAGTTTTAGAAATGGCTTTTTGAGAATATTACTAGTACTCCCATTATTGCTTGCTAGGACATTTAGGGGACTCAGGACCAAGGTGAGAATCCAGATGGGGGGATCTCCACGTCCTGTCTGGATCTCAGAGTTCTGAGTCTAAGGAGGCTTTGACAGGAGGATCTGGTCTGGTGGGGGCCAGGGGGCAAGCTAGTGCAGCACTTCCTGGGGGGATCTGGGCCTTGTTGAAGGGAGGGTGCTGAAACGCAGGTGGGAAAACCATGTAGGAGGGTTTAAATGGCTTCACCCCTTTGCTTACTAGCACTGCTTGGGGGCCCACTGGGAGATGCTAGAGCCATCTATCCAGACCTGCCACCCCCACCACATTAGGCCATCCTGCCTCTGCTTGGGCACTGCCTCCACCAGCAGGGAAAAGAGCATGAGGCAAAGGGCCATTTGCTTCCCAGCATGTGACTCTCCAAGGCTCTAGAAGTGCCACGGAAAGGGTGGTGGGAGGAAACCCAGAGCAATGAGGCAGAACGTGAGACAAATTTACACAGGAAGCTGTAAGGAAGCTTCTTCTCCCCTCTGAGGGTGGAATGGTTTCTTTGAAGGACAACTTTCAGGTGGAGCTAACATCTGTGCAGCACCTCTATATGCTCTGGCCTTGCCTACCTCATTGGGCTCTTATAGGGGTTCTCTGGGAAGGAGAAGACATTAGCCCACCCTACACGTAAAGAGGCAAATGTCCTGGGAGGCTAAGGGACCAGTCCAGGTTATGTACCTGGTAGACGGCAGCTCTAGGATTCACACCCAGGACAGAGCCCTCTAATGAAAGAAAACAATCTGTGTGCTAATCGGATCATTCTTACTCCCGTCACCTAGTATCATATTGGCGAGGAACTCCCTCTATAGCTCAGTACCAAGAACCGTCTCTCCTGGGTTCTCACATCATTGGTCCTTCACCTACTGCTGCTGGTTTGCGTGTATAAATTTTCATTCGTCAAAACTCTTTGTTACACTGTATCTAAGTTTGTTCTCCTAAGAATCCTGACAGGTAGATGGAACCGAACTCTTTGTTCCCATTTTAGAGATGCAAAAATTGAGAACCAGGGCAATTACATGGCTTTGCCATTGATTTCAGGGTTGGGTTGGCTAAATGAAAGGGAACTTTTCTGGCCGGTATGTGTGCTCTTTTGACTTTCTCTAGGGCCAAAGGATCCATCCTGTAATGTCGGTATTTTCCTGACACTTTTTTTCTCGGTGGCGGTGGTAAAGAAGAGGTTTTATTCACTCCAGTTTTGGTCGCTGGCATCAGTGATCCCAATGTCAGCACGTTTTGTAGTGCTGACAGAAATTCCAAAATCCTTAGATGGTTCAAATCTTGTGAGCACAGGATTTTCTCAGTGTTTATGTGTAGGTCTGTGTGGGGGTGTCTGTGTTAATCCGTTTTTTGAGGGACCTCGGAAAAGCCAGGTGCAAGCTTCCCTGTGTTGTATTAGTCAAACCACCTAATAAGCATGAAGGTGGTTTTGAAAGTCACAGCACCCTGGGTCGGGGTGGGGACTTTCATAAACAAGAACCCATCTTGTCTGTTCAGGCTGAGGCTTGGCTGGGCAGGGTCCACAGAGCTGTCTGTATGTATGCACTTTTTTAAAAAAAAATAAACATTAACTGAGCATCTACTATTTGTCAAACATTATCTTACACACTTGCACAGTCTCATCCCATTTAATAAGGCTTGTATTTAATTTGGGCTTTGTTTGGGGAGAGTACTTGAATGTCTGGAATAGGATTAAAATAATCATAGCCCTCTCTTTTCCCTTCTTAACTTTTCAGATTTTATTTCCCAGGAGATGGTGTTCAGTTGTTTGATTTTACGATTTATGATCATGAAGGATTTTTTTTTTTTTACATTAAATGCTTGCCAAGGAGGTGTGTTCTATTGAGGGTATACATCAGACTAGAATGAGAGTCTGCGGTGAGGGCAGCTTAACCAGGGGGAGGGGACTGCAACATTAATAAACTGAGATCATAGAATAACGGGGGTGGGGAGCCCAGGGTCTTTGTTGGAAAGATATTAATAGGGATCATGCTTACATTCTTAGCTGAAGAAACTATTTGATCTCCTGAGCATAGCTCTGATGTCTCTTATGATATGTATTAAACGTAAAACCCCTTTCCACTCAGAAAGTCATTTGTCAAATCAAGCAGTTAGAAGTTTCTACAAAGTCCTGGAGCCTCAGAAAGAAAGAGAGGCATGGCTGGCCCATCCGTGTGCTGTATGGAGACTTAGACGTTGTAAATGGCCTGGGGAAGGCTCCAAAAGATGGGGACCTTCACAGCCAGTGGCATTTGGTCTATGGGGATCTATACTTTATGGCTTTGGTGGGCAAACATGAAGGATGGGAAAAACAATTAACCTAACGCTGATCAAGTGACCATTATGTGCCAGGCACAGAGTAAGGCACTTTTAAATCTCTTTTCTCATCTAATGTGGGCATGGCCTCACAACCATGGGTCATGACTATTCTTTAAGGGTGGCGGTGGGGGGGGGGGTGATTAGGGGAAGAAGGGAAAAAGGGAAGGTGTGGGTCCAGAGCTCCTCAAGCTGCCCTTAGGGCCCAATCTAACCCACGGCTAAACTGAAAATGGACCATTATTCACTGTCTTTGGGGAAGGGGGAGGCTTCTAAAAGATATTCTGGTCAAAACTATCTCCCACATTGAACGACTGAGCCACTAGTGAATCAGATTTCAAGCATGAGCCACGGACTCTCAGAACCCCCTGTTAGAATGTCCCTGTGAGAGAGGGAAAGTCCTCCTGGCACGGCATGTGGTTATTTCTCAGGTTAATGCAAAACTTAGGTGTTGGTTTAATGGCAAGGGATGGAGACCCAAAATTTTACATAGATTGATCTCACTTCTCTCCTTTAGCATCCAGGTATTAGCATAGACCCCGTTTCCCACCTGGAGCCTGTAAGATCTCCGTGTTGTTCTCTGCAGGTGATGTCCAGGCAGTAGTTGGCATCTGTATGTCAGTCACGAAGGACGTAGGAAGACTGAAATTTTATAGGATGCTGGTTTGGCCAGGGCTGTTGCCTGTGTCTGGGATGGCTTGACAGTCAGAGGAGACAGGGGAAAGGGGGGAAAAAGGGGAAAGGGGAGAAGACCATTGCTCACCGACCAATCCCCATTACTAACTGGGCAGCCAAGTTCCTCAAAGGGAATTTAAAAAAAAAAACCAGACAAGAATCAGAAGATAACAAGCAAATCAGTTGGAGCCTGAAAGTAGAAGGTTCTTCCAGGGAAAAACAAAAGGTGAGCAGTGACCTAGTAAATATGATCACACACATGGGTCGAGGTTAACAATCTCAGCCAAGGTTTCTCAAGACTTTCTTACGCATTGTGTGAAGTGCTTTATATGCAATACCTGTTTCCTCCTCAAAAGTCCCCTCAGAAGAAACGATTAGCACACACATGTTACGATTGAGCAAACTGGGTCGAGAGGATTTTCTAGCCCTTAGAATGAAGCAAGAAATATGACCAGCTACATGGTCACTGGGACCACATGATCTCAACAATCCAGTAGCTTAGCAGAAACATAGATATGCCTAGTATGGAAACCAGAGAAAGTGTCTCTTATGAAATATATGGGTGATCCACTATCACAAAGTCACACAATGTTTAAGCCATATTAATATGTACCTGAATCTATACATTCAGATGAGTACTGGGCTGTTAAGAAGACTCTCCCTACACCAACCACCACCACCACCACCACCACCACCACCTCCACTACCGCCCCCCATCCCAATATAGATGGCAACACCTGGAGCTCCAAGAGAGAGGTGTCTCTGACTTCCACTGAAGGGAGTACTGGTGTGTAGAAGGAAATCTGTCCTCCCTGGAGACTGTAGTTGGCTTTTTCAGTGACATAACCACAGCTGGATATTTGACTATCGTCCGTGGTGGCAGACTGTCATCCTGGGAGAATGGTTTCAGTTTTTTGGAAGACAAGTCAGGACCAGCAAATATTCAGTAAGTGTTTATTTTAAACTGATCTTCTGAAGGAAAAATGTCAAGGCCAGTTTTCTTGTATGGTCCAGCAATCAATCCAATTCCTAGAGAGAAAGTCCAAGAATATTTTGGCAGCAGCCTTGGGATAAATGTATATGGCTTCCTGAGATGACAACTTCGGAGGTAGTATTCATTTGTGGGAATAAGTTCTGATGTATCAGTAAGTAATCAGTTGTGTTATCTTGTGTGTTTTGATTTCCTAACTGAAATATAAGCTCCTGAAATCTGGGGGCCAGTGTAGATGCATAGATTGACTTCGTTGGTGGAAGTATTACTGGATTTCATCGCTGCCCGCCCCTTGTTTCTCTCAGTCTTGCCCTCCAACAAGCAACTCCATTCTCCTATGCTCTGAACAAAATCCTTAGAATCACCCTACCTCTTCTGTTCTTGTCACCCTCATATCCAGTCCGTCAGGAAATCCTATGGACTCTACCTTTAAAATATCCCTGCAATAACATCACCTCTCACAACCGCCTCTGCTCCTACCCACTTCCCCTTCCCCTACCACCTGGCAGCCATTCAGAAAGCAGGTCACTCTTCTCCTCTGAACCCTCCAGTGGTTTGGGTGGTTGGCAGACTAACGGCCCCCAAGATGTCCAGGCCTGATGATGCCGAAAGCCTGTGACTCGGTCACCTCGCATGGTTAAAGGGACTTTGTAGATGTGATCAAAGATATGGGCCTTAACATGGGAAAAGTCCCCTGGATTACCCAGGTGGGCCCAACCTCATCACGTGAGTCCCTAAGAGTAGATAACCTTCCCGTGCTGGGGTCAGAGATGTAGAGTGGTGGGGATAGACCAACCAGCGAGAAGTCCTGTGAGAAGGTTTGAAGCTGGAAAAAGGGGGCCACAGGTCAGAGAATGAGGTCAGCCTCGGGAAGCTAAAAAAAGTGAGGAAAGGCATGCTGTCCTGGAGCTTCCAGAAAAGGACCCAGCCCCACTGACACATTGATTTTTGCCCAGTGTGTGACCCATCTCAGACTTGTCACCTCCAAACCTGCCAGAAAATAAATTTATGTTGTATTAAGCCACTAAGTGTGTTTGTGTACAACGTGTTATAGCAGCAATGGGAAACTAACCGAGTTTCTCATCCCACTTAGGTAAAAGCCAAAGGTTTCACCAGGGCCTGCAACGCCCTGTGTGATTTCTCTGACTTCATTTCCTTGGACTCCCCTCCCTTGCTTACCCCGTTCATCATCATACAGGCCTCCTAGCTCTTTCTCTGAACGCCAGGAGGGCTCTTACCTCAGACCTTTACACTGGCTGTTTCCTTAGCCTGCAGCGCTCTTCCCCATAACCACACCGCCTCCTATCCCACCGGTCAGTCTGTGCTGGAAGCTCCAATACCACCTCGCCCAGAGCACATTTGTTAAAACAGCGCCTCCTGTTGGCTGTTATTTTTTCCGCATCTCTGTTACCCGGCTTTGCTCTCCACAGTGTTTGTCACCACCTGACACACACACAGACACATACACACTGCTATTTCTATGTGTTTGTTGTTTTTGTTTGTTTGTTTATTGTCTGTCATCACCCACTAGAAAGTAAGCTCCAAAAAGGCAGTGATTTTTTGCATCCCCACCAGCCCCCCTTATCTCCCTAAAATATGGCACATAGGAGCTACTCAATAAATATTTACTGAATAAATAAAGGAAAAGTGAGTAACAAGGTATTAATTGTCATATACTATAAACAAACCCCTTGCTATAATATACGGATAGTTGTTAGTTTTGGCTGGACATAAAATTGGCCCTCAACCATAAATTCACTAAACAGGTGATTAATTTTGGAAACTATTATTACTTGTTTTTTAGACTATGATGAGACGAGGCTGTTGCCTCCAGAGCCCAGACATGGAATAATATCACCCCTGTCCCTACAGACTTCCTGCATGGTAACTTTGTCTTACAACACAGGACTTAGGGTTCCAGCACAGCGGCTCCTCACTGGCTTGGTGACCTTGGGCAAAGCACTGTCCCCTCTGGGTCTTAATTTCCTCCTGTGTTAAAGGGGGACTAGAGGATGATTTCTTGGACCTCTTCCACCATTCAGATCTTCCGTACCCACTGATTCTGTAACTGTTTGGCTTGGTCACGGTGGGGAACAGCAGGGCGGTTGGGCACCATTTCTCTGGGTGCCTTTGAGAGACAAATGCTCCTTTGTGCCCTTCCCCTGGAGGCTCTCCAGATTCCCCGAGCACAGGTAGGGTGTGGGTGTGTGTCAGCCAGTGTCATCACAGGAAAGGTGGGGAGAAGGAGCAGTGGGGAGGAAACAAACAAGGCAGGGTGGCTGAGGGAGAGGGCAGGAAAAAGAAACAGGTTAGGACACATATAAAAGATTCTTAAACCCTTGGAGAGAAAAAATTCTGAATCTGCCCGAAAGATGTGAAGGGCATGCACATTGAAGGAGGCAGGTGGCCCAGTGAAGAAGCCGGTCAGGAACATGGATTTTGAATTGCCTTCTTTAGACGAGAGTGTGGTAATATAGTTGTCCCTTGGAATCTGCAGGGACTTGGTTCCAGGCGCCTCCCCTCTCCCCTCCTCTCCGTGGATATCCAAAATCTGAAAATACTCAAATCCCTTATATACAATGGTATAGTGTTTGCATATAACCGACACGTGTCATCCTTAAATTATCTCTAGATTATTTATAATGCCTAACTCAATGTAAATCCTATATATATGGTTGTACTTTAATGTCTAGTGATCAACTTTCTAGAATTATTTTGTTCAAATATTTTTGATCCACAGTTCGTTGAATCCACAAATGTTGATGTGCGGGCATGGTGGAACAACTGTATCTAGTAAAATTGAAGATATGCATGGACTATCACCCAGCAATTCCACTCTGCTATGGACTGAATTGTGCCCCCCTCCAATTCATAGGTTGGAGCTCTAACCCCTAATGTGATGGTATTTAGAGGTAAAGCCTTTGAGAGAGACTTAGGTTTAGACAAGGCTATGCAGGTAAGGCCCTCATGGAGTCAGTGCTCTTATAATAGAGCTCTCTCTCTCTCTCTCTCTCTCTCTCTCTCTCTCTCTCTCTCTCGCTCTACAAGCCACGAAGCGAGCTCTCACCAGGTACCGACCATACTGGCACACTGATTTTGAATTTTTAGCCTCCAGAACTGTGAGAAATAAATTTGTGTTATTTTAGCCAGCCCATCTACAGTATTTTCTATGGCAGCCTAAGCTGACTAAGACGCACTCCTAGTATTTATGCTCTAGAGAAACTTTTGCGTATGTACCCCAAGAATAAGTATATTTAGAGCACTTCTGTTATAGCAAAAAGTAGGGGCAAACTATATGTCCACCAATAGTAGAAGAAATTTAAAAAATGGAGATATAATCATATAGTGGAATAATATACAGCAGTGAAAATGAATGTATTCTTCCAACCATATCTATACAGATGGATCTCCTAAGTTGCAGAAGAAAACGTGTAGTATGAACCCATTTAAATGAAGTTCAGAGTTATGCACAACTTAATAATACTATATCATTCCACATACTTATGTGTATACATACATAGTAAAATGATTGAGAAAAACAAAGGTGGAAAAAAATACCGATAAAATTCAGATGAGTGGTTACCCTGGAGAAGGGGGTGAAAGGAATGAGCACTGAGTGGATTCAAAAGCATTCAGATGTACTTCGTTTGAGGCTGTGTGGTGGGGACATGGATTTTGTTTTGTTATTCTTTACACCTTCTATATAGTGTGATCTTTATTATTATTATTATATATATGAAATATTTCATCGTTAGAAAAACAATGTAAGCAATGAAACAAAACATAATAAAATCATACATTTTGGAGGCAGGCCAACCTGGGCTCCACTCCAGGCTCTGCCGTTTTATTAACTTGAGATCTGAGCGAGGCTCTTCCGTTGGCGACTAATGGCACCTCCTCGTGGGGAAAACCAGGAATAAAGGAGAGGAGCCTGCACCCAGTAGGTCTTCAACAATGGGGAGTGATGACGATGAAGGTGAGAAGAAGGCCTATAAAAGCTATTAAAAATTATTTTATTCTTCTCAAGATGACGATAGGTGCTGTGAAATTTTTCAACAGTCGTAATTAACCGGCATGTGAAGCTTTGCAGTTTGAAAACCCTCTCTTCCTTTGAGGCAAGTGAGAGCAGATAAGTTTGTGGAGAATCAGTGGACTAGAAGGAGAGACGGTGAACCCCACCATCTCGGTGGGCGATGTTACATGCAGTGCCCTTTAGATTAAGCAGACCCCAAATCAGTACAGCTGGTAGAGGATTTGAACAGTTCACTGAACAGGGTATATTTGGTGGCCATATAGGGAGTTCTGCACCCCACAGTTGGGGCATACATTGTCTTTCCTATGTATATGTTTATAGAAATTGACCCTACATTCGGCAACAAAGAAAGGTTACTAAATCCCAAAACACCAGGAACATTTAGACCACGCTTTCTGACTACTACACAATGAAGTTAAACATTAATAACAAAAAGATAATACACACACATTTGGACATTTACATATACTTTTAAATGACTTGGGGATCCCAATAAAATGATGTAAACTCCGGCCGAGAGGTTTTAAAAGCTGTGAGTGGCTAGCACTCTTTGCTAAGCTTGGGCTGGTCTGGTGAACGTGACTGGGTAGGGGGGGTGCCCCTTCCTGGGCCCTGGCTTTTTATGATTCTTCTTCATCCAGCCTTTAAGTGACTGCCTGGGGTCTTCAGACCAATGTACAAGCATTGACTGCTCTGACCCACTCCTGCATACCACTCTTGTTCTCATATCAAAACCTCCCAGCTGACTATCAGGGGTGGAAGAAGAAATGTATTTGTTGAAGGCTGGCTGTGTACCAGGTGCCGAGGTTGGGGGCATACAGGTGAATTCGACACAGTCCTGGCCCATGGAGGTCACCGTTGACCGGGGGAAAGAAATATTCTTATACCCATATTATTATGATTCTATTATTGTATTCATATGTATTTGAAAGCGTATAATATTCATTATATTCCTATATAATCATGGGACCATGCGATGAGTGTCTTTGTAGAGATCTCCATAAAGCATTTGGGGATGAAGAGAAAGGCAGAACAGAGTGTGCATAGAGGGAGTGGGTGGGATGTGGAAATTTCAGGTGGATCTCAAAGGGCCGGGTGGAGTTCTTCAGGAGCAGAAGTCAAGGAAGGGCCAGTGGAACGGTGTGAAAAAAGATGGGCATAAAAGAGCATGATTTGTTTGGGAAATGCCCAGGGTGTGGGTGAGGGAGGTGAAGGGCCGCCATCTCCACGCAGTGGCTAAAACATGAGAGGCTTTGAATTCTCAGAGGTTTGAGTTGTAGTCTATAGGAGGAGGGGAAGGAAAGGTTTTTAGGCAGAGAAGCGACAAGGACTTTTTTTTTTTATGTTTAACAATCACTGGCAGAAGAGGAGAAGATGAATGGGAGGGAGAGCGAACAACGGCAGGGCAGCCAGCGAGGGGGCTGCTGAGATGGTTTGGGGTGAGGGTGATGAAAACATGATAAATGAATTCTAAGATGCTGGAGACTGATACTCAATGTGTTATCCTTCCCAGGAATTTGTGTATTTTGACAGGGGACACTATCTTAACCCAAAGGAATGAAACTTTAAAGATGGCAATTTGTTGGGTTGTAACAAGTCAGCAGGAGAGAGGATTTTGGGTGAGGGGTCTAACAGGGCCCTTAGGGGTTGTTTAAGTAGGTACCCTGTGAGAGGGGTCACCACATTCTCTTCTATGAGGTTCTTGTTTGTGTTCCACATGAATCTTTGTTCACGATGCATTGTGTTATGAAAATAGTTATAGCTGAAACTGTATAAAAAGACATTCAACCAGATTGGAAAAGGAAAGCTTTCTCTACCTAAGCCATCCAAGACTCGGGCTATACCTGAGCCAACTGATCCTGAGAGCGTTCACTTCCCCCAGCTGGTCAATGCAATCAGATGATGGGTGGAAACCTGGGCCAGGACCAGTCAGAGGCAGGAGGTTCTTCTGCCAAATCAGTCCTGTCACTGAAATTGCTGTAGCACTGCCATCTCAGGAGCCACAGGGCCAGAGGGAAGAGGCTACAGTAGGAGCTCTAGAGGGGTGAGCGGCCTCGTACTCAGGGAAATCCCCACATTTCTTCAGGTCTGGGATCAGGACTCTTGCTGAAATGGCTTCTCCAACCTTCCTGACCACCACTTGGGTGGACAGAGGTGTTTGGTACCCTCAGTGATGGAGCTACTGAGAAGCATGGTCCTTTCCACATTTAAAGATGAGCCTCGTCTACCTCCACCCCCAGAGCTGGGTTGTGTTCTTTTTGTGGTCGCAGGAATGAGTTTCCCTGAGACATCCACACTTTCCCCTTGCGTCCTTGTTGTCTACACATAGGCATTATTAAGATAGCCGGCTAAGGGAGGGTACGCGGATGGCTCAAAGCTATGATCTACCTGGGCCACCCAATGTTCCCACACTTAGCTTTGTGAGCATAGTACGTATTTGGCACAGGTTTTCCAGCTTCTTCCCCAGACTGGCCTGGGGCATCTCTTTTCCATCCCCACATGCTTGTCTGAAGGCACAAATGTGAATAGAACAGGTACACTCAGAGTCAGCACAGCTCCAAGAAGAAGGAAGCTCAGATTTCCCTGGGGCCTAATTTCATCAGAGGTCAGCTGAGCTCTGGTGTCAGCATCATGTATGCCCAACCAAAGTCTAGTCACTGCCAGAACCAGAGTGAGCTGGCAGCTCAGGTGGTGATCTGCAAGTAATTTAGCTTCTTCCTGCAGCTGTCTTGGCTGCGGCCTTAACCTACCCTTGCAAAAATGGGCCTGCAGTCAATCAGATAAGCAGACATGACAGGAGATGGATGCTCTGGGCAGGGGAAGGGAGGGCTGTGGCCTCACTGCTTCTCAGTCTCTGCGATTTGCATCACATTCTAACCAAGACCAGGATGCCTCTCCTACACTCCAGCCAGTGGAAGTGGTAGTGGCTGGCACCTGGCTCTCCAGAAGGCTAGAACTTGGTGGGAAGGATGTGGAAGCCGCCCAGAATCCTCTGCATGCTTGGCTCAAGTGGGAGGGGAGAGAGAAGGTAAGTGGAAGATAGGTCCTGAAATTTGGAGCATGTACTCTGGAAGCAAAGGTTGGCAATATTTTTTCTCCCTAAATATTTGAGATGATTTTTTTTTTAATTAAAGTTTATCGGGGTGACAATTGTTAGTAAAGTCACATAGATTTCAGGTGTACAATTCTGTATTACATCATCTATAAATCCCATTGTGTGTTCACCACCCAGAGTCAGTTCTCCTTCCATCACCATATGTTTGATTCCCTTTACCCTCATCTACCACCCACCACCCCCCTTACCCTCTGGTAACCACTGAGAGAATGTTTTAGCTTAGCTAATGGCTTGAGAACTTCCAGGAAGACTCTGGAGTGTTCTGGAATACTGATAGTCATTTGGACTCCAGAATTGCGCCTCTATTGTGAAGGGGCTGACAGAAAGCATTCAGCTCTTACATCCTGGCACTGCTCCCCACTCCAATGCCACTACTTTTTTTAAACGACTCCTCCTGTCCCAGGGTGGCCTGAGACCAGAGGCAGACTCAGGCAAAATGTGTAAGAAAAATAAACCCTGTGGCACTGCTCATTGCCCAATCCCATTCAGGCTAGAAGGGGTAAGAGTCTCTCCTCTACTCCTTCTGGCCTTACTCAAGTGAGACTTAGAATCTTGTAGCCAAAGGGACCCTGAGAAAACCCCCGAGTCCCAGGTTTTTAACCTTAAGTACCCTTGACCTCTACTCATATGTGTGACAATTGTATGCTGACCAAATCTTGACCCCTGCTATGGACAGGTCTGGGCCTTCTTTTATTCACCTCTCAAGTTTTTGTTGAGCTTTATATCTTGTGGTAGCAGGAATGAGTTTATCTGAGCCATCCACGCTCTCACCTGACTTCCTTGTTATGTACACATAGGCATTATTAAGATAGACTGATTTTCTGAAAAATGGATTTTCTGAATTTAAAATTAAATTACAGTAATGGATATGTTTGCATTAAAGTTCACAGGCATGGGGTGAGAGGTTTGCCCTTGATCCTGAAGGCAGAGGAGAATCGTTTATGTAGCTCAGAATAAAGGCCCGATTCAGGGCTCAGTGATTTATGCATGTTCTGACACCTAACCCTCTCATCCACCCTGTTGAGATAGATATTGATAGTCCCACTTTACAGATAAGGTAACTGAGGCTTGGGGAGTTTAAGTAACTTGCTTCAAGTGACGTTGCTTGGAAGGGCAGAGGCAGGATTAGAACCCATGGGTATTTGGCTTCAAAACTCATGTATTTTCCAAGATTCCAGGTGTCTGTCACATCCCATTGTGGAACCTCTGGGTCTCTGCGTCACCATTGCCAAGCTAATGTAATGTCCCCAGTTCCTTTTCAGGTGTGACAGTTGGTTCAGATATTCTCACTAGAGTATCTCTTTTTATTTATTTATTTTAAAATTGAGGTGTAATTGACACATCACATTATATTAGTTTCAGGTGTACAAAATAATGGTTTGATATTTGTCTATATTGTCAAATGTTTAGTTAACATCTACAATATGTTTAGTTAACATCTATCACCACACAGTTACAATTCTTTTCTTGTGACGAGAACATTTAAGATCTATTCTCTTAGCAACTTACAAATACACAACACAGTATTCTTAACTGTAGTCACCATGCTGTACATTGCATCCCCAGGACTTATTTATTTTATAACTGGAAGTCTGTACCTTTTGACCACCTTCACCCATTTTGCCCACATCATACCCTGCCTCTGGCAACCACCGAACTGTTTCTCTATGTCTATAAGCAAATTTTGGTTTTTGTTATTATTTAGATTCCACCTATAAGCAAGAGCATATGGTATTTGTCTTTCTCTGTTAACTTCACGTAGCATAATCCCCTCAAGGTCCATCCCTGTTGTCACAAATGGCAGAATTTCCTTCCTTTATAGGGCCGAGTAATATTCCATTGTATATATACCACATCTTCTGTATCCATTCATTGATTGATGGACACTTAGGGTGTTTCTACATCTTAACTATTGTAAATAATGCTGCAGTGAACACGGGGTGCAGATACTGTTTCGAGTTAGTGTTTTTGTTTCCTTCAGATAAATACCCAGAAGTGGAATCACCAGATCATAAGGTAATACTATTTTTAATTTTTGGAGAAACCTCCATACTGTTTTCCATAATGGCTTCACCAATTTACATTCCTACCAACAGTGCACAAGGGTTCTCAGCAGGACATCTCCTTCTGCACGTCGTCGGGCCTGTCAAAATCCTACCTGTCTCATTGAGCTCAGGTGGCCCCTCCACCATAAAATCTTCTCCAAACCAGCTCTGTCCTTTATGCAAATACCCGCTCCATGCTGTCTGTGCCCCATTTCTCATTGCCTCTATCATTGTCCATTGTACTTGTGTCTAAGATCCTCTGTAACCGTGTGGCCTTGGCTTGGGCCAGGCAACTTCCAGCTTAGAGGTCCATCCTCTAGGCCTCCCCACCCTTTGGGAAGTGGCCAGGGTGGAGCTTGGGTGAGGAAAAGGAAGGTACATGGGAAGAAGGAGAGCAATGCCCAGGGTAGAACAAGATTTGGCCAAAAAGCGTCACTCAGGGGCCACCAGAGTCTCAACATCTAATATTAAGGGAGAGGGAGGAAATCCCAGGTGCAAGAAAGGGTTGTAATAGGAGTGTTATTGGATGGCGGTTGAAATGATGGTAAAGGGGAGTCAGAGGTAGAGACTGAAGAGGTACATTAGGCATCATTCCTCCTGATGGCTGAGGCACAAGAGGGAAGCTGTTTGGACAATTGCATGGCGGCCACACTTTCTTCTTAGTGGGGAGGAAGGTAGGTCTAAACATGGGTCATTCCTAACTGCCCTTCATAATCTACACCTCTACAGCTCAGAGCCCCTCAAAACAGCTGGCATCTTGCCTGTCCTTTTAAGAGCCTGAGGGGTTTCATGCCCTGGAGCAGGCCAGAGGGGCACAGAATCAGTCTGGGAAGTAGGGATTTTAATGACTTCCCTCTCCCTGAGTTGCCATGCCCACTCGCTGGGTATCATCTCACCTCCTGCCCAACCAGATGTGAGTCATCTGGGAGGGTCGTGCAGGTAAAGCAACAACCATGTGCTGGGTGATGGGGCAGGGGACACACGGTGAATAAGACCCACCTAGGCCCCTTCCTCAAGAAACTCACTAGCTACCCGTGTGGTGTCAGTATCTTAGTGTTTCTGGGCCAATATTTGTTTATTTACCTGTAAAATCAGGAAATGTGTGTCCACCCCAAGACATCTGGAAGATGTCTAGCTCTTGGTGAGTATTGAAACAAGTTAGATTACCACACCCTTTGAATAAGGGCCATTGCTCAAGGTATGTTGAACACAGCTATTTTTCTGAGCTCCTGCCTTCTTCCTCCTGACTCTACCTGATAAGAATTAGCCATTGTGGATCTTTCTTTTGTCTTACCAATTTTTATGTGCTTTCTGTTTTAAGTTCACTGTCATGGTCACTAATACTATTTATTGAGTGCTCACCATGGGTTAGGTGCTATTCCAAGTTCTTTACATGCATTAAGTCATTTAATCCTCATGACCCCACAAGTGGGAACAGGAGGAAAATGATGCATAGAGAGGTTACGTAATTTGTCCAAGATCACACACCTGGCATGTGGCCTCAGTTAAGTCAGATGATACCTCTTGCCGGTGTCAGGCTGTGCGTGCGACCTAAGCGTAGGGTTATCCTACGCGTGCCCCAGGATGTAACCAGAGGACAAGACCACTGGCCACCCTGCTGCCTACTGACTGACAGAATGTATGTGGAAGAATTCTAATCTGCAAAGCAGTATTCAAACAGGAGGCATTACAGTGATGGGTTGATAAAATATACCATCAGCAAGCCCCCTGATGTCAGAAGGTTTTCCAACATCCTCCGCATAAAAGTGGGCCCCTCTTCTCCCCTCTTGCTGAACACTGGGGATCAGAGGAACCCCACTGATTTCCGATTCAGTGCTTTAGCCCATCATTCAATGTCCTCCGGTCATCTTGTCCCAACAACCACAGATGAGAGGCAGCAAACTTACCACCCTTTGGCACTTGTACGATTGGAAATAAACACACAGAGGAAATCTCTGGTTAAAAAGCATGCAATGTTCCTTTAAAATACACAGGCGCTTTCTAAGACAGCCATTTCACTTGGCAGTTGGGCGCTCGAGGCTCCAAATTAAACAAGAGTGTTAGTGAATTGAGCTGATTCATCTGCTTGGTCCCAGTGTAAATGTACACACCAGTGTGGCTATGGGTGTCTTTGTGCAGCTGGGGAGTGTTTACATGGCGAAAATCGAGCCTGGACACTTAGGTTTGATCCCTCCTTTCCACTTTGTCTCTGGTGCTCAGCAGATTCTACCGTTCCCTGTTTAGACATAGAAATTCTCTGTAGGGGGTGAGCTCACGGCCGGGAGTTCTGGCCCCAGCTGAAGATACAATGCACCTTTTGTGATGTCCTTCTTTGATGTTTTGGGCCATTGCAACAGGTGTGGGTACCAAACCCCCATGGACTGGGGAAAGAACACGCTTAAATGGTCCTTTGAACCAAGCATAGGATTGTCTTTTAGAAAGATACCATTTGCAAGTGTAGAGATTTGAAAGTAAAACTTTCAGTACATGAGCAAAATGTTGTGGAGAATCATTACACTTTCCTCACTCTTCTTACCTTATTACATCCCCAGTTTACAAATGAGGAAGCTGAGGCAGAAAGGTTAAACCACTTTCTTAGAGTTACTCAAGTTGCAGTGGCAGGTCTGAGGTTCACACTTAGGGACCCTGGCTCCAGCATCCATGTTCAAAATTGCTCGGTTTCCTCTCGGTTGCTTTACTATCTGGAGATGGCACAGTCAGGATTTCATCTTTGAGGTGACTGCTCTAGGAGCTGACTCTCCTATGTGATAGGTGTGAACTTGGCCAAGTTACTTCATGTTTCTGTGTCTCAGTTTTCTCCTCTGTAAAATAGAGTAATGTTATCCATGTGACATATCCTGTTGGATTGTAATGCAGAAGAAATAATACAGAAAATGTGTGAAAGAGGTGTAGATTAGGAAGGGCCGTTAGGAATTATCCATGTTTATAGTGCTTTTTGATTTATAATGTGTTTTACTCATGCGACTTAATCATGCCAACTCTTTGATCCAAGTCTTATCAATCTCAAATCAAATATGAAAAAACTGATACTCAAAGTGTGACTTTCTTAAGGTCCAGGATTTAAATCAAGGCCTTCTGAATTCAAGCCTAAGACTCTTCTACATGACTCTTTTATGCTAAGAGTTCACGTGTTCGGGGGATCATGGATAGTGTCATGTTCTTTATTTTGTTTTATTTTATTTTATGTCTCCCTGACCATATAGCCCAGTGACTTGAACATGGAAAGGATTTACTTTGCTCTTGACTGAATGAATCATGAATGGATGGAGAAGACGCTTGATTAACCAGCAACTTGGGGCAATGCAAGTTCTGGCTGAGTTTCTGATGAATCTAGAATCATCCTGGAACAAAGGCACTGATAATATAGCTAAAAGCTTCTCGTTCACTCTCTCTCTCTCTCAGGAAGGAAAGTATTATACACGTCAGTGAATTTTCATTGGTTGCTTTAGGATTGTACAACGTCTCCTAGTCGTGTGATTATGGAACTTTTAGAACTAGAATGCATCTCCGAAATATCTGGTCCAATTTTCTTCTCAGTGGCTACATTCCCCCCATTACTGTGAACTTCAGTTGGTGGCTGAAGTCCAACTTATCCCTCTCCATTGCTTTTCAGAGTTGAAGTCAGATAATTTGGATTCAAGTATCAAACTATAAGACATGTAATTGTGAGCAAGTTCTTTAAGTAAATTATGCTTCAGTTTCCTGATTTGTGAAAACACAGTTTGACATCTTGGTTTTTTCATTTAACTGCACACCTCTGAGATTGTTCCATACCAATATATAGAAAGCTGTATAATTATTTAACATACGTACATCCTTAATTATTTCATCAGTCCCCATCAAAATAGTTTATTTCCTATTTTTTGCTATTATAAACCATCTTATGATAAATACTCCTGAACAGAAAGAAAAGTAGCACCTACTTCATAAGTTGTTGTGACAAATTGATTCATATAAAACACGTAGAACAGTGGCTGTCACATAACAAGCACTATATAAATGCTAGTTCTTATTAGTTTAATTTTGTTAACTGAATAATTGGGAATATTGGAAGAGGAAATACTGGAATAATTGCAAGGGGAAATACAGTGAGAAAACATGCAGCCTATTACAGAAAATTATCGGGTATGATTAAGTTTAGCTCTGAGCAACAGTGTAAACCAGGTAGAAGTTGATTTATACCTTACATTCAAGAAGTGTGGAGGCAGTCTGTCCAGTGCTACTACGGGACTTATGGTATGAGGGATTCAGGCATCTTTGGTCCACTCTGCATGGCTTCTCTAGGGGACCTCATTGTCCCAATTTGCTGCTGGAGCTCTAGCCATCACAGCCACATTCCAGCCAGTGGGAAGGAACAAGGTTGGGGAAAGGGGCAGGGACAAAGGGCACAATTTTGCTTTGAAAACCACCCCCAGCAAGTTACACACACCATTTACATGGTCATACAACTGCAAGAAAGGCCAGGAAATGTAGTCTTTGATCTAGCAAGCAGCTGCTCCACACAAAAAATCATGGATCTAAGTACTGTGGAAGAAGGGGAGAATAGATATTGGGGGACAATCGGTAATCATTGCTATAGGGAGTTGGTGGAATTTGGGGAAAGGTAGTCCTGCAACCTTTGCTTTGGTGAGAGGGAGGCTTTCGGTCCAGGCTAAGAATTTTTGGATCCATGCCTAAAGGATTTTCATTAAAATGACCTCCTTCTCCCCGTACGATTACCTCTCTGAGTCATGGTCTGGCGGGCTAGTGTATCAGGGTAGAGACTTCCATTTCCATGGTGGGGTGGGTGTATGCTTTGGTTGCTTAGCCCTTGGTTGACTTTGCCCTTGGTCTGAGACGTACCTAGGAAGAGCTGCCTATCGTGTGGAATCAGTTCACATGACTGACTTGACTCTATATCGAGCCCAGGTCAGATCCTGGAAATTTTAGCTGCTCTTCTAGGGAGAAAAATCATCTCTGATAGGATCTCTCAAAGGCTCTTCTTCTAACCATGTAATGTAGACCTTCTGATTAATTGAAACATCTAGTGAATCACATTCGCCCTGATTGGGGCCTATCTGTATTCATTAGTTTCTCCTCTTAGTCTGGACCTGATCTCTCCTTCTTGTTCCAATAAGCCGTCACTCTCTAAAGTAGTTCCACCTGCAGCAAGAATTTTGTCAGCATGCATACTAATTCATTTCTGGAAATCAAAGCAAACTTGGGTGATTATCTCTCTATTTTTCTCTCTCTGTCTGCCTCTTTCTCTCATTCCTTCTATTTGGGAATGCCATGTAACACGGGGCAGGGGTATTGGATGCTCTGTGATCCATTTCCTCAGGCACAGACCTCAGAGGAGACAGGATGTAATTCAGAATGAAATGTGGCCTCAGTCAGACACAGTCAGACACTGTGACTATTGCAGTCACAGCCTCCAGTGATGGGGTCTTTTGATTTTCAGAAGAGCTGGGCACATGAGTGTCAGGGTATGTCCAGACAGGGTATGTCTGTGGTCAAATTGTAGACGAGGTAAGGTTGGCTTTCATATCCTCTTGCTTCGCTTCATAAACCTCCTGCTCACTCCTGGGCTTCCCAAATTCAGGGTTCTGGTTACTTCATGCTCTGGCCATCTCTGTCCCTCTCAAATCTCTACCAGTTTTCCATTCTCCTAAACGTTTCTTAACTTCTCATTACTTACGTCTCTAAAAACCACTTGGCACTTTTAAGGGACTGGGCTAGTGATACATGAACGTATCCCTGCTAAGCATGTTGACTGATTCACCGAATTTGGAACAACAATGTGATTTGGGGGTAGTAAGACAAATGTTAGGAATTTTTAAAAAATCATTAATGTTTGCATCAAGAGTTTGGTGATCAACCCACTCAAGATCAGAGAGATAGTAAGTTGTAGAGGTTGGATTCAAAACAAGATTTTCTACTGATTACCACCCCTGGCCCCAAGGGGGATTTCAGAAAGGTTAACAGAGTGACATTTGGGGGCAGACAGGTCTTTCGGGGAGGCCTTGCCCTTCCCTTGCAGACTGTCTCTGCTCTCCCAGGTCAGGCCTGGGCTCAGGGAGTGGGCCTCCAGGGTAAGCTAAATACATGGAAATGTGGGTTCACAATTCAATTTGAATCTGTCTGGGAGGAAGGTTAACCAGGAATCAGAACTCTGGAGGTGAGCCAGGGGGAAGGTTTTGTAGGAGAAATTGGAATGAAGCTGGGGCACCCTTTCCACCTCTTTCTTCTCCTCGATTCAACTTGAAAGTACGTCAAATAATGTGGTTTCAGCTCCGTTTAGCTTCTTTCAACCTGAAAGTCAAAATTTCTCTCCAAAGGAGGGAAACCTGCATGAACTGAAACTGAAATAAGTTAACTCAAAGCCCTGTGAACTGAAACTGTCGAATTTCACACAGCTCCTGTTCATTTTTCTCTTCTCCCATCCACCCCCACACCCCAAATTATATTCATTCAGGGAACAAGTCAGATTTAGATGTTTTTCCAATTGCCAGCCTCAGAAAACCATCTATACACCAAACTTATATTCTGTAGTTATAATGGCTAAAAGTGACAAGAAATTATGCTTGGTTTATGCGCCATCGGTTTTGACATGTTGGGCTAATCAAAAGGAGTATTCCATTCAGGGTAGAAAGCCCTCCATATAGAAAGGGCCAGGATACTGTGGCTATTAGAAGACCTTTCAAGAAAAGTTGTACTTTCCTTCCTGCCCTCTCACAGTAGTCTCTTTCCTCCCTTGAAAAGACTGAAACATCAGATTTACCCAGAGATGGCTACTCAGAAGGCCTGACCCTGATGCAGTTAAAGGAAGTGGCTAAGAAAAGTAGGGTTCATCTAACATTGGAAAAACCAAAGGGTGACTATAGAATGTGACTTGGATGTTTCCATGCAGGGGTGCCTCCCAAACGTCTCTCCTTATAGCCCCCACGGCCCACCATCAGGATTCCAATGGCGGTCCATCAACTCTATGAAGTAAGTTGAATGTAGAAGGCCTGCTGGCAGCATGAGCAACTCTCTGTCTCCTGTGGGCTAGCTGGATAGAAGAAAATAATTTTACTGGACAGAAAAACGGACCAAGTAGAAATTCCTTTGTCATTTGGGTGGGTTTCTTAACCACTTTCCACTTTGAGTCTTCTGTCCACTCAGGAAAGAGCTTCAGTAAGGAAGGGAACCAGATGGAATGGGCATGAATATTTAATTGCATCTGTTTCGTAGAGATGCTGTCATGTATGTCATCTCAATTCATTTTTTTCAGTACGTGTTTACCATGGCTGTTCTGAAACTCAAAGACAAGCCCAAGGTCATCTCTTTAGGAAGTGGTTGAGCTGGGATTCAAGCTCCTATCTCTCTGACTCCTATCTCTCTGTTTTCTGTCTAAAGGAAGGGATTTTCAAGATCACCTAGGACAATCTGCCCATTTTATTGAGCAGCAAGCTGAGGCTAGAAGGGTTAACAACTCACCTAAAATCATATAGCTAATTGGCTACAGAGCAGGGGAAGACCATTGTTTCTTGATTCCTAGACCACGATTCTTTCAACTGCACCACACAATTGCATCAAGGAGAACCAAAAGGCCTTTTGCGAAGGCCCATTAAAACCATTGGAGTATGACTGTGGGATGGAGGGATGAGTGATTTATACTTTAGACATTATCAGGGGGATATTATACATGAGCCTTCTTGCCAGAATATGTCTTACTGTGGCAAAGTGTACTCAGCGTAGTGAACGATAGAATACTTTGTGAATAGCTTCTCTACAGGTGTGGATTAAATACACCATGGCCCAGGTGATCCTAAGATGAGAACCACCGTTAAAACACAATGAGAGTCGTTTTATTCACTTCTTTGCCATTAAACTCACCTTAAATAAAGTAAAATTGCTTTTAAATAAGCTTAATGATCACAATTTAGGCTATGAATTAATATGTCAGGTGCCATCTGCAGAATTTCTGTAGACTGGCTGGGTTGCAGATGAGTAGATATTTCTCTGGCTGGAGCCCATGTAATACTTAATGCAGGCATAATTCAGAGTGCATTACGGTGAGAGAGGGAATTCTGTAAGTGCCATTCTGACCCTGAGAGTATATGATTTAACGTGTGTATGGTATGTCACACACCCACATATATTTACACATAAAATATATATATCTGCATACTACCTAACTGAAATGATTATAGGTTTTCTTTATTTCTTTTTCAAAGTCATTGATGTTGAAGTAACGTGACATTATTTCTGGGGGCAGATTTCTTGCCCCTTCCATTGCCCCGGTGAAAATCTCGCTCGGAACAATACGTCTTCTGTGAAACACTCTCCTCAGAAAGTTGTGGAAATAAATCTTCCCTCTCACCACTCGAGCTGAAGTCAAACCGAGTTGAACACAGAGGCTTTGGAAGGATTGACACCCAAAGGAAGAGGGAAAAGTGTCCTGAAAATGGAATAGGTTGGGGGAGGGCCCGGCCTAGAATTCCCTTCTGGCAACTGTTCTGTGGCACCGGGAGGGTGTGAGTTAAGGCAAAAAAGAATATAGAGCCTCCCCTTAATAAATCTTCAGCAAACCCCTTTCATGCCCCTTTAGTGGAGAATTATAGCACCGTGAAAGGGGATGTGGGGCTCTATTTATCTGAACCCTCTTGCTGTGTGGGTGAGAGAAAACCCACAGGAGAACTGGATCCAGCACTTCATGTGGCTCCGACTTTTTGAGCAGTCAGAGGTGGAGTTCCAGGCCTGGTGAGCCGCTTGGTGAGCCAGCAGACTGGGGAGCAGGATCTTCCATGGGGGGCGCTCTCGGAGATACCCCACTCTATCTGGCTACTCACCTTCATTCTGGTGAAGCCCCTTGTTTTCAATTGTTAGGGCTAGAAATCAGGTGGAAGAACAAGCTGGGCTAATGGATGTCCTTTGTGAATGAAGATAAGATTGTAAATAACACTTGTTTTATTTAATTAATTTTAAAGTCACCGTCTCCATGAGGCCTGCCCTTATCGTCTTATTAAATTGTGCCTGATCCTCCTTATCAGGCTTTTTTTCCCCTTTGAGCACTTGTCACCTTGGCACTCGGAAATCCATTCGCTTATCTATCCGGTTTATTCCCCAGCAGGCCATGGAGCAGGGTCTTAAACAGAGGGGTCTCTGACAATCCCCATCCTAGGGAAGGTCCTCGTGACCAGGATCTTTGTTTTGTTCACGGATGTCTTCAAGCCTCTAGGACAGAAGGTGTGTAGTAGGTGTTCAGTCATTATTTGTGGACTGGGGAATGCATTAAAGCCCTCACTATGTGACAGGCATTGTGCTAAGAGCTTTCACGGTGATTCCATTGAATTCTGAAAACACTCTCTCAAGACCGGCTCTATTACCATCCTCTCTTCATACATGAAGGAACCAAAAAATCAAAGCTTAACAAACTTAATTGATTGACAGAGCTATCTGAGCAGTTTGATGGGTTAGTCCCCCAAAGGTCATGGGCAAAGACGCACCATGCAGGCAGTTTCCCCTCACTTCCATTCCTGCTCCCTCTGTGGTGAAGGTCAGGGCTTCCAGAAATTTCTCTAAAGGGGAAGCCTTGTATTCTGCGGTTCTTGAGGCACTTTCTGGCCTTGCTGTGGGTTCCTGCAACCTGACGTTCCAAACAGAGGCATTTGCTAATTTCCTGAAGAAAGCTCCAGGAAGTCTTGTCGGGTAAAAGCTGTTCACAGTAGGTGAGAAAAAGGGAAGTTTTCAGACCACCACACACTTGGAGGTTTCGTTTTCAGTGTTGTGTGGAGCTGACAAATAAACCTATCTGAGTTGGCTCTCCTTCCCCTCCTGCCCCACCCCTTTCCTCTCCTTTTTTTTCCAGATTCATGAATGTTTTGGTTAACTTTATCCCCTCCTGTGTTATTGTTGTTGCACCACATATTAATGTGGTGCTTCTGTAGCTGAGAGGAGTACGGTTGAGTTACAGTAACAAGCTACAAGCTGAAGGAAAGTGCTGCAGCTTTTGGCTGGTCTGGTCCCAGATATACACCGGCACATCTGGACAAGGGATCATGTGACAGCTTGAAAAACCAGAAACATATCCTGGATACCATAAAAAATGGGTTCTGTTAAATTAAAAAGGCTTTAAATACTGGCTCAGCTGGTTTGGGGGCCTTTATTTCTCTCTCTCTCTTTTCATTGTTCTGGAATGTGTTGTAAGATTTGTGATTGCTGAAGACTTCGTTTAATATTGTGCACCCATCATATTTTGAATTTGTTTGCAAGTTTTCTGAGGTTCAGCCAGCCCTTCTCCACTTTCGTAACTTTGGGCATGGCTTCTAGATTTTGGGATCAGGACTTGGTATCTTGGTAAAAAAACATTCTTTCCCCCCAAAAAAAAACACAAAACCTTTCCCACTTGCCACTTGCCAACCTTCACCCCAGGTCCCCCAAGAAAACCCCTGGCAAAGCCTGTCTCCTTTTACAATCTTTAAGAAAGATCCTGCAGGATAGTAAGATTTAAAATATTATTGGTGAAGAGACATGTCGTAGTTCTCTTTGGATAGAGCCCAGAACAAATTGGAAATAAAACGTTTCTTGAGATGAACGGATGTTTCACACCAAAATATGGTCAAGCCAGTGTTCCTGACACTCAGAAAAAAAATATATCTATTTTCTTTTTCTTACGCAAATAAAACATTCTTGTGTTGCCCACTGGACATATCTTTCTCCCTGATTTACCAAGATTGCAGAAACCAGGATTAAACAAGTCACCCTTTCCAAAACCAAAAATCTGTTTTCTCAAACTATCAAAGAGAGAATGACTTTGGAAGTGAGCATGTGACAAAAAGGCAAGATAGGAACATTGTGCCTCGTTTCTTTTTTAAGAATAAACAGCCAATTAGGCAGAGTGCTCTCTCGGCATTTTATTATCTGCCAGTGATGGTTCATCTTTTAGTTCAGGAAAAAGTAATAGAAATACTATTGATAAAATACCACTAGCTGCGGGTTTTCCAAAAAATATGTCATCTAATTTTAACGTATTAATTCAGAGCTTCTGTTCCCACCATTAGACAGTCAGCTTCCTGTGAGCAAGGACCTGTGTGTCTTGCTCACTGTTGAGTCTTCAGTCTCTAGAACAAGGTCTCACCAGCGCTGCTGCCTTGTATTGAGCTGGGTGTCACTGTTTGTCCCTCCAAATGCACTCTGGACCCTGCCCCACCCCACTCTGTGCCCCACAGCTGACTTCTATGAACTATGTCAATGGGCTCTGTGATGGTTAAGTTTATGTGTGAACTTGACTGGGCCAAAGGAGGCCCAGACACCTGGTCAAATATTATTTCTGGGGGTGTCTCTGAGGGTGTTTCTAGAAGAGATTAGCATTTGATTCCATACGCTGAGTAATATGGGTGCGCAACACCCAATCCATTGGGGGCCCACATGGACCCAAAAGGCCAAGGAAGGGCGAATTCTCTCTCTCTGTTCTTGAGCTGGCATGTCCATCGCTTCCTGCACTCAGACATCAGACCGGGTTCTTGGGCACCCAGTTCTCAGGCCTTATATCACCAGCTTTCCTGGTTCTCTAGCTTCCAGATGGCAGACTGTGGTACTTTTCAGCCTCCATAACCACATGAGCCAATTCCTATAATAAAAAATATATATTCATATATATATATATATATATATATATATATATATACACACACATACACACACAGGGTGACAAATATATATTATATAGGTCTGACAATTAAGTTTGCGAACTCATCCTAGAAAAAGTGCTGCATACGTCATTGCTGAATATCACTACGGTCACCCTTGGGAAGCTATGCACTGATGCCAGTGCCTAGTCCACCCTTCAAAGCAATATTGGAATACTTTCTGGAATGGCCATCAGAGCTGTTGTCGTATTACCCTCGATGTCCTGAATGTCATCAAAATGTCTTCCTTTTAATATTTCCTTTATCTTCGGGGAAAGAAAGAAGTCACTGGGGGCCAGATCAGGTGAGTAGGGATGGTGTTCCAATACAGTTATTTGTTTACAGGCTAAAAACTCCCTCACAGACAGTGCCGTGTGAGCTGGTGCATTGTGGTGATGCAAGAGCCATGAATTGTTGGTGAAAAGTTCAGGTCATCTAATTTTTTCATGCAGCCTTTTCAGCACTTCTAAGTAGTAAACTTGGTTAACTGTTTGTCCAGTTGGTACAAATTCATAATGAATAACCCCTCTAATATCAAAAAAGGTTAGCAACATCATTGCAACAAGTTTGCAAACTTCACTGTCAAACCTCATATGTATACACAGGAGGTACCAATAAATGTATACACATTTTAAGAAAGGAAAAAAACTGTATTAAAATTGTAATATTCAATATATACCAATAACAAAAGATGAATACGAGCCACTTTTGACTTCTGTAATTACAAGAGGTGCTCCAAGTGGTTACCATCAGCGTCCAGACACTTCTGATTACAGCAAACTACTGCTTGAGCAACATTGATGAAAGTATCCATTTGTATACATTTTTTTTGCACCCCCGGTATAGTAAAATTGGTTTTGTTTCTCTAAAAAACCCTGACTGACAAAGGCTTCCTGACCCTCTGGCTTCCGTTTGGATACAACCAAGAGTTCTCTATTAGTAGCTCCAAGGAACATCATCCAAGGAACCCTGGCTGAGTCCCTGGACTGTAGCCACAGCCCCTGTCAGACCCAGGGATGGTAATGGACCCCCTCCTTATAGTCGCAGGGTATGGCACTATCCCTTGTAATAGTCTCTTCATTAAACTCATAAAATGATTCAAATTGAGGTTCTCTGTTTCCTCCATTATTTGTATCCTGCTGGGGTCTTGACTGATGAAATTAAGATTCTTTAAAAAACATTTTTATTAAAATATAGCTAACATGCAACATTATATTAGTTTCAGGGGTACACTATAGTTATTAAACATTTATATACCCAAAGAAGTAACCAGCATAATAAGTCCAGCAACCATCTGACACCGCACCACGCTATCACAATATTATTGACTACCTTCCCTATGCTGTACATTACATCCCCGTGACTTATTTGTTTTATACCTGGAAATTTGGACCTCTTATTCCCCTTCACCTTTTCCTCCCTTTTAAAATTTTTCAATTACAGTTGACATTCAATATTATTTCATATTAATTTCAGGTGTACAGCCTATGATTTACAGAATTTAAGGAATGATCCCCCTGACTAGTCCAATACCCACCGGGCACTATATATAGTTATTACCATATTATTGAATATATTCCCTGTGCTTTACTTTATATCCCCAAGACTATTTTGTAACTACCAACTTGTACTTCTTACTCCCTTCACCTTTTACACCCTGCCCCCCAAACCTCTCGCATGTATCACTGCAGCAAATCTAGTCCCCATCTGACACCATACATAGTTATTACATTATTATTCACTATATTCCTTATGCTATTCCCCGTGATTACTGTGTAACAACCAATTTGTACTTCTTAATCCTGTTCCCTTTTTCATTCACCTCAACCCCCCTTCCCAATCTGGCAACCGTCAAAGTGTTCTCTGTGTCTATGAATGTGTTTCTATTTTGTTTGTTTATTTTGTTCTTTAGATTCTACATATGAGGTGTGATCAAAAGATATAGTGAAAGTTTAATTTAAAAAATGTATTACAGTAAAAGACATTAATCCTCCTCAAAATACTCCCCCTCGCTTCAAACACACTTATCCCATCACTCTTGCCACTTTCTGAAGCAGTTCTGGAAGTCCTTTTTCGTGAGTATCTTTACTTCATCCTCCATCATGACAACACTCCATGTCACATATCGCTTCTGATATGGCAATTTCTGTAGAATAAAAACATTACAGTGTGTCCTTATCCACCTTATCCACCAGCTGTGGCAGCATGCAACTTCTGGCTCTTCCCCAAAGTCAAAATTACTGTGAAAGGAAAACATTTTGAATTGATTCAGGACATCGAGGCAGCCACGACAGCACAACTAAAGATACTCATGAAAGAGGACTTCCAGAACTGCTTCAGAAAGTGGCAAGAATGGGATAAGTGTGTTAGAAGGGGGAGAGGATTTTGAGGGGGATAAATGGCAATGTGACTTTTACTGTAATCATTTTTAAAAATTTAAACATTCAATGTATTTTCTGATCACACCTTGTATGAACAAAATCCTCATTGCATCTGTTTTTCTCTGTCTGACATTTCACTCAGCAATTCCCTCCAAGTCCATCCATGCCACTGCAGATGGCGAGAACCCATTCCCTTCCCTGGCTGAGAAATATTCCATTGTATATATATGTACAACTTCCTCTTTATCCGTTCTTTCCTCGACAGACACCCAGGCTGCCTCCATATCTTGGCTATTGTAAACAAAGCTGCAATGAACATATGGATGCACATGTCTGCTTGAAATAGAATTTGGATTTCTTCAGATAAATACCCTGAAATGAGATTATTGGGTCCTTCTTTGTCTCTTGCTTTAAAGTCTGTTTTGTCTGGTATAAGTATTGCTACCCCAACTTCTTTTGTTTTGTTTTGTTTTTCATTTCCATTTTCATGAAATAATTTTTTCCCATCCCTTTACACTCTGTACATGTCTTTCAATCTGAAGTGAGTCTCTTGTAGGCAGCATATGTAAAGGTCTTGTCTTCTTATCCATTCAGCAATCCTATGTCTTTTTTTTTTTTTTTTTTTTTAAGATTTTATTGGGGAAGGGGAACAGGACTTTATTGGGGAACAGTGTGCACTTCCAGGACTTTTCTCCAAGTCAAGTTGTTGTCCTTTCAACCTTAGTTGTGGAGGGTTCTGTTCAGCTTCAAGTTGTTGTTCTTTCAGTCTTAGTTGTGGAGGGCGCAGCTCAGCTCCAGGTCCAGTTGCCATTGCTAGTTGCAGGGGGCACAGCCCACCATCCCTTGAGGAAGTTGAACCAGCAACCTTGTGGTTGAGAGGACACGCTCCAACCAACTGAGCCATCCGGGAGCTCAGCGGCAGCTCAGCTCAAGGTGCCGTGTTCAATCTTAGTTGCAGGGGGCGCTGCCCACCATCCCTGTGGGAGTCGAGGAATTGAACTGGCAACCTTGTGGTTGAGAGCCCACTGGCCCATGTGGGAATCGAACCGGCAGCCTTCGGAGTTAGGAGCACAGAGCTCTAACCGCCTGAGCCACCGGCCCGGCCCAATCCTATGTCTTTTGAGTGGAACATTTAATCCATTTACATTGAAAGTAATTGTTGATAGATATGAATCTATTGCCATTTTATTATTCATATTTTGATTTTTTTTTTTTTTTCATCTTAAAGAAGTCCCTGTAACATTCCTTGTAACACAGGTTTGGTATTGATGAATTCCTTTCGATTTTTCTTGTCTGGGAATCTCTTTATCTGTCCTTTGATTCTAAATGATAGCTTTGCTGGGTAGAATGATCTTGGTTGTAGGTCCTTTCTTTTCATCACGTTGAATATTTCCTGCCAGTCCCTTCAGGCATGCAATGTTTCTGTTTAGAAATCAGCTGAAAATGTTATGGGAGCTCCTTCATGAGTTACTAGTTGCTTGTCTCTTGCAGCTTTTAGGATTCTCTCTTTGTCTTTAACCATTGCCGTTCTAATTATAATGTGCCCTGGTGTGGGCCTGTTTGGATTTATCTTGTTTGAGACTCTCTGCATTTCCTAGACTTGTATGTCTATTTCCTTCACCAGGTTAGGAAAATTTTCAGTCATTACTCTGTTTCCTCGAAAGTAAGACCAGGTCTTATACTAAGTTGTGCTCCAAAAGATGCATTAGGGCTTATGTTCAGGGGATGTTATCCTGAAAAATCATGCTAGGGCTTATTTTCCGGTTAGGTCTTATTTTCGGGGAAACATGGTATTTCTTCAAATAGGTTCTCAATCCCTTGCTTTCTCACTTCTCCTTCTGGTACCCCTATGATGTGAATGTTGTTAGGCTTGATGTTGCCCCAGAGGTCTCTTAAACTATCCTCATTTTTTTACACTCTTTTTTCTTTTTGTTGTTCTGATTGGGTGTTTTATGCTACTTTGTCTTCCAAATCATAGGTTCAATCCTCTGCTTTATCTAGTCTGCTAAATAATGATTCTTTCCACTGCATTCTTCATTTCAGTTACTGTACTCTTCACATCTGACTGGTTCTTTTTTATGGTTTCTATGTCCTTTTTTAATGCTTGCTCTCTCTTTGTTGAAGTTCTCACTAAGTTCCTTGAGCATCCTTATAACTGGTATTTGAACTCTGTATCTGGTAGGTTGCTTGACTCCATTTTGTTTAGTTCTTTTTCCAGAGTTCTCTCCTGTTCTTTCATTTGGGATGTATTTCGTTGTTTCCACATGTTGGTTACCTTTCTGTTTCTATTTCTTAGGTAAATCTGCTATGTCCCCCAGCCTTGGCCAAGTGGTCTTATGTAGTGGGTACCCTGTGGGGCCCAGTGGCACAATCTCTCTGGTCACCTGGACCAGGTGCCCAGGAGTGTCCCTTGTGTGGGTTTTGTATGCCTGTCTGCTATAGTTGAGCCTTGGTTGCTTTTGGCATGTTGGTCGGTGGAACTGACCCTCAGGCTGACTGGCTGTGGGGTTTTTCCACGTCCACAGATTATAGGCTTACCCCACTGAGTAGGATTTGTCCCAGCAGGCTCTGGTGCCTGTTGAGACCACCCTTGTGGGGCTAATTGGGCAGTGCTCTGCTGTGGTCTGAAGCCAACCTCAAAGTATGTTTGTTCTAGAGTCTCTCTGAGAGGCTCCAGTGCAGGCCCAAGTCACCCACTTCCTGTGACCGCCTGGTGACTACATCGTAAGAGCTGCAAAGCAAGCCACAGTTGTTCACTGCTTGTGTTAACCCTGGAAATGTGTGAGAGAGTCCAAGCTTTGAACAGAGGACTTCTGCCACCGGTACTGGGCCTAGGGTAGCTCCGCAAAAAAGCCAGGACACCCTGAGGCCTACTGCCACCTCCTTTAAGGTTCAACCACTGACAAAGCCTTGTGCAGTATGCAAGTTGGATGAGGCAGGGTCTCAGGGAGTCACTAGAGTGGGAAGAGTCGTGGTCACCAGGTTAATGTAAATTCTGGTTGGTGCCAGTGCTGAGCCTGAAATTACACAGTAAAAGTCTCAGAGCACACTGGAGCCAGTGAACACCCACCTGGGGCTGCAGACTATGATAATTTTCCAGGAAGGAGTGCAACATGGGTGGGGCTGGCTGCTTTCGAGAAAGTGTCTCAGGCATTGGGGGATTTGGGTGGGGTCCCAGTGAATCAGCAGGGTAGAACTGTGGAACTAACCAGTCCAATCAGAATCAGATTTGGCTGTGAGCATAGTGGGTGGGCTCAGCACAGGAAAGATGGTGCCAGTGTGCTGGCTTCCTGGGAGGATGACCCCACACAGGGAAAATGCTGACTGCCCTCCAGCTCTCATCCCAAGTCACACAACTCAGTCGACCCCTCGTATATATCCAATGTCCTTTGACTCATTGTCCCTCCTCCAGCGCCCAAGATGAGTGCCTGCAAGCAAGAGAGTCTATGTTCGGACCCTTTAAGATGATGCCTGGGTTTCCTGCAGCCTTTTGGCCCATCCAGATGGTTGGGAATCCCCACTGTTTTTCTCAGCCAGATGTTGTGGGGGCTCCTTTTCCTGTCACCAGTAGTCTGGGCTGGGCAGACTGGTGTGGGGCTGGGGTCCCTTGCTCCTCCGGGGTAAACCTCCATGGCTGAGATATCCCCCTTGGTTCTCAACTGCAACACAGAGGTTTGGGGTTAGCCAGTTCTGGATCTCTGCCAGTCCTGCCAGTCTTGACATGGCTTCTTCTTTATATCCTTAGTTATAAAACTTCTGTTCAGCCAGACTTCAGATGGTTCTCCAGGTTGAGTATTATATAATTGAGCTCTGATTTTAATTTGTTCATGGAAGGAAGCAGATACAGTGTTTATCTACTCTGCAATCTTGGATCTCATAAGTTAAGATTTATTGAATGAGAAAATGAATGAGGCTTTCCTTAGTGAGCCGTACTCCTGGGTAATTGCAACAAGTCAGTCCCATAGCCATTTCTTCCCATGATTTGTTCTTTAGAGATGTAGTTGTCACCATTAGTTTAAGACTCCAGGGATGTGCTAGAGTTTTCTTGATTATAGACCCACAGTCTTCTCCAACACTGCCCTTACTTGATTTCTTTTGAGATCAATGATATGAACAAACAAAGCAGGTTGCTGAATTTTGAAAGGTCCTGTGGGGACAGAGCCCCAGAAAGCAGTTTCCAGGCTCTCGGCCTTACATGGAAAGGTGCTGGCTCGGCTAGTAGAGGGCCATCATCTGTGACCAGTTGGTCATCAGCTGTAACCAGTTAGCCATTAGCCACTAATATAACTGCTATGGCTATGCGGGTTGGTTGGTTGGTTGGCTGAGAAGTGGATGGCAGATTGCGGATAGTGTGGCTCCTGCTTCCTGTGTCTCCAACCCAGCCACCAGCGAGACTATAGTGGTATGACTCCCCTATCTATGGCTCTGTGGGTGTTCTTTTTTGGCCTCACCATGTCCTGTATGCTTGTGTGGGGAGCAGGACCAGAGTCCCTGCATGATAGGTCCATTATTGAATCACTTACCTGTTCATCTGTTCACTAATTCAGTTATCTATTTATCATTCTATAGAAATTTAGTAAGTACCATGTGCCATGCATCTAGGAATGGCAACTTTATTTCATCTTGCATGTCACCTAGTAGTTTCATAGATTGCAGAGAATTCTGAAGCAGTCTGAGATTAGGAAAATGTGTCAAGATCAGTTAATAATATCTGCAATGGATAGAGGAGTGGAGTACATATAATCAGTGTTTATAGGACCAATATTTGCCACCCCTGTGTTAGATGCCACTAAGTGAGCAAAACGATAAAATAAAGTAAGCCCTAGTAACAAGATTATTTTTGCTTCCAGCTTTGCTGCTTCATATTAAAACTGCTCAAGAATTTCTAATATACAAAACACACCACCCCTTACACACACTTAAATGCTGTCATTTATCTGGTCTGTTTTTGTGCCTATTTGCATTATTTACATTCTAGATTATATTTGGTGGGTTATAAAACACAAATTAAATGAAATTTTTTTTGTAATCTACTTTCATGAAATATAAATCATGGACTGCAATGGCTATACAGTTTCTAACCTTAATTAAGATGAAGATTTGCTGTCTGGTTTTATTACTTTTGGGTAACTTGTTACAACCATGATCTAGGAGTCAAAGGCATCCTTGCTGAAACACTTTTTCTCTTCAGATCTTTCTTCCTGGATTTTCTTAATAAGGGGACACACATGAGAAAAGTTATTGCCCTTAGCTCTTTACTCTTGTTTACCGTTAATTTTGATTCTATATCCAGCTGAACTCATAAGACACTGGTTTTAACATGCAGATTTCCTTGAATTGAACTTCCTGTGTCCTGAGTAGGTATTCCTCTGGTGTCAGGTTTCCTAATAGCCCTGTTTGGCACTTAATCCTCTTTCTGGAATCCAATATCTCTTCTATTTCCTAGCTCAGCAGCCCTGGGCAGATCACGTACCCTCTCTGGACCTTCATCTGACAGGAGGGGATTATATAATAACAGCTAATATTCACTGAGCCCTTACTTTGTGCCAGACTATGTACTAAATGTATTTCACTAAATGTATACACATTTAGTACTAAATGTGTAATAAATGCTTTATATCAGGGATCAGCAAACTCTGTAAAGGGCCATAGAGCAAATAGTTTCCACTTTTCAGGCCATATGCTCTCTGTTGCAGTCACTCAGTTCTGCCGCTAGAGTGTGAAAACAGCCATAGACCGTATGTAAACAAATGGATGTAGTTTTGTTCCAAGAAAACTTTATTCACAACAGTCAGTGGAATTAATTTTGCCCTGTTTAATTTGTGTATCTATCCCATGAAGTAGATACTAATTTAACTAGATGAATTCACTTTTCTGAAGTCACCAAGACAGGAAGAGCCAAAATTCAAATCCTGTCTAGTGGCCCCTTTTTAAACCTCACTTCTGAGTTTCTAAAAACACCAAAATATTGACACACTTCTATCAGCTCAGGGGCCTCCTGAGGCTCCCAGAGTCCCAGACTGAATCCTACCAACTCTCTCTTATCGCTCTTTCCCTCTCTCAAAAAGGTCACCCTTCTCAGGCATTCATTTCCTCTGAACTCACTGTCTGTCCTCAGTGCTGAGTTTGGCATCAACCCAGCACGTCCTAAATCCTCTTACATTCTGAGTATTAAATCCTCTGCCAGACTGGGGTTTCTCCCTGTCTACATACAATTGGAATGAAATCACCAGATGAAACCAAAGAGCTCACTCACAGTGGAACAATGCCCCTTCAATAAATGTTGACTCTCCCGTGGTTTTGAGTTTGAACCTTTAGTTGCATTGTTACCTTGTCATGGGACCCTAAGCATATTGAAATCTCTTGGTTTCTTATCTATTAATAGTGATTTAAAAAAAAAGCAACATCATAAGTTTGTTAAGAGGACTTGCCAATATAAGCATTATGCCGCCACCGCGATACAGAGTTCAGGGATGCTAGGGCTGACCTTACTCCCTTTTCCTTTTTTATTTCCTTGTTTTGAGGGGTGGCTGTGAAAATATTTACTCGTGGTCAGTTGGTGGGGTGTGCTGATGGCCCTCTGTCCCAAGTGGCTGACACGGCTTCCCATGGAGACATGGCTTCAATTTCCTCCTCTACATACAGAACTTGGCCCAGGGTGAGTGGCAGAAGCAACACTTTCAAGCTTACATCCTTGTCATCTATGCTGGGTTCAGCTCCAGCACAGGGTGGACCTACGGATCCACTTGCTCACTGGGCCAGTATTTATTGTGTGCCAGCTTTATGCTAGACATGACACCGGGCCTAGGGAATGTGGTGGGGCACAACACGGACAAGGTCTCCTGTATTGTAATTAGACCCCCACACACACACTTAACAACTCCTTACCCAGGGTTGTAATGACATGAGGGATAAGTGCTGTGAAGCAAGCAGGTACCATGAACATTCATGACAAAGAAGGACCCCAAACTGAGGTGAAGAGAGTTGAGGGAAATCCTGCCTAAAATGTGCCTTCACCCTCCTCCATTCACCAACCCTGGCTGTGTAAAGGACCTGAGGACAGACGGAGCTGAGTGTTCAGAGGAAAGGAGTCCAGAGTGCTTGGCCTTGGGGGTTGGAGTTGAGGCCATGTCAGGCAATGCCTTGTAGGTAATAGGTGAAAGTATTGATTTTATCTCCAAGATAATAGGAAACTATTAGATGATGATAAATAGGGAGTGACAAGATCATGGATTTGCTAGGAACATATGGGCTCAAAAAGATATTGTTTTATCTTAAAGCTTTTGAGGTAAAAATTAGGCTCCAACCAACTTCTCGCATATTTCTTTATACTCTCCAACTCTTCTCTCTAACAGATGGATCTTCTCTATGTCCTTTGAACCCCAACTCCATTGCCACATCTCTGGCAATCTGCTGCTCCCCATAGTAAGGTTCTTTCTGCTCCTTGGTACTTATCTATGTCCTGCCCTCCTTCAGAACCAGCTCATGTTTCACCTCTTCCATGAAGCCTTCTTTGATAGCAACTTCATCAAATTATAGGATGTAGTCAGCAATATAGGCAAAAGAGAAGGGGAAAGGTCAAAGTCCTCCCAATCTCTCACTTCAATCTTTTCCCCTTTCCAAAAGTCCCAGCTCTAGGTTTTCTCTCCAAACCAGCTTGTATTTTCTCTCACCAAGAAATTGCCTGTAGGCCATTAAATATATCTTTTGCTCATGCAAATCTTACTCAGCCTTCAAGATGGACCTCAAAAATCACTCCTCACAGAAACACTCCCTGACCACTCCTCTGGGAAGAAACTTTGATCCATCCCTTCTGTCAAGTCCCATCCACTTACTGATTATTGTTAGTTAATGAAACAAAATGAAACAAACAAACAAAAAACAACAAACCTTTGTCTGTATATCCATCATGTCCCCTAATTTGACATGTTTTCTAAGGACAAGGTCCATGCTTTTTGACTCTTCCTATATTCCTCTTCACTGACACCATATCCTGTAGGTGTTCAATTAATACGTTTCTTGATATTTCTTGGTCTGAGGTCAGATGCTCATTTTTATGCCTGGCTTCATGGAAGATGAGGTTTCCAACCTTTTCCTTTGAAGTCTTTCTCCCACCCTGCTGTCAGAGTGATCATCGTGAAACTTACTTCTGTGTCATTTTCCTTCTTTGGGCTATCACCCTGGCTCTTGCTTGGCTATGTAAGAAAACCCAAACTCTTTAGAACAGCCTCTTCCCACAGCCCTAGCTGTGTTTTCGTTTTCTACTGCTATGTAACAAACTACCATGAACTTAGCAACTTGAAACGACTCATATTATCTCACAGTTTCTGTGTGTTGGGAGTGTGAGCATGATTTAGCTTAGTTTTCTGCTTCAGAGTCTCAGCCAAGCTGTAATTGAGCTATCAGCTGTGTGTGTGGTCTCATCAGATGCTCACCTGCAGAAGAATTCACTTCTGAGTTCCTTCTGATTGTTTGCAGAATTTATTTCCTTGTGGTTGCAGGACTGAGGTCTCCCTTGGCTACCAGAAAACTCCTACAGTTTCTTGACATGTGGACTTCCACCTCATGGCAACTTGCTTTGTCTCAGCCAGCAAAGGAAGGAGAGATTCCAGGGAAAGTCTTCTGGGAGTCTTGTGTAATAGAATAAAATCACTACCATCAATTTTGCTATATTTTGTTGGTTAGAAGTAAGTCACAGGACCTTTCCATTCCCAAAGAAAGAGGATTATACCAGGCTATGAACACCAGGATGTGGGGATATAGGGTCTGTCTGCCACAGGCTTTATCTCCCTCCACTGTTTATGAGAAAAAGGACTCCAGCAATACCAAATGTTTCTACTTCTGTAAACATACCAGGTCCTTTTATAGCTCTAGGAATTTATATATGCATTTGTATCTGACTGAAATGTCCTCCCCTACTTGATCTCCTCTGGCAATTCTTCTTCAAAGACTGCTACCTTAGAAAAATTTAATCATTCCCTTCTCTGTGATATTTCTCTTCTCTGGACCCATATCTACGGTGATACTCATCAGGCAATAAGGTACTTTACTTGTATATCTGCTGTGTTGGTTAAACTGTAATTTCTCTGAGATCGGGGAGCACGTGTTCTTCATTTCTCTATCTCCAGTGTCCACATCTAATTGACTAATAAATCTGGAGAATGTGTGAAAGGTAACTTATTTAATGGGAAGTGTCATTGATCTAAAATGGAGTTCTGCAAATTTTTTGTTCTCATACTCCCAAAATAAAGATTGAAAAGTTACTTAGCCTTTCAGATGTTTTTCAGTTGATATCTACAATTAGTTTTTATTAGGCTGTGCTGCTATAACAAACATACCCCAAATCTTAGTGGCTTATAATAACAAAGTCTTATTTCTTGCTTACCTGATACTTTGGCTTCTGGTTGTTCATGACTCTGTTCCATATATCTTCTTTCCAGGCTCCAGGCCAAAGCACCACCTGCTGTTTGGAAGATGACATTCTTGTGGCAGAGGGGAAAAAAGAGCTCTGGCAGAACCATGCGGTGAGTTTTAAAGCTTCTGTGCAGCTTTGCCACACATCACTTCTGTTCACATTCCATGGGTCAAAGCAAATCATATGTCCAAAGTTGACCCAAGTATATCCCACTTATAAGAATGAGACAGTAAATAATTACAACGTACTATCTAGCACAACTAACAATTTTTATCCATAAGTTTAATAGTTGTAAATGTTATAATTTCTGACATATTGTGTATGTGCCTTAAGTATAGCTTTTGTCATAACCTTAGACCTCTTTCAGTTTTTGAAAATTTTCACTTATATCAAACCCCCTTGCAAGGTGGTCGTATGTTCAAATAAATCAGTCAGATCAGCCTTGTTTTTATGTCAGAAAAAAGTCTGACTTAAAATTTCAATTCAAATGTGCTTGTTGATGTGTTCCTATGGCAGCTATTCATTTCTAAATCATAGATGGATAGGTAGTTGCATAGTTAAAGTCACAGAGCTCTACCATTAACTAGTTTCCTGGAAGAAACAAGGTTCTGCCCTTGTAACAATTCTTACTAAAGTCCTCATTGCTTTGCTGTGAAGGGAACAATGCACTATTGAATTTTCCCCTTGTTTGGTGTCCTGGAGGCTTTTACTTACCAAGGTAATACCTCAAAGTAAGATTTGGATGGGCAAGAAAAACACCACGTTTTGATGAAGAAAATGGTAACTGTGAAAAGGGAAGTGAAAAAGTAGACAAGACAGACTGGAGGTGCTGATTTAAAAAGCATTAATGGATGCTGAGGATCTGGAAAATTCTTCTAAATTCTTCTTGCTTATGTACTCCCCCTGGAAATTCTTGGGGCCCTTCAGGGGTACCCACACCCAGTTTGAAGATCATTTCTATAAGATATGGGATGCTCTAGGCATAGGTGAAGGGGAAAATAAATAGAAGGACCTCAGTGAAATAAAGAGCCAGGAAGAAGAACGTGAAGTAAAAGGCTCAAAGCATGTAGAAAAAAGTGTGAAGTTTGAGGAGTGAAAGCTCTCCCTGGCTGAAACTGTCAAGGGAGATGACAAATCCTCCCCTTCCAGGAGAGGAGCAAAAACCAGTGATGGGTTGGACATGGAAAGAGAATTTGGGAGTGCATCCCAGAGTAAGGAGTAAGCATAAGAGGAACAAATCCTGGAGACCTGCCCATGAAGGATGAATATGTTGGTGCCAGTTTGAGGAAACATCACGTACGTCGTCTCTCCAGTTGATTTCAGAGGAAGTTTCAGGAATCATTGATTTCATCTGCTCGTCACCAGCATGATTAATACATGTTTCAGGATACACACACACACACACACACACACACACACACACTTTCTTATTAATGAAGCCCGTATGCTTTATACGAGAAACAGATCACAAAGTTCTGGAAATACTTTTCTAGGACATTTCCTGTCCCTGCCCCCACCACTCCATCACCCACCACTTCGTTTCCTTCCTTTCTTCACCTTCTCTTCTTCTTTCTTCTTATTTGCTTGTTTTCTGCCCCTTTCCTGTTCTTCCCTTTTATTCCTGTACTCATCCCCAAAGGCTTTCCCCGGCATCAAGTTTTAGTCGGCCATTGACATTGATTTAGACAAAATGAACAGCCTCTGCACCTCGCCCCAGAAAAGTGCAGGAAGCTTTTTCACTTGGGAAGAGCATCTTTGTTGGGAAAATGAATCAAGAAGGTAGTAAGGTATTATTGAAAGTCTCTAGCCAGTTGCGATGTGGCACAGCACCAAATGCCTTCCTTAAGATCCTTAACCAAATCTATATTTATTATTATAAAGTACATGTCTGTGTAGAATTGTGGGGTGCCAGAAGGCGAAAGACGCTTAGAGACAATCTAATTCAAAATGCGGATTTTATGAAAGAGGAAACAGACCAGAAAGGAAGAAAGATTTCTCCAAACTCATAAGACTGGTGATTTTCCACCATATAGTCCATTACATATGGTAAAAGTCAGGACCCATGTGTGAAAAGTCCAGAAGAAATTTATTAACATTAATACAATGGAGCAAATATGTATGTATGTGCTCGTATCTAGTAATAACAGGAAATATAGTAGACATAGTGGGCACACTCTTCCTTCTCTCCTTTTTGTTGGATTTTTTATTGAATATAGTCAGCTCCTATTTAAGAGTGGGAAACTGTTGGTCATTCAGTAACTGATTTGCTCATTTGTAACGATGTGGCTGCATTTTAGGTCAAGTGATGTACGTCTGAGCAGACTTTTAAAGTTCTAAGGCGTGTATCTCTGACTGACGTCTTAAGCAAAATGTACCTGATATTAGGTTTATCCAACAGGATCTATTCTAGGAAGCATTTGGCTGGGAATTAGGAGACTGGGTTCTAATCCAGCCTGGCCACTGGGTTGTCTCTCAATGGCCTTTGGGAAAGTCCCTTCCCCTCGCTGAGATTCCATTTCAGCATCTTTTAAGTACAAGTAATACTTCATGAGAAATGAAAAAAATGGCTGATGGAAAGCATGTAGAAAATGGTTAAATGCTGCAATGTAAGGGACTTTAAATTTTATTATTACCTTCCATTGCCATGGAGAATTGAGAGTTTTTCTTCTTTTTGTTTTGTTTTATAGGCAAGAGGTGTCCTCATGGACCCTCTCTCATTGCACTTCAATCTCTGCCAAGTGTCTCCCCTTCAGAGGGGCTTCTGACCAGCCCCTTGCCATCCGAAGTGGTACCCAATCCCCTCAGCCAGTTCACTCTCAATCCTCTGAGCCAGTTCTATTTTCTCTTTAGCACTTATCACCCTTCCAAATTATGAAGTATTGATTTTCTTTCTTCCCGATCTGAATATGAGATCTTTGAGGGCAGGGATTTGGGCAGTTTTGCCTACTGCCTCACTCCCAGGGCCTAAAACAAACAGTGCCTGGTATAGTGCATGTTCAACAGACATTTTCTGATGAATAAATGGACATGAGACCGCTTAAGGGAATTTGACGCAGATAGATGTACAGGAGATGAAGTAGCCATGAGGAGGAGAAAGGGGTGTCTCAAGGGTCGTGGTGGTAGCTTGAGTGATCCACACATTCCGATTTTGTACTCTGAATGGCTAGTTTGAATGCCCAGAGATAATGGAGCACTTTTGATCAGAATTTTATCTCTAAATTCCAATGATATAAAAGACGAGGGGAGTTAGGCATTAGCAACTCCCCAGAGTGAGGTGTGCTCCTACTGGCATCCATCTAGAGATATGGGTGAAGCTAGGCCGTGGAGAAGAATGGCTCATTGTTAAAACACTATGAACTGTCATGAGAGGTGAGGTTATAGGGAAGGGTTCAAAAAAGGGAGGAAGAGAAGCCTGTGACACTTACAGGAGACCCTTCTGCCAACTTCAAGTGTGAGCCAGCCTCTGCTAGATGCAAGTCATGATCTGAGACCGACTATTTGCCTAAACTTGGAAGCATGGGAGCTTCTGGTTTTGTGAACCGAGTAAAAGAATCCACCCACAGAGAACTTTTGGAACACTAAAGGGAAGTGTACCAGTGCTTCCTTTGAAACTAATGCCGGGGGCAGAGATCTCTAAGTGACCCTGCTCTGAGCTGGCTTTCAAAGTGCTAGGCTGATAAAATTAACCGCTGCCAGAAAGTCAATCTAAAGGATCTGGACCTCTATGCTAGTACACGGAATATATTGTATTGTATTTTATCTATTATGTAATATTGTATATGTATACCTGTATGTATACACGAGCATCTTCTGTATACAAAAGAGGCAGCAGGCAGAAAATGGCAAGGAGAGAGGAAGGTGGGGTGTCTCATGCATCACAACGAGCAGTGTTGACGATGGGCAAGGGACCCTATGATATTCCTGTCATTCTGAATTTACCCCACACGGTCCCTGCAGCGCTCTGCAGTACATGGGGCCCTGATTGAAATGGTCAGAGCTGCACTTACGAGACATGAAAGCAAATGGTTAAATGCATCTCATCCTTGGGCCGTCCCTGGTGGCCTTGCTTAAGGAATGCCAGTCACCCAGAAACCCTCTTTGCAGTCCACAGACGCAAGGCTGCCTGTCAGCAATTGCGAGTCATTTTCTTTTCCATCCTGGGTTTGTGGCTGGGCCTCCTGAGGCAGGGCTCTGCCCCAGACAGGGGTGGCTGGGGGATGGGAAGCTAGTTGTGGGGTCAGTTGGGCTTTGCCTGGGTCTGCTCTTTCCTGAGGGAACAGATGACTCTTCTGGGGGGTGTCTGAATGCGGCAGGTGGGGAGTGGGAGACAGGCAACTTTGGTCCCTGGTGCTGTCTAGGGGCCAGGAAGAGTGTGTGGAAGAGCCAGCCTCCATCCCTAGGCTCTCCCTCCTGCCGCTCCTCTCCCCTTTGGTCAGCAGTGGGGTTTGAAGAGACTCTTTTGGGTGGCCCTGGGATCCTCACCTCTAAACGGTCCTCCTGCCTCAGGGCAGTCCAGCCCATCTTGAGATCTTTAAATTCTCTGTGAAGGTCTGGGCCAGCTGCTCTTCCCCTCAGGATGCTTTGTCCCACCAGCCAAGTCATGTTCCGCTGAGGTCATGGGAGATGGATTATCTTATACCGGCATTTGCAAATGACAGCTCCAACGTGAATCTACAAGTAGGTGTTGATGGCAGAAACTCCCAGGCATCTGTTTCCATCCCTTTGGCACCCCACCTTCAGCATCTGCTCCACACCTTTCACACTTACAGAACATTTCTGGTCTCTTTTGAGTTTCTGTCTTCCCTGGCACTCAGTAGGAGCTGGGATGCAGGGAAACCAGAGTCGGAGGTGGCTGGGAACCTCAGGCTTCTGTCAGTTTGTCTGCCCGAGACAGAGGTTAAAAGCTCAGGGCTGATGGCATTTGAAGTAACCTGTGATACACCTACTCACCCATCAATTGCCAATGTCTGTGAGGAAGACCACACACTGCTATTTTCTTTTGTAATACACTCCCGCCTTCTCCCCCTCCCCCACCTCATGTTAGACTCAATGTTGTGCTACAGCCAGGGGAGTTTTTCTTGGCACAGTCATGGATTGTGACTTTATTTTTGACATAAGTCACAGAACAATTTTTCTCAAAAACAGTGCAAGGGTAAACGGAAAACTCGGGATCGAATCCTTTCTTGCACCTGCTCCTTCATTTACTGCCTCTCTGAAGAGGTATAGATGGTACCAAGGCTTCGCCTCCCCTCCCCTCAGCCTCATAGCCTGTCCCTCCTCCCCTAAACTCCTTCAGACGTTGTGTTTTCAGTAAAGAGAATGTTAGAACAGCCCACAGTCAAGGTTAGGCAACTGTGATATGTTTTAGTCTGTGATATTTCCGCCCCCCACCACCCCCAGTCAACTCAGAAAAACAGTTCACTAGGATTCCTTAAACTCCAAAGGTGCTAAGACTGAATGTAAAGAGCCAGGGTTTTGAGGCATCATAGCTTCTCTCCTTCTCCACACCCAAACTGGTGGTCAGTTATTTCACTGAATTGATGACTGTTTCTAAAACTCTTCCAAGCTGAGTGCATTGTCCTTAACAACATATATAAAAATCAGAGCCTCATTGCTACCTGCAGGATGAAGTCCAAAGAGTTAGCCAAGCTGCTAAGTACAGTTGTTTAGGTTGTACACTGTGCAACGTGAAGGTGCAACATACTCAGCCCAACCATACTAAGACCCTGTCATAAGCCAAGCATTCAAAGCTTTTCACAGTACATTTTCAAGCAACTTTTCTAATCTTATGTTTCCTAAGCCTGTAGGTGTACCTTTAATTTTAACCAGTCTGGACTTGCTGCCTGTAAACACACCTTGAAATTTCCTACATCAGGGTCTTTGCACAGACTCTTCCCTTAGCAGGAAGAGCTCTGCTTCCTCATCTCCACCTACTTGAGTCTTTCCAGTCATTCAAAACCTACCTCAGGTTTACCTTTTCTGTGACATGTTCCACACCACCTGGAAGCCATCACTATTTCTTCTGTAGTACTTGTCAACAGACCCCTTGAGACACACTGTACACAGCTGGAATTTTAGTTTTCTTCCTATGAATTCTATGTCTCCAACTAGATTACAAGCATTTGAAGACAGAACCCATGTTTAACATTTCCTGAATTTCCTACAGCACCAGACACAGTGCCTGACATACAAAGTGTGCTCAGTAAATTATTGATCTACTGGATGGTTGGTTCAAGTTGCTTTGCAAAGAACTCACTCACCCTCTCTCCGACCCACTCCCTTGTCATTTTATTCCAGTTCCTGGAATTTCATAATAACAGAGATGGTTCCAGAAAGCTGATACAGACCATTTCCTCCCAAACAAAACCCCCATGTTTTCATGTGACAAGCTGTGGAGCTTTCTATAAAAGAAAACCTCTGTTGGGTTCCATCAAACACATGCCAAATAATAATGGTAATGAAACAATATCCATTTATTTAGTGCTTACTAAGTATATGAACTAAATACTTTACATACATTATCCTACTTAATCCCCAGCAAACCATAAGGTAGATACTTACTTATCTTTTCCCCGTGTACAGATGAATAAATGAAGGCCTAAAAGGTAAAACAATTTGTCTTAATTCGTAGAGCTAGTTAGTGATGGCCCCAGGATTTGAAGCCAGTCCTTCTGAATCTCAAGGGTGTTAACTATGGTCCAGGTAGAAAACATTTCCCAGGTCTTTTCTATAACACTTTTGGAAAGATTCGTGGTGGGAACACACTCTGGGGGTTCAAGGCTGAGCTTGATGTGCTCAGAAGCCTCGGTCCTCATCGTATTTCTGCCAGAAACTAGTTAATAGGCCTCATCTTTAAAGTTAAGCAATTGAACTAGGGCCCTTACTGGTCTAAGAATTTACCAAGCTACAAAAAAAGTCAAGACATGGCCCTGGTTCTCAGGAATCTACAATCTTGTTGGGGAGGGACGATCTAGACATAGGAGAGGAAGAGCCAGTTAACGTAGACTATGTCCCAGCCAGGTGAGTGGTGGTGATTGGTGGGTTCAAGCACATCAGAGGATCAGAGTAGCTGACACCTTTTCTCTGCAAGCAGAGCACCCTTGGATCTGCCATCAGAGGGATGCCTTTTCTTAAAGAAAGACAATGAACTTGACCTTCACAACAAGGCCTGGGGAGGCCTGCCAGAGGAGTGGCTCGTATCACAACCCCAGGATGTTTATCAGCCAGGCCATTTTGACCCTTCGACAAGATGTTCCTTGAGCAAATTTTTTGGAATTTTGGTGGGCTCTGACCTGCAGTTTTCACTTCCAAAATAACTTGACTTTTCTAAAGTGGTAATTTCATTTTCATGATAATACTAAACTGAAGCCACATGATCTCTAATTGGAAGCAGGTCTTGGGCCGCAGAGTTGCCAAGAAGCAGTAAGAAACATGCTTATTCTACTACTTTGCTTGAGGCACTCAGCATTTTTGAATGCCTGGGCAGAAATATAGTTTTTTAAATAAAGCCAATCCCTGAGAGAGGAGGGGGTGAGGGAAGGAGAAAGCAAGGCAGGGTGGGGGTGGTTAGAAATGGGAGAAGGGATTTTTTTTTTTTTAATGCAGAGAGAGGAAAGTAATACTCTTTATTTTTGTATTGAAATTTCCCTGTCTGTCTCTGCCATCTTTGGGTATTAGTGAAATTGGGGTGTGTCCTTCATGTGTTGGGGTGGGGATGGGAGTGTCGCTGATGTTCTTTCAAGTTTGCTGTTCCGATTTCCTTCAGCCCAGCCAAGTGTAGGGCCAACTTCACGAGGGACGCTGGGAACGATTTCTTTTATTATTTTCTTTCCCACATCACTTCACTTGTTCTATTAATTGTATCCTGATGAGAGATGCAGTAACTCCTCCTCCAGTGGCAGTGGGAAAATTGTTTTAATAAGTCTCTATGGAGGGAGACAAGAAAGCAATCACAGCCTTTCTTTTTCTTCTACGGAGCAGCAGAAAGTCAGGGGAGGCTCCAGAAAATACTGACACGAAGGAAATCTTTTAATGACTTTTTTTTTTTTAAGAAACAAAACAAACCCCTCTCGGAAAACAAAAATTATATAACGGATTAAATGCATATCTGAACTTTCTGACGGACGCCAAAGCTGTTTTCTAAATACAGTCGGGAGCTTAGTAATCACATGCTGTTTTTGGAGACTCTTCCCTTCCTGCTGCCCTGTTTCCTGCAAGGCACCATTTTAGACAAATTTGCTGGAGGGGACTCCAGGTTCTGTGGTTCTGTCCCATCCTGTCAGTTAATATCCTCCTGAGTGCCGTTTCAGCCTCTGCCGGCTGGCAGCCCTGCGGGTCTCGTCCTCCCGGCAGCAGCGTCCTTCAGTGTCCGTGTTTCCTTCCTGTGCCCACTGTCCCTCCCGCTTGCCTGCCAGTTCTGGCATTAGGCCTTTCAGCAAGGGCTGCCCATTGCTTGGGCTGTACCACAAGAATCCCTGGCATAATTCTTATTCTTCCTTCCATGCTTTGCACACCGTAGGAAAGGAAAAATATAACAGGAAGTATGAAGAAGGGAGGAAGGAAAGGCCAAAGTGATGGGGGAAAAGCTAAAGTTCTAGACTTCCGCCTTCACGGTTGCCTATAAAAAAAAACAAAACACCGCCCTCTGGGTTGGGGAAGGGTAGCCCAGAATTTGGGTTCAGAAAGAAAATCTCGAGAGGGAGAATATTTAGAAATGCAACCACTATGCCTCAAGATAGATGTGACTCTGTGACTTCCCAAAACACGGATTGCAGATAACTATCATGTTACGTCCTTCTTGTACTTTTCCCTTGATTTTTGTAAGGCAGTCGTTGACGTTTTTAATTTAAACCCCGCTGTTACACACCCACTTCAGTTTCCAGGGAAGGCATGCAGGTGGTGAAGGTCCAGTGGGGACATTTGCTTTCTCCTGATGTCCCCAAGGACCCCAAGGCCCCGAAGCCCTAAAGAAGCAGGAACATCTGGTCCATTTCAGCAGTTTATTCACAAGTTCAGCCAGTCATCTGGATGTTTTGTCTATGTGGTGCCAAACATCTGGGTTGAAATTTTTTTAACCAGACTTATTAGATGTTTTGGCATTGTGTAGACAGGAATTCAATTTTTTAATAGTTATTTCTCTACTCATCTGAGGTTCTTAGTAACTGGTGCTCCAGTACAATGAAGGAGAGAGATACAAAGAAAAGCTTTTTTTCTTTTTTTTTTTTTTTTTTCCCTGATTGCTTTAATTTTTTTGGAGTTATCTACAACATTCTAAAACAGTGGTTTGGCTGCTTTGGTTTTTCAATGGTAGACAAAACTGACCAAAATAAGATGGTGTGTTGATCTTAACAAAACACAACCTTAGGTATTCTAGATTGATTTTAAAGGAATTACTGTTTTTAGCAAGAGCTTAAAAACAGAAAATTGAGTGATTCTTGAAAATTACTTATAAGAATTAGATTATCTCTGGATTTTTATGCTTATCCTTTCAAGTAAGATTGGAAGATTCTGGAGGGCAGATATGATTTTTACAAAACCTTTATTATCTAATTGGTCACAGTTTTTGTTGAGGATGGTGATGATAAGGGCAGATGGAATATGAGTTTAAATTTTTTTCATTTACTTAGTTATTTTATGCTGTTTATCTTTCCTTTGTGCGTTCTAGATTGTAAGTAAATAAAAATGTAGTGATTTGTACCTTGAAAACTCCTGATGATTACAACACTATTGAACTGGTAAGACCTTTTTTCACCCCAAAACAGTAGGAAAAGTTGATAACTTGCTAAAAATGTTTTTGTGCTAAATTGTTGAATTTTGAAGGAGGGAGCAACTACCGTAGGTATCTGGAGAAAGCCTCACCCTGATTCTGGATACATTTTTACCATCAACCCTCTGTGTAAACCTCAGGCCCATTCCTTCTCAGTGCCTGAACCCTGGTGGAGTCAAGGGAGGCAGAGAATGGTTTTGGTCTGGCTGGGAGATCTATGTGTTAGGGCTCTTCTCCTAAGGATAGGTTTTTCAAATGGTGTCTTGTTTATAGATAGTTGCTAGTTGGTCTTCTTGTGAAGGGGATTAGAGTCAGCAATGTCCTGTGTTACCATCTTGATGACCCTGCTATTGTTTTCTTTTCAGAGTCCTCAGGAAGTTACTATACCTGGCAAAGCTGTCCTTCAGAAATGGAGAGATAAAAACTTCCCCAAACAAACAAAAAATTGAGGGAATTTATTACCAGTAGACTAGATTTTATAAGAAATGCTAAAGAGCATTTTATAAACTAAAATGAAAGAATGCCAATTACCATCTTAAAAGCATATGAATGTGTAAAACTCATTAGCAAAGGTAAATATATAGTCAAAATTAGATTCTCTAATACTGTAATAGTGGTACAAAAATCACAACTCTAGTTTAAAAGTTAAAAAACAAAAATAACTATAGCTACAATAATTTGTTTTTAGGTACATAATACAAAGAAAGATGTAAATTGTAACATTAAAAACCTAAAATGTAAGGGGGAAACAATAAAAATATAAAGTTTCCATATGCTTCAAAGTTATCAGTTTGAAATAGGGTATTATAAGATATTTTATGTAAGCCTCATGGTAACCCCCATGACAAAACCTGTGGTAGATACACAAAAAATTGTGATATATGAAAAATTATATGCCAATAAATTGGACAACCTATAAGAAAGGATAAATTTCTACCAAGACTGAATCATGAAGAAATAGAAAATATGAACAGACCAATTACTAGTAAGGAGATTGAATCAGTAATCAAAAATCTCCCCCACAAAAAAATCGATGTCCAGAACCAGATGGCTTCACTGGTGAATTCTACCAAACATGTAAAGAAGTAATACCACTACTTCTCAGAATCTTCCAAAAAATAAAAGAGAAGAGCACATATTAAAAAAAATAAATAAATAAAAGAGAAGAGAACACATTTAAAAAAAAAAATGTCCATTTTATGAGGACAGCATTACCGTGATACCAAAACCAGGCAAAGACACTACAAGAAAATAAAACTACAGGCCAATAACACTGATGATCATAGATGCAAAAATCCTCAACAAAATACGAGTACTAGCAAACTAAATTCAGAAATACATTAAAGGGATCACATACCAATGACAATTGGGATTCATTCCTGGGATGCAAGGATGGTTCGATATCCACAAATCAATCAATGTGGTACAACACATTAAGAAAATAAAAGATAAAATCTTATGATCATCTCAATAGGTGCAGAAAAAGCATTTGACAAAATTCAACATCCATTCATGTTAAAAACTCAACAAAGTGGGCACAGAGGGAACGTACCTCAACATAATAAAGGTCATACTTGACAAGCCCACAGCTAACATCATACTTAATGTTGAAAAACTGAAAGCTTTTCCTCTAAGGTCAGGAAAAAAACAAGGATGCCCACTTTGCCACTTTTATTCAACATAGTACTAAAAGTCCTAGCCAGAGCAATTAGGCAAGACAAACAAAGGAAAGATATCCGAATCAGTATGCAAGAAGTAAAACAGTTTCTATTTGCATATAACATATTATATATAAAAAACTCTAAAGACTTCACCAAAAAACTATTAGAACTAACCAACGGATTCAGTAAAGTTGGAGGATACAAAGTCACTATACAAAAATAAATTGTTTCTATACATTAATAATGAGATATCTGAAAAAAGAGAAAACAATCTCATTCATAATAGTACCAAAATAATAAAATACTTAGGAATAAATTTAACCAAGGAGGTGAAGCATCTGTACACTGAAAACTGTAAGACACTGATGAAGGAAACTGAAGAAGATATAAATAAATGGAAAGAAATCTCATGTTCATGGATCAAAAGAATTAATAGTGTTAAAATGTTCATACTACTCAAAGCCATCTATAGAGTCAATGCAATCCCTAGCAAATGTCCAATGACATTTTTTTTAAACAGAAACAAACAAACAAAAATCCTAAAACTGGTATGGAACCACAAAAGACCCTAAACAGTCAAACAGCTTGGCTATTCAAACTATATTACAAAGTTTTGCTAAACAAAACAGTATGGTATTGGCATAAAAATAGACACATAGATCAATGTAACCTAATAGAGAGCCCAGAAATAAACACACACACACACACACACACACACACACACACACACACACACACACACATTCAGGGAAATATAACTCAAAATCACAATGAGATATCACCTCACACCTGTTAGAATGGCTATTATCAAAAAGACAAGAGATAAGTTGTGGTGAGGATGTGGAAAAAGAGAACACTTGTAAACTATTGGTGGGATTGTAACTTGGTACAGCCATTATGGAAAACTGTATGGAATGTCCTCAAAAAAAAATAAATAAATAAAAAGAACTACCATATGACCCAGCGATCCCCCTTCTGAGTATATATCTGAAGGGAATAAAATCACTATGTTGAAGAGATGTCTGCACCCATGTGTTCACTGCAGCATTATTTATAATAGCCAAGTCATGAAAACAACGTATGTGCTCATCAATTGGTGAATGAAGGAAATATACTATGTATATGCAATGGAATATTATTCAGCCGTTAAAAAGAAGGAAATGCTTTCATTTGCAACAACGGCAGTGAACCTTGAAGGCATTATGCTAAGTGAAATAAGTCAGACATAAAAAGACAAATACTCTTTTCACAACTCATAAGACACTGACAAAGTATTGGACTTGAGGGTTCTCTTCACCCCCACCATATGCATTTTTTTTCTGCATTAAAATTGCTCTTGCTATTGAAATAGCAACATTTTGAAAAGATTTTAAAGTTACTACTTGGTAGACTGCCCTGTACTTCCTTGTCTAATACTTCGCAGGATCTTTAATCAGCTGAACTTTTCCATAGGCCTGTACACACACATCGCAGATTCTCACGTGTGCCCAAGGGAAGCGGGAATGAGATCAGAGCTAGAGAGTTCCATAACTCAGTCAAGGGAGATAAGTCCAGCTAATCATGTGAGTGAAATGCGACAAAAACTCATTAATTTCCATTATCGCCCACAATATCTTCAGTCTACAGCAACTTGCACTGGGGAATCTCAGTTGATGTGTTGAATTCAACACTTGCTACTAAACTCAACTGAGTTACTTACAAGGACAGGAGGGCTATGCTGATTCACAGAACCCCCACGCCTAGAATATTCATTGGATGAGCTCCCAAGTCCAAGCAGAATGAAATGCTCACTGTGCAGCAGCTTAAACGTAGTCAGAAGGGAATGACGTTTTAATTTTTCAAAATGTTATGTCCCACAAAAGTGAGAACTTCCAAAGTCATGTAATAAGTGATGAAATCTTTTAGGGAAGATGTTTGAATTTTCTCACAAGCCTCTGGGTCACAAAATCTCAGAATCTAGGGAGACACAAGAGAACATCTAGCCTGACCCTTTCATTAGGCACAGAGGGGTACAGTGATTTGTACTGACATCCCAGAAACCTCTCGGTCCTTCATTCTGCCTTTCTTGTAGACCACAGGCCTCTGCTTATCATCGTGCCTCCGGAATGACTTAAACTGCTGGAAATTCAATTTATCTGGAGTAATTAATGTGGCTAATCAGACACTCAGCCTTTAAAATCCATTCCATTCAAAGGCTTGGTAACAATTGGGGGAAAGCAAACTGAGAGACAAACATGGCTGCCCCACCCCAAACCACACTTACCTGAGTTCAGTAGCCAGGGCTGCATGAATCCCAGCTATAAAAGAAAGTTAAAAATAAAATCAATTTTAGGGAATAACACACTTTAGTATGGAAAGTCACAAGCCTATGATTTGAGAAAGAGGGATCCAATTATCCTCGTTAGGGATAACTAGTATCCAAGTTTTAAGATCTGGCTCTTAGAAGGGCAATCTTCTGCCAAAACCAGCAGAATAGATGGGCATCTTCCAGCACTGTTCTTATGCTGGTCAGGATATAGGCTGTGTGACATCAGCTCTCTGTGACATCAGTTCTCTTTCATTCAGTTCTGAAGCCCATTCCCTGTTCAAGTGTATTACAGACACTGTGAACATCTAAAATACTGCAATACGATTTTAAATCATTTCATTCTAAGTCTTTTACCTTTTCAAGTTTTCTGGTTTTCCACAAGAAAATGTACAAGTTTTGTCTTCTAATCAAAAGCCAGTTTTAGATTTCAATCAAATCTGGAAGAAAGAAACCCAGTAAAGTGGAGAGACTAGCAATGCCTTGAAACTTAAAAGTCAAATTATAGAGGACTGGTTAGATTTCATGTTTGAGCCACTCTGTGGAATAGTATGTAACCATTTAAAATTATTCAGATAAATGTCTATTGACATGAAAAGTTTTTCACACTATGCAGATTACTTAAAAAAGTTTACGAAACAGAAGACGCGTTCTTTTGAGATTTTCAAGATTGATTGCAGGGTATACACACCCAATAAGGGAGTTTATTAAGTGAAAAGATCATTTTAGTTCAATTAAATGAGGTGATTATTTTAGCTACTAAGGAATACTCATGGAAATGTAGAGATAGGAATTACAGGCCAGCAAGATATCCTAGAAGAGGCACGTGGAAGTTAGACTTTGGGGACACAGGAAATATAAAACCCTCAGATGTTACTTTAAATAATTTCATTCCAAGACTTTCAGCCACTTAGTTTTTGTTTTGCAGAGAAATTTCAGGGTATAGATTTCAATTTTAAAAACAGTCTAAAAACTTCAATAATGAAAAAGAAAACCATAGCTTAAAGCAAGAAACCTAATTAATGTCTGAATAGAGGGATGTTTTTAACATGCTTCTAATTTATACTTGTTTTTTAAATTTCATTTTTTTGTGTCTTGAACATTGTAATTACCGGGAGATCATTTTATTCTGGTTTCAATGATTACATACCTTTGGAAATATAATACTGTTTGTTGAGCAGCTGCTAGGTGCCCAGCAGTGCATGAATGCTTGTTCTCTCTTTTCTCAATTATCCAGTCAACATATAATTATTAATTACTTTTTGTGTGCTTTTCTGGGCTAAAAATATAGAATGTTGAACAATACTATGCCTGCTTTGTGGGGCTTACAGGCTACCTTGGAAGATAAGACAAGACAGATGTAATATGTTAGGAAGTCAAAGTTCCTCTGAAGTAAAATAATCAGGTGATGGAAAGTGATGAGGGTAGGAAGGAGACTGGTTTAACTAGGGTAGTTAGGGGGTTACTCTGAGGGGGTGATGTTTGAGCTGAAGCCTACAGAGAGGCGATAACAATGTGGGGAAGTGAATTCTGGGCAGAGTATATCAATGGCCAATTCCCTGAGTCAGGAGTGGGTTTGGCATGTTGAGGAAATGGCCCCATGTCCAGGGTGGCTAGAGTGGAATGATTGAAGGTGATGGGTTGGAAGTGATAGCCAAGCATCTTAGATGAGTCATAAAGAGTTTAGATGTCCTCTGATTGTTGTGGTGAGCCTCTGGATGGTATCAAGTGGGGCGTAGATGTTAAAAGGTTCATGCTGACTGTTCTGAAATGAACTTAGGGTATGCTATAGTCTGAATGTTTGAGTCCCCTCCCCCCAAAAAAAATGTATAGGATGAAACCTACCCTCCAAGGTGATGGTATTAGGAGGTGAGGCCTTTGGCTCCAACATCATGAATGGGATTAGTCCCCTTATAACAGTGGCCGGAGAAAGCTCTCTAGTCTCTTCCATCATGTGAAGACATAGCAAGAGATTGGCCATCTTCAATCTGGAAGAGGACCTTCACCAGAACCTGACCATGCTGGCACCCTACCCTGGGGCTTCCAGCTTCCAGAACAGTGAGAAATAACCACCCAATTCTTCTGTTGTTCATCAACCACCCAATCTGTGATATTTTGTTATAGCAGTCGGAATAGGCTGAGACAGGGAAGGAGGGAAGCCAGTAGAGACGCTCTTACAGTGGTTCAGCTGAGACGGGTGGTGGCTTAGACGAAGCTGGTGACCAGGGTGGCAAGAAATGATCAGACTTAGGCAGAATCCACATTTGGAAAGTGGGTTAGACACGGTGGTGGTGACAACGGGTGCAGGGCTAAGAGAACGAGAAGCAAGTTCATGTTCACCCTCCTCCTTAGCTTCTTTGCTTGTCATTCATTCACCCAGCAAATACTTACTGAGCAATTTCTACATGTCAGACCCTTCACTACCTAGGTATGACAGATAAAATATTGAGGAGAATCCAGATATAATTCTTGACCTCATGGCGCATAGAGGACAACGAGGAAGAGAGAAGTTAATCAAGTAATAAAAAATATAAAGTGAAAATTTTCTAAGATAGATGTTAAAGAGGAGAGATGCTACAGGAGCCTATAACAGAGGGATGTGATCTAATCAGAGAGGTGGAAGGAGGGTTCTCTGAAGAAGTGATGTTTGAGCTAAAAGGGTAGTAGGAATTGTCTGAGTAAGGAAGAGAATCCACATAGGAAACAGTACGACAAGTATGAAAAGTCCTGATAGCAGGAGAAAGCAAAGGACTGAAGAAGTCCAGTGTGTATATAGTGAAAACCATGCAACACTTTATTAGAAACTACAGAAAGAATTAGGGATCTATCTTAAGAAAAATGGGAAGTCATTGAAAGATTTTAAATAGTAACAGGATAAGACATTTGTGTAGAAAATGGTTGGGAAAGAAGCAAGTGAGGATGCAGGTGGACCCTGGGCAGGTGAGACATCATTGGCTGGTGCAACTGGATGGATGTGGGGCCCTTCACCGACATGGAGAGCCTCGGAGGGGGAGCATTGTCCTGGCTTTTTGACCGATCTGACTGGCTTCCTCTGGTCTTCCTCACAGGTCAATGAAAGAGATGAAACTCCGGAAGTAAACCTCATGCATATATGGTCAATTGATTGTTGACAAAGTTGCCAAAGAAATCCAATGGCAAAAATTGCTTTTCAACAAACTGTGCTGGAACATATATGAAAAGAAGTGAACGTTAGTCTATACCTCACATCACACACACAAATTCATTTGAAAGGGATCATAGACATAGCAGGCAAGTTAAAACTATAAAGTTTCTAGAAGGTCTTTGGAGTGAGGAAAGATTTCTTAGAGAGTACATAGAAAGTATCAATCGTAAAATGACACATCAGAATTTATTAAAATAAAAAACTTCTCCTCTTCAAAAGCTACTGTGAAGGCAATGAATGGACAAGTATTAGATTGGGAGAAAACGTTTACCATCTATTACTTGTTATAGGACGTGTATTCAGAATATGTAAAGAGCTTCTACAACTCAATAATAAAAAGACAAAACTTGAACAGGCACTTCTCAAAAGATAAACAGGTGTCAATAAGCACACAAAACAGTGTTGAACATCACTAGTCATCAGAGAAATACAAGTGAAAATTACAGTGGTGTGCACTATTCACCCATTTGAATGGCTGAAAATAAAAACAATGTCAACGTGGACTGTTGGCAAAGATGTGGAGCCACCAGAACTCACATACATTGCTATTTGGAGTATAAAAATGTTATTAACATGCGTTAGTCTGCGAGGACCACCATAACAAAATAACTCGAACTGGGTGGCTTACAGAACAGATAATTATTTTCTCACAATTCTGGAGGCTAGAAGTCTAAGGTGTTGGCAGGATTGTTTTGTTGTGAGGCCTCTCTGCTTGGTTTACAGATGGCCATCTTCCCCCTGTGTCTGCCCCTGGTCTTCTTTCTCTGTGTATGTGTACCCTAGTCCCCTGTTTTTATAAGGACACCAGTCATATTGGATGTGGGCCCATTTTAATGGCCTTGTTTTAACTCAGTTACCTCTTTAAAGACTATCTCAAACACAATCACATTCTGAGGTACAGGGAATTAGGACTTTGATGTATGAATTTTGGAGGGATACAATTCAGCCCATAACCTTTCACTTTGAAAAATAGTTTGGTAGTTTCTAATAAAGTTAAACATACCCCTGCCCTATGACTCAGTAATTCCACTCTTAAGTATTTACCACGTGAAATTATGTGTCCCCCTCCGCCAGATGCCTTGTGCAAAAATATTCTTAGAAGCTGTTTTCCTAACAGCCTCAAAGTGAAAACAACACAAATGTCCATTGGTTGGTGAATGGGTAGCTTTGGTGTAATTGTATACTGGAATACTACTCAGCAACAAAAAGGAACGATCTACTGATACATGTAACAACATGGGCAATATTACAAATATTATGTTAAGTAAAAGAATCCACATAACAAAAGCTAAACGCGGCATGATTTCACTTATATAGGGTTCTAGTACAGGCAAAGCGAATCAGTTGCTAAGGAATTCAGAACAGTGGCTACTTCCGGTGGTGGTGGTAGGGAGCCGTGTTGACTGGGAGGGAACTTTCTGGAATAATGGAAGTGTGCTACGTCTTGATAGGGTCATGTGTTACACGGACGTATGCATGTATCAGAATCAGTCACAGTTATAGCTGAGATTCACAATATATAAATTATACCTCTATTCAGAGCAAAAATAAATAAAAATGTAAATAGTAATAAAAGTTACCTGAGAGCTGTCCCGAAGTCAAATCTGTATACTTGTCCTCCTGCCAAGTTTGTTCACAAACGTCTGGGCAGGTGACTCTTGATCTGCTGGCTGGTCTCGCTGGTCCAGGGCACACTGTCCAGGCCTGCGAAGCTCCTCCCTGAGCTTCCCCAACTCCTGGGCCAGGTGTGAGTGCAGCTCCAAAGGAAAGGGCCCCACGTCATCACGACTGGAGGTGTGAGACCTGCACACCTTTCCTGTTTGCTTTGGCCTCTCCCACTTCACCTCGTCTTCCTCTCTCCACTGCCCACCCTGACGGCAGGCCAAAGACGTAGGGAAGCCATGTAACCCACTTCCATGACTAAGGCCTCCCTCCAGAACACGTCGCAGCCTCGTGTCATTCGTAGCAATTGTGCTTCTCTGATTGAACCCTGGCTGATATGGGGTTTGGTATATTGGTACAGGTGTGGTGCTGGGGGATGCGATCCAGGAGGCTTACCAACGTGGGAATCATTTCTGGGAAGAGAGTGCAGCATCATGACAACGCATGTTTGTGCTCGGGCACCCTTTCCTGTGGGGCCGTGGCCATGTCACCTAACCCAGGTAAGCCTGCAAAGTGTGGGTCATCACACCTCTTCTCGTGGCCTTGCTGACTTCCCAAGGGTGATGCAAAATGTCAGTGGTGATTGCTATTATTTCCTTCCTTCCCTCTAGGAGTGTGGTCTTACTTAACCCAGGGCCAGGGAGTGGGTGGCTAGGCCTTTCCTGGTCTGTTTTTGGATCCTCTCAAAACCTTTAAGTAAGAGGGAGGAAAAGTTAAAATAGGGGCTAAATGGAAAAATGAGGATCTCAAGGAAACAGGAAACTTGATGTGCTGTGGGATTTCATTTCTCATGTGCAAAGCACATTTTATTCAACCTATCATTTCTGAAATAAATGATCCACAATCATTTAATGTGAATGCATCCCAGACCTGGGTTGGGCCCCTGTAATTTGGAATCAAAAATGACTGACGGGTTGACAGAGAAGTTCTGCCAATAAATTACATACATCCTGTTAGTACAGTCTCATACCTAAAAATATCTTCAGAGACTAAAGAGAAACTGGCAATGGCTGTGGATTGACTGAAAAAAAAAAAAAATCAACTGTAAAAACTAAGCAAAATTATATCCACACTCCCCAAGCTGTAGTTAAAATTAATTTGCTTTTAGACCAAAGAAAGTCAAATATGCCAGTGCAGCGTGTGGTTCATTGAATCCATTCTGTGAAATGTTCATTCAGACTAGATGTTCCGTGTTGTATAGACTCCGCATACAGAATTTGTGTTTACTTTTTAACAGAACTGCAGGATGTTACCCTCCTGTAGATGCGAACTGTATGTGACTCCATGAAGTGTGTCTGTTTTAGGAAAAAGAGGTGGGTGATAGCAATAAAGATAACAACATTCTAGTCCTGGGCAATCAAATTTACTTACGTGCTTCAATTTTTCCAACCAAAAAGCGGGACTTTTAATTCCTGTACTACCGGCTACTTGCTGCCTTGTAGCTGGAAGTTGCTTCTACACAATTGGACAAGGTACAATTTGCCCACAGGAAGCAATTTGGGGCTTTAAACCTTCTCGGATAGCACTTATGAATTGCCTTCCATCTCCCTGATGGAAGACCAGCATCTGGTTGCAAAGGAACTCAAGGTGAGCATAATCTGAGCTGAAATTGGGAAGGCGATTCCTCAGCTACTGCTACCCATCACTGTTGCCAGATCAGGTCAGAAAAGCTAAATAATTTGTTTAACCCGATCCCCTTTCCTTACCTTGAGGGAAAACTCCTATAAGCTCACTGTAAACACAATTATGCCATGTGGCGCTTTCATTAATCTAGTACAAACCACAGCCTGACATACACCGGGCAGGATTTACTTTATTTTTTTACTTCGCTCATTTTCAGCACCAGCTTATCCTCACACTTCCTACCCAGAGGTGGTTATTTGTATAGTGTGAGTTTGGCGGAAGAGAAAAGTTACCAGAGCCAATCTCTGCCATTGCAAAAGCATTTTCCAGGACACAGAGATGGTCATGGATTCTTAAGGTAGAGTCTGAGGGGACTCAAAGTTCATCGAGACATGCTGAAAACTCATTGTATAAATGAGGAGACTGAGTCCCAGAGGTCACCCAGCTAATGAGTGGTTTTCATTCATTTAGCAAATATTTATTAGACGCCTACCTTATGTGAGGCAGGAGGATGCAGAGGTGAATAAGACAAATATGGTGTCCACCTCCAGACCCCTCGATCTATTACATGGTGGTGTAGGCTCAGCTACTAGTTAGGGACAGCCATAGCTTTGGGCTGGCGGGAAACTACGTGTAGTAAATTCTTTTGACCAAAACCCACCATAACAAAGACACTTAACATTTCATTTCAGTGCATGAAGAATATTTATGTATATAACTAAACAAATATTACTGAATAGAAAAAAGAAAATTTCCAGGAACAATATTTGTGTTTATTAAGTATGATGAGCTCTGGCCTTTTCTGTTTTGGTTTTTCAGAAATGCTAACTAGGATCCTCTGCTTCAGAAGGTGAAGGGTTGGTTTGTAGCCCAGCATTCCCTGGAGCTTAGGGGTGTGGTGATCTGGGTGGAATTGTGATTTAATGAAGGCTTTGGAGGATTTGAAGGATTATGGTATGGAGACTGAAGAACCAGCTGCTTTCACTAGCTCCAGGCGCTGGGGACCTGAGCTGGAGGAAGTGGGCTTAAATGGTAATGGCTGCGATTTAGAATAGACAGAGAGGTTAGTGGCCAAGGCTGCCAGTGGGACATTCGGAAAGCTCCTTTCTGGAAAAATGCCTTCGGATAGAAATGGAAGCAGTGGGAGAATGACAGTTCCCATAGAACCTACAGCATGGGAGTTTGGGGCTTGTGGCGAGAAGGGATCAGGCTCATTGGAAGGTGGCCATGTGGCCTTGGCTGCAGCAGGACAGCACACTCACCTCAGGGTAGCATAGCACATACGCAAACATTCAGGGACTCATGGATCTAGCCTCTAGAAGACCCCGTCCCTCAAATCTATAACCCAGCCCCTCACTCAACCCATCTTTCTCAGTGAGTTAAAAGAGAAACGAGGGCATCCAGCGTTCTTCACCACAGTGTATTGGTTCCTCTGAGCCCTAGGAAGGGACTGAAGATGTTTATTTGGAGAGCAAAAGGCTAAGTCCCAAACAATGTCCCAAAATATTCAAAAAGTGGTGACATGGAAGAATGAGAAGATGTGTTATGTTGTTTTCGATGACAGAACTAGACCTAATGGAGAAACCGGGTGACAGACTTGAACTCAAAGTAAGAAAGAACTTCCTAAGGAGTAAATGCTGCCTAACTCTACAAGTGAGATCAAAATGACCAAGGTTAAGAAATGGTTGGATTCATTTGCTGACTCACTAACTTTTCCTGAGTTTCTCCTACATGCAGTATACGGTGAGTCCATTGCTCTTGAGGGTCTTGTAGAAAAAATATTTCTGCATTGATTGAGAAATAGAATTTGGTAACTTAGATTTTTATCCAATTCTAGCATCAGTTTTCACAGTTGCAAGGGTGCTTATAACTTAGGAAGAAGATCTGTTAAAACCACGCGTGATGAGGGCCCTTCTGAATAGTGTTTCCATGGACCAAGGACTGCCACACACAGACATGACTAGACTCAGGGAGTTTGGGATGACCAAGAGCCTGTCTTACACTGTTTATCTTTAAAGGTTCCTACTACTCACAGGATAAAGTCCAAGCTGCTTAGCCTGTCCAACTGACCTACCCAGTCATTGCAACATCCTGTCTTCCTGCTGCCAACCAGCGACTCTCCCTGCCAGCCTGTCTGGACTGCTCATTCTCCTTTGATGTCGGTGTCTGTGCTCAGTCTTCCCACTTTTGGGAAGTCTCTCCTTTCCTCTCCCCTGTGCCCCTCGTGCCTACTATTCGAAGCCCTTCTTTGTGAAAACTTCCCTGACCTGCTTAGTCCACACCCTGTCTACTTGCTTGTTGTACGTCCTGTCTGTCTTAGTCATTTGGTATCTCTTAGTTTTGATGACATCTCTTGGGTTTAACTTCGGGCACATGGCTAATTAACCCTACCAATTGGATTGGGTCTTCTCGTGGGCAGAGGCACACATTCCCTCTCTCTCTCTCTGTGTGTGTGTGTATATATATATATATATATATATATATATATATATATATATATATATTTGTATATATATATTTGCCACAGGGCAAAGCATGCCTTCAATTCATATGAATTGCTGCAAGTAAATAAGACTTTTCACCATCCATTCTTATTGCAACACAGTCACAGCTCAGGCCTATTGTTTATGTGACTAGAGAAAGTCTTGTAGATAACAATGCTGAAAACATTTCAAGATGTCTGTGGCAGGGTCATATTTCACACGAGTTTTGAACAACAAGGATTTTTATTTTTATTTATTTACAAAAACTCGTAGCATTTGTTATGGGCCAAGCACTAGCCATTGCTCTCATTTCCTTTGTCTTGGCCAGTTGGGGGTGGCACTGCATGGCCTATTATTCACTGATTTCAATTCTATGAGGCTGGTAAAAAAATATGGAATTCTGGAAGGGTTGGAGAATCTTCTGGGGCAGACTTCTGTCTTCTTGTAGGTGTGCAGTTGTCTAGAATGAGCCATACCTCTCTGACTTCTCTAGCAAGACTTCTAGCGTTTCTCCATTGCCCAGTTATTTCTATTGCTCCATTAGCCCCATTCATTTCCCATAGGTCTCTTCTATTTCTTCAACCATTTAGGATGGTGGCTTAAGGTCTCTATGCTCCAGGAGTTTTTCATTCAATAATGGAGTAGAGGATAGGCCATCAGAAGATTTTCAGAAGGAATTTTTCTTCTTGGAGGGCTGTCTTATTGATCAAAATAATTATGAAAATGTGGTATAAAGTGTGGTCACATCACTGAGAAAATCAGTTTTGTTTTAGAATCAGGAGAGTTTAAAGGGAGTTTATTCTTCACTTTCCCTACCCCCCCACACACACATGCACACACACACGCACACACATGTGTGCATATGTGCACATACAGGATCTTTTTCTGGGCTCCCAAATATCTCATGGAGCTATAATAGATAAGTTAGAGATTTATCTTTTCAAATATAGAAAGGAAAACCTCATTTTCTGGAAACATAGTTTTTTTCTTAACCAATAGACTTAAGAGGATAGAATTCTGGGATTTGGGTGTTATGACCTTAGTCATAACTTCTGCACTTGACAGATGAAGAAACTGAGGTCCAGAGAGGCTAAATTATTCACTTGAGGCTCTGTGATGCTTCCCTGATAGAATTGGACTTAGACTTTCTGTCTCCTGCGTCCTGGTTGGTTGCTCCTCAAAGAGGATGATGACAAATCCCGATAGCTTGTGAATGTTCCTTTTCCTTTGCCGGCTCAGCACCAACAGTCATGCTCTAAAGAAAATTGTTGGTTGACTGCTGTTTTATTTGGATGTACTAACAGTGGGATTTGTTTTGAAATTGATTGGCTCTGTTTCTTAGCATCACAACAGGCTAAGGCTGAATTTATTCTGTTGTTATTCAAATAGTATACTTTACTAAAAGACTTATTAGGTGGAAAGTTTGGGAAACCAAATAGGAGTGTAAGAAAACAAAGAAAGAATGTTTTCCAGGTGACAAGAAATGTAGTGATTATTAGGGGTGGATCTTATGTGTCCAAGGGAACACTGAAAGTGCAAGAGAGCTTGTAGAGAGACCGTGTTTACCAGCTCTTGTAAAGAATCAATGCGATTTTGTTTCATCAAGCATTAATGACTGCTGAATATGTACAAGACAGTGTGCTAGACAGGAGCTTTCGATGGATATAAAGGAGTCTAAGACCAGGTCCTTTTCTCTCATCACTAGCAACCTAATGGGGAAATGGGAAAGCATTCAAACAATGTTCTCCAGAATCATGCTCATAGTTGAAGAAGACAGCTTTCCCTATAAAAGAAACTGACTGTTCTTTGGTCATAGATATATGAAGAGCTGCATTCTCCTTGAATCAAGTTCACACATTTGTTTATAATTTTTTTTCTAACATTTCTTGAATTATTTATAACATCTGTTGGATTCTCCTGATGGAATAACAAGTTCCAAGCATTTCCTGTGGATAAATGTGAACACGATACCTGCGAAATATCCTTTAAATGTATGTTGCTTTATTGGATAGAGTATGCTTTTTGTTAGTCCCCATACTACTTTCTCTAAGCTCCTTAGAGAGGAGGAAGGAAGGGAGCCATGAGAGAAAGACCATGGCTACCTTGTTTTCTCATTTGTAATTCTGTGGATGTTTTGTAGATATTGGTAACATCCCTTCCAAGTGTTCTCTGTTGAAGAATCTTCTATCAATTCCCCCTCTTTGAAATACTTTAGTCTGTCCTTCATTTCTCTCTTCCTCATCCTCTTTCACATATTTCCTATTTTCTCTTTGTTTTATGAGTTGCCTTGAGCAGCTCATTATGTCTTTCTGAGGTAGGAGAATGAGAACGATGCAAATTACCCTAGTTGTGTTGCACCATGTTTTAAATCAGGAGTTGGATAAAGTATCTGTCTATTTTTAAAAGAGCAATTATGCTGACGATGTGCCTGGAGTTTTATTGGTCTTTTTGGCCCTGGCTACACATTGGGAAGACGTCTCTAGGGAATAGTCTATAGCGTCTTATGCATTCCTTTCTTGTAACCAGTTGCATGTGGGGTCACCAGTTGGGTTATGAATGTACTGGATGCCAAGTGTTTCTTTTTTGTTGTTGTTAGGTTTCCAGCATTCATGCAGAAATGCATGTATATATATATATATATACCAATATATATATTGGCTTATTTTCCATCTACTTCCCACACCTGTTGGTTGTCTGATTAGGTGTGCAAATAAATTGTTTCAATTTCCCCTTACATGAATGGATTCTCTCCAAATCCTTCTAATAAGACTCCTCAATCCAAGACTTACATTCTTGTTGGAATCTAATTCTGTTAGAGCAGAAGTCACTCCAGCATATAATCTAGTAGTATCAATTATTTTTCTTTATAATTTAGGAAACCTTTTTATAAACCAAAATTTAAGTCTTAAATGGAAGCTCATTATAGTAGCATTTGTTCATGCATTCATTCAAGTGAATGTATTTGTGAGAGAGAGAGAGAGAGAGAGAGAGAGAGAGAGAGAGAGAGACTGACTTGGCTCACTGGGGTCATACCCCAGAGTACATGTGAGATGAGAGAGGTGAATTTGCTTTTCTTCACTTGGTTTTGGTTCCTTTGAACTTTTAACAGTATATGCTTGGGTGATTTAAGGGATCATTACAGAGTAATTTTGGCTCTATGAAATTCTCCTTGATGAGCCAGTCTTAGGACCTTAGAAGTGTAGCTACTTGGATTTAATTAGGAATGAAGACTCATCTCCTAGCTCACCCCAATCTCTTTCCTTTTCTTCCTAACATAGGTTCCAAGGAGCATGATCTGTAAGTTAGTAAACTAGTATAATTCCACTTTGTGTGTCAGGAAACCTAGACTTAGAGATGACTTTGATTTGTTCAAGGTCACAGTGGGTTGGTAAATGCTAAAAATTGAATTTCTACTCCCTGGGACTTGGGCCATTGCTCTGGAAAGAGCATATGGGCTTCCTCTTGTTTCTTTTCATTTAAAAATCTCCTCTACCACCTTATAAATATTTATTGTCCATGATCTGGTGCCACTTTAGTTCAAGTTGAGGTCACATTTCCTATTGATCTGTTGCCAAAGATCTCCTCTTAAACTCTACCCACTTGTAGTGTTCAGAACATCACCCACCTACCCACAGCTTTTCATTATCTCATGCATTGACGCTTAGATTGTTCTTTGCCAACCAGTTACCTGAACCCTGCTCATGATATGAGCAATGATTGTAGAGTATCGTAAAGTCCAGCTAGCGTCATGCATTCACTATCACCTTACCACCACTAGACTTGGGGAGATATGAACAATAGATTTGGCCCTGTGTTAGGCACATTACAAAATTATATTAGTCAACACTTACAACAACTTCCAGGGTAGGTACTGTTTTCTATTTTCTAGCTGAGAAAATGAGGCTTAGAGAGACCGCACAGCAAGCACCAGACCTGGAATCTGAGCCTAGGTTTGTCTGACTTGAGAGCCTAATTGTTAGACCTCCAGGCTCTCCTGACTCTCAGTCATTTGGAACCAGGATTTCCTTATACCATCAGTGCCCACATTTATTGTCTAAGTAACTAGAATGATTAAGGGAAATGTGTGGGGTAGGCTGCTGCTTTCTGAAGTAGCCTAAAATGATTTAAGCTCCAGTTTATAAAGCAAAGACTATGGATGAACTTATTCATCAAATTCTGAAATACTAGGGCAAGCAGGTAGTTTGGAAGCTTGAGGTAAGTTTAGGGCAAACAAGGAAATAATACTTCTCCTAGCACGTAATAAAGTTATGGAACTCATTACCCTGAGCGGCGGTACAGACAGGAAATGTAAATGGATTAAAAAAGAGTTTGGACAAATTTATGAATGACAGAGTCATAAAAGGCTTCTAACAGAAGCTGGAATATACGAGGTGTGACTATAAAGCAATGAAAATCTTTTTTTTTTTTTTTTTTTTAACAAACACCAGAACTTGTATATCCAAATAAATATATTTTCCTTCAAAAGTCATTGCCTTTGGTGAATACTTGCATATTCTAATACTGCTTGCTTGCTCAGACATATTTGGAACTCATAGAAATTTAGAAGTTCACCCCCCACCCCCGGCCTTTTACAGAAGAGAAAACTGAAACCTAAAGTAATTAAATAACTTGCCTATGGTCACACAGAAGCATTTCTGGGGTCAGAGTCCCACTTGCTTGACTTCTGGTTTATTATTATCCCTTTCACTGCTGCGTGCTGTCTCCTGCTATAGATTTCTTCAGTGTCTGTGACTAATTCTTTAGGATATCCTAATGGTGGTAAATCTTTATCCTTTGCGAATAGGTTTCGGGAACAGTCAAAGCTAATTTAGATTTAAGGTTGATGATTAAGATGTATGTTCAAGCTGTATATTAACATTAGTTGTTCGAAACCTGAGAAGCTTTTTTTCTTTTTCCTAAGGAAAGGGGCGATAAAACCGTGTTTCTTTTGCTACCTGTAAACTGGCTTCCTGCTGGCCACCTTCAGCTGGCCCTGAGGAATGTGGGCTACACCTTCACTTTTAGATTACTTTTCATAAGCCCTATCTTTGAGCTGGGCTGCCACGGCACCTCCTTTTCCACAGCAGGTAACGAAAGCACAGCCAGGGGAAATTGCTCTCTTAAGGGCCAAAGGAAGTGAACAGAGAAGCAGACTCTTTGGGGCAAGCGGAGTACGGCTTTGGAGATTCAGAACTCCTGGAAGGAATGCTATAGGAACCCTAGAATCCTCTCTCAAACAGATCAAAGATATTCTGAACAAGGAAGAAGGAGAGAAGAGACCTAACAAAGCAGGGTTAAAACCTGAGCATAGACTGCGCTCATCATTGGAAAGATAAGAAGAGAGCTGCAGAGCTCAGATGAAAAAGAGGAGAGATGGCTGTGATCTCCGCAGCAAATGTGGACCCTTGCTATGGATCTCATCAAGAGCCAACAAAAGACAGAGGTCACTGGGAGCTCACTGGTTTGTGTTCATTCATGCCCTGCCAGTTAAATTCACTTTGATCACCAAATATCCGTTTCACTTGGATTTCTAAGAAAAATAACAGGCGAAGGAGAGTGATGGAAAGAGGAGGCAGGCAAGGAGAAACCCCAAAGTCCGTGAAGCATGTTAGACTTTTGCTTACGCTTGGAAACGTTGCTTCTCCAAATGGATTCACGGCCTTGAACCAAAGCTAACAAAGAAAAGACAAACATGTCACTGAAAGTAACATGTTGACATATGTTGATATCTCAGCCAAAATTTATAACATAACCCAGAAGGAGCACTTGAGATGCCTGGCCATGCATCCTGGTTGATGGAGTTTGTCTGGGGAATTCTGGTAGGAGATATCCCAGAGAGGTCAAGGCCAGCAAGGGAAGCTGGAAGTAGCAGCTCTAGGTCCTGTGACTGAAGTTGTTTAAAAAAGAAAAAAAGAAAAAAAAAAACCTTTGTTTTATGCTGTTTGAAGCAGACATAACAGAAAGCCTGGTTTGGATAGAAAAATGGAAAGGAGTGGTTATCGATTTGGTGAAATCTTTGGAAGAGAATCAGTAAGAATAGAAAAGATATATATCTATATATGTTTACACATACACACACAGGCACGCACACTGAAAACAGTGAAGGTAAGGATGTGACCACGTTCTTGCTTGTTGGTGTGCATATGCACACACGGCCTACTACATACTACACTACACACATGCATACACACACACACACACACACACACACATAATTTATCAAAATAATTCTCCAGGTAGTCCACCAAAAGAGGGTTTATTCGGGAAAAGAAAAAGAAACAAAGACCACCACAGCAGTGTGAACACAGGCACTTCCGGCCAGACCTCCAGCCAGCCGCCCATGTGCAAAAAGAAAAAGCCCTCTTCCCAAAATGGCCCCCTATATAAATCCTTCTCCCAGAAGTTGGAACCATAAAGTTTTAACAGGAAGTCAGGACTAGAGGGTAACAAGGCGCCCAGCTCTGCCCATAGACCTCCCAGCTCTATGGTGAGTCATCTTAAGATGCCAATTCACTTTTATCATCTTACACAGCAGAATTATTATACATTCTTCTTGGCTAAGAAAGGGAGGAGGAAAAGGTGAACCTTAGCTATAGGTGCAAAGTTGCTAATAGTAGGAAATTGTTTACTAGGAAAACTACAATTCCCCTTAATCCCATCTTGGCTCTAACCCAACCACAGATTTAGTTGAGATACAGAGGTTAAAAGAGGACCCCGAAATACTATTTAGGACCCTTTGGAGGGCTCCCACTGGGACCCTGAAATGAGGCAACAACACTCCCTCAGCCTTGTAGCGAGGCTGCTTGGGAGGCCTGCTACCCAGAGCAGCACTGTCCTTTTGGGGCTCAGTTTTGAGGGGACTTGACTTACTCTGCAGCGTGCTGAAGGTGTTGATGTGGTTGCTGAATACTTATTGTCTTTATTTAGTAATGGGACCATTTTCTGGCTTAAAACTATTTTTTGTGTATATGTTCCCTCCCCCCCACCCACCCGCATCTCTATCTTGCTGCACCAGGCTGGTGGAGAACTTCACCCTCTTCCTGATTCTGTGGCAGACGTGTCTCTGTGGCCAGGCCCACAAGGCTGTATCACACTCAAGCCACAGTGGACTCAACGGTGCTCTGAGTCTGGAGAGGGGAGCTTCGGCCAGTCCATTCCCACCCATCTCCATCCAAGCCTCTGGCTATTGGGTCTCAGCCTGGGATGAAATCGACCTCTTTAAAAGGTGACAAATATTTCTTTAAAGAAAACCCATTCATTTTCAAATTAGGGTACATGTTTCGAATTGAAAAAAAAAAAAAAAATCTTGACAGACACTAAGAAATGAGGGACTGCCAATGGTCAGACTTGAAAAGGCGGAGAAAACACTAGAATCATTTGGTCCATGAGTCACCTCAGGGCTAGAAAAGGAGAGACCTACCTATTCTGTTCCGTCTCCTGAGAGTTTATCAAATGGCCACATATGGCAGTGACTAACTGTGGAAGCTTGTCCTATGACAAAATTTCTTTATTACTCCCTTCCCCATTTCTGAAAAGTTGAACAGAGAGTCAATTTCTGCTTCGGCGGCCCTCCTCTTGAGTTTAGATGGAAGGATCTGTTGCTTCGTGTGTTCAGGTTTCAAATGAAATCATCATCAATAAGGAGCAATGAAAATAAACAGGGCTTCAGCAGGAATCTCAAAGTCCCAGAAGCCCGAGTGAAAATGTTACAGCCTGAGAATATCCTCAAGGTCCAGTTCAGGCTTTTCTCAGTCTCTCCTCTCTAGATCATCTCACTGCCCCAATCTCAAGAGTTTCTCCCACCCTCTGAACAACTGCCCATGCCCACATTATTTAAATAATTTTAAAGGAAACAGAAAACAGAAACTGGTACTATGGGTCCGTTTACCTGACCATTGTGTTATACTAACAGAGACAACATCTGGTGCACTTTATATCCATGTGGGTTTGAGAAAAATGGTACCTATCAGAAAAGAAATCTTTTCCTTACAGCATCTTTTCTGACTTCATTTTTAATGTTTATTTCATAAGAACCATTTCCCCCCCAGACCTTCTTTAGACTAATTCCACATGATAAGCTACTGGGACGTTAACAGGGAAATCAAGGCATGAGGTGTTAGAGGACATTTTCAAGCTGATCCATGATCCTGAACACTCAGAGAAGGTCTGAGTCCTGGCCTAGGCGTGGGGTAGAGAGATGGGTGAGCGGATGAGCTCTGGGCTATGCTACACAACCTCAAGTCCTGCAGGAAATGTGAGGCAGTGTGAGGGACTCACAAGCTAGGCGCTCAGACACACCAACACACATGGCTTTGGAGTCCTGGCTCCACCATTGTCTCACTCTGTAAATGTGGGCCACTTATTTGATCTCTCTGCATTCTCATCTGTAAAATGGGGATAATAATGGATAATATAACAATTTGACTTGGCATTTTGGTAGTCACGGTAGAGATTTTGGCATTCACACTAAATTTGACGACACTAAAAAGAAAACCATCAAAATGTCAGCCTTGAAACATTATCAAACGACTTATGAGGAAGACACCTTTCTGCCTCCCACACATCCTTGAACCTCATCTCAGGGATGAGAGAGGGTTTAGGACGGACTATGCTCAGGGATGGGGCAGAGATGGGTTGAGAGTTACAGATAAATGGAACATTTAATTATATGACTTCTGAGCTTTATCAAGAGGGCTCTCTTGAAGATGCCCTTCTTTGGTTAATAAATGCCATAGGTTTGGGGAAGGTTTAAATGAGATAATGTCTATAAGAGCACAGCACGTGGCAGGTTAGCACTCCTCCTCCCATCCGTTCCTTCCCAACATTCACCTCTCCTTCCTCCTTCTGTCCTTCTTTCTGGCTAGTTTCAGAGCCGTTGCTCTCAAATGCCAGCTACAGGAGTCCCCCCTGATCTGTTCTTTTGCTTTGGGAGGTTTTAGTTACCCATGGTCAACTGTGATCTGAAAATATTAAATGGAAAATTCCAGAAACAGACAATCCATACGTTTTAAATTGTGCTCCATTGTGAGCAGCATGATGAAATCTTGAGCCATTCCACTCTGTGTTTCCTGGGATGTGAATCACCCTTTTGTCCAGGGTCTCTGCGCTGTATACGCTCCCTGCTCCTTAGTCGTTTAGTAGCCATCTTGGTTATCAGATCGACTGTCAAAGTATCACAGTGCTTGCATTCAAGTAACCTGTATTTTGCTTAATACCACATAACTTTTATTACAGTGTATTGTTATAATTGTTCTATTTTATTATTAGTTAATCTCTTACTGTGCCTAATTTATAAATTAAACCTTATCATAGGTATGTATGCATAGGAAAAAACATAGTACCATATATACAGGGTTTGGTACGATCCGTGATTTCAGGTGTCCACTGGGGGTCTTGGAATCTATCCCCCATGGAGAAGTGGGGATTACTGTATACTGCCTCTTAATCTTAATATCTCAAAAACTGAGCCCTGTCATGGCACAGAGGGACTGGTAGTAATTTCCTCGGTATCCATAGAGTATATGTCCATAGTCCTCAGTCAATTAAAAGATTGTGTTATTGAGTCCCTCCATCACATCAAGCACCTTCCTTTCGAGAATCCTTTCAGTCAATTGATTCTCCTGCTTTCTGGGCCATTAGCTAACCATTCACTGTCCCCAGTTAGATGGAAGGAGAGTGTAAGAAGCTGGCCAGGGGTCTAGGAGCCCAAATGAGAGATAAGCTGGCCTCACAAAGACAAGCTGGCAAACAGTAAGTGCTTCGGGGCCCCATGGTAGGGAGAGGCCAGGAAAACTGAGAACTGACTGAGAATCCCACATCGACCTTGCTCATCTGAACTGTGCCCTCAGGCTCAGAACCACACTGCTGTGGGTCTCACCTGACACCCAGGAATAGGGTGTTGGGAGAACATCTCACCCTGTGATTATTTTAAATTTTCTGTGGGTAGGAGGGATTTTTCTTCCTCCCCAAAACCTCCTTACCTTCGAACAATCATCGTGTCTGGGAAGAGGTCTTTCAGAAAGACATCCAAAAGAGACATTTGTGTGTATGTGGGGAAAAAAAAAAAAAAGTCTCAAAGTTACACTGCATGAGGAGGTCCACGTAGGCAAGAAACAGCTTTGCTGGGTTTGTAGACGCCTTTTTCTGAGGACCTATAGCCTTCTACACCTTGGAGGGGTCTCCGAGTTCTCCCTGCACAGGGGAATGGGCTGGGGCAGGCGGAGGGCTGGGACGGCCCCAGAGGCTGGATGCTGGGTTGTGGAGGAGTGAGGTGGCTGTATTCCACACTGGCTCACACCACCGTGTAACAATTGGAAAGCCTCAGCTGCTTGTCAACGAAAATATATTTGTACCGTGGCCTTAAACACACACACACACACACACACACACACACACACACACACACACAAATTGCCAATTATTCCCCATTCATAGACTCTGGCAAGACTCAGGCGAGAGCTGTTTGCTTTCCCTTAGGCCAAATTAAGACCTGCCTTTCATGGCAACTTATTTGCAGGAGTAATTTTCCACCTCATTTAATTAGACTAATTGATTCAACAGCTCTGTCAAGGGGCAACACAGGCTGGGTGCTTGGGGCAAATTACTCCTGAGCTCTTTAGAGTGACTTTGAGCAAGAACCTGATTAACTTTACTGCTTTGAAATCCAGGTCGGCCCAGACCCTGGTGTGTCTGCCTTTGTGGCACACGGGTAAGTACGTGTGGAGAGCCGCTAATTTATTAAGCACTTTGAAGAGAGCTGGGTGCTGAGTCTAGGCGGGTGAGTGTGTGCAAGGAACAATTCGGCCACTGAAGCATGATAGCCAGTCGTAATGACCCGTTCTGGGAAGGCAGCGAATTGAGCAGATTTCAGTGCAGCTAAGTATGGTCATTCTGCATGTCAGCTGTTCATTTGCATGTTACAGGAACCACACTGTGTACGTGGCTGTGTTCTCTGTATCTGTACGTGGCTAGTGTCTCTGGGTGATGGGTTGTTGTGAATGATTTTTAGGAAAAACAACCAAGGAGTAGGTACATAGATTTTGCTAAACTGCAAATGGGTTCCTAGCCTCTTTTTCATGTTCTCCTTCTTTCCCCGTTTCTAGTAGATGTATGTTTCACGGCATGTTAGGTGTAAAAGGAATGGCCACATAATGAAAAGAAACCACTTAGAAGCCAGTGTTCATTGAGGCCATGCTGTGCCCTGGCAGAGTCCTTGACTCTTTACATGTGTTAATTCATTTTATCCTCCTTACAACCAGGTGAGCTAGGCACCTACTTAGGAGGAAGCGTGAGAGGGGAAGAGACTGGCACTAAGGTCCACAATGGCCAAGAATGAGGGCAGAACCCCAACTCTCTGCTATTTACCACCGCTCTAGGAAGTACTTATGGGTGCAGGAAAACAATGACATGATTACAAGCGGGAGGGTTATGTGTTCTACTTTTGTATTGCTATATAAACGTCCTCCTGTTCAATTAGTGAGCGAGATGAGACTGTGTCAATGTTTGTCTAAAACAGCAGTTGGCAAATATTTTCTGTAAAGGGCCAGACAGTAAATATTTTAGGCTTTGTGGTCCACATCTGGTCTCTATTGCAACTATTCAACTCTGCCTTGTAGCACAAAAGCACCCATAAACAATACGTAAACAAGTGAGTGTGGCTGGGTTCCAATAAAACTTTATTTACACAATCAGATGGCTGGCCAGATTCACCCCCACCCCAGGCCATCATTTGTCAAACGGTGGTCTAAAAAATGGTATTGTTTGTGCTTAAACCATCACAAAACATTCTAAAATCTTAAAAACAAATCAAAACCTGTGACCCTTCTCTTTTCCTTAAATATAAAGGCATTCATGTTTTCGTGCTGAGACTAACTGATTTCTTGAGACTTATTCTCTGTTTTCTTCTTACATGTGACAAATCAGTGAGTTGCATAAACTGGCCCTGAATTTGCCATTTTCCCAACCTAAATGCAAGGGTGGTCAGGCCACCCAGGGCAATGGTGAATGGAGGGTGAGAGGCAGAGCACCTCTCCAATAAATAACCTGGACTGTTTGTTGGTTTTTTTGGAGGCAACTAGACCTCAGGAAAATTCTGGGAGCCTGAGGTTGGCAGCGACATATAGTGGGGTATATATACCCTGTTGTTACTGACCAATGGCAAATGTGCCTTCATTCTCTATGCCATCGAGGACACCTCTCTAATAATTTTTTCTGTCCTCATTAAGTTTGAGTTTGCAAGGGGAGTCTCTACAGCCCCATAAAATACTCTGAGGCTTTGTGTCTGTGATTCAGGCAGCTGCCACCCAGAGAGGAAAATGCCTGGCATTAGTTTTTCTCCCACAGAACAAGATGGTGGTGGTGGTGGTGGGGGTGCTTTCCTTCCAAAGAAATTGACATAATGTAGCCAATATTTTCATTAAAATAATACAGTCTTAAGAGGAAAGGAAGACAAAGCAATTTGATTCATAAGTACAGGAATCAACAACAACATAAAACAATATCTATGACAACTTAAAGAAATAAAAAAATGTAGCTTCAAAATGTTAAAAGAGGGATGGGGAAGAGGTTTTTCTTTATCTATCTTTTTAAATTTCTTTTGTTATGTAAATCATACCCTATTTTTGTAGAAAAGAGTCACATAGAAACCCATTTAAAACAAAATAATAAATAGCAAATAATAAAATAATTGTCTAAAATAAAGAAGGAAAATTTCTTTTGACAGTCTTTCGTTATTATTTTTGTTACTGTCCCTGGAGTCAGAGGTGCCTTCTAGAACAGAGCTGGAGGCCCATGGTTATGTTAATTAACAGAGCTATAAGGAGATGGACACACTGATTATCGAGTGGAGGAGGGGCAAGGTGGTCAACCTAGTTTCGTGTGGATGCTTTTGTTGGTTCCAAAGACATTGTTCTTGGAGGTGGCTTCAGGCAGGTGTGTGGAAATGGGTGCAGATGACTGAGAAAGGCCTAGATTGGGAGAAGATCTGGGAGTCCCTGAGAAGGAGGGTAGTTGGGAGTTGGTGAGCTTTCACAGGCACCATGGGGTCCCACATACCTGGCACCCCTCAGAGATGATGTTCAGAGGTGGTTTTCAGTTTTTTCATGGCTATAGCCTTGCTCCTGTTTTGGGATACCTTCTTGTGTTTTATTTTCTTACTTTCTCTCTTCTGTACCCTTTCTCCTCACCACTTCAAACCGTAGTCCATTTTCCTGCTCTGTTTTACCCTGCCGTCCAGGGTGTCCGACCACGAGGGTGGGAGACTGTAATTTCTGCTCAAGTTCCTGACAAAGACTTGCCAACCTAACCCTATGCATAAGGGCTGAAGTTCTGAATGGAAACTTGAGAATCACCAATGTTGCCAAGGAAAGACTCTCATTAGAAATAAAACACGCTGCTTTGGTGCAGGTATGTTTTAGGCCAAATGATAAGAAGGGCATTGTCCCAAGCTTCCAAGTTCTCAATGCATAATGTTGGCAACTTGATCGATCGATGAGACTACAAAAATGTCTCTCAGAGAGAAGGATTTGAGCATTTTCCCTCTTTTTGGATAAAAGAGTTCCAGGTTCACATGTAAAAATTAACTACATTTTCAACAAGATATTGGAGCTTGTTAAATTTTCATTCATTTAGCAGTTGTCTGTTAAGTACCTCAGAATAGATATGTTAGACTCAAAAATATAAAGGTGTATAAGACATATTTCCTTCCATCGAGGAGATTCTTGACTAATTTTTGTTCAACTTCATCATAATGTACCCACCCGGTACACTGTCTAGTCACTACCTCTTCTTTTTTTGGGAATTCTTCCAGGTAGGACAAGTATAAATCCTGGTTCTTTAAGGACAGTCCCAATTTATGCCTATTGTCCCTGGGGATTATTGGTAATTCTACCTTTTACTCTCTAGAATTCCTCAGTTTGGTTGATATGAGGATAAAATAGTCTTAAGGATAGGCCCTGATGTATGAGTGAGCCTCGAAAGACGTATTTTACCTCGTGACCCACTCTTCTGTCCACATCTGTTTGAGCACGTAGTGAACATCTTTCCCCAGCAGAGCCAATCAGATTCCTTTTTTTGAAAATTTGCATTGAGATCCAGAGGTTGAGCCACATGGAATTGACTGAGCTGCGGAAGTGAGGGCAGGTGGAGTGGCTGCCAGATCTGCTACCATAACAACCCAGAGCCATATTTGCAAGCTTTCATTATGGGGGGAAAGGAACTAAAAACCTTGGAAAGAAGCCATGTAACAGGAGTGGGTGAGAGCCTATTTTCTTGTCATCGATAGGTCAGACACCTCCATTGGGCTTGTGAAAAAGCATGGCTTCTACTGCTCTCCAACGCTTCTCCCAGTAAATACCAGAGGGCAACTGGCAGAGGAATGAGACGCCTACTTGAGTAAGTGCCATGAGACCCTCAAATCATTCTCCTTTCCTTTCCCGGAGATTGTTTGCTCTCTGAAGTCAAAGGATGGAGACCTCAAGAGAATAACTCATGAGTTTTCATGTAGACCCTTGAAAGTAAGTCCAGCAAGTAGAAGAAGTTGGACATTTTATTCTGTCGTGGTGACATCACATCAGCAGTCTTGAGAACGCATAGCACTACAGAGAGGCAGAAAGAGCCCCAGGAGAGATGGTACAGTGGGCCACCAGGCAGAGACAAGGACTGATCCTCTGGAGTTCCTGAGAGTATGGAAAATAGATCCTGCATGTGTCGTGGACCCCCGATTTGAGGTTAGGAATGGTAATTGGCATTTGTGGTCATAGTCTTGCCAGAGACCAAAGCCGTTTTGGAACATCAGAGCCAGTGGGTGAATTCATTGGCTGGAGGACGAGTAAAAGAGGTGGCCTATGCTTAGGGGAGTGTCTCCTCCTTGAGCCCCTTTATCTGCAAGGCTGTGGGAACCACCATCTGACCATTTTGAGTTCCTAGATAATGAATGAACCAAGTCAGCCATTATGACCAACCGAAGTGAATTCCGGAAAGTCTGAAAGTTTGCTGTGAGCAGCCACATAAGATATGGACCCTCTATCCCTCTGCTCTCCACCCCAACATGAGAGTGGAGCAGAGAAAGAAGGGGTGTGAAAGCAGAATGTGTCTCACTCTCTATTCTCGGCCAAGCCACGTGAGCTCACAATGTAGCCCACGCTGAGGTTGGGAAGGAGGAAAGAGAAGAGCTTCTCCTTGAGTATGGAATTAGAGATTTAAAACTGACAGCCCTGACTCTTACAGAATTAAAGTGAGACTGCTTCGACAATAAAGGTGACAGGAAATATATGCTGTCATCTCAGCTGCGATTATGAGTGCCGCACTCAGGGAAAAGGGCAGTTCAGCAGATCCCAGTTGGTGGCAGATAGCTGATAAAGGAAACCGTTTCACATTTATTTCCCAATGAGTTGCGACTCCCCATTAAACCAGTTTGTAGAGAGAAACTGTTAGAGGTTCTGTCAACCTCAGCAGCTATCTTCCTTGGCAAACCTTGGTACCCCGGCATGACCAGCTGCCATCATGCAGATTCAGCTTCCCTGCTACGTGACCACATGGTTATGGCTGCCCAAGTCCAATGGAGAGTCATCAAAAAAGCTTTTCATGTGAGTAAATCAGATACCCAACTTTATTAACACATTGCAGTTACCACCCTTGTCATGGCTCATGTACCAAACTCTGTTGGACTTCAATCCCAAGACATAACTCCAGGTTTTATACAAAGTCTTAAATTAAGCTGGTCCACTGATAAATGACCACTGAGTCCAGCCACCAAATATTGCAACAAATTGTACCATAGTAGTCACCTTCTATTACTTCCCTTCCTGGTCATGACAGTAAAGGAACATTGGAAGGTTAGGTAGATGAAGGATTTAGGCATTTGGATCTGTGCAGGAGACACACAGCATTGCACAGAAGCAGGTGGGAGCCATCATCTAGAATCCACTCAAGGGAGACTGGAGAGGAACAGAATGCCTGATTTCAGCCCTTTCAAGACTCCATGAAATTGACTTTCCTGACACTTCTTTGATTGTCATAAACCTCTTTTTATTTGATTCTAGACTGAAGAATACCAACAATTGCACCCAGATAAAAGAAAATAATTGCCATTGCAAGTTTGAGGAGATTGTGAAGGATTTGGACACTCCTTTATCTAGGATGTGCATTATTAACAGGGGTGATACCACTCCCAAGAGGACAAAAATTGGTTGGGGGAATTAGATATTTCAATGGTTTATGGCCCTCCAAAGCTCAACCTTACCCATCAACATAAACAGTATACAATATATCTGTGGCATCCAAATTTCATAAGGGCAGCAGGACAATTTGGAAACAAATGACTAAAAAGTTTCCTTAGGGAGAGATATAATGAAAAAAGTTTGAGAAATAATGATCTAGGAAAGAAAAATAGGCAGAAAATGGAGCCCTTTCAATTTTAAAGGCTAGACAATGTTTTTCCACTTTCACGAGACGTGTATAAATTCCTCTCTAGATGACTTATTTGAGAGACTTAGATTTATAGATGGCCTCTGCTTCTAAAAGGAGATTTGCCTCTGTTTTCTGCCTTCCCTTGGGGTCTTAGGCAAAAAGACAGATCCTCCAGACACCAAATATTGCCTTTTTTTTTTTTTTTTCCAGGCAGCTTAACTGTTATACAGACTTTGGGCTAGAAAACATAATTTCCAACTTTCATCTCTCTCGGATGCATTATCCTAGCCTATAAGCAATGTTTGAGGTCTATGGGTATTTTTATGACTTAGTAGTAGATTAGAGTGGCAAAGTCTGGAATTCGTTGAGGACAATTTATTCCACACAAATAAAAATGTAGAATGAATTCGTAGAATGTAGCAAAGCAAAGGACGCTGATGTGACTTTCTATGCATAAGTACTACATTCCAACATTAGCTGGATGCATTCTCCCATTATACTTTGCATGTTTATGAGCAGTTAGTAAGACATAATCAGCGACATTGTTAGCACCATGGTCTGGCGATCTTTGCCTGCATCTCTGCAACCGCCCTTGGAAACTGCAATGCCTCCAGCAAGTGAGGAAGTGTGACGGAGCTTGGGTGAGGCTCAAAGATACCATAACCAATATGCATTAATAATTCTTGTCATCTGTACTTTCCAGGGATGCAAAGCTGTTTCAGTATTCATACATTAATTAATATAATTTACCATATTAATAGGCTAAAAAAATCACATGATCATATATATCCATATCCATTTATAATAATTTTAGCTAAGTGAAATAGTAGATGTAAACCTAGCAAAACATGTTCAGGGCTTGTATGCTGAAAAACTACAAAATAGTAATTAAAGAAAATGATTTAAATAAATGGAAAATCATACAGTGTTAATGTATTAGAAGACTACATAGTAAACATGTCCATTTTCTCCAAATTGATATGCAAGTTTAACTCAATCCCTATCAAAATCATAGGCAGATTTTTTTTGTGTGTGTAGATATAGACAAGATTATTCTAAAATTTATATAGAGTTGCTTCTCAGCCTGTTGGCTAAGATTAAGTGTAAATTTTTTATTGAAAGGAGAAGGAGCTGGAAGAGCTAAAACAATTTTGAAAAATAAAAAAGAATCAGAATATCTGATTTAAAGGCTCGTCTTGTAGCTGTAGTCATTCAGACTCTGTAGTATTGGTGGAGTGATAGACACATATGTCTATGGAAGATAATAGAGAAACCAGAAACAAGCCTACACAGATATGCCCATCTGATTTTTGTCAAAGGTGCAAAAGCAATTCAATGGAGAAAAGGTAGCATTTTTAACAAATGGTGCTGGAATAACTGACCATCCATAGACTTTCCAAAAGAAGAACCTCACACCTTGCACAAAAAATATCTCAAAGGGATAATGCACTTAAACATAAAACACAAAATTATAAGACTTTTAGGAAAAAACATAGAAGTAAACCTTCAGGATCTAGGGCTGAGCAAAGAGCTCTTAGGCTTGATACCAAAAGCATGATTCATAAAAGGAAAAATGGTTAAGATGGACTTCGTTAAAATTCAAAACTTTTACTCAGAAAAAGAGCCTGTTAAGATGATAAAAAAGAAACTACATACAGGGAGAAATATTTGCAAATTACATATCTGACAAAGGCTTAGTATCTGTGATATTTAAAGAACTCTCAAAACTCAACAGTAAAACAAAAAAAAATCAAATTAAAACAAAAGACATGAAGAGACATTTCACCAATGAGAATATACAAATGACAAGTAAGGACATGAGAAGTTGTTCAACAATCATTAGCCTTTAGGAAAATGTAAATGTAAACCACAATGAGATATTACTAAACATATATCAGAATGGCTGAAGAAAAAATATTGACAACACCAAATGCTGGAGAGGATGTGGAGAAACTAGATCATTCTTACACTGCTGGTGAGAATGTAAAAAGGTACAGCCACAAGTTTGACAAATTCTTTAAAAACTGAACATGTAACTACTATACCACCTATCAATTACACTCTTGGGCATTATCCCAGAGGAAGAAAAACTTATGTTCATACAAAAACCTGTACATGAATGTTTATAGAAGCTTTATTCAAAATAGCCCCAAACTGAAAACAACCTCTATATCCTTCAATGAGTGAGTAAATTGTGGTATATACAGCACTAAAAAGCAACAAATTATCGATACATGCAACAACCTGGAGAATTATGCTGAGTGTAAAAAGCCAATTCAAAAAAGTTATCTGCTGCATGATTCCATTTGTGTAATATTCTTGAAATGTCAGGTAGTGAGTGCTAGGGGTTAAGGAGGGGTTGGAAATGAGAGGGAAGTGGATGTGGCTACAAAAGGACAATACGAGGGATCGAAAATGTTCTGTGTATTGACTGTATTGATATTAATATCTTAGTTGCGATATTATACTATGGTTTTGTAAATTGTTACCTCTGAGGAAACTGGGTAAAGGGAACAAGGAACCTCTGTATTATTTGTTGCAACTGTCTGTGAACCTGCAATTATCTCAAAATACATTGTTTAATTAAAACAAGGAGGTATATGGTGAAAAGTAAATGTTTCATCTATCATTGTCTCTTAGTCATGGCACTTCCATTCTCCAGAGGCAATTTTCCTATTTGTCCAGACTGTTTTATGAATATATAAGTTCAAGTAAGAATATATATATGGTATGTCACTATAGTTTTGATTTGTATTAATCTTATTATGAATTGAATGTATTTTCATGTAAGAGTGATTGTATTCCTTTTCCTGTGAACTGTTCTTACCCTTAGCCCTTTCTTCTATTTCAATCAAGGCTTTTTTTTTTTTTTAATTTCTGTAGCAATTTCTAAAGATTTCATTGTATAGTGAGGAAATCAGCTTTTCTGTGGTTTATTTTTCCATGCAGAAAATTTCACATTTTAATTTGTCAAATTTATTAATCTTTCTTTTTATGGCTTTTGTTTTTCGTGCCACACTGAGAATGGCCCTTTCTCCTCTAAAATTATTTTTAAAAATTTCCCACATTTCTTTGAATGCTTTTATGATTTTATTTTCTATCAGGGATAAAATTTGAATTTCCAGGTACCTTTTCTTGTTCTTGAATGTTTTTTTTTTTTGCTGCAGCAGCTGCCTGTTCATGATTTCTGAATTTATTATCTTCTTAAAACTCTCTGCGAATACTAATTATACTTTTTTTAAAAATGTCATTTTGGATCTCTGAATTATAATTGATTTCTTTATTCATCTGATTCTTCTCTTTGATGGAAACAGCTTTTCTTCAGTGTTGGGTGATCCTTGGTGGCTGGGTTCCCTGGCTTTCCTACCTGGCTGTTTGCCTAATAGGCTTCTCCCATAACGAGGAAGACAGACTGACTGCCTACTCTGTTCATGTGGGCAGGGCACTGGCTTTCATGTAGAGTGCCTGAGCACCCTCATGTAGGATGCTGAGCAGGCTGGAGCACCCACAGAGGGGCAACATAAAGAGAGCTTCCATTTGGAGATGCTGCCATTCAGTATATTTCACTCCTGGGTGGAGCTGCGCTTTTGTTTCCCTCTGAATCTCAGGGGAGTACTGGCTAAAGCTACCAAACAATTTATTTTAATACTATCTCAGTAACTCCATATCTGGATCCTTCCCAAGGAGAGAACCTATTGTCTTCAGAGATCAACTCTCCGGTTTTATTCTAGAGGCGAAAGTTGCCGCCAGATGTAAGGGGCTGTAGGAGGCGGAGAGGTCTCACTGCCTGAGCTGTTTAGAATGCAGTTTAAAAATAATAAATAGTCTGATGATTGCTAAAAGACCTTCAACAGGATCTGAGAGTGCAGTAAAATGACTGATGCTCGTAATTAGAACCATCACGACTCATTGTTTACAGTTTATATTATGTTGAGAATTTTCTGTTTAAGAAGTTAGAGTAGTGTGTATTTTCTTTTAGAAAGTTTTGTGATCCCAATTAAAATATATAACTTTAAATGGGTGAGCTTTATTTATTTGGGCAATGTACTAACAATAATGTCAGATAAATGAGGTATTAATCTGACTACAGATGCGTGTGCGTGTGTGTGTGTGTGTGTGTGTCTGTGTGTGTATGTGTGTGTGTGTAAGAAATACATACTAAGTCTTAACTTGGCTTAACTTAACTTAGTCCACAGTCAGGCCTATTCTTCAACTTCTTATTAGGTGCTTAGCTCTGAGCTAACTGCTGTGAGCAATTCCCAAGAAATAGAAGAGGTGAGCAGAGGCCCCGGCAATGTGATTTTTATAACCTGGTTGATCATTCAGTGTTCAGAGGTCTGTTTATATTTCTATTATGAACTTATTAGTTTGAGTAAAAATCGTTGTCTTAATAAAATATTTAAGATATTCACACACTTTATAGTGTATAATTTGTTTTAAACTATGGAATCATTGCTATCTCAAATATATGATTTTGTCAATAGAAATGTATGCATGTGTCTAATTAATTAAATGTCCAATTATTTGTTCCTTAACACTATCAGCTTAAAAAAACTTGTTATAGCATATAAAGTGATATAATATATAAAATCGCTATACTTCTTCACTGGGGGTGGATTTGTATTTGCGTGTGTGTGTGTGTGTGTGTGTGTGTGTGTCACATTTTCTTTATCCATTCATCCATTGATGGACATTTCAGTTGTTTCCAAGTCTTAGCTTTTGTAAATAATGCTGCACTGAACATGGGGTGCACATATCTCTTTGACAGAGTGACTTTGTTTCCTTTGGTTATATTCCCCAGAATTGGAATTGCTGATCACATGGTAGTTCTATTTTTAATTTTTTCAGGACTCCTCATACTGTTTTCCATAGTGGCTGCATCAATTTGCAATCCCACTAACAGTGCACAAGAGTTCCCTTTTCTCCACCTCCTCACCAATACTTGTCATTTCTTGTCTTGTTGATGATAGCCCTTCTGACAGGTGTGAGGTGATATCTATCTCGTTGTGGTTTTCCTTTGCATCTCCCTGATGGTTAGTGATGATGTACCTGTTCTCCACTTGTACGTCTTCTTTGGGAAAATGTCTGTTCAGATCCTCTGTCCATTTTTTTGAAATTGGATTGTTTGTTTTTCTGCTATTGAGTCATATGAGTTCTTCATATGTTTTGGATATCAATACCTTAACAATATATAATTTCCTAGTATGTTCTCCCATTCTGCAGGTTGCCTTTCCATTTTATTGATCGTTTGTTTTGCTGTGAAGAAGCTTTTTAGTTTGATGTAGTCCCACTTGTTTATTTTTTATTTTGTTGTTTATACTTTAGGTGTCATATCCAAAAAAATTGTCATCAAGACCTATGTCAAGGAGCTTCTTTTCTATGTTTTCTTCTAGGATTTTTATGGTTTTTCAGTCTTACATTTAAGTCTTGAATCCTTTTATAACCACTGGCTTCTAAAGCAACAAAAGCTCATTGACTTTTTTTTTCTTTGTCACCGGTTTTTAAGGATGAAAGTCTGGAAATCTTTTTTGAATCTTTCATTGTCTAGGTCTCCATTGGGAATGATGGTGCGTTCTAATTAGGACCATTCTATGAGAGTTGGTTGCAGTGCCTAATTATAGAGGTGCAGGGGGCATGTAGAGATGCCACAAGGGAGAGTGAAGGAAATGAGACCAGAAGCAGCAGAGCTATTTCTACCCCTTGGCCTGGAGAAGGAGAGGAAGGGATGAGGGAGGAGTGGTCATCAGAACCAGGAAGGAGGAGCATACTGAGAGGAAGGGTGAGAGCAACCCCACAGGGAGGGAACTGGGGGGATAGGTTTCTAGGATACCTAGAGTAAACAGAACAAATCTCCAGAATCTACTTTCCTTCTCTCTTATCCCCTGTCAGGGCCCTCCACTGAGCCGATGAGAAGTAGAAGGCCCAGGAATCTGTTGGTTGGGTCTATCCACACATCAGTCTCTGAGGGCAGAGAGCAGCGTGGAGATAGACATGGAGGGAGAGCCCACATCACCAACACATTCACACTCCATGTGTATGTGCACAAGGGAATGTGTATATGTGGGGAAGGGGCATGTATACTGTTGTAAGTATCAGAGGTGATCTTCCAAAGACGGCGGCTTAGTTTGACATACAATTCAAAGGAGATAAATAATGCTGGCTCTATTTGACCAATAAAGATTGTAAATCTCTTAGGGATAAGAAATACAATGCAGGAATATTTGAAAGTTAGAGGTGGCCAGAATCTTACAAATCTTATCATTCTTCCATTTTCCAGGTGGTTATAAGGCTCAGCCTGGTGAAGTGGCTTCTGTGAGTTTGTGCCGAGTAGAGCCACTTTAGAGTGGGACCCAAGCTTCCTGGCTTCCCAGCTTTCCTTCTTTCCATGCGTGCATCTGTCATTCTTCTCTAAATTCTGTTGACTTCCCAAGGCATGGGATTACATGGAATTTAGATAGTTTGCCTTTTTAATACGCAGAGTCTATATGCTCCTGCTGTCCTGGGGAAGCCTTTGGTTTCATTCTCTGCCATCCTTGAACCAGGTATGGCACGCTGTTATACAGACCTGCCAAGCTCATCCACTCTGCAGAGCATCACTGAGCATCACTGGGGATGTAATTGTACTAGAAATTAGAGGGGCGACTAATAAAATCCTCATTAAACCTCTCTGATCTACTCTGAAGTTACTCTTAGACCATAGCCACCCTCATCTCCTAACCCTCTCCAGACCCACTTCTATGTCCTTTCTCTCAACTCTTTTCTGTGTGTATGTCTCTCTCTCTCTAACACACACACACACACACACACACACACACACACACACGCAAATACACCTGCACAAATCTAGTTTTTCAATGTTTTTCAAGCTGTGGCTTCTAAATCAATAGTGGTGTATTACATCAATTTTGGGGAGGAGACTAATAATTTTTTTTAAATGTCAATACAAAACAGGATCTTATTTAAACTCATGTATGAATAAAAATTTACCAAAATACCAACATAAATGAATTCAAATTCTTTGCGCCCACCTCAATGGGCATTACGGAAAAGAGTCACATTCTCTTAATGACATAAAATGTATTTGTTATTATGAGTCACAGTGAAAAATGTTTAGAAAGCAGCCATCATCATATTACCATCAATATGTGCAAGACCGTTATCTTGAAGATGATAACTTGGTGCTCAGTTTACTAAAGACTAGTCTCAAGAATTCACTCTGTGTAGGAGACATAGTGGGGGGGGGGGTGCAGCGGTGTCAGGAATGACAAATAACAAACAATATTTTCCTGTCCCATATGTAGTGAGTCCATCAGTTAATGAGAAGCAACATATTTTTTTAGAACACTGTTGAAGTGGGCACGGGGAGATTCTCTATCCCCAAAGAGTAAGAGATGAGATTGAAGACCCAAACTGCCCTCCATGAAGAGTGAACGGGAAGTAGGGGGTCAGGGGCTGGTCAGAGGGGGAGGGGTCCCCTGAGGAGCATCCCAGGAGGAAACCCCGAGTGAGGTAGCTGAATTCTTCTTGAACACGGAATAGAAGCTCAGATGGTGGTTGAATTCAGGGGAGGATCACGCCATTAAGCAGGGGAATCTGTGGCTGTCCAGGAGTGTAGCTTAGATCACACAAGCTTTGCCTTCTTTACATTTTTTAAAAATACCAATTAACCATCAGTTCTGACCCTTTTACGTCAGGAAGAGATTCTATGTGAGGGCAGAAGAAGGCAGAGAGGCGGTTTTAAATAAAAGTCGAGGAGTCCCTCTAAAGCATGAGACACAGGCATGGTACCTAAATAGTTGTTGGGGGGGGCCCCAGGAAGGCACTATTTGTGTCACCCATCTGTGTTCTCAGACTTTCTAAGGTACTGAGTTCTGCTTTCTTAATGTCCAAATGTTAGAACATGAGCCCATGACTACATACTTGCAGTACAGAAGTCACCTCCAAAATGTCTCTCAGATGTTTCTGAGAGTTTTGCAGGAGGCTGTGCTCTGAACAAACCCTCAAGTTCCATCTTCTCATCTTGCTCTGGCTCGGTGAGGAACACTCTGAGAATGACTCTCTGCCATCTCATTTGAGTGTGTGCTGTTGATGACCTAACCATAGCCTCAGGATGGGGCACTGCTCGCCTCAAGTTCACAGGGACATGGAAGCTTGTTTCTGATGTTTATTAGTGGAACTAGAAGCCCAGACACCCCTACTTGAGCCTGTAGAGCATCACAACTTCTGCCCTGCATCTTGGCTGCCCAGAGATGGGACAACTTTCCACACTGCTGTTGCTACTGGCTCCTTCCACTTCCCCAAGGATAGCTGATCCCTACTACTGGAATAGATTAATGGAATCTATGTCTGGGTCCAGCGACTACTTGGCCTCTGAGAGAAACAGGAAAATCCTCCATCCCAGTCCAAAGATTGTGTCTCCTTTCTTCCATTATCCTAACATTTTCCAGTGAGAATATCGGATCATCTGGGGAAGAATTCCTCTTATACACACCAAAGTGTGGTCTTCTCCCATTGCTCCAGGAAGATAATAACAAAATAGTCCTATACTGCTGTATTTCACAAAACCTGGATTATCCTATCTTATCCATTGTCACCTTGGTAAAACTTTCTAGAAGTGGTTATTCATTGCTCACTGGGAAACAAGTCAATGGTTGACGTTGTCTGCAAAATGACTTTACTAGGTAACTTCTTTCTGTATTTCTCCTCATTCCATTCCCCTTCAATTTCTTCTTTTGCTTTGCAAACTATGAATATGATTCCTCTTCTCCGTTCCACTAGGTCTGTAGACCCACAGAGTTTTGTTGATATAGATTAATTCAATGCATATATTTTTTGGACATTTATTGTGTCCTAGTTACTGCCAGACTACACAGTTTGCTCCTTCACCAGAGCGAATTCATAAACTCATCTGGCTAGTGTCCTATGCATCCAGTGGCCCATGTCTGAAGCTGCCCAAAGAGAAACAAACATGGATCAGAGTCTTTATGCCTGTGAGGGCTGCTAAAGATGTGTCTTCATTCCAAATGGCAGGAATAAAATCCATCTGGACAGGGTGTCTTAGGAAGCTACGATAAACCAGAAGTAGTCTATTCATGTAGATTTTATGGGATTCCAGAGCAAAACCATGAATGAGTGTTTATTTTTAATCCCCCTTACAAGGGTCATTTTAATTAAAGTCTTAAGCTAAAGGGAGTTGGTGAGTTTATCAGCCTAACATCTGACCTAACAGATCTTCTGTTTCTTTGCAGGACCATGAAATTCTTCATGCTCTGGGAGTTTTGTTTTCCTGAACCCTTTGACACAGAGCTTTCATTGAGAAGGGGAAATGAAGAAAGAAGTGGTGGTTCCAAGTACCATGGATAGCCCCACCCTAGGGGGAGCAGTTTGTGAGCATGAAAAGCACCCCAGGTGAGTAAAGGAGCCTGGGGTGAGTAAAGGAGCTGCCATTTAGCTGACAAGAGGCTTACTGTAAACCATGAAGGTAAAGGGAATTTGAAGGGAGGAGAAATGAATTGACAGGAAAATGTCCTTTCTGAATACATCCAATTTCCTAGTTCAACTTGTTTCCAGTGTGATCCTGGACCAGCAACCCTGCCTAACCCAAGCATTTTCACTCTGTCCATCACTGAAATGAGAGTTGAAAAATCACCTGGGGGAGAAAGGTTATTAGGAATAATAAGAAAGCATCTGGCCAAATTTGGTCCAAACTTCACAATTTCTTAGTTTTAAGTCAAATTCAAACCTTTTGGGGCTTAACTTCTTTTTCTCTTGGCAAACCACAACATCCTTTTTCTAAAAAAGGAGCTTTAAGAAAGACTTCTTGGCCATCAAATAGCTGTTAGAAAACAATATTTTGATGAGTTAAGTGTAAATGAATCAAAAACATGTGGATTAGATTTACCTCAAAGTCCATGTGGGTTTGAAGGGAAAGGAGGAAAAGGCTTAAGCAGAATCACACTTGGGGTTTTGTTGATCCTTCTATGAGAGAAAAATAGGTTTGAGGGGTCATCAACTGCCAACACTAAGCGGATGTGGTCGGTCCCGTGTGTAGTGTTGTCATTGGTGGTGTTATTATTATTGATTGTGTATATGGGCACTTAGATATTTTGCAGTGTTTCTTTTTCTTTCTTATGCTTGTTGCTCAGGCCATCCCCCTGAACTGAACTGCCCAGCATGATATGATGAAGGGTCAGTGGCAAGACTAGGCTTAGGACACAGAACTTACACTTGCTTTACCACTGAATGATGCTTTCTCTCTCCAAACATATGAAAAGAGAACATGAACAAGTCTTTACATTGCTTCAAAAGTGATTTGTTTTAGATATCATGGGAGGCTTTCCAATGTAAAAACGACCTACCTTCCAGGACTCAAGAAGCCCAGTGACTTCCCAAAGTAGTATGGCAGTAAAAGGAAATTTCAAGGGAGAAGAAGTATATTGATGGAAAGGTTAAGTAATGTAGTAGTGGTTATTCTACATGGTCTTTAATATTCCTCTCATTCTCCCTCCTCCAATCACCATCAAATTTCAAAGCCTCCTGTATCTACACTTTTTTTCCTTTCTACGGTATCTTTCAATAGAGAAAGTGTTCATTACTACATCAAAGGTCAAACCCTTTACTTGTGCTCTAGACCTGGGCTATCCAATATGGTAGCACCAGCCACAGGTGGCTAGTGAGTGCTTCAAATGCGTCTAGTTTGAATTGAAATGCGCCATAAGTATAAAATACTTAGTATAAACAGGAATGTAAAATAGCTCATCAATAATTGCTCATATTGATTGCATGTTGAAATGATATTTTGAATATGTTTTGTAAAATGGAATATAGTATTAAAATTAATTATACTTTTTTTTTATTCTTCTAATGTGGTTACTAGGGAATTTAAAATTACATATGTGACTTGCATTATGCTCTAGACCCAACATTCCATGAGGGCCTCCTTTAATAATCTAATTTCTTTCATATATCTTCAACTTTTCCTCTTGTCTGGATCATTCTGTTACCTTCCCACTTGTGCAAATGGCTCCCTAAACAAAAGAAAACTAAAATCCTCCTTTGATACTATCACCGTGATTAGCTTTCACCCTGTTCCAATTATCCTCTTGGCCAAGCTTCTTGAAAGCGTTGCCTACACAGTCTGCTTGTACTTCCCCATCTGCCAACCTGAGTCTGTATCCTCCCACCATTAGCTCAAATCTGCTCTTGCTAAAGCCACAACTAGCCTCCATGGTGCAAACTCCAAAGCGCATATCTTTCCTGGCCATCTGTGCAGTGTTTGACACAATGAATCACTCCCTGTTTCTCAAAACGCACTTGTTTGGGCCTTTTCCTAGGATGCCTGGATTCACTTCTCTCTCTGGCCACTCCTGTTCAGTCTCTTTTGTGGGACTTAGGTTTTTCATACTACCTTTAAGTGCTGGAGTGCCTCAGGCTTTTATCCTGGTCCTTTTCTCACTGTACATTCTTTCCCTACATCACTTTCTCTGTTCTCATGATTTTAAATACCATTTGTGCTGACAACTCCCAGTCTCAAGGCACCTGCTGCCGACCTGGGTATACCCAGACTTTCTTCTGCACTCCAACCCCATAACTACTAAGTGCCTTCTTAACTCTTCATTTAGGCATCTCTCATGCATCCCAAACTTATCATGTCCAAAAAGGAATTTTTAGGCTCTCCTCCAAATTTTGGTCTTTTCCAATCTTTTTCTTCTACGTAAAGGACATTACTATCCACTCAAATTTCCATGTCAAAAATATGGAAATTATCCTCAATTCCTCCCCCTCTTCCACATGCAAATTTCCATCAAATATTCTCAATTATAGCTCAAAATTGTTTCTCAACTCCATCAGCTTTTCTCTATACTGTTGATCCAAGGGGCCATCCTTCCCCCTGGATCACCACTATCTGTCTCCTAACTGGTTTCAGCGGGTATTATCCGAGTCAGAACTCAAACCTAACGGCATTTTAGTGTTCCACATCACATTCCTGCCTCACACTCCTGCTCTTTATGGTTTAATTTTACTGCTAGGAAGTGGGGAGCTACAGTTTGAACTTAGTCTCTCTGGCCTCTGTGCAGAGGTGAAAATTTCTAGAAAAGGAGGAAGAGAGACCTGAGAAGAAGGCCCAGGAAAGTCCACTGACATTGGTAGGTAAGTAGGAGAAGTGGAACCAGTGAAGGGATGGGGAAGGAATGGCCAGAGACGTAGAAGAAAATCCAGGGGAGTGTGGGTTTCCCAGGAGCTAGGAGGAAGCAGTGTTTTAAGAAGGGGGGGAGCAGTCCCCTGTATCAAATGTCACTACAATGGTGATGAAGAGGAACCCAAAAAAAGGTGTCAATTGAATCTGACTCCATAGAAGGTTGTTGGTGACTGACATGAGAAGTTTGATAGAGTGGGAAGGGAATATAGGTAATACTTTTAAGAAACAGCAAAGAAATGGGAGCCAAGAGAGTCACTTTTATAGATGGAAGATAGTAGGATCTGTTTGTTGGCCGATGGGAATGGTCTAGAAGCGATAGAGAGATAAACAAGGCAGGAGAGTAAGACCCATATCTGACCCTCTTCTAAAACCAGTGCTTTTAATATCTATTTGCAGAGTGACAGTCTCCAGGGTCATTGCCTACTCCTCTTTCATCTTGAAATCAGCTTAGAGGGTGTGCATTGAGTCCTTCCGGTCAAATCTGAGTCTCTTTGTGTTTCTCTCTGTCTGGACATCCGGGTGACCTCCGCCAACAAGTGTCTGCCGACTTACCCAGACCTGAGCCGGAATGCTTAGGGCGGATAAAGCATATTCCCAAAACAGGCTCAGAACCTGCACCTTTTCCCTTTGAACACAATATAAATGCTACTGTGGACCTCAGAGGTTAATCCATTACAACGAAGCAATTAAATTTAGGGACTGTTTGGAAGATAAAAAGCAGCGAGTAATAACCAGTTCACAAAACTCAGCGGTGATGGATTTGTATAATTTCCTCTGACTTCGTGGAGCCGTGTCTGGTGACCCGAGGCAGGATGGTGTGGCTGCCCGGTGGTGTCAGAAATGAGAAGGGGAGATTATTTTTATTAAACAAGTTACTTCTGAAGCCTTGGCCTCTCTTGTTTCCCCTTTCTCTCTAAAGAAGGTCATTTGCCAGCTGGTAATGCATTTAACCCTTCAACATACAGTCAACCTCATTTTAGCCAAGAAGGATCATTTTACAAAGGGAAGTGATCTAAACTGCTTTTTCTCCTAGCTAGGATTCTCCGTTATGAATTTGGACTGCTTCCCCTCTGTTGTTAACCTCTTTTGGTTTAATTGCTTTGCTTGCCTACTCACCTCTGGCAGATTTTGTCGAGATTATTGAGAAATAAGATGCTTAGCTTGTCCTCTTCTTCATTAGAGTGCATTACCCGTGAGAAAGAAGCATACAATACTCTGATGACAAGTCTGGAGCTGGGAAGAAAATTCTCATCCCAGATGAAGACCCAAATTCATTATCCTTTGGTTCTGTTCTCTGCACCTCCTTCCATCTCACAAAGCATGTAGCCATCCTGCACTGTTCATTCCACAGGCATTCCTGGGTACCCACTCTGCCTGTGACACTCTGCGAGGCACCGCAGAGCATGTAAGTGTTTCACCATGTGACCCCCGCCCTCTGGGAACTGGTCCCTGCTCGTTTCAGTGGGAAGTGCACATGATGAGGTTGCTGACACAGTCCTTTTAGGAGATTGTTTTCTCTGCGCCAAATTGCCCTGTCTCATTAACGACAGGCTCAATTTCCATCAGTTTCCTTGATGGATCTTGCAAGATGTCCAAGACGGAGCTTCCTTCCAGCCCAGAATTGAAACTCCCTGCAGAAACATGTCTGCACCCGTGGACTCAGGAACATAATGAAGTTATATTTGAGAAAAAGCAAACACAAATGTAATCATGAGAGCAGCCTCAACTGCCTGAGCCATTTCTCCAATGGACAAATTAGCTCGTTAAGTGATTTGCACTGCCCTTTCCCACAAAGGATTTAAGGAGATGACTGTCCAATTCAGAGGGTTATGGTTTCCGATTTGCAATCAGGAGACTGAGTTTGAATCCCAGCTCTGATTACTTGAGCTCAGCCCCTTCTCAGTTCATAGGACCCAGGTGTCATTAAACCATTGGTCTTACCTACTTCACAGGGCTGGGGGGAGAATGAAATGAGACAATACTCTATGTGAAAGGATTTTGTTAATGAATAAAGCACTATGCACATGGTAGTTGTTGTTTCAGAAACCAAAGTTAACAAGAGATCAAAATCTTAATCTGGGAGGAATTTTTCTACGGAGCTAGTTGGCAGGTCGTTTCTTTTTCTCATTTCTTCTTTGTTTGCATGTCAGAGAATTAGCAACCAGATAGGAAGGAAGTGCCATTATTAGAACACAGGCTGTCTGGGTGTGGGTTCCAGGACTCTGATTTGCATACCTGTAACTGTCTGGCCCACTGATGACAAAAATACACCTAAGTGATACTATGCTTCGGTTTGTCAGGGTGTCTTCGATTTTAACCTTGAGGTTCATTCTTTTAGGGAAAGGCACTGACTCCAAACAGATGGTTCAGAACAGTGCTCAGTGCAAAGGTCTCTAGAGAGTGGACATCAGAGGAGCAAGGTTAACCTTTGCCACCACCAGCTACGTTGTCCTCCCTGAGAGGGAGGACCTTGCATCTGACAGGAACTGGCAAGTGGCTCATTAGGCTGCGTGTGTGTGTGTGTGTGTATGTGTGTGTGTGTGTGTGTGTGTGTGTGTGTATGTGTGTGTGTGTGAAATCCATCATACAAACTTCTTATTTGAAAATTAAAATATGGGTATGTGCATACACACAAATAGTTTTCTTTTTTTAATCTCTATTTTTTTCATTTTGTTTGTTTGTTCGTTCACCAATTGGCGGTTTTGACCAATTGTTTGCTCACCAATTGGTTGTTCACCAAAGTTTCCCAAGCAGTGGACCATTCAAGGTCCACCTTTAAGAGAATGACTTGGAGTATTAATTATTAATGCAGAACCTCACCTTTGAGACCTATCAAATAAGACTCTGGGAAGGTGGAGCCCTGGAACCTGCATCTTCAACACATTTCCCAGGAGGACATCAAGCACACTCAAAAGTTTGAGAACTCTTCTTTACAGACTGTCCACAGGGGGTTGGTAGTTTCGATTGCAATTTCTCTCAGGTTGAAAGTTTCTGGGCTAGCACTCTTGATTTCATTTAGAGCAGCTGGATCAGCTCTTATTAGCTCTACATCCATCTTGAACTTTGATAGACCCTTAACCAATTTTGATTTTATTCTTCTTGGCGTGAAGATCATTCTTCTTTCCAGACAGAACAAAAGAAAAATCAGGAGTTAAAGAGCTCTGATTTCATTAAATCATCCTTCAAAATATACAGCACTAAAACCAGCCCCCAGACCTCTCTCTGACCGTAGAGTTAGTCTAACGCGTACCATAAAAAAACCTCTTTTGACTCTTGCATTGTCGTGAGTCTCACTCATTGTGGATCAGGGTGACCAACCGTTCTGGTTTATTGAGGACTCTTGCAGTTTCAGCCCTGAAAGTGCTATGGCCTGGGAATCCCCCCAGTCCCAGGCAAACTGGAATGTCTGATCGCCCTATCAGGGTATTGACCTTCTTGACATTCTTCTTCCAATTAAGCCAAACTTGTGTGTTCATGTTTGATTTAATGTTCATTTTTGTCCCTATCTTTTAAATACTCTTTGGAGAGCTTCCTCTGCAAGAACACTTGTTTATTTCAACTGTACTACCTTTTTGTTTGTTTTAACCAAGTGGAGATGTCGCTTGACTTCTGTTGAACTGAGGGGTACTTGGGACTTCTCACATAAGCACCGTGGGTGTGGAATCAGAACTGTTCCAGGATATGTCTCTGCTTTATCCTCCTGCCTTTCTGCAGCTGACATATCAGTGACATAAAGCAAGACATATCTTGCTTTCCTTATCTATCAAGTAGGTTCCTCCTTTTAGTTTCTTAGAATACTTGGTGTCATTCTCTAAGTCAAAGAGAGGCTCTGTATTTTTTAGGATTCATCTGCAAATAGGAAGAGAGACTAAGTGTCAAGTCAACTAGTACTTCAAGTGGAGCTCAACAAGCTGTCAAGTGCATACAAAGACACCCAAATATCTCCATGCTGATCCCATGCCTTCTGCTAATATCTTCCTCTCTGTACCTCTTGCTTCAACTCTATGATGTGGTGATTCTGCTGTCTTTTGGGGAAGGAGCTGAAACCACAAGAAGACTGTGTTGTACAGCTAAGAGAGGGGATTACTTGGGATCTATATTAATCATTGTCATAATACACACATTTGCAACAGACTTGGGACATTATACTCTCTGTCTCCTCTGTGATCTTTTGGCTTCAAATGGATAATGAAGTTCTCAAAAATTACTTCAGGTCAGACCAACTTTTAATTTTGTTTAAAGTTATACCAGTTCCCCTACTATTAAAAAGGAGTACAGGAATCAGTACCACTACAAATAAATAAAAACTCCAAATAAACCTATCAGCCTATTTGAGGCATTTCCCTCTTTTCTTTCACTTGGAGATTGACGGATAATTTTCCATCTCAGGAATGACTGCCTCCCCACTTCTTTTTAAGATCTTCTCAACCCCTGTGAGATACGTTCCCTGCCTGAGCCATGAGGTCATGGAATAATGTCTTCAAATTCTAGCATTTGCCAGATGCTCTGTTCCTGGCATCACCCATCATCTGTAGCTGGGTGGCATCACCCATGCCCTCCAGAAGACAGCAACCTTTCAATAGCCATTTTGTGAAGTTAACATAGCTGCCTATCTCCCTGACTTTTGTTACTCAGCCTCCCTTTCCAAAAAATATTTCATTTTGAATTTCAGTTTTAAGGCCCACCAACTATGATGCTGGAATATCTCGGAGAACATAATTGTAGCATCGTTTTAACTTCTCTTCATTCATATATGCATCAAACAAAAAACTATCTTAGTTTGTAAGTGAGGTCTTTTCTTTCTCCTCCAGATAGGCCACCTTTAAAATCCACCTGGAAATATTTAAGAAAATGGAAAGCAATAAAAGCCCGCCACAGTGATAGGAATATGTCCTAGCATTAGCCTATCATGGTGGAAACAAACAAACAAAAAAAAGGTTCTGCATTTCAAAGTTATGGTCATGCCTCCTCCTAGAATGAAAGTAGACTTTTTAGTATGTAGGGAGCTGTTCTTTGTAAAAAAACCACTGTAACGAACCTTTAATTATATATCATGTTTTATTTATGTGGACACATGTGAGTCCAAGAGAGGCATGAAATGGCTTTGCCTAATTTTTATGGAAATGTCAGTGTCCTTTGGGGAAGCCTAAGGGCTCACCATTGGGGAACAAATGTGATGAGAGAGGAACTCTGATTTGTGAAGGGTCTAGAGCCACATAGCAGCCATCCAAGCCCTCATGAAGAGCGTAGACAACCAACTTTATTAACATTAGTATCTGATACTAATCCGATTTTAACTTTTTCCTGTCCTCTGTTGTAATCCCGCGGTGTTAGCCCAAACCTTCAAAGTCTGTCCCACACAAGGCAAGTGTTAGGTCTGCCTTGGGGAATAAAAGGAGACTTAACTGCTCTTGGGGGCAGTTGTGTGGGTGAGGAAAGCACATACAGAAGTCAGAGATGATTGGGGGGCAAACCGGGAACAAAATTTTAGGGCTAATGGGTATAGCCAAGCTCCAAAAGATTGTAAATACCTTATAGAAATCCTGAGAAATACTGGAGAGTCACTGGATTCCCCACAGTTGCAGAGGATTAAGGCTTGACTTATTTTACATGAACAGTAGACAGAAGATAGCACCCAAAGCTGTCGACCTTGTGTCACTTGGGTTGTATTATTTATGAGAACCCCTCTTTCTCAATAACAGACAATCTGAAATCTTCAAGGAAGATAACAAGTCTCTCAACAGACTTTCATAAACACTATTGCTTGAACCCCAGTCCTCTGAGAATTTGATTTGCATAATAATTTTCTCATGTTTTTCTTTTTTCCTCTGAAAACAATCACAAATATGTAGTGTTCAGAAATAATTCCACTTTTGGACATACATCAGTCACTTCTCTCATCATGGCTGTCAGGCAATCTGAAACTTCCAAGGTAGGGCAGCAGGAGAGGAGAGGTTGTCAGCATGTGTGAAGCCAACTGGGGGACTGTCACTCTAGGAGGATCCCGAGTGTGTCTCTCAATGTCAGTGCCTGAACTTGGGTTGGATGTGTGTTGCTGAAAACATCCTAGAGTGCCAATATGGTGGGTAGGGTGAACAGAAGAGTATTCAGACAGGGATAATTATTCTCTGTCTGGGGCGTGGGTGCTTTGAGCATCCAGGAACTTTTGTCTATTAGAAGCAGAACTGCAGTCAATGAGGACGAGGATAGTAGGCTTCTGAACCTGGGGAGAGAGACCTGGCTAGAGCTATGTGTGTGTTTGTTGAAATAATTTGTCTAATATTATTTAACTCTAATACTTGACCAGCTACTTATTATTGCCACAGGCTCCTGAGGGGCAGGAGCAAAGAGAACATGCTTTATTTGAAACTCAGACTTTGTCCCCATATTCTTGTCTGCTGTCATCCCTGAGGGACTGGGCTGGGCAATGTATGAACTATAAGGAGCCTGGTTTTCTCCTGTAATCCAAGACTTAAAGTCAGGTCTCTTTGGCCTGTTTCCCATGGGCCTATATATGGTTTTACTCTTGCCACTCTGATAGTAAGGACGCACATAAAAAGAAAAACCCGAGAGAAAGAGGACATTGGCGCCATTTGTGCCCGTCTCACCTCCCCCCATCTGAGATACCATGATTTCATCACTCTTGTTGGAAGTGGCAGAAGGTTGAGGCGATTAGAGGAGCCACCTGGAAAAGAGGGAAGCCTTGAGCTATTTTTACAGGCGAGAAGGATAGAGACCTGCCTCATGGGCTGTGGTTCAGAGAAGGGCATCTGCTCTGTGGAAGTAATGGGATATGGAGGAATAATGACCAAGAAGGTGAGGCGAATGCTGAGACTTGGTGGACACAGAATGCTCACCTCATCGTTTCTATGAGCCATCAGTTTATATGACTAATTCCAAATGCATTCCAAGCATGCCCATTGATTGGTATGGGGCTTCTAATTTACTGCTTGGTTTGGTTAGGGCCGACTTGGGGCCAGAATGGATCTGGGTGCTAATGAGGGAGAGATAAGGTAGTCACCAGTAAAATGCTGAAATTAGTCTTTCCCCACCAGGGAGACACACATCAAGTCCTCTTTAGTTTTCCTGTTCAGGCAGGATTGGGAAAAAAAAACCAACATTAATCGGTTGTGATTCTGCAGTGACATCTCTGATACACATGAGAAAGGGTCATATTCTTATACAGTAGCAGAAAATTCTCAGATGAACTGCTTACTGCAGACCCAACCATGCTGTTGGCGAGTTGTCATCCGGTTATTCTGACCTATTGTTTGAAGTCATTGGTTTCTTGGCTAGAGTTATTGCATGTAATACATTTACAATATGTAACAAGCAGTTTGACACTGGCTCAAACAATGAGAATGGATGCCAAGACCAGTGGGATGGATGCCGCACCCAGTCAGAATGGACGTGGCGGCCAATCAGAATGGATACTGCACCCCATCAGAATGGACGCCATGGCCAATCAGAATGAACGCCGTGGCCAATCAGGCCAATCAGAATGGAAGTTGACCATAAGCATTGACAGTGCCACAACATTACAGACCAGCTGAGGAGCAGCCGATGATTCCGATGACTGCTTGGAATAATTAATTCCAATAGGATCCTTCTACTGGTGGGAAGTTTGGAAAGTATGATAGGCTTTTTGAGTTTGTAGTTGTTTTAAGTCCTTGCAAGAGCTGCCTTGAGGCATATGCAGTGAAACATCTTCATGAGGGTAAGATGGCAGCCAGAGTTTGGCCACTGGCCACCACTCTTCTGCTGAGAACGTTCAGGCAAATGTGTGTGGAGGGTGGAGGCAGAAAGGTACACGCCAAGATTTAGCTCGAATTCCCTCGAGACGGCTTGGAGGGTGATATGCACGCTCCTGCACATGTGTGCGCTCACAGGGTACTCCGTGCTGGCTAGAGCTGTCGGGGTTCAGGGTAGCGGGGCCCAGCAGAGCCAGCGGCTGGCAAAGGCATTGTTCATTGTGTTGTGAGTGACATGACATCCACTGCTTGACAGCCAGCCCACATAGCTGTGGTGATGTGAGAGGCTCACTTTAGATCACGCATTCCACTGCTGTGCATGGATTAATATAGCTTTGAAAGGGCTTTTCTTTCTTTCTTTCAAATTTAATATGAGAGTATATGAGAAAGAACATGGTAGCAATTAGCTGCTGCCATGAATTTTATGAGCAGTTTGCTAGAAACCACATTAATGACTCCATGGGTATTGCTGAGATCAGTTTGGCTATGTTGTTTTTTCTCTTTCCTCTCCTTTCCCTCTTAACAGGCCAGTCCGATGCCCCAGGATGGTATCAGGTGGGTTGCCCTAAGTCGCCCAGGTTCGCTTTTCCAAGAAAGATAGCCGAGCTCCTCCCTATCTTGTATCCAGTGTAGAGCCTGCCAGGTGGGTCCAACCTTGTTCTGGAGCCTGGAGTGGCTGTAAGCATGGAACATTGTCTGGCTTTGGTTCTAACAAGTGGAGAGAAATCCTTGCAGGAAGTGTCCACAGTGAAGTTGCTACCAGAGAGAACTAAAAAATCCTGTATGTTTCTCGATCTTAGCAAGGGGAACCAGAATACAATGGGGCATTAGCTAGGGAAAAAAGGGAAATGGATAGTCTGTATAAATTCTTAGAAAGCATGGAGATGGTTTAAAAATATTGTACCCGAAGCCAAGGGAAAGGGTTGGTGTTGGATAAAGGGACTGGATGCAGGACACAAACTCTGCACAGCTTCTTGGGAACGCGTGACGAGGCCAGTTGAAGTCTGCGTTCAAAAATGGTTTCAATTTTTGGATCTGGAGTCTTAAAAGGAAAAAAAAATAAGTTTGGTACCAAGTCCAAACCTTGATGACGTCATGAGCAGAGGACCTGTAAACACAAAACAAGTTATAGGGCCAGCAAGGTAAATTTAAAAAAGAAAGCAAGAAATACCTCAGTCTGCTTGAGGAAAAATAGATACAAGGATGGTGAGAACACAGCTTTTACTTCTGTGTTTTTTTTACGACATGAAAAGTTAGCAGTGGATAACCTGGAAGAAGCAGAGCCGAGATAATAAACTGAGGTCATCTGTGGATGAAAGAGTCCTTGTACAGCCTTTCATGGCAGCAGAGCTGAAAGTTCTGGCTTCATGTCCAGGAAGCTTTTGGGCTTTTGACTCAAGGAAAGAATCAGGTAGACTATAAATAAAGAGCCAAAAATCAATGATTAAATAATATCTCATTAACATATTTTTTCCCTGAAATGTACAAAATGGTAGTGGTTTGTTAATGCTACTTAACCTCAAATATTTTCATCAAGCAGCATTTTTTGACTGATAAGAAGTAGAAAAATCATGAGACTAAACCTGCGAGGGCTTGAATCTTTAACTCACTTGAATGCAAGGCACATCTGATTTTTGGCAGTTTGTTTGCATGATGGAAATGATACCATCGAATATCGTCTGATAGAAACCTGATTAAATGGCCTGTTTCCTGACATTTCCTGATGAAACATTGTATGCTCAGACATGAATATTTCAATAATAGAGAGCTAGACTGTTAGTAAACTTGGCTCTTTGAAAACATTCCCCTTTGAAAGATTTTTTGATTTGGGCTCAGCTCTTTTAGAATGAACCGTCTTATAAAACTTTTGATGCTTCAACTAAATATTGTCAGATTTGAAAGAGGCTATAACAAAACATGTGTGTAAGAGTTAAAATAGCGTCATTGGTTTGAAATGTAGTTAGTGTGATTTAAATGTAAATGTAATTTAAAATGTAATCAACAGGGAAATGACCCTCCACCTCCTCGCAAATAAAGCAAAATCAAACACAAGGTCAGTGTGAACAGAAAAAATAATGTGTGTGTGTGGGGGGGGGCAGGGTGTGTGATTTCTCATTTTACTTTGTTTTCTAAACTCTACGTGTATGTTAGAGAAACTCTTTTTGATATCTTTCACAATAAAAAAGTTTAAAGTGTTAACTGGTTGGAACTGTGAGCTAAATGTCCCTCCTATGTGCATGTGCGCACACACACACACACACACAAACACACACATTTAGTTAGTATTTGTCAAATCGTCATAAAATTTCTGGTTTGGGCCTTGACAACTGAAGTGACACAGAGAGTCATGAAAATAATAAGAGTTAGAAATCAGCGAGTATGAAGGAAAGTTGAAGGCATTGGCCATCATTTAACCTGGAGAGACAAGAACCTGGTTGATTTAATAATGGTCTCCCAGTTTACGGAGGTTTATTATGCAGAAGGTGGTGTCCAGCTGGTTTTCATTTCTAGTGAAGACAGAAAAAAACCAAGAGGCTGGAATTGCATCAGGGGAGATGAGGGTTAGAGATGAAGAAGCAGGTCCTGGGCGAAGGGCTGTGAGACGTTGGAATGAACACCAAGCAAGGTTATGAAATCCCCATCTTTGGAATTCTTAAATTAATGTGATCTGCGTGAATCCACGTGGTGGAATGGTTTAGTTATCTGCCTGCTAGAGGGACGGCTGAGGGAGGAGGGTTTCTGTGGGCCGAGTGCCCCCGGGGCGTCCCGACTCTCCGCCTTGCGTGGATTGCCTGTGGCGGGAACCCTGGACCCAGAGCCAGGAACCTACTGCCTTGTGGCAAAGCTGCTGGTCTGTGTGCCGGAGTAAGCTGACACTTCACGTTCCTTTCCACTCCAGTGGCTCCAGAGTCTTTCAGGAGCTTTCTGACTGCCAATTGCCACCTTGAAATAGGAAAAGTATTTTAAACAAATCCTTCAGGACGTTCAGGCCGAGCGTGTATTTTGCAGTGCTCAGAGTACATGGTCACCAGACACCTCATAGAGGCAACTGAAAACTATTAGCACAGCGGGAAACGCCGTGGAACAGAGATGTAGGAAACCGGAAGATTTGGATATTAAACTCATCTCCTCTCTTTCTTGTTTTAAAACATTTTTTGGACACAGAAGCAAAATTTTCTTGATGACCAGATTTCGCTCTCTCTCATTTTTCTTTCTCTCTTGAATTCTTTCGAGCTTTTTTTTTTTTTTCACTTGAAAACAAAGTATTTGAAGTATGACAATTAGATCTTCTGGATGCTGAGAGGCAAACCCAGAGAACTTGAAGGAGGCAATTAAATTTTTTTTTTTTTTTTTTTGGTTAAAAAAAATAAAAGCCTGGAGCTTTGCTTTCCTTATAGAAAAAGATACTCTTACTTGTGTCTGTTTTAAATATATTTCTTAAGGTGATGAAACATCCCAGGGAACAGAGCTGTATGTGAAGAGATTTGTGTGGAAAGGAGGATTTAAAAAACTGTTTTTCATCTTTCCAAAGCAGCCCAACCTCGTACTTCAAAGGAGCTGAACAGAACTTCTACCTAAGGGAGACCTTGCCTCCCCCAGGGCGCTTGGTTTCCATACCATGGCTTTTCTGGAAATGTCCTCTTCGCATACGCTACCTCGGAGTCACGCCTCATTGAGAGTGATGATTATGTCCTCTGGACGTTCGGATGCTGCTGAGAAACGGGAGGATATTTTGAGCCCTGGAATTAGGGCTCTGCCACATGTTTGGATTAAAAACCAGTTAAACCTTGCTAAGGCAATATTTTTCTATGCAGTTAGTTTTTATACCAAACAAGGTTTGTAGTAATTGGATGCCCTACTTGAGCAAAATTGTTTACCAGAAAATAAATCACTCCTGGCATTAAGAAAACACAAGCCCAGGGATTCGCCAGCACAGCATCATCCCGTTCATTTCTCATAAACCTAGCCCCAAACATGTGCATCCTCATCCATGATGACTTCTGCTTTGAATTGTGGTCTCTTTATTTCCATGCCCATTATAATGCTTACCTAAACATTTCCCTCTGTTTAGCTTCGGTGCTTCTGGTAATGACTTCTATTTGGCTGCTGGGAAGCATTTGCCAGCCTTTAGCAAGCCCTATAGGGGTGGTGGGGGGAGGAAAGAGAGAGAGAGAGAGAGAGAGAGAGAAGGAAACGAAGGGGAAAAGGGAGGCATACTTTTATGGTAATTGGCAGTAGAATTGCAGAGAACAAAAACTGGAACTAACTTCGGGGTTAACTAAATTTTCCTCTGCAGTTTGTAGAAAAGAAGTGTGACTGTCTCCTGGTACCATAGGAGGCAGAAAGGTAGGATGTAAACTCAGGTCTTATGACTCCTGTAGACCTTTGCACTGTACTAAATTTCCTTCCATCCTTTGGTAGTCTTCTTTGTCTCGGAGATCTTGGATGACTAAAGAAGAGGTTGGAAAAGCAAGATACGTCAGGCCAGTTTCTCTTGGGAAGATGTAATAGACCTAAGCTGGAGTTATAGATTTTTCCATCATGGTAACCAAGAGAGTCAGTGAGCTGTAGGAGCAGCACCACACGATACTGATATGTGGTTGTGCCTTCTACGTATGGTCCTGCCTCATTTCTGGCAGTCATTTAATGCCAGTCAAGCCATGTTGGAAGAAGTTATTAGTAATGCAAATGTCAGGGCAAAACAGGAAAATGATCGAAATGCATGAGGTTTTCAACTTTGAGAATTTTATTGAAATTTTTACAGAAAATGGAAGAACAGCCTCCCGTTGAGTAATGATTTATTTATTCTACTGACCTCATGTCAGAGCTAGTAGATCTAATCATTAAGAATGAATCTAACTGGCTTTCCACCAATGGGAAGGCCTGATCCAAGTCAGTTCTGCTCATAAACCATAAGTGCTATAAAAAAAAAAAAAGGTGGGGGGAAAGCAGTTATAAAATAATCCGAAAGATTTAGAATTATCCCTCCTCATTGCTTTAATCTGAAAGTGGCATATTGGATTTTTTTTTCTAGCATTTGCTGCTAGTGGTTTTGTGTGTGTGTGTGTGTTTTTTTGACAATAGGGGCAAACACATGGTTTTTGAGAACCCAAAAATAAGTTGCTGAGCATGAGAAGATTTAGTCATTAATGGAGTAAACCTACTTTGATCGTCCAGGGAGACGTTTTTCTTCACTTTCGCTGGTTACTGTCAGTTGTCAGAGACACTGCAGGCATGAACGTGGCTTCAAGGGAGTTCCCCTCGCTCACTTAGTTCAGTGATGATGAAACCATTCACATGGAACCATATCGCACTTGGATTCTAGTTTTGAAACCACTTCTTTAGGCCTGATTTGCATAGGCTAGAAATATTTTGAGAGGTAGGACAAAATTATTGAACCAACCACATTATCTAGCATTTTTTTTCACACACAAGGTAATAAATACACTTTGGATGAAGGAATCCATGAATGAATAAAGGTCCAAATGAATCATTTCATCCTAGTATGTGGTTTTGATGTTCCTACTCATATAACTTTCAGCAGCAATGACTGGGTCCTTGCTGTATGTAAAGCAGTATGAAAGGCACAGAGTGAAACACGCAGATGGTTATAGCAGCAGATGGTTTTTGCCCTCAAGGAGCTTACACACTGCAGAGGGAGGAGCCATGATTCCCAGCCTTTCCTCTTGGTGACGTCACGGATCCAGTCAGATGTAGAGTCACCATCATCCGAATAGCCCACCACTCATTTAGAGGCTAGCGTTCCTATCTTTTCTCCTCGCAAGCCTTACCTTCATCCCTTTCTCTCTGCCTTTGCATGTACTTCCTATATCAAGGCACCTGGTAGGAGGGTCAGTGCTGGTGGGTATGATTCTTCATCTAACATATTTGACAGATACTGAATAGTATAAGGGGGAAACCATATGAAGCTGTAGTTTTTGTAGGTTAGAAACAATCAGCTAGGAACAATTTCATATGATTCAATCAAATTTTAGCATCTTTGTAGGAAGTGGATAATCCATAATCTTTCGAACATGTTTTAGATTTTTCCAAGAAATTCATTCTCTGTGACTCTCCCTTAGCCAAAGAGGCCCAGTATCAGAGGTTGATGGTTTTTGGTGACTGTACTCCTGGAAGGTGAGTTGACAAGCTTTGGTTATCTCCAGCTGAAGTACCTGAAACTAGAGGGTTACTTTTGGTGTAAAAAATATTTTGAAGACTCTTGTTTGTTTGCCAAAACAATCTGATTTGAATAAATACATCAGAAAAATTTCAAAGTAAACACAACTCTATGAAAAGGTCTCATAGCTCAAAATTATCTGAGTTAGTGAGGCCCGGGTTTCACTGCAATCTCTCCTGTTTAAACCCATGTTGCCAAGTGCTGGCTTGAAAACCTACTGACTAATTTCATCTGGATCAAAAAACATCCAGTTGTTTTCTTTAATAACTCAGGTACTACATGATTGTATTGATATTAAAGCAAAAAAAAAAAAAAAAAAAAAAAAGGTGGAAGTGGAGGAAGAGAGAGAAGGAAAAGAAGATGAAGAAAAACACTTAAACCTCTATGAGTACAACATAATATTTTGGTGAAGATGCTTCTAGGCTTATTTTACAAATATATAGGTAATACTTTGAAAATGCAGATAGTTGGGGGAGGGTGAGGAGAAACTATTCATCACTCATAATTTACTGGGGATTCATTTATATCACATGCTTTCAGAACTGGAAGTGACATAAATAGTTTAGACAAGTCCTCAACAGGAGTGATTTTATCCCACAGAAGACACTTAGCAATGTTGAGAGACACGTTTGGTTGTCATAGCTTATGGATGCACTTAACATCTAGAGGGTAGAGGTCAGAGGTGCTGGCTGACCATCTTGCAATGCACAGGACAGCCACCCAAACAAAGAATAATCAGCCCCAAGTGTCAGTAGTGTCAGTAAGATGAGAAAGCCTGTTTTAGATCAATTCCCTTATTTTTGGAGTAAGGGGTCCAAAGATGGAAGACGATTTGCATAAAGTCACTCAGCCGAGTGGTGGCAGGAGAGGGATGAAAACCCTTGCCTCCTGCCTCCCAGTCCAGGGCTCTTTCCACTGAACTGGAATGAAAGGTTTTTCTCCCAATATCTTGTTGAGACCAGCAGTGTGAATTGAGAAAATATAAAGTTTGACAGCCAAAGGGAAACTAAGGAAAATGTGAGGGTTTAATTCTAAAACAGAAGTCTGGGATGAATAATAGGAGGTAAAAGCCTTCAAACCAGAGGAGAAGAAAAACGGCCAGAGAGCATAGGGGAACGTCGGTAACCAGTTCTAGAAGAGGCAGAAAAGAACAGTGAGGATATTTCCCTCCAAAATATTGCTTGTTGAGTAGTTTTATGTGGAAATTTTGGGGGTGACCACCTCATCCAGGGTTGCCTGGGACTGTCCTGGTTTTAAAACTGAAAGTCCCAAGGTCCGGGAACCCCCGCAGTTCTGGGCAAATCACCCTATTTCCCGTTCTCTCACATAAACATACTTGTTAAACGTTATTCTGTCAAACTACAAACTAGTTTGATGAATTGGAGAAATTTGGCGAAAGGTACAGGGGACCCTTCTGTACATTTTTGTCACTTCCTGTGAATATATAATTCTTTCAAAATGAAAAATTTAAAAATCGTTTTGTGAATGTGATCTGAATGAATAACTAATCTTCTCTTAACTGAGACGTCAGGATGCTTTCATGGAGCCTGATGGGGCAGGCAGAATAGAAAGTTCTTTGTAAGGGTATCATGGTGCCATACCAACTGAGTGGGCAGCAACTTCATGGGATACATGATAAGGGCAGGGAGAGTGCCATCTGATCACAGTACAAAGGGGGTGGTTGGCACTTAGCCCTGGCCGTAGTTCATCTTGAAGTAGCCCAAGTCTTCTTGTGGTGGAAATGGTGCAGTTTTGAGAATAAGGAAGGGAGAGTGGCTTTACACAAGAGAAAAAGTACTGAAGACGCCATAGAGACATTGAGGAAAAAATGCCCCATTTTAACTTTAACAGTGTAAAATATATTTATTTTATAAGAAGGAGAAGGGAACATTAGCTGAATACTTTCTATGTTCAAGTGATTGTAGATGTAAGTTAGACAGCCCAGTATGTGTGTCTTCAGGCAGATAAAACAACTGGACTTTACAGAGGCACCTGGGGTTTTCAGTTTTAAGCATGTCTATACATCTTAAAAAGGCTATTTTAATGTAATGGAAGTTCTGTTTTTTAAAGAGTAACATCCACAAATTAGAACACATCAAGTAAAACGTGTCCCTCATGGGCCTGGCAGCCTGAGCAGTGGGTGGAAGTTTCTGACCAGAAGACTTCTCAATGCTTCCAAATTTCTTAGCTTGTTAGGTTAAATCCTGGAGAAATTTTGTCTGATTTTCCTACTGGGGGTCAAGGCCATATGCCTATTCCACAGAGAAAATGAAAGTACTACAGGGTTTGATTTCAGACCTGTTTCTGACCCTGGTAAGTACACTAGCCTGTTTGCTGAGGCCTGTAATTGCTTTCTCAGGGGACACAGTCTTTTGTTTTACTGTTATAGGTCATCCTTCCTGAAAGCAGGAACTCTTGAAATGAATTCTGTGTAATCTGCAAATAAATGCTACTATGTGTTTTATCAAGAAAGATAGAGTGGGCATTAGGCCATAGCAAGTGGGTTGGAGAAGAAAGGGAGTCAGGAAACAGATAGTAATAGGGAAAAGGAGTAAGGAAAGCATAAATATGCTAAAATAGGAACTGGACGTAGTGGAGACCAACCTTGTCCTCTCTTCCGTTTCATTGAGAATTGCCCATGGTCAGGAAGTCAGGGCTGCCATCTTGTTTTTAGGTGAGTCCCTCTCTAGGGTTCTGTCGTTAGTCTTGAGCAAAGAAAATAGAGCTGGAAGAACCACTGAGGAGAGCTTTTAAAAAGACCTATCCCCAAGTCCCATTTCTAGTGATTCTGAGGCAGTTGGCCCTGGATAGGACTCAAGTGTCAGTATATCCTTGAAGCTCCCTCGGTGAAAGCAGTAGTTGAGAACCACTATTTCACATAACTCCTTAATTTTTACAGATGGAGGAATCAAGTCCCAGAGACATTAGGCAACGGACAGAGGTTCACACAGCCAGACCCAGAGGTGGATCTTGCACCTAGGTCTCCTGCTCCCCACGTAATATAATAATTTTTTAATAATGCATTTTGAACTTCCCACATATGAAGAATAAGACTGGGCATGCTGCAGATACTAGAGTGATACCACTTCTTTCCCTAATGGACTTCTTTTTTTAAAAAAAAATGCCTAATGTGGTGCCTGGCACATAGCAGCACTTAATAAGTATTTGCTGAATGGAGGAGCATGGCATGTGTTTAATTTTTATCCCCCACCCCCACCAGAAACATTAAAATAACATGTTCCAAGGTGCTAAAGTGAAATGGAATGATTTTCACATTCAGTCCCTTTCTTAGAGTTTGTTACCTTTTTGTGACTCAACCTATGAGCTTATGATTGGGTAGATCATAGAATTCAAGGGGATTTCCATTAAAGTAATGAAGTAGCAGTTGGCTTTCAGCTTCAAATTCTTTCCCTCGTTAAAGAAAGTGAAACACTATCTTGAATAGGGTTGGCTATATAAACGCTGCTGAATGGTTTTTCAATAGAAGTGATTGAAAATAAACCATTTTTAATTTTTTTGGAGGAATTTGTTCCATTCTGTCTTGTGTTTCATTATAAACAGTTTTTTTGTTGTTAAATTTTAACAAAAATGATTCTTTGTGCCATAAATGTGTGTGGAATACTTCCCAACAATATTTCCACGCAGACCACGGGTCGTTGCCAGTTTTTCGTACGTAGAGCCCCCACTGATGATGGCTCAGAAGTGAAACCTGATCTAATGCTACTAAACTCCTGGATTGAGAAGGGTCTTAAAGTCATCACTGGAGGTTTAGATAGAAATTATCCCAGTGCCTCTGGTTTCTCTCCTTTACTAGGGTTGCTGATGATGCAAGACAAAGCCTTCATGTTGAACTATAAGCTTCTGAGGGAAGTGATTGGGTCTTTTTTCCTCACTTTATATCCTTCACGCATAAGTTCTCTAAACCATGCATTCTTTCTTTCCTCTGTAAATTATTATTTTATTTTTTCAAGATTTTTATTAAAATATAGCTAACATACAGTATAGGTGTACACCACGGTGATTCAACATTTATATACATAAAGAAGTTATCATTATGATAAGTCCAGCAACCATCTGACACCGTACCATGCTATCACAATATTATTGACTATATTCCCTATGCTGTACATTACATCCCCGTGACTTATTTGATTTATACCTGGAAATTTGAAACTGTTATTCCCTTCTCCTTCCCCCCTTCTTAATTTTTTCAATTATAGTTGACATTTAATATTATTTTATATTAATTTCAGGTGTACAGCATAGTGATTAGACATTCATGTAATTTAAGAAGTGATGCCCCTGTCTAGTCTAGTACTCACCTGGCGCTATACATAGTTATTACTATATCATTGACTATATTTCCTATGCTTTACATCCCCATGACTATTTTGTAACTACCAATTTGTACTTCTTATTGCCTTCACCTTTTTCACCCTGTCTCCCAACCCCCTCCTCCCATATATCACCCCAATAAATCTAGTACCCATCTGACACCATACATAGTTATTACAATATTATTGACTATATTATATCATATATACTCTACACCCTCATGACTGCTTTGTAACAAACAATTTGTTCTTCTTAATCCCTTCCCCTTTCTAGCCCACCCCTTAATCCCCCCGCCCATCTGGCAACCATCAAAATGTTCTCTGTATCTATGAGTTTATTTTTGTTTTGTTTGTTTGTTTTGTTCTTTAGATTCCACATATAAGCAAAATCACATTGCATCTATCTTTCACTGTATGACATGCCTCACACAGCATAACACCCTCCAGGTCCATCCATGCTTCCACAGAGGGCAAGAACCCATTCCTTTCCCTGGCCAAGCAATATTCTACTGTATATATGTACCACCTACTCTTTATCTATTCATCCATTGATGGACACCCAGGCTGCCTCCACATCTCAGCCATTGTAAATAATGTTGCAATGAATATATGGATACACACATCCCCTTGAAGTAGCATTTTGGGTTTCTTCGGATAAGTAGCTAGAAGTGGGATTACTGGGTCCTGTTTTGTCACTTGTTTTAGCCTGTGTTTTAAAGTCTATTTTGTCTGGTGTAAGTATTGATACCCCAGGTTTTTGATTGTTTGTTTCCATTCTCATGAAATATTTCATGAAATAACTTTACTTTCAGTCTGTGTGTGTCTTTTGATCTGAAGTGAGTCTTGGATAGGCAGCATATGTATGGGTCTTGTTTTCTTATCTATTCAGTCACCCTATCTTTTGATTGGATAATTTGATCCATTTATATTCAAAGTAATTGTTGATAGATATATAGTTATTGCCATTTATTATTTATATTTTTATCCTTTTTTTTTTTTTTCCATCCTCAAGAAGTCCCTCTAAGATTCCTTGTGATATGGTTTGGTGGTGATGAACTCCATTAGCTTTTTCTTGGCTGGGAAGCTCTTTATCTGTCCTTGAATTCTAAATGATACCTTGGCTGGGTAGAGTAATCTTGGTTGTAGGTCCTTGATTTCATCACTCTGAATATTTCCTGTCAATCCCTACTGGCCTGCAAAGTTTCAGTTGAGAAATCAGCTGACAGTCTTATGGGAGCTCCCTTGTAGGTAATTAAGTGCTTTTCTCTTGTTACTTTTAAGATTCTTTCTTTGTCTTTAATCTTTGACATTTTAATTATGATGTATCTTAGTGTGGGCTTCTTTGGGTTCATCTTATTTTGGACTGTCTGCACTTCCTGGCCTTGTATGTTTATTTCCTTCATTGGTTATCTGTTGTTGGAACAGACACACACACACACACACACACACACACACACACGAATCTTCTGAGGACAGAGATTAATTTTCAGACACTCCAGTTTCAACCCACAAAAAGGGGCAGAAACACTTTCTTAACCATCCCATCATTTGGTAGACTGCTTTTGTCATAGTGGAATTAGTGATTCAAGTATTAACACAGAGTAGTGTTGGTTATTTGAGGTATTTTTTTCCCATTCATTTTTGACTGTTAACCATACTCAGAAACCTACTTAGAATAAGAAATTTGAAGCATTGGAATTATCATTTGCAATAGTTCAATTAAATACCTAGACAAATGCCATCCCCTGCCCACTACTTATAGGGAGTGCGAATACATTCAGTCTTTCATGTAAATCTGATTTCCACTTCTTTCCCAAATTCTTCCTCCTGTCCTGCTTATTCCTGCCTCAATGCTTTTGCTTATCTTGTTCCACTGACTAGAAATTCCTTTTGCATATATATATTTTTCCATCTTACAAGACACAACTCAAGTCTCTCTCTGTGAAACTTTCCCTGGCTTCTCTGACTTTTTATTATGTTCCACAAAATTGAATAAATAATTGTTCTACATATTTTCTGTCTGTTGTCAGTGTACACGTTGTAAGTGCATTATAATATTTATTGGCTGAATGAATATCAATAAAGAGTTAGAAGCAAGAAAACATTTCTGGATAATTAATGAGAGGTGGTATTTCCTAAAACTCTTTTGGAACAAGAAAACTATCATATAGTTCTTTTTTCTCACTAGTTGTGCAACTTTGAGTGACTTATCTAACTTCTTTAAGTCTCAGTTTACATGTGTATAAAACATAAATAATTATAACCACTTTATCTATTTTTAAAAGAATTAGATATAAGATAGGAAAAGTGGCTAGGCAAGTGCCTGGCATATAGTAGGTGCTCAATAAATAATACCTGCCATTACTATTATTACTGTTGTTGTTACTGTTATTCTCCACAGTACTTGGTACAGTGCTGGGAATGTTACTGACTGTTTAATCCTGAACAATGAGGTTGTTCAGTGTTCTGTCCTTCATTTGTCTGATTGTTTCTGGATACTTAGTTCAGGGTAGAAGAAATCTGTAAGGAGAGAAACAAGAAGATCCAGTAGAATTGCCGTATCCAACCACCGCGGCCTGAGCCAACTAAAGAAGAAAACTTTCCCACTGAATTTCCTGGACTGGCATGAGGTGTTGCACCCATACCTCAGCTCAGACTACGTGAGGAGTGTGATAAACCGGGACTGTGAATAGTGGCTTTCATGAAGCAGCTCAGATAAAAATCTTACCGTTCAATTTTTTATTTACAACTTAGAAATTCTAGATTGGTTGACATTGGCTTAATACTTTAAACCAACTGATGGGAAGAAAAATCTGTCATTGATTTGTCGGACTTCTTTGTTTTTTTTTTTTTCCTCTTTCCTCTGAACACTGACTAAAAATTTTCCAAAACAAGTATTAGGGGCTTCACAGTCCTCAGGGAATTGATGGGGGTGGGGTACAGGATAGGAGGCATTACCTTCTCATTGCTGGCTTCTAGGGTTGTGTCCCTTCTTCAAACATTCACTTTCTGGCAAACTACCATTCTTCCTCAGCCCCAGAGAAGCCCTTGCCCAGCAGAGGGTCCTATAAACAGGATTCAGCAAACTTGGATTTTGTTCTAGCTGGGATCCCACCAAAGCCTCTCCCACAAACTACACACCTCTTATTAGATGTCTTCCCTGGACAGTCTCCCACTTTTGCGATCCCGTCCCCAGAGGGGAGGGTCTAGAGGTAGAACATTCCAATCAAGTAGGTAAAGTCACAGAGAGAAAGGCTTTACTCCAGCCACGTAGGGAACCTCGCACTGTGTTAGGTCCAAGCCTATATTGGGCACAACCAAGGAATGATAATAAATAAATGAATCTTAACGGAGTGCAAGATACCATGCTAGGTACGCCATGTGTATGATCTTACTTTTCATAGTGGATAGTGGAACTTATTATCCTGAATAAGTTAGGCTGAAAGAGCCCAAGCAACTTGCCAATATCATAGGGTTGGTAAGTGGTAGAGCTGAACATTGCATTTCCCCTGTGCTTCCCCGTCTCTGTTCAGAAGATGCTTCTCAGCTTCCTGGCCTGACTGGGGACTTCCAGGTCACAACAGAGAATTGTGCTCAGAGAACCTGATGAGGGAACATTAGCCCCAGAGGTGGAGCCCTGAGCCCTGCTCTCCTCTCTTGCACAGCCACTCCTTTAAAGGGCTGGGCTTGGACCTGGCCCAAGGTCACCCCCACTGCATCTTGTTTGATAAGTCCTTGCAGGACCAACAAGATTCAAGAAGCGGGGCAACGGACTCCACTTTTCAATGGGGAACGTGACAACAAATGCGTGGTCATATTTAATCCACCCCATCAGGTCTCCAGAACAACGTGTTCTCTGAGGGGTCTGGAGGGCTGAGTTTTTACTGTATTTCATTTTCACGTTGTGCTTTGTGCTTTTCTAAACACCTCAGGAAATATTATTTCATTTGATTCTCTTTTCTAAACACACCAGCTGGAGGTTCTTTTAAAACTGCAATCAGGTTATGTCACTTCTCTGCTGGAACCCTCTAGAGGCTCCCACCTCACTCAGACTCAAAGTCGAAGGCATCACAAGGTCTTCCCCTGTCTGGTCCTGCTTCCCTGGGGCCTTCTCCCAGCCACTGTGCTCCAGCCCCTCTGGCCTCGCTGGTCTGTGAACATGCAGGCTCACCCTTGCTCAGAGCCTTTCCAATTGCCTTTCCAACCAGCTGGAATGCTCTTCCCACCAAATGTTCTCTGGGCTCCAGTCCTTAGGGTCTAAGTCCCCACAGCACCCTCTTAGAGATGCCCTCCCTGGCTACTCCCCCAGAACTGCTCACTCCCCTTTGCTGCTTTACTTTTTACCAAAGCCCTTATCACCATTAGAAATTCTGTATGTTTGTATCATTCATGTATTTATCTGCTTCCCCCAAAGAAGATCCAGGGGGAGAGAGACTTTGACCTGTTTTTATTTGTTTGGTTTTTCACGACTGCTCCCCCACCCCACCCTCAACCCCACCCCTGGGGAATACAATAGTGCCTGACCCTTAGCAATGATGCATAAATATTTAGAGTAAAATTATTGAAAGAAAAACATGAATTCTCATAACAATGATATTTATTAGTCAAGGTAAGTAAGTATTGTGTTCTCAGCTTTATAGACAAAGAAACAGAGGCCCAGGAGGTTTTGTGACTGGTCTGAAGTCATGCAGCCAGTGGCAGGGCCGGCATTAGAACCCAGCTGCCCTGATCTGCAGCCTTGGGTCTCTTGGGGGACAACGTGCCAGGTTCCTATGTGGCTATTTCTGGGCAGGGATGTGAATGGCTCTGATATGGGTTCAGGACAGGCCTGATCCATAGCCATGCAGGCTTTTTACCGCAGTGAGAAGGGGGTCCCACACCACTGTCATTTCCTGGACAGAGAACTATGCATCTCTGCCCGCTGGGTTCAGAGCAGTAGTAATTACGAGAGTCTGGAGGGAAGTGAGAAAAAGCATCAGGGACATTTAACAACCTTCACTGACCTGCAAATTATTATTTATAGTAACACAGAGCATTTCCTCTGCGGAGACAAAAGACATAGAACATACTATCCTTTTTAATTTTTTTTTTTCTTTAAATCAGCCTGAGTCCTCATAGCACTCTCCGGAAGCAGACAGAGAATAGAGAGTGATCGGGCAGGTCAGACAGATTTACCTTTAGGAGATGAAAGGAATGAATCCTCACTGCTCTTTATTAAATTCCTCCCAGAGACTCTCTGAAGACGATATTAGAAAACCCGGGAATCATATTGTAAACCCTCTAGAAGCTGGGTCGGTCTTAGTTGCCAGGCACCTCCTGTGGGTTCAGCACCCTGCTTGGCGATGGCAGATCTGGAGAAGTGTGTTTGGATTGACTGCTGGGGCTGAGAGGGGCTTTGATTCTCGTCTCTTCCAACCTTGTCCCCAGGGCATAGGCCATCCAGGCCTGCGACTACCCAAGCTGCAACACCTGCGCTGACAGAAAGCTCATTGCCTATCAGAGCAGCCCGTTTTTCTTATACTGTCGAGGCTGAGCACGTGGAGTCTGCCTTCTGTAAGTCCTTCCCGTCAGTCCTAGGTCCGTGGTCTGGAGTGACAGAGAGTAAATCCACTATGTGAACATCAGATAAGCACTCTTGTACACAATGAACAAGTTCTCATTGCTTTCCTGGTCTAAAAGGCAGAACTTGGCAACTAGAAGTCGGGGTGTGTGTGTGTGTGTGTGTGTGTGTGTGTGTGACTATAGGGTGGGGATTAGTGTGTTGGTGCACAGTATGACATTGGAGTCAAATTATCTGGGCTCCTGGCTCTGTCTGTCACCCAGTTGTGTAACTTGGTGTGGGGACAGAGTCCAGAGAGCAGTTTCCAGGCTCTCGGCCTCACGTGGAAAGGTGCTGGCTTGGGTAGTAGATGGCCATCAGCTGTGACTAGTTGGCCGTCAGCTGTGACTAGTTGGCCATCAGCTGTTACCAGTTAGCCATTAGCCACTAATATAACTGCCGTGGCCAAGCTAGCAAGCGTGGATTGCAGCTAGCAAGAGGTTGGTTGGCAGAGAAGTGGACAGCAGATTGCAGATCGTGTGGCTCCTGTTTCCTGTGTCTCCAACCCAGCTGCCAGCAAGAATATAGTGGTATGACTCCCCTACCTATGGCTCCATTGGTGTTCCTTTTTGGCCTCACCACGTCCTGCGTTCTTATGTGGGGAGCGGGAGCTGAGACCCGCATGACACTCCGCATGACACTTAGCCTGTCTGTTTCTTCATCTGTAAAAGGGAAAGAATAATAGTGATACCCTCACGGAGCTGTTGTGAGAATTCAACGAGCTGACGCTTGTGAAACATTAGCACAGTGCCTACCTAGTACATACATAGTTGGTACTTAATCCTGTGAGCTCTTATATGCGATTTGTCCAGCATCCTGGAGGAAGTGCTGCTTCTCCCTGGTTATCACAGGCAGAAGAAACCTGTGGTGATGGTGGTAGGGGGTAAAGGCTGTGGAACTGTCCTCAGTGCCTCTCCCTTCTGTGCTTCTCGCCTTCCCTCCCTCTTTCTCCATCTGTGCCCAGGCCTCTCCCCAGTGGTCCAGTCCCCAGAGATTGTACTCAGCTGGACCGCCACCCCCTCCAGGTGGAGGTAACCAGGGAAAACTTGCACTTTCCTAGGGGGCCAGAAAAATCCAAAACTGTTCAAGGTCCAAAAGAGTGACTCTGAGGGGGATAGCTCAGTGTGGTTACTGTGAAAGGGATATTTGGGGGGATAAGAGTAGAACTGTTCCCAGTAATCGCTCCCCACTACATGCCCACAAATGCACCTGCTTGGAGAACTCGTTGGATTTGTGCATGGAATCACATCTTCTTGCCAAATGTATTAATCTTGACATTCTCTACTTCCCTAGGTTGTGACAAACCCTTTGGTAGAGCCAAGCCCACACATTAGAATGAATTGCCAAGATTCCTTTAGTGAGAATTAGTGATAAATCACATAAAATGATAAGAAGAAACCATGATTGACAAATAGTATTAATGTTCCAAATGTTGGACGGGTTAAAAAAAGAAATGTAAAGTAAGGAAGCTGACATTTTTATGCCCGGCTGTGCCAGGCGACTGGCATGGACCCTCATCGCAGCCCACAGGGTGGTGGTCATAGTCTCCCTATTTTTCCAAATAACCAGTCAGTTGCCTAAAGTTCACTGCAATGCATCAGGGATTGCAACCCTAGTCAATCCGCATCTGAAGGGAGGAGGCTAAGGGAGGAATTCGGAGACAGTGGTCAGGACACTGGGTTTCTTTCTTTCTTTTTTTAAAAAGTTTATTGGGGTGACAACTGTTGGTAAAGTTATATAGGTTTCAGGTGTACAATTCTGTAATACATCATCTATATATCACATTGTGTGTTAACCACCCAGAGTCAGTTCTCCTTCCATCACAGTATATTTGATCCCCTTTACCCTCATCTCCCACCTCCTCCCCCCTTACCCTCTGGTAACCACTCAACTATTGTCTGTGTCTGTGAGTTTTCGCTTCTTCATTTGTTTGTCTTGTTCCTTTGTTGTGCTCAGTTTTATATCCCACATATCAGCGAATCATATGGCTCTCAACTTTTTCTGTCTGACTTACTTTGCTTAGTATAATAATTTCAAGATCCATCCATGTTGTCGCAAATGGCACTATTTCATATTTCCTTGTGGCAGAATAGTATTCCATTGTGTATATACCACATCTTGTTTATTCAATCATCTATCAAAGGGCACTTTGGTTGTTTCCATGTCTTGGCCACTATAAATAAAGCTGCAATCAACGTTCGATTTCTAATCCCAGGTATGTGACCAAGGGCTGAATTTTGTGTCTTCAGGTACAAAATGTGGATGAGACTATGTACCTTACACCTCGCCCAGGGTTTGTGAAGTCGTTTATAATTTTATTTATTTATTTATTTACTTATTTATTTATATGCACATGAGCAAAAATATTCCCCCCGCTCCCAGGAAGGGCTATTGGTGAGTAAGTCTCTCCCTGAAGCCCTCAGCCCTGGGCCCATGCCCAGGATGTAACTCCTTAGCCAAGTCAGTTTTTAGTTATGGTGATTCCCCCACAAACAGATAGTTCCCTATACACGTTTCTTGAATTTGTCCAATTTAAACTTCATCCCATTCTTCCTCTGCTATGACAGGGATTTGATACCTTTACGCTATCTCTTCTCTTTTATGGATTTTTGTATTTAATAATCTTGTGGCTACTTTTATAGTTGTAAATAAAGTATTTAAACCCTCACTTTGTGACTCATCCACTTTTAGGTGCTATCTATTTATTTGACACTAGATTAGAAGCACCATAGAGGTGAGAATGTATGTCCATTTGACACCTGACGCCTGTAGGGCCCAGAACAGCCCCGACACAAGCTAGATCCTTACTTCTGACTTGTTGCTAGATGAGGAGGAGGCTGGATGAAACACAGACGAGAGTACATCCTATCCTCTCCCTCTCCACCTTCCCCACCTCCCTTCTCTGAGCTGGATAGTATTCACTTTGCTTTTTCAAGGCTTATAAGATTTATATTCTAGGACTCCCAAGTTTTACCTGTAAGTTGATTAGAAAAAACCAAAAAGCAATGCGCAGAATGTAAAGTATTGTGATCACGAAAATCATATATGCTACAGAACCAAGTAGTATGACCAAGTCTGCTTCACTTAACAGGGAGCGGGGAGGGGGGTGTTGTTGAGGTGGGGGGATAGTCCAGAAGCCAAGGCCAAAAGGATTGTGATTTTTTCACACAGGCAAATGCCATTGTAGTTGGTTGCTGTCTGTGGAGATAGTTAGGGCTACACACTTCAGAAAGGCTTTTAATTAATGACCCCACAGCACACCCTTGTTCTTTGTAGCTGAGGCTCTGATTTGGGACTCTCTCCAGGCCTTTGCTGGAAACGGCATCTCCACCTCAAACCAGTTCTCTTCTTGTATGTGTTTCTGGGGTCTAGATTTTTCCACTCAGCTTTATCCATCAATATGGTCTCATCTTCTTTGTGTTCTAGGCGTTTGTGAAACATTCTGAGTTGCTGATGGGACATTTTCATGTTTGTTACAGATTTATTCATTTGCATTTATGTACTGTTATTTCCATGAGATTTGGGAGTGATAAGAGGTGGAGTAGGCCCAATATACCACTTTGAACTTGAAGATTTATTTTGAAAAATTTGAAGTGAACAAATATTCCTTCAACGAATGAATATGAGACCTTATGCTTCAGACAAGGAGTGTCGTTATTGGGGCGGCGAGGGGGTGGGCGAGGGGGTGGGGTGGGGTGGTGATGAGATCAGAGAACCTGCTCTTACATCCTAACAACACAAGGAAGGTAAAGCCTAGTTTTGTTTCTTATACGTCTGCAAAGTGGGTACAATCACATCTGCCTCGTAGGTGGCAGTGAGGATTGAGGCAAAGCAATGCACGGAGCACCCAGCATAGTGTGGGTACTTGGGGTCCCCTTAGGGGCCAGGAGATGGACCAGCAGGGAAAAAAAGATCACAGATCTTTATACCAGCTCTACTTAATTTACTCCAGTCAGTTTCACATCTTTATTCTGTCTTTGTGTCTGTTATTGTCTATTTATCTCCCTGTCTCTTCTCCTACCCTAATCCCCAAAGGTAGTAAAATCTTGAAGCACACTTTGAAAGAAAATTGTACGGTACCAACCACAGGAATGTGCTACTGCTTCACGGTGGCCATCCGCAGCTCTCTCCCAGGACCCCAGATGGAGAATCCTGGCTGGGCAAAAAAGCCCCGTGGGGGTGTTTCCTGGTGCTCTTTCTGCCCCCTCAGCCATTTCTCTTTAGACAAAAGGATCCCATAGCTATGGCACAAATTAGGCCCCTGGTCTAAGATGGACACCATCAGATGGCCGGGGGCTGTGGCAGCATGCCACCGCGCTCCTCGTCACTGGACTTCTGTAAGTGGAGGCTGGAAAATTACTGTGTCAGGTCCGTGTGGAACAATCAGAGCCTGGCAGAGGAGGATTTTTAAAATGCTTTGTTTTTCCTACAGCACCACCTTCAGACACACTTGGTCAAATTGTTCTTAACTGCCTTGGGGCCAGCAATAGCTCCCAGGTCCACATAACCTCCTGGAAAACTGGCATGTCCAAGGCTGACCAAAGTCCCAGAGTAGTTAGTTCCAAGCCTACCACCCTCTTGTCTTCAGACATTTTTCCAGGGATAAGACAGATGCTACCACAGCTCCCCAAATTCCCTGAGGTCAAGCCTTCTCTCCCACAGAGGGATTGGAAGTTCTACCCTCACTGGCTGTGTGACTTAGAGCAGGTACCCTACCCTCTCTGTGCTTCATTTCCCCTAGCTCCAAAGTGGACTTACCAATACAACCCACCTCAAAGAGTCGGAATGAGGAGTCAATGCGTTTGTTTATACATGAAGAGCCCTTAGGGCAGTGGTTCTCAATGTTGGTGCACTCGGAATAACCCGGAGGGCTTGTTTCAGTATCCAGAAGCCCCACTAGCCCACCCTCTGCTGCAGAATTTCTAAGTAAAAAATGAGACAGGAGCTTAGTAGCCACATAGAGCCTGCCTTGTCTCATTCCCCAAGTAGTTCAGGATCAGCATGGCACCAGTGGTACAGGAATAATGACACACGTGATCAGGACCTTGCCTTAGGTGATCTTAGTTAAAGAGCTTAGTCCAACACACACCAAACAGTACGAAGACATCCTAGGCACTTAGGATCAGACATGGAGCCTCTAACAGATGCTGTAGAAGGTGACCTGTGGGTCTCAGTGATGGAGAGTGAGCATCACACAGCCCAGCGTCTGGAGCTTGCTCCCCGCTGACCAGTGTACGGCCTTGGAGAAGACGCTGTAGCTGGGTGAGCATCAGCTGACTGATCTGGAATGGACAGGACAGCTGCCTCCCAGGGTCCCTATGACCATGGGAAGCCTTGTAAAGGGCAGAGGGTACTGGCCTATGAGGGGAGACCAATGGAACATGTGAGGCGTTCTCCAGACCTGGAGGGATGGAAGAGATGAGGGGACAAGGAAGGAGGGTATTTTGGATGTGGGTGAGGGTGTAAAGCAAGCTCGGGGAGAAGAAGGAACATGGTCTGTGCAAGTGAGGAAACAGGGAGCTGAGGAGTAAGACTGCTGGTGGTGGTTGCATGGGGCGGGGGAGCTCCAGGGTCTGTGCTTACAACAAAAAGCATTACTCTGCCCACCATGCCCTTCTCATGTCATGCTAACACTGGTAGCTGCATAAAAAACAAGAGGCAAAGAGCCCAGGTCATAGCTTCTTCCTGTTTCCCATCAAAGAGACAAACCATTTTGTGAAAGAGAATCAACCTGGGCATCAAGGAACATTTCTCAATGTTCTCAGATCATTTCGTAGTGTTTTAGATCATTTCATGCATAAAAACATAACTTGGGTGCCAGTGCTCTTATCTAACTTAGCTATCTACTCTGATATCAAAGATAGTAGAAAGATGGCCTCAACATCAACCGTTCTTTAACCCTACTTAGTTCAAATGCACCTTTACGCTCTAAGCATAGATGTTTTAAGAGTGGCCTTGTTCTGGATGCCAAATTGGTGTTTTCTGTGTCCTTAGGATGAAGACTCGGAGGAGCCAGAAGCTCCTTGCAGTTCGCTAACTGTGAAAAGCTGTTAATATGCCCAAGCTATGGAGAAACAAAGGAGATTAGAAAACCTGCAGAGAGAGAAGAAGGTATATCCTCACGTGCCACGTGAGCAGCCCTCCGACATTTTCTGGTTACTCCCTGCACCCTATCCGCCACCTACACTATCTACTTTCCACACTGCCATAAAGTGCGTACCTGATTATTCTATCAGCTTTCCACTTCTGGCTTCTCAACCTCCAATGGGCCCCGCAAACTGCAAGATTGAGTAGAGTTTGGCATAGGATGCGTTTCACAATTTGGCTCCAACTTAACTTTCCAACTTTGTTCTCTTTCACCTCTTTCCCCTTCACGTACAGGAATGTGGTGGTTCCAAAAAGGGTGCCCTGCCTAGCAAACTACTCAGTCTTCAGCAAGACAGTGCTTCCTCTCTACCTAGGCCTAAGAAGAGGAGGGCACGTCTGTTGTAGCTGCAGTTTCCCAGCCTCCAGGCTGGAGGGAACACAGTTCAGCAAAGCTTAGTTCTCTAGCTCTGACCCCACCCGTGACTATGGGAACCTCAGCTTCCTTCATGCGCCCCCACCCCCAGTTTTCCTGCGAGTCTCCAGAAGGTGTCATCTGTGTGCTTCTATGTGCAGCTCTGTATCTCTCTACACCCTGTATGGCATTTGTCAGTTCCCTTGTTGACCGTGGAGGAACAGGCTGTCAGCGTGCTCAGGCCTTATGGAAGCCACCGCACTGGCTCCGACTGCGTGCGGCCTGCGGAAGGCTGTGCTTTCTTTCCTGCAGGCATGTATGCGCTGGGCTGGTTCACAGCTCTGTGCTGCGTGCCGTCCAACTCCCAACTGCGGACAGTGGGAGAACACTGATATGAATAGGCTGTGAATAGCTCACTCTCACCACACCAGACGTGGTGCTAAACACGCCCACGGATTCCACAGTTTAATCTTCATGCTTGCCCTGCAGGCAAGTGTTAGTAGTCCCATGTTACAGGTGGGGACCCCAACACCCGGGGCTCAGGGAGATGATGTAATTTGTGCAAATTCTCACAGCTGTGAAGGGTGGCTATCAGTTTAAACCCTGGTCAGTCTGACTGCAGCGCCCACCACCTTGACCTTTAGGTGGTACTGCCTCCCTGTCTTGGTACGCACACCAGCTTCCATGAGATGGAGAGATTCATTACTCAGTATTGCCAGTTCCCTTGGCAGTCGAGCAGCTAGAAATCGGTTTTACCCCACAGCAGTGCCTGGCGCATAATAGGAGCTCAATAAATATTTAACACATGAAGGACTAAATGAATAAGTAGAACCTCGTTCTAATCTGACTCTCTCACCCCTAAATGGGTCTGGGGAGGGTCTCCATACCCTTCTTCAACTTTCAAAATCAGATCAATTATATTGCTGAGATGAGTTTTTCATAAACCAGGCTGAGAGGCTAAGGTCCATGAAATGGAACTGGAAACTCTCCAGTCTTAATGACAACAGCACAATCCTTCCTGGGTTTTGCTCCCACCAGCTCACACTGCAGAGCCCCATCTGGTCATTTTGGGAGTCCAGAGAGAATGTGTCATGTGTGTCAGTGGTGGCCACCATGTGGCATTCTCCGCCTCCTGCCTCTCCCACTCGAGACCCTCCCAGGGACGTGCTCTCCCCTGCTCCTGCTGCCTGCACCCCAGTGGGAAGGAAGGCCCTTGTCTACATCCAGGTCCGCCTCCTCTGAGAGTGGCCAGTCCTCAAGGTGGCAAGGCAGGCTGTGTTCTGTGTGCAGATATGAAAGGGCTGCTGCCGTGCTCTGTGTCATATACTTCAGTCACCTGGTCTTGGCATGAGAGCCCCGTAACGTGCCACGTCCTTTAGAAATCCCTTCCTCTAGCTTCATTCACATGGTGGTGCCTGCTTCCACAGTGCCCGGACACCTGTTCAGAACTGGCTGGTGTGTGTGTGTGCGCGCGCGCGCGCACGCGTGTATGCATGAGAGACTGAGAGAGAGAGAGACCCTGTGCTGTCCTCCTGCTCCTTGCTTCCCACACTGCACACCAGTCTGCTCCTTCCTCTCTTTCCCCACAGTGCTAATCAACCATGAATACAGATGTTTGCTGGTCTAGATTCTTCACACTCCTTCCCACTCATCAGACAAATCCAGCCACATATGTATTCATTTTAAGGATTATTTGGGACATCTCCCCCCACCCCCATTCCCTGGCCACAGACCTCAGAACATCAGCTCCTCGGCGCAGACACCAGGTGAGCCAGACTACTGGGGGGAGTGGATGCATTGAGCGTTATCAACAGGTCTAGCATTCCCAGATTTAAGGCCTGGGTTTACTATAAAGATGATGAGGCTTAAGTTGCAGGACCTCCCTCCCCCACTTTTACCCCATTTGCGTGGGAAAGGCCTTACTGCTCATATGTCTTTGTAAAATTTGCAAAAGTAAGCCGTTTTAGTGCAGTCAATTACAACACATGTCTTTCGTCCCTCACCTTCCCTCCAACACCTCCCATCCTATCAGGTGACATGGCCATGGGCATTTTGGGGATCTGGGTAAGGGGTAATTGCATTGGGATAAACAAGTTCAGGTTTCTTGCGGTGTATTAATGTGGTTCGCCATCATTTCCGTGTATGGTTAGGTTACTGCAAACACTCTTAGTGTAGGAATGGCAGGGACATTCCAACTACCCACTGGGTGGACTCATCCCATGTCATGACATAAAGGTACAGTGGCAACGTCATCTCCCATTTTGACTGTGTCCTAAGGCACCTGGCACTGATAGTATGAGAGGAGTGGAGGAGAAGAAAGATATACACATGTAGAGCCAGAAGCTACACTGTGGAAAATTTTCCCCATCATCAGGTATCTAAAATTGCAAGCAGAAGCTATAGGCATTTCATCAATGCCTGATCAGAACTATTAGCCAAAATACCAAGGAATGAAAAACAAATTTTGATCAACCATGCTAGAAGAAAAACTGCATTGCCTTTTCCTCCTTTATATAGAAAATGATACTTAAAAATGGTTATCTAAAGAAGTGATGCATCAAAAAGAATATGCAGACAACAAATGTAGGAAAACCCCAAATAATATAGAGGTGTGTCAGAAAGTTAATCGTTAAAAATACTAGAAGTATTTGTTTTTGGATTTTGTGATGTTTGTGGTATTTGATGGCTATATATATATATATATATATATATATATATATATATAATCTTTTGTAATATTTTGTGATTTCTTTTCTCATTCTAAATAAAAATTCACGTTTGTAACATAATTTGCAACAAAGTTCATTATTTGTAACATAACTTTGTGTGTTTTTTTTCCTAAAAAGCTAATTGTTTTAGCTGCAGGCCCCAAGGAAGCCAAGAGAGAAGAGAGTAAGGCTTAAGGCCGTTGGGTCCATTAGTAGCGGGGCCAACATGTAGACCATATCTTCTATCTACAAGTGGAATGAGCTTGTCATCTAGTGGGAGTGAAGTTGGCAAGTGACCGAGAAAGCTGTCACATCGATGGGGGAGAAGGACACAGGGACATTCCCATGCCTTCTATCACCAGTTCAGTGGTGTTGGAGATGCCTGCCCTTCACCCCTGTAAACGTGCTTCTTATGGACTCTGCCCTGGCCGTGGGGTTAGTGTATTCGGACCTTTGCCCCCTTCTTCTCTGCAATGTCTAAAGTGCTAGGGTGAGGCAGGGAGGTAAGCCACTGAGTTTCCTTCCCCTCCTCTCCATCCTGTCACAGTTAGCCATGGCAACCATGAGAAGGTTCCTACTTCCTGCACCCCATCATCTCTGGGTGTCTTTCTAGGTTTGTCTCTCCTCACATCTTCTCACTCTTCACTAGTTCTCTTCGATGTGATGCCTCAGATCTTGCAGCCCAGCCCAGCCTCAATTGATACTCTGAAACCAGTTTCTACTTGCCTTATGCTGTGCAGTCTCCTCTCCTGGACCCAGCCTGACTCTTCCAGACTCCATCCAAGGGGCAATGTTGGCTTTTTCCCTCCTTTGCTGTCCATTCTCTGTATCGAGGGTCTCTAGATGTACTCAGGATAGACAAGGCTCCACTATTAAACAAATACCTGTTCAATGTCCTCATTTAACTCAATCCTAGAAAGAGATACCCAGAAACGTCACCCATTGCCTCACTCTACAAAGAGAGGATTTACAGGAGCGAGGGAAAGGTATCTCCAATATCTTTGAATTGGTGATATTTGTATTTGAGGTCTCAACATAGACAGAGGGAGACACGTCCTCCTCCCCATCAATGTGACAGCTTTCTCGGTCACCTGCCAAGTTCACTCCCGCTAGGTAACAAGATCATTCCACTTGTAGTTAGAAGATATGGTTTACATGTTGGCCCTGCTACTAATGGGTTGAACAGCCTTAAGCAAGGCACTTCTGTCTGAGCCTTCATTTCCCCATTTATAAGATGACGTGGTTGGATTATATGACCGCCACAGTCCCCCCAGCTATAAATTATCATGCTCTATAAATCACTGTGCCTGCAAAATTCCAATTAAACAGAGGTATAGAACTCATCATCCTTGCAGAACAAGAATTTATCTTGCCTGAGCTCAGCTTTAAGGAGAAATCACAAGCGAACAGGGTCCCATTAGCGAAAGGGGACAGGGGAAAAAAAAACAAGTTTTGTTACAATCTTTTATACCCACTATAGCTATATCTATAATTTTCTATAGTCATTACACATTTGATAATCTAAAAAAGGCTCAATTTATATTTATGAGACTTCAGTAACTAAGGTGGAAAATCAATTAAAGCTATTTAATAAAGATTAGCACCTAGGTAGATTTTGGTTGTTGTTATTTTGGTTGCTGCTTGAACTGAAAAAAAAAAAAAAAAAAAAAAAGCTGGATGCTTTCTCAGGATGCTCTGTCCTCTCCACTATTGGAGGTAGTCGGTATCTTGTTAGCTCCCCGTGTGCACAGACCCTCCTCCCTTTTCTCCTCTCCCTCCCTTCTCTGCCGTGGTTAGCAATAGCCCTACTCCTTGTTTTCAGAAAATGAGTGACTGAAGGAAAGGAGGGAATCCAGAATATCAGAAGATACCAAGGACATCTGGAAGTGACTGAGTACATGGGATTTTGAAACAAACACATATGGCTTCAAATACTGGCTCCACCACTCACAGCCACCAGGAGCTTCAGGAGAAAAAAAAAGAAAACACAAGCAAAGCAGGCAGCTTGGAATTGTAGAAAGACAGAAATGTGCAAGAGTCACCCAGTCCGGTTCAGGGAAGAGGGACATTTTGGCTGGGTTGAAAGTTTCGTCAAGACCATCTTCCTGCCTCTGTTGAGCCAATGCTCTTCTGGCTAGTCAACTTCGGGTTCTTAAGATGTTTTCCAAGGTGTCTGGGGAAGATATTGCAGACACAGATGCCAGCTTCAGAAGAGTGTCAGCCCCATTTTTACTTAATTGACTAGCCGCCAGTTTATACATCTGCCCCCTATGCGTTAGATTATCAAACACCAGTCCGTAGCAAATCGAGCTTTTATCTCTGGTTATGTGCAGGCTAAATCTAACTGCCGGACCTGCTGGGCTGAGAACGACAGCATGGACTGTGGAAACTTCATCAAGCTACCGCTTCTCAGGTGGCTGCCCTGTCTGCCCTGATGACACCCACCCTTCCCACCAAGCTTCCTCTTGACGGAAACAGATCTTAGAACATTTTGCAAATAAGTAAGTTCCATCACTGCACTTTGGAATATACTCCTTAGCCAGTACAAACAGGTTCATGTATTATTATTTTTTTTAATTTTTTTTTTTTTTTTTTTTTTTTTTACCAAATTTGGTAGTCTGGTTTATCGCTCCCTCCTGCCTCCAACAGTTGCAACATATGCTAGTGGTTTGTTGTGGAGCATTGGTTCTTTGGAGTTGATGATTTGTCACTTGAGTCTATGTGGCAAAAGAGGTGGATTCCAAGAAACACATGTTTAAGAAATTCAGGAAGGAGCAAGGAAGTGGATATGATGGCCGGCTAATTGGTTTGTTAGGCCAAAACTGCCTTCTGGTGCTCACCACAGCGTCATCGCCAATTCTTAAGTAGCAGTGACCTCCCTTGAGGTCGTGTGTGAATGACGAGGACAAATGGCTGGTTTTGGAAAGTTAAAGATTTTTCTCTTTGCTTGTTCTGTTTTTTTTTTTTTTTCTTTTTTCTTTTTTTTCTTTTCCTCCTTTGGTTGTTTGTGACCTTATTGAAAATCACAAACCAGAAAGAAAACAGTTGCCAAGATCAGTGCTGAACATTTCAAGAATCCGGTTACTGTGGCCTGTGGGCTGTCAGCTCAACTTGAAGAAACTTCAGATTGCTTTGGTGATCTCTCTCAGTACAGTTTCCTTCAAATACCCACTTACCCTTGGTTTACCAGGGAGGAGGAGGGGAGAAGGGTCAGGCTAAATAACGTGGCAGGATGTATACCCCTTCCCTCTCCTCCCCCACCCAATAAATGTGTTTATATGGGGCTCACACTGAGTCAGAGGCCTTGGAACAAAAGCAAATTCTAGAGGCTAAGTACATGGTTTTGAGCGAACTTAAACGATTTTGTAGGCAGGCTCCCAACGTACCTTCAACAAGTGATTCTGTGGCTGTTTGACATTCAGGCCCTGTGTCAGCGTAAGGGCACTGATGGAAGAGCAAGATGTACCAAGTGTAGGATCAGCTCCTTTCATAACATAAAGGCCACGGGAGAGAAATATCCTGAACCGGGCATCCAAAAGCCATGCTTTCTAAGTCTTTGCTCTGCTACTTGCTAACCTGAGCAACCTCCAGAAAAGCAGTATGCCTCTCTGAGCCTTACTTGCCTCATAATCAGATGATTGGATCAATTTTTTGATGACAGGCTTTCCTTCTGTGTTTACCCAAACTCGCCTCAAATATTTTTGCCACCACAAATGCTTTCATCAGTACTCTGGGGTGAGTCATACAAAGCAAATTTCACAGCAAACACATCACATTTTCCAATGTGGTATCTTAGATAGCAGCAATATTACTAATTTTTGTTTAGTTGTGACACCAGTACACTCAAAAGGGAACAAGCTAGGATTGTAGAATGTTTAAAAAACAATTTCAACAGTGTCACAAATAATGGCTAAAAACATATTGCACAAAGAGTGGCTACTGTGTCAGCTGTGGAGATCAACTTCGGATCATTTGTATTTAGCAACTGTTTAATGCAAAAGACCTTTTTTAATGCATTTAAAACATGTATTTTTAAGAATATTAAGCAGTCCTTCAATGTCAGTTATAGTACTGATTTGCTTAGATTTGCCTATGTAAACTCAAGGTGAATACATTCTAAATCAGTGAAGTCTGAATTAATGACACATATTTACTCTTGGAATGTGTTAAACTATTTGATACCTCTTGAATCACCCCAAACTAGAGAAATAAATCTGATGTGATCTATGAGGCGACATTTGCCACAGGGATTCCTTATCTAATAAATACTAGGACACATAGAGTTAAATTGAAACCACAATGAGATTTCCTGAGGTCTTGAATGCTAATATATACTGCATTAGGCTTGACATGGGTAGAGCCCTTCATAACAAAATAGAACACTTGCCAAATCTAGTATCTTAAAACAGTAATGTAGTCTCCAGCTTTCTGATTAAATTCTTTAGATATTAAAATTTGGTTTGACCTAGATTCAAAGTGACTATATATATTTTCTTTTTTCTTTTTTTCCCTCCTGTAAATTTCAGGGAACTCCATACCAAGGCAGAGGGACTGCATCTAAATTTCTCTTTTAAAGATACTCATAAAACTATACTCAGTGCTAAAAGTTTCCACCCGAGGAAATTATCCAAATAAGTTGGATTTCAATGACAACAACAGCACACACACACACACACACACACACACACACACACACAAAGGAAAGAAAATCCTGTAATTACACCTCAACATGGAAATATGTTCTAAATAATTTAAGTAATTGTGGTCAAATGAAAGCCGGAAATGGCCAAGCTGTTCCAGTTTTATAAGAGCTACTTTTGGGTTTCTTTCCCTGTGCTCATCAGCATCATAAAATGTTAGTGCTGGAAGGGTCATTAGTGACCGTCTATTCCAGCCCCCCTTTATAGAGGACGAGGCCCACAGAGGCAATAGAGTTGGCTAGTGTCAGGAAGCTAATTAGTGGTGGAACTGGGACTAGAACTCAGCTCTTTCTGAGCTACCATACCACCTAGCAGTGTGTCTAATATGTACTTACTAGATGTGGGTTTGAATGAACTCACCCTTCAAGTTTTCACAAGGAACTCAATCAATAAAAAGTCATTCATTCTTTCTCATATGTGTCTTTTCCCCAGACACCTTGTCCCAGGCTGATTTCCTAGATTCGAGAAAAGATTTATGGAGAAGGGAGTTGAGTTGGGGCCATCGAGAGAAGAAGCTTTTCTCCAGAAGAAGTTTGAGCTGGGGGAAGTGGAGGGAAGATACAGAGAAAAAATATCTCAAAGGAAGTGGTTATTAGACACTGATTTTCTGAAACAAATGTTGAAAACATATGTTTTAACAGGATTGGTAGCTAAGTTGACATTCTCGTGTTTTTAAGGGAGTTAAAAGTCGTCCCTATGTAGAACAGGGTATTGTTGAATGAATGAGCAAATTTGTGAAGGGAAGAGTGCTGTGTTTCATAGACAGTGTCTTGTTGAAATCTCCCCACTCTCTGGAAGTAGCTGCCATTCCTTTTCTCTGAAGGAGACTAAAGCTCACAGAAAAATGGTGAGGCCAAGTGGTTAAACAACTTCTTTGCATACTTCATACTTTCCCCCTCTGCTTCCTAATGAAAGAGTGCCAGTCTTCCCATCAACTTTTTGATTCTTTCATAATTGTTTTGTTGTTGTTGTTGTTTTTCTTTTTATGTGGGGGGAAAAAGGAAAAAGATAGGTCACTGATGCATGGCTGAAACCACAACTGAATAGGAAAAATCAAAATGGCTTTGGGTTGGCAGATGCCAAATATTATAGAACAAAGCAAGTTGCGTACTCATTTCAAAGTAGAGGAGGGTGAAAATGAATGGCGGCTCAAATGCTTTGTGATTTGCAACTGCCTTACTTAATCCGGTTTCCCAATTTAATAGCAAGCTCTAGGTCTAGGTCAACAGAGTCCTACATTCGAGGAGTCTTTGTGGTGTCTACATAATGAAGACTGGTATTGAGTTCCTGGGTTCCCTTTTCTGAAGAACCCAGCATCACTGGCTTTGCAATGGCAGGAGAATAGCAACTTTGTTTATCCTTGTATATCTAGCCTCTGTCTCAGGGAATGACATCACCTCTCATCAAGTACTTCAGCTAATGAAAGAGTCAGGAAGAATGACCACCATCCCTCTTTTCTGAACTCCACCCCAGCTCCAAAATGAGCTTTTCATGAGTTAAATGATTCACGTGTTAGGTAAAGTAAACAGAGAAACAATGTCAAGTTAAAATGTAACAAGTTTAGATTCAGAGTGACACTGAGCAAACAGCCAGGCAAGACCTATCAGGCCTTTGTAGGATGTGGGTGTGCCTAGAGGAGAATGATTCCAATTACCTTCCATGAGGAAGAGCTTGCAATGTGGCAAGTTTGCTCCGCTGAAGCCTAAACCTCGAGAGCAGAAAGGCTGAGACCGGGAGATGGGCAAGGCATCTGATTGCAGCATGACTCCTTTTTTTTTGAAACTCTGAAAAGCATAGACTCTGATGAACAGCTGAGACTCTCCAGGTGAATTCTGTCTTTCTCACCACAGGGAAACTGAGGCTCAGCGAGGTTTAAAGGCTTGGCAAAGGTCTCAGAATAATTAGCATCTGAGTCAAATCTTACACTCAGGTTTCCTTGTAAACATGTGTGGTGGTAAAGTTTTCTTCCTTCAGGCATTCCAAGCAAAAATTATCCATGATTGCAGGAAACATGTCTGTCTTGTTCACCAAAATGCCGGGCACATAGCAGATGCTCAAGAAATATTTGAAGAATGAAAGAAAGAAATCTACATCTGAATAGTGATTAGGTCCAAAGATAGAACCAAACCAGAACTCCAGATTATACCCAGCTTGAGTCCTGAGGTCCTGAGAGGGTTCCCAGGATGCAGGTTGGAAGTTCTATTCTGGGCCCGGGCTATGCATCCACCAAAGAGAATCCAAATGTCGTGTTGCTCAAGAGTGAAGGTCAGCCAGTTTTCTCTAGCTTATAGTATTATAAGGATTAAACGAGTCCACAGCAAGTACCTAGTAGAAAGTTAGTGCTCAATAGTTGTTAGTGATGATGATGATGATGGTGATGGTGACGATGAACTTTGTCCCATACCAGACCCAGGTTCAGCTTAAGCTCCTTCCTGTTTTCAGGAGCTTGTCTGACTCAAACCATAGCCATTTTTTTTATTCATAACTAGAACTAGACAGTTATATTGTTCTTTAAAAAAATAATAAAACAAGGGGGAAAAAAGGGGGTTTGGATTCCACCTCAGGCTTCCTTACAATGTGCGATGAGTGTAGGAACCAGAAGTGAGAAGAATCACAGGATATTTCCCAACAGGGGTGAAATTAGAGCGTGTAGCATGAGCAGTTCTTCCCCGTGCACAGAATGAGCAGATTAACCTTCTTAATCATTGCGTTCATCCTGTCACTCCCCTGCTCAGATACCGTCAAGGGATCCGGTCTCCTACCCAGAAGATTACAGACTACAGACCCACTTGCCTGGTGCTCAGAGAGGTGGTCAGTCTTACCTCGACGGATTCCCATGCTTTGCAGGGAATGTGAGCTCTAGCCTAGATCTACTTGCTGTTGTCTGATATCCTCGCAACTTCCATCTTCACACCTTTTTCTATACTCCTAAAATCTTCCATAGTCTTCAGTTTCCAACTTGTCTCCCTTTCCTCTGAACTTTGAGAGTGTTTTTTCTGTTTGTTTGTTTTTGTCTGCTTGATAAGATGCTGATGCACTGCTGCCTGGTGCTGTGGTCTTTGAGGTCATCTTTCACAACAAATTATACACTCTTGAGTGTAGGTACGATTTTGTTATCCATCTTCTTATCCTCTTTAGTATTTTTCAATGGAAGGTGGTTAATATTTTCTCACTGAAGGAATGGTGGCTTGGACAAGAAGCCCCAGCTTCTCACAGGTCGAGGAGACTACCAGCAACACTGTGTGAACCACAAGGGTTCCAGCTGCCGTTCCCCCACTTGATTCTGACAGAAGAAGACTGTCACTCTGCTAGGAGCTATGCAGGTTGATGTTTTCTCCTGTATCTGCTGCACTAAGGCTGATGGATGGGTCTGTGTCCCCAGGTGTGGCACCAGTGAGAAGACGAAGACGATGCAAGGTATTTGAAGCCCTGCGTCTGCTCGGCCTGCTATTCCCAGCCAGTCTGCCCCAGTCCCTGGGGCCCGCTAAGTAATTTCCTCAGCTGGAATCTTCAGCTTACTAACTTTAAAGATTGCAAAGTTCACCAAGCAAGGTGTTCTGTCTATTCACTTTCAAATGACGGACCAGCCATTGCAACAGCTCCGTGTGTGCCTATATGTGTGTCTATGTGGGAGGAAGATTTGTGGGAGCTATGACATTTTAACTGGAATCTGGTTATGGGATAAGGACTGGGGAATGGCATGAACATGGAGGCAAGCTGGTACAGATGTGTTTAGGCTCAGGGAATAACCCAGTTTGACTGGAGCTTCAAACGGAAGAAATGGAAATTTGAAGTGAAAGCGTGGGGTTACATTAGAGACGGCTTAGAAGCCATTGGACTTAGGTCTGAGGCTTTGAATTCTAGGGAAGGGAAGGCAGGGCATGATGGCAAGTGGGTCTGACTAGGGACGGCAAACAGGTTTCAACTCTTGTTCCAGAACTTAGCCTCTCTGTGGTGGTCAATTTATAAAGTGGGGATATGATACTTTCCTTATAAAATTGTCATGAAGATTAGTGTATATAAAATTACTCTTTGTGAAACGAATGGTAAATGAATTTGGCAAATTATCGGTCCTACTTTTGAAAAGGGTCAGAAGATAGGTTCTACTAACTGGAGAACAATCAGTGTGATGGGGTTCTTGGGTGAGATTCTAGATCAAGCTGTTGAGAACTTGGTTTGTGATTGTGAAACAAAGTTGTAAAGTCCAGGAGCCAGCATGATTTCCCTGAGAACTCTTCATATGAGCACAAGACGATTCTCTGTGTTGTGAGGGTCACCTGACCCTTCCAGAAAACGCAACAGCAGTAGCATGTGAAGCAACGTGCAAGATTCTTCATAACAGACTGGTGAACAAGACAGAAGAGTACGTGCAGGACAGGTATCTGGCTGGTTTTAGGATGGGACCCCAAGGGGTGGAATCAAAGCGATATCAATCCGCAGATGGTTTCTAAGTGGCGCCACTACCAACCTAGTTCAACATTTTAAGGAAAAAACTTAGAGGATTATATAGAAGGTCTGCCTATCAAATATTGAAATGGCAAAGAGCCCGTAAGGAAAATAAATGTTAAGGCATAAGAACCAGGATTTTAAAAACTCTATTATGTAGAGATTGCTCGAGCATTTAGGTTTTGACAGTAAACACTGTTTATTTCATGATGAGTTTTCAGAACGCTGTTATCCATGCATCCAAATCACAAACACAGTCTCCTCTCTCTTGGCTCCCTAAACTTCTGTGAATATTCTGTTCCCCTGGCACTGAACCAGCACCATAGGAATGGAACAAGGACAGAGCCCTCCTTCTAAAAGACCAAGCTGTAAAATTAGCAAAGGAATAAAAAACAGCTGGCGAAATATGATAGCTGTTATTCCGAGCCCCTGAACCTGAAAAGATAGTTTATTTCAGAAGACAAACAAAATCTGCCTTCTGTTTGATCTGGGACAGCATCCACCATCAGAAAGTCATCCGTTCACATTTAGTTACTCTGGAGCTTTGGGACAAGCAGTACAGGCGCTGTAAACAAAGAACAGAAAGGATCGGTTTCCATCTTAATTTGACAGTAAACAGTACTAATTTGACTCTGCAGCTGTTTATCGATACCCAGGGAAAAAAAAGTTGCAATTCAATAGAGAGAACAGTAGCCAGTGTGTTGGGGCAGAATTGTTCATAAGATGGCAGGAGCCAGGCTGTCTTGAATCTCTTGATGTTAAAAGAACACAATGTAAATTGCCACACAATGTGGTTTTCATCTGGCAGCAGGGCCAGCAATGGGAGCCTATAGTTTTTAGCTTTCAGAGAGGGGTCTCTGTAGTGGCTTCATCTTGACTCGTCTTAGTAACTACCAATGGATTCCCTGCCAGTCATTTAATATTTTACAGAAAACAGGTCTGGCCCAAGGCGAAATTCTGTATTTATTCACTCACTCACTCACTCATTTTACAAATGTGTATTAAGTGCTTATTCTATGGCAAACGCTGAGCTGCGTCTAGGATAAGGAAAGGTCAATATTGTTCATGCCCACTTGACGTTCACTTTCTAACTATAGATAAATTTGCTCATAGATAAATAACAATAATACATTAAGGTAAGCACAATCCTAGATGTGTGCTCTGGGTAATCAAAGAGTCTGGATAGTTGAGTTCCTGTGTGTATCATCCATGAATTGGTCATACGGAACTAGGCCATAATACGGGATTGGAAAGCTCTTGCCTACACAGTTATTCATTCATTCACTTATTCTATTTTGGGTGATTCTGACAGGACTAATATGCCAGACACCTTGGTGAGTACTTTTCAAGCATTATCTCCATCAGTCCTTGCAACCATATCATAACGTAGGCACATGTGTCGTCCATATGGCCAGTGAAGAAGCTATAGTGTAAGGGTGGAATTGCTTGCCTGTGGCTGTGAAACTACTAAGTGGAGAAGCCAGGGACAGAATCCCAGTTCAGTGGACTTCCAATTCCATGCTCTTCATAATAATGCTTCCATTTAAGGCACTTAGAGGTTGTAAACCGCAGTGCAATGGCTCATCGGGGACATCGATGATCATTGGCATATATTTCTGAAAAAGCATAGTTTTTCCAATGAATACACATTTACTCTAGTCATGCATTACAATTTACATCTCACACCTGTTCATATAATATTCAACAGCCCCCTTTCGATAACACGCATGGTTTTCTGCTTAGAGTCAACAGAATATTGTGCTTCAGCTCTTTAAAACATTTTTGTTGAGCACTTTCTATGTGCCAGGAATGAACGTGGGCTTTGTCATTACTCAGAGGCATCAGTCCGATCAACACAGTGTCTCTGGGACATAATTTTGATTCTTTACCAGTAACAGTTCGCCTGCCTTCCCACACAAAATTTAAAACAAACACAAGCCCACGCTATTTTAAATTTGCCATCAAATGACATTTACCATTTGCCATCAAACCAGAAAGAATAAGACTGAACAGCTACGAGAAGAAGAAAAAAAAAACAACAAAAAAACTTCTGTCATGTTCAGTTTAGTAAGAATATGCAGTTTTACTACTTATATTTTAATTTCTCTTCCTCTCAGATGCAATTGAATCTCTATCATGAGCTCATATCTGGCCTGGCCCAATAAAGCATTCTACTTAGAAAATGCAGTGCTTGGTACAGCAAGCCTCTCTCCATTTCACTGACCAAAAAATAGAAGCAATGGACTTGTGACTTCAGATTATTTCATACAGTTGCTTTGCCTATGTTCCTGATACACTGACGTAAGCTTTGGAAATCTGAATGGCAAAGAAGGATACACATGGATTTAGTAGAGTGGCTGAATTTGCTCCTTTTTAATACGTTATTTCTTTAGGACACTCATCATTTGTTGAATATAAAAGTAACAAAAACAAAAACAGGGGAGGTATAGTTCTGAATATCATTAAAGGGAAGTAAATGGTGAACTGCAGTGAGGCTCAGTTTGGTACCAAGGTCAAGATTCTATTCTGCATCACTGAGCTGTGCCTGTCACCTGAGTCCTATAAGCCACTGGGGCATTTCTGGGCAATTCATTATTAGGCTTCTACTTATGCAGAGAGTTGGGAAAGTTTGATACAAATAATAGTTCCGTGGATGGGGGGGGCAAAAAAAATGTGTACAAGTGGACACTTTAGTCAACGTTGCTCAAGCAGTAGTTCATCATAATCAGAAGTGTCTGGACGCTGATGGTAACCACTTTGAGCACCTCTCGTAATTGCAGAAGTCAAATGTGACTTGTAATCATTGTTTATTATTGGTATATAGTGAGCACTATAATTTTAATACAGTTTTCCTTTCTTAAAATGCGTCTACAATTTTTGCCACCCTCTGTATACATAAAACAGTCTTTTACAGTGATATGTCACCTGGATGCTCTCAGCTGCAAGCAGCACAGAACCCTGACTCCACTACCTGACGTACATAATACATTTATTATCTCACACAGCATTTTCAGAGACGGGGCATCTTAAGATAGGTTAACTAAGTTGCTCAATGAGATTGTCAAAGACTCAGATGCTTTCCATCCCTCGGCTCTCCCATCCTCAGTGAGTTGGCTTTCTGTAATGGTAGCAAGACATCTCAGCTGTAAGACCAGTATCATCCAGATATGACCTTGTCCAGAAGATGATAACTGTCTCTTCCTTAGACCTATCAGAGCACATCTCATAAAGCGCATGGCTGTGTGAAGAGATAGACCCCTGAACAAAGTTGGGGTGTGTTATCAAGAAGTTGGTGTGAGTGGCTGTTAGGTAGGCAGCCAACACTGTCTGCTACGTGTGGTCATGCCTGGCCTGTCTAACCTTCAAACAGCCTTGGGTAGACGGCAAGTTAGGCACTACAACCCCCAACAAGCAGAAGAGAACACTGAACGTGGTAATGCTTGCTCAGGGCCACCTGGAATGAAATGGCAAAGTGAAGATTGCAAACAAAGTCTTTAGGCCCAAGTCCATTGTTCTTTGCATTTCTCGTCAACTTGGTCTTGGCACGGTCAGTGACTTTTCAACCCTCTAGTGTTTACTATTATCTTTTCTGGTGCCTGAACTCAGCTAAGATTTATCTTCTCACAATGATGGATGCATAGCCAGCGCTCAGAGAGTCCTTCCAATGCCGGGCATTGGGCTAAAAATTTTACACAATTAGCCTTACAGAACCCAAAATCACACAACTAGTGTGAGGAGCTGGGGTTTAACCCTGAGAAATCACTTCTAGAACATGTTCTTAACTGTGACTCTACTAGAGAGGGTACTATCTGTTCTCAGGGTTGCAGTGGGCTGGTGTGAAGATAATTTAATTAGATGGAAATTGATTTAGAAAAGTAGATTATGTGCCCTTGGAGACCACTGTCACCTGGGGTGATGGAAGAGCCCTACCATCTAATCCCGTCACTCCCAGTTACAGGCTATTAGACTTTGGTGGCAGTGGGGGGGTGGGGGGGGAGTCCCTTCTGAGCCTGTTTTCTTATCTGAAAAATGGGGATAAAAGTAATTTCCACTTCACAGCTTTTGTGTTGCCAAGATTAAGAAAGAATCTATGTGGAAATACTCTGTAAATTGCAGAACATTTTAATGATTATTAGTTGTTTTATTATTATTATTATTATTGGCATCACCTGAGTTCAGAGATCAGGGCGTTTCTGCTATTCTCTGTAGGAGTTTCACTCTCTATACTGCCCCCCCCAGGATGTCTCCCTCACCTTTCCTGCTGTCTCCACACACCTCACCTCTTGCCCTCAAAGCTGTTGAGTGCCCTTCTCCATCTTGTGTTTTTTCTCTACATGGCAAAGAAGGGCAAGATTGTACACAACACTAACAAAACCAGAGAATACACATAAATCACAATGTAGATAAAATTTGGTATAGGGTGCAGGCCCTGTGTGAGCTGAGTGGTTGCTGATTGCGGCTGATTTTACATTTGCTGCAGCCAACACAGGCCAGAACAGAGAGAGCTCGCCTCCCTGGAACAGGACCTGCAAGATATTACAGTTGGAAGAGACCTGGGCGATGACCTAAACCCTCAAGTTCCAGATGTTAATGGACATGACTAGGAAAGAGGATCTATGCCCCGACTTGTTTTCCAAGCATAGGGTTCGACAGTTAAACAGGCTTTTCTAGTCATGATTGGACTGTTGGAATCCTTAATAGAATTTCGAAGAAAGGCCTTCCCAGAATCATTTTGCACGGAGCAGCTGATGAAACCAGGGCACTGGATTTTCATAGGACACTGATTACATACCATTCTATTATTTTATACTTGGGGAAACTGAGGTTCACAGAAGTTAACTGAGTTGCTCAAGGTTTCGAGTTCGCCAGAGGAGGAGCGTGGCTCCCAGGTCGTCATGCTCTGTGTGGATGGTTCTCAACCTTGAGGGGCTTCAACATCCCCTGGAAAGCTTGTCGACACAGAGGTTTCTGGATCCCACCCCCTGAGTTTCTGATTCAATAAGTCTAGAGAGAATTCGTATCCAAGAACTTGCATTTCTAACGAGCTCCCAGGTGATGCCCAGGCTGCCGACATGGGGTTCATACTTTGAGAGCCGCTGCCTTGTGTCACCTGACTCTCCTGTTCAGTGCTATGTATCAGGTTTCTGAAGCAAGGTGTGACTTCCTGGGTGCTGAAGCAGCTCTAGCCTTAGCTAGAGTAAGTAGCTGCCCTCATGATATGACTTAAAGAGCTCTGGGAGACAGGCTTGGCCTTCCATGAAGCCTTCCACCCTTCCTGAAATTCTTCTCTCCCCTTTCCCACCCTATCTGAAACCCTACCAGTGAGAGATGCGTCTTGTTTCTTTGTTTTTGCTGTAAGTTGCTCTTTTTACCATGTAAATGCTGAAAGCCCTGGAAGGGTTGAGAAAGATCACCAGTCACTCACACGTGAGTAAGATTTAGTTACATAGGATTCCCCTTTGTACTGAGCTAAGAATCCCCTCACGAGAGAATAGGATTTTGATTGAGCTGGAAAGATATTGCAGGAAGAAGACCTCTTTTGGGAGGCTGGACGAGAACTTTAAAATGGGTTGCTGGGTGCCTAGTGAATGAGGTGTCCAGGAGGTGGCATGCCACTTTGGGATGAATTGCTCCTTTTTGTTCTGAAGAGCATTATGCTAAATATCACTAGCTACTGAATGAGGGTGGGGTGAAGGAAGAGGGGAATGCTGATTTTCCTTTGGGATCACAAAGGTTTGTCCTTGTTCCAATGCTGGAATGTAAGGTAGCGGGGCAGACACAAATAAATGACTTCCAGGGCCCCTGCTGACGGAGGAAGCTCCTTCGGGTGACAAAACGCCAGGATCTGGCAAAGCAGTCTGAGATCTGGGTGGTCTTGTGTTTGTGGGAATATCTGCTGGCTTTGCTGAATTCTATTTAGTAGCGAGCCTTAGATGTATTTCCTGGGACTGTAAGAAAGACCACTTAGCCTCTGTCTCCAGCTTGCTTGCTCCATCTCCCTCTGGATCTCATTCCCTTTTGTCAGCCTCTCCATTTCTCTCTGTTTCTAGTCTCATTTTCTCTCTCCAGGAGACGCGAAGAAACTTCTCTGGACCAGAAATTTAAGTTGCCAGCAACTGGACTGCACTCTTGCCTGTTTCCAGGAGGCGCCATTTGCACAGAACGCTACCAAAATCACCTCCTGTCAGAGTCATGATGCTTTGGTGGCTGTGGTCAGTGCCTTCCATAGTCCCTGCTTCTAACTAAAAGAATGAGGATGGGGTGAGAGGAGAAGTGGAACAAGGAAACGTAGAGACCCCCTTCAACAGGCCTAATACAAGGGGACAATGCAATCCCCTCTCACCTTGTCCTCTGCTGCTCCAGGGCAACAGGCAGCTGCCTGCCGTAAGGAGCAGACAGATGGGATGTCAGACGCCTGGGACGCAGGCTGGGGAAATACTCTCGGTCAGAGATTTGGGGCTGCCCATAGCTCTCAGAGTACCCATACCACACTATCTAGGACAGCGAGCTCTGAAGGACAATTAATATCCGCTCCCCCAGTCACTGAGGCTTCTGAACCCTCTAAAGGAGAGTCTTAAAGCCACCTTCTCCCTGCATTCCTGTCTTTTGTTCCGGAGACACAGGGCCACGCACAGCAGGGACCAACAGCCGTGGAGAAGTGTGGAAATCATTTACTACAAGTCTCCCAGAGGAATGGAGAATTTCGGATCAAAGTTAGCGTGGACCCGTCAGGCAGTATTTACCCTCCCCTTTCTGAGTTCTGATGACTGACATTGTTCTGTTTTTATTACTGGCCCTTGGAAGCAATTGTTTTAGAAAAATATTGTCTAGACCTGAAATTGAATGAATATGACATTAATTACAGAGGCTTTCCTCTGAGTGTCTTTGCCAGCTGTGTTCTCTGCGCGGGAGCCACTGGGGGCTCCCAGTGAGATGTGGATGGTGAAGGGAAGGAAACGCCAGCACGGAAGGCCCCCTGGAGGCCAGGTTCTGAACTTGGCCTTGAATACACCTTTCTTCATTTCACTCTCTGGGCAGCCCTGTGAAGCTGGCACCGTTTCCCCTGCTGGACGGATAAAAAAACTGAGGCTCAGGAAAGTTAAATATTATGTTTGAGAACACGCAGGGCCAAAAAGGTAAGTCGGGATTCAGATCCAGGTCTCTTGAGCTCTGACATGTATGCTCTTTGCATCCCATCCAGACAATTGTAGCAAGGTAGCTTGGAATGAGACATGCTCCATTTAATAATAGATTCACTTAAAATAATAATTCAATTATATAGATTTTTAAGGAAGTGTTTTCCAACTGTGGATCCTATGTCATTCCCAGGCCACAACATAAACATCGTGGGTTATGAGGATCAGAATTTTAAAAATGTGTGTTTTAATAATTTACAAGTGTGTGCAAGTATGTAAGCAGGCCAGTTTTTGTGGGCCTAAAGCTTACATGATTTGGAGACCTTTATTTATGAAAAAAAGACAAGTAATTTTTTTTTTAGAATGAAAATAATATCGTAAGAAATTGCAAATTTTAAAATGTTGACTGCAAACATCACAAAATCCAGAAAACAACATGTTATTTTTATTAATTAACAGCTGAACACACTCTATAATACTAGTTTTCCCACATTTGTTGGCTGCATACTCTTTGATTATCTCTATATAATTACAAATGTTAAAATGTAATATTTTCTGCAGAAATAGAAAACTAATTTGACCTTTTCTTTAGGGTCATTGATCAGCATCACAACAGGTATTTGATAGTGCCATGTAATGTTTTAAGGTTGTTGTCAGATTTGGGAAAATTATCAAGTTTCTTTCCTATGTGAACTGTACCGCTGGGTAGAATTTCCCACAGTCTAGCTTCTGGCTTCACACACTTCAAAACTTTTGCTCCCTCACAACCACTTTCAATGATAGGTGCCATAGGACACAGTCACATAGTGCTAGGACAGCTATGCCTGCATGTTTGTGTCACAGCACCAATGGGTCATTCCAATCTTGAGAGGACTGCCAATCACTTCACAATAAGCTTCTCTCTGTCTATCTCTGTGGGTACCCCACTAAACTCAAACTAGGTGTATCCCCAACTTCCCAATTCAACTTCTGTTTAATTGGATCCACAAAATTCCCACATCCCTCTAGCACCACCCAACATTTGGAGAAGACTGGTAGAGGGAAAGCTGGAGTGGAAAGAGACAATGGTCTCTATATCTTATTTTTTCAAAGGCCACAAAAAAAATATATGCAATTGAACACATCACCAGGGCCCCTCCCAAGGCCTTGTGCATGTGAGTGGTCCTTCAGCTTGCATTTCACGAGCTTCATGGGAGATCCTTTTCTCACCTATGTGTGTATGGGGAGCATCTCTGCTGTAGTAAAGATGGTATTACTGATGGGAATATGTTTGTTTCCCCTCAGGTGGCTGGTGTTACAGAAGGGTTGGGAACCAGAGCTTTGGAGTTTTTAATCTTGGTGCACCATAGCTCGCACCTTTCTCGTTCAAGGGTTGGCAAACCTTTTCTGTAAAGAACCAGATAGTAATTATTTTATACTTTGTGTGCCAGATACTCAATTCTGCCTTTGCAGGGCAAAAGCAGCCCTGGACAATACATAAACAAATAGCATGGCTATGTCTCAATATAACTTTATTTAGAAAAACAGGGGTAGTTTGCTGACCCCTGGTTTAGTGGAGTTCCTTTGAGCTGGAAGTTTCCTGTATTGAGGAAGTGTGGCTTCCGTGGCTGCTATGTGAGGCAGCGTCATTACTGGATGCCACCATCTTTGCGTGACTTTGAGGCAGGAGGAATTTGAAGGAAGAAAGAAAGATGGCCTTTTTGATGGACAAGATCAAGGACTTTTTTGGTACACAGATTTCATTTTCTGCTTCCTCCTCCCATTTTTAAGTCAAACATACTCTGACGTATAGAAGCAGACACACGTCTCTTTCAGTCTAACTTGGGTCACCTCACTGGATAGAACAAAAATGCTTGGTCAGTCAAATTTGCTTTGTCCATAAGATTTGAGAACGTCAGTAGAACATCTGGCTCTGACCCTTGTCATTCAGATCGATCACTGTTGGGCCACGTCTATTTCTATAGCAGATGTGTTAACATTATCAACGTCTTAGTTTTCCTGGGTTGAAATATTAGAATGACTAAGGTAAAGTTTCTGTATTTATCTTCTTGAAAGAGGTCTTACAGGAAAAACACAGAACTCTTCTTTTTTTGCTTTGGAAACTGCAAACTATTTCACCAAATCACTATGATTATTGTATACTTCAGAGTTAAAATTAGAAATAAATTTTAGTATTACTTTCCCTCTCTCTTCTCTTCCCTCTCATTTTAACTGAGTTATAAAAAAGAACTTGATTAAATAAAGTGGAAAGCATCATGTTGTAATTTAAAGCATTTTGGAGTTTAGTTTTCCTCATATATACATTCTTTTTATTATATTATATTTCCACTCCCCCAATTAGATGTTTAACATCAGTAACAGATGCATATGTTACGTCTAATGTACATTGATGGGATAATGTCCAATATTAGTCCAGGGAGCTAGCTAATGTTCAACATAAATAGTATAACAATATTTTGTTTAACCCTTCAGGCATAAGCAAGTCCACTTACCAGCTCTACCAGAGAAATAAATGACATTGCATTTGTATTTTGGTTACAGCAAAAAGAACAAGTCTTGGCTAATAGTGAGTTAGTTCATTATAGAAAGTTGGTGATTACAACTTTTACAATTGCAAAGTATTTTTTTTTTTTGGTAAATGCTCCCCTGTAAATTATTTGAGATGATTATATATTTCTCCTATGAATTGTACAGGCTCTATCAGAAGGGATAGGTCCAATGTTGCACTTCTGATAAGCAGTGTAGTTGGGACAGCCTGTTCCTTGCTGTCCTACCTGAAGTATTTCTCCCACTGCCCTTGAGTTAAGCTCCAGGGTTGGTTCTCTGATAGCACCGTGTAGTGAAGGGTAAAGAGCAGAGCTGCTGAGTCAGACTGAACTAGTTTGCATCCTGACCTTGCTACTCTGATGATGTAAATTTGGGCAGTAATTTAATCTCTAGAACCTCTGTTTTTCATATGTGATTGGAAACAGTAGTGCTCAATTATTTTAGAGTTAAATGACATTATTATGTCAGAGGATTTGATAAGCTGTAACTTACCTAGTTAGGTTAGATAGCTTTTCTCTACCTCATTTCTGTAAACAGCGGTTATTGACCTTGGATACACATTTTAATTACCGAGATAACTCTTGGTGTCCTGACAGATGCCAGATCAATAAAATCTAAGAAATAATTGAAAATCTCTCTGCTTGTCTGAGATCATTTTACTGTCACCAAGGGTGAGCACAGTCAGCCAGAAATCTTAGCTACCTAGCAACCCAACAGTGTTTCATTTGTATGTAGAAACGTGCTGGGAGGACAGGAAGGGGTCTTGTAACAATAGGTTATATTTTCACAGCTCTTTTATCTTATATTTTACAGAGCTCTTTATATATGTTACTGATTTTATTCTCTTGGCAACTTTGAATGTTTTTTCAGCTTCAAACAGATTGCCTCACTTGCAAAAGTTCACACTGTTTTTAAGTGGCAGAACCAAGACTCACTCCCAGGTCTTCAAACTCCAATTCATTCCCAGTCTTCAAACTTCACATTAAACCACTGCAGAAGATTACTGTTACCTGTTTTGTCAAGTGGTGCTTCCTTCCAGGCAGACCGGTGATGGGAGGAGGAGAAAGGCTCTTCCATGTTTGACAGAAGGTTACCTGCTCCCACATAACCAGCCCAGGAGTCTAGAACGGGTTTTCCAGGTAGGTGGTAGACTCTGTTATTCAGGGGCATCTCATCTGCAGAGCCCAGGGTAAGTGATTCTGGGGTGTGTGGCTTTTTAGAGTAGAACAATTTCCCCCCAAACTGGAGCACTGATGTGGGATTGCTAAAATTTTATTCTACTTAATGGGGATATAAAAAACATAAACAAAAATAACAAAAAACTCATCATCTACTACCAATATTATCTCATTGAAGACATTTAACACTACCTCCAGAAAGGCAGAACATACTTTCAGAAAAAGGGACAGCTCTTTCATGAAATAAATCTAGCTCTATGAACAATTCCTTTCCTGCTTGTCTTCTTTCCTTCCTTCCTTCCTTCCTTCCTTCCTTCCTTCCTTCCTTCCTTCCTTCCTTCCTTCCTTCCTCCTTCTCTCCCTCTCTCTCTCTCTCTCTCTCTCTCTCTCTCTCTCTCTCTCTCTCTCTCTCTCTCTCTCTCTCTCTCTCTCTCTCTCTCTCTCTCTCTCTCTCTCTCTCTCTCTCTCTCCTCTCTCCTCTCTCCTCTCTCCTCTCTCCTCTCTCCTCTCCCTCTCATCTCAGTGCAGTCCAGTCCAGTCCATGAGCAGGACTTTGAGAGCCAGACCCGAATCGAAGCTCTCCATTCTCCCTGGGAACACATGCCTCTTCATTTTTGTAGAGTCCCCTGGGTAGATGTGAATTAAACCGTTGTGTGTTTCTTGGAGTCTCTGAAATCTGTATGTTTCCAAGAAATGTGAAGGATTAAAAATACTAGTGTACCATGATGTAAGAAAGAATGCAGCAGAGCAGAGTCAGGCCACCAAAGTGTTGAAATGTGCCCACTGAAAACAAAAGGGACCCACCTCTCTTCTCCCCGAAGGAGACGCAAACAGCTCAACTGCCATGGAAAACACAAAGTTTGAGAACTGCCCATGCACTTGACAGCCCTGGAGGGCCACTTGGGGAAGAGTCTGGGTGGGTCCCATCAGGAGAGGGTGGAGCGGTGAGCAGTGCTCCAAGTTGGACATTTCCCTCTGCAATGGGGAGATTGGGTTTCCCTTGGATTGCATTTAATGCTCGTGCAATCGCAGTTCAGCATGAATCACTTCATTTCCTTTATGTAGCCCCACCCTCCTACCCACACTCCTCTACCTACACTTAAACATCCCCCCAAAAAATTTCCAGAAACTCCCCACCAAGCTCACTTCTTTGTAGTCACTATCTCTTGGGGATCAAGGAGGGGACACGGTTTCTTTCAGTCTTTTGTGAAAACTGTTCACATTCTGCAGACTCACTAAAGTGCTGTCTGTGGACCAGCAAAGTTGGCTTTACCTTCTTGGAGGCTTGTGAGAAGAGTCCCACTCCAGAACTACTGAAATCAGAATCTGCATTTTAATAAGCTCTCCAGGTGATTTGTGTGTGCACAGAGTCTGAGAAGTGCTGTTCTACATAGCACTCTGGGTGTTAAAATGCCTCTGACACTGCCTCTGCCCATAGCTGACATGTGGCTGATAATTTTCAAAAAAATTAAAATCAGGGGCCGGCCCAGTGGCTCTGGCGGTTAGAGCTCCACGCTCCTAACTCCGAAGGCTGCCAGTTTGATTACCACATGGGCCAGTGGGGTCTCAACCACAAGGTTGCTGGTTCACTTCCTCGAGGTCCCGCAAGGGATGGTGGGCTCCGCCCCCTGCAACTAAGATTGAACACGGCACCTTGAGCTGAGCTGCCACTGAGATCCTGGATGGCTCAGTTGGTTGGAGCGCGTCCTCTCAACAAAAGAAAAAAAAAATTAAAATCATAATTCCCATATAACTGTAGAGTGAACACAAGTCAAAGAAGTATTGAACTCATTAATCAAGAAACTTGAAAGATGCTAAAACTTGTTTAAAAGAGAATAAAAGAGACTTTAGTATACTAGGGATGCCAAAAAATGTACACAAATGGACACTGGTCACCGTTGCTCGAGCAGTAGTTCACCATCATCAGAAGTGTCTGGACGCTGATGGTAACCACTTTGAGCACCTCTTGTCATTGCAGAAGTCAAATGTGACCTGTATTCATCTTTTGTTATCAGTATATATTGAGTATTACAATTTTAATACAGTTTTCTTCTCTTAAAATGTGTATACATTTTTTCGGCACCCTCTTTATATAGTCAATGAGAGAAAGATTGCTGAAGTAAGATAGAAACTTTAAATACAAAATTAGTTAATGGGCAAAAAAACTGTAACTCTTAAGTTATCTTTTCTATTAGATAGACGTTGTTTGCATCTCTACCAGATAAAAATTATATGCAATCTGTCAGTCTCCTATAAATTAAGATCTAACTTTACAAAGTCTGGACTCTTAATCAATATTAAACAATAAGTCAAAAAGCCTATAACCCAAGACAGAATCAGACGTCCCTCAGCGAGGCTTCTGAGATGATGCTCTAGAATCACTCTGAGAGGGAACTCAATAATCTTTTGTGTTATTTCCAAATTTTGGATAATCTTTCTTAACATAGAGAATGACCAGAGGAGTGCGACCAGCTTTCCCCTGCCGCAAAGCATCTTCTCCAACCTTCGCAAGACACACATCCCATTCCCCTCATCCCATTCATGGGAGATACTTTGTGATTAGATAATAAAATTTAGGTGCTACCTCCAGAAAACAACCATGAAGAAGCATGGGTCTTACCTGGGACGGAAACAAGAGCAATGAGCGTCTTGTCTATTTCTTCTCCGTCAGTATGTTGACATGGATTTCTTTAACTGGTTGACTGCCATCTTAGATGTTAGAGCCCAGCCCTCAGGAGATCAGACACAAGGTGAGCACATAACAGTGAGAAGGTGGATTCAAGAAAAGAACAAGTTCTCGGATACCAGGATAGGAGTAGAAACCACAGTGAGCAGGTCTGATAAGAGTCTTCCCCATGGGAACGGGGATCAACAGGTAACTTGTGTCTGTGGCCCAAGGACGGCAGGTTGATGGAAGCCTCACATTTTGATTTGATTTCTTTTTTTATTTTTTGGCTCTCAGGCCCCCTTGTGTAGGATAGCGATGTGGGGCGGGGAGGGAGGGGGCTCTTCCTGGGATCATACTGACAGGAACAGAAAATAGAGAAAGACACAGGTACGAACCAAAGGGAATGGAGGGGTAATGACTCGCGAGCCTACGGTTGTGATCACAGCCTCCATTTTACTTCATTTCTAACTTGAAACATTTCCCTTGCAAATTGTTTGGCAATTTGGGAATATTTCAATGCTGCTTGAGGGAGGTGGAAAAGAAGGTGAGTTTATAAAAAATGGAGTTTGAAGAGGCAGAAACTATAAAAATAAATGAATACAAACTATGGATCCCAGAGAAAGGCCAAAGGCTGTGCAAATAAACAAAGACAAGGAGAAAGTTCTCCAGACAACATGGGCTCATCTCTGTGTATGCAATGCCCACAACTATGTTTGCACAAATATATCAGGGGTATCAAGAATGTTATAATGATACTCCATCACCCATGGTTCTCATTTTAACCACTGTAATAAGCAAAACATACAGAGCCCATTGCTGGCTTTAAAGACTATAATTTTCTCTGAGGAGAAATATTGCAAAAAGGGAAAAAAGAGAGAGAGCGAGAGAGAGAGAAGAAAACATGATATTTTGTTCTGTTCCTAAAAAAAGCATTTTTCCCCTTTCCTTGCTGCTCTTTCCTTTCATTAAACTGTCCTTAAGTGCTTTTAGAGAAAACTAAGTAGGCCACAATTCTGGGCTGCTGACTGAATAATTATAAGTCTGGGAGGCTTTGAGATGGCCAGAGAGAGGCCCGGGTCTCCTTCCTGAAATCCAGAGACCCATGGGGATTGTGCCAGTTGTGGCTGGACTCCTCACGTTGAAATGATTTCTCATTTTGAAGGAAAATCAGGGACATTCTTATCCTTATTAGTCCTCTGAGAACTTGGGCCACTGCCAGATTTTATTGGAAAATTGCAACAAAAGAAATTAGAGATAGTGAGTTCTGCAAGGGTCTTATATTCAAAGAGTTACACTAGAGGCATATCGAAACCAGATTATTTCCAGATCAGCTCTGCTCTATGAACTAAAACATATTCTTTGCTTTTTAAATATTCACATTTCCTTAGATTGGGATTCTTATTGTTAACTATTGAAAGTCACAAAAGAGAGATGGGTGGGTACTCTGCCACCAAGGGGTTTCATTCATCTGGACAGGCATCTTCTTGTGTACTGAGACCCAGGAGATAGCAAGGCACACTGGGGCGGGGTGGGTGGCAACAGAGGAGAGACACAACAGGAGTGAGGGCATACTACCCACTGGAGGATAGGACAGAGATTTACATACTCAAGTAGCAAGTGGTCATTGCAAGAGGCCCAAGAAGGAATGTATCTGATGCTTGAATCTCTCTGTAGTATCGATATCTGAGATTCTCAGGGGTGGCCCAGCATGGAGAGAGAATACAAGCTGGGAAGCCAGGCACACCTGGCATTGTATCCTAGTCTTGTTCCTTGTTGGTTGTGACCTGGGCACATTACCTCCCCTTTCTGGGTGTCTAATGAATGGATTGTAGGAAAGGATCTCCAAGTCACTGCTTATTCTAAAATTCTGAGCTTAACCATTTCTAGTAACTTTTCTGCAAATCTGTTAGACCTGCTCCAAGTCATAAGTATAGCTTCACGGTAGGAGGGGAGACTTGAAGTAGGTGTGTACCCTTTCTCTACCTTAGCCCTCTCCTCTGCCTCCCAGAACTTATGTATCTTAGCACTCCTGACAATTCTTCATGTGGAGTTCTCCTGTTACAGGAGAAAACTGTTGGAAGTGTTAGAAATGTGAAAGGAAGCAAATCATAGAATTTAAACTCAACATAATAATTGTGACATGTGTTATGTATGTGTTTTCTGACAATGCAAAGATCACAAATATTAAAATCAGGAGAGAGACTAAGACCTCAAGGAAAATCATGAGGACCATTTTAGGAAAAGACCCACAACCAAGTTAGACTGTGTCACGCCCCTCCTCAGCCTCCCCACATTCTTGTTACTCAACATCTCCGTAAGATAGAGGTATTCATCCCAACAGAGACACCTGGTTCTGCCACTAATAGAGAAACACGTTCTCACATCTTTTGGCTCTGGATTTTGCATGGAGATTAGAGTTTCAAGGTTTCTAAGCTCTGTTGAAGTTTCAAATTCTTCCCTCCTGAGATCTTGAGGCTAGATGTCCATTTTAGACGCAATTTTCATGAAGCTCTGAATGCCAAAGGTACAGCTATCTATCTTTTGAAATGTTTAATTTCCACCATGCTGACTCCACAGCATGAGCTGCATTTTGACAGTCCTTGAACACCAAGCAGAATGGCCCCGAGCTTGGGAGGCTGGTGTAGGTCAAAGAGACTGGTTTGGGCACTCTTCATTTGCATAAGAAATTTCCATGAAGTGCCATGAATTTGAGGGACCAGTGTAGGCAAAGTTGAAACATGAAACATATCTTGTAGTGTTAAAGAAATGTAGGTGCTTAAAATAGAACAAGAATTGGGTAGCTCAGGGCAAACATTCTCTTCTCTCTTCCTCCAGCTGTGATTTCTGGAAATCATAAAGCAATTAAACTCTGACCAGAAGCCTCAGCTGGAGACCTGTCCTTCCCACCTCCCCAGCCCAGACACAACTGCCCCTCCTGTCCCTGGCCTGGCCCTGGAAGGCAAGCACCATACCTCCTGTCAAATAGATGGTGTGTTCATCTCTACGTCCCAGCTGCTCCCACACCAATTAGAGCTCAGGGACCATACTAAAATCCCAAAGGAGCAGTCCCTTCAGCATTGTTAGCAAATGCTGCTTCCAAACCTCTCGGCCCCTCTCTTCCCGCTGTCTTTCCAAGAAGCGCTTTCCACAGGAGGCTCCCACTTTATAAATGTCAGGCTGGCTTCTCTCATTGTTTTCTCACAAAGAGCCCCATTAAAGGAGGATTGGGGCCATATTTTATCCCGCTTGGCAGGTTTCCCATGTGAGCTATAGAATGATTCTCTCCATGTATTACAAGGGGGGCGTGAAGTTATCTTGCTTGTGATTCTACCACAAGTTGCACAGGAGCAAAGCAAGAGCCTGCATGCTTTGCACAGAGGAAGCATTCAATAAATACTTGCTGGATGCATAAAATTAATTAATGACCCTCCTTTTATACTTCCTTTTGCATTAATCATGTTTGGAGGTGGGGGATGGTGGTTAAGGAGTCCTTATTTTACCAAGCACCTTTTTTTTGGTAACTTTTTGTTGGCTGAAACTTGAGTCCACCCATGGAAGGATTGTTGGTGAAGACTGTCCCTTTGGTACTGCCTGCCTACACCCTTCCAACACTTTCTACCATAGCCCCCTCCCCAGTCATGAAGAGGCCCTTTTATATGCCTCCAAAAGCTGGACAGTGCCTGCCACCATGTTTGAGTTTGTGTTTCTACTTACACCATCCTGTGCCTGCCAGTGCAATCTTTCTAAAATATAATGTATCCTTGGGTTCTTCGTCCTGGGATACTATATTTGCAATTAATAGGAGCTTTTAGGAGATCCTGTGTTCTTGCTTCCAGAAGTGGCTTCAGAGTGAGGATTTTGGCAATAGGAATTTAACAGCAGCTATTATAATAATTTATCTCCCTTTTTAGACTAAAATCCTCTTGCGGGCAGTCCCTTGTTTTATACATCTAGTGCAGTATAGTATAGTATACCTCTAATCAATCATCAATAATATTTGATGGATAAATATGAGGTGATCAGCTAATGGCATAAAGTAATTTGAGAGCTAGTATATGTGGATTAACATAATCCTGCCTGTGTGATGTATTTCCATCTTCCACAGTTCTCTTCAATGGTTTCCAACACTTTGATTGAGAGAAACATTTTTCAATATGGAGATTCCCAATGACCCCTGAGTCCTGGCACTCACAGCCTTGTGCAATCCCCTTCCCTCGAGTAACTTGCTTCTAGCCAATAGAATACTGCAATGATGATTAGGTTATACATTAGAGTTACACTTCTACAACTGGGTTACAAAACATTGTCGCTTCCTTCTGACTTTCATGAAGTGAGTTGCCACATTGTAGAGGTCCATATGGCCAGGAATTGAGAGCAGCTTTCAGCTAATAGCCAACAAGGAACCAAGGTCCTCAATCCAACAACTGTAAAGAGCTGAATGCTACCAACAACCATATGAGCTTAGAAGCAGAGCCTTCCCCAGTCGAAACTTGAGATTAGCTCTCAGCCCCAGATAAAACCATGATTGCAGCTTTATGAGAGATCTTGAAACAGAGGATCCTCGGACCAGACTCCTGCCCCACAGGAGCTGTAAAATAACAAACGTGTGTTGTTTAAGCTGCTAAATTGTGGTAATTTGTTATGCGGCAATAAAAAACCAATACAGGGGTCTTTTCTCCCATTGGTCCTCCACGCTGTCAGCCTTCCCCAATGACATTTTAAATGGAATTAGCCCCTGCAAAAGTGCCCGAGATTGAGAGCTGAGTGATAGGCCAGGTCTTGGGAAGTTGCTCCTTCCCATCTTGTCTTCCTCAACATGACTCCTTTCAGAAAATTCATGGCATTTGCCAAACTTCTCAGTTCCTAAAATCCTATGGGTCTGACTCATTAACTGAACTAGAGCCAAGGGGTCCTTAACCTGTCTAAGTTTGCATGTCTTCATGGAGGTCCACCTTGGTTCTTAAAGACATCCTTCTCCCTACCCCAGGCCTTGTCCGTGGGAGCCTTCTGTCTGAAGGAAATGCCAAGCCTCTGGCAGTGGGTATCCATCTGTGGTTCATAAATCATCTGGGAAGTGTATGCAAAGAACAGCTTTGAGTCTTCGCCATAGAGAGGCTGATTTGGGGAATATGAGGTAGGGTCCAGGAATCATAATTTTTAACACATTCCCAGGGGTGCTGATGGTGGTCGTGAAGTCCCAGGCTTTGAGAAATCCTGATCCAGAGGCTGAGAAACATTTCACAGTTTCCCAAAGAGTACCCTGGACATCAAAATGTTCCTATTTCAATCACCTGCCAACAGTATGTAATTGCTTTTGTGACCTGGAAAAGTCAGTTTTAAATTCTCTGGACATCAGTTTTCATAACTGCCATATGAATTGACTGATCTAGATATTCTGTATAGTCTTGTAATCTAGGATTTAACTAATGAAAGGGATAGTTTAATAATAAAACAAGAGTTTAAAAAAAAATGGTGTTTACTAGGTGGCAGATTCTGCTCCAAAGTTGTTCTACATTAACTCCTTTAGCCTTTACAACAATGCCATGAGGTAGGTGCCACTACTAATTTCATTTTACAGACGGGGAAACTGAGGCCCAGAAACACCATGACTTGCCCAAGTTCACCCACCTAGTAGATATTATAGGTGGAATCAAACACACTAAAGGTGACTCAAGAGCCCATGCTTTTAACCACCGCGCTAAATCACCTCTCTTTCCAATGGTGAGCATTCCCGAATGTATAAAAAGGCAATATTGCTGTAGACTGTAGTTATTGGGGATGGAAGTGAGTTATGATATTGTTTTTTATGGTGGAATAGAATTGTCATTGGCAAAATGTATGAGATAAAGCTATTGTGAACAGAGAGAAGACTAAGAGGAGACACACCAAGGCTTGAGCATAGTGTGTGGGTCATATAATGAGGCGACTTGTTGGCCAGAGCAGGGTCCAACGGGAGAGCAATGACATGTAGGGCTGTAGAAGGGGAGTGGCCTATGAGATGGGGCAAGAGAGGCCTGAACACTATGCAGAGGAATTGTTGACTAGCCGGTAGCCTTTTCCTCTTCCCTCTTGCTAAGTAGAACTCCAGTTTTCTTCTTGCAGTTCTAGGAGCTAATATGATTGTTCTACTTCAATTATAGCTACTCTCTTCCCCACTGCCAATGACTCAATTCAGCCAATAAGTAAAACTGAGCTAGGGACCTCTGGACAAGATTTTTCTCCATAATAATAATAATAAAAAAAAGATATATGAAAAAAAGCCTTTCTGACCCCTCTCTGCCTTCCTCACTGGGATGCTGTAGTGTGAAGCCATGATATTTGGGCCTTTGGCAGCCATCCTGGAGCAATGAGGGGGAGACCAGAGAACCATGGACGTGCCAACCCAACTCCTTGGTGTTCTGGCTTCACAAGCTACTGAATCTAAAACTCCCTCCCTCCATTCTTGTGTTCATGCAAGATAATATAATGCCTTGATTGCCTGGACCACTGACAGCTGGGCATCCTGCCACATGTGGCCACATGCATCCCAATAGAGACTATTATACGAGGAAGCCAGGGTCTTTAGTGAAACAATACCAATATGAGTTACCGACAGTATTGTGCTTCTGCACACATTATTTCATTCAGTTAAAAATGGGAGGGCACCAGCGTTGGGGTCAGAGAGCCTGCGTGTCAGGCACAGCCCTGACTAGAGCACCTGGGAGAAACCATCCTCCTGAGCCTCAGTTTCCTCCTATGTAATGTATGAGGATTAAGTGAAATAATATTTCATGGCATCCAGCCCAGCATCCAGTACTAGCTACACCTAGAAGGTAGATAGATTGACATTGATAGTAACAGCAAATAACTATTGGGCTCTTACCGCATGCCCTCCTCTGTGTCAAGAAGTTTAGGCATTTTATTTTATTTAGTCACCTTGGGGGTAGTATTGTTAAAAGTTCCATTTCCACTTATTCTTCTGAGTGACCAGAGTCAGTGGAGGAGTAGGCAGGACAGGTGCAGTCATGATTCTTTTCATTCTGAATTGAGGAGGTGATGTGGTGAATGGAAGTGTCTTGCTGAGGGTCGCGTGATGGCAAAACTGGGCATAGCTCAGCTTTCCTCCATCTAATTCCCAAGTTTTAGCCATGATGTGTCCGTGACCTGTCCCAGTATCTCAGTGTCTTGTGCCCAAGGGTGAGGACTTACATTTTGCTGGCCTTGGCGACTAACAAAAAGTGGCAACGTCTCTGATGGTTATTCACAATACCCACCACCACACTCTCTGAACGAGGAGAAACTGTACTACCTTGCGTGTCTTGGGAGAGGCCTGTGGCTTCCACCTGACATGTCTAGAGCATCCATCCGAAGGCCTGGCCGACCGGATTTAATGAGGTTGTTAGCCAGCTCCCCGTCGTGGTAACAAGGAGCCTTGTTAGGAGAAGTTTCCCATCCCTGAGGAGTTCTTTGCAGGGTGATGGACCAAATTGTCGGCAGTGGGAGGTCTGGAGAAAGATCTGGGGCTCTTCTTATGTGGAAAAAAATCCTCGGAGCAGGTACACAATCTTTTCTACTTCCCTGCGGGGACCACCCACATGCTGTGTGCACTGGAAAGGGGAGGGGAAGCGGCCATGTGTTTTTACTTAGGTGTGGGTCGCTCAATTGTGTAAGTGTCACACTGCCTACATTGTTTCAGCCTTATGTGGCCCCTGGATTCTGAACAGTGGCTCTGACTCCTTCACTCTGTTTCTGATCATGCACGTTGAAAAGGAATCCCAGAAGTTAGAGGAGGACTGAGTCATTAGTGCACCTTCCTCACTGGCCAGAGGGTCGAGTGAGTTTTCCAGGTTCACAAAGCTGGTTCATGGCACAGCCAGTCCCAGCATCTGGAGTGGCTCCAAGTCAGAGCAGAAGGAGCTAGGAATGACCAAGAGCATTCTTCGTCATTCTTCTTTCTTTAGAAAACAAGAGTATCTGCTGTATTCAGGAGGATACTCAGCATTGTTATTTGTGTTATTTTGTTTGGTCCTCACATCAGCCTACGAGACACGTGCTACTGTTATATCCATTGCACAAGTGGGCGTGGACCAAGGTCACAGGTCCAGTAAGGGAGAGTGTTTTACACACTGCTCAAGGCTAGCCTGGTATTTGGTGTCCCGGACAATGCGGGGCCTCACTTCTCCCAGGCCAGGTAGTAGGCCTGGCGGTGGTGGGAACACTGCTCTCCTAGCTTTATTTTTCCAAGACCTGAGGGATCCTGGAACTACATTGTAGGTGTCCCCATCAACTCTCATTTTTGCCCACGTCCTTCTCCCCACACCCCATTCCACCACTTGGAGGCAGTTCCATGCAGACGTGAAGAATGGGCTCCACGTGGTGGTGTGATTTGAGAGCTGCTGGAAACTCTCAGGCCTCAATCCCCTCGTTGGCGTCTGTTGTTGAGAGGTAAAATACGAAGCCGCCTCTTGAGTCTAGTCTCCTCTAAATGCAGGTCTCCCTTGTGGAGACCGTACCCCATAATTCTTGATGGTTTAACTTCTCCAGTTTGTGTCTGGAGTTTTCCAAGTTCCCAGCCTGGAAGACTAACAGTATGAGAACTTTTGACTCTCCGGGGTGAGGGAGAAACTGGAGTATGGAGAGAAAGAAGGATAAACGGAGAAGCTGAAAGGCTGACCTTGGACTTCCTAACCACAGCCCCACTGGGCCACATCCACTCTGTCTGAATTTGAACTCAGAGCTTCTCTGCATCCTGACTGGCCGAAGCCAAGGCAGGACACTCAGCCATCAACACTCAGGGAGAAGAGACACAGCAGAGCAAAGGGACCTGCCATGCAGGGTGCCCGTGGGTGGCACCAGAGCCAGTTCTGGTATTTCCATCCCCTCCTGATGAGGCCGAGCAAGCCGGTCTTCCCAGGGCAGTCCCAGCACAGCTCATTTGTGCATGTTTTACAATGGTGTTGATAAAATCCCCATGGAGCCCTGGAGCATGTGTGAGGAGTTCCCACCAGAAATCTAAACAACGCCCTGGTGTTGCTGACAGCTTAATAATGTGACAAAGTTCAGCTCGTTCAATGACAGGGACAGGAATGCAGCTGGGCTGGTCTGACCTAGAGCTTTAAAAATACCCCCCCAACTCCAACCCAGCATTTGACAAATAACCTTTTCTTAGCCTCCTTGAAGGCACCAGACAGAACCAAGTGCCACGCAGGGGCCACATGCCACCGTTAAAATGTTAAATGGAGTGGCAAGGGCCACCAGAGTCATTTGGGGCTGACATTTATCTTTATTATTATTATTAATAATAATGCATATATTGCTTTTTGGTGCATTCCAGGGTTTTTTGCACTCCTAAATCACGCGGCTATACATCAGCAGGCCCGATAAATCACCCAATGAACCCAAATTCAATGCAGCTGTCAGACCAGATCCGCGAGAGGCAGAGTTAGCTTAATTGAGCTGCAGCAGGGAACCGACGGGCGTTGCCCAGAAAATCAGAATAATAGCAGTGCTGCTGGTGACATTTCCAGAGGTAGACGTGAACTGCTAGCTTCAGCTTTAATTTTACAAGAGGGAATGGGGTGGGGGGGAACGGGTGCAAGGGGAAATTCAGACTTCAACAAATATTTCAACTCTTAGTTTTTTTATTTTTATTTTATTTTCTGCCTCAAAGCCTGTACAGACAATGAATTCCACATTTAGAAATTTCAATAGAAGGAATTCCATTTTTTTCTTCCTTCTCTCACTTCTTCTCATGTCTTCTGTCTGCTCTCTCTTCCACTCCATGCCCCTTCCCAACAAAAAGAACGCTGAAAGTAAAGGAACAACAGGATTTGAGTTGGAGCCAATTTAATGGGCCAAGAGGTTACATATGGAGCCAACAAATCATGGGACCATGAAGGATATTACTGATTTAAAGTTATGTATGTTAAAGCCTAAATCTTAACAGCATTCATAAAGGGAAAGGTGACTAATGGAGAGGCTTAACCGACAGAAAATGGGCTTCTCTCCGACTGCCCTGCCTCCTTCTTCAAAATTGCAGTGCATCTCAGATGAAGAAGGGCTCCCCGCCACCAATTCTCCCGTTAGCTGATGAGATGGAAGGCTTCAGCCTTACTCACCAAGGAAGGACAGGCTCAGCTGGATCCCGCATTTATAGGAGGCCTCAGACACCATCGGTTGGTTTATTTTTGTGTGCACGCGTGTGCGTGTGCGCGTGTGTGTGTTTCTTCTTCAGATGTTTTGGGGTTACCAGAAAAAACCATTCCCTTTCCCCCCCTTATTTTTTAAAACTGTGTGTAATTTCAGGGAAATTTGATCCATGTGTTTTAGATTCATTTGCACTTAATCATGAAAATCTCTCTGGAAAGAGCTATTTTCTCTCCCAGAAGACTTTGGTGCCCTTTTTAATAAGCCCTGTAAGTGCCCTTCCACCCCAAGCCACCCTCTCCAAGTGCAGAAGGTTGTGTTTGGCCAAAGGAAAACCAACCTGACCACTGAGGGCATGGGTCTGGTTTGAAATGTCAAACTCATGAATTTGGACCATGTTCAGGCAATGGGGAAATGACTTCCCCTGGCCCCAGTGTTTACATGGCCAGAGAAGGAAGGCTTCTTAAAAAAAAAAAAAAAAGTACAGATCAACTCTAGAGCATTACCCCGTGGCCATTGGCATGCTAGCATTAGCCTCAGGTTCACAGGCTCAGAAGGCACAATTGCTGCTCTTCTTTAAGAAAATTATTGAGAAAATGCTTTTCCCCAGAGACTCCCAACTACCAAAACACCCCGGAACCTTCCTGGATGGCTTCCAAGGGCTATGGCATGACTGTGTCCAGGACACACATCTCCCCACCCTCCATCCACAACAACCCAACCACTGCCCTGAAGCCACAATGGCATTTCTTCAATCCAAAACAAACATGTCATTACCAATCTCAGATTAATTGATGCCATTTGTGTGCCCTGCCTGTCGGGTTTCAGCTGGAGCCTGCCCGACAGCAATGGCCACCGCCCTCGAAAACCTCAAGGCACTCACAACTTGGGCCCTTGGCAGAGTGATTTTAGCTATTCTTCCTTACCCCTGTGACGCCAAGCCTTGCTTCCTTCCCACTCCCTTTCCACTTGGAGGCATTGGACAATTTTAAAATGAGTTTTCAGTGGAATGAGGTTTTTGGCAGAATGGAGTTTTGCTTTGAGTAAATATCTTTGCTGTATTTCACTAATTTTAAGATATGCATTTGTTTTTGTTTGTTAACACCCTTAAAATTAGAATATTCCTTGAGGATGAGAAAGTATTGTGGTGAGGTCACAAAAGCATTTCCCTCTTTAGTGGTACGTAAAATAATGGTGCATCTAGTCTGGTCCCCAAAGAGATTCTGATCACTTGTCAAAATACTGTGATAAACTTTGACCTCTCTTGCTCATCCCTTCGCCATTTGTTCTTCAGTAAGCGTAAATCGACCACATGCCTGGCTCTATGCATAGCGAGATTAGGAGAGTGTTGAAATGCCCCCCCCTTTCAGAAACTTATAATTTAGCTCTAGACATAAGTGCATACATGACCAACCATACAAAGTGCTAAATTAGTGGTGTGACCAGAAAGTGGCAGAGACGATCAAGATGGAGCCACTGAGTGCGATGGAAAGACTCTGAGCTGGGAGGCAGGCAGCCTCACTGCTGGCTTGGCTCTGTGGTCCCAGGAAGGAAATGCTCCTGTGTAGAATGGGGGCTGGGGTGGGGTGTAGTAGATCAGTGTCCCATGGTGCGTTCCACAGAACTGAGTCCAAAGTGGAATGCTTTGAGAGAAAAGGGACCTACGGTGGGGGTGGGGCATTGAAAAATGTCACCATGTTCCTTTCTCGGAGGTTCCCAGCATGTACTAGCATATGATGGGTTCTGAGGGGTTCTACAGCGAAGGCCTTGTCTACATCTTGTTTAACTCATTGTTAACAACACAAAAATATATTTATTCCTGAAATTCTTTATTTCACTTAATAGCTATTGCTGTAGTAAACTTTACCAAAACAGTAAGGTCCCTTCTAGCTCTAATATCCCAGGAATTTATGAGATGACACGGAGCTAGAATATGTGGGGGAAAGAAAGTCTAAGAGAAGTGGTGTGAGCTGCAATCACAGCGTGATGGGCTTCTGGCACGTGGGCGGGGTGTCATAGCTGAAAGGAAAGTCTTTACCAGCTGATCAATCAAGAAATGTTAATTAAGTACCTATAGTGTACTTAATCAAAAGAGTTTAATACATGTATATAGTATAATTTAATAATCATAGCATATAGTATAATAAATGTAGAGTACTGTGCTGGGTGCAAAAACTCAGAAATAAGTAAAACACTGCCCCTGACCTCAAGGGGCTCCTAATCATGAAGAATAATGGATATTAACAAATAGTCACAGTAATATGTGTCCTCGGCTTGTTGCTGAGATAGATACAAAGTGCTGGAGGAGAATAAGCACTCCTGGAGGACAGCAATGAAGGCTTCTCACAGGAGGAACCATCAGAAGCAGATCTAGAAGGATGGGTATGAATACCTATGTGTCTGGAAAAGAAGCAGAAGGAAAGCATCCTGCACAACAAAAGGAACATCAATAAAGAGAAAGAGGTATAAGAATGTTTAAGTAGCTTGTAGTGGCTGGAGGGCAAGACACATTGTAAGGAAGGGAGAAAACTGAGATTGGGACCAGACTAAGAGAGTCTATCTCAGCAAGCAACAATAACAACAAGGAAAAAAAGAGACACAAGTATCTCTGATAATAAGGAGCCTGGAGGTCCATAATGAGAGAGCCTAGGACTGGTTCAATAGCTCAGCCATTGGGCTCGTTCCATCCCTCTACTTGGCTGTTCCTCAGCATGTTGGCTTTTCATCATCATGCTTGTTGCCTCATGTCAACAGATGGCTGCCACAGAACCAGGCATATTTCTCACGAATGATATGACTTATCCTTAAATGTAAGCATTTGGAGGTATCCTACAGGCAAAGGAAGTCAAGCTTTCTTACAGAGAGAACTGATATGATCAGACCAGTGTTTTTATAAGAGGATTGGCTGCAGTGTAAAGGCAGAAGTGGGAGAAGAGAGATCGGAGGCAGGAGACAGCCTAGAACGAAAATTATCTCAGCAGAAAGGTATTGCATGCTGATACCAGATCCCCAGCAGGATTTGGAAGAAGGAGGCAGTAGAAAAGTGCTTTCCTTTTTTCATGGAGGATAATTCTAGGCAGCTCCAAAGACTCACCTTCTCTCTCATGGCTTAGAACTTGGTCACATGGCCACCTCTAGCAGAAGAAAGGCTGAGAAACTGAGTCTCTGGCAAAGGAGAACGCAATAGCCACGAGGCCACTCAGGATTCTGTCCCAGCAGCTGGGCTGTGATTTGAATGAGAAATTAATCTTTTATTTTGTGAAGCCCTGAGATATGGTGGTTACTGTTTACAGCAGTGAGACTACCTTCTCATACATGTGGATCTCAATGCTCAATAACTAAGGACGACAGCCTCATGTACGTGGAATGGGACTCAAGGTTGAACTATGACAATCCCAGTTTACCATAAGGGCTTTTTTTGGGTCAGTTCAAAAGGGGCTCATTTAGGTCCTGAGATGGGTTGGTCATAGATGGTACCACGTGGCATGAGGAGGCAGAATCTTTAACACCTGTTCAGGTGCAGCCCTCAGTCCTGATACTGCTCAGGCTTGTGCCTCAGCGTCTGGGTCAGTAACGAAAGGTGAACCACAGAGAAGACACTTGCCTAACCCTCTATCAGTTGGGTGCACTCTGAGCAGCCCCACCCTGAACAAATGTGTCCTGTCCTCGTCCGCTTAAGTCACACCTGCACAGACCCCTTTCATCAGCCCAGCTTCAAGTGGCAATTTAAACCTTTTAAGGCCACCTGTCGAGCACCCACTTGGTATATTTCCTTTTATCACCAGCTCGAGGGGAGTAACTGGATAACATAATTATGGGGCAGGAGAACGGGGTGTTTTGATTTGTGTTCTTTGAGGATTAGCCAAGTGCCCCACTGCCAAATCCGTGATCACCTGAAAGGAAATCTGAAGGAAAAACCTGCCAAATAAGTCCTCCAGGTGCTCTTCAGGCAAACAGCTTTGAAAATGGGCCTTTTCTGTCCCTTTCTCAGTCACTGCAGAGCTCAAAGGCATTTCGAATGGACAACACTGATGAGTACCTCCTTGTATGATGAGGTGGAGGAAAGCAAAAGAAGACATGTTTGTCAAATGCCTGGAGCCAGGGCAAGACTGATGGGAAACCCTTTGGATGTGGGATGATGTGCAAAGTAATGAGATGGAGCCAAACCTCTGATCTTCAGAACATTCCTGAGATATTACCTATGCCCGGTTCAGTGCAGTAGCCCTGGAATGCTTACAGGGGAGGCCAGGGAGGTGGCATGAGCAGGCCACTTGGTCTCAGACGCCATGGCATGGGATGCTGAAATCCCAGTTTCGATGCAACAGACAGTTTCTTTGAAGATGCTTGAGTGACTTTCCATCTTGGCTGGGAATATGTGGAAGCAGAACAAGGAAGGGGCATGTGCAGGACGTATTTAGAAATAAAACAAATACATGGTACATTAATTTCTTAGGGCTTCCATAAGAAGCACCACAATCTGGGTGGCTTGAAACAACAGAAATGTATTCTCTCACAGTTCTGAAGGCCAGAAGTCCCAAATCAAAATGTTGGCAGAGCTATACTTTTCCAAAGCCTCTAGGCAAATCCTTCCTTGTCTCTTCCAGCTTCTGGTGGCTCCAGGTGTTCTTTGGCTTGTGGTAGCATGATCCCAACCTCTGCCTCTGTCTTCACATGGTCATGTTTTCTCTGTGTTTGTCTGTGTTCAAATTTTCATCTTCTTATAAGGATGGCAGTCCTATTGGATTAAGGCCCATCCTAATCCACTGCAACCTCATCTTAACCTGATTATATATGCAACGACCCTATTTCCAAATAAGGTCCCACTCTCAGGTACCAGGGATTAGGACTCCAACATATCTTTGGGGGGATTATAATTCAAACTATTATACATAGATATGTGAAAAAGCAAAGTTACTATTCATAGGATTTATCCTATGAATACCTGGAATACTATGGAATCTTAGATCTATTGTCACTTCAACTTTGAGTTCACCCTCTGAAAGTGTGAATGGCTTTTTAATTTTTTGCTCTAATTCTAAAAAGATACAACCTGGTATAATGAAATACAGTGTAATAGACTCACATGTAATAGAATTATCATACAAATATAGTAGGAGGCTGTAAGCCTGAAGGAATAGCAGGGAAGCCACTGGGGACCTAATTGTCATAGGAAGGGCTCTTAGAACAAAAAGAGGAGGAGGGAAAGAATTGGAAGGAGCAGGAAAAATGATCGATAGAACTTAATAGATTGAATTCCTCCATTACCTCCCTCTGGTTATAGCCTGACTTATTGAAGAAGCATGGTTAAAGAAAAACTAACAAGGCAGCACCAGCATACACTGTTTGGTCCTAAAGTTTCTGGAAGATCCAAGTGGTGGGAGACTATTGGGTGTTCACAGAAGTAGCAGTTCAGAAAAGATGGCTGATGTGAGAGCAGCTTCAGAGGTTTCACACTTGAGGGACTCCTGGAGTTTGAAGCACAAAGCAGTGTGTAGTTCGATTTCACATGTGGGTTCTTGAATGAATTTTCAAACCAAGACTGCCCAGGGATTCTCCACAGCTACATGTCTCTTCACTTGATGTTGGATCTATGTTTGTTGTTGTTTTTTTCATATATATATTGATCACATTCCTTAATTTGATTCTGTAGGAAGAGTCTGTTAACTGTTATTTCCAATGTTCCTAAGGTTCCAGAAAAAGGGGATAATGCTAGCAATATTAAATTAACCATCTGGGGAAGAAAATTCATGAAAATTGATGGTGATGTTTATGCTACAAGCCAAGTAGAGAACCACGGGATGAATTCAGAAGAGAAACACTATGGCCATTGGTAACTTTACTTCAAGCGCCTGAGAGCCCCGAATGGCTTATTTTTAAAAATAACCTCTATGAGTTCATCTGAACCTGTTGTGGACAAATTTAGACACATTACATAATTTTCAAAATAGTTATGTAGCCTTGTAGCATATATCTACATGATTTAAATAATAAAACATAAAAAGATGTACAGAGAAAAATCTTGTTCCTACCTTATTCCCTTCCATTCATTCCTCATCCTTCCTAGCAAGAAACATTATTATTAGCTTTTAGTTTATCATTCCAAGGAATTATTAAAAACTTGCCAGCTAACACAGATATATAATTCTACTTTCTGTTAACTTTACACAAATGGTAACATGCTATACGCATTTTCCTATATCTATTCATGAGTATAAAATGAGGTACACATATGTACACATTTATTCATTATAGTATTGTTTGCAGTAGTAAATATTTAGAAACAACTTTAGTGTCTATCGAAAGGGAACTAATTAAGCTATGAGATATTTACACTATGGAGTAATATGCAACTAGAAAAATGGGGACGAGTCCTATGTACTTATCTCCTTCGATTCTAAATGTTAGCTTTGCTGTGTAGAGTAATCTTGGTTGTAGATCCTTACTTTTCATCACTTTGAATATTTCCTGCCAATCCCTTTTGGAGTACAAAGTTTCGGTTGAGAAACCAACTGACAGTCTTATGGGAGCTCCCATGTAGGTAATTAACTGCATTTCTCTTGTTGATTTTAAGATTTTCTCTTTGTCTTTAAGCTTTGGCATTTTAATTATGATGTGTCTTGTTGTGGGCCTCTTTGGATTCATCTTGTTTCGGATACTCTATGTTCCTGGCCTTGTATGTCTATTTCCTTCATCAGGTTAGGGAAATTTTCTGTCCTTATTTCTTCAAATAGGTTTTCAATTCCTTGATCTCTCTCTCTTCTCCTTCTGATACCCCAGTGATGTGACTGTTGGTATGCTTGATGTTGTCCCAGAGGCCTCTTAAACGATCCTCATTTTTTTTTTGGGGGGGGGAAGGGGATTCTTTTTTCTTTTTGCTGTTTTGATTGGGTGTTTTCTGCTACCTTATCTTCCAAATTGCTGGTTCAGTCCTCTGCTTCATCTTATCTACTGTTGATTCCCTCTAAGGTATTCTATATTTAGTTATTGTATATTTCATTTCTGACTGGTTCTTTTTAATGTTTTCTACCTCCATTTTTAGGTTTCTATCTCTTTGTTGAAGTTCTCACTGAGATCACTGAGCATCCTTATAACCAGTGTTTTGAACTCTGTATCTCGTAGATTGCTTGTCTCTATTTTGTTTAGTTCTTTTTCTGGAGCTTTGTTCTGTTCTTTCATTTGGGACATGTTTCTTTGTATCCCCATTTTGACTGTCTCCCTGTGTTTGTTTCTCTATATTAGGTAGAGCTGCAATTTCTCCTGGTCTTAGTAGAGTGGCCTTATGAAGTAGGTATCCAGTGGGGCCCAGTGGCACAGTCTCCCTGGTTACCAGAACCAGGTGCTCCAGGTATGTCCCTTATGTGGGTTGTGTTTGCCCTCCTGTTGTAGTTGTGCCTTGGTTGCTATTGGCATGTCAATGAGAGGGCTAGAATCTCATACTGATCTGTTGTTAGGACTTGTCAGGACTAAAATTTAGGAGCTGTTGTGAAGGGGCTGAATCTATAGAGCAGGATTCACTTTAGCAGGTCTCTGGTGCCTTCCCAGTCTGCCCTTTGGGTGTGTCAACTGTGGAGGTGCCCTGGTGTTGCTCAGGCATGATCTGAAGCTTGCCACCAGGTGTGCTGGCCCCAGAGCCAACTGGGAGGGGCACTTCCATAGGCCAAGTCCAGCTGTCATATGTGCCCTTCCCAGGGCCAAGTGGCATGTGTGATCCTTAGATGTCTTCCACCCACACTGGACTTGGAGGTGCCTGAGAAAGACTAAACTGTGAACTGAGGATGGCTTCCCCTTATGCCAATCTTGGGGCTGCTTAGCAACATGTATGGGCACACCAAGACCAGATGCTGCTGGTTTGTGGATTCTGAACCTTTGAGAAGTTTTAGGAAAGTATGCTGCATAAGCCAAGAGAGGTCGCTTGTGTGGAAAAGCCACTGGAAGCAGCTTGGGTGGGTCTGTAAGTTGGGTGGGGCAGGGTCTCAGGGAATCACCAGGGCAGGGTAAATGATTTCAGTCAGGTTGATGGCGACCCAGATATGGTGGCTGCCTGCATCTGCATTCTGGGAGGGAGAAAAGCTCAACAAAGGAACAATGGCTTTTGCCAGCACTTCTGTCTGGGAGAAGCTGCCCCTCCAGCCCTCACCCTGTAGCCAGACAATTCAGTTCCTCCATATATGTCCCTGGCACCTTTTGAGCTGCTGCCCCAGAGCTAGAGCTCAGAGTGAGTGAGTCTGTCAATGAGTATGTCTGTGCATGGGCCCTTTAAGAGGAACGTCTGGGACTCCAGTCACCCTCCGTCTCACTCAGACATAATCTCTGCTGGTTTTCACAGCCAGAAGTTGTTGGGACTTCTCTTCCCATCACTGGAAACTTGGGCTAGGGAGCCTGGTGTGAGGCTGGGACTTTTCACTCCTCAAAGGAAACCTCTGCAGCTGAGATATTACTTCCAAATTTTAACAGCCACACATAGGTGTGAGACCAGCCCATTCAATATCTCCACCCCTCCCACCAGTCTCATGTGGCTTCCTCTGTATGTCCTTAGTTGTAGAACATCGGTTTAGCTAGACTTCAGGTGATTCTCAAAGATGGTTGTTCTATAGTTCAGTTGTAATTTTGATGTGGTCATGAGAGATTCAAGCACAGTGTTCACCTACTCTGCCATCTTGACCAGAAAAAAATTTGGCATAGCTTGCTATTTTAATTTTTGAACCATGCAAATAAATTTCCTATTTAAAATTAAAATTAATTAATTAAATACACATCCCGGGATTTGATAAGTATACCACCAGGAACTCACCCTACAAATATTTTTCTCACACACATTCAAAACTACCTGCAAAGATGTTCACTACAGCATTATTTTGACAGCAAAAGACTGGAAATGACCTAAATGTCAATTAAATGTAGACTGGTTGAGTGAATAAAGTTACATTTGTACAGTGGAACACTATGGTGATGTTCTAAAGAATGTGAAACATGTATTCATATGGAAAGTTCTCCAAGATATAGTCAGTAACAAATGCAAGATAAAAACATTGTTCTCCCATTTTTGATAAAATACATAGAATGCCTGCATATATACCCACATATCCTATATTTTTATTAAAAAGTACATATATGTGCAATGTGATGTGTGTGTGTGTCTGTGTGCATGTACATGTGGAAATTTTCTGTAAGTAAAAACAAGAAGTTGTTAACAGTGGTGGCCTTCGGGACACAGGTGAGTGTGTTTGCAGTATGAAGGTCACATACTTTTCATTGTAATGCTTCTTGAACTGCATGAGTTTTCTTTTTTGTATGTGCATGTTTTTTTCAATTAAAAATATTTACAAATAAATCAGTAAATAATGCTACATTCATATAAGGAAAACAGTGCGAACACAAAACAAACACCTTAGAAACCCCTGTATGCACTTACACAGAACAGTCTCCAAGATACATTGTTAAGCAATTTGTATTTTTAATTTTAACTGCTTCAGTGTTTTCCATACTATGTGTTCTTACCTGGTTCACATTTCTACCTGGTGATCAACTCACAACACTTTACATTACTTTGAGTTTGATCATATTACAGCTCTGCCTTTAAGATGGAAGAAGACTACTTTTTGTTTCAGTCTGTCTTTTTTATGACTTGATGTAAGTCTTTTGTTTGAAATATTAGCTCCTACTGGCTTGTGAACATGAGCAATTTGCTTAACTGCTGTGGGCCTCTGATTCCCATTCTATAAATGAAAACTGGTATATATTATGGGAGTGTTTTAAAAATTTGAGTTAATGCCAGTTTAACCTTCTTAATCCCTTTACCTTTAATATAGTATTGAATGTCCACTGTAATTGAATTTTTTTAAATTAAAAAGTAGAATCTCAGATAATGCAAATACATACCATTTAGCACATGAGGACCCAAGGCTAGGAGTTCAGCATGGTGACTGTCACCATGATTGATATTCTTTGGCATATGGCAATCAGACAGGAATGACCACACCTTGGTTTTGCACCAGGAAAAGCAAAGCTTTATATGTCATGCCAAGACCTTTCCAGAGGAAGCCCAGCATTTGGCTGGTCTTTTTGGCCATGGTAGCCTTGGACCAGTATCTCAGAGCAACAATATTCTGTGGATGAAACTGGGGCTGTGTTCTTACCTGTATGGAGCATTCCCAGGGAAGCTTATCCCCATCTTTTGCCATGAATTTTAATCCAGTGGCTTCCCCCTCAGGATGCCTCTTGTTGACATCTGTTGCCCTCAGTCCATTAGACATATTTGTGTTTGAAACCATATTTATGAAGATGTTTATCAAAAGTGGAAGTGGAGATGTCCTTGTTGTCTTTCTTCATTTTTACAGAGTAGAAAAGGGAAAGAACTGCCTCTCTCAGTGTAGTTCTGGGTCAAGTGGTCGCACCGATTATCTACTTGGCTTTCTGCCTTGATGCATTTATAGGGTCTTTTATTATTGACTTTGGAGCTCCTTGCAAGGTACTCCAAAAAGGCATTTTAAAATAGTCTCTTGTGGGCAATTTACATTTTAACTGCTCCTTTCATTACCCCCCTGGATACCCTCATATAGTTCCCTTTTCTAGAATTAAATAACCACATGATAGCTTTTGGGCTCCATGTCTCTTTTGGATGTTGAACTTGGCCCTGTTGTGGTCTTTATTATGTAGTGGTTCAGTTAGAGTCTCATGCTCTTTCATATTCATCACATTTCTCCTAGCTTTTGTTTTCAGGTTATACAGCATCTTCATAAAATAAGGTCCAGATAGTTAGTGACATCTTGGTTTGATTGTTGAGAATCCCTCTGAGAATGACTGACATGGTGATAAGAAATGGTATTCACGGAGATGTGTGATGCATGAGAATGTGGAGGGAGCAAAAGGGAAGACTGAAGATCACCATTTCCCAGAAGTACTTTGGTTCCAAGTTAATGTAAAGTTTCCTTTCCCCATTAATTAAACTAGGATATAAGACTGAAGATTTGCCTATCTCTTGGGTCTTATTTTAGAGGCCACAGTACTTAGGAGATCACAGTACCCTAGAAATACAGATTTAGCGTTTTAGGTTCTCTTGCTTCACTTTCCTAAACACTTCCACAAATTCCAGTGCAGGACCCACCAGCTTGCCATATTTTTTTTTTCCCTCCTCACTTCACGCACACTCATCTTCCCTGACGTTACTCTGAAGGCCAAATGTTCAGTGAATTGTGAGAGTTTCTGGTAGAAATTTCTGGTGAAAAATAGCTCTTCAGAAGTCTGGTACTAATGTTTCCAAAACTGTAAGTCAGAAAGTACTCCTAACCTCCCACCCCCCACACACACACACATACACACACACGTACACACCTTCCCATAATATATATCTAATACCCTTGAGACTCTACTGGCAGGATATATACTGGGTTTGATCTAGGATGGAAATTCTTCTGTGGTCTAAAGTAAAGATTTTTGTCTTTTTAAATTTTCTCATGTTTTAGTTAAAGAAGAAATTCTACATTTGTTCTTCTTTTTAAAAATGTACCAAAAAGTCCAAAGGGGAACTACAGCGCCATAAGAACCAGTTTATACTCAAGTCATTCCATGATGTGGCAGCCTCATAAATATGTTGTAGCTAAATTGCAGAGGAAGAAGCTAGCACACTTCCAAGAAAGAGGAAACCTCAAGACAGTAAAGAAAGTGGAATTGTGCATTTAAAAGAGATATTCAACAAGTGTATAAATAAATAGCCATCAGGTGTATTTCACTTATCAAATTAAAAAGAATTGAAAAGTGTTAAAACCGAATACTGGCAAAGATACAAGAAAATAAGCACTCATATTTTTCTGGTAAAAAATAGTAAATTGGAACAATTTGAAGGCAAATTTAGCAATATACATCAGGAGCCTGAAAATATACATGCCTTCTGATTTAGCAATTTCACCTCCAGAAATCTATTCTGGAGGGAAAATAGAGATAATGAAGATCTAACTTATTGGAACTTCATTATAACATTGATTGTAAGAGTAAAAAATTAGAAATACCCTAAAGACCAAATAATAGGGAGTTGGTTAAATGAATTATGAAACATAAAAATAATGTCATCGATGAAAAGGGGCAGGAAAAATGTTTATGATATCTGAGTGAAAGTTATGTGAGCTCATAATTAATAACGAAACCAAAATCAAACAGCAACAAAAAACACTAGTAAAGCTTATTGATCAAGAAAAGTTACGTTTATTAGACTTATTTCAATAAAGAATACCTTCTTGACAGAGTCTTGGTAATATTTCAGAGGGGGAAAATTGGGGGTGGGGGTGGTATATTTACAGAGTTTTAGTGCCAGAGCTGAGTGCGTATAAGGTGGGTCTTACCAGGTTGGGAACTGGTTGGGATTGGGCAGTTTATGACATAGTAGCTTTGCAGTGGTGGGCACAGTCAGGTAAGGTCTTGAAGCAAATATTGTTGAGCAAGCTGTTGGTCTTGATAAATAAGCAAATATTTTCTGGAGCAAGTAGCAAGTTATTTTTGTCTGGTCCCAGTCTTGTTTGGCACAGAAATAGGAAACTATGCTTTGCCCATACATGTGTATCAGAAAGACAGAGGAGTACATTGGTTTTGGTTCTCAATCATAGCTCTTTTTTTGTTAAAAAGTTATTCATATTTATATTTCTATCTCACTAGAAAAAAGCCTAGAAAGATAATTGTTTACAAATTAATAGTAGTTATCTCTGGGGGTAAGGATTACAGATGTTTTTAAATTTCTTCTCTGTATTTTCTAAACTCTCTCTAGAAGTTCAGCAAATGAAGATATCTTCAGACAAAAAAGATGAATTTGTTTAACTGTTATTTAACCAGAGAATTCTAGGACTACAGAGTCCCTTCATCTCAAAGCTTCTACATGTAACACCCAATCGAGGCAGAATTTTGTGGCCAACTTGGGGAACTGACTAAATCATTACCTAATCACAACCATGTGCTCCAATAAGCACGAGGCAGTTTTTCATCGACAGACAGAGAAATGCTGTATGGACTGTTTTAGAAGGATCCATTCTTCAGAAGTATATTGGAAACACATTTAACTAACACAAATACCGTTTCTCTCCTCAGCTCTCTGTTATCACTCCATTTTCAGAATTACCGTGTAGTGGGAGTCAGGGACTTCAGGGAAATAAAGAGTGAGCTCCAAGGTGAACCCAAAAGTTTCAAACGCTGTCTCATGAACTCTTCAGCCAACCATTAATAAATATTTTCAAGCATCTCATATTTGCTGGATGTTAGACAAGGTGAGACATGGCACAAAAATTGGATAACCTACCCTCCGTTCCTTTAAAGGCGCTTAGTGTTTTAGTTGGGGAGAGGGCGGTGAGGAGTTACTAACACACAGCAACAATTCCAGGTAGATACGAAACGGCATGCAACCAAGCACTGCTCCACAGGTAGAATAGTACTTGATGCTGGCACTATGCTGGTCTGTATTACCATGTGTGTATTATGCATCTCGTGTGGTTTAGACTCCAAGTCCTATATACATTCAGAGATATGAAAGTTTGGGGGCATTGAGATATTCTAGTTAAAGAAGGGTTAAACTCAAATTAAAATTTTTCTTTGTACTCTTTATTGACAATCTTTCCAAAACGTCAGTCTGCTTTACTTTCCACATAAATAACTACAGCTTAATAAGCCTAACTGCAGGGCCCCAGCGTCATTTTTATTGCATGTAGATGTAGATTTCATTAGCTGTAGACTAGAAAGATAAGAAACTGACAGGACTGTGAATTGACCGCTAGACAGCTCAAAATTTACGTTAAAAGAAAAAAAACCCAAATTTTTAATATCCATGTATTTTTTGGTGATCACCTTGTTTCTGTTAAAGAAGATCAGAGTGAAACCTTCCAATAGAGTGAAATTCCAATTGCTTGAAATGTCATTCCTCTCAAAATAACCCTTTATTACCAGTAAGTACTCTTCATCAGGGATCTCATCATCTCAGAGGCAAGGACCTTAATAATCCTCTTGGGGAAATGGAGGCCTTGCTCAAGGTCACATAGTAACTTAGTGATGGTCCTATGATTAGAATTCTAATGTCTTTATATTCAATCCTTAGCTTCCTACCTTTCCAGTCTGGTCCCCTATGCCTTTCCAAGGGGATTCTGGGGATTTTAGGTGCTAGACATAAAATAAAGGAAACACAGTTCACGACACCTTTGCCATAGTCTCATTTCCAAGTTCGCTTTTTGGAAGCTTCTCTGTAACAGGACTCAGTTCTCAATGCGAGTCACAGCCATTACCATACATATGCCCCTAGGTGTCACCACAGCACAGAGGCAGAGAGATGAAATCCATGCTCCCAGCCCTGGGTCGGCCTGTAGAGCCCACCATCTTCATTCAGACAATGGAAACATCGAACACATCCCGGGAGAGCTATGTGATGATCTAATGGAATATTACCAACAGCAACAAAAATGTGCCACAAAGGATGCCTTTGGCCATTCGTAATAATCAGCAAACAAACAGACAAGCCTACCCTCAAACGATGTGGGATATATTACAGAACTGGAAATTCAGAGTTTAAACCAGTTTCAGAGTTTGCCAATTCAGCAGTTCAGTGGTCCCATCAATGACCCAAATCTCTCCATTCTGGCTGCATTTTGCAGCAAGAGTCTTGCCCATTATGGTCTCTAAAGGGTGGTAGCAGATCCATGCCTCACACCTGCATCCAGAGGCAGCACCAAAGGTGGTGACGTAAGGAGTCACTTTCGTAAGAACAAGGAGATCTTTCTCAGAAGTTCCTGAACAAATATCCTCTCACAATACTGGGTGGAACCTGGTCAAGAGCCCACTCTGAAACCAACCACAGCCAGGAAGATGGGCTCAGAGCCGTCATGATTCACCCCTGGAACTGGGGTTGGAATCACTCTCACCTGAGTCACCTGAGAGTAGGAAGAGCATGGTTGGTGGGAAGGCAGGAGGATTGGAAGGGAGTTTCCTGACCTAATCAGAGCTCTGCCAGAGGAAGACAGTGAGGGGTCAGCATGGAGAGATGACCATCAGCAGCACCGGCCACACCTGCTCTGAGGCTGCCTCTTTTACCAGGACTTGTTCCCTAGGTCAGGTGTTTCCTCCCTTCCGAGCTAATGAGAAGCTAGGTTCTGATGGAGCACAGAGAATACAGGGGACTGCCGGGACCTTTGCACATTTTAGCGATGTGAACGCTCACAGAGGTCCTTATCAGGTGTTGACTTCAGGTAAACTTACTGAGGACTCTGAGGACCTTAATCCAGAGTCAGTGATGTGGTGCTAAGGGTGGAAATTTCAGGCCAGGAATGTTGCGAGGGCTTGGCCACTGAGGGCCAAGCTTTGGGTGCAGGTAGACAAGACAAGTGTTTTAAGGCATTCCTCCAGTCACACCTGGACTGTCACTGTTTGCCTGCCCCCAGGTACTACAGTACAGATAGGAAATTGAAATAAGAAACATCAAGGAATATATATATATGTATATATATGTGTGTGTGTATATATATTAACCTAGCCCATGTACTATAATGGAATTTTAACCTTGTTAAAGTAAAAATCAATTTTTGGATGGCTGGGTCACAAGCCTTTTGGTTGTCCTCGTCTTCTTCCACCTTTTCTTTTTATTGGCTTTTAATTTTAAGGAGCATTAACATATTTTCTTTTAAAAAACTTATTTTTATAACTGGAAGTTTGTATTTTCTTTTATAATGGGAAATAAGATAACCTTTCTTGGGAAAAAAGAGGTAATTCATATCGTCCTTTAAAACAGCGTAGGGAATCCCCACCTCAAATAAGAAGTCTGTTGATTGCTTTTATAATATTTGAAAATAAACCAACTTTATTTGAATCAGTCAATACCAATCAAGACTGGGAAACAAATTTATAACTGGTTGAGATTCATGAGGAAAACACTCAGCACTATCTTCATTAAAAGGCATTTTACATTTATTAAGGCTTGAAAGCCAGTCCTGTTATTTTATCACCACAGTTAAAGGTCTTGAGAAAATCAAGTAACCATCATTTGGAGTGTCTTTGTAAAGTGAAATGTTTGTTCTTTTATAAAAGCGAGGCATCTTTTGCTGAATTAGCTAACTCCCCAGCTTATTAAATGGGACAACCAGGTGGTCAGGAAAGTAAGACAAATTCAAACATCAGCTGGATATTTTGTATTTTAAATATATATATATATAGTCAATATAGTGAAATCTCTACCTATACATAAAATACCTTAGATAATTGGATCTTTAAAACTATGTTTTGCCATAAAACAGATTGCTTTCATAGCAACACAGATTAGCACAAACCCTAGAATAAGGCAATCTTTAATTTACGTTTGGGTGGGGAAGGGAGCATTGAATCAAATTTCCTTAAGTAATTGTAAATAAAATTATGCACACTTTGGATCATACCCAAATATGAAGTGAAAGCATCCTGAAACTAAGCTGGGAGAAGACTATGGACCAAGGGAGAGGAATGTGCATTTGTGAGGAGGGCACATGTTATCTGGTTTGAAGGCTAAAGAGCGAAGAAGAGGAGACAGTAGGCCTCGTGTGCAAAGAGGCCCCAAGCCAGCGATCCGACCAGGTCAGTTCTCCTGACATCAGAACCAGATGCTTTACACATACATTTCTTCCTCTAATGCTTCAGAGTTTTTGAACAACATATATAAAAATAAAATATGATCCCTTGGGAATCATTGACTTAATTTTAACCCTAAGCTTCACCTTTCCCAGGAGACAGGCACCACCATCTTGATCACTCTGCTATAGAAATGGCTCCAGGCCAGTGGGCATAAGGCTGAGACCCACAAGTACCTACTGGATATCTATCTGTTGCCTCTGGACCAATGTAGTTTTAGACACAGACTCTCACTGGTTTCTCGTGATGAAAACATTTACTAGATAGGCCTACACCTTCCTGACTCCCCCTCCCCTTTAATTCTATTTGTCTGGACCGTGCTGACTCTTACATCTTTAGGGTCTATTCTAGGCGTGATCTATTTTGTGGCAATTCTAAGATGCTTGGTGTTGCCTGTCTGCACAGTGGCCAATGGGCGCAGGGCCTGTGAAGAGCTTCTGTTGCTTCATTTGACAAATGCTAGAAAATGTGGCCTTTTTCTAATGAAAAGTTCAAGATCCTCACTGGCCCCCACCAGCAGAAGTGAACACTAAGGACAGTGCCATTTCCTGGGAAACTGAAACTTGTCTGAGATCCTGTAGCCAAAGAAACCGAGTGTGTTTTTCACTTTTTAACTCATGAGTTTGGTGCCAGGTAGCTGTATCCCTTGTTTAAAACAAGATCTTCATACTCACGCCTGTGATTCTGAATTGTCAAGCATTTGATTTCCTTTGTCAGGAGATGAAAGCCCACAACAGAAGGAATTACACTTGGATCAATCGAGATTTTACTTTCCCAGCTCATCTTTTCTAGTTATTAAATTATTATCCAATATCTTCGGGGCCAACCTGAGAGGTAGACAGTACTGAGTAGATGGGTAAATTCAGCTCAGTCGTTGAGTTTGACCCTTGTTTCTACTTCTGCCTCCCATTATGCTACCTCACAAAAAAAAAAAAAAAAAAAAAAAATCGTGATGTGAAAGTCAAGGAGCGAAATAAATCCAAAATAAAATAGGATCTCAATCCAAGTTAGTCTCCTTTCTGAGCCACTGAAATGCTTTCTGAGGGATCAATATTCATTCAAGACCCATCACAAGAGTTACATCCTGTCTTAAAACTCTAGTGTGGGGTCAAACTGCGAACCTTAGTTACTCCCTGAGATTGGTTCTGGGGACACCTAAGAACCTTATCACACTGTGGCTGGGAGACGAGATCCTGTGTGTAGGACAAGGCTATGGCCAAAGTCCCAGGAGGCTGAAGGATCTGGACAAAACATCTCTTTGGAAGAAAAATAATCTGAAGGGAATATTATTTTAAAATACTCTGATTAATCTGGTCATAAGACATTAAAGCTCTATGTCAATAGTTGTATTATATGATAATCTGCTATTGAAATAAAAAGATATTCCTGAATTAGTATTCAGCAGTGCCTTCTAGCTCTAACTCCTCCCCCTCTTTTAAATGGTTACAAGCGATCATATAACTGCCCACCCCCCCAACTCAGTGCCCGTTAATATTGTTACTTATGTAAAACTAAGTCAACCACAGAAGGAACATCTAGAAACAACAATATTGATTTGGTTTGGCTTGTTTGTTTTTAAAGACTCGCCTACTGTTGAATTCTGAGTATCAAATCAGGGTGCTTAGTATTTGCCAGCTCCTCTGGGGGAGCTAGTCCACCTGGGCGTCCTTCTGTTTCTCTGTTGTGCTGGCTGTGTTACATGGATGTGCTTCAAGAACAGTGCCGCCGTGGGTCTCAGGAAAGTAAATTGCCTCTTAGGTCATCGTGCCTGTGCTGTGAAGGTCAGGGAAGGATTTCACGGTAATTAAAAGGCCTTTGGGATCATTCAAGCTTTCATACCCCAGGAGGCCAGTTTGGGGCTTTTCCCTACAGTAAAAAGGACTATTTCCTCACCAGGTCTTTTTAAACAAAGTTTCCAGGGAGCTCTGGAAAGGCTCCTTTAGAGGTGGAAATAAATCAACTCATTCAGCTGGGGGGAAAAGTCAACAACAAAAAAAGAGCTCTGGAGCTTATAAAATGTCCTACTGAGAAATTTCCTATTCCTCAGTGGGCTAAAGGAGACCCCCTGCTTCCTCCCCTCTGCTCTGATCAATGGATCACTTTTTTTTTTTTTTTCCTCCAGAGATCCCTGGAGGCAGGTAGGTCCAGGGATTGCTTGGGTTAGAATGTGTTGATGTTTCTATGGAAAGGACCCATGCCCTCCCTGCCCTCCCTGAGCAAGAGCCAAGTCCTGGTGCTTTCCAGCACTTGGAAGCTCACTCTCCACCAGCAGGCAACAGAGAAGGGAGGATGGTTGGAGGTGAGGGACTATGATGGATGGGTTTCCTCATAAGGCGGGCACTGGGAGAGGGAGCTGATGGTTAGTTCATTTCTCTTAGTTTCCTCTGCACAGGTCCCCAGGCTCAAGCAGGTAGGTAACACTCAAGGAGACTAAGGAGCACAAAATTAGCTAAAAAAAAAAGATTCCTTTTTTTCATCTGGTAGTTGATTCATAGGGTAGGAACATTAACCCAAATGGGCATATATTTTTCTTCATGTTCAAACCACATGGTTTCCCAGTCTGAAAGGCTCATGGACTTTCTTCCTAAGGTTCCATGATCATGCCACCTCCGAACTATATCTCTCATCCATCAGAGAGGCTGCAGCTGAAACAGCTGCCTGAGAGCACCCAACTAGCAGACCTGCATCCAGGAACAACTTGAAGAGACTGACTGGAAAGTCATTTTTGGCCAATTCTTGGGTTTTTGCTCACTGGTGGGTAGTTATGTGACATCACCAGTTCAAGACTTAGTTAGATCATGAGAGAGAAGACCTGTCTAAAAACTTCCCAGGGAACATCGAGCATCATAAAGAACTTCACCTTCACCCCTCCCTCCATCTCCCACACCCATCTGCTTTCTCACAGACCAAAATTCACTCATGGATAAACATAGTCAAACCCAGGTATATAATCTCCAACCAAACAACTACCCTTAAGCAAGCAAACCCCATGGCTGGTAGACCCCCGTGGGCCTTTTGGCATCTACACTGCTCCCTTCCCCCACCCTTTCCCAATCACCCCAGTTTGAAATTGCATGCCAATTTCCTTTCCTGGCAAGGCCCGGGCAGCATAAAAATGAAGGTCAGCACCTGTCGCGTGCACAATAGCATCACAACATTCACAGCACTGAAGCAAACTGAGACTGTGTCTAAAGTGGTTTTCCAATCTGGCCTTCAGTGCCCAATGTGACAGGACTGTCAAAGTACTGAGTGACTCAAGGTGTGTCTGCCAGATGCCAAAAATCCAAGCCTGCTCTGTCCTTCTCCATTCACTCTCTGTCTCCCCAAAGATCAGTGATTTCTAATAAAAACTAAGATGGCATTTGTCCTTGGCCTTGGAGTTACTGACAAAGAGGAGAGTGGAAGAGGAGGGTGGGAGATGTATTGCATGTTTCCAATGCATCTAAGAGATATTTTGAGATTGGCAGAAGGGGCCAGTGACAGTCCCAAATGTGGGTTCTCTAACACTGACCCCACATCCACTGAACCCAGACAAGGCTCAAAGGCTGAGCGCTTGACTATTTCTAGCATTTCTGCTTGCAGATTCCTGTGTGATCAGATGGGGTTGGCGCTGACCTTCACAAAAGACAGCAGGCTGAAGTTCTGATGATACCAGCAAGATGCGACCTGATTTAAAAAAAAAAAAAAATTTCCCGGAGGCAATGCGGAAGGGGAGTCTGGGAAGCTGGAGTCCTTTGGGAGAAGCTGAGTCCTTCTGCTGCAGCGATGGGGCAAGGTGGCCCGTGCTCAGGATCGGCTGAGGCGCTTGGCGACATCTGCGTAGGCCAGCTCAATCTCTGAGTCAGCTGCACAGGTGTTGGTGAACTCATCTCTGGCGTAGGCGTTCCTGAGGTACCGCCTCAGGCCCGACATCTCCACTGGGATATCGTAGTTGCGGTATTTCTTGGCCACAATCTGTAACAGAGATGGTAGGACAGAGATGGCGTGAAGGCATGAAACAGACACTGAGAAGATGTTAGTGGTGTGACCCAGTGTGTGTGCACCGCACGGAAACCTTCCCCGCCTCACAATGGTCCAGCAGCAGAGTGTGGGCCAGATAAGGCGGCAGTGCTGCTTTAGTTTTATTTTGTGTTGTATTATTTTATTTTGTATTCCTTAAGTAAATATAAGTTGCCCTTTGACCTAGTGAGCCTATTTCTAGGGAGTTTTCCTTAGGAAATAATCATGGATGTGCACAAAGATTTAGCTACATATATATGGTCAGAGGACTATTTAAAACCGCAAAAAGGGGTACATAACACAAATGTCCAGCAATACATGAATGGATACATATATTATCATATATAAATACAACGGTGTCCTGGTAAACCATTAAAAATGATGCTTCAGAGGAAATTCCAGTGATCTGGAAGACTCTTCAAGACAGATCGCTAAGTTTAAAGGGCAATATCACACATTTGGAGAAACATGTGTGATGGCTACAAGTATATACGAGTATACCAATATATTACCAGTGGTTATTTCTAATTGATAAATTATAGACTTTTTTTTTTCTATTTTCTCTTATTCACTTTGTTTTACATAAGCATCTTTATTTATAGGAAGGAATAAAAACTTAGTTAGATGTTGAAATGTATAGCTAGGTTCCAGGTATGACAGGAAAGTGAACAAATAGGGATTTCTGTTCTCTCCCTAGATCGCCACACTTGGGGGCTGTGGACTTGGGCATTCTGGGGAAGTGGTGTTTGTGTTGAGACAAAGAGCAGCATAGTGGTTAAAAAGATGAACTCTGATCCCAACTGATTGGATCTACAATTCTGACTCCACTACCTAACAGCTCTATGACCTCAGACCAATTATTTAACTTCTCTGAGTCCTGATTTCTTGATCTCTAAAATGGAGGTAATAACAGGACCTAACGTGGAATAATAAGTTAGTGAACTGTGGGGACAGAGCCAGGAGTGCCGTTTCCAGGCTCTCGGCCTCACGTGGAAAGGTGCTCACTCAGGTAGTCAATGGCCATCAACTGTGATTGGATGGCCATCAGCTGTGGCTAGTTGGCCGTCATCTGTAACCAGTGACCCATTGGCCACTAATATAACTGCCTGTGGCTATGCTAGCAGCAAATGGGGGCTACCAAGAAGATGATGGCTGAGCTAGTAAGAGCAAGAGTGGATTGCAGTTAGCAAGTGAGGTTGGTCGGCAGAGAGAAGTAGACGGCAGGTTGTGGATTGTGTGGCTCCTGCTTTCTATGTCTCCAACCCAGCCGCCAGTGAGACTATAGAGGTAGGACTCCCCTCTCTATGGCTCCGTGGGTGTTCCTTTTTGGCCTCACCATGTCCTGCGTTCTTATGTGGGGAGCGGGACCAGAGACCCCGCATGCCACCTGGCATGACAGTGGTCTCTTTCATAAGGTCTCACTAGCCAGGGAGGGCTTCACAGACATGTAACCTATGCAGTCACATGGGCCTCACTCTCAGAAGGGCCCTGCTTTTGGTTTACTGTTCTGCTGTCAATGTCTGGAAATCCTGAGTACTTTTTACGGGGTTCCCTGGAAAGTTGTTCTGAGTGAAGGACAGTGACAACCTAAAGCATGAAAAGCTCAGTCTCATAGATAGGGTCACATTTCCAAAGAGGTTGCATTTGCCCCCTCCATTCTGCTACATCAATTTTGAATTTCTTTACAACACTAAGAACTATTCTATCCTGAATCACAGTTACTGTTTAGTGTCCTCGGTCACTTTCCTAGCTGTGGGCAGTATGAGGACAGGAACCACAGCTTCTTCATTTCGTGATAATCACAATAATGCTCTTGATAAGACGAGTAACCACAATCACAAACAGGTATGTACTACATGCTCTGCTCCAGGCACTGCTTTAAGCACTTTGCAAGCGACTTAACTCTCTAAATAACTATAAGGAAGAGTATATTATATTCCCATTTTACAGATGAGAAAAGCAAAGAGAGGTTAAATAAGGAGGGTTTCAAGTTGTATTTAATCTTTACCATCCTCAGTTATCCAACATCAGACAAAGTGCATTTAGTATCAAATGTAATGCAATCACTTAATTTTAAAGACTGAAGATCCTTAGCAATGAGCAAGCTGAAGCTACAAAATATTTAGGGGCTTACGGAATGTTACACAGGAAAATAATTAATTCAACCAATATTATTGAGTAATCACTAATATTTATTATTGCCCCTGCTTTCTAATTCCAGTTCTCGCCACCGTGACACTCAGCCCTATGTAAATGATAACAATTCTGAGCTTTACTCAGAATCTCCTGTGCCAGTTTATCAGCTATTGTTGCTTATCTTCAAACCTATCCTGTATTCGCTTCTATGTGATGCTGGGGTTCAAGCTGCAAATCACAGCAACTCCCTGTCAGGCTCTACCAAAAGGGGGCGCTAGAGAGATGCTGCAGACTGGAGGAGGGGACGGGACATGCCCCTTCTTGTTGGCTTCCTGTTCCTCTCAGTCTTTTATTCTCCAGAAGCAGCAGCTGCATCCAGTTTGCTGTTCTGCCAACACTTGCAAATCCAATGTCATCACACCAGCTCAGAAACGCCAGCATGCAACAGTGACCTCACTGCTGAAGTTGGGTGCTAGTCCCACGGGCCATCCTCTGAACTCAGCCTCCAGCAGCAGCTGCGTAGTGCCCAGAGGTCCAAGGTTCAGCTCTCAGAGGTCCAAGGTTCAGCTCTGCAGGGACCCTCATCCAAGTTTTAATAATTCCAACCTCTTCCTTTTGACCTCCCCCCCCCCCCACCCTGGGGAGTAGCTGCGTCCTGAAGGTGGAACCTCGCGATATGTTTTGCATTTCTAGTAGTTCTTTAGTACTTAGTACTTCTTTATACTAAATTTGGTGTGGTCACCGAAGAAGGCACCCCCCTCAATGTTCTATCCAGCTTAGGGGTGACTAATAAGCAAAGGTATTGGACTCAGAGTGCTTTTACAGAGCACTCGCCAAGAGTATATGTTGGGGCCAATACCCCCTGCCAGTTCTCCTTGGTCTCTGTATGTTCACTGCAAGATGAGGGCCCCTTGGGTTTGCCCAGGAGCCTTTACAAGAGGCTGTGTTGGCCAAGGAGCAAATCCCTGCAGCAGTGGTGGGTTACAAACTGACCGATACCGCAGCCTCAACTGCCTCCATGCTGGAATTTATTTGCAAGTTTTTAAAAGACCTAATATGAGCTTGAAAACAGCAGGACTTCAATTTATGAATACATGTTTGTGTTTATATTTATATCTCCCTTCCTGTTTGCTGCAGGGGCTGAACAGATCCCTGCGCCAGGTGAGGATCCCAGGGGACACTACGAAACGCTGGCCATGTCCACCCTGCCTGGATCTGTGCACCCGCCTGAGTCGCAAAACTGGTTGTTTCCTCGTGTGTTGGCTTGACTTGGGGAGATGAGAAATAGAAGGGAGCCAGACAATGAAAGTTCAAACCAGGCACTTAGTTAGAGGAGCCTGGGCCAAAACAACTCAGGTTCCGCGGATGAAGATGAACCTGAAAGACTGCCAGGGAGAGGGAGAGGGAGAGGGAGAAGGAAAGGGAGAGGGAGGGAGGGAAAGAGGGAGAAAGGGAGGGGGGAGAGAAAGAGAGAGAGAGAGAGAGAGAGAGAGAGAGAGAGAGAGAGGAGAGAACATGCACAGCAGTGAGAAGGTGAGGATTCACACAGGAAGCTCTGATGTTTGCAAGAACGTCCATGCTCATGTTCTGAATTTGCTCTTTCATATGAAAACAGTTAGTTCCCACAGCCCAGATTAAGTTTTGGCACTGGAAGGCAAACTGTAGGCCTGACTTGGCTCCCCCTTCACTCTCTCTGCACAGCAGAGGTTTGCCAGGTCTCTGGGATCTGATAAGCTGCATCAGCAGAAATCCAAGGAGACAGGAGGCGAGGCCCAGCCTTTGTCCCCTTGCAGGCCATCCTCCCTCTGTTTCCCAGCTTCTCTCAATGAACAACTCACTGAACTTCATCCAAGGACAAAGGCGTAACTTAGTCATTTAAGGGCTGGAAGGAACTGGAGAGATCGTAGGATGATGAACTACTGGGTCTCGGAGATCCATTTGTTTACCTTATTTGACAAGCGATTCTTGAGTGGGTAGTCCATGCATGTTTGAGTAAGAGAGAAGAAAGAAGGAGGGAAGGAAGAGGGGGAAAAGAAGCAAGGAGGAATATAATCCACATCTCTTCTTTGAGGCATGAGAAAAGAGAATACTAAAAAGAGTAAATGATCTGCCTCGGCTCATGCTGCCAGTTGGTAGCAGGTATAGGACTAAAACTTGGATCCCCGGACTTCTAGAATGGGGATCTTTCCATTACATCACTCTGACACAGTGTGACTGAACTGGAATCATATCTTCCCTGCTGGTGCCCCTTTTTCCTCAGGAAAAGAGAATGAAGATGTCTTGGGGGTGGAGTAGGGTATGCACTAATGAATAACTTCAAAGAGATGTAGCTTGGCTGGACCTACAATTGACCATTGGCTTGGCCCCAAACCCAAAGTATCTTCATGTTAATAGGTTGTATTTGCCCAGGCAACCAGTACCAGCATGCATGATTCCCTCCCAGTTTCCAGCTAAGACCGAGCCCATGGGAACACCAGTGCACACCCAGCTAAGTGAGCTCAACTCAAGCTTGTGTGTGCTGTGATTGGAAGGAAGCCTGCATTTCTAGCCCAGACTTCAGCTGAGAAAAACAACAGCTGGATATCCAGCTGATAAATGATTGCAACTGATTCTTGTCAGTGAAGGGTATAAAGAAACTGGGTATCATAAAGACAACTAGGTGATAAAATGACCAATCAATGAGTTTTTATTAAAGCATCACCTATACCCACCATCATGCTTATAGTAGGCCCTATCCTCACAGAGCTTATTGTCTGAGACAATAGGACATAAATACATGTGCAAGTAGAGAACCGTGCAACTCGACAATCGCACTGTACTTTTCTCTAAGCTGGTGAGGGTCAGGAAAGGATGTAAGAAGAAGTGTTAGTTTAGAGAACGTTGGGGGACACAGCTGCTGTCTTCAAATGAGAAGAAAGAGAACAAGCAGCCCTGTCACGTGATGGTCCAGAGAACAGACAGTAGCAGCGAGGCCGTTTGGAATGCTGTTTTAATAGTCAGAGCCGTCCAAAATGGTAGGACTGACTTGTGAGGCAGAGGCTCTTCATCATCAGAAATGTGCAGTCACAGCACAGCTGCATAGGAGCCTGCCCTAAACAGAAAGTGGCCCTGTTTGGAATGAGAGATTGTTTTGGATAACTTCTGAATTCCCTTCTTTCCAAAGTACAGATCCTAAGATTCGTACAGGCAAGGATTACAGTGCCTGTTGAAGGTCAATAAGTGCAACAACAGTACAAAAAATGATGTCACTTCTTGCAGCCTCTATGTTGTCAACTGACAGATGAGGAAGTTGATGCCTGCCTGCCCTAGGGAGTTGCTAGAGGGAATGAGAAGGTGGGTCTGTGCACAGAGAAGACGTGTCTATGAGGGCACATTTAATAGAGATGTGGGGGTGTACCAGTGAAAACCTATGGAGTGCTAGAACTATAGATTAACTATATATGATATGACAAGAGCAACTATTATATATTGAGCCCTTATAATATGCCAGGCACTTTCATGCCACATTACTCTCCCAATGACCCTGGAAATAAGCAATATATGCCTATTTTACAGGTGAAAATTGAACCTCAGAGAGGCTGTACAGCCAGCACACAGTGGAGGCTGACTTTGGGTTCCTATTCATGTGACTTCAGAGCACAGCCTCTCGACCAGCAGGGGGCACTGCCCTTGACTTAAACCACACAGGTGACCCCAGCCTAAGATGGAGTTGGCCCTGGCGAGCACTTGTGGGTAGAAGTCTCTTACCTTGACCACATGGAGCTTGGGCAACAGGTTGCAGTCAGCCAGGGTCAGCTCATCCCCATCCAGGAACTTGCGCCGGGACCCCTTGTCATCCTCCCCGGTGGAGTTGGCGTCAATCTCCTCTGGCAGAGGGGTATTCAGGTAGTCATCCAGTTTCTTTAGCGCCTTGGTCAGGCCTCTCTCAAGGGCTGGCATGGAACAGCAAAAGAAGTGTCTTGCCACCGGGTACAGCCATCGACTTCAGAGTAAAGTAGCTTACCCCAAACCCCTCGTCACACCGCCAGCGCCCCACACACTACAGAATACCTGACAGCCATTAGTCACGATGCAGTAGAAGAGTATTAAATGGCCTGCAAAAGCAGGACTTAACCAAACAATAGGCACTAGCTAATCCTTTATTTTTTGAAAAATAATGTATATATACATATTTATATATGTAAATATATAAATAAATATATACATATATAAATACTATATATATATATAAATATAAGTACAAATATATATATAAATGCAACCATTAGGATATATATCAAAGCTTAGTGCTTATTTCCAGAAGATGCAGTAACAGTGATCAACTTTTCTGTTCTTTTTTGCTTATGTATATTTTTCCAATACTCCACAATTAACCCACATCATAATTTTGTATGAAGAAAGGGCTATTCCACAAGTAAACGACAACTGTATAGCAGTCCTTGGACACAGATATGCACCGGATTTTGTGGAAGTATTCACTATGGCTAACCCAACCTGAGAAGGGAGGGAATAAGTCTTCCAGAAGGACACGACATGGGAAAGTGAGAGGCCATGTTTGGTACTGCCCCCAGAGAATCGGTCGGTGTCAGGGAGGCATACTTGAGATTAATCCAGAGAACAGTGTTCTAAAAATCAGTGTTGTCCAAAAATGGAAGGGCCAATGCACCAGGCAGTGGGCTCTACTGGAAATGTGCGATCACAACTGCACAGAAATCTGCAATGGATACAGCTCAAAGAATAAACATCCAAAGGAAGATAATATGGCCAAAGGCTTTTATAGTCTTGCCCCAATAATTCTCTCCCCAATAATTCGTTGAGCAGGACAACATACTTAAAAGGACAATGCAGGAAGTTATTATCACTGACTCATTCCACCCAGAATCTCATAGACCGGTCCAATCATAGAACACTACCCAGGGAACTGTCCACCTGGGCTCAGAGACAGGTGGAGGAGATGACTGGCTGTGCCATTCAGTGGCCACTACACCTGTGTCATTGGTCCCATCTCCTGGCTTACAGCGTGTAAACAAGTCCTCCCTGAGATTACAGGAATCAGTCTTGATACGATTTCCAGCAGATGAAAGGGGGATGCTGCCCCTGCAGGAAGAGCCCAGTGGACTGTATGCTCTTGTTCAAATTTTCCCAAATGTGCCTTCTGTTAGCTACTCCTCACATAACCGCGTTTATCTTCTCATAGAAGGCCTTTTGTTTGAGACAATGAAATGACACCAGCCCAAGATGAATCAATTGAGTGCTTACTGGAATGTTTGAAAACAGACTGGAGGTTGGACATAGTTTCTCAATACTTCCTTCTCCCTGGTGTGGCATTTGAACTCGTACTTCATCGTCTGCTTTGTGTTTCCAGTTTGGGAGAATAGAGTGAGCAGGCCTGGGAAAAATGCTTTTATTCCCCCTAGTAATTATCTAGACTGGGATGGGATTGCAAGCCTATTCAAGAGCAATAGCAGAGGTTGGGCACCCAACAACACTTATTGTATGCCCTCCTCACCCCCAAGCACTTGTGATTTATATTGGCGTTGTTTTCTTCTTCAAATCCCCTTCAGTTATGAAAATTATGACAAAATCTTGATTATAATGGAGAAAGGAAAAATCAGAGTGTTTGTTGTCACTTGACCAACTGATATCCAAGGGAAAGAGACATATTATGGGAAATGAGACATTGAAGAGTCTGATTCCAAATGCCCCTTGGAGACCTGAGCAGGCCACTGCTCAAGTCTGTGCCCTAGTCGCCTGGTCTGATAACTATTATGACATTTGGTAAAAGAGACCTAGAACAGCAACTGAAGCTCCTTGGGAGGATAGTTCTGGATAAATGTAAGCTGTCTCTCCAGTGATCTCTTGAGATGGAAGGATAAAATTTGGCAATAAGGTACGGTTGTTACCTTATGTCATGACTGTGATATTACCATGTAACATACCAAGTAGCCACGTTCTGAGAATGTCCTCCGTGTGTCCGTTTCATCACTTGCATTTTTGTATTTTGGATCAAGACTATGAAAGTTCAGTTGGTTATAATCGTGGTAGAGAAAAGAAGAGATGAGGCAGCAGGAACGGGACCATATGGCCTGCAGCTAGTGCTGTATTTAAATTTTGACTCTGCCCAGGGTGGATTTAATGCGATGCTGCTGCGGCTCAGGCTTCAAGGTCCCTTAATTACATGGGCCCCTTCCAAGGCCTTGACGTTGACTTTTAAAATTCCTCTTTAGGATATATTGTATTGGATTCAGACCCCACAAGTGCTGGAAACATCCCTCATCTTGGCTTACTAAGTGTGACCCTGGGAGTTCAGGAACTCCACTGAGCTTTGGTTTTCTCATCTTAACTATGGGACTAAACATCCCTAAACCTCATAAAGCCATTGTGAGGATTAACTCAGATTACGCAGGGAAAGTGCCTCATACAGTGCCTGGCCCATACTAGGATACCAGTTAATGACAGCTATTGCTATTGCGTCAGCAAATGTGGCAGTCATCCTGCTCTGGGTCCCTCACCCATATTCTTGGTCAGTATGTTCCTGAAAACAGAGGAGAGGCAGAGGAGAAAATCAACAGCCCAGAGTTTTGTTTCTCTTACTGATTTAATATACAGCCACAGCCCTGTCCCTTATGCTCCCTTGGGATCCTTCTCAGTGACAGGCCATGTTGAGAGGCATGGCCAGAGGGAAATAGATGCCACAGGCCCGTGTGCTAATGCACTGCCATATCATCGAATCACAAATGCCAGCACCAATACATTCTCTGCCAGTTCTTTTCCCTCCTACCTGCCAATGCATTCCTCTGATCCTGACTCAATCTGGCATCTATAGAATTTAATTATCTCTTTCGGCTGACGGCACCCAGGTTTTGAAAACGTTGGTGCTGCAGCTTTTGCTGTGGTGAGAGTGAGGGGGATATGAAAGAAGACAGAGTGATGAGAAGATGTTAAATCCTTCAGTGTTCGAGCATGAAGCCCTCCCTCCAAAAGACTTCCTCTGGGTAGTAGGACGGGTTCCCCTCAGACCACAGCAAGCAAGCCTGAGGCCAGGGGACCCCGAGACCCAGGACCACTAACATCCCAGGCACTTGATGGATACCCAGTCCTTTAATTGCTCTCTTCTCCTCTCCACCCCACCCTCCCCATAAAGATTTATTCTGTACCACACACAAATGCATTGGATAAAATATGTGATGAGGAAACAAGGGGGAATAGTTCATAAATATTCTCAGCCATATGCAAACAATCTTAAATTTATTTTTCTCTTTTTTAAGGAGGAAAAAAATCCACCCATTCCATGATCACTTCCAGATTCATTGAGGTTGATGTTACATAAGACCCAATATTGTTTTCTTGTCATAGAGAAATAATGACTTGGAAACGGCAATTTGAGCTGAGAAAATAATATACTCTTACCAGGGCATGGAGGCTGAACGGGGACCAGGGAGCCAAGACTCTAGTTTAGCTTCCAACAAGCTCTTGCAAGCACAGCTCAGCCCTGGTTTGCTTCGTACACCAGGGGTATTGATCGGCAAGCAGCCATGCAGAATCCCTTGGGGCTCAAAATTCACTTGGAATGGAGCAGATGTCAAAGCTGATCTTTGAAAGGACAGGCACAGCTCTGTGGGCCCAGGTGAATGTACTAGGCTTCTCATGCATGGTTTTGCTCTGGCCTATGAACTTGCAGAGAGATAAGACCCAGGGGTCCACTTCTGACCGATGTCTGCCACCTGAACAGAGGTCTGTTCGACTCTCCAGGGAGAAGGAGGTCGTGGCTATGGGGGGCTGGTTCCAGGCCGAGCACTTTCTATCCCACTGGGTTCCTCTCTGCTCTAATCCTGCTGCCCAGCACCAACACGAAATGTCTTCCTGAATTTCTGAAGTGGATCGGGATGTTTGTGCCAACTATCATTTAATACACAATGAAGCTATTGAGATGGGAATAATTTATTGATCCCCACTTGACAGATAAAGAAATTGAGTCCTGGACTTATCCAAGGCACAAACTCATGTGCAAGCAAACTGCTCAAACTATTCCTGGATGTACAAAGAAAACGTACCTGCTTTTGTTTTTAACTGCTGTGGATTCCTTACACGCTCCCAACCCCTGAGTAGTGGGAAAACAACTTCAAGTTAGTCCATTCTGGATTATAACCTAAGTCTGATGTAATCATCTAAATATTCCCTCTAGAGAATTCTCAATCACTTTTGCATAACAAAATGCTCAGTTTCTCAGACAGCCTCCTTCTCCTCTGCCCTGAGTAAATGGGGGTGGTGGGGGAGGAGGCTCCTGTCACCTCATGGTACCTGGGAGATGGGAGTCCTGGGGTCCATGGGGCAGAAGGCTTGGGGAAGCTCACACAAGTCCTGAGTCTCTTCCCAATTACACCGAATCTCCACTTCCTTCCAGAGTAACCATGGGGATTTTGACCTTAGAGTGGTCAGAGGTGGGCTGTTGGCTTCCCTCCAAGACCCTGGAAGGATACCCGAGCAAAGGGCTACACAGGGCTTCCCAGATGTCTGTAGGTCCCCCCACTGCCCCCTCCATCCCCCCACCCCCACCTCTCTCTTCTCCTTCAATCCCAAATCCCCTAGGCAGGAAGGAGCAGGCTTTCCTTGTCATTTTCCTCTGTCAAATAGTCCATCAAACACAGAACAGCATGCCCCTCTGTGAGCTGAGTCCTTCACGCCTGGTTCTTCGTGTGCGAAAATTGAGAAATAAAGGAATTCAGAACATTTTTAGACAATAGCTGGCTTGCAAGGCTACTGTCTTGTTGAAAATGCTGTTTTGAGTATCAGAAGTTAAATCCTGAATGCTTTTGTCTTTCTGGGAATTCCACTCTCGAGATCCTCATCTCTCATGGGGCCTGTGGATGCCTGAGATAGATTAGAATCATGTCCTCAGAAAGGCAAAAAGAAACATATTTTCAAGATAGTAGCCCTATTACACAAGTTAAAAGAAAAACCAGGATTTAAACACAGGGCTGGTGGATTCCAAAACTTATCATTCTTCCACTCTGCCAGGTGTCTTTTGGTACCAAGAACTTGCCCATGGCTCCCCGGGATCCACCCAGCCTGCCATCTTTCTTTCACGCTGCAGAACTTTCTCACACACGCTCATCCCCTGGACGAGAGTGCGGCTATCAGAATACCAGTCCTCATGCCCTGCCTTTCAGCTCCTTTGAGAACATGTTTGTGTTCTACTATTCATGGCTTGATTTTAGCTTGAATTCATGTTGCTCTCTGTGACCCTGACTGGGTCCAGAAGCAGTTATCCCTGAAGAGAGATCCTTCCAGGACCCTTCCCATCATTTCTCAGCAGCAAATACCAACTCTGCCTGTACTCGGACCAATCCTGTCACATTGCCTGTGTGACAGCCAAACATCTGGGTGAAAAGTGAGACATTCACTTGGGTTTTGTCTATGAAGAAAGAAATATCTAGATACTAGTGGAGGCCTGAATGAAGCTTTTACTTTTCATCTTCTCATTTAAGAGCCATGTCAATATAACCAAAGAATGCAAAACAAAACAAAACAAAATGAAAACAAACAAAAACAAAAACACCAAAAACAAACAAACGAAAAAACAAAGCACAGCTGTGGTTCAAGGGAAGCCACAGCGTAAATTTCTCTGGCCATCACATATTCTTGGAGAGAAAATACAAAGCTGGCCACACCTTGATGATATTTGATAGTTTTAAACATGCATGATAATGTCATGGGAACAAAAAATCAAATAATAAGAATTAAATATCACCTTTCCCTCACCTTTTGGAGGAAGAAGCCTTTCCTTAGAAACTGAGAGAGGTCACATCGCTCTACACAAGATGCCCAGGGTCATAGATCCAGGAGAGAGGAGGGGGCTGGAGCAGCAGGAAGGCCCAGAGACTTATGAGGGGTGGGAGCAGAAGAGGCGCGGGCCAGGTGGGTAGAAAAGGTGCTATAAAGACTATGATTTTGAGGTGAGACATAGATGTTCTAAAGAAATTTTTAGGACATTTGGCTTTGTAATAGGCACTGTAATTCCCTCGCCTCAAGAAACCTTCTGTAAAGATTTACATTCACCTTTCCAGTTTGGGGAATTAAAGTTGTGTAGCTTTTCTTCCTTGGAAAAGTCCTTAAAGAGAGAGAAAAGTGGCCCAGTTATAGCTGGGTTACGTGAGTATGAATGACCACACAGAGGCAAAATTAGCAAACAGGTGGAAACTGGGGGTCACACCCTCTGATCCATAGTGACCCAGAAGGGTCACACAGCAGATAAGGGGTGGCTGATCCCCACTGTCCCTTTGTCTCTTAAAACAGTATCTATGCTGGGTCTCTAGAACACACTGAGGCAGAAATAGCAGCAGGGCTGTAGATAATGGTAACTGGGCTTTCTTTCAGGTTTGGTGGGCCCTCTTCTCTTCTGCCGGGGCCCTCTGGCTATGTTAGCATGTCCCGGTATCAGCACGGAAGGGACAGAGAGAAACAGGGTTGGGGGTGTCAGGTAGCCCTGAACCAGGCTCCCCTGGGAGGTCTTGTGATAACAGATATGATAGCAGATTGGGGCACCTACTCTGGTGTCCAAGAGACCTGGGTTTGAATTCTGCCCCTGGCTATGGCTGTTCACAGCCTGCTGTTAAAGCATCTTCTACAGCACAGTGGGACTTAACCAAAGATAGCTCTTAGTATTCCGGCTGTAGAACTTACGTTTATGAGAGAATAGGAGGGAAGCAGAGGCTGAGTGAAAGACTAAGAGCAAGCGATCAACTCAAGGCAGACGTTGTCAGAACTGAAGCTTATCTGAGCATCCCCGAACTTCCCAAGTATGAGGAAAACCCTGGAGCGCTCAGCGGGTGAAGCTCCCTCTTGCCTTTCCCAACATGTCCAGCATCCCAAGTCGCCTGGAATCATCTCGTTGAGTTTGGCATTGTTCTCTCCAGGCCATGTGGGTGTGTCAAATTTTCTTGGTCTGAAAGCTTGCAGAATCCATGTCCACCTTTGGCATCAGACCAAGTACACTGGACTTGGCCTCACAACCAGAAAGAAGGATGTTGTCAGATGGCCTCTGGCTGTGAAAGACTCAGGGGTTCATATGTGGGAAGCAATTCCCGGGGCTCTGTTTCTAGGCACTGGTGAAAACAGGAAAGGTGGAAAGACAAATAGCGGTTTATGAGAAAGCAAAACGCAATGGCAGCTTCAAAAGACTCCCTGCTGTTCCCTCGTGCTGCGTCAGCTGGGCTAGAGAACAGTCTGCAGCTCATGCTGCTGGGGAGATTATTTGTTTGTTCCAGAAAGGATTTTGGCCTTGAATAGGAGGGCGAATTAAATGACAAACGCCAATAGTTATTTCCAGTAAGAGGCCAGTAAATGATTCTTTACTCCCAAAGTAGGATTCAAGTCTTATAACTATGGTGAAATGGGATATAGGACACTATTGGATGCAGCCACCCACTCCATATTTGGTGGAGAGAATCATGGAGCGATGGGGCACTCTGATACATTTCTGATTAATTCGGGGACTTTTCCTTGAGGAAGAAACAGATCCTCTGTATAGCTTCCTCCCTGACCCCTACAGGGAATCATTGTGAAGAATCATACTTTTTATACAGCTCCTCAAATCAACCTGGTATTTGCTCTATGTTCAGAAGTATTAGTCCCAACAACGACAAAAACAAAATATTTTTTTTAAAGACAAGTCTTTGGCTGTGTTTAAAACACCAGCTCGGTAAAGAATGTAAGACAACTTCTGCACACTTTTCATAAGTCGTTTCTTGTTTTTTTTCAAGAATGAAGGGAAGAAATATGGATAGGACAGACACTTCCAGATTCAGATAATTTTCCTGAGTCTCCTAAAAGCCACAGTAAATTTGAAGACAAAGATTATTACTTAGGTCTTCACATTTAGATTTCCTTTTGTGTATACAGCTTGCACCATATAAGCACCTCACATGTTTATTTATCAACAGGAGGAGAAAGAGACAGAGAGGGATTGACTCTGAATAGTGCCGGTTGAAGAGGAAACTGCAGAAATTCACCGGGAGGGTTTGCTAGCTGGAGCCCCAGGAGAGAATGTGTCCTACCAGGGAGGCCGACCCAGGCTTCAGGAGTGGGGCGGTGGCGACCCCTTCTGGCCTATCCTTCTGCAAAGAAAACTTTTCTGCATCTTTCACAGGGAACACGTCCGTCCGTGTGTTTTCTATTACGCTATCCAGAAACTCATAAATGGTTGTAAAACCCATTGTGCTAATAGAAGGAACGACATAAATGCTGACTGAAGCTATTAATGCTGGTTATAGTTTATGTAGCAGACTGAATCAGGCTGAAAAACTGTGAGTTTTTTATGGCTACTTTATAACAGGTTATTTTTAAGTATCAGGCCATAGATTAGGTTTAGTGCTGATGTTCAACCATTTGGAATGAGCTGGTCAAGGGAGATTCTAACTTTCTCAGGGGTCATCTGTTCCAGCGTTCAGGCCTAGGGACTTTCTTTCTCAGCTCTCCCTCCTTCCGAACATTCAGGCTGAAGGGATTTAACCACATTCTGTCTTGCTTCATCCTCCAATGCCCACATCTTTTATATAAGAACCATTAACAACTTTAATAACTGCCACCACAATTCTAAATTTACATAATTGCTGGCTTTGTCATTCTGTGACTATCCTACGTTCTATTCCAGTTGCCCAGTCTTTCATCTGTTAAACTGGCATCTCTGGAGTGCCCACTGTGGGCCAACTTTGGCATCCCTTATCCCTCATGGACTGCTGAGTTAGGACTCCGGTGGTGAAGCCGGGTTGTTGAATATATATAGGGAAACACACATGGTCGCTGTTCCATCAGTATCTGTTGGTTTATGAACTGATTCAATAGCATTTTCCTCAACGACCTACTTACTCTTGTTTAAAAACTCAGCACCCCATACGTTTTAAAGAATGGATTATATTAACTGTCTAATGGGCATAGGTCAAGGGCACAGACCATGGGACCAGCAGCCTGGGTTGGGATCCTGGCTCTGCCACATACCCTCTTGGGCAAGCTGCTTCACCTCTTATGCCTCAGTTTCCTCATCTGCAAAATGGAGATCATAACATGGCACACATGTAGGGTTGCAATCAGTAATGCCTGCAGAGGGCTGAGGACGGTACCTGGGATGCAGAGAGTGGTTCTTCTGTGCAATTTGTGATGACGCTGATGTATAATAAAGCATACAAAATAGCTAATTCGTTCTTAGAGTTGCAAGAAAACAGTCTGCTTGATAAATATTGTGCTTGACTGGTCCTCTGCCCTGAGGAAGTCATCCACACCAATTATGCAGTCTTGTCTTACGTGCTCAGCTGGTCCTTTCACTCTGACTCTGCCACTGTAACCACAGTCCCACCAGAGTGAGCCTTCTTTCTAACAGTCGTGCAATAAGACAATCTTAGAGGGGAAGTCCAGCAGGGGTTGGGGGTGGCTTATACTTTTGCAGAATTTCCCAGATATGCTACAAATATACCCACCACCACCACCACCTGTCCCTCCCCCACGCCGCTCAGAATAGTTCTCTGGGTGCCCTCACTTTCCCCCACATGGATTAGTGGGGGGGGGGGGAGAAGCTTTTCACTGAGTGTTTTAGTTACATATTTTTTACTACACAGTCTTGAATCTTCCAAAGTTTGAAGTAAGAATATAGCAGACTAAGTGTGCAATTTTATACTTCTGTCTCCCCAAATCTAGGTGGGATAATGATTCAGATTTTGTCAACCCCAAAGGAGAATTTGAAATAGTGCGTCTTTTTTTCTGGCGTGGCTAGATCAGATATTTTCACCATAGTTTTTAAAAAATCACCTTAAGTTGAAAGTGAATTATATACAACAATTCACTCTTATTTTCTTTGTTACTAATAGAACACAGACTTTTTCAGAGTAACAATGTGCCCAGTTAATTATACTTATCTTCCCAGATTCCCAGACTTTCTGCTAAAGGAGGCCAAGTGACCAAGTTCTGGCCAATGAGGTCTAAGTGGAAATTTTTGAATAGGCTCTGGGAAAGAAACGACAAGACACAGCTAGCACTGCCTGGAACTCAGATGTAATGTCTGGAAGTAGAGCAACCATCTTGTGACATAAGGATAAAAGTCATGCTAAAGATGGAGAATCAGGTGCTCTAAGGAGTTGGGTCCGTGACTTCTTTAAGCCACTAAAGCTGCCGGGAACTCTCTACTCTTTGGACTTCTGTTATATGAGAAAAGCAAACTCCTATTAAGAAGTAAACATTTACACAGAGTGACTAGAGCAGGGCATGGCACATAGTAAAATGCTATAGAGGCTTGGCTAAGTAAAATAAAATAAATATTTGCTTTAGCCGCTGTAATCAGGTTTCTATTATGTACAGCCAAATGTAGCCTTTGCCAATACACAAAGATATTGCCAATATTTCATCATTACGTTATTATTCTAGCACCTTGTGTAGTGGCTGGTACTAAATAAGTGTTTTATGAAAGAATGAGCTCTTCAGAGGGGTTTGAGGAAAGTAGGAGACCCTAAAATGCGAGTCTATATGCTCGTCTCAGTAAAGGATCTACAATGGCTCCCTTTCTTTGTGTAGTGATAGCGCTTGGTCTCTTGGGGATGGAAGAAAGGATTCCATCTGTTTGGCCTGGCATGCACTCTTGCAGGGTCACCAGAGCCAAACGAGGAGCACAGGCCACCACCAGCCAGCACCTCTCTGCCAAGTGACACAGGTAGAACCGAGGTCAGGCCCAGGCCCGGGCAAAGTATTGAGTAAAACTTGTCTTTGTGGTTCCCACAATAGAGCAAAACATGGGTAACTGTCAGTGCACGTGTCAACAGACGTGACCTTCAAAGTTAGAGCTGGATGTGGAGCAGCAGAGAAATCATGTGGTTTGACCTCCTTCCCTGGAATATGCAAGATGGAAAGGGTTCTGGACGTGGGCACAGAGAAACAGATTTCTTACTATGATCTGGATCATTAAATGCTTCTTCGAACAGGGGTTCCTAGAAAATTAATTTGAACTCTGGCTTCTGGCTGGAAGAATACTAGAATTGAGTCTTCTGTGTTTTCTCTTCTGATTCTTGGTTAAGTTTCACCTTGAACACCAAATATAATGTTCCTTGAATATAATTATAAAAATGAGTGTCACAAGAAAAATACCATGTAAGCAAACACCACCACTGATGTTCTTCAGGAGGAGATGTGTTCAGATTATTACACTCTTTTATTGACTGGTTCTAAATGAGGTTATTTTGTTGCTGTTGTTTTCCCACGATAAAACTTGATTTACTATAACAGAGGTTATTAAAGCATTCTGTGTTCTTAGCTGAGAGAGCATTCTAGTCATAGAACATCATAAACTTTAAAGAAAGACTGGGATGTTTCTGAGATCATCAAGGAAATGCAAATGTCTGAAATGTGGCCACAGGCTTAAAGGTAAAGGCTAGACAGGCCGGAACAGGAAGTGGCTTGGAAGAAATGCCCCTGACATGGATGAGTCAGATTAGGCCCTTTCAACATCTCTCAGGTAAATGAGCAGACAGGGTAGGGGTGTCTTGGGGTGTTGGGGATATGGTTCATTCATTCATTTAACCGATGTTTATTGAGCACCTGCTCTGGGCCAGATGCTAAGCTAGGCTCTTGGGCTAATAATGATGAATGCGACATATGCAGCATGTCTCCTCGTGGGGACCGCGGCCTAGAACCCTGCTTCCCAAAGCACTCTCCTGGACCAGCAGCCGCAGAATCACCTGGGACCTCTCAGGCCCACCCCAGACACACTGCATCAATATATGCATTTTAACAAGACCCCCAGGGGACTCAAATGTACACTCAAGTTGGAAAATGGTCTGGATAACAAGGAAAGCAAAATGAAGTGTTACTTGACACGCAACTTCTAAACATATGCGTCTCTTTAGCTAATGAGGCTACTCAGGCGAAATTCATGAACAGGCTTGAGGTGGTTTGGGGTGCCTTCCTGAAAGACAGCTCTAGAGCAGATTTTTAAAGAAGACTAGGGGTTTTAAAGTCAAAGTTCTGTGTAGCAACTTTTTTTCTCCCAAAAACTTATCCTCTCTAAGCAGCTGATAAATTCAGAATACCAGACTGTATTTAATCCCTGGTTTCAATTCTTATGTTTCAATCTTATTTAGTTTGTAGAAAAAGGGTTTAAAAGCTGAGAAATGCCCGGTGTGTCCTATGTCCATCACTGACTCCATCATATATATCTTCTGAACAATTTTTCCAAGCTTCAGGTTTTCTTTTGTGAATGGAAAGAACACTGCCCCTCCTGCCTGGACAAGATAGTGACAAATTTGACAAGCGGAGTTTGGAACTGGGGTGTCTGAAGTTTTTGTTAGAAGGTTCAGCCTACCCCCTGGATTTCACGTCTTGTCATTGTCAGCCCCAGTTCTACCAAAAATCGAGAAGCCATTCTACATGCTAACTTACCCGGAGCCCCTCTGCACTGACAGTCAACAGAGAGGAAGGAGAGTTTTGCTCAAAGCTATCATCCAATCACGGATGAGGGATTATGAGTGCAATCCTCGTATAAACCAACTACAATGATGAAATGCAGACACACACATCCATGTACATCACTGTGCTTGAAGGTGAAGCTGTGAGACCCAAATCATGTCCTGTCATTAATACAACTTTACACGAAAGCACCTTTTTTTCAGATTAATTGATATATAATGACCCTATTTATTTAAGAAAATAAGTCATGGCCTCTGCTAATGCATAGAAATTGCAGAACACACACATAAGCTGCATGTGTGTGTGTGTATATATACATACATATATACATATAAAGAGAGAGAGAGAGAGAGAGAGAGAGAGAGAGAGAGAGACATATTTAGCTATTTAACTCCCATGCATAGACTGCACAAAGACGAGGTGTCGGTTGCACAGGATGAGGTAACAGTAGCCAGAGGTGAAAGAACATTTAACTTGTGTTCAAATTAGTCATTTAAACTTCCTTTATTCCCCAGGCCTTGATACGAGTCCAGGCCAGGCCAGGAGAACTCGTTCTGGTCAGACGGCGGGAAATTCCACCACATGGAATGGTGTTGGTGGTCTCCGCTCTACTGCAGCTGGGGAGCCCACACAGCTAACACCCACTCCTCCCACTAATGAATGCGCCCACCCACGCAGGACCCTCCTGCCCTCCCCATTTCCTTTCCTCCCCCTCCCTCCCCATGCTGCCCCCTTCCACAAGCCACGTGGCCACCAACTGCCTTCCTTATGACCGCCCAAGGATTCATTTCAGGAGCGAAATTTGTTAAATTATAAATTGCCAGCATCTGCCTCAATAATGAACGAAATCAATGACCCTCTGGAGGAATCCCCTGGGCAACTCCTAGGAGGTGCCAGAAGGAAATATGCACCCCTCCCCCTCCCTCTTGCTCGTAGCCTCCATGACCCTTCCTGTGTGCGGGTGTGCATCGAGGCAGGGCACGCCAAACCTCAGAGGCGGGTCCCTCCGAACTTAGGTTATTTGTTTTTCCTTGTAAGAATGCTAATCAAAGCAAAACTTCAACCCAACAAACAAACAAACAAAATACCCCCGAGTTGGCTATTTGCACATGGGGTGGCCAAGGAAGGCAGTCTGAAGGGTTCCTTTATGACCAGAGGTGATTTTTGAAAGGAGACAGCAATGGCTGCTTTATGAGGAAGTGGCAACACAGTCACCTCGTTATCCTCACCACTGTGGTGGTCCAGGGACCACCCGGGAGCCTCCATCATGATAACAACTTGGACTGAGGTCTTCTTCCAGGGAACCAGTTGTCCTGAGTTGGGTCACAGCTGTCTTCCTCCAAAAGAACGGGCCTCTGTTCCCAACTGAATAGACACACGGCCCCACTGCCACCTCAGTAACTTCTGTTTCTGAGCAGAGTAATTATAACTCACATTGCTACTCTTTTTACGTATTGTGTTAGCTTTCACCTCAGAGCAGGAGGCTAAATGAGAAGTGGGGGCCATGCCCATCCCCTTGCAAAGGTTGGGCCTCCAGACTGGGGCCACCATGTGACATGGGGGCTGAGGGCTGGGAGGGAGGAAGAAGAGAAGGAAATAAGCGCCTTGCGATTGAAGTGGCTTGAAATAATAAATACACACACTCTCTTTTAAACATGGCTCGCCACATCCTGGAGAATCTGGAAAAATGCTCCACCTCGCCTCCCCAACACCCTCCTCCCACCCTCACCCCCCAACAGCAGTTGGCTTTCATGACGCTCTGAGAGAAAGCACTGGGCCTTTGATAGTAAGGGGCTTGTTAGTTCTGGGCTAACAGCCCTCCCAGGCCGCTGTGAATCCTTTCAAACAGTGTTCTATTTTAGGTCAAGGAAGTTCATAAAAGTAAAGGCTGGCGGTGGTAGAAGGGGGAAAGGCAAGGGAGAAAAAACAGCAGTCGGTGGACAGCGTGTCATCAGGCATTCAGCGACCTCTGCAGGATCCATTGGACCTGGAGGACATGCCCTACCCTGGGTGTTGGGGAGCAGATGATGGAAGGTGGCTTTGAGCCCCTGAAGGAGACCTCACCTCTTCTGGAACCCCCAGCCAAAGCTTGGGCAAAACGGTCCCTGTACACAGAAGAAGACACTTGAACACCCACCGACCTCCTTATGCTAAACATGATTAGCTGTCACTAGCGCCGATTCCGCCACCTGCCAGAAGAGGGCAGCACATGCTTCTATAATACACTAAAAGCTGGGTGGCTGGGTCCAGAGGGTGGACACTGGAGAATTTGAGGAGGATTCGTGAGATTAACACCGGCAGCAGCAATAGCTATAACTCATTGGTGCCTCCTGTGTGCCAAGGACTGTCCTAAGTGCTTTAATGCATTAATTCATGTAATTAACATGACAATGCTCCAAGAAAGAGCCCTATTATAACCTCCATATTAGAGATAAGGAGATACAGAAATTAGGAGAACTTGCTATTATAACCTGGGACGGCCTAAAACAGAGCTCAGCAAATCACAGGGATCAAATCCAGCCCGCTGCCTATTTTTGCACTGCCCTCAAGCTAACAATGGTTTCTATGTGTTTGGACAGTTGGAAAGAAGTCAAAAGAAGAAGAATATTTCCTGACACCTAAAAATGATGGGAAATTCAAATTTAAGGACAGCGGTCCACAAATGAAGTTTTCTTGGAACACAACCACATTCACTTGCTTACGTGCTGTCAGTGGCTGCTTTATCGTTCCAGAAGAGGTGAGCAGTTGTGAGAGCCTGTATAGCCCGCCAACTCCAAAATGTTTACTATCTGGCCCTTTAGAGAAAAAGTTTGCCAATCCCTGACCTAAGAGGTAAGTGCTACCTGTTTCCAGGCATGCGAGACAGAGGGCAGAACTGACACTTCACTGGATATGGAGTTAGGATAGCTATCCCAAAGGGAACTGGAAGTGATATTGACCTAGATTCACTTTCTTTCCAACAGGGTGGCTCAAGGTCAAGCAGAACGGAGGGTCTGGCATTTCACTGCATAGCCTCTAAAGAAGTCATGGAATGACCGATTTAGAAAGGGCTATGGGAATCGCCTACTGTATTTCATCGAGACTAAGATGTACTTTTTTCCCCCCCGCATTTGACCTCTTTGTAATCAGACTGTATCCTACAATCAAAATACTGTAGTTTATGTGAAAGAACTTTGTTTACCTGAAAGCAGTTTTTGTTTCTTAGTGGTACTTAAAACAATAGTGTCTTCCAATAGATGACACCTTAGATGAGGCAGTTCCTACCTTCAAAGGTCCAGCCTCTTTTTGCACCCTCCCATTGAGGGGACACTCACTTCTTTAGTTGGTGGTCCATTCTACAGATTTCACTGTAAACTTCTTACTATTGAGCTGAAGTCTGTAAGCCTCAATTTCCTGTGCATCAAATGGGGATGGTCTTGTTTAACATATTTACCTAAAGGGTCTTACAGATTTTATTACGAGGGAGTGAGGGCTGTATGCTGGGAGGAAGACACTTTGCCCAGTGGGGTAGGAAGGGCAGAGCAGGCTGCAGGGGCAGTCGGTGTGTCGGTGTGGTTCAGCCAGGCAGGCTGCGAGATGGAAGAACAGGAATGAGCTTGCATGGACACAAACCACCAAGAACATGGTAGAGAAGGAAAGATTGCCGGCACCACAGATGGATTCATTTTCCATCAGTACTATCCAGGAGCATGGCGCACAGCAGCGGGGCGGGGGTGGGTGGGGGTGGGTGGTGCTCTCTTCGAAGAAAGAAAACAGGAGCAATTTGAAGATTTGGGCATGAATGGAGGAAGAAGACAAGAAAGGAGCAAGGAATGCCAGCTGTAGCTGGTTTGCCTGTGTTGCCTTCCGTGCGGGCTCTGGGAGGGGATGAAGGAAACAGAGAAAGGCAGCATGGGAGTAACTGGTATTGTGATAGTAACTACATCATAATCCTTCAGCCACGGTTCCATCAAGCAGGCACGATCAACCCAATGCTCAGATGGGCCTACTGAGGTTTCTTGAATACCCCGAGAATCTTCTTTGGGGTACATGGCTGTGATTATCAATTTTCTCAGAATAAACCCAGGTAGCACACTGCTGGCTTCCAGGTCCCAGGAAGTGAAGCTGCTGATGTGAGCCTTTGGGAAGAGGAAATCTTGGCCCTTACAACTGCGCAGAGAACTTTGTGGCTAAGGGCAGCCCATTTGTTCCGGCAAAGGATCTGGGGCTGGGAGATGGTAGGAACTGTGATACATCACCTTCCTTCCATGGTGGCAGCCAGGTTTGGCCTTGGACTGGGGAGGAAGGAGGAGCAGAGGGCTAACTGCCAACCAGGTGCTTTTCATTTGGGGACATGTGTCCTGGATTTTCTGGGACGGTACCAATTTCTTATAATTTGATTACTTGCAATGAAGGCAATTTGTTAGACATCTGATTTTCAGTACGGAAAACATGGCCACTGCACTTATAACTAATGAAGGGCAAAGATAACTCAATCGGAGTATGTGACTTGTCCTCCAAACACATAGCATCACAGGTACCCAAGGAACATTTGTTTATTTAGAGGACTTTCTTTAGAAAATTGGAACTATCTTACTGGGGCAAACACTTTAGGAGGAGTATGTTAGGACATCCCAGTGTCTTCCATAAGTGGAAAGGGGCACATCTCTGCCAACACAGCATGGCGGCTGGTCAGTCATGATGAATAGAGATGGGCAGAGTAGGCAGGGCGCCCTGAATCTTGGAAATGACAAAGAAGAGCAGGGAAGTTGGTGACACAAGCCTGAGACTACAGGGAGGTCTCATGGGTCTTTAAGAGAAGATGGGGAGAAAAAAAGAAGACAATGGATTTCCAGTGTAGAGAGGGCACAGGTGAAGACCAGGAAGGAGGGGAGGGGTGCAGGGTGAAGGCAGTGCCTACAGGGGAAAGACAGACAGAAGTTATATCAGCAGGAAGCCAGCACGCTTGGAGTCTACCACCAACAGAAAGGGAAGTCACAGAGGGAAAGGCCAAAGAAAATGAAAATAACAGTTTTTCCGTGCCTACGACGGAAACCCCCAAATCAGGAATATGTGCTATTCTCCTAGGAGGTTGGTTTGTTTTTCTCTTCTGGGAGAACCAAACTGTAGCTGACCAGGGGTCCCTTTTGGTTTTATCTGCTAGGTTTAGAGCCAGATTTGTGGTCTGCCATTTGTGTCAAGCATTGAGGCTCTGGGAGCTGCTCTTACTGTTTTAGTGCACCCGGAGCTCCGTTTTATGGTCCCCCCTTGTTTTCCTTTCTCACTTCTTTCTAGTGTATGCTGTTTTGCTGTGCTTTATGTATCCCTATGAGTGGCTGTAAAGTCTTTCTAGAGCAAGTGGAGTATAAATTTTAAAATAGAAAGAAGTCCCACAAGGCAGAAGAATACAGAGGCGGAAATGAGAGCAGAAGCTAGACTTGAAGAGCGAAGAGATGAGGGAATTCCAAGGAAACCCTGAAAGAGCAAAATCATCCAAATTGGGAAAAATGCCACGTAGCACAGAAATACGGGGTACCAGCAGCCTGACATGCACGTCTGTTAGATGTGTTAAAAAAATGAATATGCAAATGTAGTGAGGAAAAGGCCTATGTATAGATATGTGGATTAGATCAAAGAGATTGGGTTTGGGACTTTTTAGGCCTCTGAGTAGGGGAAAGAGAGCATGTGCAGAAGGATGATGGATGGAAGGTGTGCATGTGAACGATTCTTCTCTTAGTCTATAGGCATAGACATCTCCACGTTTTCTCCTACCAAAAAGCAAATGGGGAAAAGCACATCAGAGTATGATACTTGTGCTAAAACTGAGACGGTAATACTGGGTAGGAATATTAAGTGCGTCGGGGGGAAATGTGATAGGGCTGGAAGAAATTTAAAAGGGACTTTAAACATAGTGACTAAGAAAGGGCAGAGAACCTAAAGATGCATGTTAGGTCCACTTGATAATTGCCTGGAATCTGCAGTATGTACAAAACGTGAAATAAACCAGGAGAGTCGATAGGACTGAGGTATAAGGAAAAAGAGAGACTGCAACAAACAAAGTAAAATGTAGTATTGTACGCCCGGAGTAGGGTAAGTCGCTAACATCAGTTTCTTGAAAGCCAAAGGGCTTGGCAGAGATTTTTAGAGTCTGTTCAAATCGCAGACTCTTTGAGGGTAAGACGTGCAAAACATAAGATGGATATTCAGAGAGAGACACCCAGATTGTTTTACGATATGACAGACAGGGGGGGTGACATGTTAAAGTCGGGTGTAAAATAAACCCCTCAAGAGAAGGGATAAATCCGAAGAGCCACACTGATGTCCCCATGGCAGAGTGACAAAGCAAGTGTGCGGTACAGGAGGGAGGAGACGCAGAACTGCTGAGTCTGGGTGCCGGCTGCCCGGTCTGGGGTCACTTGGGGTCTGTGTGCCATGGTGACATCTCAGAGGAAGGTGAAAGGAGCCGTGCCAGGAGGTGAGGGTTTTTAACTGGGATACTTGCAGAGAGAGATGGGAGGATGTGAGACATGGAGGCCACCAGACCACCGTTGTACTCAGCTGTGTGGCCGAGCCACACGGGCAGAGGCAGGATGCAGAGTGAGAACAGAGCTGATTCCGGTTAGACAGGCACGTAACCAGATGTGCCGAAGGTGGGACGGACAAAGCTTGCACCCTCCCCACAATCCTTCTGCTTCAGAACGCTATAGGCCGTCAGTACCAAACAAATGACATAACTTTTACCTGCTAGATTGAAAAAGGAATGCAAGGGCTGGAGCAGGGACTCCTATAACCAAATCTAAATACAGTGCCGCTCTCTCCAGTCTCAAAGGCATCATCCCTTCAGGACCACGGTTGAACCCTCCAGGTCAGTTCCTATTCCCTATGGTCTCCCCCTGCACCTCCCCTTCCTAGGGAGAGGGGCTTGTGTTTCCTTAGGCAGCCTGGGCTCTCGCAGGTGGTGTAGGATCTGAGTGAGAGGCTGAGGTGGGCGGGCGGAACAGTCAGAGGACACGACAGAAAATGCCTCCCGCGGCCTTCTGTGCCGTGTTTTATACAGCAGATCACTCCTTCCTTCCTTCCTTCCTGCCTGCCTTCTTTCTTTCCTTCCTTCCCCTTCCTTCCTTCCTTCCTTCCTTCCTTCCTTCCTTCCTTCCTTCCTTCCTTCCTTCCTTCCTCCCCTCCTTTTTTAAAGCTTTGCTTCCTCACCTTTATGATCCTATCCATCCTACCCAACCCCCTGCCTTCCTCCTCACTGGCTATTGAATATTACAATTTTAGAAGTTTTTTTTTCCTTCCTTAAAATGTGTATACCTTGTTTTGGCACCCCCAGTATATCCTCAAACTACACTTTTATCCCAGAACTCTCTGCTGAGGTATAACTGTGTGCCCCTACATAACAGCTCAGAGCAACAGCTGACATTTGAACACAGCGGTGGGCACTGCTCCCAGCATACTTATTAGATGTGTACAGTTATTACCCCATTTCACAGACGGAGAAATGGAGGCACACAGAGTTGATATAACTGGCCTAGTGTCACAAGGCCAACAAGAGGTTAATTTGAGGTCTGGACCTAGTAGTCGGCTTCAGGGTCTGTGAGTTCAATCACCACACAACTGCCTGCCTCTGCCACGAATACTCAGCATGTCCACAAACAAAGTCCTGTTTTTCTGCCACACCAGAGGGAGTGGTGGGGGAATCTCAAGTGACAGGAAAGGGAGACCATGTAGCATCTTACTAAATGTGGAGTCTCGAGACTTTGCCAAGAAAAAAAATCCATGCTATGTTTAAATGAAGCGAAAAACAAGTTTGAACAGGAAGCATGAGGGGTGTAGGGGTGGAATCCAGTCATGGAAGACCAAGGGGACCCAGCTCTGGCAGTTACAGAAGATGGAGGCAGTGCAGTGACAGACAATAGAACAGCCATTACCTCGGTTTCAAATGCAGCAATACTGAGGTCTAACAGCCAGGGCCAGGCCGCTGACTCTCTCTGATACATCCGAGAGGAGGAAAATGCACCAATAAAGTGGGAAACAAAGTGAAACAAGCAGAAAAGAGATTAAATGGGTGGGAGACTTGAAAGTGCTGGTTGAGGGGGCGAGTAAGAGCAGTTCCTGATGCCAATATTTGTGTTTGTCTCATTTGTACAACAGTAACAATGATTGAAGTGAGCATTTAACGAGCCTTTGTTATACCATGTGTCAGGCGCTGTGCTAAAGGATTTACAAGCATTGACTTATAAAATGAATGAATTTGCATTACAAACCTTGAGTAGGCTATGAATTGCCTTAAGTGTCAGGGGAAGAAATTGAAGGTATTATGAAGTATATTTTACAGATACTGAAACAGAGGCTCGGAGAGAATTAAGTCTCTCGGGCAAAGTTGTACAGCTAGAAGTGGCAGGTCTGGAATCCAGCCAGGCCTGTTTATATGCTTTACTGCCACAATCAGTTCATCGCAGACAATGGCCTTGTGTCATTTGTCTTGACATCTCTAGAAAGAACCTAACATAGTGCCTAGCACACAAGAAATGCCCCAATTTAAACATTAGCTCACACTTGTAGCCACCTCCACACAATCTGTGTTTGTTGAATGAATAAAAAAATGACTGAATGGACACACTAACGGACAACACTCTTGTGTGGTAGGTGTGGACGGTTCCCCGGGATAGGGTCTGGGTGTGGGGGGCTGAGGACTTTTGAGGTTTTTGTGGAACGGCAGGGAGATTTTAAATGGTGGTTCCTGCATCCACCATGGGAGTGGAGAGACAAAGCACCTGCAGAACCACGGTGCTGGGTTTTTCATGCTCTGATGTTGAGAGGGCAGGAAAAGCCCATGACGATGGCCAGTGTATGTATGGGGTGGGGGACATTAGGTGGTGAGATGGTGGAAAGGGAGGGAGGACTCTGCTCAAGAGAAAAAAACAAAAACAAAAAACTGAAAACACAAAAGGGATGATAATCTGAGGAAAGGGCATTGGAGAAATAGATGCAAAGCTAAAGATCCAAAGGGAAAAATGGGAGAGTCATGCAGGAAGTAATGCCAAAGGAAGTCTGGGTTCGAATGCGTTGCCTTTGCAGAGACCTGTGAGAAGCTGCCCCCAACCCCCCACTAAAGAGCTCCAACAGAGCACAGAGGCTGTGGATTGTCTCAAGGGGAAGTGGGGAAGTGGCTGACTGGGGTGGGGCCATGGCGGTGCTCTGTGAAGGCTGCCATAGCCTTGGCCTCTAGTTGCTGAATCTAAGAGCATTTGGACCCTGTTGACCATAACTGGGGGGGGGGGGATGGGGTTGGGGGAAAGAAAAGGGAAGGGGAAGGGAGGGAAGTGGGCGAGCTAGAGGTAGAACGAAGGAAGAACGCGTGTTGTCTTGTTAAAAGGCAGGAGAGGAGAAGCTTCAAGGTCTGTGATCGGAGGATAGGTTCGGGGAAAGGAGAAACGTGGGAGCTTTGAAATGTGCAAATGAGTTAGGACGAGAAGGAGTCACAAGAGCAAAACTCATCATGGAGAAAAACAGGGTGAAACAGAAGAAGCGGAAACAATGAAAGTTGGAGCACGCTGAGTTTATAAGAAATCGATACGCAACATTCAGTGGAAACTGTAGCTTCGGTTTTGGGGATAGGAGAACTGTTAAGTATGGATAATATGTAAATACCATTTATAACTTGAAAAATCTGGAAGGCTCAGATGAGATAAACTTTCTGAGGGTGCTTTGACAAATACGAAGGAAGATATTTGTGGCTGAGAGGAAAGGACACTGGATATGGAATCTGAAAATCAGAGTTGAGAGCCAGCTCTACGGGGACTGGGGGGAGGTGAGGACATGTCCCCAGTCCTCTCATTTGCTTCCGAGTCCCCAGCCAGGAAAGTGGCAGTAATGGCCCTTTCACTTGCTGGCTATGAGGGGCTGCCACAACAAAGTACCACAAACTGGGTGGCTGAAAACAACGGAAATCCATTCTCTCACAGTTTTAGAGTCCAGAAATGCAAAATCAAAGTGTCAGCAGGCCCACGTTCCCTCCCCGGTCTCTAGAGGAGAAGCCTATCTGGCCTCTTTCAGCTTCTGGAAGCCCCGAGGGGTCCTTAGTTGCATCCCTCCAATCTCTGTGCTGTTGTCACAAGCCGTCTCCCCTATGTCTGTGTCGTCTCCTCTTCTTATAAGGACACTGGTCATTGGATTTAGAGACCACAGTAAATCCAGGGTGATTTCATCTCGAGACCCTTAACTAATGACATCTGCAAAGACCCTATTTTCAACTAAGGCCACGTTCTGAGGTCCTGGATGGACATGGATTTGTGATGGACCCTACTCAACCCACCACAGGATCCAAATGCAATGAAGCAAGGTCACTGGATAGTTTAACAATATTTTCCTCATCCTCTTCTTCTGGTCCCTAAGAGGCCACTTTCCTTCTAGTGCCTCCGCACACAACTGTGATGGCTGCCAGGATAAAATCCAGTCTCCCAGGCTGGCACTGCAGGCTTTGGTCACCGCTGCTGGTCTCTGTCGCTGGCCTTTTCCCACTCTCCTCACAGCATCTACCCTATGTTTCCAGCCAGCTGACTCCCCTTTAGTCTTTATGACCTGGCTGAAACTCATTCAGGAAACTTTCTCAAAGGCCCTGAAGGTGACCTCTTCCTGCTCTGGACAACTTCAGCAGAAACTATTTGACCCTTTCTCATGGCAGTTAATCAGGTCTTCAGACTCCCTTTGATTAAGCCATCATTTATCTCTCGTTTGATATTTTGTGCGTGTGAATTTAAACCTTTTTTCCTGCATCAGCCAGGACTCGAAGAATGGGAATGTCATTTTCTGGGTCTTTTTCTAGAATCTAGTTCTGTGCCTGGCACAATCCAGGTCCTCAGTAACTGTTACTAAATTATTTACTTCCCACTCCACCGACTCTGTGCCTGCAAAATTTCTTCTCTTTCACTTCATGCATGCCTGCCTTTCCTGATCAGCTTGGGCTGAAGAGACGCCTTTCTCTTCCAGAATCCTGGAACATCTAGCATATACCATCTTATTTTGGCCCATTGTATGTTTATCTGTGGGTCATTCATTCATTCATTCATTCATTCATTCATTCACAAAGATTCATTAGGTGCTAAGCTGTTTGGCTTTGTGCTGGGCTCCAGGCTCCCTGTACGGCTGTCTCATTCTCCCACTTAGAGGGCAAGCAAACTTTCTTGTCCTTCTTCCTTTTTTTCACTAGGGCCTAACAGCTCTTCAAGTGTTGTACACGCTCAGTGTGGTGGTTCCACTCAAATCTCTGTAGCTAATTCTTAGAGGACGATGCCAAATGTGGGACTAAAAGTGCTATGAGCTTAAACGAGGCACTTAAAGCCCTCTGAGAAGATGCCACAAGAGAACCAAGACCTGAGCTCTGTAGCCAAAGCCAGGCAGAGGAAGAACCAGGCTTTGAGAAGTGGCTTCCCCAGCACCCTCTGTACTTGTAGTAGGGAGAACACAGAGGTTCGGGTTCCACCCTCAGCATTCATCACCTTGGTGACTGCACTGTCCTACCATGACCTCTGGATGACCCCCTGAGAAGTCTGTCAGGGACCAGGAGGAAGCTGGAATGTATTGTTCCAATCAGGAGTTCCTGAGAACATGGGCAGGGTTGAGAACTGGGGACAAATGAACTGTAGTACACACAGCTGGGACCCTCTTGTGCAGGGCAGTATGTTGTGCACTGAAGCAGGCTCAGAACACACACCGCATCCCACCCTCCAATTCAGCGAGAAGGCCTGTTGTCCTTTGCTCCTGCACAGCCAAAATGGAGCCAAGGGGGATGTGGGTGGGCGAATAACAAGCCGCATTGCTTCCAGGTGTTTCTCTGCCCTCAGTACCTGGCATGCCCTGGACAGGGGACAGCACTTCTGGGGGCTCTTGGTGGCAGGGAGTCACTCACCAGCATTGTTTTGCTGCTTCGTATTTTTGATGTAGGCGGAGAACTTGGAGAAGATATCAATGCCGGCTGTGTTAGATTCCCGGTGTTTCGCAGCCAGTCTGGGGTACCTGGAATGGACAACGCGGTGTGAGAGCTGCAAGAACTTGGGGTTTCTTTAAAGGAGAGCCTATTCCCATCACGACAAGCAGCTCTCCTGTTTCAAGCTGGATCTACACATCTTTTGGGGTTTTTACACCCCGTCTTATAGAGAAGGAGGTGAGCTCTCAGCCCTTGTTCACTGATAGAGGAAAACAGAAGCCAGTGAGGTGAGGAGAGCTACCTGGGGGACCCAGTCTGTGGACAGGGAACCAGGACACAATTCAGAGGGCCCAGGATGTGTCCCCTTCCTGGGACCACCAACAGTGATGATCCAACGAAAAGACCCTAACCAAAATTCTGAACAGGCTTGCCTCTGGATCACGTGACATTTCCCCAACCCATATTAAAATAACTACCCGCTGCCAGGTCTGTGCTTGTATCCTGGCTGCATGGAGCTAATTCGTGGAGCAAAGAGATACTAGGCACTGAGCTCAGAACCATTTCTCGAAAGGAAGGGTAGCCATGGTCCTTTTCTGAAAGACACTTTGCACACTCCTCATTTGTGTGCAGACCCAGCCCCACTCCCTTGCACATTCTTTCATTCTGAAGCCAGCACAATAGAAAAAGGAGAGCTGGGGTTAGAACAGCTTAGCACTCAGATGATAGTCCTTGACCCTGAATGAGGTAAATTTGCTTGTGTGGGAATCCATGGTTTTGACCCCATGAGCTCCCTCCAAATGAGCATTTCTAATTTAAAAAAAAATATTATTTCATAAACAGTGTATGGGTGTGGTCAGGCAGGGGTGGGAGGAGATGGAGAACCCCTGCTTGGTTACCATTACTATCAATTATGTGGACCTTTGTGATCTCAGGGTGAATGGCTGTCAACTGTGAGCTGTTTGGTTGCTTTATGCTTAAAAAGCAAAATGCTTTTTTTCTTATGTAATGTTTTAAATAATTTGAACCAAAAAGCCTTTAACACTTATTTGTTGTGCTTTCATTTTTTTTGCTCCTCAACTGGCCCATTAGCTAGGACTCTCCACTCTTGGGCCACGTCAGGTGGCTGTTTAATTTCAGATTGCCATCGGACGAGGCCTCAGAAGGTTACTGGGTCCAGCCCTCTGCGATCAGGCAGGTACGGTAGACATTATCGCCCTCGTTTTACAGGGAAAGCAACTGCGGACCAGAGAAGTTAAAGGACTACTTAAGAGCCCATGGATAATAAATAGTGGGGGGACCACGAGAACCCCTTTTCCTGCCACTGGAGCCGTGTTCTTCCCACCCCATCACACCACGTCTCCGAGAGCAGCAACGGCTGACTGGTATTGAATGCTTACCATTCAGTAGGGTGTTCCAGGCACTCTTCTAACCCCTCTGTACTCATCATTTATTCCTCCCAATTCTGTTGGTCGACTGTTATTAGCCTCATTTTCCACACGAGAAAATGAGGCATAGGGAAGTTAAGCGGTTTGTCTAAAGTCACATGACTAGGGAGCAGCGCCAGAATTCCAACAGGCAGTTTCACTTTGAAGCTCCGCTCTTAAGTTTCACGTTGTGTGGCCTCTCGCCGACTCTGTTGTTTTACCCTCAAAGCTCCCAAACCCTTGCTGGAGATTGGCTGAGCACCATGGATAAACTCTCTCCATCCAGCAGCAGGGGGGATGTCCCGCACAGCTTCTGCACACATGTCGTCCTGAGTGTACTAGGAATTATCAAATTCACCTGCTCTGACTGGGGACACAAAGCAGGGTTGCCTGCAAGATGCTGGGTCATCTTCCAAGAGCTGGGAATTTAGGATCACCCTTCCCTGTTTTGGCCTTCTCACAAAGAATCTGGCATGCTCGTAGAACGGATTGCCTTAAATTATTATTAATATATAAAGCAAGTGTTCTTTATTTTTGTTTGAGAAGGCAGCAATGTAAAGAGAAAAGGGCCCAGAAAACGCATTTTTATTTGGCTTTGTCGGTTTTTTGTTTCTTTGTTTGTTTTTGTTTTGCTTTATGCCATCTTTTGAACAGACTTCCAGTAATCTGACCATTTCTTCATGGTCACCGTGGGCCAAACATGAGGAGGTGGTACCAAATCCAAGACGGATGACGAAGGGCTGACTGTTTGGGAAACCATGGTGGTACCCTCCTGTTTTCTAAGCACTTTACTGTGTAGCATAATGTCCCATTTGAAGTTCGTCCTTGTGGGAAGCAGGTCTTCAAATATTAATTTCAAAGGTTTTGGTAACTGGATTTGGGAAGGTTACTGTACAGGACGTTAAGTGCATTTATTTTAGGTCCATATTTACACTATATTTTAAATATGCAATACGTGGGCTACAGAGTACATTCTCTTTCTCCAAAAGGCTAACAAATAGAATTTCAGTCATAGAAATAATCTTTGAAGTAACACTGTGATGTGGTCTGGTGACGGTCAAGGAAATGATGAATTTCTGTAACTCAGAGGTTATCAATCTAGGGCCTTGGGCCAAATTCAGCCTGACATCTGTTTATGTACTTCCCAGGAGCTAAGAACAGTTTTTATACTTTTAAATGATTGGAACAAAATCTAAAGAGGGACATTACCTTGCGATGTGTGAAAATAACATGAAATTTAAATTTCAGCATTCATAAATAAAATGTTATTGGAACACAGCCATGTCCATTCATTTACATATTATCTATGGTTGCTTTCACTCTACAAAAGTGGAGTTGTGACAGAGACTCCACGGCCCACAAAGACAAACATACTATCCGACTCTTTAAAGAAAAGTTTGCCAAACTCTGCTGTAACTAATGAAAATTTCTCTCCACTCTGTTTTTAAGATATTATTTCAAATGCATTCATCTTAGACATGCACCAAACCTTTATTTTGGGAAGTAAAACAGTTGCCCTCTCATCAAAGAAAATTTTTAAATATATAGTATCAAAATATACATATATCATATGTGATATGTATCATATATCATATATAAAATCATGTATATCATATGTCATATATATAAAATCACATATATACACATATACACACACATATATACACATGTATACATATGTGTGTGTGTATATATATATATATATATGATTGCATGTGGAAGTGCTCTGATTGGCTTAGAGTCCCAATTGACTTCTCATTGACAATCCATAGACCACCACGTTACTGAACAAAAGACCCCATGCCATTAAATAAACATGCAGTAAGTGCCTGCCAGGGGTACACCCTTTCCCTGGCGTTGGGTATACACTGGAGGAAAAAGATACACCTCCTGTCCTCATAGAGTGTTCTTGCTGATTCTGGGAACTCTCCTGGCAGCTTCCTTTTTCTAATGAGCTGAAAAGTGGAAGGACTTCCCCCTTGTCCTTCCTCCACTATCCCTGCTTCCTTATCTCACCAAACCCTCACTCAAGAAGCGGTTTTGTGCTTCTGACTCTTCTGATCCTCGACTGTGTGTTGCCTTGTCCTGTCTCTGCTATGTACAAAATGATCCTTGGAAGCGGATGGGGTCTCGTTTATTCAATAAAAGAAACCCATTGGGATCTGTGGTTTTAAGACCTAAGCTCACCCATTGTCCTTATGATTGCAATGGGGAGCAGGTACAAAAGAGGCACTGATCTCTGTTTCTAACTCTTCAAGCTGCCATTGAACGAGCTTACTCTATGTCAGGCACTAGGCCAAGTAGTATTATCTTCTACAATCGTCCCTTGAGATCAACATCATGGTCATCATTTTATAGATGTGAGAATTAAAGGTTAGAGAGGTTTTAAGTAACTTACCTGGAGCAGAGACCATTCACGCTCACCAAATATCCATGCGATTCTCTGCATTTCCCAGTTTCTGCCTCTCAGTCAGGTTGGGGTCATTGACTGCTAGTTGACTGACTAAATGACATGCCACATGAGTAAACTGTATCAGTTCACCCACTCCTCACTGAATTTTTATCACAGCATTTATTCACTAGGATTATTTTAAATAACACACAGTTCTGGAAAAGTACTTTGAAAAACTTGCGGAATTGCAGAGCTTCTGCTGAAAGGCAGCTTAGAAACCATGCAGTATCCCGCCTCATGTTAGAGATGAGGAAATGAGGAGTGTCTGAGCGGGAGACAGGCTTCCCCAAGATCATAAACAAACACTGAAGAAAGGTGGCCAGAATTAGGTATTCTGACTCTGAGTTCTGAATCCTATTAACTCTGGCCATTCCACGGAGATGAAAGGTAAGGGCCAGCATGTCTCAACACTAATCCAAATGCTCCCTTGCTGAGCATTAACTGGGTCAGTCTAAGGGAAGGGATGGAAGTTAGTCTCATTTAGAGACTACTTGAGACTTCCTGGATTCCTCATTTTGACACCAAATGCTTTGTGGGACCAAATGTGATTTTTAAAGAAAATTGTTGGAGTGTTTGTATGTGGTTTTTTCCTTTAAAAAATAAAGCTAAGGGGAAAAAAGGCTCCCACAATTTCTTGGCTCTCTGGCAGCTTTTACAAACAGTGGTGTGATGAGAAACACATGGCTGACCAGCACTTGGTGAACAGTGATGGGGGTTTTGCTGCCCCCTAGAGAACAAGAAGGTCAGGCTGTGCTCCTCCAGGGACCTCAAGACTCAGGCCACCCAACCTTTCATTCTGAGTCAGTAGGAAGCCAGCAGACGCTGGTGGCTTGTTATGGAAAGAAGAGTGGGTCTCCCTTTGTGGTACTGAGGAACTGGCTTGGTGATATTTACCGGGAGGTAACTGTGGCACCTGCCCCAGTCCGATCCATATGAAGGCATCGAAGAGACATGGCTGGGGGCTCTGGAATGGTGGGTGGTCTCATCACTAGGGCCCCCATTTGAAAGGCCTTCTGAATTTGTGCATTTTAACAGTTCCAAGGTTCTGTTACCTGGGTGTGGTGGATTGTTGGGCCACTGACGTGGCAGGAGTGCACTTAGTAAAACTTCCCACACACAACTGTAGTCCAGAAAAGGACCCAGACTAGAGGAAGCAGAGCTCAAGGCAGGTAACGCGGGCACACGGGGAGGCAAGAAGGGAGCATCTAACACTTCTCACCTCTGAGTCATAGACACTTTAGAATATGATGAAACCATCACTGCCTTAGGCTCCAGTCTGTCCTCCTATTTCACCATCACTGCCTCAGCTCTCCTGTCTGTCTTGCCCGGACCTTTTGGCTCTTTCTAATTGATTCTCTACCTCCAGCTCTTCCATCCTCTGCCTTCCTCATCTTCCCCCAACCCCCGAAGTAAGCCTGAAAACTGACTCTCCAGCACCTTTGCTTAGAACTTTCCTATAACTACCCTCCAGGATCAAGTCTGTTCCTGTCTTACTCTGCATGTGACGTTATTTCTCTACTTTTTAAAACAACTTTTGTGATTGTTTAATCCACGATTTCAATAATATAGTACAGTGCACAAGTCTAGTTTCCAGCTACTTTTAGAACTCATCTGCCTCTCTGGACTCCTAGTCTCCATCAGGAGCAGCTTATTTATCTGACATGAAACTATATCCCGCTGGTCTGTCCCCTCCCTGTGCTCATTTTTAGAAGAGGAGTTGTTTTCAGTCAGGTTCTTCATGTTTAATTATGAGCTCAGATCAGGCCTGGTCAGATTCACGACTTTTATTCACACCTTGGTGTGGTTTTAAGTCACGTGGTTCTCTTTCTCCTGGCTTATTTTTGTTTCATCAGCCTTACAGCTCTTGTTATGAAATGAGGGCACCTTTGGCCTCACTTGAGTGTCTTCCAGGCCAAGTGAAGTACAGAGAGGACTTCTTCAGGGGCAAGGAGAGGTGACGACCTTCCCAATGCTCCTAAAGTCAGTCCGCTTAGGAGGGAGTGATCTGCTGCCTGTGACAGGAATACCTGCTCTTGGAGTTAGACTTAGGGATGCAGTTTGGAGATTGTCAGCCCTTTGGGGATAGGGAGGGACGTCCCAGACTCTCTCTTTGAAAAGAGGGTCTTACGCTCTGAAGCAACAAGGCTCCTTTGCAGAGCTGCCTCCTCAAAGTTAACACTGTGCTTTTTCAGTTCCAACATGGGCCCCTCCCTGACGTGTTATCTCTGGAAATAAGCAGCTCATTACTTTTGAGGGGTCAACGTCTCCTCCAGGAACTCCTCGATCTTGTTGACATCCGTCTTCACCTCCCCGTTGAAGGTCAGGAAGGGCGGGTGGGTGCCAGGGGCTAGGTTGTGTAGGTCTGCTGGCTTCCTGTAAAGAGAGCAAGATTCAGATGGTAGCTTACACCAGGGCACTTCACATTCAGGTGAACCTGGGACTTACTGTAAATTAGACTCCCAAGCTGTCCAACGTGCCTGTCAGCAAAACCAGACTTACAGTGTGGTGTGTAGGGGAGGGGAGGTTGGAGGAGGTTCTGAAGGGATGTGGTGAGACACAGGATGTCCTTCTAGGGGAAGCCCGCAAGAGAGGAGCAACTCAAGAAGAAAGAGTTAAGTACCATTAAAAAAAAAGGAGAGTAATGACAGGGGACGAAATTCGTGCCAACTTTTCAATACCGAGAATAGAGATTGGACTTTGCTTTCAAAAGTTCCTTCACCCATTAGCTGAACAAAAATGCACTACACAGAGTTCCAAACTCTGCCTATTATTGAATTCCATCACGGTACTTGTACACTAAGGGATATATTCTGTGTTGTTAATCGTAGGTACAGCAGGAAGGAAAGAGACCTTGTGTTTGACATGGGACCTGCTCATGCTCCCGCTAGCAGGTCAGAATGCACGAGTAAAGATGGAGCCAAGTGAGGGGAAGAAGGGTGGGCAGGTTGAGGGAAACAGGGAGGGAGAGGGTCACACTGAGAAAAGAGTGAGGAAGAGGAGGAATAATGGTGGAGACTTATGAGCAGGGCTGGGCCATCAGATTCACCCCAAATGCTCTCTCTCTCTCTCTCTCTCTCTCTCTCTCAGAATGCAACACTTCTGGTGGGAGTCAGGAGAGGCAAACACTCGATGGAGGAGCTGAAAAAAAGCAAACCACAGGAGGAGTCTGTAATGAAACAAATTCCTGGAGTAATCCGTGTGGGAGGGGAAGAGAAGAATTTCAATTACGGTGGTACACCCGTGTCATTCCCTCCAACACACACAATGTCCAGCAGCATTCTGGGGCACTTGGAACTCCTTAGACAATTGAGACTGAAAGTATTTTAAAAATCTAATTGACTTAGTCCCTTTTGTTTACTTTGTGTGTGTCCCTCCTTTCAGACAGTGAAAGAACATTCTTTTACCTTTTCCCATTTCTTAGAGCTGACACAAGGCAGCAATGCTTGAGAGGGGAAATCTATACTGATTTTATTTTTCAGCAATTACCTCTCGGTGGCTTAAAGAGACAGAAATGATTATTTTTTTCTGTGGTCTGAGAGAACAGACGCCCCTGGAGTCTGGCCCCCTTAGGAAGTACTGCCCACGGCTGCCGAAGCTTCACTGGACGCTGCCGGGGGAGGCTGGTCCGTCGTGGCCCTCCCTCTTTGTTGATCCTCTTCAGCAATTATGGTTGAAACAATGTACTTAGCATTTAACTATATATCCCCAAGTCGAATTTATGGATAATTTCATGTGTATCAGTCCTCCTTCCCTGACCGATTGCTAGCTCCTTGAGGGCAGGAATGATGCTGAGAATAGCCAACATGGATGGCACTCCAGCTGTGAGCCAGGCCCAGTACTGCATGCAAATGCCTTGCACGGCCTGCTCGCTAACCCCTCACGATAACCCTACCAACAAGGTACTACATTGTACAGAGGAGGAAACTGAGGCTCAGAAAAGTGAAGTAACATGTTCAAGGTCACTCAGCCTATAAATGGCGGTGCCGGGATAAGAAATCAGTTTTCTCAGAAACTGTTAAAGTTCATCGTAAACAAATATTCTTTAACTCTTTAATATATATTTTTCTCTTCTTCAGGAAGAACGTTTCCTCATTTATAAAACTGAAGTAGTGATACTTGGCTGTGCTACCACACGAGGTGTTTGGCAGGATGGGATGTGATAACAGGTAGTGACAGAGCAGTGTAAGCATCAGAGGAATGCTGGGCTGGCTCCCTCTCCTAGTCTGAGCTCCAGCAACATGCAAGTCCACATATTGACCCAAAGACCTCCCCTTCTCCATTGAAGGAAACTACTCTTTCAAACGGTACGCAAGTTGCCTGCTCTTGTTGTCACAGACAATAATTTCAGAGCAGATGCATGTTCGTGTATTTGACAGATATTAGCTGAGGGCCTGAAGGAACCAGCTGCTAGGGCAGATACAAGGAAACTTAAAACATGACCCGGGCCTCTCCCTGAGGGACTTAAGGTCTCATTCAAAAGACAAAACAAACTTCATAACTGATGCGTTCTGAAGAGCATGGAATTTGAACCAAGAAAACCGGGTGTTTTAGAAGCAGCCCCTCCAATTCTAGATGGGCATCTTGGGCGAGTCATTTAAATGTGTCCATCTCAGTTTCCTTGCATAAAATGAAAATGTGAGACCTCCCTCATGAGGTCATATGTTATGCAATTTTTTTTTAATGGGAAAGCACTCACCAGTCATAAAGTGTTGGGACTATAGACACCATAACTTTGTAAAATATTAAATGATGACATCAGGCAACATGGACAAGAGGCGCTGGGTGAGTTTGGAGCGATAGATGCATCTGAGAGTGGAGGGGTGGGAGGGGGCAGCTTCCCAGGGGAGGGGGCTGAAGGTGGATGGGGCAGTGGGGCAATCTGTCCATTCATGAAGCTGGGGACGGCCTCTGTGAGACAGAGGGAACATCCTAGCCACAGGCTGGAGGCTGGAGGGAACAATGGCAGCGGAAGGCAGTCCAACCTGACAGAGGCCGATTAGTCACAGACAAGTGTTGGGAGAGAAGGTTGGGAAGAACTGAGGAAAGGACAAAGGAGGGCTGCAGATGAAGTTATTCCACAGGCAACGAGAAGGGTCCGAAGGTGTTCTGAGCAGGGGGAGCTACATACTTAAAGGATCATTTTAGGAAGAATGACCTTATGACAATATAAAGGATGGATGACAGAGGGAGGGAGAGAGGGAAGGAGGGAGGGAGGGAGAGCGAGCCTGGAAGGACCTGGAAGGATGAAGTCCAGTTGGAAAAACAAACAATCCAGCCGACAGCAGTGAGACCTGAACCAGGCGTGGGCTGTGAGACTGGACAAGAGAATTTGGAGGTAAGAGACAGCGCAGCGGGAAAATGCCCTGGACTGGTGACTGACTGACAGCATCGGTGGCAAAAGAAGGCAGCTGGAAATGTTTCAGAGCTTAGAAATGGAAGAACAAAGGAACTCCGGAGGGGAGCCCAACTCAAAGGAAAAATGACAGATACAGTTTTTGACATACAGATTTTAAAGTGATAATAGAATATGCAAGTGGCAATATCTAGAAGATGGAAGGATTCTTGGTATAAGATAATTTACATAAAGGTTAATTGGGAGAACATGCTAAGCTCACCAGGGAAGGAGACACACAGGCAGGGAGTAAGTTCCCAGCTATTCCACATGTAAAGCATAGGCGGTAGGAAGGATTCAAAAACCAAGACTGAAAGGAGTATGGCTCCTGATAGTGAACAATGCCTGGTATTTTTAACAAGCATTAAAATTGCACTTTAAAAAAGGAACACTAATACCTCTCCCTCCTGCCTGTAATGCAGAGCTCTCACACTAAGGAATTGTAAACATAGGAACAGAGCAGGGGAAATGGTCATATCCCAAATCCCTGGAAACTCAGACTCTTGCCCCTGAAGTCCTACAAGGGTCTCCCAGGACAGGGGCTCTAAAACTACTGCAATGGCGAACTCCTGGATTTTAAAAGGTCCATGCCCATTTCTGTGACAGACACTCTCAACACCACATCCAATGTCCATTCCCTTTTTCATTGCTATTGAACCTTCTTTATCTGGGCAGCGAAGTGTTCAGCCCCAAGTGAGTTACTGGGTTTTGCAGCCTTTCTTGTACGTCGGGGTCTGCCAATGAGGTATGAGGGGAGGCTGCTGGGAGCCATGGGAAGGCTTTCACCCTCCCCCACGGAAGGGTCTCTGTGCCCGCAGCTAAACATACATTCATACAATGTCCTTTACCTTTTCAGATCCACAGTGGTGACATTGAACACGACTCCTTTCAGCCAGAGGATCATAAAGAGACGCTGGGAGAAGGGACAGTTGCCAATGCTTTCCCCATCGATTCCAGCCTAGAAGGAAGAGAGCCAGAGTCCTGAGTTTGCACGTGCATACTAGCAGGAAGGAACATAGGATTATAACACCCACACAATGGTCTGAAGCGAACGACTAAAACCATGTCCCAGCCTAACTTCAAAGGACAGTTGCCCTATACTAATCACCCTTGTCTTCCTACCGTCTGTCAGGGCAGTGCCTGGCACAAGGTAAGGGCTCAATAAATAGAGGCTGCACTGAATTTGAGTTTCCAGCATGGAGATGATGTACAGTCACAACTTTCAGAAACCATAGAACCCTAGCATCTCAGGGTAAAAAGGGACCTTCAATATCACCAATGATATTGGACCAACTGCTATACCCCCAAGTAATTATCTAGTCTGTGCTTGAATATCTCCATTAATCAATAATTTATAGCTTCCAAAGCAGTCCATTCTGAGGACAGTTCTAACCATCAGAAATGCTTTTCTTTGGTTAGACCTAACCCAAATAGGGTCCTCTGGAGTTTACCCTCTTCCACCCTTCAGTCCTTGCTCTGGAAGGATGCCATGAGTACAAATACCACAGACTTGGACCCTATGTCCCTATAGCTCATAGTCAGCAGCCTCAAGACGAATCAATACCCCACTGAGTTCTGCCTAGTAGTTGGCATTCAGTGTCGATAAACCAGTCATTTTAAATGATCCTTTTATAGAACTAATACATATTGACTATCAATTTATGTGCAAGGCACTGGAGAAAATTGCACAGGGGATAAAAAACTGCATTTACTCAAGGAGTTTCTATCCTTCTGTGGGGTGGGCACCCATAAATAACAATAACCGATAGCATTGCCAAGGACTTGCCTACTTCTGCTCATTACATTTCCCCTTCTCAGTACCCTCCTCAGAACGGCATGTTTTAGGTGTTTTTTTTTTGTTTTGTTTTGTTTTTAACATCCAAAAGACAAGTCTGTCTTTACTTCTGAGTGGATGGCAGAGACATAAATTTTATAAGAATTCATTTTCAGCAAACACACCAACACAGAGAAAGGTTGGGGAAGTGATTTCTGTATTATTTATTTCTACTTGAATGGTTTATTGTCCCCCGATATGGTACTTACAAGGAGAAATCACCCGCTCACTCTAGTTTGCTGTTGGCTCCCCTAGAAACCATGAACCCATCTGGTGGCCTGGGCACCCAGCTCCACTGACAGGGAGGCTTTGGGAGGGGAGGCCCCCTTGCTTACTCACAAAGCTGCAAACAATCCAACCAACATACTGGAATGGGGGCTTACTAAGATTTTTTTTTTGGGGGGGAAAGAAACGGAGGGGAAAAAAATGTATTCCCAAAGCTCAACACATTATTTCCCCCTTGAGGTTTGTTTCGCTGTGGCCTTTAAACAGAGAGGGAGTGATGCCTTCTTTCATACATGAGAGGCTAATTGTGTGCTTATTTCTGTCTTGCAAATCACTCCCAGTAGAGGCTCAGGTTTATAATGGAAAACTGGAGCCTTTGACAGTGTTGGTTGTAGGTAATCGCTATGAAATTACAGTTATTTTACCTCTCTCTTAACTCCACCAAGAGCCGCATCCCTATTCAGTTCTCACTTTTCCTCAGGGCTGGAAACAGACCCACCCCTGAGTAGCTGAGACGCCGTGGGCTCCTTTATAGAAAATCTGAAAGGTGGGAGGGCACAATGTGGGTGCCGCACCTGCCCACAGAGCTAAAGTTACCGAGAAAGCCACACTCAGACAGGCAACTATTAATTTAATAATAGCTTGGAGCTAACTTGAGTTTATGATGTCAGTTCCCCCAATACTCACTCAACAGGTACCTGGTTCTTGGTCCTTTAAGACTTCGTGACAAAAGAACGTTTTCCCCAGAGTCGGTTATAATGTAAGTGACAAGCAGAGAATTAAAGAACAAAAGCCATATTCACAGATGGTGATCTGTTTTCCCTCTGGTGGTAGTGGTGGTAGCGGGGTGATAAAGAAATTGAAGGGGGAACTAGTAAAATATTGGAATTCTTATTAGCTGGACAAGCAATGCATATAATCACAGTATGAATAATAATAATTAATGTCTATATTGCCAGGCATTGTTCTAGGGACTTTGTGTATATTATTAACTCACTCATTCCTATGAGAAATGGGATAGTATCACCCTTTTACAAATGTGGAAACTGAGGGGATATAACTGGACTAAGGGTCCCAGGATTGAACCCAGGGGATCGGGCTTCAGATCCAGAGCTACGACCTACCAGAGTCTAACCTGAGGACCCAGACAAGTAATATGTCCATTCAAGGTCACAGAGCTGGGAGGTGATGGTGCTACAAGTGTATGCATACATCCTACCTTTCAGTCCATGTGAATACAGCCATGAGAGGGGTGTGGAAGGTGGTGGCTTTCCTGGCTCCCCACACTTCCATTATTGTCGTGAATTATGATTCCAGGCCCAGTAAGCAAGAATTGCCAAAGCACCGATAGAAATAATACATGAGAATCTTGTCACTTCCCTTAATTGTCTTTGCAGCGGTCTTTCAGCTTCCTCTTTTTTTCCTTTCCTTTTATTGCGGTTAGATCATTTAACATGGGCTCTACCCTCTGAACAAATGTTTAAGTGTAGAGTACGTTTTTTGTTGACTAGAGGTACAGTGTGGTAGAGCAGATCTCCAGAGCTTATATATCTTGCCCTAAGTTTCTAATTGAAACTGTATGTCCATTGATTAGTAACTTCCTATTCCCCCCTCCCCCACCCCAGCAGCCACCATTCCACTCTTTGAGTCTATGACCTCGATTCTCTTAGGAACTTCATATAAATGGAATCATGCAGCAGTTGTCTTTCTGTAACTGACTTATTTCACTTGGCTAATGTCCTCGAGGTTCATCCATGTTTCATATATTTCAGAATTCCCCCCCCCTTTTTTTTTTAAGGTTCAGTGGTATTCTACTGTGTGTATAGACCTCATTTTCTTTATCCATTCATCCATCAGTGGGCATTTAGGCTGTTTCCACATCTTGGCTATTGTGCATAGTGCTGCAGGGCACGTGGGAGTGCTGACATCTATTCAAGATCCTGATTTCAATTGTTTTGGATAAATACCCAGAAGTGAGACTGATGGACCGTTTTCCACAGTGGCTCCACCAATTTGTATTCCCACCAACAGCAGGCAGGGCTCCAATTCCTATACTTCCTCAACAATGCTTGCTGTCATTCGCTTTTTTGATAATGACAGTCCTGACAGGTGTGAGGTGATTTTTCATTATGGTTTTGATTTGCATTTCTCTGATAATTAGTGATGCTGAGCATTTTGTCATATACCTGTTGGACATTTGTGTCATCTTTGGAGAAATGTCTGTTCAAGTCCTTAGCCCATTTTTAACTGGGTTATTAGTTTTTTTACTATTGAGTTGCTCAGCTTCTTCTTTTCCTCCTTCACAATTCACCAATCCTGTGGGCTGGATAAACCATTTGTTCAACTTATGGGTTATATGTAATAAGCCTGTGACAACCCCTTGAAACATCAACCAAGAAGAAGTAGGAGGGGATCAATTTGACCCCAGGCACTGAAAAGTGTGAAGGAAAATCCAAATGAACGTTGGTCCAAAGAGGCTCTGAGTAATGGGGGCTGCAGACAGCCAAAAAAGTGGTATACGAGGTTGAATAATGTACCCTTCAACTTCATGCCCACCTAGAATCTGTGTGTGGGACCTTATTTGGAAATAGGGTCTTTGCAGAGAAAATCAAGTTAAAATGAAGTTGCATTGAATTAGGGTGGGCCCTACATATGACGGGTGTCCTTAAAAGAAGGCAGAAATTTGGACACAGACAACAAGGGAGAAAGTCACATGAAGACAGAGGCAGTGATTGGAGTGATACATCTACAAACCAAGGAACACAAGATTGCTGGCAAATAGCAGAAGCTAGAGGAGATTTTGGAGAGAGTATGGCCCTGCTGACACTTTAATTTCAAATTTCCAGCCTCCATAACTGGGATAAGACACCCAGTTTATGGTGATTTGTTATGGCAGCCCTAGGAAACTAATGCAAGCAGGGAAGTGTCAAAAGGAGAATGACGTACAGCTAATAGCAAAGTTCCCAAGTTCACAGCTCTGCTTTGCCATGGCACAGTGGGCATGCTCACAATTGCCAGCCAGCTACTACCCTCAAGTGCTTCCTATTCCCTGTATATAGTACATGTACTTACTATAAGTTACACTATGTCATACTATATTATGTACTATGTTATACTGTACCATACACTGTAAGTTAAAATCAAACAAAATAGTATACAGTGTATAATGTTATATGTGATAATAATAATAGCGTAATGTAATTAGATAGGTCATATGATTATATATTATATGTTATATGCTGGGTAAGTCATAGGCTATAAGATACTGTGTTTCACGTAGCCTCTCCCTCTACATAATGAGCTTGTCTACCCCCAAAACATGGGCCATGTTTTATTTACTTTGCCTTCAGCTGCAACAAGCACAGCGCCTGAAATTTAGTTGACACCCAGTGCCTGTTGAGGGGAAGGTGATATCATTCCCTTGTTGTGGCTTGAGTATCTCCGCATTCTGATGTTGGCACTCTGAAGAGTGTCCTGAGGAAAAGGCAGGAGCTCATGGTACGAGACCCGTCTCTGCCTCTAATTCGCGTGTGACTTTGAGTAAGTCAGTCACCTCCCTCTCGTGGCCTCAATCACTGCACTTATAACTTCCTGCAATTCTGTGAATTCAAGTGGCTAATGGAGATTTACTTAGATACCCGTTCTCAAACATTTCCATCTCAGATTCCTTATATGCCTTTAAAGATTGTTGAGAATCCTAAAGAGCTTTTGTGTATGTGGGTTATACTCATAGCTATCGATATTTACTATATTACAAATTAAAGCTGAAAATAATTTAAATCTTTACTTATTTAAATATTATTATAATAATAAACACATTACATGTTAACATAAATGACATATTTTAATATAATGGAAATATATATATATATATATATATATATATATATATATATATTTATTTTTTTAAGGGAAATTTAGTGATTTAGTGAGTAAGTGGGTTAAAGCAGATGAAGAAATTCTGGCCTTACACAGAGACACAGCTGGCAAAGGGAGGAGTAATTTAATATCCTTTTCAAATAATTGTGGGTATTTTTCTTTAATACCACACCAAATCTCAACATGTTTCTTAAAGGTTACTGGATAGGTAGAATTTGAAACTCTATCAATGAAGTTCTTCAGGTCCATGAAAACCCGTTCATCTATCACGCACTTTGAATGGGCCTTTTTTTTTGCCCCTGAATGATTTTGTAGCATCACAAATTTGTCATTGGAAAATAGTGTTTCACTGAGGTATGCAGAGCTTCCAAATGCGGATCCATTTCATTGGGCAGCATCAAAGTATCTCATTCAGTAAAATCACCACCACGCTCAGCAGAAAAGTTTAAGTGAAAAGAGAAGCTGCCACGCTCACGGTGGCAGATACGTGTTTTCCAAGATTCTCACTTTCTCTTAAAGCTTGTATTTTATCGTGGGCAATAAATCAGTTGTTATCCTTGAAATGACAACCTCATTTCACTGATCTTGCAGGGAATATCTGTCAGATACCAAGTCTGAAAACCCATAGTTTCGTCTGCCAGTTTCTTTTTCAAGTAAAACCGTGTCAGTGTCTGTGAAGGAAGAGGCGGGCTCAGCTCACAACTCAAGCACACATGTGCTTTTCCTTAAACAACTACTGTACTTCGGGATTTAGCGAAAGAGCTTTATGTGCATTTCCTATTTCATCAGCCAGAATGTTTAAGAGACTCGAGAGTTGAGATTTAATTGCATTATATACTTTTCACTGCTCCATTAGGGACATTTATAAATGACACTGGCTCTTCCTTTTCTGCCCGTGCGTGACTTCCAGTACCTTTATACCACTGCCTTGATTTGTGCTAAAACACCAGTAGGTTTACCCATGAAGTGTCAATCCCAGAGAGAAATGATATTACCTTGAAAATAGTTGTGACCTCCCAGAACCCTTGAAAGGGTCTCAGAGACCCCAGGAGTCCATAAGAGCATTTAGGAACTGTTGATTTAAGAGTCCCCTGAACAGACCAGGTACCCCAGACAAGGAGGGGAAGCTGATAATTATCCAAGAGTCACTTGATGGCACTAAGGTCCAGAGAGGGAAGAATTATTTAGAGAAGATCCCAGAAGGAATAGTAGGACACAGACTGATGACATTTAAGCTTGACAGAAGTTGTGTCACTTATCATTGTATTATCTCTCTATTGTAAATGCACTGTGAGAATAGGAGACAATTTGTTTCCGCGTTTCTAAGTGAGCGTGAAGGTAGCTTCCTCAGGAAAGAGCACTGAAGGTTCCCTGCAGGAGGCAGACGCACTCCTGTCTCTGGCGTGGGCTCGGGGTTGGCAGTGTGTGATGACACCCAGGAGAGACGGCCCCAGCGACAGGCCCAGCATGTGAGCCTCTAGCACCTTGCAGTCGTGGCCTGGCAAACCCTTTCCACAGCCCTCTTATCACAAAAGTCAAAGACCCCTATAGCCCGCATACAGCCTGCCTATGGCCAGGGTGTCCACACAGATCGGTCATTTACTCTGCAGGCCCCGTGTGGCCTGAAGACCTCCTGTTCCCACTGACATCAGATCCCACCACACGCCGATGCCACCTGCCTGATCACCGACTCCCCACCAGAACTCTGGGGTGTGTGGTCTTTTGCTTGCCCAGCAACTCCAGACCAGCTCTAGCCTTGCCAAACCAGTGCACATCTATGCTTCCTGCTGGGCTGAACATACCTTCTCCAGTGAGATTATAATGTCTTCCCAGTTTGTCCTTGGCTATTCTCCTTCTGCTCTAGGATATCATATAGAGTCTCCTTATATGTTATGGTTACTCTTTTCTCATAGTTAACCCTTCTGTTTGTTCAATGTCTCCTGCTTAAATTGCTGTGAGGTTTCTCTCTCCTGGTTGGGCCCAAATTACCCAGGTGTCTGATATTTCAAAAGGCAAGATTTTGAGGCTCTTTGATTCCTTTAAAAATCTGATAAGGGTAAGTCCTGAATAAGGTACTGGGAGGAAGAAGCCTCAGTTTTCTCCAGGCAGTTAATTGAGTCACAATTTATGTCACATTTCCACTTTTTGGGGCTTTAGCCCATGAACCCTAGCCCAGAGACTCAAGGGATTAAACAATGTATTCAAGTTTACAGGTAAAAATTCTACAACACTGGGGCTGGAACTGACCTCAGGGATGATATGGTCTAGCTCTTTCTTTTTTACTGGTAAGGAAATAGGCCCAGAAAGGTTAGATGACTTCTCCACAGTTACACAGCCCGGTCCCATGGCAGAATCAGGGATATCATTCCTGAGTCCTAGTTTTCTGCTATGCTACAGGAAAGAGTACCAAAGTGACAAAAGCCACAGGAAGAGAAATTTCCTTGGATTGAAAAATGACTTATCCATATAGCACTAAATTGACTCATATCACATGGAACAGAAATAATTTTTCTTTATAATAATAATTTTCCTTTATAATAACAATGCTGATTTCTTATTAATGTATGTCAGAGAGTACTCCTTATTATGATTTTTAAAATACTAAATGGTCTGTCCTTCCAATAATTTGATTGGTACGCCTTGCATTAGCGGGGATGTCACTTGGTGGTTGGTGGTCCACTTGAAAAGAGGGAGTTACACACTTGAAGAAACAACATTCTTTTTCTCAGCAGCCACAAAAGGCTTAAAGCACTGGGGTCACTCAGGGATTTTTTATTCAGTAAGCAGCAGGTAACAGGTATACATTTGAGGCTTCAGAGATTCTCAGCAGTTACCTAAATTTGACTATAAAGGCTAACTCAGCTCTATGCAGACAGCTGCACGTGCAATGTAATCTGAAAAACTCAAGGTGTATCAGTCAGGATTCTCCAGAGAAATAGCGCCAACAGGGTGCGTGTGTGTATTAGGGTGTGTGTGTGTGTGTGTGTGTATGTGTGTATGTTCTATTTCTTTCTATCTATCTGGTTATCTATCTATCATCTATCTATCTATCTATCTATCTATCTATCTATCTATCTATCTATCTAATCTATTGAGAGATTTAGTTTGAGGCACTGGCTCACAGGATTGTGGAGGCTTGGTGAGTACACAACCTAATGGGGTTGGTTACCATTTTAGAGACTCAGGGAACAGTTGCAGTTTGAGTCCAAGGCTGTCTGCTGGCAGAATTTTCTTTTCCTCAATTTGTTCTAATAAGGCCTTAAACTGAATGGATGAGCCCCTGTAGGGTAGATGTTGAGGAAAATTTGCCTTCGTTGGTTGATGTGAGCTTTTGTCTATTAGCTTTTATCTGCTCCTGCATGTGAGGTGATTTCTATGCTGTGATCAGGGGTTAAGTAAATTCCCTCTTTGGTCTCCTTCTCCTGAGCAGGGAGATGTGAGCTGAGGTTACTTTCTGGGTCTCATTCTCCTGAGCAGGGGAGATACGGGAGGAGGTTGCTTGTCTGTCTTTGTTTTGAGGTGATGGTTAGCTTATTTAAAGAAATTCTTAATCAGGGGTTGAGAGAATTCCCTCTTTGTTCTGTCTGTTTCGCCCACATCAGCAGGTGAAGTGAAGACGTAGCTACGTTATATCAGGACAACGTGACAGACACATTGCCAGGCTTTGGAAGACCTTGGGCTGATGGTCCCAAGCAAGAACAGTAGATATTATTTATCTGGATAAATTGGCCCTTCAGCCAGATGGACAGCACTCATATCAGTAACTGCGGACCCTCCTGGAACTGGCCATTCCCGGAGGGGGAGGCAGGAACAAAAAATTTGGCTCTAAGGCACATCTGAGAAAATATATAAGATAGTCCTCAGTTGACAGTGTAATTATTATTATTTCATCATTTGGTCATTTGTCATTGGTGATTTTTCATCATTCTCACATTTTTGAGGACTTCCAGCAACATATAGCTTACAATACCAGGGGATGTCCTGACTTCCAGCCGCGAACCTGGTGAGGGCTGGCTGGTTCCCGGCCTCTCCAGTGTTGTTCCCCACGGTTAGCCTTCTTGAGGACTTGTTAGCATCTAGAAAACTTGTATGCAGCTTGCAGTTTACAGCATCAGAAGACGTCCTAACTTCTAACAACAACAACAACAACAACAGCAACATTCTTCAGATTAACACCTTGAAAACTTATATGCAGCTTGCAGCTTATAGCATCAGAAGACGCCCTGACTTCTAACAACAACAACGGCAACAGCAGCAGCAGCATTCTTGGGAACTAGCAAGCAGCGGTGTGGGAGACGCCTGAGTGTCTCTCAGCTACAGACCTGGCAAGGTTTTGATTTATGATTTTTCCAGTGTTGTTCTCCCCAGTTTGGTGAGCTTTTGACATTTGCTGTAGTAGTTACTATCCTATAGAGCTTATTACTGCTGTTGGATACTCCTTACTGATGTTATTTGTGTATTTAGCCAAGTGATTTTTGATCAACAGCAAACATATGTTGGGATCTCGTAAACTTATAAGTGTGTGTACTCCTTTGACGTGACATTGTTATCAATGTGTATAGTTTAGTCTTAACCACCTTTACTTTCTGTCATTAGCATATTCTATTAATTGTCTTTGTCTTTTGCTATTACATATTGCTAAATAAATTTATGAATTAATTAGCCCCATTCTAGCGTGTGTTCCCCCCCTTTTCTTTCCCCCACTCATCATTACAGTCCGATACACGTTATGGAGGGCAATCTGTTTTATTAAAAATCCACTAATTTAAATGTTACTCTCATTTAACAAAACACCTGCATGGAAACATCTAGAATAATGTTTGACAAAGTATCTGGACACTGTGGCCCAGCCAAATTGACACATAAAATTAAACATCACACCAGGTGAATTTAAAAATATGATCTGAAAAAAAATTTATCTATCTATCTATCTATCTATCTATCTATCTATCTATCTATCTCCTGAGACAGGTAACCCATCAATCCAGTATCTGTCATCAACACTTTAGCTTGCCAGATGGTGTTATAAACAACAAAATATAGTTATGTAAATATCCCCTCCCAAAGCAATTGTAGGCTCCATATCGTTTAAGTGTCTGACTAAGAGAGCAGGGTCCAGTGGTGCCTTTGACCCTGAGTCACTGACCTTGTCTGGTGGTGGCTTTGGGCCCAAGGCCACCTACAACTTTATATGTTGTGTAATATTGCTGCACTGGAGGCCTCTTGGGAGTATCCTTTGGCCTACCCTGAGCGTTATGTCAATCTGCACTGAGTGTGTATTAGCTGTCCTGTTCTTTCACGTGCTCTCTGAGAAGGAGCTGCCCTTTGCATCCCAACACCAATGCCCCTTCTCCCTTCCCCTTCTTTCCTCTCCTCCATGGCTTTTTCCCTATTCTTTCATGCCCAAACTACTTGAATAAATGAATGGGTCTGTTTTAAACCTTTTGACAGTCCTACTTACACTTAACGCCCTCTTCTAAAATGAGTCATTTGTAATCACTTTCTTGGCCTAAGCAATTCTTTCTTTTTCTTCCTCCCTCCTTTTCTTCCTTCTTTTCTTCCTTCCTTCTTTCCTTCCTTCCTTCCTTCCTTCCTTCCTTCCTTCCTTCCTTCCTTCCTTCCTTCCTTCCTTCCTTCCCTCTCTCCCTCCCGCCTCTCTCTTTCTCTCTCTCTCTCTTTCTCTCCTAGTTGACTTTTCTCTTATAGTTAGAACTTCTGATTATCCTTTCTTCTGAAGACACAGCCCTGCGTAGCCTCCCTTGTCACCTGGTGCCTTTCGCCCCCTGGGCTGGCTTCAGGGACATGCCGTCTGTACAGTTGCATGAGGGTCTGCCCTCAGAAGGGCTTTGGACTTGGCTTGATGTCCTGCTGTTTCTGTCTCAAAGTTCTTAATCATTTTTGAACAAAGGGCCCCTGATTTTCATTTTGCAGTGGGTCCCACAAATTAGCCAGCTGGTTCTGCCTGTGAGAGACCTTCTTATTCCTTTGCTGACATCTTCTTCTTCCTGACCTTTGCCCTCTTGGCTCACTGCTCTTCACCCTCTATGCTTGGTGCCCTTTCAGTGACTCATCGACACCTGAGAACCTGATTATCCTCCTCAAGTCAGCAATAACTATGGCGATTAGGCCTATAAACGTGCTATTTACACCCCGAGCTTATCAAAAAGAAAAGGAAAAGGGAGGACAAAGAGTAACAGCAGAAAAGGGAAAATATTGAAATGTTGCAGGGCTTACTCGGTCCAAGTCATCCTTGTTTTTTCCATCTCTTATTCTACCTCACTCTGGTGTCATATGTTATTCTAGAATGTGCCTCATTTCAACTTCAGTAAATAGTTTCCAGTTACTAGATACCTGAGGTTTTATTAGTAAAAGTCAGAGAATATTCCTTGTTATTATTATTTCTTAACACCAAATGATCAGTCCTCCCAATAATATAGTTGGTAAGCAAGTTTTCCAGTAGCACGGATATGACTTGGTGATTCGTTTTATTTCAGTTTTTTTTTTTTTTTTAATGAAACCTTGGAACCCAGTAGGTGCTCAAGAAATTTAAGTTTGATATCTTCAAAGTGACTCCATCATGCTTCAGGAGGCAGAATGGTTCTCACATCATAAACCTGCACCAAGCCTTGGGAGATCCCCAAACCCAAACCCTCAGCCTGTAAGTTGGAGCCTTTCTGTTGCACTAGCCCCAGGTATGTTATCTAACAACTAAATGCCATTGCACTAGAGGCAGGCTGGAATCCTTGACTTCACAGAGTTTGGTGGTATAGCGTAAAGGCCAAGATGTAGAGCTAGGCAGAGCTAGGTTCAAGTTCCAACCCCGATATCAACCAGCTGTATGTGGAAAATTTTATTTTCACAAAGTGGCTAAAATACCATTTCCAGTCCCACATGCTCTCCAGAGGTGGAGTCTGTATTTCCCTTCTTCTTAAAATTGGGTGGGCCTTCATGGCTGCCTATACAAGTAGAAGAATGTCACAGTGTGTGACTTCTAAGACCAGGTCATAAAAGGTGATACAGATTCTGCCTGGATCTCTCTCTCTCTCTCTCTCTCTCTCTCTCCTTTGGAATGCTTGCTTTGAAACCCAGCCACCATGTTATGAGGAAGCACGGGAAGAGGCATTGTGCAGTGTTCTGGCTGACGGTCTCAGCTAAGTTTCAGCTGACAGGTGGCATCAACCACCAGACATGCGAATGAGTGAAATTTCAAATGATTCCAGTGCCCAACCTTTGAGCTGTCCCAAACGACAGTGAAGTAAAATGAGCCATCCCCACCAAGCCTTGGACAAACTCAGGTTTATGAGCAACATAAATGTTGTCATTGTTTAAAGCCTTTAAGTTGTGCAGTGGTTTGTTACCCAGAAGATAAATCACACACACACACACGCACACACACTTAGCCTCAGGTTCCTTATCTGCAAATTGGGGGCAGAAACATCTACCTTGCAGGGTTATTTTACAACTGGATTGTAATATGCTTAAAACACATAGTGTTTGCTTTATACATTTAGAGTTGTTGTCATTGTGACCCCAGATGACAAACATTTAGGAAGAGCTTATTAAACCTTCCTGTTTGTGAAATGTTATGCCTTAGTAAAGAGTCAGTAGAGCTCTCCTTGATGGCACAAAAATTCAACAATACCTTGGTGCTCAAGGTTTTGTATGTGGAGCAACGCATTCACTAGAGAAAGCAAACATAAGAAGAACCATGGCCATTCTCCACTGGCCAGAGAAGAGTGTTCCTAAACTAGGACCATGAAGGGACATAAGTATGGGCATGTCTGTTCTCTGCAAGGCCGTTGAGTTTCTGGGCACAACAATATTCTCCAACCAAATATTGTTTTCTAGTGGTTCAGGAGCCAAATACAAGAAGGGCTGAAACTCAAGGAAGTTTAATGGATGAAGCTCGGGGTCAGGTTCTGTGACAGATTCTTGGTGATTATTCTATTGAAGCCACTGGAAGTCTTTATGTTCTCTCAATATCCAGGAACCTTTGACACAGATGTTTACAGTCGCCATGCTATTCTTTAGGTCTGATCATGATTCCCAATACTTGGATCAAGAAAGCTGGAATTCTTCCATCTCAGAAATGTACCACAGCAAGGGAATCTTTTCTCCATGTTCTTGCTTTCCCCCCAGCAGTAGACCGCTGTTTCTTGTTACTGGATATGGGGATTGTGGTGGAGACAGGGTGGAATTTTCTCAATTGTTCTTGTCCAACCTTAATCTTAGGTGAGCCCTATGCACCTTTGCTTTGTATCTGTGGCGTCTTGGGCTTTAACAGACTTCTGCTAAAGTCTAAGCCCAACTGGGTTTCTTGCTTCTCCCAACAAACAAAAGTCCTGGACCAGATAGCTTCACAGGTAAATTTTACCAAATATTCAAAGAAGAAATAACACTTATTATTCTCAAACTATTCCAAAAAATTCAAGAGGAGGGAAGGCTCCCAAGCTCATTTTATTAGGCCACCCTGATTCCAAAACCAGACAAAGACATTACAAATAAATAAATAAATAAATTATAGGCCAATATCCCTGATGACTATGGTTGCAAAAACCCTCAACAAAATATTAGCAAACCAAATTCAGCAATACATTAAAAAGATCATACATTTTGATCAAGTGTGATTTAATCTGGGGATGCAAGGTTAGGTCGATATCCACAAATCAATTAATGTGATACACCACATAAACAAAATGAAAGATAAAAACCATATGATCATATCAATAGATGCACAAAAAGCATTTGACAAAATCTAGCATCCATTTATGATAAAATCTCTCACCAAAGTGGGGATAGAGGGAACATTCCTCAACATAATAAAGGCCATATACAACAAACCCACAGCTAACATCACACTCAATGGAGAAACACTATTATAAAAGCATTCTGTTTAAGATCAAGAACCAGATGAGGATGCCCACGGTCACCATTTTTATTCAACATAGTATTGGAAGTCCTAGCCAGAGCAATCACACAAGAAAAAGAAATGAAAGGCATCCAAATTGGAAAGGAAGAAATAAAACCATTAGTATTTGCAGATGATGTGATAGTATATATAGAGAACTCTAAAGATTCCACCAAAAAAAAAAATTATTAGGTCCATCCAACAACGTGGATGGACCTAGAGGCTATTAGGCTAAGTGAAATAAGTCAGAGTGAAAAAAAAAAAAAAATACCATATGATTTCACTTACATGTGAAATTAAAGAAAAAAATAAATGAACAAACAAAACAGAAACAGACTCATAGATGCAGAGCACTGATGATTTCTGGATGGGAAGGGGTTTGGGAGTCAGGGTGAAAAGAAGGAAGCATTTAAGAAGTAGAAATTGGTAGAGTACAGCATAGAGAATATAGTCAATAATGTTGCAAAAATTATGTATAGTGCCAGGTGGGTACTAGACTAATCGGGGGTATCATTGCGTAAATTATATAAGTGTCTAACAATTATACTGTATACATGAAACTAATATAAAATAATACTGAATGTCAACTGTAACTGAAAAGCAATAAATAATTTTTAGAAAGAAAATAGATGTCCTGCCTCACTGTCAGATATTCTAATTTAATTAATCTGGGGTAGGGCTCAGGTAAGCTTTTTTATTTTTTTCTGAAAACTCTCAAGGGGATTCTAATGCTGAACCAGACCTGGCAACCCGGTCTCACATTTGGGACGTACAATAGAATCACCTAAGAAGTGTGTGAAAAAAGGAAAGTAACGAAAATGCTCCTTGAGCCCAGTCCCAACACACAGTCAGAATCTTAGGAAAACACCTGCAGTGCCCTCTTAGCTCTTTTAGGTCCCTATTTTCCTCTCTATACTGGAAACTCCTTCAGATCATGGCCGCCTTCTATCTACCACCCACTTCTACTGATGTTCCTTTCTGCAGTCAGTCCTTGCCTAGGCCCTGAAAAAAGTGTTCCATTTTGAGTCATTCAGGACATGGAGAGCATGATTTGGATAAAGATGTGTGGAGAACCTCTAGTCAACACATCCACAAACAATGCCAGGAGCCTCACTTGCCAACGGGTGTCTTTAGGGGTGCCCCTCCACACAAAGCTCTTGAGCTCTGTAGGTGGGTCCTTCCTGAGGGTGACACAGAGCAGTGTGATCAGGTCCAAAAATCCTATCCACTGAGCCCAAGCTCTCACATGGTCATATGGGCTCAATCATGTTTCCTCTCCCTAGGCATTACCCTCTAACCAATAATAGCTAGACACCTTGCTTCTTCTACAATGTGGGACCCCAGAAAGTCCAATGTTCCTATTTTCTGATTGTGTGGAGCACTAACTAAGAAGCTGTACCTCCACCCTCACCATATGCGGTCATCCGGCTGTTTGGGCCCACACAGCAGGACCAGCATCTTCACGGAGGGCCTGCTCAGTGCTGGAGCCTGGAAGTACGGTGATAAATGAGACCGGTCCATCTCCTTGAGAAACTGGCCCACATGGAGGCAGCAAAAGGCAAAGAGATGATGTGCAGGTCGTAAGTGAAGTGTGATAATGCTAGAGCATCGGTGGAGTGGAAGCACGAAGGAGCCTACCTAAGAGCTCTGGGAAAGTTTTGGAGCAGCAATGATCTTTGATATGAGACCTGAAGGGTAAGAGGATTTATTCAAGCAAAGCAATGGGTAAGGACCTGGGAGGAGATGTGACCACAGAAGCATGAGTCTAGAGGCTGAATTACACAATGTGGGGTGTGCAGGGAACCACAAACAGTTGGTCTTGTCCTTTGTGCTGTATCAGGGAAACCCACATAAGAATTCTCCAGTTCCCTCTCTTCCTCCAGTTTTGGGGTGCCAGCCCAATCATAGGCAAAACCACAAAGCAGTCAAAAGCTTATCTTCTAGGGACTTGTGTGTCCCTTGTGTCTGCTACTCCTGTCATCACGGCTCTCTAACCCCTCGGCCAACCTTGGCCAACCTTGGCGTCTTCTCCAATTCCATTTCTCAAAGCCGATTCTGAAAGCATTCACACCTAAGTGCGAATTCTGGATAACTGTTTAACATTGAGCGTGGACCAGACGTAAGCAGAGGAGATGAAGCTTCAGTGGTGAAGTTTCAGGTAGCGGCCAGAAGGTGAACGAGGAACTGGGACAGGAGGAAGAATGGCAACAGTAGCTTCCTGCCCAACCGGACAGGTGGGCCTTTATCTATTACATCCTATGTGAGATCCAGTCAGTTCTTACCCCTGCCACTCACAAGGATGGAGCTTCCACAATGGGGGCCCAGGCCAAAGGGCAGCACTTATTATCACACTGCTTTAATTTCCATTTAAACTTTTCTATTTAAAATTACTTCAGGGCTTGTTGAAAGGGCAAGATTTAAAGACAAAAACAATGTATTTCTTTTTAATTAATTTGCAGGTAGAAGACTATAGGAATGTTTCACTTTGCCTTTAGTAGGAGCACTGTGAATGCAGGATAGTTATGTCTTCCTATACGTGTGTGGTAAAACGTTAGCCAGAGTGTTTTGGAGAAGCAGGATGATTGGGTGAATTGAGTTCCTTGGGGAGCCCTTTAGGAAAAAGAGGGCGGTGTAATAAAAAGCAAAGGATTAGGAGTCCCGCCTTCTAAAACTAGTTTTGGCACAAAGAACTATGTGGTTTGGGGCAAGTCATTTCCCCCCTTCCTGGGCCTTAGTTTTATTTATTAAAGTGGATAAATTAAAAGAGATGATGTTAAAAGACACTCTAAACTATTCCCCAAATGTAGCTGGGAGGAGGTGAATTATCACTGCATCTTTTATTTGCAGCTAAGAATTCCAGTGGCTGAATAGAAACTCGGCAAACTACGAGTAAACAGTCCCCAGCTCCCATCACCCCACATAGTTCATGGCACGGGCTCAAAAAATGTTTGCTGAGAGTATGACAGAACTTGCATGCTGGCATTCTATCCCAAAAGGCTGGCAGGTGGACCTGTGGGGCAGGGGCCAGCACTCTAGGTTGGAGGGGGAATTGAGACATAAAGCAAAAACCCCCTGTCACCATCTTTGCAGGCTCCTTCAAGGCTTTCCTTGAACACATTTCCATAGTATTCTCAGCATATTACCTTAAAAAGTAGTTAAAATAAGCATCTCTTTTGGAAGGCTGCCCCCCCCAACCCCCACCTAGATCCCTCAAGCTTCACCCAACCCTTTCATTTTTCAACGTGGCCAGCTGAGGTACAGAGTTTAGATAACTTGTCCAAGAGACAGACACGCGGTGGGGGTGGACTTTGCAGTCAAATGAAAATGGTTGAAAGCTCAGTCAAAATCATCCATGTAAGTAATTAGCTACAATCACAGAAGCTCTGAGAACTGAATCCTTTCACAAGTCATCTTTAGAAACCCTCCTGTTAGCCCTTGCTTGCCTGTCATTTTAGTCTCTAAAACAGTCAAATGCTGAAACCACCGGAGGAAAAATTCTGATTATTGTAGGGTATAGATTCGAACCAAGGTATATTCTGTTATAATGTGGGAGACTCACTGAAGGTAAAGACAAGACGTCAAGCTCCTGAGTTCCCTGGGGGAGGATAGAGGAGAAGCTGTGTAGCTAAATCTCTCCTTTCCACACTCTTCCTTTTGCCTGTGGGCAGATTGGAGGATGAAGGGGGACCGGCAAGTAAGGTGGGAACACAGTGCCTGGTGGAGAGAAAACTCAGCTCATTGGCTGTCTTCATTGTCACTCTGCCCTCTGGGCCTTGTCCCTCCATCTTCCCTCTCATACCCCCACCAGTACACTAAATGTCACAGGCCTGGAGAAAGCCCTGTGCCACCATGCAATAGGGAAATGTTCTACCAACCAAGTGTCTTCTGTCATGTGAGCCCACCTAAGCAATTTCTTTCAAGCTCCTATAGAATTTACCATAAAGATTGTAGTCCTGGATAATTATATAGTTTGCTTCAGAGGGGGCTTTTTAAAAACAGCCTCACCGCTACAACCATGGAAACTGAACCGGGTGTTGTGTCAAAAGACCTGATTTGGTTTTTTTCAACCTTGAAAAAACTTAATCTGAGCTCGTTCCCCACTGAGTTACACGTTTAAGCTCAGGCTGAGCTATAATTGAAAAGGAGTCTATCTTTTGTAATCCCCTAGGCCCAAAGGGGAAATGGAAAGCTTTTCCAAATGGCAGACTAAGGCAGGAAACGGTCTGTTTATTGTACTCCCATAAAAAAATAAATAAACTTATCCCAGGAAGTATACCACACACACAATAGTCCCAGCCATCACCCAGGAAGCCACAACCTGAGATGGAGTCCGTGTTTCTCTTCAGAAAGGGAATTTTTCCAAGACCTACCATATTTTCTTTTACAAGTTCTACAGTTACAAGAGACAGATTGCCCATTCTGCTCTCTGCCTGGCCAGTGGGAAACAGAAGCCCTTCATACTGGCCCCAGGTGTCCTATAAGACAAATATGTCCTTGAGCAAATCATTACTTCAGTGTGGCCTCCTACCTGCTTGCCCGTAAAATGAAGGGCTGACTGGATAATGTCGAACTCTGAATTCTCTGCTTCTCTCCATACTCACTTGTTCAGCATTATTAATTGGGCATGAAGAAGTTAGAAATGACCCTTGCTTGTGAACAACTATAGCATAATTCTCCACCTCATGCCTCAAAGAAAAAACTGAGTATGCCATTATAAAGATACAAAACTACCCCCAAATAACTCCAAAATAAGCATACTCCAAAAGAAGTGGGGTGCAGGAGTTGTTCCTCTCTCCTGGATTTCTTCTGTAAGTCTCAGAATTTGGTTTGATGCTTCTGGGGTACTCAAGTTCACAAGCACCCAAAAACTTTGTTTTGGCTTCTGCTTCCTGATGCTGGGATCCACAGAGAGGACCCCTCAAATCAGCCATTTGGTATGTCAGGAGATGAGCAGACGTGTGTCCAGCTCAACAGAGATTTCTCCTTCAGTAGGTTTCGAGTAGAAGTTTGTATCATGATAGGTAGTCATCAAAGCATCTCATCTGTATCTACTTTTACTTGGAAGGCACCAAATAGAATATCTGCACCTGTTTGTTAAAAATTGTACTATGGCTGTGTCATCCACTGCCCAACCCCCAGCAAACCATTTCTACCATGTGTCAGCCAGGAGAAGCAAGTCACAATAGCTTCCCTTTACTTGCAAAACCTATCTAAGGAAGGAAGCCTGCTATTGTTGAGCTATGTTTAGAATAGATGATGCTACGCGATGACCTTCAAGGATTAATAGCAGATAGACGTCTAGATCCTACCTAACGTTTGGGACCAACCCCTCCGAATTATTTTTTGATGGAGGCTCAGAAATGACAAAGCCGTTTCAACTGGTGCTTCATCTCACAGCTATTGGAAAAGGGCTGCTGGAAGCACGATGTAGAAAATTTCTGAGGTCTCAACTAGGATCAGGGGAAAGAATGTCAGTGTGATTTGGTGATTGTGTGTTTTATTTTTAATGCTCATCTTACGTGGAATTCTGTAGACACTTCCACACAGAGACCAGAGGACTTCTGAAGAGATCAAACAAATTGGGCAAAGCTAAAATGAGAAGTATAATTTCGCTCTTCACACCTTTCTTTAACAGGATTTCTTTTTACTAAATCATGAAACAGATGCTGTTTTAGTTTCCTCTTCTCAGTCCTGTGATGTGGTTCAGGGCCAGATGCATCATTCTGGTTGTTCAAAATGTAGCCTGCAGGCAAAGACCACAGCCTCAGCCATATACCACCAGGCTAAAGACAAACAAGGCCTTAGAAACAAACATATAAGTCGAGTATGTGATTATCTAGTTTTGAGCAAGGCATTTCTTCTCTCAGTCCTTTCACCCAGAAGGGAAAAAAAAAAGATGGCTTGGATTGGCCTCAAAGCTCTCTCCCTCACCTGTAACTGGGAATAAAAACAGCTGCCCACCTGCGTCACCAGTTCTGTGAGAGAATACACAGGCAAGCGCCCTGAAAGGAGAAGGCACAATAATAATACGACAACCCTCACATCCAGTTCTTTTTTATCAGTGGATTGAAATTACAGCTAGAATACCAAGTCCTACAGCTTTACAGTCCTCTTAGGAAAATGAACATGAGACCATCCCTCAACCTAGTCCCATTAAGAGCTGTCTATCTCTCCCCCATGAATTTCCAGCAGTGGCCCTAAAAGGAACAAGTTTCCTGATAGAAGGAAATTTGAGGTTGGCTACAGCCTTGCTACTCAAAGCAGGTCCACGGACCAGCAACATCAGCATCCCCTAGGAGCTTGGGAGAAGCGCAGACCCTCAGGTCTTACCCCAGACTTAACTGAATCACAACCTGCATGTTTAACAAGATCTCTAGATAATTTATGCCTATTAGTGTGTGAGAAGGCTGCTTCTTCAGAAGACAGAGGCCTCATATAGCAACAACGCAAACACCTTCATAACCTATGCACTAGGTCAGTGATATTCAGGTTTTTGTTTGTTTGTTTGTTTTGTTTTAAAAAGTACATCTTTGCACATCTGGACTTCACGTTACTCCCATTTAGAGAAAAATCTCTACCCCTGAACATAGTAATCTGGCCCTACTTGCTCTAAAAACATCAGTGAATCTCGGCCAAATTTCCATACCTCATGCAGAGGATGGGCCGGCTTGCAAATAAGAATGGCAGCCTGGCACTGAAAGTGAACACTGAAGCTGAAACTAGAGCCACGGTTAAATTATTTATTGAAATTCCATGATGTGGTTTGTCCATTAGGAGCCGGCAGAGCCGAGAGTCATTGAACATATCCATCCTGTGCAGGCCCATCCTCTACCCTGAGAAATCGCCTGCCTCTTTGCCTGCGGGACCCTCACCTGAGAGGTTAAGTGATGGAAACCTGATATGCAGCAGTTAGTGAACGGGGCTTTCTGAAGGTGCCACACTGATAGCTCCTAGTACCCATCGTTGAGCACTGCAGTGGCTTGGCTGCCTACCTGCTTGCAACCCCCGAGGTCATAGAAAGCCTGCATAGATATTTGTGGAAAAACAAGAAAGACAATATGCTGCAGCTAATTCTTAAAAAAAAAAAAAAAAAAAAAAAAAAATTGGGCTCAAGGTTTCCCCCTGTATAATGGAGAGAAAAGGTTTCTTTGCCAACCAACATGCCAATATATATAAAATGAATCAAACTCCGTAGATAAATTGTCCTTTTATAATTACTAATATTTGATCCTCAAAAGAGCAATACTGTAAACAACATGTCACCAATAGCAGAATGGTTGATTAAAGCATGATATGCCCATGTTAAGGAATCGTATACAGCTATTTAAAAAGAATGAGCTGGAGTCTTCTGTATTATCCTGGAAGGAGTGTCATGGAAGGAGAAAAAGGCAAGTCACAAAGTAATGTGAATAGTATGATCCTTTTAAAAAAAAAAAAAATCCTACAATTTTATCCTTCATTGGATTAAATCTAGTGATTCTCCGTTTTAATAATCATTCCCGACTCTGTTGAAGTGGGTGATGGATATTGCAATGAGTTTTCTTAAAATAAGTAGAGCAGATAAAAGGCAACTAGTCAGAAAAACAGTCACAAAGGGATACTATTCATTGTGTCTAGGGGTGGATCTTATGTGGGTGCTGTGTGTATGGAAAGTGCATATTGTGTTGCCATATTTGTTTGACTTTTCACTTCTGAATGGGCAGTGTTGTTCAGACAGATCTGACTGCATAGCAAAAGAGGAAACGACTTCCTTTTAGAGCTTTGTCTTTGGCAAAGACGCCATGTTTAAGCTATATGATGGTTAATAATAAATAACATATACATACTTGTGATAAATATTTATTTTAAATAAATAGGTTGGGTAATTGCTTCCATTCTATCCTTGGCTAACAGAGATTGCACGTAACCACTTCTCATTCTTTATTTTTGGCCCAGCGGTCTCTTAGATTTGCCATCCTCTTTCCTATGACAGCACTCTCAGGCTTCTTACAGTGAACCATAACTCTCATTTTTATCAAATGGCACTGCAAGCTTTAGTGACAGGCATATTGTAGTTATTAGGACTGCATGCAAATCGGAATGAATCAAACCGGCTTTGTGACTTTTGGGGGAAGACTGTTTTCTTGTTGCCGTCCCAGCACACTTCCCCCAGATCTGTAGTCCAGCCGACTTTCCTCTGTCATTTGTAAAATTAAAAATAGTGGACAGATGCACTGGAACGTCCTAAATGGTTCCTTTGGCCCTTTGGAGCCCATACTCAGAACCCTCCAACTACCTTTCACTGATAATCGGATAAAATCTAACTTCCTTGTGCTGCCCCCCAGGGCTCCCACTTTCTCTTCCCAGTTTTATCAATATTTCCTTTTTAGGACGTCCCCCTTTGCCTCCCCAAGCCTCCAGGCAAACAGCTTGCCCACCACCTTTGTCAGAGCTTAATTTGTTATATTTGTACTTTTGTCTGTACCCTTTCTCTCTTCTGGATTGCATTTTCCCTACATGTCTGCTTTCAAATGCCAACTCAGATCCCACCCTCCCTGCCAAGCCTTTCTGCCCACTCCTGTTAAAATTATTTTGTGGATAGTTAATTTCATTCATTCACTAGACACATATTAGGGGTCAGCCATGTACTAGGTACTGTTGTAGGTGCAAGGGAGTCCAACGCATCTCCAGTCAGCATCTTTCCTTCTGGTTTCCTATGGCACTGATGTTCTCTGGAAGATGTGGAGCATGAGAAGGCAAAATAGAAGAGGAGCTACGCCCCTGTGCTTTGCAATCTTACTGGACTTTGCCACTTACTAGCTTTTTAAACTTGGGCACGTTTCCTGGCCTTGGTTTGCTCATCTGTAAAGTGGGCGTGCAATGTAGTACATATCTCATAAAGCTGTGGCGAGGATTAAGTGAGATAGTCCATATGAAGCATTTAGGGATAGTTTGTGATACAAAGTAAGAGCACAGTAAACTCACTTATATTATGATCTTATATCTGGCCTGAAATACCCATTGGTATTGTCTGTCCCCACGGTGCCTTCTATTCTCTGTGCTTTCCACATATAGGAACACAGTGTTGGCCTCCTCATCACCATGTGATAAAATATTTCTCTCTCTGACTGGAGATTATTTGATAAGGGGAGGTTCCTGAGAAGTCATTGGAAGTTTTGAAATAAACATAGAAGTTCTTAAATGTTTTTAAAATGTTAGTGAAAGTGTATGGGAATTCTAGGAAATATTCATTCAATGGTATTTATTGAGAACTTCAAGAACAGTGGTTCTCAAATGTTAACAAAGGTTAGCTCAGATTCTCAGAGCTATCTCTGGAAAGCTTGTTCAAACATAGCAGGTCTAGGGTGGAGCCCAAGAATTTGTATTTCTAACAAGCTCCCAGATGATACTCTGGGCATAGGAGCCACACTTTGAGAAGCTCCGTACTGGGTGCCAGGGATAGAAGACAAAATGAGAGGGCTGTGGGTCAGCCTTCCAAAAAAGCCAACAGCCAGGCTCTGAGGAAAACAGATAGCCGAGTGGGATGAACCCTGGACAAAGTTAGACAACCCAAATTCTAGCCCTGGTTCCATCCTTCACTGGAACCTTCATTGGACAAGGTCACGCACCTCCTCTGAGCCTTGGTTTCCTTATTCATAAAATTAGAACAGGAACATTCCCTTCATACCTTACAGAGTTAAGAGGACCCACGACAAATGTAAACTGTTACATGTACTGACTAGAGACCAAACCTAAGAGTCAGGGGAAGGGACGTGTCCTCCCCTTTTCCAGTCCAGAATGACTCCTTGAATGCAAGAGAGACCCTCTAAGCAAGTCACATTCTTTCCCAGTTGACTGAAGTATTATTTAGTAGCTTAAAGACCAACTACTACCTGAATAGATTCCCTAGTAAAAGTCTCTCTCTGGAAGGTGACATTTAGGGAAGGTCCCCTAAGGTACCCTTCTGGATTTCTGTCTTGCCTTGAATCGTGTTGCGCTGCCAGTAGCTAAATCCTCCTATCGCATAAGATTAGCACCTTGAAAATCATCCTCACTAAGTGACATTTTAATATCATGGCCTCAGTTTTTACCACTAATCACTAGAAGAAAATCATAACAAAGTTTTCTACTGCATTTTCTTTTTTTTTTTTTAAAGTTGCTAACATTGTTCCTCAGTGTTCCCTACACACTCCATATAAAATACCCTGTGAGAAATGGCCTTAGCGCCCAGTGTCCCATGTAAAAGGATACTTCATGGGAAGGGAAAATGCTAGTGATAAATGTTGTGAATAAAACACTCTACAAAATATATAAGCTATATAATCCTAATATATAAAAAATAATAAATAAATAAATAAATAAATAAATAAATAAAGGCCTGGGGGGAAAAAAAACCAAAATGCTATCAGAAGTCATCTTTGGGAAATGGATTATGAATGATAGTCTTTATGCTTAGTTGTTCCATGAATTGTTTTCATAAATAGAAAACAAATAACATTATTTTTCCAAGTAATTCAAGGGTAGGAAATATTATTTCCTCTAAGAAATTAGGTGGCCTCACCCACTCTCAGAAAGAGAATTCTATAACAGATTGTTTTCTTTTTTTTCCTCCCTTTGCCTTCCAAGAATGTTAAAATCATATTTGAAACAACTCTCAATGGCTATGTTGACCCCTCTTACAGGTTCTTAAGAGTACTTTCCATTTTCAATGTTATTGCAATTTCCTATTTTATGCTTTTCCTTATTAGACAACTAGAACCTTCTTGTCCTATATAATTTCTGAATTTTCTAAACACTATGAACTTTTTAGAAACTCAATGGGGGGGGTTCACAAGTAAGTGAAAAATTAATCTAACAAATTAAAAAAAATGTAGCTTCTAAGCATTTGAAAAAGGCTTGTGATTTATAACCCGGAAGAAGTATAAGCAGTGGGCAAATCTGATTCAATGTTTCGCAAAAACTATAATATCTATAAGGTTCCTTCGGTGTAAGCAGTCCATGCTGAGATGAGATGCAATGAGGACTGCCCTGACTGTGAACTCCGTGAGGGTCAGGCTTAGATGGGAGAAAAACTATGCACTTCCTGTCTCTGTTCATCTTTGGTGGGCATCAGCCAAAGGGACCACTCTAAAGGAAGACTCAGTATCTGATGGGATACAGGAAGTAGTCAAGGATGACTGAGGCTTTAATCTTTGGACACTGGGAGATGGCAAAGCTAATGTGAGAAATGGGAAATGTGAGGGATACTGGCTTTAGAGGGAAATTCTGGTGTGAGATGAGGTGGCCATTCAATCAGCAGTGAAAGAAGACCGGGACAATGGAAGAATGCAGGACCACAAACTGCACAGGGCTCTTGTTTTTGTCCCAGCCCCACCCTATCAGCTTGGGTGACTTGGAGTAAACCCTTCTCGCCCCTGCCTGGGACTCGGTTTCCTTATGAGTTGAATTAGTTCACCTCTAAGGCTTTTCCAGTTCTTTCAGTGGATGGGTCTATATATATCCATATATAAGCTCCACAACTCAGGAGAGATTTCACACATAGAGATAAAGACTTGGGTCTACTCTGTCTCACGTTGCATGGCTGAATAGATGAGTGGTTTTAATAAGGGACATTTAAGAAGTCAATGATTAGCTTTTAGTACTGACTGACACTTTTATCTCTTGTCTGGGAGTCAGTCTAAATGACATGCAATTGGAGTTTGTGAGAACTGAAAAGAATAGCGATAAATCCAGAAATGGAATAAGCCTTGCTACAGGGGAGAAATGATTCGATCACAGGATGAATTACCAAGGCCGGTTGCCTAATTTTATGGGCTGCATGGGAAAAAGCCTGCCCATTCTAGGAAATGGAGGAAAATGAAATACCAATAAAACAGAGGAGCCGAGCTTCCTTGGGGCATATCTTCAGTGAAAGCCCATAACTCTCGATAAGTCTGTTAAATCTTTATACCTATACCCGGGGACTTTTTCACAACCGTATCCCACATGATCTAAAGTCCAGGCAGCCATGCAGGAAGGGAGGAATTTGGGGAAATGGCTGGGTAGGGCTTTGTTAGTATTCTTACTAGCAAGCTGTAAAAATCCTTACCTTCTGGGAAAGTGTATGTGCAGTCATGGCCAGACCTAACAAAGTGCCATGGAAAGAGTAATGTCCTTACAATCCTCAGTGGGGTTGGGGTTGGGTAAGCGAGGATGTTCAGACAGGAAGAGTTCTTGTACGCCACGTACCATCGTGGGTAGGTTCCATCACAGACTGCTGGAAGAGTGAGGGTGGCATTGCACAGGGCTCAGCTCAGGCCTACACTGCTCCTGCACATCTTGGCTTACCACGGAAGTCACATGTGTCAGGGGAGGAGGGAGATTCAAGGAGCCACCTGGGAGTGTTAGGTGTGGACCGGCTGGTATAAAGAGGCAACAGGTAGGTTGGGGGGGATTCTGGTTAAAAGAGAATACAAATAACCATGCATTCATTTTAATGTACATATATATGCATTGATTCACCTAATATTTCCTAAGCACCTGATAAGAGCTAAGCCCTGCCTTAGGATCCAAAATATAGTACCTTTCTCAGATAAGTTTTTTTATCCTCCTCTCCCATCTAAATTAGCCCCCTGCTTATTTCTTTCATAGTACTTTTTATAATCTGAAATTACCTTGCTTATTTCTTTACGTATTATCTGTCTCATTCACTAAAATATAAGCCTCGTGAAGGCAGGGACCGTGTCTACTTTGTTCATTGATGTACTCCAACATCTAGAACAGTGTCTAGCACATAGTAGGCCCTCAAAAAATCGTTCTTTTTTTTTAAAATAAATAACTCAGAGGTGAACAGAACCTTGGTCCTTTGAGAAGAGATCCTAAAAGGGTGTGGAAAATCAACTAGTGGGACAACAAAGGAAAGAAAAAGTCAGTATAAAAAATTGAATTGGCCGTCCACTTCAAATTTTAAAACGTACTTGGCATCAAAAAACAAGCAAAACATCACAGCAATCATCAATGTCTTGGTTCCTTGCGTTTGAGCTGAGAGGCTTGAGCAGAGTTGGTTCTGAAGTACCTTCCAGCCTGCCTGTGCTGTGACTGTCCTGTCTGAGACAGATGATGCCACTGCTGTTTCAAGTCACTTGTGCTGTCCTTAGACTTGCTGTGCTAGAGCAGAAAGGACACTGGACAGAAGGTCAGGAGGCTGAGCCTTACACTGACCTACAACTGGCTGTGGGACTTTGGGGCAAACCAAGTCACTTTGGGAGCTTCAGTTTTCCTCTATCAGTAACATGGGGATCATGACATTTGGATTAACTGCCCACAGTTCCCCAGTTTTGTTTTGAGGTCCAAAGTGGTAACATAGTGCATGTGCCCCATAAATCATGACACCACATGCAGAGGGTCGCTCTTCGGGAGTCACCAGGATGCCTCCTCCTGTGACTCAGTGCAGGGTGAGGCCTTCGTGGGCTTACGGCCTTCATTGGAGCTGGTTACTCACAAAATGGAGTTCTAAGAATACACTTGATAAGAGAAAAATAAATCACTAGGAGGCTGCCTTTGTTTATAGCCATCAATCAAAATCACTCATGAAGAATTAATTGAGCTTTCCCCACTTTGTTTTCAAAGATGAGAAGACTGGGGCCCAAGAAAGACTTCTTTTTCTCCACAAACATTCCCTGAGCACCTGTGTCAGGCACCATCTTCACACCAGGGCAATAAGGTCAATAATCCCCGTCCTTGACCCATGACTGCCCCCCGGGCTGACACAGAGCTTCCAGCGTGCTCTTAGAAGGCAATGGGATGGGAGTGGTTGACAAAGCCAAGCACAAGGGGTGGAAGGGAGGGGCTGAAAAGGCTTCCAAGAGCTAAGTCCAGGCAAAAGGGATCAGGAGGAAAGTCCAAGGTAGAGAGAGAAGCACGTGCAGTGTCTGGGAGGAGAGAAAGTTTGGCCCCTCTGGGAGCCCTGAGCTGTTTGTTCAGTATGGTTGTCACTTGGGGGATGAGGACAGGGAATGGTGAGAGATGGGTCCAGAGAGATCAACAGGGAACAGATCCTGAAGCAATTCATTCTACCTAGAGCAGAAACAGAAAGATATAATCTCGCACATTAATTTGAAGGAGGGAATCTAAAAGTCATTGCATCATTTTTGTACAGCAGAGCAGGAAATGGGCATATTTAACCTCCCTGTTCCTTTCTTCCCATGGTTACCTTTCTGTAAAAAGCACACTCACCGCAAAACAGTGTGTCACCAAGCAATGCAACAGTGAAATGACGACTTCCTAACCAGCTGTGCTGGAGATCTGTTTGTCCCTCCGGACCCACTCAATCCCCTTTCCACTCAGTCTGGACCCTGAGAGACTAAGAAGGGGGATAGCATCTAGGGGCTACCTGCCCTCTGGCTGCCGAGGCCCAGGTTGACCAGTGAGGCACCAGAGGAAGAGAGGGTGTCTGAAGGAGCATGAAGTTGGGGTATTTGTTGCCTTGGCTCCATCCCCATGGGGTTTCTCTGGGTTGCCTGCATCCTTCTATGGAAGACCATACTCCTTCCAGTAACTCTGGGTTTAGGTAAAGGTTCAGGCCTGGGGGTAGAAAAAGGTCCTTGCTATTGCTCTCCCAAACAAATTTCTCTACTATCTCCTGATGGTGCCTCTAAACGCTGCTTGTACCTTTGTAAATAATCCCGTTATTAAACTCTCTTCCAAGTGCCCAGTTTGAGGGGCCAGTAGTCTCCATTGAGCTCCTGACTCACACACCATCACTGTCTTCCCTGTGTCACTAGGATCTTTGGTGTAACAGAAATGCAGGGCTGTCAGATTCCTTACAAGGGCAAGGCCACTTCAAGGGTGAAGAACACTGGCTGGGAGTCAGAAAACCCAGGTTCCAGGTTCACCTTGACCCACGATTAGCTGTGTGACCTCAGGTAAGCAAAAATCCTTCTGGGCATTACTTTGAATAAAGGACTATATTGTCTAAGAATAGAGGGCCATGGTAGGCTCGAGCTGGGGTTAGGGGCCATGGTCCCTGGAGCTCTAGTGTTCTGGGTAAGTGCCTCAGGGCCACCTTAGGGTGGGGGAGGCTGAGCCAGGGCAGCCCCTCTTTTATCTGTTTTTATATAGTGAGGTCCTATATATGATTTTGTTTGACCAAAAAAGGATTTCTTGCCACCAGGAAGTACTTGAAAAACTACAGGGACTGGCGGAACTGTGAAGTCTTTTGTGATTTTCAGAGCTGAGATTTCCTCTCTGCTCATTTATTGGCTAGAGAACCTGGGAGGGATGCAATCTCCACTGCAATCCACAAGCATGGCCGCCAGTAGCTCAAGCACTCATGGCATCACTTAATTGCTTAGATTACCAAACGGCAGTACCTGTGACCTTGCCCAACATGCAGCTTGTGCAGGGACGGACAACCGGAGCTGTATTGCTTGTGCACAGTTCTAGAGCAGCATTAACCTGAGTCATTTTCCGTGACTGCTCGTATGGATCAGGGGCAGTTGTGTCTCACTTGAAAGCCAGTGTGGCTCTTGCGTTGCCAGTGAAACTGGACACCTGATACTCTTCCATTGGCAGCCAGTGGAAGATGCTGAGAATAGCAGCATGACTGGTACTGTGGACTTGACCCAAGCATTTGACCCCATTAACTTAGCTGGTATGTGGGGGAGCTCTGCAAAAACTTTGCTTCCTAGAGACATTTATTAATATCACTTCTCACTCCACCAAACCTTCCTTGGTCACTTCTCTGCCAAAACTAATTGTTCCTCCTTCCAAACTCAACATTCAGCACTGTCTTTGGCTGCCCTTTGACGTTAGATGCCTGTTGCTGTGCATGTCCAAGCTCTATCTTTTCTGCTAAACTGAAGTCTCCACTGGAGAAGGAAACAAGTTTTGCACACCTCTATATTTTCTGCAGTGCCTTTTACACAGATTAATCAAAGAAAATGTTCATTGATTTATTGGCTGAAAAATCAATGACCTGAGAGGATCCTTTTTTTTTTTTTTTTTTTTGTAATCACAAGATCTTAAAGAGGTGTCTTAGTTTGCTGGAGCAGCCATACAAAATATCATAGGCTAAGTGGCTGAAACAACAGAAATTTATTTCTCACAGTTCTGGAGGCTGGGGAGCCCAAGATCAAGGTGCTGGCTGATTTGGTTCCAGATGAGAACTCTCCTCCTGACTTATACACAACCTCCTTCTCACTGGGTCCTCACATGGAAGAGAAAGAAAGAGAGGGGTCTCTCTCTTTCTCCTTTTATGAGACCACCAATGCTATTAAATTTGGTCCCCACCCTTAAAACCATATTTAACCTTAATTATCTCCTAACAGCTCTATCTCCAAATACAGTTATATTGGGGGTTACGGCTTCAAAATATGAATTTCAGGGGGACACAATTCAGTCCATAGCATTGCACACACACCCAAACTCCTATCCTTCTTATGTGCAAAATCTACTTATTCTACACCGACAGCTCTGAAAGTCTTAACTCATTCCAGCATCAACTCTAACGTCCAAAGTCTCATCTAAATTATCACGTAAATCGTGTGAGACTCCAGGTTCTATTCATCCTGAAGGAACATTCATCTCCAGCTGTGAATCTGTGAAACCGGACAAGTTATGTTTCCAAAATACAAGGGTGGGGCAGCCATAGGATACACATTCCCATTCCAAAAGGAAGAAACACGAAATAAGAAAGGGTGACAGTTCCCGAGCAAGTTCAAAACCTATCAAGGCAAATTCCATTAGATGTTAAGGCTCAAGAATGATTCTATTTAATTCTGTCTTTTGCCCTCCAAACCCACTAGGGCTGCAGTCCCACCCCCGTGGCTCTGCTTGGGTCCTGCCCCAAGGCTCTGGGAAGCCCTGCTTCCAAAGTCCTGCAGGGTGACCCAACCCCTACAGCTCTGGTTAAAGGCCATTTGGCCTATTGAACTGGAGGCAACAGCCTGAGTCTCTGAAACTGAGAGGGAAGCTCTGCTGATCTTGAAGTCACCTTCGGGGTCATTCTTCTCTTTTCTTGGTGAATAGTGCATGTTAGGTCTATGGTTTGTACAAGCTATGAAGTCCACCAACCTTCCTTCATTTTGTCTCATTTTTTTTCTATTCTCTTTAGTCCCGGATGGCAGTGCTTCTGCTGATATTATCCCATCTCTATTGTGGCTTCTGCTGAGATGGCTGATTATGTTCATGAGTTGCACCCATGATCTCTTTATCAAATGGTGGTTGAGACACACCCTTAGTGTTCTTCTCAGAGCAAATGTTCTCATTTTTTGCAACATGGGGAGACTGAGAATTTTCCAAATCTCAAATCTGGTTTATTTTTGACTAACTATTCCTTCTTTAATTTGTCTCTCTCCTCTCACGTTTTACTATAAGCAGTAAAGGGGGATCCAAGCTGTACCTTCAATACTTGGTCTAGAAATCTTCACTGATTAATATCCAATTTCATCATTCACAAGGTATTCCACAAAACATTAGCACACCATACAGCCAAGTTATTTGACACTTTAGAATAAAAACCATCTTTTCTCCAATTTCCAATAAGCTGTTCCTCATTTCCTTCTGAGACTCACCAGAATTGTGTTTAACACCCACATTTCTAGCATGTACCTCAGAACTCATCCAGCCTCTCCCCATAACCCATTACTCATGACTCTCCCAAAGCCACTTCCACATTTGTAGGTATTCGTTACATCAACACTACATTCTTGGTGCCAAAATCTGTACTAGTCAGGGTTTTCCAGAGAAACAAAACCGACAGAATAGCTTGGTTCTCTGGTGAACCCTTATAATAAATTTATTATAAGGAATTGGCACATGTGATTGTGGCAGCTGAGAATTTTCATGATCTGTAGTCGGCAAGCTGGAGACCCAGGAGAGCCAATGGTGTAGTTCCAGTTGGGGTCCAGAGGCCTGAGAACTACCGTGTTTCCCCAAAAGTAAGACCTAGCCAGACCATCAGCTCTAATGAGTCTTTGGGAGCAAAAATTAATATAAGACCAGTCTTAATATAATATAAGACCAGGTCATAATATAATATAATACCAGGTCTTATACTAATTTTTGCTCCAAAAGATGCATAAGGCTAGGTCTCATTTTCGGGGAAACATGGTAGGAGAGACAATAGTGTAAGTTCCAGTCTGAAAGCCAGCAGGCTCAAGATCCAAGAAGAGCCAATGTTTCAGTCCAAGTCTAAAGACAGGAAAAGACCAATGTTCCAGCTCAAGGTAGTGAGTCAGGAGGAGTCTTCATTAATGGGTTGAGGCCCCCCCACTTAGGGAGGGTACTCTGCTTTACTCACTCTACCCATTTAGATGTAAATCTCATCCAGAAACACCCACACAGACACACCCAGCATAATGTTTTACCAAATGCCTGGGCATCCCATAGCCCAGTCAAGTTGACACAAAATGCTAACCCATCACAAGGGGCCTCAAAAGTCATCGGGTGCAACCCGTTCTCCAAAGCATGAAGCCCTGTGGTCATTTGTCATCAATAAACCCAAGGAGGTTCATACCGCTCTAATGTATTATCTTTGTTCTTAGCAGGGTTCTAAGTTGCCTACAAAAGGTTAGTACAAATTAAAAGCAGAAAGAGCATAGGCTCAAGGGATAGCACCTTGAGAGCCCAGGCGGCTACTGACCCCTCCAGTTCTTCTCACACACTGTGGTGATTACTCAACTGGTAGTGGTGCCCCTGGTGGAGCAGAGCCTTTCCTGCCTCTGGCAGGCTCAGTGCAGGTGCGGTCACTGGCGGGGGGCAATGGCTGAGGAGAAAGCTAAAGGCCGGTTGGTCTCTAGGGCCCTGGTTGTGAGTACAGGGGGTCAGTAAGAGACTGAGGCTCTCTCCTTCCCTGGTTGTGGTGTGAATCTCCTGCCCACACAGGTAGAACTGGTCTGCCTTCTGGAGGTGCTAATGTGTGAGGCTTGGTCTGCCCTTCGAGGCTGCACTTGACATCCACTTGAATCTTGTCAAAATGTTGAAAGGAGGAGGGAACGCAGCATGATTGGCTCTAACTCTGGATATTCTCCCTGTCCCCACTGATGCTTTCCAGGTATCATTTCACACAAACTGTGTCCCATTTCCTTATTGTCATCACTGGGACCTCAGAGATCCCCTTCCAGCTTGTGCTACAAGTAGTCCCAGCCTCCTGCGGAAGCTGTGTTGTTCTATAAATACCCTCATTCCTGATACTACCTCTGTAAAGAAAGAATCGTGTTGACTGGTGTAAGTCAGGGCTGCTTTGAAATTTTCGGGAAAGCACTAAAAAAAAATCCCCAGTTTATGATGTAGATCAACGGATGTAGTTTTCTAGATTAACCACTTCTCTGTGCCTGACAGGACTGTTTGAGCAGTATCTCGAGTGCTGCCTTCACTACATTGTGTTCACGATATCAATAAATATGTGAACCAGGTAGTACAGTCAAGCTGAATGAGGACCTGGGAGGAGCCCAGCTTGCTCTCTATAAGGATTCTCTGCCCTGGCTGTTTTGTAAATGAGGAGTATTTAAAAATTAGCTTGAGCAAGCTAAGCATCCCATTAAAGATAACCAAAGTTGTGCAAGGGGCAGAGTACAGGGCACGTCACATCACCCTCCAGGATGAGAGGCAATCATCCTGGGCCAGTGGTTTGAGGAGTTTCACCAACAGGATGCTGATGGCTGAACTCTGGGATCAACCCTGGGTGTTTCTGTGAGTCCATGGTGGGATTCATCTCACATCCCTAGTCTCTCTTCAGTGACATGTCCACCCATATATCCATCTTTGCTCAGGGAGAACTTGGCAGTAAGCTCTTCCTGGACTTCCTCATGCCACACTGGGCAAGACTCAGAGCCTCTCACTGAAACTTTCCCTCCTCTGCAAAGTAGGGACACATAAACAGAGCTGTCGTGACAGCTCAATTAAATAACTGTGCCAATATTGTTTATAGGCTGCAGTCTGGTTTAGCAACAGAAGGCATAAGATCAAGCAAAACCAGGTAGGTGCTCTGCAGGCCTCTGAAAACCTCACCCTCTCTTTCACTGTAGGCAGCACCAGCGTCTTGCTATTATTTTTTAAAGTGGTTTCCATTCATGTTTAAGTTACCAGTTTCCATTCCAGCAAGAGGTCAGCAAGTTAAAGAGGCAGCTAAAAATATATCTGCCTAAAGCAAACGAAAGGCAACTTCCATCTTGTCTTTTATTTTTGTTTTCTTTTTGTTTCAGAAAACCATTTGAGTGTCCTTTGGAACAAAGTGTCATAGAAAGATCATGAGTCTATCATCTGACTCCCAACAAATACAAGAAACGTAACGTCACATACCCTCCCTGAGCCTGCAGGTGATTTTCCTCATAGCAACAATTTGGGTAACATTCACACTGGAGGATGGTCATCAGGGAATAGATGCAAAAACCCTTGTTACAGGTTAAGAATAACCTTCCCCCCTAGGAAAATATATTGATGCCAAGTCCAAGGTCATAGATGTTCTCTTAATCTAAGCCTGGGCAGAAATATAAATAAAATTGGTGAGCATCAGGAAGGTCAAAGTAAAACTTTAGTTTCCAATACAATGGTGTCTGCTGAGTATTTAAGACTCTCAGCTCCCTCAAGTGCCACATAGATTTTTGGTTATTTTCTTCGATATCAGACAAACCTGAATTCAAGACCAGGTTCTGTCCCTGTCAGCTGTGTGACCTTGGGAAAAGGACTCGATTGCTAAGCCTCAGTTTCTTTTCCTGTGAAATGGGCCCATGTCAATTCCTTCCTCAGGCTGGATGATCTGAGAAGATGGTGTATACGAGGTGCTTAATTAATACTAATATGCATAGAGGAAAGTTAGCTAAACCTACCTATGACAGAGAGATCTAAAGGTGACCCCCATGACTCTTGTCTTCTGGCATTTATGCTCTTGTATAATCCCCTCCCTTGAGTGTGGATGGGATCTATGGCTTGTTTCTAGCCAACAGAATGTAGTAAAGGTGAAGGCATTTTGTGGATGTAATAAAGGCCCCAAATCAGTTGATTTTAATTTCATCAAAAAGAGACTCTCCTGAGTGAGGCTGACTTAAATAGGAGAAAGCTCCTAAAAGAGAGGCTCTTTTATTGGCCTTGAAGCAAGCTGCTTCCTGCTAGGGTGTGAATTGCCTAAGTAGAGGGCGTTCATCCTACACCTACCAACAACCATGAGAGCTTGGAAAAGGACTCTGAGCTCCAGGTGAGATGCTGAGAAGAGGACCCCGCTAAGCCATTGTCAGACTCCCGATCCATAGAAACTCAGAAGTAATAAATGCATTGGTTTTAAACCACTAAATCTGTGACAAGTTGTTACACAGCCATAGAAAACGAATACAACACTGCTTCTGGAAATCATTTCCTAGAGACAGACTTGGATTGAAGGAAGACAACGTTCACCTTTATCCCATCTATAGAATTGTTGGATGAAGGAAAGAAAAGCAAGCTTCCCCAGACACACCTGGTTCCTTTTCTAAGGGCTGTGCCTGGTGTAGCAGCTGGGAACACATCTTGTGTAGCACTCTGGACCCTCACGTGGCCCCTGCCACCATGGTCATGCCCAGGTCTGCATGAGGTGGAACAATGGCCATCCAGCTCGGGTTTGCTGATCCACACTGTAAAGTTGGGCTAATCTCTTATTCTCAGCTGTGTGGGGGGAGTCTTAGTTTCCATATCTGCAAAATGGGAATAATTATACGAGTTTTACTCAGCTCAGAAGGACGTTACAAGGATAACCTAAAGTAATCACTATGGAATTTTTTTTGAAGTTAAAATAAAAAAGAATGGCAGTCATTATTCTACTGAAGACGTAGAGGGACAATCTCTAGCCCCTTAAAGGAAAGGCTTCTAATGTAATCTGGAAACTGCAATGACTCTCACACAGAGGCGAGAATCAGCTTCAATAACTCTTAGGTCTCAGTAGCTGGAAGCTCAGTATAGATAGTAGCTGTAAATTTTTCAGGTTATTAAAAAAATGAGTCTTTAATTTCACGTTGTTGATTTTACAGGTTCCACCAACTCCCAAAAACGGTTTTGCGAGCACTCAAAATCAAAGCAAGCTATGATCATAACAAAATAATTACCAATAATAGTAACTTGAAGCCTAAAGTTAATAAAGCTGCCTCTCAATGCCTATACAACAAACTCCAGACTCCTCTACCTTATGTTCAAGAACTGCCATGATAGGTCACAGAGTGGATATTCGGGCAGTGCCAGATTTGAAGTATTGAAATATCTGCACTGTTTGGTCAGTAGCTGTTTTAAAGCACCTCACCACCATCCTGGCGGGCCCCCTCAGCACCTTTCAGATTTCCCCAGCATTCAGCATTAATTGAGTAATGGCAGGTGTGGTGTGGGGTCTCCAGGCCTTGTCCCAGCACTACAACTGGTGTCAAAAGTTAGATCATTTGATTATTATCTACAAAACCAGCTTTTCTAAGTGTAATTATTACCCCTTCCCTGAGCATAGCCAAAATGGGGGTCTCACACTGGACACCCCCATCCCTACCCCATGCCTTATATTTTCATGTTCTGTCCATTTTTCACTGCTACCTCTGCCTGAAATGTCCTTTCTGCTCCCCATACTGTCTGCCTGAACATATTCCTACCAGCTCTGAGATACTGAATATTGGTGATTTCACCTCTCTAAGCCTCAGTTTCCCCATCTGTAAAGTGGGGATTCTAAGAGGACCTACTTCATAAGGTAAGGATTAAATCACAGTGCAGGCAATGCCTGCACACAGTTCTAGGTACAAAGAGATAAAGTGTGGCCCATTCTTACGACCAGTCCTGCTCTTTTCAAGGCTTTCCTCCAATACCAGGCATCTATGAAGCCTTCCTCCACCCGACCTCACCCCGCAGCTTGAAGTGGCTGCTCCCCCTCTGAAACCCTGCTGTTCACTCCACTGGCTTCTTTGTGCTCCCCCCCCTCTCTGTCTTGGGGTGTTAGGCATGTGTGGAAGTGGAGTCTCCCCCTCCAGTCTGATCAAGGGCACACGCCCTGTTTCATTTTTGTCATTTCTGAGCCCAGCCTGGCAACAACCTGGGGCATAAGATGAAATACTGAGACAAGTGCTGGTTGAAGGGCCAGAAGCTTTGAAAGACACGCCATAAAGTTTGTAGACAATAGCGCAGCACAGAGCCACATACAGAGCCAAATCATAAGGATAGTTGACATCTACTGTGCACGTATGACATGCCAGGCACTCTTTTAAGCACTTCATGTACATTAATTCATGTCGTCTCCCCAGCACCTCTGTGACAGAGGTACTGTCATTGTGGATTATCCATCTGTCTGCCTCACAGACACTAGCTCACTGTTGGCAGGGACTGTGTCCTTCATCTTTGGTCTTGTGCCCACCCCATGGGAGCTGCTCACCAACCATGGAGGGCTCACAGGCGCACTCAGTTTTACAGTTCTGCTTCCCTCACCCCATCTCACGTCTGACTTCAGATGCTTCACTCACACTGAACAATGGTAGCCATTTAAGTTTCTAACGGGTAGCTGCACCATTTGGAAAAACTTGTAATTTTTCTTTGTGTGCCTGAAATCACACCTCTTTGCAATACAGACGTAAAGCTAGTATTGCAAATCCGTATTCTATTAACTGAGACAGAGAGTATATGAGCCAATGGGATGCAGGAGAGTGTGTGTCAATCAAAAATTAAGTTCTTTAAAATAACCAAATCCTGAGCTGGTTGCTAAGAAGGTAAAGGGGAGTGGAGGGGGTGAAGAGCATTTCAAACAAAAACCAAATTAAAACAATCATTTAAAAAGGTACGTCCAGAGGCCAGAGGCTGCAATGGGTTAGTCTAAGTCTGGCATTAAGGCAACAATAAATACAGATTTCCACTCCCACACCGGAGTTCCTGGGAGGAGCCTAAGGGTTTGTATTTTTTCAAGCTCCCTGGAAGATACCAATGCACAGTCATTTGCAGATCTAATTGATTAAACTAGCGATGCCCGGTTCTGGCTTGAAAACTCTATCCCTTCATCCCCATATACTACGAAGATGGCTTTCGCCTCTAAGGTCACTCCTTCAGGGAACGGAAAGATTAGGAACACTTATCAGCTATGTGACCTTGGAGAAGCCACCTAATCGTTGGTGCCTTAGTTTCCTCATCTATACAATGGGGATACTAACAGTAGTATTTAATATACAGATGTGCTGTGGGGATTCAATGATGAATACACGTAAAGTAGTTAGAAGGCACATAGTAAGCACATGATAAATGCTCGTTATTATTACTATCATTCTTTTCTCTTGAGGAAGAATCTCGGGAATAATTGTAACTTGATGTCACTCAGTGAAAGACTTCACTTTGGTGGCACTAAAGGAGGTGAGGATGGAGGAGAGAGAACTTAGTATGATCTGCTTTACCCCTGCGCCCCCCATGCTGGGCCAGAGAGTCAGCTGGTTCCGGTTCATAACAAGTCCTACATGTGACCCTGGATCGATGTTTTGGTCAGTCTCTATTAAAATCACCTCCAAGAATTTACAGAAGCTACAGAGCAAATACTTAGTGATAAATATCCTAATAGAACATTCTAAGCACCCAAGCTACGTATTGTAATTAATGTCATAGGATCGCTAAGACTTCAAGGGAGATTCTCTTGCACAATTTTTTCCTAAGGAAATATTGATAAGAGCTCTTTTGCAAACCACGGAACCCACTCTGGCTATTTTAAGTAGAAAAGGAATTGGTCTAGAAAGTCATTTCCTGGCTTCTGCCTCGAAGAAGGTGGGCCCTAAAGAAGCATGTTTCAATGGTGCAGGACAGCAACACAATAGGACAAATGTCCACTATACTTGTCAATACTGAAATCAGTTGAAAATACTCTCCAAAACATAAACGTATGACTAATGAGCCACACACCCTTTATTATTACTTGTTGACATAAGAAAGGGCCAATTCCCTGCCAGATCATGGTATCTGAGACTACTGAAAAAGAAAACCCTGAATATGAGCCAACTAGGTGCACACACACACACACACACACACACACACAGAAACTGACTAATGTGAACGTTAACCAAAATAAATAAACAGTAGCCAGGGACCATAAGTGGATTCCATGAATTTACACAATTTGAAACGAGGCCAAGAGCAGTAGACCCAGGAAGATAGTTCCATCTATTTCATAGTTGAAAAATTCCCCAGAGGGTCTTGGTCAGCGGCACATGGGGGTCAAGGGCATAACTCAACAGGTCCAGGGCAAATGTTTCCCATGAGGAATGTTTGACTTATAAGACAGCATTCTCCTGTCTCAGGAAATCTACCTTCTGGAGCAGTTGTCTGAGGCCTCACCAACTGGCTTGCCTGTTTGAATTCTCGCCCTGTCTCACTTGGTGTGCAAAATTGGTCAGGAAATGAGGTCATTGTTGTGTTTTCATCCAGTGACGCTCCTGGGCAAACCCTGCTGCACCTCTCCACTGCCAAGTGGCCATGTCCCAGCACACTGATGTCAGTGCACTGCCCGGAGAAGCAGCATGTGTCAGCAGCATGCAGCTTGGTGGGAGCCAGGCCAAGCAGTAAATGTCAGGGGATCATTTGACAGAGCAACACCCCAAGGGCAGAGGAAGTGAGAAAGAGTGAGGGGGTGGAAGCTGGGAATGAGTTCTGTCCACGGGCGGCTCTCCCGTGGAGGACTTGAGTCTCCCACCCTGGACATCTTTTCATTGGTCTGGCAACAAAGTCTAGAGCCTCGGCCTCTGTGACTCTTTCATCACATGCAGAATAGAAATATTAATAAAATTTCTAGGAACAGTCTCCAAGAAATTCAGAATGCTTCATCTTACAGCTTCACCCTGGAAAGACCAGATCTCCATGCCTAGTGGAATGGACAGTGACAGGTGAGTATGGCCACCTCCATTGAGGGCAGCCTGTCCAACCTCATCACCATTTACAGTGAAGGCCAAGTCCACAGCTCTGGGCACCACGCCACAGTCGGTTCAATTTCCTGTCAGTTGGGCACCTAGGTCAGGGGTCAGCCTGCTGCCTGTTCTTGTAAATGAAGTTTAATTAGAACACAGGCAGACTCGTCATTTACATAGAGTCCATGGCTGCTTTCCTGCTACAGTGGCAGCACTGGGTAGCTGAGCCAGAGACTGTATGGACTGCAAAGCCGAAAACATTTACTATGTAACACTTTACAGAAAAGCTCGCTGACTCCGGCCTAGGAGCTCCAAGACCCTTTCCAAGCAGACGGTAAACTGCCTCGGAGAGTCTTTTTGGAATCTCCCCCAGGGCCTCGCACAGGGCTTACTACACAGTAGAATCAAAGAATCAACGACCTCAGCTATTTCATCCAATCTCCTTCTTTTAAAGATGAAGAAACCCAAATGACTAGTCCAAAATAATACAGTGACAGGGAGCAGAAGCAAAAAGCAAGTTTCCTGAGTTCTATTGTATTGCTCTGTCACACAACAAATAATTGGTGAGTGTGGAATAAATGTAAAGATATGTGTGGATTTACACAGCAATGTGATCAGCTGGATATAGGCATTTCAGTCTTTGATCTCAAATCTCAGGAGAAAAGTGTGTGTGTGTGTGTGTGTGTGTGTGTGTGTACCGGTGTGCAAAAAAAAATGTATACAAGTGGACACTTTGGTCAATATTGCACAAGCAGTAGTTCTCACCATAACCAGAAGTGTCTGGATGCTGATGGTAACCACTTTGAGCACCTCTTATCATTGCAGAAGTCAAATGTGACTTGTATTCATCTTTTGTTATCGGTATATATCGAGTATTACAATTTAATACAGTTTTCCTTTCTTAAAATGTGTATACATTTTTTGGCACCCTCTGTATATATAACATGTAATATGTATGTAGAATATATGTGTGTGTATACACATATGTACACACACATATATATATGTATATATATATATATATATATATATGAATCATAAAATGATGGGACACATGCTGTCTTGTAGGAAACAGCCATGAGGAAAAGATCCAACTGATCTGTGACTTTAAGGTCCCCCTTGTCAGTTGGGTACCATCCTATTTGCTTGAACCCCACAGAAGCGACTCAGCACAAGCCTCTGTGAGCAGAGCCACGGCACGGGTGATCTTGACCTCCATCCCTGGCCTCTTTTCTCAGTCCCTCCTTCCCTCCATCCTTCCCTCACGTTAAACCCTTTATCAACTAGGTGCGCCTGAGAACCACTCCTTCCCCCTCCTCGATTATACATTGGGAGGTAACGCCTTCACTCCAAAGTGTTGAACAGCCAGGCGTTCCCACCGAGGGCCGTTTATCTCCCACTCTGGAATGATATGTGCGTCACCCGTGATAGTGTAATTCTTGGCACACAGGTAGAAAAATGTTTTCTGAAGAGTGTTAGGCCTAGATAAGCTTCAAATAGCTTTTCAAAGGTGACCTAAAGTGGGAGAGGGGCCAGAAAGGAACGTCCACGGTTTTACTTTAGTGGCACCCCTGTTCTCCTGGTCTCGAGAAGCTCCTGGGGTCCCTTTCTCACTTGCTCCTTCCAGAATCTGCCCTGACAAGTCCTCCGTTGTGGGGAGAGGTGGGTAGCTTCCTCACGCTTCTCTCCGTCACCTTAGCTGGGACTCTTCCTTCATGTCCCACCCCGGAATTGAACCCCAAGTTCTTCCCTTCCTGTGCTGCAGAAAACTCTGCTCGGTCCCTTCCCAGTACCAGGTGCCATTGCTTCAAGCTCCCGGAGCCTCACATTTGCCTTTGGGTCACAGTCGAGGGCGGGTTCAGCGGCTGCCCTGCTCCAGGCTGCGATTCTGCCAGGGCCTAACCCTGTCTGTCTGGTGCATCTCACTTCCTACCAGACCCAGCTGTTAATTGAGACCCCTGGTAGACCTCAATAAATAGCTGCCACATGGAAACGTGTACTTCAAGCAACTTTGACTTTAATGTTGTTATTTTTGATTATCAACACACTTAAAAGATGGGGTTTTGTAGTCAGTCAGAACTGGATTTGAATCACAGCTCAATCACTTTCCACAAGACCCCCGAGGAAAGACTTATCTTTTCCAAGCCCCGTATTTCTCATCTATAAAAGTCACAACATACTTGCCCAACAGCACTGGGGCTTTAGGCATAATGAATTAACTAGAGTAGCTAGCACAATGTCTAGAACATAGTAGCTGCTCCAAAAAAATGTATTTATTAGAATGCCGCCCATGGTCTTGTTACCTTAGACCATGTCATGTGTCTCAGAATGATTCAGAAAGGGCCTGGTATCAGCGAGGCTGGGCCCCCATAGAATAAACCTCAGCCAAGTTCCACCTCCTCTGATTTCAGGCTGCTGTGTGGCATTGTAACAGCCTAAACTCTCTGGATCTCAGTGCCCTGTAGCAGGCTCCTTGGAAGCTGCTGGAATGCCACGAGGATTCAATGGAATCCAGTGAACTCCATGACAAAAATTGTTGTTAATTTCCTGTCAGTTTATCATTGTTCATCTTTATAGTGCCCTGGCAAATTGTCTATATATTTTTTTTTAAGTTGTGGGACTCTCCATGTATCTGTAAATGAGTCTAGTTCTTAGTAGTGACAAGGGTTAACTGGACTAAACATAAGGTTTCTTTTGCGTCAAAGACTTCCTCCTTGCAAAGAGGAGTTTCACAGCTTACCCTAGAATCCTGAGGCACTTTGGCCAATGGTCAGCTCTTGGGTAAAAAGTCTGCCTTTGGTAGCCACCCCCACACCACACAACAGGCTCTGCTTCATCTCCCTGCCTTGACAGACATGTAGTGCAGCACTCCAGTACCCAATGGTACTCCTGGTCTCTCTCTATCCCTCCTCCTGTTGCTCTTCCTCCCGCCTCCTGATAAAGCAATCCTGGGTAATGTGGCAGCTGGGGCCCCAGTGTCCATGTGTATAGCCCATTCAAGACAACACATACTGTAAAAAGGACTTCTGGGGAATATGACTTCAAACAAAGGAGTCAAACAAAGGGTGAGCATTGATGTCCTTGTGGCAGAGAAGTGGGAAGGAGACGTGAGAACAGGTGGGTCTTTAGGTGGCTCTAACTCCCCTATCTGGAAATTGCCCGGTTTGCCTACGCATGGAGATCAACCCTGATCTTGGGCTATTCATTATGACCTATGGAAAATTAAGGAAAGACAAAACCTTGGGCATCCTGCTCTCACTGGCCATTTACAAAATAAAAAAAGATGTCTCTTTCTTTAGCACAAGCATTTCTCTTCACACAGCTGGGAGGGTCTGGGTGAAAGGAGGCAGTAGCGAGCACAGCTTCTGATGCCCCTGGGTGGGGTCTGAATTTACTGAATTCCATGTTCTACATGTCCTAGCTCTGCGGACTTAGTCAGGGGACTCGGTCTCGCTGAGCTTCGGTGTCCTCGTCTGTAACTTGGGAGTATTATAATAACAGGACCTACCCGTAGAACTCAAGGAGTTCATGTAAGCAAGGTTCAGAACACCATATAGCCACTGCTATCATTATTCAGTTTCCAAACTCATCTCTGACTTCAGAAAATGCAGAGACTCGTGTGACCAAAAAGGACTGGGGAATAAGGAGTGATTCTTTTGCTTTGTAAGTCAGGTCAGTTCTCATCTGTCTCTCTTACCCTTGTAGCCCCTGCCATCTCCCCAATCTCTTTCCCAACATTGTCCACTTCAAGCACCTTATAATCTGGGGGTGGGGATGAGCAGCTGTGCCAAAAAAAAAAAAAAAAAGAAAGGAAGGAAGGAAGGAAGGAAGGAAGGAAGGAAGGAAGGGAAGAGAGAAAGGAAGTGGGAAGAAAGAAACCCTATCACTGTTTTTATAAGTCCACAGGGCATGGAACAGATTCTAAAGTCAAAGGCCAATATTTAAGAAGACTAGAATACCATGTTCATTGGAGTGACCTGGAAGCAGCCAGAAGGTCCACTGTCCCTTAAATTTTTCTCCCTCATTTTCGTGTCATAATGCTTTAAATTTCCACCGTTAGACTCACTCCTGTGGGCCCTTGTTGGGTTATGGGCAGTATTTCAATATCGGACTGTGCATCAGAAACATTGGGGCACTAGTTAATGACAGATGTCTGAGACCCCCTCCCACGAGGGCTGATTCATAAGTTTGTGTGGGAATTTGAAAGGTGCCCCAAATGGTTCATATGATGCACAGCAGGGAACCCGATTCTGGTAGAGGCTACTCAAGCCTGGAGGTAGGATCTCCAGGTTTCTCCCTCAGCTTGTGCAGACCGACACAGTACAGGCTCCAGCAAGTCACCTCGTCTGTGATGAGGACCAAATCTCTTCCTTCCTCAAAGAGACTGCATGACGATAAAATCAAGACGAGGCTTAAAAATGCTTCAGAAAGTATATAGACCCATAAGGAGCCATTTTAAGAGATCATGGGAAATACGGTTGGGAGAGGGAATGCAGGCCTAATTGGAGTGTCTTCAATATCAGGTTGAAGCAGTTAAACTTGATCTGGTAGGTGGGGGAATGGATGTGATAAAGGGATTATTCTAGGAAGAGTAAGCTAATGGCATCGTAGGTAGAGGGCAGGGTGGGGGGTACTGTAGGCAGGATGCTGTCTTAGGGGGTGATGAGTTGATGAAGTGTTAGCAAACAAGGAAATAAATCATTTCTATGGCAGAGACAGGTTTGTTGTTTGCCAAACCTCCTTCCCCCTTTTTTCTGGGAACATGGCTGGATGACACTTGAGTTCTGAACTATAGAAAGTGGGTGGAAGGGCCACTTCCAGGCAGGGATCATGGAAACCTACCATGTGACCCTCCACTTGGGGTCTTCCACCTGTGCTAGGAGCGCAGAGTCCAGCAGAGAAGGTGGCACCCTTGGGGGTGGCCGGATACAGAGTGGAAGGAGCCTGAGTGGGAAGACTATTCATCAAGCCTGATATTGAGCTATTATGTGAACAAATTCGTGGGCTGTTGTTTCAGCAGCGGGGCGTCTGCTGGCCAACACAATGCCTTACATTTGAACAGTGAAAATTCTAATTTACAAAAGGGGTTTGTGTTTCTTATCTTATTTGACACTTAACAATAATCCTGCCAGACAGATCACATCTCTGTTATACACACGAAGTACCCAAATGAGGAGAGGTCACACACATAACTTTCCCCATGTGGCTCCCCTCTCCTGGAGTCCTGTGATGAAGCCCTGCCCGGAACCCTTAATCCCCAAAGGAAAACACTGCAGCATTTGTGATAAAGAACCACAGACAGATGGGTCTTTACCTTTCTAAGGCCAATTATAAAGAAACTGTGGGTCCTAGATTTTTATGATATGACTATAAAATGCCACAGCACCCAAATGAGGAAATGGATAAAAAGCACGTGAGGCCGCCCCTCCTCCATCTGCTGGGTTTACTGGGTCTCTGCTCGCAGACAGCGTCAGGAAGCAGAGGTGAACACTGAGGGGAGAGGAGCCTTGGGCTGAACCAAGAAACCTACACTTGTTGCCATGACAACCTCCCAAGTTGGATTTTTAAGAGCTAGTCACCGGGACATGGTTTTCACTTTCTCTTCACTCTAGGCAATAGGTCCCCAGTCAGATTCCATTCAGTACACAAGCTCCCCTCTTTCACATTTTGTGTTTTTTTCATCCAGTCTGATATTTGTTTCTTTCCCCTTTACTATAAAATAATGATAAACAGAAGTGGAAAATATCTTAAGATTCAGAGGTTGATATAGGATGTAGAGCTCCTAGCACCAAACTTCTACGGGCTGTGGGTAGTGACCCGAGACACACTTGGAAGACCTCCCACTTCAGCACACCTCTCCTTGGAGGCAACAGCACCAGGCACACCATGTTAGATAACGAAGCACGTCCCTCTCTTTTAAAATATAAGTGCCCCACTAGCAGGTGGCGGCACATGTACCTTCCACATTAGAAATAAAAGTCCCAAATCGCTCAGCCTGCCATCAGAGTTGCGTCGTGATCCAACCCTAACGCACGTTTCTGTCCACCTTCCCGACATCCCTTTACGCTCCCTTTGCCACAGCCAAGCAGAACGCTTAGTTCTTCCGTGACCCATCCTGCCATGTCGTCCTTCTACATGAGCCATTGGCCACGAAGTTCCCTTCATCCATGACGTTACATTTATTTCCTACCTCTCTTTGATCCGTTCATCACCTTGGCTAATTGTTTGTGCCTCATTCCTCCCTCTCAAATGGGCATTTTCTTAAGCTCAGCCCTTATTTCTTTACTCCTTCTCCATGTTCCCTCCTCCAGGGAACTTATTGCTTCAACTTACTCTGCTCTAAGTAGAAGTTCAAATCCACATTCCTAGCCCCGATCTTGCCTTTCATTCTTAGTTCTGATTTTCTGGCATGCTAACGGACATCTGCATTTATCTGGCCTACCTTCCCCTCAAACAAAACTACATTATCCTCATTAATGACAACTCCCTTCTTCGCAGCTCTGTTTCTATCATAGAGTCACATAGTGTTTCAGAGTTAAAAGGAAACTGAAAGCTCAAGCTCAATTAGTTTATCTGCACTCAGTCCATTTACAACGTCTTTGACAATAACGGTCAAGCCCATCGGTGGTATCATCATTCCAAATCTGGAAACTAGTCTCTCCAGAGGTGAATTTACCAGGAAATATATTTGCACATGTTCCTTCCATGGCCTGGGCTCAATTTTGTATTCACATCACTCTTTCAAAGCATAGTCTTCCTCTCAGCCCTGGTTTGGGCTCATTATTGCCTCCAGACAGGAAGACTGGGGAATCCTCCTTTACGTGGTGACAATGAATACAGTTATAAGAGCAGTCGCAAGAACAGCAGCATCTCACATTTTATCTCACTTCTCTTTCTTCAATCCGTACAGCATGTATTTTGAAATGTTAGAGGGTGAATATTTCTGATAAGAGGGAGTCAGACTAGATGACTTCTGAGAGGTTTCTCCAAATCAGAAATTCTGATTTTATGATTGTTGATCCCATTTTACAGAAAAGAAAACTTGGTCTTAAAGAAAGGCACACAACCAATGTGTGGCAGAGCCGGACCTGGAATCCAGGTCTTCTTACTTTGAGTTCATTAGTCTTCCCACCACATCACGCAGTGCAACTTAGGAGCCTTTCTAAACAGGGACCAAATCAAACTCCTTCCCTGTGTAGAAACTTCTGATTACTCTTCCTTACTTACATGGGATCGAATACTACTTATCTGCCATCAAAACCCTTTCTACTGTTTCTTTTTTCTTTTTTTTTTCCTATCAATTTCCAACTGCACCCCTCCATCTACCAATCTCTTCAGCCAATCTTATATACCATTGGGTCCTGAGCGTCCTACCTCCATACCATGGCTCGACCTGAAATGGTTACCCACTCCTACCCACTCTGTGCATCCTAATCATTTTTCAAAGCGCAACTCGGGCCCCACCTCCTCTCAGACTAGGCTTGGAGACCTCATTCAAGCCACACTGGTCCCCTTATCTGCACCCTTCGCTTCATGTCTTACTGCTCATATGGCACTGATGTGTCCTTGCATTTTTACCCCTCAGCTGCAAGTTCATGAACTGCTAGGACCCCATCTTTGATATCTCCTCCCCGCTTTCAGCTTTCACAGAGCCTGGCTCAGAGTCAGTGGCTCCATCCACGTTTGTTAATTGGTTGATTGACTGATTATTTTCAATCCCTTAACTCCCTAAGTGTTTTATCTTACTAACATTTCCTTCATGCTTAGTTTTTAAAATGACTTGTCACTCCAATATCACAAAAGAAAAATTATAAAGGAAGAAAAGCAAGTTATAAAGGAAAGGTCAAAAGCATTCCTTCCCTCCCTTTTCTGGTTTATTTCTGGTCAATCTGGGGTGATTCATACTAACAAGCATATTTGCCTCAGCCTCCTCCATCTTATGAAGTACAGGCTTCCAGTGGGAATTAGACGTCTTCTTGCCCTTTGGGTGCCCCTCTGGCTAGTTCAGCCCGTTTTACCCATGGTCTCGGCCAGTGGTTCTCAGTCTGTGATGAACCCCAGAATCACCCAGGGGAAGGTTGTTAAGGATACAGATGCCTGGGCCTCACGCTGACCTCCTGAGTGACCTCTGGGAACAGGACCTGAGCAAGTCCATGTGAGGAAGCTTGGCAGTGACTTTTTCATACCCCAAAGATGGAGCCCCCTTGGCCTAGCCATTGTTCACCATGAGGGCAACAATAAACATAACCCGAAGACTTTTCCCATGCCAGCCGAGCTAGAGGGTGTTTCTAAAGGTTAACAACTCCATTCCTTTTTCCCAGAAAAGATTCATTTAAGTTCTCATAGCAGACTATCTGTCTTATTTATCTTCAAAGAACTTCACATTTCAGAAGATACTCCTTGAATAAATATATGAGCTTCCAAAGTAGATACTCACTCAGGGCGCTGGCAGAGAAATATCCCCAGTAGTTGGAACTGGCCCCTTAGAACACTAGCGTGGGCAGATCTCAGATGCCCCTGGGTGGGGAGAACCCTTTCACTGACTCACATCTTCACGAAACCCATGCTTAACCGCTTTGCTTCTTCACTATTTCTCGTCCTCCACCCTTGATGACAAAGACAAATGAGGTTATCTCCCGGGTAATAGTTTTAAAAGACAGCTGATATTGAGAATGTGTTATTTTTGTGTGTAGCCCCAATAGATAATACATGTAAACATGTGTGCATATTTTCTACGAAAGCCACGATGGCTATGCAGCGCTGGAAGGCTACTGAGGAGGGAGTGGGAAAATCTGCACAGAAAGTCCCGTGGTCCTTTTGGAACTAAACGTCCAAGACTTCTTTGTCATCTTGGGGTCAAAGTTATAGGCACCTTTCAGGTGAGTCTGGAGAGGCCCTGCCCAGAGCCCAGGGAAGGAAGCCCCTGAAATAACATCCCCATGCAGCTTAAATGGGGGTGGCAAGTGCAGCACCCCAGTGATGCATCCTGGCCCAGCCCCCAGAGCTTTGTGGGGGTTCCCTTGGGTGAGCTTCCCTTGAGCTTGAAGAACTCAACAATCGGTCAGAGATCGGCACTTGCTCTGTGGTCAGGCCAACCACAGTATTTCAAAGGGTGGCTTCTGAGGTCGCCAGCTCTCTGATCAGCAGCCCCATCAGAGGCAACCAGAGCCAGTGGAGGTTTCACTGTGCTCCAGCTCTCAGGGGTCTGTGTCCCGGCTCCAGCAATGGGGCAAGGGCAGACAGGACTGCGGCTCTGACTTCTCGGACACATCATGGGAGGGAAGCTCATGGGCTTGGCTTCTTGCCATTTGAACTATACTGGGCCTGCAGAGGCTTTACTTATACCCCAGGTTCGTACATAGCTCTTTCAATGCTCACACCAACCTCACAAAATATATGCTGCCCTGACCAGCATTGCACTGGTAAGAAAACTGTGGCCCAGAGAGGCCAAGCAGCTTGTCCTAGAACACACAGCAGGTAACCCACAGCCTGACACCTAAAGCCACACTCTTCTACTGCCCCTCCTGTAGCCACTAACATGGACCCAGCACCTGGGTACTCAAAAGAAACCAAGAACGAAAAGCTTTTGACCTGACTGTTTAAATGGATGAACTCTTGGCCCTGGATGGAGAGAGTCAACAAACACTCAGAGAAACAACACAAATCGGCAGGGAAACAGGAGCTGACACCACTGACAGTGGATTTCAATATTTGCAGTTCCCCCGTGCTCACTCCTGCCACCTGCCAAACAGCACCTGAGAGGTGCGTTAGTCGACCTTTGACACTAACACTCCCGTGGAATTGTTATCAGGAAAATACACACTCACTAACATACCAGGGAGAATGAATTTTGTATTGGATTATTGACCACATGAGCAAAACCTAGAGCTGGTGGGAAAGAAAAACAGTTGCTTAATGTGATGAAGCAAATGTCAAAACCTAATGAGCCCCTGCTTAGGCAAGCTGCCCAAGGTGACCAAGCGACCAGCAGGCAGCAGGGGTCTGAGAGGGAGTGCCACAAGATGTGATCTTGCCTGTGCTGGAAGGCAGATGACCACACCATGGGTCACCATGACTTGACTTGACCCTGCACCGCTGTCAGAGCATTTCAGATGGCTCAGTAAACGAAACAACTCGTCATTTCCATCAGACAATCAGCAGGACTCTGCTCTATGTCTCCCATGCTGAACTGATGGTGATTTGACTAGACTGATCCCATGCACTGATTATTCTGGAGTCCTGTGGATAGTGCTTTATAGTCTGTCAGCATCCGTTAACTGAGCACCGGCTGGGTGCAAGCTCTCTATCAAAAAACAGTCCTGATCCTGACGCCCCGAAGCAGTTAGAAGTTCTGGACATGAATCCACCCTAGCCAGGCCACCCACCGATGTCTCCGCTGTGGCAGAAGCTGCCTGCAAACACGCCCGCCTCTCATTATGACTCCGTGGCTCTCCACTACAGCCACATGCGGGAGTCTCCTGGAGTGGGGGTAAAAATACTGTGTCTGGGTCCCACCCACTGAAACTTTGGTGTAATTGGTCCGGGGAACAGCCTGGCATCAGGAGTTTTAAAATCTCTCCAAACGATTTGAATATGTAGCCAAGGGTGAGAACCACTGGTTTCTGTTGAAGCCCACGCCTGTGGCTCAAGAGACATTTGTAGCAAATCGGTCCACCATCATCACTTCCCTTTGGTGGCTTCCTACATCTGGGGTCTAGGGGTGGGACTGGGGGTGAAGGAGTCAATAAAGATGGGAGGGATGTCTTGTTCTAACTGCTCAGCACATCCTGTGTTTGTCTTTCCAAATCACTTTCTGTTTTGTTTTCACTTCCTTGCTCTTTTTTCTTTCAATAAACCGTACTTACTGCCAACTCTCAATTCTCTATCCGGTTGTTCTCCCTTTATGATCAAAGTGTAAGCTGCCTATGATCTCATTTATTCTCAAACTAGCCCTGCGAGTGAGGAAAGAGCCAGGCTTTTGTTCCCCAAGGCCAATCAGAAACATGTAGCTCAAGAAAGATTCTATCTGCCATGAAATTTGTATCATTATTTCACTTCAATGTGTTTATAGCCATTTTCCATTTACAAAGTACTTTCACCAATTCTCTCCCATGGAATTCTCACAGCAAGTCTGTAGTGACAGCACTTGCATCATCACGGTGGCCACACATCCTGATTGGCCCTGAACAACTCCAGGGCACCCCTGTTGCCCCAGCCTAATTATTGGTAACACCTCCTTTCACTCTCAGAAATGCCTTGGTTTGGACAACAAATTATATGGTCACCTTATTTTATAACCACCCTCTTGTTTTAGGAGGGGGTCTATTGAGACTCAGGAATTAAGTGATTTGTTCAGAGTCACTCAGCTAACTAGAGGCAGAGACAACACTTGAACTCAGGTCCCATGTCTCCAAACCTCTATCCCCTCCACGGATATTATGAAACATGATAATCAGAGCTGATCTACTCAACCCTTTCTTCTTATAGATGAAGAACTAAAAATGCTGGAGGGATAACCTCTTAAAAGTCACCCTTAGAATGTTCCCTGGGAGGGGAAGACTTGGAGTGCAGAGCAACAATGACGGGGCTCCTTGGCAGCATTCCATGACCACATTAGAATGGATTAGTAAGTTATCAATAATTGTCATCTTGAATGGCACCTGACAGCCCAACTTGGCAAAAGAAGGTGCAAGGCCTGACATACAGGTGTCTGAAAAGAAATTTAGAGTCTAAACTGCTAGATTTGAGGACAGGATCTGAATGTTATTTACCATTTACTTCTGGGCAGTTCATGTACCTTCTCTGAGCACATGAGTTGTTCAATGGTAAAATGGGATTAATCATCATTCCTATTTTCCTGAGTTGTTCCGGAGAGAGCAAATGGCAGCTCCCTGAGTGCTCTGACCTCAACCAAGTCTTATGAGCTCTCTGTGAGTCACATTTAGTTTTCTTCATTTTTCATATGCGTGAACCAAGGCTCACGAACAAGGATGCTGGAGATCCGAGATAAAATATTTGAATGTGCTTCAGAAGTCTTAAAATGCTGATTATTATTATTATTATTATCATCAGCAGCAGCAGCACCAAATGATTATCAATTCATATGGGACAGAATCATATGTCCTTGAAACCCCTTGAGTGACAGAGGTTTTGTATGACACGCAGTGGACAGGATGGGTCAAAGAGTCACTTCATAGGAGTGTTGAAGACGGTCAGTATCACAACTCTTACTGAGTAGGGCCAGCCTGCCTGGAAGCATCCTAGAAAGTAGGTTGGTGGGTGCCCTGCCCTGCATAAAATATCTCAGGTACCTGACACCTTCAACAAGAAGGCTTTTCTTCCTATGAGAAGCATAGACCTAAGAGAAATGTCAAATTTGGAAATGCTTCATTCTGTAAATCAGGACATTGCTTCCCTAAGATGCAACCATTCAAAGCCGGGCCAGTGTCTTATTTCACAATTATTTTCAGCCTTTACTTGTCCCTGTAAATGATAACTACTAACCAGAAGCTGGAAAAGGGTGGGGGGGAAAAATCACAAGAGCTTTCCTATCTGATTTTTTGTTCCCTGCATCAATCTGGTTTTTGAGCGAATCACGAAGCCCTGCCTGGCTCTCAGGGATTGTTTTTCTTTAGGGGAAAAAAGAATGACAACACAAGCATTATAGAATTCTTTGGGGGCACTGGGAGCTGTGCAGTGAGCTTTTTATATAAATGCAGAAAACCTCTAAAGCTGCCAACATGAAATTCCAATGGTACAGGTAGAATTGGTCTCCACTGCCTGGTAGTGGGGCAAAGGGCTCCTTTGGCTCTAAAGAGTCAATTTGTGTTTCAAATATCTTTCAGGAACTTGACACTGTGAAACTACCTGCTCCCAGGCAATCTGAGAAAGTCCTAGAATAGCTTTCTTCAAGGAGAGCAGCAAGACTCAGGGCTTTGTTCAAGCCCTCCTTATTCACTCCCTTGACCGCAGGCCTGGATGCGGAGGCCAGGGCACCGCTGCCGGCTCTCCGGCCCACATTGCCCAGCCTCCGAGGGGATACGACCCTTTCCATTACCTGGGTCTCCCAGAGGCCCTGGAAACCCTGCCCAGAGGGGTCTCAGAAACCAAATGAGGGCGTCAGAAGCCACATTGGAAGGGAGAGAAACAGGCTGAGGAAAGTAAGTGTCGCTAAATGACAGGTGTCATTTCTACAGATAATTTCGTAAAATAAACACAAAGAATGTAAAACCCAGTGGAAGAAATTTAACAAACCTTTGTGGTAGGCTGGGCCAACTGGGACAGATCACTTCCCCTGTTCCAGGGAATGTATGTGCCTTTTGAACTCCGTCAAGAGGCCCCTGGACAGGCACCACTCTTCCCTTTACAGTGATCTCCATATTTCTAGGGAAACTTTACATTCTAAGCTTTTTTCCCCCTTTGTGAAAGGTCTTGGCGCTCAGGCAGCCTGCCGGCTCCCCCTCCCCGAGTCCTGGCGTTTCTTTCTGCACCGTCCTGGAGGCAACCCTCCTGCCGCCTCAGGTTTCCCAGCTTCTGCGGTGTCGGCACCGAGGACTGATCAAATGTTTCTTTCTTATTACACTAGCGGACCGAGAAACGCTGCCTCCGCCTCCATCCTTCCTCCTACAGGTTGCAAATGAAAGGAGCGGCTTTGACGTTAGCTTGTTTCTGCCCAGGGAGCAAGCCGACTGAATTTAATTTTTGCACTGTGCCCCTTCATCTCGGTCAGCCCAGGTTGACTGGGACATTTTCCGAATTGCCACACCCTCAGCATTTCACGATTACTACTCTGCACAACCATGATTCCGAGAATAATAACAAAGTTGGCGAATGGAGTGTTTGTTTTCTGCTTTGCAGGTCACAAAGCAAGACAATATTTTGTTTTCTTCAGCTTTTCTTTCCGTAGCGCTGAGTAAAAGAGAGCAGGGGGCGTTTAAGAAATGTTATTTTTTGCTTCCTTTTTCCCATTCCCACCCCCCTCAATTTTAGAAGAAAGGTTCCCGGGTCCAGCCAGGTTCTTGCCATCTCCCTACACCTGGAGGTGCCCTTTAGGGAAAGCCAGCAGAGCTCCGGACAGAGCTCTGGACCCGCAGCGGTGACCGCCTGTCCTGCGGAGCCTCGGACAAACTGCCGGCCAACTCTCCAAGAAGAAAGCCACCTGCCAGATTGCACCTGACTCCGTTCTGCCCGGGAGCCCCGAAGCCCGGCTCTGGCTTGCAGAAAGGCCACCCAAGGGACCGCAAGGGCTGGGCTGCGCTCCCTGGGGAAGGTCCGGAGCCCCAGCGGTCCGCGCCGGGGGACACGTGAGCCGGCGCCGCCGGGAGCCGGGCTGCAGACGCAGCAGGTGCGGCGGGAGCCGAGACGCCGACCTACCTTCACGAAGAGTTCGATCTCGGGGTCTCTGTCGTCCCCATTAGCTGTCGCCGCGTCCGTCATGCCGTCGGGGCCCGGGACCACCGTCCCGGGCTGGGGAGGCGCCACCTCTGCGGCGCCGGGGCCAGCGCTCTGCGTTCCTGCTCCTGCCCAAAGGGGCCTCTCTGGAGAGCGGCGGGTGTTTCTTTTCTTTTTCTTTTTCTAATCTATTTCTCAAGCCGGGGACAGCGTTGTCTGAGAGATCGGTGCCCCGGGTGATCACGTGAAAAAGAGAGAAGCCAGGAGGGGACCGGGAGCTACGGGGAAAGGGGGATCAGGGATGGCAGCAGGTTACGGGAGCAACAAGTGCCGGGCTGCAGGGAAGTGTCACAGGATCCGCGCCTGTCAGCGATCTCGGCGTCGCCGCCAACGCGCCCAAAATAGCCGGCGGCCGCGGGGCGGGGTCAGCCCGGGCGGGGCAGGAGGGGCACCCCTTGAGCAAGCGGGGCCTCGTCCCTGGCCTGTCCCCAGCCAAGCCACTCCGCAGGGCGCGAGGCGCGGACCCACTGGGTCCCGCACTGCCACCAAGGCCTAGAGTGTGTCTTGGGAAAGGAAAGAGGAGAAGGAGTCAGAGAGAAGAGGAAGAGGAAGAGGAAGAGGTAGAGGTAGAAGAGAAGCGATGCCTTTAAGTCTTAAGTTTCAACGATGAGGCCTTACCTGCTCCAAGTTTACTGTACTACCAGCGTTACCCAATTGGAAAGCCCCTTCGTGCCTTAGCAATGCTCAGAGTGGAGAGTAGCTGCGCGCAGCAGGAGAGGGAGAGAAGGGACCCCGAAAACAGGGCATTTGCCATCTTCATGCTGGACAAATAGAGTAAGGCGATCCTGGGGGCCGGAGGGGGCAGGAAATGGGCACTGGCTCTTGCAAGGTAGAGGGGAGAGCCAACCGGGTCAGGTGCAGCCAGAGCCAAGGATTCATGTCTTTTAACATTCTAGGCTGGCTGTGTCTTTCTTTTCTTTTACTTTCTATTCTTTTCTTTCTTTTCTTCTCTTACTTCATGTATGTGCTTGTCCGTTTGCTTTTTTGGTGAACTATGATACACATAGGGGAAAAAACGCACTGTACCCTAAGTGTGTAGGCCGATGAATTGTCACAATCTGAATCTACCCGTGAAAAACCAACACCAGGTGAAAAAAATAAAATAGCTACACCACCCCCAGAAGCTTGTCCTAGTCTCTCCTCTCTACTTTTCCTCCCCTCCCTCTTCTCTCTGACCACGGTAACCATTAGGCTGGTTTGTGACAGCACAGGTTACTCTTGCCCGGAACCTTACATTACATTTGTGAGATTCATCCATTCGGCTGTGGGTAGCTGTAAATCATCCATTTTCCTTGCCACTATTTATCCTTGCCATTCTTCTGCTGATGGACATTTGCCTAGTTTCTGGTTAATGACTACTGTGGATGCTTCTATCTATCAAACATCCTTTGATGAATACATGCACAATTTTCTGTTGGGTATACACTTAGGAGTGGAATTGCTATAGAGTATGAGAGAGTTCCTCTTGAGTAAACACTACTAGATGATTTTCCAAAGTGGTTTTGCCAATTTACATTTCCACCCTTCATTTCTTTTGAAAATAGGCACCAGGTCTTTTGCATCTGGAATCTGGTCAAAATCTGTTTGCTTTGCCTTCTCTTTAGCTAATCCTGTTTGTGTTCTGTCTTGCCTTACTTACAAATATACATTTATTTCACAGCTTTATTTTTTTTTTTTGAAATCACTTAATAAAAAATAAGTAATAGTATTTATTTATGTACCAGGCAACAAAAAGGCTAAGTACCCTACAGGTTTTAACTTGTTTAATCTTTACAAATAGTGTTATTACCCCAATTTTACACGTAGGGAAACTGAGGCTTAGAGCATTAAAGTAACTTGTCCCTAGTCATCCAGCTAATAAATGGTAAAGTCAGGATTCGCACCCAGGAAGACTGAGTCTCAACTATTCTACTAACTGCCTCTTTCAAACTTAGTGCCCACTGGGTAAGTCACTTTGAGGAAACATTCATCTTAATGGAGATTAAAATCCATTTCAGGATAATGTCTCATGAAAAGAAAACCAAGGCTGCCACATGAATTAGGCAGATGGAAAAGCTACCTAAGTCAGCATGTAGCAAGATTATTCACCACCGTTGGAGCGGGCCGAGGGGCAGGCCTCATAAGACAGAGGGCACTTCAGCCAAACCTTCCTGAATGATGAGGCATCAACAAAGTATGAGACAACAGCAAGGTATGCTGGCCACCCTTTATGGCAGCCTGTTTGCCTATAAACTCCAAGTGCAAATGTCTCCTTCTCACTGAAGAAACAGTCACCAAACCCCACCTGCAACTCAACAGTACACTATAGCTTGACCAAGGTGAGGCTTAATTGCTCTCCTCCGTGGTTTCAGGCTTACATCACCAAAGCCTTAGAGAAACAGTCACCTTCATGGCTGTACATTCTGAGCCAATGACTGCATACGCTGGGAAGGACAAGGTTACAGAGGGAGACTGGCAGCTTCCCTGCATGCTGCACAGATGCGTCACTTCCCTGCTCTGGAGCGTGGACAATATTTTCAATAGCAATGGGGCAGATGAAAATAAAATCATATGTATCAAAATGCCTTTGAGGTTTTTTTTATTTTTATTTTTTTTTAATGAAAGATGCTTTACACATGTGATCACTTTCTTGAATATGATATAAACAACATACAGTATGGCCTCTATTTTCCTTAATCTCAAACCTAGGAGAGTTGGCTTTTATTTCAACTTCTCCAAATAATCTACTGCTTGCTGGAAAACTAAACAGTTCCCTTTTAATTTCTAGGTGATACCTCTCATTTGGACATCCCTACAGATAACTGATAGTTTTGATATTATAAACCTTCATGTTGAAAAAAAAAAAAAAAGCCAACGTTGGTCATAAAATATTTCTGTGCATATATCTAGTTTTTTATTCCATATTCTGCTTTAGTTCAAAATAAAAAGATTCCATCTTTCACCTTTTAATGTCAAAGCATAATAGGTTATAATCAATTTTAGCTTTGTTCAAAGAAAAACATTTCCTCAATCCTAGACTATCCTTCTAATAATCATAGTTTCACAAACTTGGTGCAAGTTTGGATAAATATTTACCAGAAAAACACTTCAAAAATATATTTAGTGCTCATTTTGGCAGCACATATACTAAAATTAGAATAATACAGAGATTAGCATGGCCCCAGTGAAAGGAACCGGAAAATCTATGTAATATCCATATTTTTATATGGCTGTTAAAAGCAAAAAATAGAACATATCTTATGGAGTTTCAATATATTAAGATTTACTGATATGGCATAAAGAATGAAGATAAAGGGATATAAAACATAAAACAAGCATTATATTTAAAAGAATGAAATCATGCAAAGTATGTTCTCTGACCATAGTTGAATCAATTTGATCAATAAAAAAGAATTCTGGAAAACATCTAAATATTTGGGAATACACTTTAAGAAATTCACTTAAGTAATACACTTTAAGAAATTCATTGGCCAGCAAGGAGGTCTTTAGAAAATATTTTTAGAAAATTTAGAAAATTAGGAAACATTTTTAACTGAATGCAAATGAATATACAACATATCAAAATTTGTGGGATGCAGCTGAAATAGTACCTAGAAAGAAATTTACCCTTGTAATGCTCTTTTTAGAAAAGAATAAAGTTCTTGCATCAATAATCTAAGCTTCCACCTTAAAAAAACTAGAAAAAGAATAGCCAGCTAAACTCAAAGCAAGAAAAAGGAACAAAAGAATAAATATAAGAAAATAAATTAATAAAATTGAAAAAAGAGAAAACAACAGAGAAAAATCAATGACACCAGAAGCTGGTTCTAGTAAAAAAATCAATAAGATCAGTAAACTTCTTGCTAGAGTTACCAAGAGAAAAAGAGAGAAGATACATATTACCAATATCAGGTATAAAAGATGGGATATCACTACCAACTCTACAGACATTAAAAAAAATAATAAAGAAATACTATGGGTAATTTGCTGCATATAAATTAGAAACTTACATGAAAAGGACCAAATCTTGAAAGACACACACTGATAAAATTCAGTCAAGAAGTAGATAACCTGAATAGTCATATATCTGCTAAAGATATTGAATTCATAGTTGAAAATTCTCCAGAAAAACCCCCAAAACTCCAAGCCCAGATGTCCTCATTAATGAATTCAACCAAATATTTAAAAAATAATAGTAATATCAATTCTATACATCTCTTCCAGAAATGAGGAGGAAGTAAATGACTTGTATTCAGAATTTGTAACTCAAAAATAAGAAAATAAACAAAACAATTTTTAAAAATTGCCACAAGATGTGAACAGACACCAAAGAGGACATATCAATGGTAAATAAGCACTTTAAAAGATAAACAGCATCATCATTCAGAAGAGAAATGCAAACTAAATAAGAGGTACCACAAATACCTATTAGAATGGTCAAAATATATACAAATGACAATGCTATGTGGTAGCAAGAATGAAGAACAAGTGGAACTTCTGTACATTGTTGGTGGGAATGCAAAATTGTATAATTCTGGAAAAGTTTGGCAATTTCATATGAAGTCAAACATACCATTACCATGTGACCCACTTACCATCTCCTGCGGATTATCCTAGAGAAATGAGAATTTATGTTCTCACAAAAACCTCTACATAAATATTGATAGCAACATGATTCACAATTGACCCAAACTGGAAAGAACCCAAATGTCTCTCAATGGATCAATGAATAAACAAAGAGTGGCACATCCATACAATGGGATACCACTTAGCAATAAAAAGGAATGGCTAGGTACAAAACATAAATGAATCTCAGATGCACTATACTAAGTGAAAAAAGTTGGTCTCAAAAGGTTACATACTATATGATTCCATTTATACAACATTCTGGAAAAGCAAAATTATAGGGATGGGGAGAAAATCAGTGGCTGCCAGGTGTTGGGTAAAAGAGGGCCTGACTACAAAGAGATGCACAAGGAAAAGTTTTCAGTTACCAGAACTATTTTGTATCTTGTTTGTAGTGGGAGTTATAAACATTTTGTTTGTGTTAAAACATATAGAACTTGGGTGATGAACAAACAATGGGATTTATAGATGATGTAATACAGAATTGTACACCTGAAATCTATGTAATTTTACTAACAATTGTCACCCCAATAAATTTAATAAAATAAAATTTAAAAAAAAAACATATAGAACTGTATACCAAACAAAATTTCTGTATGTAAATTTTGTCAATGATCATGATGCTTAAAAACTTCAAAAAATGTAAAATCACTACGTTCTTTTTCCACATCCCCTTTCCACACATTCTGTGCTTCAAATCCTTAACATCAGATCTCATTGATTTCAGAAATATAAAACGGATCTCTGTGCCATGAGGCTTAGTTTTCCTAATTATAGCCAATCAATAAAATAGAATAAACCTTCATTGAAATAAAAAATAAAACAAAATAAGCATATTTAGACTGAGAGTGGTTATTATGAAATAATGATGATTCTTGTAGAGAGATTTTCCAGAAATGTTCCCTTTATCCAGTACCAGAGTATAACCATATCATTAGTTACAAGCTCCAACTTTCATGTATTTAATGATACTTAGTTGAACCCACTCTGTCCAGGGTAGCAGCTATTTCTATGGAAATTAGGTTGTTCCACCCTTACATTCTCATTCTCCACAGGGGATCTCTTGGACAATCCCAAGGGCTTGAGGTTCAAGCTGAAGGGACTGGTCAATGTTGATGACATCTGCAGGGCAGGAGTACCAGTTACATTCCTTCTCTGTGGGAGGATGACATGGGTGTGTATAAGGAGAGGTGAGCCCTGGAAGGATCACACCTGTATGAGGTCCCAGATTGGGCTGTAAGGAGGATCGGGGTGGGTTGTTAGTCCTATCCATTCCTATATAAATTAATGCGCCCTTGGGTGTACCCAACATTACAGTGATCTTTGTCCCCACAGCATTCCACCTACTTGTGCTTAGCAAAGGGAGAGGCCTGGGAGTGGGCTGCACTGAAGACAAGAGTCCTCGTCAACAGCTGTCACTCGTCCCCCTGATTCACTCATTACTCATTTCTCCAACCAGTGCTTTGGAGGGGCCCATTGTGTGCCAGGCACTGCTCATGCTCTTTATAGAAGCTGCTGACAGCATACAGTGTGCATATCACCTCGTGGTCATAAGCAGTCTTCGCTCCTGCCTGATTCCTTCATGGGTTGAGTCATGTCTTTCCCACAAGAGGAAAGGCTCTTTGAGGACAGGAATTCAGGTTTGTGTCTCTTTTGCATGGCCCACAGAACAGGATGGTCCCTTGCTATAAACTTGTTAACTGATAATATTCCTAGTACACTGTACCTGCTCAATCAAAAATTGGTGATGAACTCAACTAATGAATAACTGACACCTCTTTTATTCACAGCCTCCTAGTCCATTAGGATTCTGCCCTGATATTACTCAAAGGCAATGGACATTACAGTGTGGGGTTTTATAAAGGTTCTCATTTTGACCTAAAACATGGGAAAGAGTTATGTAATAATAATAATTTACTAAGATCCCATCATGTGACTGGCGCTATAAATCCCTTATTAGTTCGCTTCATCTCCATAATAACCCAGTAAGACAGGTTATTATGTCCCATTTCACAAATGAGGAGGCAAAGACTTAAAGACATTAAATAACTCATCCAAGGTCACATGGAAATCATAAATCACACAGCTAGTATTCTGACCCAGGTCTCTCCATCATTAAAGCCCATCTTATTAACCACCACACTTTACTATGTACATGAAAAAGGATGTGGTTGGAGAAGTTTGGGGTGCTGATAGAGATTTAGAAATTGCTTATTTAATTGGTGGAATCAGTGAAATGACTCATCTTGGATAAGGAATAGCTGAATTTGGGGATTCTGGAACCCTCCTTTATTCTGCTTAACCTAAGAGACACTCAGAGATGAGCTGGGGCAAAAAAAGAAAAAAAAGAAAAAAGAAAGAAAGAAAAAAAATCCAGCAACCAAGATGTGGCACATACAAAAAAAAAAAAAAAAAAAAATTAAAAATACCCAGCCTCTAGAGAAAGAAAAACCATGAGAGACAAAAGTCAGGAGAAAAGGGAATCTGAGGTCATATTCTGTTGCATCACCATGCATTTTGGGCAAGATTTACTCCTCTGGTGATTGTCCTCACTTAATGGCAAACTTTATACTTTAGTCCCAGCAAGATTATGCAAGAACAAAACTATTACACAAATACATTAAAAATAAAAAAACTTGGAAAGGGCCCAAAATAAATACTTGTAACAAAATTTTTTCAAAAACTGTTGATCCATAGTACTTTTATCCACCTATCTGATTTTCTTTTGGCCAACAGGCTCATTTTACTAATTGACCAAAAAATTTGCTAATAACTAAAAAAGGGGCAAGGTCTAAAAGAGGATGAGGGTTGGGGGAGAAGCAAGGTGAAGGACATTTGAGAGGTGAAGTCAGTATTTATACGGTGGGAGCAGAATGCAGCATGTTTTGAAGAAAGTAGGCAAGTGCCCATAACCAAAAAAAGTAAAGTTTTGAAAGGAAAAGTGAAGGGTTGTTATGATTGGCAACTAGAATCCATTCACCTTTTTGTTAAAGGACCCCCCAGTATTCCTTGGGAATCTATATCTCCATTCACACAGCACATTAGGTTCAAGTGGAAATTCAGGGATGGGCAGGTGACTTGTGTTGGCCAATGAAAGCACTAAATCCTTGAGCACAGTGATAGGTTCAAAATGGACATATGATCAACTTGGATCCAATGAGATTCAAATCTGGGACTTTTGTCAGAAATATGTTTAAGATACAACTTTTCTTCTGCTGGACTTATGGAGAAACTAGGATTTAATCCTGGAACTGCTCGCATTATCTTGCCACTACAAACAGGCTGACTGAGAGAAAAGTCAGCAGAGAGAACACAAGGGCCAAGAGATGGAGAGAGGAAGCCCAAGTTCTAATGTATTGTTTGAGTGACAGGCTCCCTTGGTGCCTGAAACTTGGTACCCCTAGAATTTCCTGTCCTGATGGTCAATAAAATCCCTTTTTGGCTCAGACTAACTCGAGTTGGGTTTTCTGATGTTTGCAACTGGAGATTTATATCCACAACAGTTAGAACCTGTGTAGAATAAAGAGGGCTATGGGCAAGAAATGATCCATATAATAGAAAATAGATCTCAGGAATAGTACAAGGGGGGCGTAAGTCAACACAGTGACGCACTTTGAAAAGGAGGCCACACCTTGAGAGGAGTAAAACGTATTATTTTGAAAGTTCCAGACCCTCATAAAAGTACTATATAGTCTTTCCAGGCTCATGAACTAAAATACAAAATGAAAGTTAAAAAATATGTTCAGAAATTAACAAAATTGCAGAGAAAGGCCATATGTATAGATTTAAGGTGATCATAGATAGCTACAGAATAAAATGATAAAATCATAAAACATCTCCATGAATTTATTTTTTTTTTCATCAGAGACAATGTCTTAGTACAGTGAAAAGAACACTGGGCTTAGAGCCAGAAGTTCCAAATTCATGAATCAACTCCTGCCACTTTCTAGCCTTTGTAACCTGGTCATCAACCTGTCTACACCTCAAATTCTTTATTTATTAAATGAGGGTAACAATACCTTTCCCGAAGTTTATGTAAACTTTAAATAATATTATTTACCAGTATTCATAATCCAGCATATTGAGTGACCCGTAAGCAAAGAACAAAGGTGTTTATCCCCGATGTAGGTAAGGCAACACTGCCTATTTCATAGGCAGTTTCAGCACTGCATTCCCGTATACGAGGTAGCTACTGTCATGACTCCACTTCACAGATGAGGAAACTGATACACACAGACGAGTCAGTAAGCATAACTAACCAGAAAGCTCTGGAGCTGGGATTTGAATCCAGGTCTGGTTGACATCCAAGTATCTGCTTTTAATGACCTCAATAAATGAGTACTAGTTAGTATTATTTTATTATTGATGAATTACATAAGTCAACAGAAAAGTTAAATACATACATACATACATACATACATACATACATACATACATACATACAGGCCCAGTCTAGAAGCGAAGGCTGAAGATCAGCTACGAGAGCATTCAAATAAGAAATGATCCCAGGTACAGAATGGAATACAGACCCTATCGTTACCCTGACCTTGCTGGATGGCCTTGATCTTTTGCTGGTCTCCCTGTCATCGTTTCAATGTTCTCTAAGCTACATAAGAAATAATTTCCTGCAAGGCATAGAATATTATAGAGAAAAATTACAAATTCCTTCTTGGAAATGAGTGGAGTTAATCTAATTGAACTGTTCTTATTTTTAAAATAATCTAGCCTAAGGATGGGGCAGCAATATAAATCTGTTCCTCCCCTGGAATGCCAGGAACATATCTTTATTTGAGTCTTTTTTCTTTCCATTTATTTCCTTGTATACACAGAATAAACGTTTCTATGCATTAATACCTGGTCACAGCTGGGCAGATACAGAGACAATTTATTTCTGCAGCACTGTCATAAGAGATTCTCTTTAATCTATATTCAGGAAGGAAGCTTTAATTTCATTTTCATCATATATTTTCTCCAACTGCGTAATCTTTTATGGTCTGCCAGGAAGATTAACCCTGGTTCCACAAAGCCTGGTAGACAGAAAATCAGAGAGTGTTACCTTGAATTGCATCAATTTCCCTCTGTCAGGAAGAAGACAGAAAGCACTTCAAATATCTCATTTTAGTGAAATTCAGCAAACAGAACGTGGTTGGCTGTTCTGTGCCAGGCACTGTGCTCAGTGCTGGGGATAAAACGATGCGTAAGACCCAGGCCCTGCCTGCAAGAAGCTCACAGTGCCTGAAATACATGTGGGTGCTTCCACTCTTCACCTCATTTCTAGCTGAGTAGATACAATGTGCTTTGAGGAAAATAGAATTGAAATAAATCTGACGGTATTGAGAAAATATGTCCATTGCCTAAGTTTTCATAACCAGAGGACGAAATAGCACTTGAATGTACACCAGCTGCCTCACAAATGAGTCCTCTTGCACTGAGATGGCCAGAGTTAGTTTCTCATTTTCATTTTCATTTGTTAATTGACCACCTATTATACACCAAATACTTGTAGAGACACTGGGTGTATCTTGGGGAGAAACAGTTGTGGATAGCTCCTGCCTCGTGGGTCATGTAATCTATGGTGGGAGATAGAACAAACATGCAAACAAATAAATAGATGTATAATTAATTATAAAAGGTGATCAACTTTATTGGGGACTATGGGTTATAATGCTAAAGAATCACAGTGGAGTGTGAGGGACCCTCTTTGCAGGGTATCCGTGGGGAAGGCCTCTCTGAAGAGGTGACATTTAAGCCCAACCCTGAAAGATAAAAAGGGGCCAGTCATTGGAAGACTAAAGGGAAGAGGGAAGGGAACAGCATGTATGAGGGCCCTGAAGTAGGAGAAAGCATTTTGTGCTTGAGGAACAGAAGGCCTAGCTTGAATTCTCCCACGGTGTCTCTATGGGGTCTACATTGTGGGGTCACATTTTCACCTTTTCCTATGTAATTACAGTTGACCCTTGAACAACATAAAAGTCAGGGGTCCTAACCCCCCAGCACTTGAAAATGTGTGTATAACTTTTGACCAGACAAAAACTTAACTACTAATAGCTTACTATTGACCGAAAGCTTTATCGATAAGACGGACAGTTGATTAATATATATTTTGTGTTATGTATATTATATACTGTATTCTTACACTAAAGTAAGGTAGAGAAAAGAAATGCCATTAAGGAAAATCATAAGGAACAAAAAATACATTTACAGTACTGTATGTATTTATTGAAAAAAATCCATATATAAGTGGACCCACACAGTTCAAACTCATTTTGTTCAAGGGTCAACTGTACATTAGCTAACCTTTGTAAATTCAATACATCTTTGGAGAAAATCTGCCCTGAGGTTTTCATTCAGTGGGAAAATTCTAGCATAAAGGAATAATGACAATGCCACTGAATGTGTGGCGTTTGCAGTAAAATAACTTCCTGTATTGCTCCGTAACTATTCATAATTTCTTCAGTTAAACACACTTTGAAAGGGTTTGTAATGAGCCCTGTACAAAAGACAGACTTTAGTGTAAGACACCTTTGCAAAATACGTTTTCATCTCAAGGTCCTTTGCCCTTGACTTTGCTCATTAGCTGCATCTACACCTGTGGGCGATGGCAGAACCCATTCCCAAAGGCTGATATTTTATCTAACTGATTTTATGTTCAAAAAATTGCTTTGCAAGTCATTTGATTACATTGAAATTCATTCGTTTTTACCTTGCTCCCTATCTTGTCAACACAACTGTCATCACTTTTTTCTCTCTCTAAAAATTAAGTCCTAGGAGAAATAAAGCTGAATTCAGACCCAGTCGTTTATCTCCCATGAACACAGCACAGGGCAACTGCATCAGTAGACACCAGACTTAATACCCTTTCTGAAGCTTCCCAGCATTAAGGCCGGAAGGGTCAGAACTCTGACTTAAGCTCTGCCTTACTCACCACACCCTGCTCTCTTGCGGGATGTCATCAAATTAAGGCGCGGAGGGCTGCAAACAGCCACGCCAAAGTGGCCTGGCTGAGTTCACCAGTCAACACAAACTCCTGCGCTCATAGGGGTGCTGCGTGCTGCCCATGGGGATGCTGACTGCACAGTACCCTTGCCCTCTCCCTGGGTGCCACAGGCAGTCACATGTGACACCACTGGGTGACTGTTGACCCTGCAGTATAGAAAGGATAAGGGGTCCTGTCTGAACAGTAAACAGTACTGACCCATTACATGCACCCATCACAAATGAAGACAAAATATTGGAATGTTAAAAACGTAAAGAGCGTGCTCCCCCTGGGTGCGTGCATGGCTATACCTCCCACCTATTGCTATTTGAGGATCTGTTCATATCCCCCCTCTCCTCTAGTAAACTGTAGGGACCTATAAGACACACATCATCCATTCTTTCCTGCTCTCTCCCTATTTTTTTATTTTTTTATTTTTTCTCTTTTGCTCCCTACTTTTCTAACAGACTATTTTTTTAGCACAGTTTAAGTTTCAATGAAAAATTGAGCAGAAAGTACTGAAAATTCCTATATACCCCCTGCCTCCACTCATGCACAGCCTCCCCCGCTGTCGACATCCAACACCAGAGTGGTTCATTTGTTACAATCGATGAACCTACTAGAACATATCATGATCACCCAAAGTCCATAGTCTACATTAGGAGTCACTCTTCATGGTGTACATTCTATGGGTTTGGACAAATGCACAATGACATGTATCCACCATTCTAATATCATGCAGAGTAGTCTCACTGCCCTAAAAATCCTCTGTGCTCTGCCTATTCATTCTTCCCTGACCCCCAGCCTCTGGGAACCACCGATCTTTTTACCCTCTCCATAGTTTTGCCTTTTCTAGAATGTCATATGGTTGGAGTCATACCGTATGAAGCTTTTCCAGACTGGCTTATTTCACTTCATAATATACATGTATGATTCCTCCATGTCTTTTCATAATGCCCATTCATTCTCTTTTTATTCCTAGTGCCTCACTTCAGATACACACTGTTATTGAGCTGCTGTTGAATAAATGGATTGAATAAATGAGCAAACGAATGAGTGTGGTTCAGGCACAGTTCATTTGATGACTGCTTGTACTGAGGCCTATTGAGTGCAGGCTCTCTTCCAGGCATCTTCAAATAATGATAACGTTTGTGTGGGACATCCAAAAATATTTCTTATTTTACCATAATAGCTGTCATGAAAAGTAAGAGAACAGATAGTTCTCTTATTATCCTCATTTTAACAAGATCAGGAAACTCAGATTCAGAGAAGTGAAATAACTTGCCCAAATTCCCTGCCTGAAAAGTGCTGTCGCCAGCAGTGGCCTCGACAACTGTCTGATGTAATTTGGTGCCTTTATCTTGTGCCTCGTCTCCCCTAAAGCCAGGTTCTAGGTCATTGAAACTGACAAATATTAAACAAGAAAGTAATTCCTACTGATAGAGTGACAAAAAGAAGACCTCCCTCCCTGTCTCGTTACTCCGGCGAGCACGTCTTCTCACAAAGAAGCGTGCCCTTGGCTTTGACCATGCAGCCCATATCAGTAAACCCCAGTTTTCCTTTCACCACAAGCAAACTACTGAGCTGAGGAATTGGTTTCCAGGGAGGAAACTTGAACAGCTGATCCATAGGTAGCTCATTCGCATTCAACAATAAAGAAGGCACTGCTGGGCTGTTGGGGATCGATAGGGCTTCAAGGACCTAGGGCAGAATTCATTCCAGAACTGCAGTTGTGATGGGTCCTCAAAGGAACAATGGACTTACCCTGGGAGTTATGCCTGCTTATGTGTGAGTTATGGATACGCCTCATGAAGGCCCTGCCTTGAAAGCCGATGTCATCCAGAATTCATTCATTCATTCTCGGATCTTAACTTTTAGGCTGTATCTCTTCCCTGCAAGCCTCATACCACTATATAACTATTTGTTGGATATATCCCTCCGTTGGGCATCCCAGTTGCCTCAAAGTCAACATTTCCAAACTACAACACTAAGAATCTTCCTCCCCAAATCCTCTCCTGCATTTTCTTTCCCAGACAGTGATGTCATCATCTATCCAGTCACACTAACCAGAAACCAAGCCCATATTTTTGTTTAGTTCTTCCGTAATCCTAAATCCCATTAGTTACCAAGTCCCTCCTCTCAAATCTCTCCATTTTTCATTCCCTTCACTGCCTTTCTTCATGCCTGAACTGTCATAGAACATTCCTAACTGCACTCTCTCTCAAGCACCCACCTTGCCCCTCTCACCCATCTTCCACCTAGTAACCAGAATGAGCCATCTACAATGCACGTCAGGTCACACCAGCCCTTGCTAAAAACACTTCAGTGGCTTAGTGTGGACCATGCCCCCTTGCGTGAGATGATACGTTATGACTTATCTGCTCATTCTATCTGCTCATTCGGACCAATCTGGCCTCAGGCCCTAAAGATTCTGGAAACCCTAATAGAGTTTGATTTCTTACCTCCACACCCTGTTGTTTCATACCACCATGTCTTTGCTCCCGTTACTTGAAACACTTTCCCCATGTATCCTCACCCAGCTAACTCTGCCTCATCCTCAAAACTCATTCCTCCACAGCACCCTGTGTGGCCCTCTACTCTTGGTCTGTTACACTGAAATTATTTGTTTACGAATCTGTTGCCCTCTAGAGCTAAGATCTTCAAGCACAAGAGATACCTACTCATGCCTTCTCCATTAATCACTTCTTGCATTGTCATTATCACTTCACATATTGGCAGCCTCAACAAATCTTCAAGTTTTTAGAAAGCAGGGGTGGTGTTTCTTACCTGTTTCCCTGCGCTTAGTACAGACGAGCTCTGTATGTCTAGATCCGTTTGTCCACATTCACTCATTTATTCAACAAATACTTTAAAAGATTCTATTTTAGTCCTATCACTGTGCTTTATAGAATCTAAGCCGCTCTGCCAGTTATTCGGGTCTTACACACTAAATAACATAAGCTGTGCTTTTTAATCAATTGCTGGTTCTGGTATCTTGATCACGTGGAAAATGGCTCCCTCGCCCCTCCCTCGCCCCTTGGGATTTGTTCTCTTTAGCACATGACTTAATTGCTATTTACCAGCAAATGCCATAGTAAAAATAAGAAAACACAGTGTGTGAAAACACAGAGGTGAGCCTTGACTCTAGGTAAGAGATATAAATAGTTCACAGGAACACAGGGACAAATAAATATATGAAAAGGCATACCACTTAGTTGTGAAACAGAAATTGCATCAATGAGAGAGTTTCTTACTTATTTAATTGGTAAAAATTTTTTTAAAAAACTTATGAAAAAAAGTGTTGGTAAATGTGTAATATGGGTTGGGAGCATACATTGGTACAATACTTTTGGTGGTCCTATCAAATTTGAAGACATGCTTGGGTCATATGAAGACTTAACAGGTCCACTGATAGGAAACTCTGAAGTAAGCAAAGGATATATGTTCAAAGATGTTCATTGTGCCATCGTCTGAAATAAGAAAAAACTAGAAGCAAAACGAAATATCCATCAATAGATTAATTGGGTACATTCTGGTACATCCATATAATAAAAAATGTCACAAAAGAACATATATGAAGTAAAATGGAAAGATATCCAGGATGTATTGCTAAATGAAAAAGAAACAAACTGTGGAAGAGTGCATGCATTGATTTCATTTTTGTAAAATATGTGTAATTTTATATTATATATATATAGTCTGGAAAGCTACACACTAAACTGTAAATAATGGTTATTTCTGAATAGTGGGATTGGAAGGGAGAATTTTTAAAATTTTTACTTTTTATAATTTTTACTGTGTCTAAAATTTTTGTTTCTTTACAAGGAGCGAATGTTCCTTTTCTAATTAAATTGTGGGGAAAGGTGCAGACCTGTCAATTAGACTGTACCCAGCCTTCTCAGAGTACCCTCAGGCTATGTGCGCTGACCCTGCAGTGTGAAGTCACTCACTTTTGTCTTTGGGAAGCCAACTAGCCTCTTCCACAGACTTGTGTCTGGATTCAGAACCCCCATCCGTTACCAGCACTCTCATACTAGCACATCTTACTTTTCCTCTGGCTCATTCAATGAACACACATTGAGACACCCCTACTCCCCTCGTCCTCACATCTACCCACAGCAGAGCCGAACTTAGTGAGTTGCTCAGGCTGCAACCATATCTGCATTTTAAAAGGGACACACACACACACACACACACACACACACACACACACACATACACAAAGGGCATCAGAGGAGAAGGGAATTAATAACACAAAGGCCACCATTCCCAGAAGGGTGTGGGGCCTGCAGAGTTTCCCGGGACAGTCTGTACCAGGATCACTTAGGGAGCTTCTTAAAAATAGGTTTCTCTGAGCCCTTCCCACAAACACTGACTCTGAAGGCTGGACTTGGAAATCTACATTTTTGATAAGCCACCAGTGATTCTCATGGCCACTGAAGCTGCATTACCAGGGCAGCAGAGGGAGAGAAGGGAGGAGAACTTGGAGGCTGGATGTTTTCTGCAGTTCTCTACAGCCTTCCTACCTTTATTCTGCTCACACCACCAATACCCTGACAGTCTCAGCCCAGGAAGTTTTAAGTCTTGATTCTGAAAGCTTTAAGACCCCAAATAGAGAAGCGAGAAAAAATAGCAAAGGGTAAAAGACTAGCATCACTTTGTAAAATTAAATCTCTATCCATAGGTGAATTTATCTGTAGATTCATCGGTATCTGGGGAGAGTCTTTCCTCTAGCTTCCTTCCTGTGCTGACTGTTCTATTTCATGAGAATGAAGTTGTTGTTTCTAATGTGTTTTTAAATCAACATTGGTCCTTCAATGATACCTGAAGAGCCAGTTTTAAGAGCAATCAGACTAGGTGTCCATAAAAAGGCTCTGTTACTACAAGAGGTTATTAATTTATAAAGGCAACAATGGGGTCGTAGAATACAAAGACCTCGGGTAGGATGCCAGGACTACTCACCACTTGCTAACACAGCAGAAACAAAACACGCAAACCAACAAAAGGTGCGATTTCACCTGATGCCAGAAGCAGCTTCTCCCTGCTGCAGGAGAGTCTGTACCTTTAAATGCTGAAAGCTCAAATTTGTCTTTGGGGACACTCTTCTTCTGTTCTCGAGGAGCAGTGGTTCTCACACCTGGCTACCCTTGGGGGCTATAAAAATGTGTATTCCCATAATCCATCCCCATAGATTTTGATGCCACTGGTCTGGGGTGCAGCCTGGGCACTGGGATTATGTTTAAAGCTCCCCAGTTGATTCTAATGTGTAGCCAAAATTGAGGCGGCTGCTTGTGAGAGAGCATTTTGAGTCCCACAGATGGAAGACAAGAGCTACCCTCCAGGTAGCCTGGAGCTGAGGAATAATCCCAATGCAAGAGTTTCAGACTGAGACATTTCACGCCTTTTTTTTTTTTTTTTTTTAACAATAAAAAGGTGGTTGTGTTAGGCAGACGTTAGAAAACGTAGGAGAAGGAGGAGGGGTGGGACAGGGTCCATAGTGCAGAAAAAACTCATAAATAGCTTTGTTTAACTGCCTCCAGCCACCTATCTCTTTTTACAACAACAGATGAAGAGAGGTGGTCTGGAGCAGGATAAAGATCTGAGTAAACAGTCTTCCACCCATCTTAGGAGGTCACGCCCTCCTGTGGAAGAGCATGCTTCACTTTTCCTGCCAAATTAATATGTAATTCCCTCACCCCACCCAGCAAACTATAAACTTTAAGTCCTCCGGTCAAGATATCTCTCTGTCTCTCTGTCTCTGTTTCTCTGTCTCTCTGTCTCTGTCTCTCTGTCTCTGTCTGTCTCTGTCTCTCTGTCTCTCTGTCTCTCTCTCTCTCTCTCTCTCTGTCTCTCTCTCTCTCTCCTACCCTGGCTAGGCCTGTTCTCTTCCCTGAGAATGTATCACAAAAACTGGGGGCTTAGGCTTCCCTTTCCCACCTCGGCTAGGCCTCTCTCTTCCCCCTGAGAACGTATCACTACTAAACCCTGCTTGCATATTAATCTGCTTGCTGACCTTTGATTCTTCACTGCGTCCGCAAGAAGAACCGCGACTCCCATGACAGTTGCAGCATTGGGCATTCCATGGCATTTTCCTGCAACCCATCCCAGTTTTCTGCCTTAGCTTCATTGGACAGTTCTAGTGAGTTGGATACAGACTGACACCATCCAATCTCAGGGCCTGGGCTCTTTGAACTTTCTTTCTCAGACCTTGTTGAGGCAAACGAGCCCCAAATGATGGAGGACAGAGCAGGCATACAGGGTGTAGGCTCAAACTATGTCATTGGGCATTTAAGGGAAGAGTAACTCTAGGGTTTGAAGAACTGGAATTGCATTAGCTGTGTGGCCTTGGACAAACTATTTAACCTCTCCATAGTTTCCTTATTGAGGAATAGGGCCACTAATGCTTAATGTGAACTATTGTCCTCAGTATTAAATGACATAAATAATGAGAAATTACTTTATTCAAAATGGGTGCTAACATACAAAAATTATATTTATAGCATCTTACTTCATACCCAAATAACCCTGTAAGATACTTAAGGTAGGTGGTATTGCCATCGGTCTTGTTGGGGGGCAGGTTGCGGTGGGGAAGCAGATCAAGAAAGTTTAAGTGACAGGTCTCAAGTTTCAAAGAGTATCAATGGCAAAACCAGGCCAGGAACTCAGATCTCTTGGCTTTTTAATAGCCACTTCCTTTTCCCTATTTTATATTGTGCTGTGACCTTTTGCTCAAAAGACAGCAGAAATTTTCAAGTCATTGACTAATACTAGAAGAAGAAAAAAAAAGCTACTGGAGCAGAAAATATTTTCCTTCAAAAGGCACTTTGTGACTAAGTGACAAGTATAGCCATTTGTTTCAGGGTGTATTGTTAAAACATGTGTTGTTTAAAATGACTACCTGGAATTGTCTGATGCTTCCATTCCTTTCAAATGATATAACTCTGCCTCAGTTCCCCTATCAATGACTCCATCTCTACTATTCTTTGGGTTTTTATTGAATCTCTCAGAATTGTGTGTGTAAAACTAGTAGACTTATGTCAAGCCTGTGATCAGTCTACATCTACCCCAGGCTTTCACTTTGGTGATTTGGGCTGAAGTCACTGGCCATTTTGCAAAATTAGTCCAGTCACTCTAATGGCCACTTGCTTGGCTGAGGCACCAACTGACCCAGTGGCTGTGTCACACCAGAGTAGATTTTTTAATGCCTCCTCCCCAGTCAAATGGCCTGGCTATATATCTTTCCTGTGTTCAAATACCCAAGTCCTACCTTACCAGAAAGCCTTCTCTGACTCCTTCAGCCTATAGTGATTTATTCCTTTTGAAACTCGGGGTCACTTATTGTTTTATTTGGCACTTATCATTTGGACATTTATTTATTTGTGCTCTATTATTAGTTTTCCTTTTGCTTTGTAAATGTTATCTGCCAACCAAACGGCAATGTCTTTGAGATTAGGGAAGATATCTTTTTATTTCCCTACAGAGCATGGGCAGAGCCAGAATTGTACTCAGGAAGTATTTGTTGAATAAATGAATGAATGTTGAATGAATTCAGTAGCATTGCAGAATATCAAGTGTTTTATTAGTGGAATCCCATGGGTTCCAGTTTTGTAAACCTTATGCGTTTTGCAGTGTAAGAGTTGTGATAGCTTGTTTTGAAAATAAAATGGAAATTCTATTCTTGGGAATCCCTGCCCTCCAAATTCTCTCTCCGTGCTCTTACTCAAATAAGATAACAACTCAAGTTTCCATAGTACATCCTTATGCATGGAAAGCCAAAAATTCTTAAGATAACAAAACTCTCTATTTATATGATAACAATTAAAGTCTCCATAGTCTATGTTATAAAATCTGAAACACTGATTTCAAGATTCCTCCAGAAGAACAAACAGGAAAAAAATATCAAAAAGATTATTTCCCAAAGGGATTTATAAAAGATTTACCTTCTAGATTTTAAAACAAGTGACAATTACCAAAACTATTTGGGTGAAAGGTAGGAAAAATAATATGGACTAGAATAGGTATTTCAAAATTAGCTTGAAACAATTATAAGAACCTACTAAATGAAAAAAATAGGATATACAAATATAAGAAATAATCATTATTTAAAACATGGGGACAATCAAATCAAGTATAGAAACTATGTTTGAGTCACACCTCATATCACATACTGTTAGGGAAGGTCATCAAGCAGATGTGACCGCTAGTTGGACCTACAAGCTGGACCCAGGCATTTGGAAGCTCCTTGCCCCCTCCCCGGTCCTTTGCAATATGTGTTCTGCTTGCCTTCCCTCCTCCCAGAAGCTGCCCCAGGGATCCAGCTCTGAGATAAAAATGTGGCTGAGACTATCTCGACTGGGTAAGTGATTGAACTATGTTAGGGCCTTGTATATAAACTTTCAAGATTTGGTGGGTGAGTGCGGAGATGTACTCAGCTTGCAGCCACCCAAAACAAGCCTCGTATGTAATTACCCTTGCTTATTAAACCTGCCACCTACCAATCTGAAGTGGTCTGTCTCTGTCTTCAGTCTTTCTCTGCCCTTCACTAATGGAGTCTGGCTTCAGATTGTACCTGGGAAGCTCCTGACCAGGGTCGTGATGCAACATACAGTACAATAAGTTTTGGTCAAAATCAAATGATGAGTTTAAGAAGAAAGTAAGCATATTCTTTCCAATTACAAAAGGAAGAAACATCTGATTTCCTAATATATAATTAGATATAAAATAGACATGTTAGAATACCAAAAAAAAGCTTGAAAGATAAACATTATAACATATAATGTTGTAAATGTTAAAGGGAAAGCTTTACCATAGAAAATATATAATCAATCTAATTATTTAAGGTCTATATACAGTTTTTATTCAAAATGAAGTCACAGGAAATAAATGAAGGGTTTACACACATGGAAATGTAGACAATAAACCACCACATGGAAAAATGCTCAGTCTCAATAACAACTAAAGAAACGTAAACAAAGACTTTTGAAACATCACTGTACATTGATTAAAGTAACTACAGGCTTTGGCAGTTCAGAGAACGGGATTTGGAGTCAGAGAGATATAGCATGGGTCCTGAACTTGCCATTTTTAGCTGTCTTTTTTCAAGTGTCCTAGGCTCTCAACATCAGTTTTCTAATCAGTAACATGAAGCTATTATATATCTCGAGGGTTATTGTGAGGACAAAATGATTAGTATAAGCAAATATCTATGTATAGTATTTGGCACAAATCAAATGTTTCCATTAATGGTCAATGACAGTAGTGGTGGTGGAATGCAGTGATGGTAGTATTAGTGATGATGTTGGTGGTGGTGAAGGTGATGATGGTGGTGGTGGTGAAGATGAGGGTGATGGCAGTGTATGTTGACAATGGTGGTGTTAAGTTGTTAGTAAAAGTAATGGTGTTGGTGATGCTGGTTTTGGTGGTGGTGGTGTTGCTGGTGGTAATGGTTGTAGATGAGGACTGGTGATGGTAAAAGTGGTGGTGAAGGTAACAGATCATGATGGTTGTGGTGGTGGTGAAAATAATGGTGGTGGTGGTGCTGGTGGTGGATTTGATGATGGTGATGATGGTGAATGATGGTGATGGTGGTGGTGGTTTTGTTGATGAAGTTGATTGTGATAATGGTTGGTGTTGTGGTATTTGTGAAGGTGATGGTGGTGGTGGATGATGATGACAGTGGTGGTAGTATTGATGGTGATGGTAGTTGATGACAGTAATGCCATTGTTTTTGGTTGAGTTGGTGTGGTAAAAATAAGTTAAAATAATAAATACCAGTGTTAGCGGATAAATCAGAAAAAATGGAATGCTAAAAATGTAATGTTGTTTGCCTTGTGATCTATTTTTTCATCTTCCTGGGAGGCACTCTAGTCATAGGTAACAAAAGATATAAGACATTGTACACTTTGACACAGAAGATAAACTCTAGGGAATGTACATTAGAAAGAATTCCCCCAAATTAAAAATGGCCTGGAAATGGTATAGCAGTGCTATTTATAACTTGGAACAATCCAAAGCCTCAACAATAGGGAAATGACTAAGCAAATCATGATACATCAACATGGTAAATAATATTATGCAGCTATTTAAAGTGAAACCTGAGGAAATATGCATATGAAAAAACTGTGCTTAGTCAGTGTGCATTTGAGTGTTTTTACCAAAGAACAGAAGAAAATATAAATACATGTTTATAGAGTTTAATAAAGGTTTAATATGAATTAAGCTTTTTCTTGTTATATATTCTCACTAAATTAACCATTAATTCATGAAGAGTCATGATTGAACCTCAAGATACACTCACTCCAAATTAACTGGCCTCTAACTGACCAACTCTGAGGTAAGCCAACTCCTGACCTTTCCCTGGAGTCTCATTTACCTCCTATCTTTTAGTCTCCATCGCAACTCTCTCTTCCTCATTTTATCCTCATAATGGTTAGGAAACACTTTTCAAAAACACAAAAAAAATTTGTTTCAAAACCAAAAAACAGAGGTCATCAAAAACCTAGTGGTATCAATCTAAGTATATACGAGTATCTATTAATTTGAATGTGAGTTCGGTTTTGGGTTGTATATAAAAAGCCCACAAGTTATGAATTTTGGGGTAGTAACTTGACTTCTCCGAGCCTCTGTTTATCCGGTTATAAAATGGAAGTAACAACAGTAATGAGTTCATTGAGCTGTTGTAAGAATTAAAGGAGGTACTCCATGTGAAATATGGCAGAATGTCTGGCACATAGTAAGCTAATGTTTATTATTTGTATTTAGTATTATCCTTGCTATTCCCATTATATCTATGCTTCCGGAAAGTACCAACGGCTCTGGATTAGAAACAAAAGCATGGGTTACAGCTTCCTTATCTATAAAATGGGAGGGTTAGCCCAGGTGATTTGTGACATTCTATGATTCTCTTATCCAGGAGAGAATTCTCTTTTATTAATTTTTGCCTCGTGTCAGGAAGGAGAATCATAAATAAAAAAATATAAATTAAATGGACTTTCAAAAACCCTTTATTTTTAAAAACTTAAAGTATATTGCATTGATAAAATGTTAAAGTTTATCTTGCTTAAATATTCTGAATATTGTCTTAATTATCTCAATGGAGACATTAAAAAGACTGTACGTTTTTATTAAATGCTAAATTTATCTTTGAAATAAATAAGGGCTGCTCTCTTCGAGTTGAACTTGATTTTTTTTTTTTTTTTCCCAATAATTTCCTGCTCGACTTGGGTTTCTGTGCCTCCAAGTTTTCTCTAGGGTTTTTGTTTTGGTGTTTTTTTCCTTTGGAGATTTTTAATTTTTCAAAAATTCATTTCAGTTCCCATCAAGATAGAAACAACAGGTAAGGCCCGCTTAAGAAGTAGGGCAGGTAACTGTAGGCTTCAGGACCCACAGAGCACCCAGGTGCTCACCCAGGTGGTTTTCACACTCCCATCCTCAATATTGGCATGCCTTTGAAAAACCCTAGAGGGCGCTGTTTTCTTGCTTGTTATCACTCCTGCCTTGCCTTCTCCGTTGGAAAAATGGGAAGAAAAAAAAAAGGGAGTAAGCGAAGTAGATACATCATAAACAAAACACAGACTGTCCAAGCCCGAGGGAAATGAGAATATCAAATCTAAGTTTCTAGTTGCCTGGGGAGGATGCAGAAGCGCAGAGGGTTGAGGTGTTCCAGCAAAGTCACTTTGCTACTCATTAGTAGCTGAGGCAAAGCTAGAGTTCAGATCTCAGACACTCAGACCTTCTCTGCTCCACCACCTGCCTCTTTCAACAAATAAAACACAACGTCCATCAATCAGGAAGCCCTAACACATACTTCTGGATGCACATTTTTCTTTGCTTCCTTGGTTTTGTTTCTATAGAGCAGAGTTGCTGACTGACAGGCAGGGATATATTTAGAAGTATATAGTTAATTCACAGGGAGATTCTCTCTTATGACTAGCCCACGCATAAATCACACCTAATGACATTGCCTTGTTAGTACCAACAGAGTTGGTTGCTGCTATTGGATATGATGGTGATGATGAAACTATTGATGATGATGGTGGCTCATATTTACCGAGAGCACCTTCTGTGTGCCAGGTACTGTGCCAAGTGCTTTACATACAGTGGTTTATTTACTCCTTACGATAGCCTTATAAGGCCTGTATCATTTTTACCCCCATTTTATAGATGAGGAAAGTGAGAGTTAGGAGTATGAAGTAGCCAGCCCAGCATCACACATTTGGTAAGCAAGGAATTCGACTGCAAAACCAAACCGATGTCTCCGCCATGTTTTCAAATACTTGTAAAGTACAGAAAAAGAGAGAGTGCTGGATTTAAGATAAAGATTTGAGGTGGTGGAGGTATAGCAGTTACTTTTCTATCTTTTGTGCTGCCAAATCAAATAAGGCAAACTCCTAATGTGTTAGATTCGTGGTCTATTTAGAAATCAAGATGCGAAGAGTTGTCTCAAAATTGGAGGGTCATTGTAGCATTTACAAGAGGCTAAGGTTAAGATCCACGTCAAGGACGGCTCAGGCAACACAAGAAAAAGATGTGAGCCGTGGAGAGGCTCACACAATGGTTGGTGTCGTGGTATTTGTGAAGGTGATGAAATATCCCTTCGCTTCTGCCTCATTTACTTCCTAAGGACAGTTCACTCACCTTGTTGTGTCTTCATTTTCCCATGTGAATAATGAGGGGAAGCACAGCACAGGGCACCAAGCTCAGGCAGAGAAGCGCTCTGTATACAGCTTGCATAGGGCATCCTGATTTGCCATGGCATGCTTAAAGGGATTGATTGGTACCCCATCCTTCAGTTCATAGACTCACCAGGTGCTGGCTCAGCCTGCTATGTGCAATACCCCATGGATGGGGGAAGCGGGGTTGCTGCGGGGTTTGTAAAACAAAGTAAGATGCACTGCCTGCTTCTATAAGCTCATGTTCTAGCTGGGAGAAAAGACATCACCCACGAAAATGCTGGAGGCAAAATAGTGCTTAGTGTCTATATTGGGTGATGCTCAAATCCAAAAGCAGGCATAAGCCATACTTGGCATAGTACTCAGGGCTTCTTTCCTTGCAAAAATACAAAATTCAGGGGTTCTTTCTTTGTAAAACATTTGAGACCTGAAATTTTCTGAGGGTTTCTTGCGATCACGGAAGGCTTTTTGACTAATAGAGCAAATATCCTGGTAAAAATAACCACCTCAAACCATATTTATGCTCTGACGTGACTGCACTTACAGGTTCTTTGCTAAAAGCAATGCTCCAGGAGGGTATTTATATGCAAAGAGAGGGGGGTGGGGTGTCAGGAGCAGAGACAGGAAGTAGGTGCAGCAGGGAAACTGTAGCTTCCTGAAGACAGATTTTTACCTACTTATCACTTTGCTTAAGACAAGAATTCTCTAGAAATGTATCTAAATTGGGAAATGTGTGCTGTGCTTCTGAGTTCTGCTTTCAGGAAAAGAGCTGTAATGAACGCTCCGTGCACAGGTAAAGTGTCAATGGAGATTTGGTGAACCTTTGCTTCACATCTGGAAAACAGACCTATTTATTAGTGCTAAATTCTAGGTTTGTTTGGATGAGACTGGATGAAAATGGTTTTGGCAACTTGATTCTCTCATTAAACAGTCATCTAGTTCTGTCACACAATTTGTCTTTGGGGGCAAAGGGGGGGGCGGGGCACAGAGACGCTAAAGGTGTAAAAATGCATACCCAGTGATTCCTAGGATTACAACACAATTAATAAAAGCTGAAATATAAATTTTACCTACTGAAGCCAAAGAAAGCGAGTGATCAGCAGCTTGAATTCAAAATGTATCTTGAAAAATCATCTGGTGACAAGGAAAACCAAATTCAAAACTGTCTCATAAATCATCAAGGCTGTGGTAGATTCATCCGCTATGTCTGAGGACTTTTTTCTTGGAGACTCAGCTTCCCCGGAGCCCCGCTGACACCTAGCACATTTTCCATACATAAATAATTCTTAGTTTGCTGACCTGCAGCAGTGAGTAGGCAGCAGCCCCCTCCCCACCCCCACTCTCCTCTGAGAGTAAAATGCCCTCTTGCATTTTTAATGCCACTCCCAAGACTCTGTGTCAAGTTTCCACAAAGTTTGCCAGAGGAATTAGCTGCTTCTTTTTAATAGGCAGTTCCAAGAGGTCACAAAATAAACACATTTAACAAGAATTTTTGAAAAATCAAAAACCAAAACGAAACAATTGATCCAACATATTGCATTTTCCATTTTCAGAAAGGCTGGCTTCTATAATTTTAACACCTGGCCGGATACACTGAAATTGACTTTAATTCAATAACAAACAAGTTATTATTATTACTTTTGTGTGTGTGTGTGTGTGTGTGTGTGTGCTTCTTTTCCTTCCTTCCGCTGGCAGATGCAGGAAGCATGACTCACCCTGGACTGACTCAGAGCAAGTGACTTCATGAAACATTCAGAGAATTGGGTCTCAGGGGGTCATTCTGCATGACACTGGCCACCAAGAAATCACTGGCCTTCTGGGCAACAAGATAGTGTACACCTCAATTTTGGGATCTTGTGTGGAAATCTACTTATTAGGACCTTGAGAAAACATCAGTTTGCATTGAAGGTAAAGAAACAAAGTGCACTTGATTTCCGGAGATGAATCTTGCCTCACTTACCTCTCTGTGTACCAATTCTGATATGCAATTTTGCCTGTTGGGGCTTTAGTTCCCCCCCACCCCCCGCAATGAAGATCATCGCTATGACTCCTTTCTTTTCGCATAGCCTCGGATGCCATCTTGTCTGCCTCACCTAAAAACCTTCCTAGTCAAGTCAAATTATCAGCAAAACAAGCTCATAAATCCCACCTCATTGGAAACAAAAGAAATATCATGAAGGATTAATGCAGTTTCCCAAAAACAGCCTGTGACTGCTGACAAACTGCCAAGAGGGTGGATGAAAGTCAAAAGTCTCTCTAATGTCCGGTCACCTGGTACTGCCTGTCCTGAGACTAGACATTTTACTTAAGCCTGTGTGCTCATCAGTGTGGTCACCAGAGACCCCATTGCTAACTTGAAAACTGTTTGTTACATTCAGTTGGGTGTATTATTCCCCCGTGCTGATTTTTTATAAAGGCTGTTTGAAACAGAGTGCATGCAGAGTAATTTCAATGCCCTTCTGTTAATAATGGTGATTTCCTTACATAGAAATGTGTGGCAGTGAGTCTAACACTCGGGAGGTGTTCAGTTTTGACAGACGTCACAGATTCCAATAGGGAGGCACCCATTCTTACTGCATGCTGGGAGGAAGTAGGAAACCCAGGAGGGCTCAGGCATCATGTATGTGATGGTTGAAAACTCAGGACTGAGATAATCTGTGTCTATGTACTCGGTTGATATAGGAAGATGCTTGGAACCCTCTGACCTAAACCAAGCAGCATTTATTGTGACATTAATAAAACTCGAAATCCTTGACCCCTCCTTTGCATAGGTCCCTTCAAAGGCCAAGAAAGGGACCTACCATAATGTTCACATGATCATTTGTTTTGGAAAATTTGCAAATATAAGATGTTCAAGCTGCATTTGGTTAAGACCCATGTGTCCTTCCATTGAAGCTTTACCTGTTACACTGTCCCTAGAACTCGCATCGTGAGGACTTCACCAAGTTAAATTTGGGGTATACTTAGTTTGGGTTTAATGAGATATACTTGTGTGGTTCTAAGTCATTTCTGGTAATAGTTATGTTATTGTTAGTTGTCCTCATGAAGGACTGGCTTTGAGTGATACTTTGACCACCTATCCTGCTGACTTACCTCAGGTCATGATGCAAAGGTGCAAGGTCAGAAGTCACATCGCAATATAAATGTGTCTTATGTACCAGGCACCAGTCGTATATGGTGTGGATGGAAAAGGGGCCACATATTAAACCTGACAAGCTCAAGAGACTGAAAATAACCACATAAGATGGCATGAACATTAAAAAAATTTCATAACTAAGTGGGCCATGTCAGGAAGTCACATCTTTAGCCAAAAGCTTCCTTCGTAAAGTTAATCTGTACCTTTAAGTGGGCCTGTCTGTTGTCTTTTTGCACCTAAGATGACATCCTGGGAATGTCAGTAATCCCTTTTTCAGGATCAGAGCAGGAAAGTATGGAGTCTCTTATTATTATTCTTTCCCTTGATTAACATCTTTATGTGAATTATTAACTATCCTGTACCCACCTGTGTGAAAGAAGTACCTATCTCTCCAATTTACTTTTATCCAATCCCGGAGACTTCCCCACTTTGCTTTCTCCCACCCCCTAATCTATCACCAACGGATTTCATGTAACCTTCTCCTTTGATTCTATGTATAAAATAAGCTGCAAACCGCCATTTTGTGGAGCATTTTCTCAATCCATTGAGATTTTGCTTCCCGGCAATTGTTGTCAGTTTGGCTCAAATCAACTCTTATAAGCTTTCTCTTCGGCTGGATGTTTTTCGTTGACAATGGTTAATAGAGGAGAATCAAGGTTTGAAATATACAGAGCCAGAAGCTAGCCTGTGGTAAGTTCTCCCTGTTATCAGACATGGAAAATTGCAAGCAGAGGATTCAGTTCTCACCAACACCTAATCAAAATAGAAGTTCTCTCCTGTCAGGAATAATGCAGCATATACAATAATAAATGCACCATTCATTTTTAAGGGTAAGTACCCAAAATAGACTTTTGTATTTGTAGCATAGAAACCTGTAGTCATTCTATACATAACTGCACTTCTGCATGCCAGCTACCAGTGCTAAAAATCAAATATTGATCAATTGTGCTAGTGGAGGAATTGTATTTCTCTTTGTCCAAAGGAAAGGATATTGCAAAATTATTGTCAAATGAAGAGGCCATCAATGTGTACAAAGTCAAAATAAAATATAGGTTAAAAAAGTACTGTAGATGTGTTTTAGACACAATAAAACATTAAGTTACTTTTCTGGATTTTTTTCACGTCTGTGGTATTTGACAGCCATTTGTGGAGAAAGGCTGCTTGGTTGTATAAGCTTTAGACCCTTGAATCTTGGATCTGCCCCTACTCCTAACCTAACTCTTGGCATGGAAATATTTCAGGCTCTCTCTCTTCTCCATCCTTCCAATTTCCAATGCTGTCTCGGCCTGCTCTTTGGCCTCCTATCCAGCTCACATCTCTCTTCCCAGCCTGTTTGACTCCTTATTCCAAATCTCCCTTTTGCTGTTCCTTACTTCGCTTCATGCAATAGACATGGCCCCTCCACGTGCTCAGCCCCAGCTCAGTTCTTCCAGTCCAGTGTCTGAAACCCAAACCCAGGTCAAGGCCCTGGACTTCCTCCCTGCCTGGGAAAGGAGTTCAGGCTGGCAGTGGAGGCAGTTCAGAAAAGTTTAACCAATGAGAAGTTGACAACTCAATCAACTGCCACTTGTCTCCAGGGGGGAGAACTGGCAGAAAGCCTGAACTATCAGCTCAGCCGATCTTGTCATGGTGGCTCAACCCTCAGAATTCATGGTCCAGACGATGGCAACAGCAGGGAAAATGGACTCTTCTTGGTTGGCAACTGATGCTAAAGGTCATACACAATTTAATTTGAGAATTTAAAAAAGAGTGGCCAGTGGCAAGGGAGGGAAACAAAGGAGCTAGCTGTTGGAAAAGCACTTTCCTAAAGGCTTCCTGTATCAATAACCCCTCCAAGTCCTAGGGCAAGGTAGATTTGCTAAAGATAAAAGGCTGATTACACTAATGCTGTTTTGCTTTGCAAATGAAGGCTGAGAAGAGAAGTTTAAGGGCTACTCCACTGGAAAATCTTTGGAGAGTAACCCTAGACCATCTCATTCACAATCATTTTTGCCATCATTTCCCCCTTCTGTGAAGATAGATGGTTTTCATTCTTTAAATAATGGTGTTTTTAACTTATGTCCAAGTATAGTATCTCCCAGAGAGTTGTGATAGCTGCTGGAAAGTGTGATAAAGAAACAAGTGTTAGAAATGCTCAAAAGCGTTTTTGTGGCTAAGTCTTACTCGTGCTTCTACAAGGACTTAATCCTTCCTTTCCTCTTCCTGCCCTCCCTTCCTCTTTCCCTCCATTCCTTCCTTCATTCTTCCTTACTCCTTCTTTCTTTTTTCATTTCTAGCAAGAAATTTGGGTAATAAAGAAGAATGAGAGTGCCCAGACATTGAATTGTCTTTAAAGAGAAGGAGTTTACATGCACTCATATATCAAGCAGAATAACACATAGTGAAAAATATGGGCATTGGAGACCAGCAGACACAGGTATGAGTCCCAGTTTCAATATGGCCTTCAGACCCAGGTGAGAGTCATCAAGTTGGTTGTAGGAATAGACAGAACTAATTTCAATAAGTGACAAACCATTACATTTGCTAAATCATCTCTGGGGCAAAAATACAGATTTCATGTAGACTAAAATTTTCTTCGTCATCAATTAGTTTTTAGTGTCATCAGATAGCTTCAATCAGAAAGTTTAAGTTATAGTGATTCCACTGTACAGAATGTTATAGTTACTGTTTTCAAAATGTTGGAAAATGTTAAGTTAAACAAGGTTCAAGGTCTTTTGATTGATTTCTCTGTAAGAGGAGGAAGTAGATCTTCTTTCTCAAATTTGTTTAGCCATAGGATCCATTTTTTGTGGAGTATGTCGAGGGACCTGTGTTTTGTGGGATATGCCTTCAGGAATAATCACCAGTGTTAGGACATCACACTGTGACTATTGCCCATACATATCCTCAATAGCAAACCATTCTCAACCACAAGGATGTCAGCAGGCTATTTACTTAGTCCCCCATTGATCCCTGTCTATGTTCCCCTGGTTCCCTGGGGGCTCCTGGGACCACACCCCTATGCAGAACCACCAAAGCTAATCTGCTCCCTGAGAGCAACTGGTTTTGTATGTGCACCCAGTACTGCATGTGGTACACCACGCCGTGGAATTCCCTGTGCTCTGGTTCTTGTTCTTTGGTTAAATTGAATTTTCCAACCTAAATTAAAAAGGGGAGGCTTTTTAAAAAGATCCTTTAAGAAATGGAAACCAAGACAATATGCCATTTGTCCAAACACAAAATGAACTTGGCATCCTGAGATGTTCAACCACATCATTTCATTACTCTTCCTAATAGGAGACAGTGCCCGAGAATTACCAGGATGGAATCATCCCATTTTAGGACAGAATTACTAACAGATGCCAAACCAATTTGCTGCTCTATAAACTTTAAAAATTAAAAATACTAATAGATGCATCGGCCTTCCAAGCATTTCAACACTCAACAGATGTTGTTACTAGGGAAATGGATGTTTTTTCCTTCTACTTTTTCCCACAAAAAAAAAAAAAAATTATATTTCAGGCAGAGTGGACTCCACTAGTTGGTCCCCTTTCTCTTGGAATTTTTAAGATGAACAAATTGCCGTTGACATTTACAATAGATTTTTCAATCCGTGTCTGTGTATGTTTCAAAGTATTCTAAAGATAACCAAAAAGAAGAAATAAGAGTTATGAAGTAAGAAGAGTAGATAGTATTCCCATACCACAGACATGGAAATTGGGGCTAGACGAAGTTGATTTGTCCAGGGGCATCCAATAGTTATGCTGGTGTGAAGGCTTCCTAAATCGTATACCGGGGGCGCCAAAAAAAATGTATACCAGTGGACACTTTGGTCAATGTTGCTCAAGCAGTAGTTCGCGGTAATCAGAAGTGTCTAGACACTGATGGGAACCACTTTGAGCACCTCTTGTAATTGCAGAAGTCAAACGTGACTTGTATTCATCTTTTGTTATTGGTATAGAGTATTACAATTTTAATACAGTTTTCCTTTCTTAAAATGTGTATACATTTTTGGGCACCCTCTGTATATTATATATGTATATATTTTATATATGTACATAAAATAAAAGTGTAGGTGTGTATATATGTATATATATTTTATATATGTATATATATTTTATATATGTATATATATTTTATATATGTATATATATTTTATATATGTATATATAAATATACATTTGTATATAAATATGTATATATAAAATACATATATATAATCTTATTAAGAAATCTTTGAGGTGAAGGGGTAGAATTTCTAAAAATGGAAAATACCAACTACAAAAATTTATTTTGTCTATCTCAGCCATCAATAATAACTCTTTCTCTGAACTCCTGGAATGCTTAACTGCACAACCCAGTCTTGAATGATCAACTCTCCTCTGGTGTTTTCCGTTACTCTTTCCTCTGAGCACCTGTGAGCTCCTTCAGGGTAGAAGCCATGCTCCCAGTTGTGTATTCCCAGCCCCTGGGGCAGTGGAAAACCTGAACTAGAGGCTCAGTTAATGTTCATTGAGTTACACTGAACTTGAAGACCTGCTTGCTAGTTATGCTGCTATGCCTCTACCGTTATCTTAATATGATTGGGGGCCAATTATTTAACCTCACTGGACCATAGTTTCCACATGTCTAAAACAAGCAAGTTGGCTCAAACGACACCAAGATCCTCTCCAGAGCCAAAGATTTCTGAGTCTATTTCTCTACCTCAAGGTCTTCCCTGGCAAAGTGAGGATAAAGTCTTGATATATTGTGCAAGCCGTATCTATGATTAGAGTTTCTCTGTTTTTTTTCTAAATGTTATGTATGACCTGTAGCCGGGGCCATCTCTAAATGTGGGATGAGCAGGCAACCACCCTTATGATATGTTTAGAGAATGTTCAAATGTCTTTCCCGGTTACATTCTAACTCCTGTAACATGGTGACTGAATTTTGCAACAGCAATAATTCCTTGTATTTGCTTAGTGTTTTATATTTTATAAAATATAGTCTCACATATTTTATTTTTTGATCCTCACAACTGCCTTACGAAGTAAGAAGAGTAGATAGTATTCCCATGTCACAGATATGGAAATCGGGGCTAAACAAAGTTAATTTGTCCAGGGGCACCTAGTAGTTATGCTGGTATGAATTCAGACTGGGTGTTCTTTCCACCAGACTCACTGTTTGAGCTTAGCCATTGTGACACAAAGTAAATCTGTCACTTGGGTGAAGGGCGAGGGTGGTACTTAAGACTCATCCATTCAGCCTCTTTTTGTACATCCATTCAGCAGACATTGTTAATGTCTAGTGAATTTTAGTCGCAGGGCTAGCTGGTATCAGTAAGTTAATCCAGAATTTTCTACAGTGCATTTCCTAAAACACCAACATGATATAAGATTTCCCTGAAAGAAAGGAAAATCTTGTGGTCAAAGAATTGGGAAATGCTCCATCCACACCCTCTCTTAGAGATCTGCAGTACATATTTGTATATTAGAAGTTCTGAGAAGTCCTGTATAAAGAGCCTTGTTTAAACACTTTTAAACTCTATTTAGAACCCTTTGTGCATAAACTATTATTGACAGGTTTCTACCCACAGACCCTCTGAAAGCTTGCTGAAATAACAGTACAGAAGTATGAAAAGGAATAATTTCACATCAACAAAGAAAGTAAGACAGGATCGCCAATTATCAAGAGATTTAGACACATTTCTGGGAGAGAGAAGGCAGCTAGGAACATACTGACTGATGATAGAGGACAGAGAAAATTAGAGCCCAGAATAAATCTCAAGGGGGCTGCAGAGGAAGCGTGGGCCACATTGCATGCCAGCACCCCAGAGACACTGTGAGCTTGGAATTGACCAGTCCTGTAGTGGGCAGGAGGTGCGACGTGGGGTTCAAGTGGAGGAACTCACTGATAAGTCTATGTTAAAACAACTATGCTGGATGGAAGCCAACTTCCACTTTACAGATGGAGGTGACATTTACCTCCAGGCTGAAAATGGAAGGCTCTTCTCCCCAGGAAACCATCTGATGGGCCGGGGGTAGCACTCCAGTGCTCCAGTGTGGCTGTGGCAGTGGCAGCAGAAAGCCGTCCTCCTTCTTGCATATGGAGATCCACTCCCTTCCTACTCATCCTGAAGTCACAGGATGATTGATTTGGCCACCTCTGTCTCTCTGCCCTCAGAGGGCAGCATTCCTTTGTTTTTGCCCCTTTGGAAAACAAACAATTAGAGAATAAAATGAGTGTTACTAGGAATTAAAATGTAACTGCCAAAAATGAAAAATGTAATGGAAGAGCTGGAAAATTAAAAAGAAAAAAAAATCTCTCAGAACATAGAGAAAAACATTAGAGAGAGACAGATAATATGAGAGAAATAACAAGAAGCAGAGGCCAAACCCAGAAGGGACAACATCCAATTAATACAAGTTACAGAGAAAACAGAGGGCAGGGCCATGCCTGGCACAGTACCCTCTCAGCACAACCATTCAAGTGCCAGACCCCAAACAGTCAAAGTCCTCGCCCCTGGAGCTGGCCAACATTCCAGCAGAGCAGACAGACAATCATAGATAAAGTGCAATGCCAAGGGGTAGAAAGAAAACAGGAGGATAAAGACTCGGGGCAATAGAGAGGTGCTGTCATAGATGGTGAGAAGGTGACAGTTGAGCAGAGACACTGAATGAAGTGGGGCATTGAGCCACGCTCAAGCAATATTTGCTGAATGAAAGAAGGGATGAAAGTACTTAGATAGAAGCTGAGTAAAGCATATGGTGTGAGTAAAGCACGACCTCCCTTTTCTCATCTGTAAACTGAGGAGTTACACGAGCTCATCTCTGAGGCCAGTCATAATTAGAAAGTGGCCCTCGATCCCACCCAACAAATCCACTTTGATTGTTGAGGTCGAGTGAGTGATTTCAGAGAACACTCCATGTCTGATGATGTGTTGTTAGGAAACACCAGGCAATGTTTTATCACAGTCTCAGAGAACTGTTTTCTCCAGGGCCTGGGCGCCAAGGTTTTATACTGCAGCTATTTTTAGTTGCTGTCCGCAGTGGCTGCTGGGACCTATTGCCTCAGGAGACTGAGGAGAACTTTACCCTGGGGCGAGGCATTGCAGTCTGTAATCTTGCCCTGAAGAGCTCTCTAATTGAGATTTGACGATTTACAACCTCTGAGAACTAGATATCCCCTCCGTGAAATGCCAGATCAGGTCCCTGCACCATGCATGCAGCAGTCAGCAAGAAAGCGTCCAGCTATTTTGGTCAGTGCATCACTATTTCCCATTCAAAACCTTTGGCCCAGACAAAGGGGACTGTTTTGCTTTGGGATTGATTAATGCTTATAAAGTCTTGGTTGGAGTCAGGTCAGGGGACAATTCCCCTCCTACTGATTCTTCCCAAGGGTACCCCAGGGTCTGTGCTCCAAACCTCAATTCTGTCCTTACCAGTCAAATAGGACATTCTGGAAAGCAGCTTGAAAGGTCTGGTTGGGGGATTCTGTACTAGGTATTTAATCTGCCAGTGCATCCACTTCTCTGCTGCTTTCAAGAGAATAAAGGACAGACTGGCTGTGGAACCTACCACTGCCAAGGTCATTTTTCCAAAACACAGTTCTAACCTTGTAACTTCCTTCTTTCAACCACCCCCCACCCCAGACACTCCATGTTGCAGACTCAATGCACTCCAAGTCTTAGCCTTTTGCAGTCCAGGCCAAACCCCAGGTGTAATTTTGTTTCTCCTATGCCTCCACCTTCAGCCTCTTTATGCTCCATCCAAACTATATTATTGCATGTTCCTTAGAAAGGTATTTTCCCACCTCCATGCCTATTATGGGCTGAAGGGTTGTATCCTCCCTGCATTCGTATGTTGAAGCTCAGTGTGGCCTTATTTAGAGATGAAGCCTCTATGGAAATAATGAAGGTTATGTGAGGTCATCAGAGTGGGACTCTGATCCCACAGGATTAGTGTCATGACAAGAGACACTGGAGAGCTCACTCTCCCTTCCTCCCTATGAGGATACAGGGAGAAGGCCACCTCCCACAAGTCAAGAAAAGAGCTGTCATGAAATCTACATACTGGCAACTTGACCTTAGATTTCTAGCCTCCAGAGCTGTGAGGACATAAATGTCTGTGGTACTTTGGTCTGCAGCCCGAGCTGACTGGTACAACGCCCTTGCATGCACACTCCCTCCTCACGAGTGTCCCTTTGGCCATTTTCATGGGACCAAATTTTTAAAGAAATGCTTCCTTTTCTATGTAGTTTTCTCTGATCTTCTTAGCCAGTAATAGCTTTCTCTTCTAAATTCTCAAAGAACAGGGGTGGCTGTGTGGCTCAGTTGGTTAGAGCACGAACTCTGAACAACAGGGTTGTTGGTTCGATTCCCACACAGGCCAGTGAGCTGCGCCCTCCACAACTAGATTGAAGGACAACAACTTGACTTGGAGCTGATGGGCCCTGGAAAAAACACACTGTTCCCCAATATTCCTCAGTAAAAACAATTAAAAATATATTTTAAATTCCCAGAGAACATTGTCAGTACTTTCCTTTTGAAAAATTTTACTTTTTGATTTAATTCTTGTTGCTTATGAAAATGAAATTTTTCCTACTGAGCTAAAGGTCCTTGAAGGTAGGGGTTGTGTCTGGTTCATCTGTGTGTCTCCCATAACTACCTAGCACAGCATTTATGACATATTAAAAATGCTAGCCATTCTTTATTGAGTGACTCCTCTGTGCCAGGCAAGTCTGAAATACTTTCTGTGTTTAACTGGAACCCTCACAATCACCTTAACAAAGAAGATATTGTTGTCATTCAAAAATGGTGGAATTTCCTGTATGATTCTACTCATGTGTGGTTCCTGGAATAGTCAAATTCGTAGAGACAGAGAGGAGAATGGTGATTGCTGGGGGCGGAGGGAAAGAGGAGTGAAGAGTTACTGCTTAATAGTGATAGAGTTTCAGTTTTGCAAGATGATATGAGTTCTGTGGGTATATGGTGAGGAGGTAGCCCAGTCATGTGAATGCATTTAATGCCACTGAATGGTATTAACTTAAAATGGTTAAGATGTTAAATTTCATTTTATGTGTATTTTACTACAATTTTTTAAAATGGTGAAACGGAAGCACAGAGAGGTAAAGTAACTTGCCTAAGGTCATCAAGCTAGAAAGGGGCAGTGCTAGAAAGGGGATGTGAGCCCTCTCTCTCCACTCTTCTTGTTTCGCTTCATTTTGATGCATCTGCTTTCCCCGGGTATTAGGGGGAGGTCCCTTTACCTTGGGGAAGGTGGATCTATCCCCTGTTCTACTGTGTGATCCACTTGTGAGAGTGACAAGTAAAGAGGGGCTGCTGCAGGCCTCGTCATAGAGTCAGCTGCCCTCCCCCCAGACAGCCACACTCCAGAGCTCTCACTACACATGAAAAACAAAACCCTGCTTTTCAACCCATGGTCAGGGTTCCTGTAATGGGCAACCAAAAGTTCTTCTAACTCACGCAAGGGAAATCTTATAAGTGTTATGATGAGGTCATAATAAGGAACGAACAGGAAGGCCCCCAACGATGAGGCTTGGACGTTCTCTTCCTCCCTCATCTCAAGCTGTGAAACCTCATTATCGCACCCTGATCAACACATCATTACAGGGCCCAGCCCAGCCACATGTGGGCATGGGAACTCTTCTGGCCAATCACAATTCAGGTTGCGTTCCATGTTCCTTGCTGTGTCCTGATGTTGTAAAGGCAGTGTGATGCTTCACAAGGTTCCTCTACATGTCCTAGAGTATCTTTCTCTTAGAAGAACCAGAGAAATGACAGACTGGTCACATTAACTCCATGACAGCAGGGACTGGGTCTGACTTGCCCGCCACTGGATCCCAGACCACTAAGCCAGGCACAGAGGGGACACTCACTAAATGTCAATTGAATTAAATGGAATTGCATTATGTTACCCTATGGAAGCCAGTAGGACTCAAGCATCATTAGCCCATTTCACTCGTGCAAAGGGAAGTCAGTTTAGATCAGGCATCATGGACCAATGAGAAGATGTCGTGTACTGATCAAAGGCTGTCTTGGCACCAAGGCTCAGCCTTTGCCCTCAAAGAGTCTGGAGTCTGGTAGGGAAGAGCACTGATGCAGTGGAGAGGTCTTCCTAAACCAAGTCGTCTCTCTTGTGTAATTCAGGTGTGGCTCTGGGAAACACATTCAGACCCAGCCTCAAATTTGGTGATTAAGTAGATCCTGTCCGGGGCTCTGATGACATGAGTATTTCGATACAAAATTCTGTGGGTTGGTTTGACTGAAGAGGGTGTATTTACTTATCATAAAAATTAAAAATCAGGAAAAGTAAGCTGAGTAAATCATGGAAAGATCAGGTAAATACAAATGATTGCGACTGCTGTTTAAAGAAGAGCTGTTCAGTGTAAATGTAAGTAAAACTAAATAATCCCTGAGAAAAAGAGAGGGGAGTAGGGTGAGGGGTGCTAATAGTTGTAGGGCACTTATTTTGTACTAAGACTTTTATATATATGAACTCATTTTCTCCTCATAATAATCCAGTGAGAAGTTAAACAAATTGCCCAAGATTGCAGAGCTAAGTAAGTGACAGGACCAGGATTTGAATCACACAGCCTCCAGCTGCAGGGTTTCAGCTTTAAGCCACTATGTACACTGCCTCCCAAAGTAACATAAGAATAACAAGGACAATGTAATTGCTGAAGCCCGGAATCTCCTGCCTGATTCCACCTGCCACCTTGGTGCCTATATTTCCTTCAGAGTTTAAGGCCTGCCTGTTGCACGAAGCCTTCCCTAATAAATCCAGTCCTCTCCATCTCTGCATGCCTTCAGTGCTTATTCAGGACTGTGAGTACATCGTCTAGAGCCTGACTCTGCCACAACTCTTGTGTTAATTTCTAAATGCTTCACGGTGTTAATCCTTCTTCCTGAGCCAGCTGGTCAGAGCCTCCCAGAAAGGGCCCCCATCTGAGATGGCTTTTCTGTCTCTCACACAATGTGCGCATGGAGTGCAGAGTGCAGACTCCGTAAAGATTCATCAGCCTGTTGCTTAGAAACGGATTCAAGGGACACATAGGAAGGAACAGGCAATTGACCCAAGCTCATTCTTGTATCTATGACATTTTTATTATGCAATAAGAACTCACCACACTCACAAAGTCGTTTAACCTTCAGACCCGTATTTTCTCAATGAACAACCTCCTTCCTCCACACCAGATAACCCTCCCTGGTAATTTCTTTATTTTGTGGGCATGAACACTCTTCTGCCTCACTAAACCCAAGCACCCAACCTCTTATTTTTAGACAAGGGAATAAAGGCCCAGAGAGAGGTCTGTGACCACACAGCTGACTGACCTTCATGCTAGATCTGAACCCAGGTCACCCTACAATAGCACTGCCCTATAGAATTTTCTGTGGTGATAGAAATAGTCCATATCTGCACTTTCCAATATAGCAGCCATTAGCCATATGTGGCTGCTGAACACTTGAAATGTGGCTAGCATGACTGAGGAATTGAAGTTTCAATATCTTTTTTTCATTGAAGTTAAATTCAAATAGCCACTTGTGGCTATCATTTTAAATAGCACAGTTCAAGACTAACCCAGCTAGTTCATAGGGTGTTGCTATTATAAATAGAAAAAGACGATCCACCAATTTTTTTCTTTTCTTGCCACTACAAAAGACCTGGAGAAAAATATTTTCTGTAGAGGGAAAAAAACAACATGCAGTTGTAATGCAATTAACAAAAGGCACTCACGTCAGTTATTCATTATCACCTCACATATGTACTGTGCAATTGTTATCATTGAAATCTTAGAACATTAGTGGTTTCCTAAACAATGAATTCTCTTACTTATTTAGTCTGTTGCCATGTTACAGTGGTATACCAAACCCTGGCAATGATGCCAGGTGACGGCTTCTGACAAGGTCTGGCCCTTCTGCTGACCCACGGGCTCATGAATGGGTGTGGAAGTTTCTGCTTATAAGGTGTAAAACTGGAGCCTGGCTTAAAGCCCAGGTTTCTAATCTTTGTCCTTACAAGACTGCACAAAACACTTGGCTTTAAGGCAAAATTCATGCTGCACTCACATGGAAAGTCATCTTATATGTTTAAAGAAGTGTTATCTGGGAGCAGAGCTGCCAGTCAGCGCATTTTCTTGTACACAATACAATTCATACACAAATTTATTCTGGACACTTTGGGCCTGGGTATCAGAAGGTATCAATTCAAGTGGAAACTGCAGCCAGGAAATCAAGAGCCAGCTGAGACTTGGAAGAGCAGCAACGGAAGAATGAGGAAACATCACCAAGATCAAAGATGTGTCATTAGGGAGCAAAGATCATCACACTCGTATTCCCAGTTACGAGGTATGGATGCTAAAATTGCACCGAAAGAAGGCTGATGGGAAATAATTGATTCGTTTGGAATATGGTGTTAGAGGAGAGCTTTTTTTCATTGAAGTTAAATTCAAATAGCCACTGGTGGCTATCATTTTAAATAGCACAGTTCAAGAATAACCCAGCTAGTTCATAGGGTGTTGCTATTATAAATAGAAAAAGATGATCCACCAAATTTTTTCTTTTCTTGCCACTACAAAAGACCTGGAGAAAAATATTTTCTGCAGAGGGAAAAAAACAACATGCAGTTGTAATGCAATTAACAAATCACCAAACCTGCAATTAACAAACCCTCATATATCACCAGAAAGATGAACAGCGGGTTTTAAAGCAAATTATTAGTTGGTGCAAAGGTAATTATGGATTGTGCAATGATTTTTAACCTTTTAAACTGCAATTACTTTTTTTTTTAATTGGGGAATATTGGGGAACAGTGTGTTTTTCCAGGGCCCAAGTCGTTGTCCTTCAGTCTAGTTGTGGAGGGTGCAGCTCAGCTCCAAGTCCAGTTGCTGTTTTCAATCTTCAGTTGCAGGGGGCACTGCCCACCATCCCATGTGGGAATCGAACCGGCAACCTTGTTGTTAAGAGCTCGCTCTCTAACCAACTGAGCCATCTGGCTGCCCCTAAATTGCAATTGCTTTTGCACCAACCTAATAAACCTGAAACATTGCTGAAGGCAAAAATGACAAAACTGAAGCTGTCCTACTTCAGGAACATCAAGAGAAGGCAGGATTCTTTGGAAAAGACAATACTGCTGGAACACATAGAAGGCAGCAGGAAAGGAGGAGGACCGAATAGGAGATGAATGGACTCCAGAAAAGAAGCCACAGTCATGAGTCTACGGGAGTTGAGCAGGGATTTGGAGACTAGGACGTTATGGGTGTCACTCATTCATAGGGTCACCAGGACTCAAAGCCCACTCAATAGCACATAACAACAACCTTAAAGGGTAGCTTTAAAACAGGATTCCTCTTTGGTAGTAATAAAGTCCATTTTCCCTAGGGTTTCCCAAGGGAACTCACAGAATCACCAGAGGCTTGTATGGTAAGAGGTTAAAAGACGAGAAGATGGAATTGCAATTTGACTTATGTTGGGGAATGATTTGCTAGGACATCTGTTTTCCTGTCTCATTAATGCTGAGAACTTAGGGTACCTAATAAAGACTTTGGGAAAGAACATATTTTTTAAAGAAAATGGAAAGAAGGAAGGTCAGCAAAAATGGAAAGACACAAGGTCATCCTTTATCCTTTGCCTAAAGGATAAAATACTTGCTATAGATGTTTCTCACAAAATCACTTCTGTGTCATTATCGTTAGCTTTTAGTCGACCTGAGCTTCATGACTATATTCCAAAATGCAATTCAAACTTGAATTCAAGGGACCAAATATTTGGACAAAAGGAAAAGCACCTCAAGAGAAATGGAGGTCTGAAAGTCAATCGGGACAACCTCCTCCACTTCCGGCCAGGATGAACTAAGAGGAACCAGATTTACCTTTAACAGCTGGAACATTACCTTAAAAAACTAATAAAGCAGACAAACTATATGAACCGATGGTTTTCAGACACTGGGAACAGGTAGCACAGGACTCAAATAGAGCCTGGCAGTTTCTCGAAGATGAGGAGACAACAGTTTGGAGTTTGGGAAAGTCAAGGCAGCTATTAAAGAAATTCAGCTCTAAATGCCAGAGAGACTGAAGTTGCAGAGAGAGAGAGAGAGAGAGAGAGAGAGAGAGAGAGAGAATGAAAACCAATCTATATTTTGTACCCTATGGAAAATTAACTCAACATGGGTCATAGAACTAAACGTAAAACCTAAACCTATAAAACTTCTAGAAGAAAATATAGGAGAAAATCTTTGTGACCTTGGGTTATACAAACATTTCTTAGAACACCAAAAGCACAAACCATAGGAGAGAAAATTAATAAATGAACTTCATCAAAATTGAAGATTTCTGTCACTTATGAAAATGAAAAATCAAGCCACAGACTTGTAAACTATTTGTGAAACACTTATCTGATAAAGACATTGTGTCTTGAATATATAAAGAACTCTTAAAATTCAGGAAGACTTAATGATAAAATGATAATAAGAAGCAAAATATTTAAATAGATGCTTCACCAAATAAGACTTAATGATGGCCAGTAAGTACATGAAAAGATGCTTAACGTCGTTAATCATTAGAAAAATGTAAGTTAAAGCTGCAATGACATACCACTGTACTTTTCAATATGCCTAAAACGTAAAAGGTTAACAATACCAAGTGCTGGAAAAGAAACAACTAGAAGTCTCATACAAATTCTAAAAATAATTTGAAAGGTTTTTTTAATGAGGTTAAACATTTACTGACCATATGACCCTTTAATTCCATTTCTAAGTATTTGCCCAAGAGAAATGAAAACAAAATCAGCACAAAAGCTTATACGTGAATGCTCATACCCACTTTTATTAATAATAGCCTCAAACTGGGAAAGAACCCAAATGTCCATCAATTGCTGAATGCAGGAATAAATTGTGGTATAATCATACAATGGAATACTGCCCAATGATAAAAAGAAACCAACTGCTGATATATTCAAAACATCATGCTAACGTCAAAGAAACCACACACAAAAAATTACACAGAGTTTAATTCCATTGATGTGATACTTTTAGAAAGGCAATCCTTGATAGAAAGAAGATCCCTGGGTTTCTAGGAGTCAAGGGGTGGCTGGGAGTGGATGCAGGGCGACAGGTCAAAAGAGAACTTTTTGAGGGGATGGAAATGATCTATGTTATGACTGTGATGGTTGTTACACGACAGCCTACATTTGTTCAAAACTCATTGTACATTTAAAATTGCTGAATTTTAATGTATGTAAATTATGTCACAATAAAATTGATTCCCCCAAAAAGCAAGGTACATAATAGGTTGTATGGTATAAGACCATCTGTATTAAATAAAAAGGAAGAAAAAAGAGGTATTTCAAATATATAAACATACATCTATTTTGCTGGAATGTGTATAAAATGTCTCAGGAAGCACATGCATAAAAATGTTAGAATGAATTGCCACAGAAAATGGAAATGGGGTGTCTGAGGGAGTGTGGTGGGGGAGAGACTCTAGTTTTTGTACCTTTCAAATTTTGAACAATGCAAACAATAAGCTTATCCAAAGCAGGGAGAAAAGTCGCCTGGGTTCCAAAACCTGCTCCTTTTCAGTGTGATTTGAGTCAAAATTCTGTTTCTATGTGAAAATATCTCTGTCTTTGTAACTTACCGTTTCCTCCTTCCCCTATTTTAAAAATCACAGGGCTGCCTAAGGGTATGTTCAATATATACTTCAGAGAGCATGAGGATAATATAAATTTGAGATGTGAGGGACAGAGAGAGACAGAGAGAGAGAGAGTCAGTCCCTGTGGGAGGGAGACTATTTAATATAGGGGAGAATGAAGCTTCCATACACAGCAGGCTACCAGCGGGAGTTCTGAGGCTTAACTCATTCAAACTGTTTTGTTTTGTTTTGTGTTTTACAGGTGAGAAATTTAAGGCCTAGAGAGTACAAATCACTTCCCCAAATTTGCATGGTGAGTCAGCGTCAGAATCCAGATGAGGACCTAACTCTTAGTCCTGTCACAAAGATAATATCAACAAAGCAAGTGACCTAACACAGAACATGAATCACAGTAAACATTCAGTCAATATGAATTTCCCCTTCTCTTTTCCCCTATGTCAGCTGGCTTCTCACCAGGTCTCACCATCTATCCATCCCCACCTCAAAGGCAAATATCAATGAATACAGGGACATAGAGACTTTTGAAAGCTGACCAAATTTCCCAGAATACACTAATACGCTTTCCCTTCAAAAAAAGAACTTAACTATTCTTCCCATTACCAGACCAGTTTAATTCAATTCAACAAATATCTATGAGCCCCGACTATGGGCCAGGCTCTGTGCTAATGGTGGGTGTACTGAGGAATGGGGTGCTGATACAGCCTCACCCAGATGATTGTAGTATTAGGTGACAAGCCCTCAGATGGAGGGAAGCACTGAAGGAGTATCACTCAAAATGACCTGGAGGTTCAGAGATGGCTTCCCAGGGAACATGAGTCCAGTAAGAAAAGGAGGAGTTGGTCTGATGACAGAGGAGAGGAGATGCTATAGGCAGAGGGACTGCCAAGGGCAAAGCCACGTGAGGCAGAACAGCATCCCATTTGTGGGGAGCTCAGCATCCTGGAGCACACTGAGGGAGGCAGTGAGTGGTGGGGGATGGGACGAGAGGCTCCCAGGCTGTTATGGGCAGGACCTACGGCCTTGACACAAAGCTCAAGGGTGAACTTGATGGTGTTGGCAATGGGCAAGGCTTAACAAGGGGAGTTAAATATCTGATTTGCAATTTTGTTCCAAGGGATTGTCTTTACTCCAGCAGGTGGGTGAAAATGATGAGAGTTCAGTTCACTTTGACCAACATTTACAGAGCTCCCCCGTGACAAGCCCAGGACATTGTGCTGCAGAGACAAGCACACGTGGTCCCTTCCCTCAAGGAGCTGACATTCTGGTGAGTTATCATTTCAAAAAACAGGAGCCCAGAAAAGGATCCATCATGTCCCTCACTGTTCTGTTAATAACCCTGCCCCCCTTCCCTAATGTTCTGATTGGCAGCCCTGTCCCAGTCAGCTGAGGTTCTCTCCCCCCAGGGTTGACACTGCTCACTTTCTCCTGGTCACTGTGTTTGGTTTGCCTTCTATGTCTAATGACAAAACAGGATTGGGTCAATTATACGGATGCAGAAACACAAAGGCAGGCCCAGGAACAAGGACACGTTGAATTAGCTGTGGTGACATTCTTACCACAGGCTGCTCCTTGCACAGTAACACCGGCTGCTGAGTGAATCCTCCTTTGACTGGAGCATCCCTTCACAGCTCACCAAATAAATTGAAGCACTTACAATATTGGCTTTCTGCCCAACTTCAGGATGACGCTATGAACATGCCAGGCATTCTCATAAATGTCTGAGAACTAATGAGATGAATGTGCAAACAATCCCTTGCATTTAGTGGGAAATATGGATCCCAGGAGTGACAGGGTTCCAATGTACATCGGAACCGTGTACAGAGGTTCTGAAGCTTCAATGCAACGCAATCCTACCTTCAGGAGCTGTAGAGGGTTGAAGAGTGGCCCTCTCTCCAAAGACATGTAAATGTGGCCTTATTTGGAAAAAGGGTCTTTGTAGATGTGATTAGATTAAGAATCTTGAGATGTAATCATCCTGGAGGAGAATGGGCCCTAAGTGTATTGACAAGTCTTTATAAGAGAAGAGAAGGAAAAAGAGATCCAGAGACACGGGAGAGAAGACCATGTGATAATGGAGGCAGATATTGGAGTGATGCCATCCCAAGCCAAGGAACGCCAGGAGCCATCAGAAGCTGGAAAGGCAAGGAAGCCTTCTCCTCTAGAGCTGTCAGAGGGAGCGTGACTCTGCCAATACCTTGACTTCTGGCTTCTGGCTTTTAGAACTGTGAGAATAAATTCAGTTGTTTTCACCACAAAATTTATGGTAATTTATCACAGCAGCTGTACAAAACTAATATAGGGGCTTGGAGCACCACTCTCATTACTGCTACAGGCCACTGGGACAAGCCTCCCCCTCCCTCAATGCCCTAGGTTTGCTTGGGGTAACTTATTCCCTCCTTCTTTCATTCAATTATCACTTAAGTAGCATGGACTGGCTGTATGAGAATGGATAAAAGACAGACACTCCTTCAAGCGTCCACAGCTAGAGAGAGAGAGAGAAAGACATAAGTAGGTGATCACAACATTAATTGGGCTGAATTATGTCTTCCCAATATTCATATGTTGAATCCTGATTCCTAGTACCGTACCTCAGAATGTGTCTGTATTTAGAGTCAGGGTTTTTAAAGAGGTAATTAAGCAAATGAGATCACTAGGGTGAGCCTTAACCCAACACGACTGGAGTCCTTACAAAAAGAGGAGATTAGGACACACATACACACACATGAAGGACCATGAGAAGACACTGCAGAAGACGGCCTTCTATAAACTAAGGAGAGAAGCCTCAGAAGAAACCAACTCTGCCAATGGCTTGATCTTGGTCTTTTAGCCTCCAGAATTGTGAGGGAAAAAATTCTATTGTTTAAGCCATGCAGTCTATGGTACTTTGTGATGAGAGGAATGACACATTGAGATGAGAGGAATGAATGGACACAGAGGAGACCCAGCCCAACCCAGCCTGGGGATTAGGGGTGGGAAAGGCTTCTTGACGATGTGACTTCTAGGCTGGGTCTGAAAGGACAGTCGGTTTTCTTGGGAAGGGAGAGTACTGAAAGGAAACAGCTTGAGCAAAGGCCCAAGGTCCTGAACTTGCATGAAGGGTGTAGGGAAATACAAGTCAACATTTTTCAAGGCAAAGGGTAAGTGGGGAGTGGCAGGTGATGAGATTTTGGCTGAAAGCCTGATGGAGTTGTTTATGTATTCTCTCCACCCTGGCCTTTTTCCTGGGAGCAATGGGGAGCCACTGCTTCGCTAGAAGCAGGAAAACGGCATGGTGTGATGTGCTCTTTATCTGGACCATTCTGGTGATTATGTGGGAACTTCTTGGGAGACAGATGAATCTAGAGGCAGAGGGTCCAGTAGAATAACTGTGGTCAAGATGATAGTAGTCAGTGGTGGCCAAGATGGAGAGAAGTGTAATTAACTGGACTTTTGCAAATCGAAGCAGCAGTAATCTAAGTTACTCAAAAGTTTTACTTTGTACAGTTGGTAATACTGCCCACCAAGCAGGTGGGATTAGTTGTGGATGAATTGATATTGGATTTGCAGTCCGTAGGGGGGAAAATTTCCCTTGGAATAAAAGGTGGGTCCTAATTCGGGGTATTTATTTCAAAATATCACATCGCCTCCATTTTCAAAGCTGACAACCCCCACATGATAAGTCAGGTAATGTGTCTTTATTATTCTTTGATGAGGGTTTCTTTCCATGGTTTCTCAAGATACTAAAAGGCTAAGAGCAAGCAGCTGACTCCACAAGAAAGAAAAATGGTTAGCTGGGCCAGTCTTAGAACATTCTTCTCCCTGCATGGGAGGAACATGGACATACAAAGCATGAATGCCCAGGTAGAGAATGTGGGATGCATTACAGAGATAGATAATATTGAGGGTTCCTGGGCCCTCCTGAAATCATCTTCCACAAAACATTTGCATGGAGTTTTAGAATGTTCCTAAACCTCCTGAAGCATAGTCATGAACATCCCGCACCCCAAGCTAGGAATGCCAATATTTTTTAAACAGTGGCCTGGATGGAGAGGCGGAAGTCTTGGCTTGCTACTGATTCTCACGTAGGCATGGGCAAGGTCCTAACTCCTCTGTTTTCTATTTTCTTGTCAGAGCGCTAGGACTCTGTGACCTCTTTGACTGCTAGCACCCATTCTCAAAGCAAATTAATAAGTATGGATACCTAGAAAATAATTTTGAACAAAGTTGGGACTTGATTGTGTTCTCAGTACCCTAATTAAGAAGAAATTATGACCAGCATAGAAAACTTCGATGAAAACAGCTCATTGTTCTATTTCTACGTGCTCCATTGGTTCCAGGAAAGGACAGTTGGGCACATGGAACAAATAGGCTCAGACTTGTATCTTCTCACCAATGTTTCCAAGGACATTCTTGGATGGGTCCTTTTCACTGACATTAGAGCAGGCTATTCCTAGGGGTCATTTGCAGTCCCTAGGGAGGAAAATTTCCCTTGGAAAAAAAGGTGGAACACCTTTTTCTCCAGACCTCTGAATGTGCAACTTTTGAGTAGTCTAGCCAGTCTAAGCCAGACCACACAAACATATTTCTTTTAATTGGGTACTATACTGAAATGACCACAATTAATACTTTGTGCTGAATCAGTATCCTCTCCCACAAATATAAAGTAACTGGATACATATATAGATAATATATAAATTAGCACCATACTGGTTAACATATTCTAGAAATTTGTCTGTATGAAGCCAAAGGTCTAAAGATTTGGACACATCTAGATGGTTGAATGAATGAATAACTAAAAACAAAATATAGAGGCTTATTATACACAACGTATTTCCATCTAAACACTTGGACTAATCTTAGAAATGCGGCTTGGTAGATTTCTGTTTGGTCCGGTTCTACAGGGTAGATGGGAATACTTTTAAATCTGCTTATCCATTACCCTAAACATTTCTTTGTTCATGGCACCCTCATCCAAAACATACCATTACTCTCGATTGAAATCCAAGTCCCCTAGTTGGCCATGGAAGACTGCCCTCCTAGTTCTGCACCTATGGGACCCTCTCTCCACTCCAGCTAAATAGATCTAGTCCTACACAAGAGTGTGTTTGTTGTGCCTTCACTGGCTCCTCAATTGAGCCACATCTCAACATCCAAATCCAGCTTCACTTCCTTATTTTCTCAGTGGGATTTTATGGTTGCTCACCTGCAATGACGAATTTTTGTTTGCCTTCAAGGCAAATGGACTAAAGGTGTTGCTTATGAAAACTCCCAGGAAAGACCTGGAAGGTGAAGGGTCCTGTTCTAACCAGATCTTGGTTAAAAAAACAAAAAACAAAAAAACAAAAAAAACCCCAGGCCCACAGAAGGTGACACAGAAAGAAGGAAAGCCTATGATTCAATAAGTTTTTTTTTCATTGAACAGCCCCAGCAATAACAAATTTAAACATTTACCCACAATATATGTATGTTTATTCATTTATAAACTCTAGCAATGTACTACTGCAAGAATACACTGTGCACGTAATGAAATATATAAAATATTAACATTTAAGAAGATTGGATAAAATTAAATAGAAATATCGCCTAATATTTTAATTCTAATTATAATATTCTAATATCCCATGCATTACGTTGAATACCCTGTTTCGGATAACATGACTCCTGGGACAGCATCAGGCTCCTTTGCTCTAGCAATAATAACAATTACTGACAATTCTGTGACACTTTCCGAGACGCTAAACTAAATTACTACAGGGAGTCCCTCCTGTAGAACAAAGATTCCAGGCTATGACATTAAGAAACATTAACCAGGGCTGTTATGTTGTCTGACTTTGGGAGGGCACCACTTCCATTTTCTGTGACTCATGCCTCCTAAATTTGATCAGTGCACAACCTTTGAATGGGCACCCTGTGAGTGTCTAATCAGAGGCAGATTTGCTTTCCAAGGAACAGGCTTCACGTGCGCTGAGGATGCAAAGGAGTGTTGATCTCATGTTGGCCTTTGCCAACCACACCCCAATCTAGAGATCATATCATTATCAAGTGCTCTCCTAGAATGGATAACAGGTGGTGCCATCCATGTACACACCGATAAAGTACGAGAGCCACATACCCTGGGAGACTGGATAAAATTAAAGACTGTAAGAGCTGGAAAGGATCAAATTTCAGAGATGAGGAAACTTGGGTCCAGCCAGATATGTTTCACAGCAAATTATTGACAGAGTTATGTTAGCATTTCCTGACCATTGCTCTTTCCATAATATCGCATTGCTCATGTTAGGATCAGTCATGGAACTAAATGTAATCGAACATTTATTAAGTATCTACTAACATTTACTGAATGTGCTTAAAATAAAAATATTATTTCATGGATGGTTCGAATGTATCAGGATCAATAATAATAATTTAGGCTCCTATGCATTGAGCACTTACTATACATCAAATACTATCCTAAGCAATTTACATGAATTATCTTGTTTAATCTTCATAACAACCCTAGGAGGCACATATCATTATAACATTCATTTTACCAATGAGGAAATGGAGACTGGTAGAAAATAAACAATTTAATAGACATTAACTGGCTACACCAGGTCTCATACCCATGAATGTGACTTCAAAACCTGCTCTGCAACATATACTGCCCTCCAGAGTCAATGGTATCAATTACGTGCAGGACAAATGGTATTCATTTGTACCTTTTTCTTTTCGGTAACCATTGTCAGAATACTTTTTTTTTTCCTTTGCTCTAAATGAAATACCAGACTGCTTCTCTTTCTCTCCTCTCCTCTTCTCTTCTTTCTTGTCTGTTTCTCTCTTTTTTCTCTCTCTCTTTCTCCTACACAGACATGCAAGCACAATTAGGAAACTGTCTACAGGCCCCTCAGTCTTGGCAGAAAGCTGTAAGATGAGTCTCATGATCCTATGTGGCAAATGCTGAACCAACAACGCCTCTTGGTTGCCTTAGAACATGGATGGCACCTCTCACGAGAGATCTGTTTTTCACTGGATCTCGGTCAGTGACCAAGACGCTATTATTTCTTCCATCTTATCTTCAGGAGTTGTGTTTCTCCGTCTTTCCCATGGGAGGATTGGACCTAAGATGTGCAGTGTTCATCTCTTATCCAGTACCTGGCATGCAGTAAGCATGTTGTAAATGTTGGATGGATGGATGGATGCAGGAGGAAGGAAGGAAGGAAGGAAGGAAGGAAGGAAGGAAGGAAGGAAGGAAGGAAGGAAGGAAGGAAGGAAGGAAGGAAAGAAGATGTATGAATGACTATAATAACACATTTTCTCGATCATATGTTCCCAGAGAAGGTGTCCATAGCTGAAATGGGAATAACATCTCCATTCACTCAGCAGCTCTGGTCAAAACCCCTAGAGGGGATCTTGGTGCTTTTCTTTCATTATGCTTCACATCAGTCCGTCAGCAAAACCTCTGGGATCTCTCTTCAAAATAATCCCAATGCTACTTCATCCTCCTTCCACTGCTGTCACCAGAGGTCAATCCACCATCACCTCTTGTCTAGTTTTTCAATCGCCTCCCAACTGTTCTCCAAGCTTCTATCCTTTCTCTGTTATCAAAAAGACAGCCAATCTCCTCCGATGAATTTCCACATCACTCAGAGTAAAAGTGCAAGTTCTTCCAAAAGCCCTTAAGACCTGACATGATCCGTGCCTGCCTCCACCTCTCTAGCCTCATCTGCTACCACCTTACCTCCCTCTCTCACCCAACTCCAGCCATGCTGCCTCCCTGTTCCCTTACTCACCGTCACTCTGTCCCATTGTGGAAGGCGGAATAATGGCTCCTAACCTTGCCACATCCTTACTCCGGAACCCATGAATGGGACTTTTTGTGGCAGAAGGGACTTTGCAGATGCAATTGAATTGAAAGATTATCCTGGATTACCCTGGTGGGCCCACATGAGTCACAGGGAGCTGAGAAGAGGGACACGGGAGGAGTTGGACCAGAAGGAGGCAAGGCAAAGATGGAAGCAAGGGGAGAAAAGGTGACATGCATGGGCAACAAACGAGGAACAAGGTCAGCCTCTAGCAGCTAGAGGAGGGAAGGAAAGTGGTTCTCCACTGGAGCTCCAGAAGGAACACAGCCCTGCCAACACCTTAATATTAGGTCCATTAAACTCATCAGATTTCTGACCTCCAGAACTGTAAAGAGATTGATGTGTGCTGTGTTAACCCACTAAGTGTGTGATCGTTTGTTACAACGGTAATAGGAAATTATTCGGTTTTATGTTTCTTTATGGCACTATTGCCACTGGGCTTAGTTTTATTTACTTATTTATTTTTCCATCCGTTGTCTCTCTCACTACAACACAAAGAGCTTGTTTTCTTCATGGTTGTAAACCCAGGACCCAGCACAATAACAACCTGTTCGACGAGGGAATAAATGATATATTTTAATGAAGGAATTGGTGATACCCTGCAATGGCTGAACCTCAATAAAATGTTGGTTAAACAGTGTTACAAGCCTGCATGACATTTTCACTGGCTTGTCTAGAACAGGTGGAAACATACAAATGAGCTCAGGCTGCATCTACACTAAAACAGGCCAGGAAAAGATACCCCAGGAGTACATAGCAACAAGCCCTGCTAGAAAGATGGTGAGCACACCTAACCCCTGTCACATTTAGGGGTTCCAGCATCCCCTCCTGGTTGCTGGGATGATGAAGGAGCCTGAGCAGTTTACACATAGACACTCCACTCCCATCCAAGCCCGTGTTTTTAATCTATTTTCATACATTACATTTCCATTCACACTGAATAAGGTATTAAAGTGGGTATGGGGTGGAGGGCTGCAAAGTAAGGATTCTAACTGCCCCTCTTCATACCGATTTCTGCTGAATAGCCTTAAAAACAAAAGGAGTTCACATATAAGAGCTGAGGTCAATGGTACACATGCTCTCTGACTTTTGGGTAACATAATTACCTGAAAAGAATGTTAATTAACTTACAAAGTTAACTAAATCCAAAATTTGCTTTATAGTGTTACAGATCCTACTCATAAATAAGTTAGGAATCACGCATCACTATCCTGCTGTTTTTTCCTATTGCTGGTACCAGCTGGAAATGCCAATACTGCTTTTTCCTCCTGCGTCTGTTTGGTTCTACACCAGTGGTCGGCTAATTTCTGGTAAAATCAACACTTGGCCAAATGTACACATAATTGTCTTGGTGCCAATGATGATAATGAGGAGAATGAGGGTGACCTGCCCTCCCTGTTGTGTGAAGTTACATGTATTTTTTCTGTCCTGAGAAAAAATACTCCTGTCCTGAGAAAAAAGTGAGGACTTTAAAAAAATGTAGGTTATTTTGTGTGTGGGTTTTTATTTGTTGTTGTTGTTTTCGGAAATGAACACAGTGGTGATATGGGTACGGAGGCTAGAAAGCTGCTTGAAGGCACCCGCTCCCATGTCACGTCCTGTGGGGAGCTCCGTACACACGGGGGCACGCCCTCCTGGAAGGCCCAGCACCCCATTCACTCCTCTCATCACCAAAATTCAGCCCGTGCACATCTGTCTCCTGTACCACACTGTGGATTTCTTTAGAGCAAGGAGCCTGTCTTACACGCCCCTTCCCACCCCCACCAATGCTCAGCATCCTACCAGGCAAGCTTTGTCGGGTAGCTTAGCACGAGCCAAACACTGATAGTTGATTTTTAAAAAGACCTGTGGTAGAATAAATGAGACACAATTTACACACCAAACAACTAGGGGAAAGTACAAAGTAGAAAATAATGAGGGATTAAATGAGTAAATAAAGGGAATTTCATTAAGGAGTTATTAGGAACCAGAAAGGGGAGAAATGCGCGTGGACTGGAGTTTTGTAGGTTCATAGAGTAATCATTTTTATTAGCAAAAAGTAGCAGTATTACTAATATGTTGTCTTCATAGTTTAAAAAGTGTAAATATAAATATTGTGGGGAGGGTGAATTTTGGGGAAAATATTCTGTCATCTTGATTAATAAAGATGATTTTTTTTCAGCCCTGAATGCTCTGTATGTTTTATAATATTCATAGCCATAATCTTTTTTACAATATCTAATAAATTGTAGTAAAGTCTAATACAAAGATCACCAAAGCCTTGGCGTAAATATCATAAGCATTAAACATTAACACTGAATTAGTGTCTTACTACCACTGAAATCATTTTACTTCATCAGGTATTTTAGTTATATTAGTGCCAAAAGAACAAGCTCAGTGACAGAGGTAACCTTTGTTGACCATATATCTGAAGTATCTGTGACCTTAGAAACGTTACAAAGGAAACTCCCGCGCCCGACTGTAGCTATGACTTTCTCTCTCACAAGCTTTGGTTTTGTTTTTAAAAATCATGCTGACAAGTGCAACTTAATCAGACAGGAAAACGTACTTAACGTCTGTCACAAAGTAAGAACTGGAGCAGCAACTTCTGCTCACTCGTAAGCGAACTCTTAAAATATGCTTTGCCCATGGTATATAAAAGTCAACGATTAGACACACCCTTTAAACGCATTTTCCAGCTTCTGCAATTTCGAGCCGTCTTGGGTAAACTCTGGAATGAGTGATTTAATCAGCCCTACTCCGTTTGCTTTTTTAATTATTTTTTTCCAGGTACAGTTGACATTCAGTATGATTGTGTGTTAGTTTCAGGCGTACAGCATAGTGACTAGACATTTATATAATTAATGCAGTGATTCCCCTGACCAGTCTAGTACCCACCTGGCACTATACGTAGGTATTACCATATTATTGACTATATTCCCTATACTTTACTTTACATTTGTATGATTATTTTGTAACTACCAAAGTATACTTCTTAATCCCTTCACCTTTTTCTATTCTTGAACATGTATTGAGACCTGAGGACCATGCATCTTTCCCTGGTCACTCAGAACCAAACGAAACACCAAGTATGCAATCTGCACGCGCAGGTGTGCTTGTCACAGGCAGCCCTTACCTTCACAAAGAGGTGAATCTCAGGGTCCGTGGAAGCTGATTCATTTTCTTGCAAACCACCTGCAGCAGAATAGCAGGTGGGGGGATCTTCACTGCTCTCCTGGATGGTGAAGCAGGCAGGAGTAGGCAGATCTTCCTTCATCGTGTTTCCATTCTCCTGTGGCTCTTCTGGGCTGGGCTCCTGGTCCTGAGTTGGTGAGTGTAATTCTTCCATTGAGATATCCCTATCCTCCTGGGGCTCACCTGGTGGAAGGTCCTGGGGCTCAGGACATACCTCCTCAGGCAACAGGTAGCCGTCTGCTTCTGGTGGGGAAGAGGCCAAGGTGTTCTCTTCACCCTCAACAGCACAAACTGATACAGAATCGTATTCATGGGTTTCCAGTGTGGTGGCATATACATTGTTTTCTGACCTCAAGTCTTCACAGATGTCATCATTAAGGGTACCTTCATTTTCTGCCGGCTCATAGGGAACCTCATACACCGTCTCTTTTTGGACGGTGTCATAGATGTTGTTGGGGTCTTGGTCATTCATGTTTATTGATTTGATGGATCCTCTTGCAAGCAGACCTGAAGTGAGTAAAGGATACAGGATGCTGCCTTTCCTTGCGGAGGAATCAATGGGCTTTTGCAATGCAGAAACTAGCAACAGCTATCAATGACAGGTTTCTAACAATCATTTACCGGAGACTTTAGTCAGCAAACCACAAGTCCACTGGACACAAGATAAAGCTTACACACTCAGTTAACCCCTTCACTCCTAAGGATATTTTCAACTAGACTCTGGGGTTTTCCTCATTGCCAGGAACTCCAAGTATTTTTGGGCCAGCTACGGGTTGAGTTGAATTTCTTCCCAGTCTACATGGACCTTTCTGAATATTGAACCATTTGTCACTAAATGGAACTCCCTCTTCCAATTGTCTCTAATGTTGACAACATTCAAGAAGTCCCTGCAATTCAGTGGAGAACAATTTTTCACAGTGCTCACATCTATTTATACAAAACAATTACACAAAACAATTCATTACACAAAACACTTCTTCAAGCATTGATACCCTAGGATAAATGAGTCATATGCACTACAGTTAGGTAATGAATTCTGTTCACATTTCTTACCTGGAAACAGCACTAAGTAATTAAATGGCAGAAGGGAAAAAAGATAATGCTTTGCCTATGAGCACATCAGTACAGACCACCAAAAATAAGGGACTCGGAGATTTATGGCTTTGAGTTTGATTTTGCCCTCTTAAATCTGGGTGATCGGCAGAGTTAACAAATATCCACTAAGAATCTTTAAGTACAGGACACTGAGTTGAGCACTAAACCTATGAATTAGGAGATAGACTCTGTTCTCAAGGGACTTTCAAGTATAGTTAGAGGGCCAGGAAGAGAAACTAAAACCCTAATGGACACAGAATAAACGATTCAAGGTTAGCTTAGTGCAATTGGCCCAGGTCTGGAGTAAGAGGCAAAGAACTGAATGCTCACGTTTGCTGGTAGATGTCATCTACAGCTGCCATGGATACCCAGGCTCTTTGTTTATGAAGCTGGGACTCTGTCCTGCTAACTCCTGCTTCTCCTCACCACATCACATACATCTTTCTCTTTGAAGTGAAAATCCAGATAGATTGTAAACAGACTTTTGTGTCTCCAAATCATGCAAAAATTGAGAAGCAATGCAACTCTGGTTGACAGGTTTCAAAGCATTTCATGAACATCTTATTGACAAAACTCTATAGGACCCTTAGCTCTAAAATTGTGTCCAGGAAACTTCTGGAGTGAAATAGAGCAGTATTTCTAGAATTCTAGCTTTGGGGACAGCTCAAAAGATACATAAGGGAAAAGGGGCCAGAGACAGCCTACACAGGCTATTGACACTAGCCCCTTTCTTACTGAAAAGTGAAGTTTGATGGGTCCAAATACTTAATCAGTTACGATAGATTTCATAATCAGTTGTTTATAACTGAATGAAGCCCCAGCTCAATTCCTCCTCATAATTTTAGCACTGGAGGAAACCTATGAGATCATTCCGTCAAACAATTTACTTTACATTGGAGAAAAGCCTGAAACCTAGAAGGGGAAGTGACTGGTCCAAGTCTACACAGAGTTAATGATGAGCTGATTTCAGCTAAAGTCTCCTAACCCCCAGCTCAGTGATCTTCCTGCCACACACTCCCTTCCTGTAAGTCAGCGTTTTCCAACCTGGCTTTCACGATCACACCCTCCCCCTACTGCGGCTGCCCCCCAAAAAAATCTTTAAAATATATTCCCCATGAAATCACAATACTGCAAATATTCTACATATCCGTTTACATACTGTACATACATCTGTGCTTTATACATAAAAAGAGTAAGTTTTTTGCCCCCCAAGAACCAATTGCTAAAACTTTTCTAGTGTGGAACTCATAATCTGGCACTGGATTATGTGGCATGGTGCATTAATACCAAATAATAATATTCTACAACCTGTGCATGTGTACACAGCCTGCTACCAGCTCCTCACTGTGAGGTCCCGTTGAGACAGCAGGGGCTGGTTCAGCTTAGGGCACAAGACCACACAGACATTTTATAAATGTGGTTCCCCCTTTGATCCCTTCTCAGGACACACCTGTCATGATTTAGTTATAGGTCGTAACATGAAACCAGTCATCCTATTACAGTAGAAGTCAGGTCAGATCATGTTCGCTCAAACCCCTGCAATGGCTCCCCCTTTCTCTCAGTAAAAGCCAAAGTGCTTACAATGACCCAAGGACCTACACAATCTATACCAGCTTCCCTCCTCTTCTCAGTGAGGCCACTGTGACGGTTCCATTTAAAATAACAACCCATCCCAACTCCTATCTGTTACCCCCTCCCCATGACTAAAAACCCTTACCTGAGTTTGTGTTCCTTTTTCCGTAATACTTACCACCGTCTAATAAGATACATACATTAATTCATTATTATGTCGAGAGTTTGTTTTCTGTCTTCTCTCACTAGAATGTAAACCCTGAATGGGCACCAATCTCTCTCTGCTTTTTCATCATTATCTGAAGCACCTAGAACAGTACCTGACCCATATTAGATACGCAATACATAGATGTTGAATAGATTTTGGGGATTGTTTGATCTTTACCCTCCACTGGACATGTAAGTTTCATGAAAGCACAGTCTGCGTCTATTTTGCCCATCGCTGTATACCTAAAGTCTAGCAGATATCTGACATATGATAGGTACTTATTAAATATATGTTTTATAAACAACTGAAATGGAGGAGATATATATAGAATTCATGTCCTTTGACTCCTGGCCCAGTTTCTTTCTGTATTATGTGTATAATGTTATCTCCTTACTACACTGTAAACTCCTACAGGAAAAGAGCTGACAAGTGGGTCATCCACAAAACTTTGTATAAAGCAAGTTGGCTTGTTTACTTATAAAAGAGTTTGTCAACCAATTAATCAATCAAAAATATTTTGAGGTATCCATGTCTGTTACTTATAACCTAGGAAAGGAAATAGACACGTATTCATTGTCTTGAGGAATTCTAACAATGAGTTTGCTCTCTGAAATAAAAGTCTGCTTATGTCATACCCGTGTTTGGAAGCCTTCAATGGGTCGCAAGCATATACAGGAAGATGCGTCTTCCAAGACCTTTCACAATTGGAACCAAGCCTATCTGTTCAACCAGCTTCTCCCCTCAGCACTCCCTCAAATGTCCTACTCTGAAGCCAGAAAAGATGCTCTTCCGTGAATACACTATGCCATTTCCTGCCCCTATGCTTTTGCACATATATATGTTGCCTCCACTGGGCACAATTCTCCTCATTCCGCTACATGCAGGACATAAATATACATAAGAGGCGATCTTATGTGCACACACAACTGGGGAAATTTACAATTTAGTAATTCAACGGAAAAGATCCAATTGGGACTTAGAGCAGGTCTGCCGCTTGTCTGGTATTACTTTGAGGTCAACGTCTGCTCTCCTGCTTTGCATGTACAAAGACTCAATTTGGTTAGTTTGCACAGGGTTTTTCCAAACGTTGGAGAACTGGGTCAGTTTAACTAAACCAAAAAAACAACAAAAAACAAAAAACAAAACAAAACAAAAAACCCTACCAGTTTAGCAACTAAAATGCTAATTTATTAATTTACCCACCAAAACATAACTGCCAAATTAACTTGAATACTGGCTTGGTTTAACAAGCATAAGCTCTTTACAGTAGCAAAGTCTATCTACGCAGAGAAACAATTAAGATAATATCCTCATGTGATGTTTATGTGATGTTTGTAGGAGCTGCGGCAATACTCCTTTGCTTCAAACTCAATATCAGTGATTTGTGCCTTTTCTTTTTATCTTGCTCAGTCTTATTAGGGATTTATCACTTTTACTTACTAGAGAATCTTTGGCTTTACTAATCATCTGTATTGTGCGTTATTTGCAATTGAATTCATTTCTGCTCTTTATTATTTCCTTTCTTCTTCTCTTTGGTTTGCCTTTGATGTTTTTCATCCTAAGATAGTTGTGAGGGATACTTAGATCACTGGTGTTCAGCTTTTCTTCTTTTATAATATATGCATTTAAGACTATTAGTTTTCCTCTATGTATGTAATTTTATCTGCATCCCACGTGTTTTGATATGTTGTATTTTGATTATCATCCAGTTCAAAATACTTCCCATTATCTGTTTAGATTTTTTTCCCCGTTGTCTGTGAGTTACTTAGAAATGTGTTAATTAATTTCCGAACATTTGAAGGTTTATGAATTATCTTTTTGGTATTAATTTTTAACTAATTTTACTGTGGTCAAAGAACATAGTCTTTATGATTTTAATCGATTGAAATTTTTCTTGGGACTTGCTTTACGACTCAGCATATGGCCAACTTTTGAACTATTCTATGTGTACTTGAAAAAAACATGTGCTCTTCCATTGTTAGGTATCGTGTTCTACAGATGATCATTTGTTTGTTAATTTTTGTTATTCAATTCTTGCATATTCTTATTGATTTTCATCTGCTTGTTCTATTAGTTACTGAAAGAGGAAAGTTAAAATCTTCCTTATGATTGCTTAATTCTTATTTCAGTTCTCTCAAACTTTGTTTTGAGAAAATGTCACTCTTTAGCTCTAGTAACATTTTTTGCCTTTTTCTGATATCAGCTTTCTTTTGCTTAGCATATATACATACATATATATGTATACACTAAATTTTTACTTTCAACTTTTATGTGTTCTTATATATATATATGCATTAGATAGTTTTATTTTTATCCAGTCTGACAATCTTTGCTTTTTTTTTTTTATTAGTTTCAGGTGCACAAGACAAAGTAATACTTAGACATTTACCATTTATATCCCTCACACTGTGTGAACCCCCCTTCCCCCATCCACTATCCCTCTGACATCGCACAGAGCCCTTACATTCCCACTGTCTCTATTCCTAATGCTGTACTCCGCTTCTTCTAAGCATATACATATATATATATATATATATATATATATATATATATATATATGTATGTATATATGAATATATAAAATTATAGTTGACACTCATTATTGTTCAGCTTCAGCTTCAGGTGTACAGTGCAATGATCAGGCATCTACATCACCCCTGAGGTGGTCTCCCAAATGGGACACGTGTCCATCAGATACCCTACAAAATCTTTACAACATTATTGATTACGTTCCCCAAATTAATTTTCAAAACCCTGTGGCCATCTTGTGGTTACCGACTGTTTTCTAATCCCCTCACCTTCCCCGTTATCCCTACCCCCCCACCCATCTAGCAACCCTCAGTTTTTCCTCTATGTCTCCAAAACTGTTTCTGATTAGTTCATTCACTTATTCTTTTCTTTAGATTCCTCATGTTAGTGAGATCATATGGTATTTGTCTTTCTCTGTCTGACTGATTTCACTTAACATAATGTTCTCTAGGTCCATCCATGTTGTTGCAAATGGTAAGATTTCTTTCTTCTTTATGGCTGCGTAATACTCCATTGTATAAATGTACCACAGTTTCTTAATCCACCGATGGGCATTTCGGTTGTTTCCATGTCTTGGCTATTGTGTATAGTGCTGCAATAAACATAGGAGTGCATAAAGCTTTTTGAATTGGAGTTTTGGATTTCTCCAGATAGATACCTAGGAGTGGGATTGCTGGATCATAAGGTAGTTCCATTTTCAGATTTTTGAGATACTGCCATACTGTTTTCCATTGTGGCTGCACCAATCTGCAATCCCACCAACAGTGCACAAGGATTCCCTTTTCTCCACATCCGCGCCAGCACTTGTTGTTTGTTGATTTATTAATGATAGCCATTTTGACTGGGGTGAGGTGGTATCTCATTGTGGTTTTTATTTGCATTTCTCTGATGGTTAGTGAGGTTGAGTATTTCTTCATATGTCTGTTTGCCATCTGTATGTCCTTTTTAGAAAAATGTCTCTTCATGTCCTCTGCCCATTTTTTAATTGGGTTGTTTGTTTTTTTGGAGTTGAGTTGAGTGAGTTTTTTATAAATTTGTGATATTAACCCCTTATCAGATATATCATTGGCAAATATCTTTTCCCATTCAGTAGGATCCTTTTTGTTTTATTGATGGTTTCCTTTGCTGTGAAAAAACTTTTTAGTTTGATGTAATCCCACATGTTTATTTTTCTCTTACTTCCCTTGCATGAGGATATATCAGTAAAAATCTTACTCCGGGTAATGTCTGTGAAGTTTCTTCCTATATTTTCTTCTAGGAATTTTATGGTTTCAGATCTTACATTTAAGTCTTTAAGCCATTTTGAATTTATTTTTGTATATGGTGTAAGGAGGTGGTCCAGCTTCATTTTTTGCATGTGTCTGTCCAGGTTTCCCAGCACCATTTATTGAATAGACTGTCTTTACCCCACCGTACATTCTTGCTTCCATTGTCATAGATTAAATGGCCATATAGGCATGGATTTATTTCTGGACTCTCTATTCTGTTCCATTGATCTATGTGTCTGTTTTTATGCCAGTACCATGCTGTTTTGATTACTGTAGCCTTGTAGTATAATTTGATGTCAGGTATTGTTATACCTCCCACTTTGTTCTTATTTCTCAAGATTGCTGAGGCTATCCGGGGTCTTTTATGGTCCCATATAAATTTTAGGATTATATGTTCTATTTCTGTGAAAAATGTCGTTGGTAGTTTGATAGGAATTGCGTTGAATATGTATATTGCCTTAGGCAGTATGGACATTTTAACTATATTAATTCTTCCTATCCATGAACATGGTATGTGTTTCCATCTATTTGTATCTTCTTTCATTTCTTTCTTCAGTGTCTTATAATTTTCTGAGTACAGATCTTTTACTTCTTTGGTTAAATTTATTCCCAGGTGTTTTATAGTCTTTGGAGCAATTGTAAAAGAGATTGTTTTTTCAGTTTTTCCTTATGATGTTTTATTATTGGTATATACAAATGTAACTGATTTCTGAATATTAACTTTGTATCCGGCTACTTTACTAAATTCATCTATTAGCTCTAATAGTTTCTTGGTGGAGTCTTTAGGGTTCTCTATATATAGTATCATATCATCTGCATATAATGACAATTTTACTTCCTCCTTACCGATTTGGATGCCTTTTATTTCTTTTCCTTGTCTGATTGCTGTGGCTAGAACTTCCAGCACTATGTTGAATAGAAGTGGAGAAAGTGGGCAACCTTGCCTTGTTCCTGATCTTAAGGGGAATGGTTTTAGCTTTTCCCCATTGAGTATGATATTAGCTGTGGGTTTATCATATATGGCCTTTATTATGTTGAGATATGATCCCTCTATTCCCACTTTCTTAAGGGTTTTTATCATAAATGGCTGCTGGATTTTTATCAAATGCTTTTTCTGCATCTATTGATATGATCATGTGATTTTTATTTTTCATTTTATTAATGTGGTGTATCACATTAATTGATTTGCGGATGTTGAACCACCCTTGCATACCAGGGATGAATCCCACTTGATCATGGTGTATGATCTTTTTAATGTATTGCTGAATTCTGTTCGCTAATATTTTGTTGAGGATTTTTGCTTCTATATTCATTAGTGATATCAGCCTGTAGTTTTTTTGTGGTGTCTTTGTCTGATTTTGGGATCAGGGTGATAGTGGCTTCGTAAAAAGTGTTTGGGAGTCTTCCCTCCTTCTGGATTTTTTGGAAGAGCTTGAGGAGAATAGGTGATAATTCTTTTTGGAACGTTTTGTAAAATTCACCTGTAAAGCCATCTGGTCCAGGGCTTTTGTTTATTGGGAGATTGTTGATTACTGATTAAATTTTCCTGGTGGTAATCAGCCTATTCAGGTTTTCTGTTTCTTCTTGAGTTAGCCTTGGAAGGTTGTATGCCTCTAGAAAATTCTCCATTTCTTCCAGATTATCAAATTTGTTGGTATATAGTTGCTCATAGTAATTTCTTAAAATTTTTTGTATTTCTATGGTGTCTGTTGTCACTTCTCCTCTTTCATTTCTGATTTTATTAACTTGAGTCCTCTCTCTCTCTTTTTTAATGAGTCTGGCTAAAGGTTTGTCAATTTTGTTTAACTTCTCTAAGAACCAACTCTTGGATTCATTGATCTTTTGTATTGTTTTTCTGGTTTCTATTTCATTTATTTCCGCTCTGATTTTTATTATCTCCTTCCTTGTATTCCCTTTGGGCTTATTTTGCTGTTCTTTTTCCAGATCCCTTAAGTGTGAAGATAAACTGTTGATTAGTGATGTTTCTTGTTTCTTTAGGTAGGCCTGCAATACTATGAATTTCACTCTTAGGACTGCTTTCGCGGCATCCCATAGATTTTGGGTCGGCGTGTTTTCATTTTCATTTGTCTCGAGATATCTTTTGATTTCTTCCTTGATCTCCTGCTTGACCCATTCATTATTTAGTAACATGTTATTCAGCCTCCATGAATTTGTGTGTCTTCCAGTTTTTTTCCTGTAGTTCATTTCTAATTTCATAGCACTGTGGTCAGAGAAGACAATTGGTATGATTTCAATTTTCTTAAATTTATCAAGACTTGTTTTGTGGCCTAATATATGGTCTATCTTGGAAAATGTTCCATGTGTGCTTGAGAAGAACGTCTATTTTGCAGCATTGGGGTGAAATGCTCTGAAAATATCGATTAAATCCAAGTGGTCCAATGTATCATTTAAGGCTGTTGTTTCCATATTGATTTTCTGTCTGGAAGACCTGTCCCTTGTTGTCAGAGGTGTGTTGAAGTCCCCTACTATGATAGTGTTACTGTTGATCTCTGTCTTTATGTCAGTCAATATCTGTTTTATATATTTAGGTGCTCCTATGTTGGGTGCATAGATGTCCTCTTGTCGGATTGATCCCTTTATTATTATATAGTGCCCATCTTTGTCTTTTAATATGTTCTTCATTTTAAAGTCTATTTTGTCAGATATAAGTATTGCAACTCCAGCTTTTTTCTCATTTCCATTTACATGAAATGTCTTACTCCAACCCTTCACTTTCAGCCTGTGTGTGTCTTTTGATCTGAGGTGAGTCTCTTGTATACAGCATATACAAGGGTCTTGCTTTCTTATCTGCTCAGCCACCCTATGTCTCTTGATTGGAGCATTTAATCCATTTACATTTAAAGTGATTATTGATTGGTACATAGTTATTGTCATTTTTAAATTTGTAGTTAGATTGTTTTCATCTTTCTTCTGTTTACAGAAGTCCTTTTAGTATTTCTTGCAATGCTGGCTTGGTGGTAATAAATTCCTTTAGCTTATTATTTTCTGGGAAGCTCTTTATCTCTCCATCAACTTTAAATGATAGCCTTGCTGGATAAAGCAATCTAGGTTGTAGGCCTTTGTTTTCCATCACTTTGAGTATCTCCTGCCACTCCCTCCTGGCCTTCAATGTTTCTGTAGAAAAGTCATTTGATAGTCTTATGGGAGTTCCCTTGTATGTAACCCTCTGTCTTTCTCTTGCTGCTTTTAGGATTCTCTCTTTGTCTTTAACCTTTGCCATTTTAACTATAATGTGTCTTGGTGTGGACCTGTTTGGGTTTATCCTGGTTGGAACTCTCTGCACTTCCTGGGCTTGTATGTTGGTTTCCTTCATCAGGTTAGGGAAGTTTTCGGACATTATTACTTCAAATATGTTCTCAATCCCTTGCTTCCTCTCTTCACCTTCTGGTATTCCTATGATGTGCATGTTTTTGCGCTTGATGTTATCCCAGAGGTCTCTTAAATCATCTTCATTGTTTTTTATTCTTTTTTCTTTCTGTTGTTCTGTTTGGGTGATCTCTGCTAACTTATCTTCTAAGTCACTGGTTCGATCCTCTGCTTCATCTAACCTGCTGTTAATTCCTTCAAGTAAGTTCTTTATACAGTAATTGTGTTCTTTATTTCTAACTGGTTGTTCATTATGATTTCTTCATCCTTCTTTGTGTCATCTCTAAGCTCCTTAAACATTCTTATCATCAGTGTTCTGAACTCTGTCTCTGATAGGTTGGTTACCTCTGTTTCATTTGGTTCCATTTCTGGAGGTTTCTTCTGTTCTTTTATTTGGGACATGTTTCTTTGTTTCCCCATTCTGGCTGACTCTCTGTGTTTGCTTCGATGTATTAGGTAGATCCCCTAGAGTTCTTAGTTCTTGCTGGGTTATCTTATGTAGTATGTGTCCTTTATATTTGACTTGCACTACTTCGTTCTTCTCCTCTGTGTGTGCTCCAAAGGTGACTCTTGTGTTGTGTATATTGTCCTGTTAAAGAAGATCTTTTATTGCTTTTCGCTTGTGAGTAGGTGGGGTTAACTCCTAGGTTGACTAGTTGTGAGACTTGGCTCTGCCCACCACAGGGTGTTATGCTGCATGAGGGTTGACCACTTAAATGTGGTTTGGCCTCTATGGGCTCTTGTGCCTGTAGAGAATTCCTTTTGGGTGTGTCACTTGTAGGTCAAACCCTGTAGTACTCTGGTTTGGTCTGGAGTTGGCCTCTGGGTGTGTTGAATCTTGTGCCTCTTAAGCTGGGCCCTGTAGGGCAATTTCAGAACAAAGCAAATCACCAAGCTCAACAACAACAACAACAAAGAAAAAAATCAAATACATTCACATGTAAAAACAACCGACAACCCCCACTCAACAACAGGCAAAGATATCAAAGATATAAAGACAAAACAAAACAAAACAAAAAGCAGCACCAGTCTTGGCTTAAGCCCACCAAGTAATCTCCAGGTTGTCCTCTGCTGTACCAAAGAGTCCCCTGCGTATTGTGCAGGCAGAGCTGGTCACCTGGTGCCCAGAGTGACGTTGGGACTGCAGAGTTAGATGCGTGGGACTAAAGGGTCTGGATGGTAGTTTTTACAAAGTCAGCGCAGTTTCTGCCCTTGCCTGCATATATGTGCACTGAGAGTAGCACCACCAGCCCTGTGTCCAGTTCTCCTGAGTCTTAGGGCACTTCTTCCGTGTGTGTGTGTGTGTGTGTGTGTGTGTGTGTGTGTGTGTGGCAGGTGGGAGATTTCTGAGCTGCTGAAAGCAGGGAGCTGCGTCTGCCACTTACTGCTGGTCCCTGGGAGTGTCTCCGCAGTTGTAATTGCCCCGCCCTAGGCAGGCCAGAAAGGGTGGGGGCTGGGGATGGAGGGGTCTTCTCTCTCCCAGCCCAACCGTGTCACACTCTTCCCGCAGGCCAGAAAAGGTGGTGGCTGGGGGCAGAGGAGTCCCCTCTCTCCTAGCCCAGCAAAAACCACACTCTTCCCAGCCTCTTCCCTGGGTCAGAGCTGCCCACCAGTCTTCCCAGAGCCTGAGCACTAAGGCTCCTCTGTAATCTGACACTGCTCCTCAGTTCAGGGGCCAGTTTAAGTCTCTGGAAGGGTGGGGGTAGGACTGGAAGAGGTGGGAGGGGGGCCAAGGTATGGAATTTATGTGCTTTGTCCGACCTAGGGCCCAACTGGAGGTATCAGCTAAGGCTATTGCCTCAAATGCTGGATATGCTGCTCCCTCAGCGGGAGAGATCAGCTGTGGGATGCAGGGAAAGAGCCCACCTCCTGGCTTTTGTGTTCTCTGTTCTGTCCTGGGATCCCTTGCGTCTCTGCAGCTGCAGATGCTGGCCACATTTCTACCACTGCAGATGCCGGCCATCTTTCCACCGCCGCAGATGGCGGCCACGTTTCCACAGCTGAAGGTGCGGACTGCGTTTCCATCGCCACAGATTCGGGCCGCGACTCCACTCTGCTCCCTTCCCTCTTCCCCTGCTCGCCCAATTTGCCCACCTGCAAGTAATCCTTGCAGGAGTCTCTTAGCTGTTCTGTGTGATGAGCAGAGAGTCCTTTGATGGGTTATATGTCCCGTTTGTGATAAGATCCAGAGGAGAACTCAAAAAGTGCGCCCCGCTGCCGCCATTCCTATGACGTCCCAATCTTTGCATTTTAATTTGATTATTTAGTCTATTAACATTTAATGTAATTGAGATGTGTTTAGGTTAAATATACTATCTTACAATTTGCATTTTTTTATATGAGCTAAAACTTGAATAGATAGTTCACCAGAAAATGATACAGGAATGGTCAACTCATATAAAACTCATTAAAGAGAGCTCAAAATTATTATCCATGAGGGAAATCCAGTTAAATGAGATCACTTCATACCACTAGAACATCAAAAATTAAAAGGGAAAACAATACCAAATGTTGGTGATGTGGAGCAACCAGAATTCTTATACATTGATGATAAGGGTATAAAATGGTATGACCATTTTGTAAAATTATTTTGTACTTTATTATAAAATTAAACATACATTTACCCTATGACTCAGCAATTACAGCAAATCTTAGAAATGTAGCCAAGAAAAAAAGTCAATATAAAAGTAATCTTAACAGGCTTGTATGAGAATGCTTACAGAAACTTGATTCATAATACAAAAAACTCAAAACTTCTAGCAATAGGAGAATGAATAAACAAACTGTGGTGTATTCATGTACAGTCATACAGTATTCATACAGTGCTGCATATGACTTTCCATTCACTGATGGACTGCATATGCAATGGTGGTCTCATAAGATTATAAAGGAGCTGGAAAATTCTTGCTTTCTAGTGACATCATGACCTCCATAACATTGTAACACAATGAATTACTCACATTTGTAGTGATGCTTGCATAAATAAACCTACTGCTGCAAGTCATACAAAAGTATAGCACATACAAGTAATTATGTACAGTAAATAACACTTGATAATGAAAATAAATGACTATGTTACTGATTTATGTATTTACGATACTATATCTTTTATTGTTATTTTAGTACACTCTTTCTACTTATAAAAAGTTTACTGTAAAACACTCCTGCATTACACCAGCAGCAGCCTCACACATCTTGCATTTACTGAGTCTTTGATTGCATCATTTTCTCTTGTGCTTGATTTAATCTCATGTTCTTTTATAAATTTAGTGTAGTTTAAGTGTATAGTGTTTTTAAAATCTATAGTAGTGTAGCAGTCATGTCCCAGGACTTCACATTCACTCCCCACTCACTCACTGACTCACCCAGAATAACTTCCAGCCCTGCGAGCTCCATTCATGGTAAGTGCCCTACACAGGTGTACCATCTTTTATCTTTTATACCATATTATTACTGTACCTTTCTATGTTTAGACATGTTTAGATACACAAATACTTCCTTTATATTACAATTGCCTACAGTATTCAATACAATAACACGCTGAACAGGCTTGTAGCCTCAGCATAACAGGCTATACCGTACAGCCAGGGTGTGTAGTAGGCTGTACTATCTAGGTGCGTGTAAGAGGTCTCTATGATGTTTGCACAATGACTAAATTGCCTAACAGCATGTTTCTCAGAATGTATCCCCATCATTAAGCGGTGCATGACTGTAATGAATACTACTCAGCAATAACAAAGGAATAAACTACTGATACAGACAACAAAATGAATCTCGTAGACAATATGATGAGTAAAATTTGCCAGACATAAAAAGTATATACTAAACTATTTTATATAATTATGTCAAGTCAAAAATATACCAGTGGATACATGATTTCTAATAACTCTTTTAATGGGTACTCGAAAAGAGTTTAAGGATCATGCCAATAGTCCATGGGCAAGGAATGCCCCACGTTGACAGCTGTCTTAGAGTTCCTTTTCTGGGAGCAAAATTTCTTGAGTTACCATCATTAGGTTATGGAAGTGAAACTTACCCCACTACTTCCTGGACTACAGCTGTGGGCTAAACAAGCCAGGCAGAGTAATTTGCATAAGCCCATGGTGCCAACAACATCTTGGCCACCAATGCCCACAGATGACCATCAACAGTGTCATTTACAAACTTTCAGGGTATGTTACATCACTTTATACAATCCATGCATCAGCCAGGGTCTCTCCAAACCTAAAACCCTTGAGGACATATGCCTTAAAATCCCCAGTTTTACAATCGTCTTCCTCATCTTTTTCTCTGAATCTGGGTGCATGCATATATCATTCAAATGCAAAATGTCATCCTTTCATGTTAAATCTATTCACACCCAAAGATTTTATACCTTTAATGGAGACTTTGGGGTCACAGGGCCCCACCCCAATTCTCATTCACCTCCTCTCTCCCTCCCTTTCTCCTTTCTTCCACTTTCAGAAGAACCATCAATTCGTCCAGTTTCTCCCATAGATGATTTTTCAGAAAAGCTCCACTCATGCTTGGTTTGGAGGAGAGATCTTTTCACCTTTCTTCCCAAACAAGCTTTTCCAAGAATTTCTTTGGAACACACCCAGTATTCTCTCTGAAGAGAATTCTAATAGATATGATATCCATCTTGTTGCATCTATGTTCAGATTTGGTAAATCCCTGATGAGATATTTGGGACACTGAAGACCCAGTGGCCAAGAATTTCCGAACAGAAGCAATATCTCTGAATTGCTTGATCTTTAAAGCATGGGAATGGTTTAGCTCCCAGAAAAGATGAGTACAGCCACAGCACCTCAGATTTGGAAGCAAGCCACGAGCATTGTTCTACTTGAATCTCCCTCCTCACAGTTGTTCTTATCAGTGGTTTGCAGATTATGGGGAAGGGGAAATGAGGATATGTCAAAAATGGCCATTTGGAAAGGGCTTGGAATCTGTTCAACCTTTCAAGGTGAAGGGGATGAGGAACGTTATAGGCCTAAATTTCCTGCAGAGCTCAAATATTCGACTTTCACTGGAGAACTCGCTTGAGTTTAACTTCAGTTCATTCCAGCCAATCTGAAAATCCTCAAACTATAGTCTCCTAGGATGAGAAGAGATAGTGAGTCCCACCTACAACAGGTCCTGGAGTGAATGATTGGGCCCTGCTATATTTGATAAACCTGGGACTCAAAACATGACTGTCAGGCTAGAGGTAAAATAAAGTAGGTAAAAAGCTTATTGCAATGCCTGGCTCTCTCTTAATTGGTACTATAATAGTCTCCCCTCATTCACAGTTTCGCTTTCCGTGATTTCATTTACACCCTGGTAAACCACGGTTCAAAAATATTAAATGGAAAATTCCAAAAATAAACAATTCATAAGTTTTAAATTGTTTGTTGCTCTGAGCAGCATGATGAAACCTCACCCTGTCCCACTCCATCCCGCCAAGGACATAAATCATCCTTTTGTCCAGCAAATCCACACTGTATCCACGACTGCCCATTGGTCATTTAGTAGCTGTCTGGGTTATCAGATTGATGGTCGTGGTATTGCCGTGCTTGTGTTCAAGTAGCCCTTACTTTACTTAATTATGGCCCCAAATGCAAGAGTAGTAATGCTGGCAATTCGGTTATGCCAAAGAGAAGCCATAAAATGTTTCCTTTAAGTGAAAATGTATGTATATACAGGAAAAAACATGATATATATATATGGTTTGGTACTATCTGTAGTTTCAGGCATCCACTGGGGGTCTTGGAACGTATCCCCTTCTGATAAGTGGGGACTACTATATTACCACTATTATTGTTGTTATTATTATTATTAAACTTTACCCCTTAGATAACAATATGAAATCTTCTGCCGTCTTTTTATGAGGAACAAGCAAACATTCTGGATCCATCTAAAGATATGAAATCTGAAAATATACAGGTGATGGAAGGGCTATAAGATATAGCTCATGACTTCAAGAGTTTAAAATCTGATTGAGCGGAAAATATAATGCTTCAGCAATAAATGTTATCTGATAATGTGAAGTACGTTTAGTGACAAGTGAATGGAACGGATCTTTGGGGCTGTTGTATGTCAGAAGACAGCAAGTTCACCCTGGGCTGAGGTGAAGAGTAAAAAAAGGAAGTATCTTAGGTAGTAGATGAGACTTGGGTAGATGGAGTGGAGAAGGGAGGTTAAGGTGTGAGATACAATGCAGAGCTGAGAATTCACAATGACTGAGAGAAAACTAGACTGGATGCGGCATGCAGATTATGGCAAAAATAGAGAAGATGGGTGTACTGGGCTAGACTGTGGATGGGCTTGAATGCCAGGATTAGAAATCTGACTTTTATGCTCATAGGAGGACATTGAAGATGAGCAGACCCCTAACACAGAAAGAAGTTCAATTCCACTACTGTTTAGACTCTAGCTGGATTCAATACAGAGAAAACTGCTCAGAGAAAACCATTTCCAGTAGTTAGTATTGCTTATTGAAGCAACTGGTCTACTGGCACATCACAACATGGCATCTACACTTCAATATGGGCACAGGGAGGCAACTGTGTATAAGCCACCTAATTCCTGACGGTTCATCTGAGTCATTTCAGCGAAGAGCCCCTCTCCCATCTCCTTCTCCTGGTACTCTCCTTCTGGAGCTGCATCAGACACCCTTCCCACCCAGTCATTGCACAGCCTTTGTTTTCATAACCTTCATCTAGTTGTTTCAACTTTCTAAATTTCATTCCTCACGATTCTGATGCTGCCACTATACCCCACTGTAAGTGTCTCTTCATAAACACTTACTTGCATACTATCCCAAAATTTTACACTTTCTTACTTGTCAAATTATAAATAGTCATCCATAGCTTGACTCATTATATTGGTGGTCCACCTCAGTGCTATTTTAGATTATAGAATCTAGGAGAGGTCCTCGAGGTCTTCAAGGAGCCTGGATAAAAGTCATCTATGATGTTTTACTACTTAGAGGAGATGAATAAAGACAATAGGAAAGGGGGGGACATTAAATATTGGGGGGATGACAGATGAAATCCTTTCCACCAAAATAATCTAACATGAATGGGAAGGGACAAAAAGGTTATTTAAATAAATTTAATAAAGAAATTGAGAACCCCAAAGAACACCTTTGAAAAAACAGAAAACCAACAACAACAACAAAAATACCCAGAAGTCTATTCTTTCACAGTTCTGGAGGCCAGAAGCCAAAATCAGTGTGTCCGCAGAATTACATTCCCTCCAAAGGCTCATGGGAGAGCCCATCTTCACCTCTCCTAGCTGCTGGTGGTTCCAGGAGCTCCTGGCGTATGGCTGTATCTCTCCCATTTCTGCTTCTGTCGTCACGTGGCCTTGACCTATTTCCCCCATGGGTCTCTCCTGTGGAGTCTCTTATGTGTATGTCCAGTTACACTTGCCTTTGGATTTTCAAAACAGAATGAACAATAAGCTCTTAAGCAGGACAGTCCTTGCTTTATCCTCTGCCTATCCCTTGTGCTCTGCCCTGGGGCTGGACTACACACCAACCCCAGGATCCCATTCTCATGGATGTGCTCCAGTTCTCCCTTGTATGAATACTTCCTCTTTATTCAGAGGGGTCTAGTTTCCTCCCTCCTCTTCTTCCCTTTGCTGTCTCCAACATGACCAAAGCATCCTTGTCTGACCTCCTTAGGGGCTCTCTGTTGCTTCTCTTGAACTTCCAGTATAGAGAAAAAGCAACTCAAAACAGACGAACTTGCAGGATGCCCAACGACTGAGGGGCCCAGATAGCTGACTTCCAAGAGGAGAAAGGAAAGGTGAGGTGGGTCTCCTCTTAGTCAGGCACAAGGATGGAAGCACACTGCAGGAGTGAGGAAAGGACTTGTAGAAATAATAACTTTATTGAGTAAGTTCATGGAGTATTACTAGGCCGAGTATTTTTCATCTCCATCATTCTGCCTAAAGAAAATACAGAATTGTACACCTGAAATCTATGTAATTTTACTAACAATTGTCACCCCAATAAATTTAAAAAATAAATTAAAAAAAGAAAATGTGCTTTCTTTCTGCCATGGACAACTTGACTCTGCTGTGCTCTCTCACCTCATTTCATTCCTCCAGTACATTTCTCCATCTTTGAAGATTTTATTTTGCGATTTCATGGGCTTCAAGGTTTTACTCTTTGGGGAGTTTTTTTTCCCCAAGGACATCTGGGTAGTTTGGTTCTGTATGATAAAGCCAAAAACAATCTATCTCAGTAAGTAATCTTCCGAGTAATCACTCTGTATTATATACTGAGGGTGCCAAAAAAATGTGTACACACTTTAAGAAAGGGAAAAAAAAAACTGTATTAAAATTGTAATACTCAATATATACCAATAACAAAAGATGAATACAAGTCACATTTGACTTCTGCAATGACAAGAGGTGCTCAAAGTGGTTACCATAAGCATAATTTTAATACAGTTTTTTCCTGTCTTAAAATGTGTATACATTTTTTGGTACCCTCTGTGTATATATATATATATATATATATATATATATATATATATATATATATATATATATATATATTAAATACACTGCAAATTGTTACTGTGAACCATCCAGGAAAGATGGAGAAAGGACTCTGCAAATACAACTTGACTCCTATAATTCCACTGGGTTGGGGAATTAGGTGCCAAGTAAGCTGTCTTTTCATGTTTCAGTTTTATTGATGGAGAAACTTACCTAAAATGGTTCCCTGCCACCTGGAACTGACCTAAAATGGTGACCCACGCGGAGAGAGAAGTCTCCAGCCTAAGTCCCAACCCACTGCCACATAGCCCCCTCAAAGCCACTCCTTGAGCCAATCACCAGAGACATCTACCTCTTCCCCAACTCCAGGAAGTCCCCAACCCATAAAAACCTGCTCAAAACCTTGCTAGGGGCTCAGTATTTGGGGAAAGATCCCGCTGAGCCCGCCAGGGTAATCAAGCTGACTCTCCTAACTCTCTGAGTGCCGCTTGGGTTCTTTCCGGTCCTGGTATCCATAACATTATATTTTCTAAATAGTATTGCCCAAGGCCACTGCCCTTGATTTACTTCACAAGAAACACATTCTTAACCTTGAACTATGTACACACCTGTCATTTTGAGCTTCTTGGGTTCCTGCCATGGTATCAAAAATGTGTTTTTATATTAAGAAGACTTCTTTCTGATTACAAATGTAGTTCACGCTCATTATACAAAAAGATAATAAAAATCATGTGCAGTTCCACTACCCCAAAATAAGTAAGTTAACATTCTCTTACTCTTTTTCTACCCATATGTATATATAAGATGAATCATGTTCCTCTTTGTATTCCATTTTTTAAAAATGTTTTACATCATGTATTGTGCATGCATGAAATGTAAGCATATTTGTATAAAACCAGCAGAGTATTTTTCAAACAGTAAACTCAAATATTAGCTGATGTAATTTGTTGGCTTAGAAGATGCAAAGATATTTTTCTTTATTGTAGAGCCAAATGACTTCGTAAAAGGCAAAGGATTTTGCTGAAATAAGTGATTGGCTCAACCCACCGGACAATAAAATGGGAAATTCATCGTCCTTGGCTCTATGTACTTCCCAGGTTGTGACACGGACTGAACAGGAAACAAGGTCCACAGAAAGGAAAGGCACACTGGATGTTTTGCAAGGGATATTAAGATTGCTGATGATTTCCCTTTGCATTTCCCTGTCTGCAGATAGCATACTCAATGTATCTACACAATATTTAAATTCTGTTTTGGTTTCGGTGTACAATTGGGTGCCGAGTGGGCAGAGAAGAGAAATGATAGAATTGTGGGATGGGAAAATAAACAAAAAAAACAACTTGAGGTTTATTGAGGTGTTGTTTTGTTTCACAGAAATCATGAAGATGAGGAGAGAATGAACTGCATATTGTTTTAGCAACATGCAACATGGGGGAGGGGAAACTTGGGTGCCAAAGGGACCTTTGAGCATGTTCAAATGCTGACTCTGCCACGTACCTTTCCTGAGCCTTGGTTTCCTTTTTTGTAAAAGTGAAAATAGCACCTTCCTCAAAGCATTAGTGGAAATGAGAACACTAGGTGTGAAACCCCGGGGCCGGGCAGATTATATAGGCGTGTTCAGCATTACTTTCCAACTCGTCCCCCACAACTAAGCTACCTTGGTTTGAGAGCTCAGAATGAAGAAATTATGGGGGGAAAGAAACATATATGAGTAACATAAGTAACCACGACATGTTAGTATGTTAATGGAATTTAGTTCTATTGTGCATTGCATTTATTAATATGCATTTTGGAAGTTATTTTCTTTCAATAACTGATCCTCTAAATCATAATAACTACATTTTGCACTTGGCAGTAATTGCAACCTTCAGAAGACATTTACAGACAGTATTTTGCGTGAGTTTACCAAGAATGAAGTAAAACATGCATTACCTAGGGAGTGTTTATAACGTTAAGATTAGGGCCTACGTCCCTAATCTTGACACTTGGGTTGACACTGAACTTTGCCCATATCTAAAGATTGCTGTGGTCATTAAAAGAAAAAGTTTAAAAGTTATGGTCAGCAAAAGCAGGTCTGTGGAATCATGGAAAATATCATGTCTAGAATTGAACCAGAATGATATATAATGTAATAAAAATGATCATGATTTAACTAAGGTAAACACTAAATATGCAAGAAAGGATAAATTAATTCAGAAATCACCCTCAGGATTTGACAACTCGGAGTGTTTTTGCATCAATATTCCACCAGAGGGCACTGTTGGCCGCTCTCAGCGAGGAACCCTTGCCGCCTCGGGAGCTGTTTTCCCTTGTTTTAGATTAAAAAGCTAGGTGACAGTCGCAGTTCACATTATCCGGTTCCGATGACTTTTTCTCATTTCCTAATTATTTTGCTTTGAGGATAAAGTGTCTCAAATTAAAAACGTACGTTTAAATTTTTTTTATCTGTGTGTGTCACGTTCCTTACAGTTCATTTAATGAGTCTTACATTGTAAAATAAAAGGGGAAATGAGGTCATGAAAAACATTCGATCTTCACAACAACCCTATAGGTAAATTTGTTTTTCTGTTTTGCACCTGAGGAAACTAAATTTCAAAGAAAGTCATAACCCCAATGCCAGGCAGACAGTAAGTTAAGCGGAGAAGCCACACAGGAGTCCAAGCCTGTCTGAATCCCAAGCCCCAGTTCTTTTCGCGACTCTTTAACTCTCAATTTTCTAGGAGAAATTATAATTAAATTCAAGCGCTATCTCCTTAGACTTGCTAGAAAAACAAAAGCAAACGGAATAGCATTTTTAATGAATGCCAGTTACAAAACAATCCTTCGTAGCCCCTTTGAAGTTTTTCTCTCTTGAATGATTTTTTCCCCTCAAGTCAATCTACAAACTAGCTTTAAGTGTGTTGTAGTCCTGCCCTGGTTCATCTTATTACCTAAGTAATTAAGTACCCATAAACTTTACCCCATGTCTTAACTTCAGCACTCAAAATGTTCAAACGAAACAGTAAGTACGTAATGGCATCTGTCTAAGTTATGGAGTGACCACACCAAAATCAGAATGGTTCCATTCTGTGCATGTGTATGTCCATGTGTCCTCAATTTCCATGCCAATATTCTGTGGTACTTTTGGTGTCCTGGGTCTTGTTTGCAGTCTCTTTACTATCACTAAAGAAAATCTGCTGTCACTGCCAATATTCATGGCACATAAGATTTGTCCTATTAGTTCTATGTTCTGAGGCCTCAAACTAAAAGCTAAGAAGTCTCCTTGAATGAATGAACATATACATATATTTATACACACACACACACACACACACATATATATGTTTATATCCATATATATGCAATCTTGTATGTATACAGTGTACAAGATTGGGGATCATGAGGTCCCTGTGGTTACATCTTTGTCTCTTATTTGGACTGTCACTCTAGTCCAAAAACTATATAACTACATTTTCTCTCTCTCGTCCTCTCTCTTTCCCCCTCCCCCACACCACTCAGTCTAACTCCTGCTTTTTACCACGTTAAGCATCCTTCAGTGTAGCTAAGAATGCATAAATCTTCCTCCTCCCTTCCTATCTGTCACTCATGACCCAGGTAAGTGGTGCCTTTGCATGAAGCCCTCTCGGATCTCTCCAGACTTTGATTTCATGTCTGTTAGCATAAGCATCATCTTCTATTTATAATAATAGCCTTGCCTTACTTCCATCAGGTAACTGACACCGCATTACAAAACCACCAATATGGCTACACCAAATGTTAGTGAGTTTGTCTGAGTGCCTGGGTTTTCAAAAATGTTGGTGGGAATGTAAAATAATACACCTACTTTGGGAAAAGATTTGGCTGTCTTTTTGTTTGTTTGTTTTACAAAATGACTATATGCTTACCCTATGATCTAGCAGTTGCCCTCCTAAGTATTTACCAAAGAGAAATGAAAACACATGTCCAGAAAAAGACCTGTATAAGAATGTTCAAAACGGCTTTATTCATAATAGTCAAAAATTGAAAATACCCCAGATGTCCATTAACTGGGGAATGGATAAGTGAATTGTGGTATAGTCATACTATGCAATGTTGGCTACTATTTCTATACTGTGGAATATTGGCTTAGGCTCTCTCATTAGGCTGCAGTCACGTATGGCACAGCTGCAGTCACGTATGGCACAGCTGCAGTCATCTAACAGCTTGCCTCGGGCTGCAGAACCTGCTGCCAAGATGGCTTACTCGTATGGCTATTGGCAGGAGGCCTCAGTTCCTTGTCACATAGCCTCCTCCATAGAGCTGCTTGTAACAGATCCATTGACTCCTATCATGGAGGGATCCAAGAGAGAGACCTGCTGTGGCCTGGCCTGCCTCCAAGCTGCTTCCAAACCTGCCTTGAGGCTTTGTTGGTCAATGCTGGGTTTAAAGCTCGTAATAGGAAGGCATGAGCCACTGATGCACACAACACGGGTAAACCTCAAATACATTGTGTTGAGTGAAACACCCGACACAAAAGAGCACTTACTACATGATTTTATTCTTTTTATATGAAATTATAGAAGGCAAAACAAATCTATAATTTTTTCAAAAAGTCCTAACAATGGTTGCCTAGGGACGGGGTAGGCAGGAAGGGTTATAAGGGACCTTCCTGGGGAGACGGAATGTTGTATATTTTGACAGGACGCTGAGTTACACAGAGGTATACTTTGCCAAAACTCAGAGAAGAGCATGCTTTATACATTTCAGTCTTTGTAAAATTTATTTAAAAATAAAAAGAACTCTAAACAAATTCCGAACTATCATTAATGACATGCTACTGATCTGTTACAAGGTGAAGTAAGTGTACTAATGTCCGCAACTGACATTGAAATGCCTCAAAAAATGAGATGAATTAAAGGAAGGACAGACGGCTAGATATGTAGGTAAAACAAATACAGAAAAATGTTTATTGTAGAATCTAGGTGGTGGACATATTGTTGTTCTTTAACTTTTCTATGTGCCTGAAAAATTTCCTAATAAAATGTACAAAAAAAATCAACAGCAGTGAACAGACAGTTCTGCCTACTTCTGTAGCCCTCACCCCAGCTCAGGGCTGATTCCTCTAATACACATTTGGACAGGCTGGGGCGGCGCTCTGCTGCTCACCGCCTGTGCAAGGAAAAAACCCAGTGTGTTCAGACAGACTGAAAGTCATGTGGCAAAGGACTGGAAATACTGGTCTATGCAGGACCTTCAGTAACTTACAAAGGCTCTCTAAGCCTCCTGAAAAATAGAGATCAACATGGGCTCAGGCAACCAGTAGCAACTAGAGTGGCCAGGGGGACAGGATAGATAATCCGAGACCTGAATTTCATTATTCCAGGCTATACACGATTCACAACACCCTAATGAAACGTCTTGATGGCTAAAATTCACCATAGGTTGACATAGCTTACTTAGAAATGTCTGCAATTCTGTGTATAAATCTAACTCTCAAGTGTATTTTGCTATCATGTAATTCATAATTTTTTTTTTTGCTAAGTTAATCTGAAACGGTAACCTTTTTTTCCCATCAATTTCAATAGAAACCAATGACGATTCAGTCATTTCACTAATTGGTGCTGGACCACGTGATGAGGTGTAGACACAGCTCCTTACTGGGTGGAATGCTGGTTCCTAAAGCTGGCTTCCTATTAGAATCACCTGGGGAGCATTTAAAGAAATGGTGATTCAGGCTCAATTGAATCAACCCCAGGACAATTGAATCAACATGAAAGGGGAGGTAGAAGGAAGGTCTGGGCATCTGTAGTATTCATTTATTTAATTTTTTTAAATTAAATCTATTTAAACTGAAAAAAAAAGAAAAAGAAAACAGTTTGTATTCATACATTCCACCCCTCCTCCAATCTGTTTTCTGTATCTATGAACTTGTTTGAGGGGGTAGTTTGTATTTTTGTTTGTTTTTTACATTCTACATATAAGAGATAATACAGTATTTGTCTTTGTCTGATTTATTTCACTTAGCATAAAACCTTGAGATCCATCCATGTTGTCACAAATGGCATGTTTTCATCATTTTTTATGGCTGAATAATATTCTGTTATATATATATCACATCTTCTTTATCCATTCACCCACTGATGGAGACTTAGGTTGTTTCCATATCTTGGCTGTTGTAAATAATGCTGCAAGGACCATGGTGGTGTATGTATCTTTTTGAATTAGGTTTTCATTTTCTTCAGACAAATACCAAGAAATAGAATTGCTGGATCACACAGTAGTTCTATTTTTGATTTTTTGAGGAACCTCCATACTCTTTTATATAGTGGTTTCACCAATTTACATTCCTAGGTTCTCTTTTCTCGCATCTTTGTCAACACCAGTTATTGCTTGTCTTGTTGATGATAGCCATTCTAACAGGTACGAGGTCATATCTCATTGCGGTTTTGATTTGCATTTCCCTGATGATTAATGTTGAGCATCTTTTCATATAGCTGTTGGCCACCTGTATGTCTTATGTGGAAAAATACCTATTGAGATCTTCTGCCCATTTTTAAATCAGATTATTTGCAGGGTTTCTTGTTTGGTTTTGTTTTGCTATTGAGTTGTATGAGTTCTTTATCTTTTTTATTTTTTAAAAGATATTAGCCCCTTATCAGACATATGATTTGCAATTATTTTCTCCCATTCAGCAGGTTGCCTTTTCATTTTGTTGATGGTTTCCTTTGTTTATGCAGATGTTTTTTAATTTGACATAGTTCTGCTTACTTATTTTTGTTTTTGTTGATTTTGTTTTTGGTGTCAGATTAAAAAACTCATCACCAAGACCTATGTCCAGTAGATTACTGCCCATGTTTTCTCCTAGAAGTTTTATAGTTTCAGGTGTTATGTTCAAGTCTTCAATCCATTTTGAGTTAATTTTTTTGTATACTGTAAGATAGTGATCTACTTTTATTCCTTTGCCTGTGGCTGTCCGATTTTTCTATCACCATTTATTGAAGAGGCTATTGAATAGACCTGTGCATCTGTACTTTTTAAATGCTCTCCTAGTGATCTTAATATTATCACATACTAGACCTTAAATTTTTAAAGTTAAAAAAAATGTTCAAATGGGACTGCAAAAATATATATAATTTTACTTAAAAGAATGCTCTTTAGTGTAAAGAGTCTAAAGGTTTGAGGGTATCTTTTTCTTCCAGCTCTTAGAGATATGTATCAAAGGGTGATAGTGTAAGGGTGACACTGTATCTTCTATTTTGAGATTTAAACCTCTAGTATCATTCAATTTAGCAGTGTAGTTTAGCTTGGGACTTATTGAAAGTTTTTTTCTTCGCTTTGTTTTTCTTCCCTCCTGTCAAACCTTAATGACTCTGCTTATTATACATTTACTATGCATGCCAGTTGTACTCCAGACCATATGCACACCAGGCTCAATTACCCTGTTTCCTCAAGGAAACCTCCAGGACACTGACTTGAAAGAAGTTATTACATCTGCATGAGATCCACTCCTATCCCTGAAACACACCAGCCTGAGGAAAATACTTTTTCAATGATCCTGTTTACTCCAGGCCAGGACCACCTCCCCCACCACCACCACCGCCACCACCACCACCACCACCTTTTTCCTCTATTATGTCTCCGTTTTCATGCCTCTAAAATCTTTTAGCCATGCTGAGAAACTGGGGGTGGCTAGCCTTTGGACTGGAGTCCAGCATCCTCCCCGAGTGCTGAAATTTTGAGTAAACCTTCTTTTCTTTCCACCAACCTCATCTCTCAAGTGTTGGCTTTGTGCAGAGAGCTGCCAGACCTTTAGCACAGTAACAATAGGTCAATGAGTTAAAATAGAACAAACTTCAGTTTTAAATTACCAGAAATAATAAGATCTTACTGGGAGAAATTATTTTAATCCTATCGAAGCTGATATCTATGAAAATGCTGCTAGTTTACCAAATTCTGTTGTGTGTATTGCTGGATTACCCTATAAGAAAGTTAAGCATGTATTTAGGGCAGGCACCAAAATATTTGTTCGGAAAAAATTTTATACTTGATATTTTAAAAGTAGTACTGAAGGAGTCATTATGGTAATAAAATAATAATAATAATAATATTAGAAAAGCCATGTCGACACTGGTAGGAGAAGTAGAGACACAGAACAAGCCCCACTCCTCTGTGTGGTGGTTGAGAATCAGGGGGGATATCTCGGATGCAAAGGTTCCCCCACAAAAGAAGTGAGGGACCCCAGCCCCCCACACTAGACTCCACAGCCCCAGTACTGGTGCCAGGAAGAGGAGCCCCCACAACTTCTGACCATGAAAAACTGTGGGTATTCCAACATCTAGGTGGAACTGAAGGATTCAGGAAACACAGACATCCTCTTAAACGGCCAGCGCACAGACTCACTCGCTCACAGGCACTCACCTTGGGCTCTGGTGGAGGGTCGTTGACTCGGGAGGTGTTGGAGATATACAGGGGACAGACTGAAGTGTGTGGCTTCAGGCGGAGCTGGAGGACACTCAGCATTGTCCCTGTGTGAGCTCCCCCTCCCATGCAGCCAGCAGGCAGACGCCATGTTTCCTGTGTTGAGCCCGCCCCCACCACGGCCAAATCTGAATCTGATTGGCCCGGTGAGCTCTACTGGCTCCAACCTGCTGAATCACTGGGAGCCTGCCCCAAACAAACTCCCCCAACACTTTCTCAGCAAGCAGCCAGCACCACCTGCACTGCACCCTTTCTTGGAAAACTATCAGAGTTTGGCAGGCCCCCAGCCCGCGGTGACTACCCTCAGTGTGCTCTGAGACTTTTGCTGAGTAGCTCCAGGCTCAGCACTGCCATCAAACCAGAATTTACATTACCCTGGTGACCACAACTCTATCCACTCTAGTGACTCCCTGAAACCCTGCCTCACCTAACTTGCATACAACACAAGGCTCTATCAGCAGCTGAAACTTGAAGGAGCCAGCAAGTGGCAGTAGGCCTCACGGTGTCCTGGCTTTTTGCAGAGCTACCCCAGGCCCAGTACTGGTGGCAGACTTCCTTGGTTCATAGTGTGGCCTCTCACACATGCCACCAGGTTTAGCACAAGCATTGAACAGCTGCAGATTGTTTGGTACCTCCTACCTGGTAAGTCCCTGAACAGTCACAGGCAGTGGGTGACCTGGACCTGCACTGGAGCCCCTCCCTAAGAGGCCCCAGAACCAACACATTTGGAGGTTGGCTTCAGACCACAGCAGAACGCCGCCCAATTAACCCCACAGGCAGCACACACAAGAGCCTGCTGGGGCAAATCCCACTCAGAGGGGCAAGCCCCTCCCACAGCAGCCCATAAGCTGTAGACATGGCCAAACCCCATGGCCTGTCAGCCGAAGGGACAATCCCACCCACTGATGTGCCATAGTAATCAACGGTCAACTATAACAGGAGGGCACACACAATGCCACCCAAGGGACACTCCTGGAGCACCTGGTGCAGGTGACCAAGGAGACTGTGCCAGGGCCCTACAGGGCACCTACTACATAAGGCCACCGGCCAAGACTGGGAGACATAACAGATCTACCTAATACATAGAAACAAACAGAGAGGCAGCCAAGTGAGGAAATAAGGAACTACATACCAAATGAAAGAACAGGAAAAAAAACCCAGAAAAAGAACTAAACAAAATGGAGATAAGCAACCTACCAAAGACAGAGTTCAAAACAATGGTTATAAGAATGCTCAAGGAGGGGCGGCCAGTTAGCTCAGTTGGTTAGAGCGCAGTGCTCTCAACAACAAGGTTGCCGGTTCGATCCCCACATGGGCCACTGTGAGCTGCGCCCTCCACAACTAGATTGAAACAACTACTTGATTTGGAGCTGATGGGTCCTGGAAAAATACACTTCACCTTAAAAAAAAAAAAAAAGAATGCTCAAGGAACTTAGTGAGAACTTCAACAAAGAGATAGCAAGCACAAAAAAGGGCATAGAAACCATAAAAAAGAACCAGTCAGAAGTGAAGAATAGAATAACTGAAATGAAAAATGCACTAGAAGGAATCACCAGGAGACTACACGAGCAGAGGATCAAATCAGCAATTTGTAAGACAAGGTAGCAGAAAACACCCAATCAGAACAGCAAAAACAAAACATAATAAAAAAAACAGAAATGAAGAGAGTTTAAGAGACCTTTGGAACAACATCAAGTGTAACAACTTTTGCATCATAGGGTTACCAGAAGGAGAAGAGAGAAAGCAAGGAATTGAGAACCTCTCTGAAGAAATAATGACTAAACCTGGTGAAAACCTGGTGAAAGAAATAGACATATAAGTCCAGGAAGTGCAGAGTCCCAAACAGGATGAACCCAAACAGGCCCACACCAAGATACATTATAATTAAAATGGCAAAGGCTAAAGACAAAGAGAGAATCCTCTGGTATATACAATGGAATATTGCTCGGCCAGGGAAGGAAATGGGTTGCCATCTGCAGTGGCATGGATGGACCTGGAGGGTATTGTGCTGAGTGGAGTGTATCAGTCAGAGAATGACAGATGCAATGTGATTTATGTGAAATCTAAAGAACAAAATAAATAAGCAAAACAGAAACAAACTCACAGATACAGAGAACATTTTTATGGTTGCCAAATGGGAGGGGATTTGGGAGTGTGGGTGAAAAAAGGGGACGGGATTAAGAAGGACAAATTCGCTGTTACAAAATAGTTATAGGGATGTAGGTTACAGCATAAGGAATATAGTCAATAATATTGTAATAACTATGTGCGGTGTTAGATGGGTACTAGATTTCTTGGGGTGATAGATGGGAGGGGGTTGGGGGACAGCATGATAAAGCTGAAGGGATTAAGAAGTACAAATTGGTAGTTACCAAATAGTCATGGGGATGTAAAGTAAAGCATAGGGAATATATGGTAATAACTATGTATAGTGCCAGGTGGGTACTAGACGAATCAGGGGGATCACTGCATTAATTATATAAATGTCTAACCACTACGCTGTACACCTGAAAGTAATATAAAATAATATTGAATATCATCTTTAATTTAAAAACTTAAAAAGTGTGGAAAAGATGGCGAGTAAGAGGTCCAAATTTCCAGGTATAAAACAAATAAGTCATGGGGATGTAATGTACAGCATAGGGAATGTAGACAATTATATTACGATAGCGTGGTACGGTGTCAGATGGTTGCTGGACTTATCATGTGATCACTTCTTTAGATATATGAATGTTGGATAACTATGGTGTACCCCTGAAACTAATATAATATTGTATGTTAGCTATATTTTTAATAAAAATCTTTAAAAAACAAAATAAAAATTAGAATTGCATTGTCTTTCTTACACTTATTCTATGTATTGGAGGTGGGGAGGAATCATGGCCTTACCATGTATTTCCAACATGAAAGGAGCTACCAGACAAGTTGGGGTGTGACCATTGCTTCCTACCCTCTCTCCTCTGCACTGAGGTGTAAGCATTTTTTCCTGCCTTCCCTCCTCCCATTCCAGTCACCAGCCACTTGTTAGCATCAGTCAATTAGAAAGTCAAAGTACCCGAGGAGGGAGCTTGTGACTGGCTGAGAGAGTTTAAGACTGTGAACTAGATTGAGAACAATGCGCTAATTGTTCTTTGTTTGCTGAGCAGAGCCTGGTGCCAGGGGCAGAGCTGGCCATAAGAATCTTCCAGAGCCTGGTGCCCCAGTGTGGGGAACCAACACTGGCTGCCCTGCTGCCTGGGGTATGTGGGTGTGTGTGTGTGTGGGGGGGGCAGAAAAATGACCAGACAGAAATTTTCAGGGACACTGCAGAATAATCCTGTCAACTGCAGGGCAGTCCCCAGGTTGTAAATAAGAGAGAGCCTCAGGGAAGGCAACCTCCCTCAAAAGCAGAACTTTCTAGCAAAGAGAACACAAGGATTTTGCTCCTTTATCATTGTACCTTGAAAGGGTGAAAACTATACAGCTATAATTTTACTATTGGTCTTTCTTATGCATCAGTGCAGGAAAAACACTTAAACAGATGCAAAAGAAAGCACACTTTTCAAAAATACACACACACTTGTCATGAGCAATTATCTCTGGGCAGTGGGACGGTCGAAGAAATTTTACTCTTTTTTCTACATGTTCTGCCTTACTTCACATATGTACATATGTATGTATTTATATGAAGACCATGTATATCTAAAACTCAGGAAGACTATGAAGCTTGTTCTATAGTAAAACCAGTATAAAAATTGCAGATGTAGGCTGTTGCCCGTATGTTTCATTATGGATGGATGGATGGATACATCGGCCTTTGAACTGGCATTCTCTGTGCCCTATCTTTATGACAAGAGGGAAGGGAAAATTTTTTAAATGCATATTTCCTCATTAACATGACGGGCAGAATGTGGTCATGTTGACAATATTTTGTCCATTTAACCTTCTAGAAGAATACAAGAAGAGATTTATATCTCAAGAAAATTTTACAGTGCTTTGCTGTGGTGATTTAAAATTCATAAAGCCATCGGAAACAGGACTGAGACTTCTCTAATGCCACTCTGACAAAATGCCACTAGTTTTTTCTTTTCTTGGAAACGATGGTGTTTAGGTCCTGTTTTTAGCTCTCCAGCGATGCCAGACAGAAGTAAGTCATTATGATGTATATCAGTTTGTTAACTCATTCCCATTTGGCTCCAATCATTTTGTCTGCCTTTGACACTTCACCTTGTTTCAGTCTCCAATCACTAGGTCACATTACCGTGCAAGGAAATATCGAGCAGCCAGGAAAAAGCAAAACCAAAGAAATAAAACAACATGTAAGCCTTATGAGTTTGCTGGGGCTGATATCATTGCCCATACGGTCATTTCAAAGATGAGGAAACTGAGACGTGGTAAGGTTCTGGGGTTTGCCCCGAGTCAGACTTTGCTGTAGTACTGCCTGCACCGTGTGGGGGCAAAGGCTGGCCCCAGATGCCATCTGTGTTGCATAGGCTGCAGGAGCTGCTCTACCCACGCCACCCTGTCATCTGACCTGCCCCTCCACAGTCTGCTACCACCAAACCACTGGCAGTGGTTTATTGGAGCCCAAGAGAACTGGTGCCATTCACGAAGTCCATTCTAATTTTAAAAATATCACCTTATATACTTTTTGTTTTAAATGATATAAGAAATACATGAATACAGACACAATGTAAGAAATTCAAAAGTATATAAAACAAAAAGTGAAAGTTCTTCTTAACCACGTCCCTGTGTTCATGTACCTCCTGCGTCAAGACACACACTCAGTCTCACCTCCCCTGAGGTCATCTTACCACCAAGATCTTGGGTACCTATTCCGCACAACAATTGTCAAAATGGTTGCTATGGACCAGTGATTGCTATGTGACTCCTGTTCTAGTTATTTTCAGTTTAGTGTTCCCTAAATATGAAGGCATAGGCCAGGATAGCTCACAAAGATGACAATTCAAGGTAGGGGAGTAGCAATATGGGTTTGACCAAGAGCTGTGGAAATGGAAATAGCGCTGAGGGCACAGGTATGAATCGACCTTATTCAAACACAGTATGTCAATGATCGCATCAGAGCTTGCCTCGCCTTCCACTTCTCGTTCCTTCTTTTACCCTAGATGGGACCTCGAACACCTCTTTTCTCATTCTCTAGCCCCAAGCTGGCCTAAAGAAGGAGGGTTTTAACAAACTCTTTCCCAGCACTCTGTAACTCAGCATCAAGTCAATCTTGCTTTTGGTGTTGGTCTAACCTTGTTGCTGGTTTTTACAGGATGTCTCCAGGGCCCAATCCTGATGTTATACCCTAGATCAGTGGGTCCATGATATGTCACTTTCTTGGAAATGTGCCCATCACATCAGATACTCTTAATTTGGTAACCTGTCCTCTGTCCTTTAATCCAATAAAGGAGCCTGATGGTCTATGGTGGATGTCCCCAACACAGGCCTCTGGGTGACAGAACGAACATCCTGCTGGCATCCACAACTCGGCTCATCTCTTTGGAACCTCCCTTCCCGTTGGGAATGGGTCCAGATAACTAGTTATGCCCTGAGATATGACAGGTCCCACAAACAGGAGAGAAATAGAAGGCAAAGACACACAAGTATGCTGTCAGGTACCTTGGCCACATTCATTGTCATCAGAGGCAGGAGTGGCAGAGAAGCATGGTCCAGAGCATTTGTTTAAGACCTGGAAAAGGAGCTTAGGTCACTGGTAACCTCTCAGCTATTTCTGTGTACATGCTCTACAGCCATAGGGCACCAGCCACAGAGGGGGTGCCAGCTGAAGACAATGTTGCTGGTGGTATTTTTCTCCTCCATCCACCTGAAACCTGTGGCCCATGGCAGGAAAAGTGGGGTATGCAATGCTAGGACCAGTGTGAGCTTGCAGCTAAGGAGCAACTTCAGAGTGCTTCCATCCTAAATGTTGCCATAAGATAAAGACTACACCCTGGTCGTGAATAAAACAAGGAAACCTGCCCTACGCTCTCCTGGGATGCATTGGTGAGAATCCCCCAAACATCTGCTCTCTGGACCACAACATTAGATGTATCAGCACAATTGCCCCCCGAGCACGGGGCTACTGCTTAAAGACAGAAGCATTTATGAGGATGTGAAGAGAGGAGGAAAGAGTTCGGGGCTTGCAATGGACACCCAGGAGGACGTTCCAGGTCTGACAATAATGAGCTGTGACCTTGAGCTTGCCCCTCTCTGGGCTTCAGCCTCCTTACCCAGACAGCAAGTGGGATGGGCTCACACTCCTCCCACGGTACTTTCCAGCTTTCATATTTGATGAGTCTATGTTTTCTTCTATTACCGAAACAGGAGAAACCACTTAGTTTCATTTTCACCCAAGCCACTCCGCGATGTTATTAAAACCAGGAGAAGACCTATTTGTATGTTTAATCAAGATAATGTAGCTGGCCACCATTATCTTGGTTATATTCTCCAAGTTAGGTTGACAGATAACTAGATTCCAGTCTTTTCAGAATCAAACTCTTGACTATAGGCTCTCAATAATGTACTGAATCAAAAAGGTTTGGATTGAGACATTCTATCTGTCCCATCTCATCCACCATGGAACAACTAAAGCCTAGTGGAAGGTTTGGGGGTTTGAAATGCATCTTGCAGAAGAGATAAATCTCTGTGCTCAACTAACTGCCCTAGGGTCGGCAAGCACCCTGTGCCAATCCGCTAAGTGAATGGATAAGACACATGAATCTACTCAGATGAAAGACACTCGAGTTTCAAGAATGCTCCACTGCTTAGGAAGTTTCTAAAGTACCCAAGAAGCATATACAAATGTGTCTCAGAAAGCCGTTCAAAGGAGCACAATATAATCTGACAGCTTTAAAATGTTCTCAGGAAAAGAAGGGGTGTTTCATATTTGCTATTTAGAACTAAGTGAGGAATTAAAGCTTCTTACATGTAAAAGGCAGGGTTGAATTCAATGAAAAGGTCCCTTTTGCCTTTAACTTTCTTTGTCATTGATTAACTTAAATACGCTTAGAAACAATCATTTCATACATTATATACCATGCTTAGGGAAGAAATATTTTTAGATTCATTCCAGGTGCACTCTAGACAAACCAGAAAATCAAAAAGAAATAAAATGTGTGTGTAGCTGAGGAGGGCGATGGGTGAAATAATAGAAGGATAAACTCACATCCTAGGTTATTTTCATGTTTTCTGCTTCCTTATTTGCAAAAGGACTCCAGCCATCTTCAAATTATAGGTTGCAAAGATAGGCTTAATAAAACACACATCACAGAGCTCAAAGTGTAGTTAAGTCTTTAAATTAATTTTTAAAGCATGATTCAAGTATACAAAGGATGAGGACTGTTTTAAAATGTGTTTATATATAACTTCACCTTATTCCAGAAAGGACTTAACATGGCCAATATACACTAAAAGTAAAAAACTGACAAAAGAAAAGAAACTCCAACAAAGAATGCCGTGTAGAGAATGCGTATGACTGTTCTCCATCTCTCCCTTGTAGAGAGTCACTTACTCAAATATAGCATGAAATATCCAGAGAGTTAAAAATTTATCTCGTCTTTGACTTGCCCTATACTTTCTCAAAGTAATTCTCTCATTTGAGCCTGTCCCATATTAATACCACATAGCTTTTTGAGGATGGCAAATAGAAAATTTTCCATTTTACAAAGGACTTAGAGACATTAAGTAATTTGCCTATAGTCACATAACTAGTTTTGGCAGAATTCACTATTAAGTTCTTTAAATAAAAGGATGGGCTTCTGAAAGATTGTATATCATCTCCTTTCCTAGAGGCCTTTGAGAAATAAGATAACCACCTACCTAGGATGCCTTAAATGTGCTTTTTCCTGAAAAGAACATTAATCAAGGATACATTTTATCCCTATAATTTTGAGTTTTGACAAAATTGCATTTTCAAATATTTGAAATTATTACCAATTGTATAAATAATATTAACCAAGAGAATTTCTATTTAAGCAGAGATTTGATGAGTATGGGGAGTGAGACATGTACAGCTTGTGTGGAGGGTGATTTGGGCAGTGGGAAGAATGGGGCAAAAGTTCTTCATGTCTTTGAGAAATACAGAGGCCACTTTGTTAAGAATGTGCAAGGCAGTGAGTTGCAGGGAACTGAGGTCCAAGAATCTCAGGGGTCAGGTGATATGGCCATCCTCAGCAGCTGTAGGGAGCCAGGCAAATTCTGAATATGATGAGAGACCCTTTGTGATGTCTGAGCAGGTGAGCCACAGGAAGTGATTTTCTAACTAAAACGCTCTGGCTGCTGGGTGACGATTAGATGGTAAGGGGCAGGAAAGGAAGCAAGGCTATAGCCGGGTCCAGGGAAGAAGAGGAGGGGGCCTGAGGTATTGCTAGAGGAAATAAGAAGCAAATTGGGGGGGGGGGCAGTTTTGCAAGTAGGTGATGTTGGGAGTCAGGTTGTGGTGTTAGGGAGCCAGGGGGTTCTTAGTACAAAGGTTGGTCACCCAGGCAGGTAGGTGACATTAGCCAGTAAATATGGGACACCGTCCAGCAGGTGGGGCACACCTTTAAGCAGGTAAATCATACTGGCATATGGACCAGCCATCTCTTTGAGTATGTTATGTTATGTTATGTTATGTTATGTTATGTTATGTTATGTTATGTTATGTTATGTTATGTTCTGACTTGTGTCCCTCATACCTTCGTATGTTGAAGTCCTAACCCCCAGAATGTGACTGTGTTTGGAGACAAGGTCTTTAAAGAGGTATTTAAGGTAAAATGAGGTTTTATGGGTGAGGCCTAATCCATTATGACTGGTGTCCTTACAAGGAGATTAGCACACAGACACACACCATGAGAGAACCATGTGAATACATAAAACAAGGTGGCCATCTACAAATCAAAGAGAGAGGACCTCAGAAGAAACTAGCCCAGCTGACCCATTGATCTTAGTCTTCCAGCCTTCAGAACTGTGAGAAAATAAATTTCTGTGGTTTAAGCCACCTAGTCTGGTACTTGGTTATGGAAGCCCTAGCAAACTGGTCTAGTTGGGTAACTTCCTTGAACCTCTGGGAGGTCCTGCAAAGTCTGCATGCTGCATCTAAGTAGCTGAGAGGAGTTGCTGAGTCTGTGGAAAACATGAGAGAGTAATATGAAGTTCATGAGTTCCTGGGCAGATTCTGCAAATTATTGGATGACCCTTGCAAAAATCCAAGATGATAGCAAAACAGCTCATTGGCATAAGACTATCTGAATGCTGCAGATGAGATACACAGAGAGGAAAAGGACAAAAATATGGGATTTTGATGAGCAGCTTAATGACTTCATTGAATCCTTAGAGACTGGACCATAGCAAGTGACCCTTGAGAACTTCTGGGCCTGTGGTTGAGAAGCTTGTGAGGACGCTTGGAAACCATGACGCTGGGTGTTGTGCGGGGAGTTGGGCCTGTGTCCTGGGTGGAGTCACTAATGATACCACTGCCATCTAAAGCAGCAATGGTGAGAAGTAAGGATTCCACTGGTTTCTGGAACCCGGGGCCAGACATTGACCTCCTTTTTCACTGAGGCCGTACCTTGGGGCTGAGTGCAGAATCTGACTTTGTCTTCTTGCCAAACATTTTGCTTTATCAAATTTCTACCTAATTTGTGTCTGGGTTTGCAGAATCTGTTAGGACCCAGCCTAGATCTGGGCAGGCAGCATGGATGAGATGCTCCAACCTCTGTGCTCTCATAGAGACCTATACGTTTGTAATGCTCATGTTTATTTTAAAAATTTCAAGTTTTACTATGAAGAGTTACATTTATTAAAAGTTTCCATTTTGTTTGCTGGTAGGATTTTAACTTTAGGAAGTACGAACACAACAAAATTACTGCTGACAAATTTTGTACTCCTTCTAGAAAAATGACTTCTAGAAAACAGAAGCAGCCGTCCATTTATCTCTGAAAAATTATGCCAATGGAATAACTAGATCTTTTATTTGTAATGGATGTCAGAAAGCTTCACAATACCCAGGGCTCCCGTACCTGGAGCAATGATATGTGAATGTCTAACGAAACCAGTTACATAACTGACCCAGATACTATAGGTTAAATAAAGGCAGACTGCATTCATGCCGACTTAGAAATAGGACAGGGTGCAACCAGCTTCCTCATGGAAAAGAAGAAAAAACAGGTATCTTTAGGCATGAAAATTAGCTTAAAACAATCCAACATAGTTCAAAGCTAATATGAGTTTATGTGGAAATCTTGGGTGTAATTATAAAAAGTCACGCTATTTTTTCATCCTCTTCTATAATATACGTCATTGTTAGAACATGGGCCTCAGCATTTAAAGGAACTGGGCGCTGACCTCTTGGGTCTGAGCTTTAGAGTTTAGCCATCATCAAGACGTCAGAGTCTGGAGGCAGCTCTAGACACAATTTGGGACTGGATGTAATCTATTGATTACTAGTTTGTGCCTTCATCATTTAACTCCTGTGTCAAGCCTCAAGGCGGGCCTGTGCACTGATGACTTGGGGCATCTTCCATCCCCAGGCTGCCAGAGCTGGAAGGCATGGCAGACGCCATGTGGTCCAATCCATAGCATCTGCCAGATCTGAGTTTGAATATTCACTCTGCCACTAGATAGCTGCGCAGTCTTGGGCCATTATCTCAACCTATTTGAGCCTCCATTTCCTCATCTGAAAAATGGGCCCTCTTACAGTACCAGTTTCTTACAGTTATTGTCAAATAAGTGAGATAAAGCAAGTAAAGAACTCAGCATAATGTCTGACACGTGGTACGTGTTAGCCATTATTATCACTATGAAAAGTTTCTCAACCTGAACGGTGGCCCGGAGAAGGCTGAGTTCTGGGGAATTTACGTAATGTCCAATTTAGTAAAGCAAATATTCTGGCATTTGGGACATATGGTTATGCATATCCTGTTTGTTCATTCACTAGGTGCTTGATGTTTTAAAGACTAGACAAAACCAACTGCCATGCAGGTCAGGTGTGTAATGGAGACAGCAGCGGGATGGGCATTCGGAAAAAGGGCTCCCTTCATCCACCGCCCATGCAGCTGGGTCAGAGCAGGGATAAGGGACCAGGGACCAGCTCTGACATTCCCACAGAAACTTAGGTGAGCACCATAACCTTGGTTTTTTAGAAATAACACAGATGTAAAGGCCACGCTTATTTACAGGTCAGTGGTGCAAGCCACATAAGACCTTACGTAAAAGCACTTTGTAGATTTAAAGTAAACAAATTCAAAGTTCAGTTGTTATCCTAGACCCTCTTCCCTGCCTTAAGTATTTAGAGACCAATCTGAGGTCCCTCTCTACTTAGTGCAGAGGGCCCCATGTTTCACGCAATAACCTCTTCCTGTGCCCAAGTGTTCCCATGGTGTCCTGTTCTCAGACAGCACACATGATTTACTGGATTCAAATCTTTAGGGGAGGGGCTTGGGACATTTTTAACAAAAGCCCCAGGTGATTCTGTGATTTTGCAAGTTTGGGAAACGGAGCTAATGTATGTGAATGCATTACTTAACTAATACGAGATATGACAATTGAGTTCGCGAACTCATTCTAGAAAAAGTGCTACATACCTCTTTGCTGAATATCACTATGGTCACCTTCAAAGTACTCCCCTTGGGAAGCTATGCACTGATGCCAGTGCCTAGTCCACCCTTTAAAACAATTTTAAATTCTTTTTCTGGAATGGCCATCAGAGCTGTCATCCTGAATGTCATCAAAATGTCTTCCTTTCAATAGTTCCTTTATCTTTGGGTAAAGAAAGAAGTCATTGGGAGCCAGATCAGGTGAGTAGGGAGGGTGTTCCAATACTGTTGTTTACTGGCTAAAAACTCCCTCACAGACAGTGCCATGTGAGCTGGTGCATTGTGGTGATGCAAGAGCTCCTTTAGGACCATTTTTGCACACACATTTCTCATGCCAAGATTTTCAGTTAAGATTTTCTTAACTGTTTGTCTATCGATGTTTACTTGGTCTGCTATGCTTTTGACAGTCAGATGATGATTTTGACACACCATTTGATGAATTTTTGCAATGTTTTCATCAGTTCTGCTCATTACTGGCCACCCTGACTTCTCTTCATCAGTGATGTGTTCTCTCCCGTTGGGAAAATGTTTAATCCATTTGTGCACTGCCGTTTTCTTCATGGCATTATCCCCATAAACTTGGACTGACGTGTCTCTGATTTCACTTCCACTCTTGCCAAGTTTAACAAGAAATTTAATGTTTGCTCATTGCTCTAATTCAAGCTCAGACTTTCTCGTGACGGCACACAAAAACATGCAACAATAATAACACACACCACTCAGCAAGACACCGCCACACGTCGACACGAACACAGCTGTGAGACACTGATATACCAAGGTTACGAAACCTTACCGAGCTGTTTGTACAGTGCTGCCAATGTAAGCTCACGGTGGCAAGTTCGCGAACTTAATTGTCAGATCTCATCTATTACTCTATTTGGACTCAACCAAATTAAAATGTTCAGCTTCTTAAATACTTGAAAGGAGTTATACTAATCCTGGGGATTTCAAGTAGAACCCTGGGGGAAGCGGGATTTATCAGTAAAGAGAATTTCTTAAATAACACTGGTAGGAAGAATGTTTATTAAATTCTACATATTTTTTTTTTGTATTTCCATGGCTTAAGAGAGAAATGAATATCCTTGGAAGAAAAGCTGTAGAGTGATCAAATGATTAGAAACACCAAATAAAAAAAAAGTAAAGTAATTAAACTCATTTAAGTCCAGAGATGAGCCACTTTGGCAAGAGAGAGTCTTTACATTTGAGAAGAAATATTACCTGACTTCTCTGATTTTGAAATATACATTTCCCCCCCACATTTTTAACACCTGTGAAATCAGATTATCTTACAGCTGATTGGTTACAATTTTTCTTAATGGTATGTAAAATAATAGGGCGTCTTAACGTAGATAGTATCACGGGTTCAATGCAATACTGAAAGGAAACACAGACAGCGGCACTTTTCTCCGCATCTGCGGACACCTGACAAGTGACATAGGTGTAGCCTCTTGTCTCATCACCTCCACAAGCCTGATCACACCTGAAGCTCCCAGCAGCCCACCGGCCCATCGCACAGGCTGCAGGGATCTCTCTCACAGCTCTCATTGTCTGAAGCACCTAGTTTTTGTTTCTCTTGCATTTCTACCACTTTGTTGACCAGCTAATTTTTGCACTACCTCCTCACTTTATAAACATAGTTTTGGACCCTAAAACTCGCTGGTAAACACTTGGAAATGTGCCTGTGTCTCTTGCTTTTCCCCAGGGCCCAACACAGGGCTCCTACCTTGCAATATTCAATACATACTGAGGGTGATGGCACTTAGGTGAGGCGACCATATACTTGGTCATCCAAACCAGGGCATTTTTTAGACGGCAGGGAGTGCACTGTGAATATTTATGTGGGACGATAGGCAAAAACTGCGACTCTCCTGAGAAAATGTGGTCACTCTACATCCAGAGGTCTTTCTCGCCTACTAGATTAAAACTTTTTAACAGCAGGGACAATATTATACTCATTTCTGTTACCACAATGCAAATAGCACAGCACTTGGTACATCGTTACCTACTCAATGAAGTCTAACTACTCCTCTGTCTACAAAATAATATGGTTTTAATTAACCTACGCAGCCTCAACCCAGTGGCTCCCCAAATATAGATCATTAGTTCCCAGGAAAATGCAATTATTTTTAAGGACTCACACACTTTTCTTATCCTGGTCCTATTTGCTGATGTTACTCCCTCAGCCAAACATGAATAGCCTCTCAAAGATGTCTATATCCTAATCCCCAGAAGGTACGGCTCTGTTACCATGCACAGGAAAAGAAACTGTGTGATGATGCTGAAGATCTTGACAGAGGGAGATATTACCCTGGATGACTTGGGTGGGCTCAATGTAATCACAAGATTCCTTATAAAGGAAGAAGGAAGCAGAGTCAGAGCGACTAGAAGATGCTATACTGCTGCCTTGGAAGATAGAGAATGGGGTCACGAGTCAAGGGTTGTACTTGGCCTCTAGGAAAAGGCAAGGAAATGTCTTCTCTCCAAGAGCCTTCAGAAGAATCACAGTCCTGCTGGCCCATTCTAGACTTCCGACATCCAGAACTGTAGGATAAAAGGGTTGTGTTGCGTAAGTCACTAAGTTTGTGGTAATTTGTTACAGCAGCCATAGCAAACTACTAAACCATCTAACCTGCAAGAACCAAGAAAATCCGTCTCATTCTGGATCTGTTTTCTGACTCCTGCAGCTGAATTGAATCGCTGCATGACTTAACCTCTCCCTCTTTCGGGCTTCGCTTGTAGCATTTACCTTATTTGATAGCATAATGTAAACAATATTTCCTCTTCTTATCCCCTTTTTTAGATATAAGTGATAGAAGCCCAGCTTGAACTAGTTTAAGCAAAAGGATTATTTATTGAGTCATATGAATGGAAAAGCGCAGGGATGGAGCTTCAGGTAAACTTAGCGCTCAGTGTCATCAGGTGTCAGGCTCCATCTCTTGGCTCTGCTTTCTCTGTGTTGGTTTCATTCCCAGATAGACTCTTTCTTTATAGACGCAATGATGATCGCCAACCGTTACAGGCTTATGTTCTACCTATTTAGCTGCTGCTGCTGAAAGACAGAACCTTTCTCAACTGTTTCAATAAAAGTTTCAACAAAGGTGTGGATCTAGCCTGGGGTATGTCTCCATCACAGAAGCAATTCCTGTTGTCAAGGAAATGGAATTGGCTGTACCAGGTTGGGCTTGGATCAGAGTAAGTGTGACCAGCTCATCCCAATTTGCCTAGGACTTTTCTGTTTTCAGCACTAGAAGTCCCATGTCCCAGAAAATCCCTCAGTTCAGGGCAAACCAGGATAATCGGTTACCTTACGAGTCCATGATGGAGCTGAGGGAAGTTGTGTTTGGCCCCATATAACTTCCATGACTAAGAATGAAAACGGGATGGTTTCCTAGGGGAGCCACTAGAAGAAGAGAAAATGAATTCTGGGCAGGAAAAAGCAATAGAATGATGATGTCTCTCCATTTAACTTTCTAGATTAAAGGCACCTTGAGGGCAGGGACTGAATCTTATTTATTTTTGTATCTTTTGAAAAATTGAGCCCGTTGCTTTCCACATAGGAAAGCTCAAAGGAATTTATACTTTTTCTCGTACAACTTTATTAAATATTTGAAAAACTTCCTTTAGAGTGAAGAAAGGCTAACACTACATAGTTCATGGTGGATAATATAGAATCACTTTTAACAGAAGCATTTAAAAATATTTTACAAGCTTACTTAATTGAGATTACTCAAATGTAGTATTGCTGAAAATGGAGTGGGTGGAGTTTTTGTTAAACGAACTTTAAAAATCCCTAAACTACTATGATTCCTAAGCTCCTTTCCCCTCTTTATATTTAAGATAAAATCTGTATTATTTTCTGTACATTAACATCTAATATATATTAAAACGTAAAACTTAAAATCCCCAAGCAGTGATTTGAAATTTGATTCAGTAGTTTCAGTTTTGTTATTTAATCAGAGCTGAGCAGTGGACAAGAATTGTTTTTCTGAGCAGTAGACAGGAATTGGCAGGGTGTGGCTTTTGCTCTGAAACTTTTTTCCCGTGACCTCTAACTTCTGTCAGCAATGAGTGATGCATCATAACTAGGAGTTTAAAAGAGAAATAATTGCATAAAGAGCTATTTCTCGATCTTGAAAATAAGATATAGTTAAAAAAATATTTACTATTTCCATTAATGAATAAACACTAAATTTTGAGTCTAGTTAATGAGGAAGGGGGAAGAAAGTGCTTCTAACATGCTACTTCCAAACCCGACATTGGCCATGCGGCAAAGACTCCAGCTGTACTTAATTTCTGTTAATTTAGTCAAGTCCATTTGCTCTGGGCACATTTATTTGCAAATGTGTGTTTAGATTTCCTTCTACATCATTTCAATTTCTAACACAAAGGAACCAGAAGCCAACTCTGTCAATAGCAAGATAGAAAGTTAGAAAGAACCCAGTACAGGGTGACATTGTTGCGATGCTAATCAAACCAGTCCAGAAGCCTGCCCTACCTCTGGACTTCCTGTTTAACAAGATTCTAAATATCATTCTTATTTAAACCCATCTGAAACAGGTTTCCACTTGTGGTTGAAATGGTAAATATTTGGAGGATGATAGAAACTTGGTGCCAAAGGATCCTCATGAATCATTTTTCTCCATCTGTTCACAACCACTTAATCTGTAAGAAGGAGACCAGACTGCATAGGACTCCCTGATCGGACCTCGTCACTTGGATAGGGGCAGTGGCATTGTATAAAGAGAACCATTATTTTCTGATGCCCCCATCTAGCTGCTGTCTCCACTACACATCTGACCTACACGGCAGTTGATTTTGTCTACTCTTTAAACCATCATAAATCTAGTGAATGAACAAGCAGAATACGCATAGCCATATGCCCCAAATGCCAGAATATTTGCTTTACTAAATTGGACATTATGTAAATTCCCCAGAACTCAGCCTTCCCCTGGCCACTGTTCAGGTTAAGAAACATTTCATAGTGATAATAATGGCTTACCATGTGTCAGACATTGTGTTGAGTTCTTTACTTGCTTTATCTCACTTATTTGACAATAACTGTAAGAAGCTGGTACCGTTTCCCCGAAAATAAGACCTAGCTGGACAATCAGCTCTAATGCATCTTTTGGAGCAAAAATTAATATAAGACCCAGTATTATATTATATTATATAAGACCCGGTCTTATTTTACTATAAAGTATTATATGTAAAATAGTATAAGTACAATAAGTAAAATAGTAAAATAAGACCAGGTCTTATATTAATTTTTGCTCCAAAAGGTGCATTAGAGCTGATTGTCCAGCTAGGTCTTATTTTCGGGGAAACACGGTACTGTAAGAGGGTCCATTTTTCAGATGAGGAAATGGAGGCTCAAATAGGTTGAAATAATGGCCCAAGACTACTCAGCTACCTATTGGCAGAGAGACTAGTCAAACTCAGATCTGGCAGATGCTATGGATTGGACCACATGGCCTCTGCCATCCTTCCAGCTCTGGCAGCCTGGGGATGGAAGATGCCCCAATTTATCAGTGCACAGGCCCGCCTTGAGGCTTGACACTGCGATTAAATGATGAAGGTACAAACTAGTAATCAACAGATTACAAACAGTCCCAAATTGTGTCTAGAGCTGCCTCCAGACTCTGGGGTCTTGATGATGGCTAAGCTCTACAGCTCAGACACGTGGGGCCCACATCAGACCTTGATTTCTAATGTCCACTATTGCAGATTAATAACCCAAGTAGTGGGTTTACATCTGTTAACACCTGAAAATATTACAAATAACTAATATTCTTAACTCATTTAATGGTACGTTTTTAAGCACCTACTGGTGTTCCAGTAGTGAACAGGAAAGAAAATGTCCTCTTGGAGCTCACATTTTATGGGGATAATGAATCCAGAGCACCTCACAACATTCCATTAAATTCAGTAATCATTTAGTAAGTACTTTTTCTATGTCAGGTCTGTGTTCGGCACTGTACATACAAAGAGGAGAAAGATACTATCTGCTCTTTGCCAAGTGTACCTGAGTAACCCAAATGTTAACAAACAAATCTATTCCTATTTGGTAATTTCTCTTGCTACTAGTAAGCTTAAAGTTACATTTGGCTGACTACCCTTCCAATTAAAGGGAGGCGCCCAATCCCATATACACCTGTCAAAAGAAGTGCCCATTTCGGGGCAGATGGTTTGCTCAGTTGGTTAGAGTGTGGGCTCTCAATCACAAGGTTGCCAGTTTGACTCCTTGACTCCTGCAAGGGATGGTGGGCTGTGCCCCCTGCAACTAACAACGCAACTGAACCTGGAGTTGAGCTGCATCCTCCACAACTAAGACTGAAAGGACAACAACTTGACTTGGAAAAGTCCCAGAAGTACACACACTGTTCCCCAATAAAGTCCTGTTCCCCTTTCCCAATAAAAACAAAACAAAACAAAACAAAACAACAACAACAACAAAAAAGCCATTGGCCATTTCTGAAAAAAAAAAAAAAAAAGAAAAAAAGAAGTGCCCATTTCTACACTGGTACCCATTACTAGTTCCATACTGCAAGGTCTGTGTTTGTGTTTCTTGTAATCTTACTGGAAAACTGCCTACTACTCAACTTCTCGTGCAAAAGTGCTCACTTCTAAAGTTAAGACAGACAAATACTGCAATGGTGGAACCACATTGTATTTATCCCAGCTCACTGGAACTAGCTGAAGCTACGTGAGAAATACTGGCTACCTGGTACAGCCAGTCTTTTTTCCTGGGGACACCTAAGCCGCAGGTTGTACATTAACTAAGGGTAAAAATGGGAGTGCAGATAGATAGGTGTGGACTTGGAAACAGCCAGGGCCTTTCTGGGACTCACTTCGTTTCAGGTCCCCTGAAGGACACTCAGTCCTACGATGATATGCAAGGGCCATGGTGGGAGAAAAGAACAAAACCTCTTCTCCCATGTCCAAGTTCTACTCCACCAAAGCAGCTGTCCGCAGGTGGTACCTGAATCTAACCAATCGGAAAAGGAGTTACATGTAACGCGGGTCCAGCATCCAATCCGAGGTCACGTCTCAGACTCCACGGCCCGTTCCCCACCAGCGGGTAGCCAGTTCCGCTGTCGCGCGCCGGGCAGCTGCGCAGGCTCCGCAGCACCCCCAGCAGCGCAGATCTGCAGGAGGTTAGGGGTGTTAACGGCGGCGGGGTGCCCGCTATTGCGCAGGCGCCTCGCGAAGGTCTGAGCCTGGTCGCGGGCCCTGCACGTCGCCCTCGCCCCGGACACCCACGATCCGGCGCCGGGTTCCGCGAGCGCCGGCTTCCGAGCGGCGGCGGTGGCAGCGGGTGAGTGTGAGACTCGCGCGCACGGCGTTCTGGAGGGACATGCCACCCTCGTCTCACGCATGAGGGGCTTTGAAAATAAAGGTGGTGAGCAACACCCTCCTTCTCTCCCGCCCTCCCCCACAACACATCGTGGGGCGCCGGCGGGGACGTCCGCGACGGGACCGGCGCGGCAGGGGGGCCGGCGGCCGTGGGAAAGGAGCAGGGCGGCGTGGGAAGCGGAGAGACAAGCGAGCAGGTGGGGCAGGTGGGGCTGGGCTGGGAAGGCTGCGGTGTGAAGGGTCCAGAGGCGAAAGTTGGCTCAACACCAACTTCGTGGGGGCGAAGGTGGGTGAGGGTGACAATGAGGGGCGACAGGCCGGCGGGGTGGGCGTTTGATTGAAAAAAAAAACAACAAAAAAAAAACGAAAATCAAAAAACAAACCCAAAACACTGTCGAAGGCATCAACATGCATCTGTCTGAATATTAGATTAGAGTTTATGGTAATTATATAATCCAATTTATAAACGAAATTTCCCAGAAAACCAAACAATAAAGGTAACATCTAAGGGCTGCTTAAGAGCCGGACACTGTGTTAAGCACTTTGCAAACAAAACACTTCCTTTTCTGGGCACAACAACCCTATAAGATAATAATATCCCACTATACAAATAAAGAAAGTCAGGCTCGGAGAAATGAAGTGCTGTGACCAGGGTTGTACAGGCAGGGGCAGGCAGATTCGGGTTTATACCAGGTTTGAGTCCAGAAGGGTTTTTGCTTCACCACCAGGCGAGCTGGTGCACCTAAGCCTGAAAACTGGACAAGTACTGTAGGAAGTCACCTGCTTGTTTTTATATTATGATTTTCTTTTCTTTCTTTTCCTTTTCCCCCAAAGGTTGTTCCAGGCAATTTATTTCATATAAATATCCTCCCCACCTTGCTTTTAAATTAGCTATGAAATATTTGGGAGAAATTTTGATGAAAGCAAAATGAGTACCTGGGGTGGTGGTATTTTACAGTGTACAAAAGCAATATAACTAGCTGTTTTGAACATACTTGCTTGATAATTCTGCGTGCTCTGAAAAATTGGAGAATAATTCAGAATCCTAGAAAAGACAAATTCTTTTAAAGAGTAGTTATATTATTTCCTTAGAATATTAAGAAAATAATAGAAAGGAAACCACTTAAGTTATCTATGGGCATAGACAATAATGCTGTTTTAAAGCTGTATGAGTTTCATTATAAATAATATTTTGTGAAGCGCTTAGAATAAAGCTATCGTATTACGGAGCAGATGGCATGCTAATGGTGACAAATATCTTTCACTATATCTTGTAACTGTTATACTGTCTCAGCTTCACATGGGCTAAGAATGCCGGTGAGAATTACCTGACGTGCATTTCATCCAGATGAGAAAGCCATCCCAGGCCAGGTGGAGTGTTTTGTCCCCTGACATGAAGAAGACTACCAACTACTTCTGGTTCCCCTTGGGATATTTGGATGTAGTCCAGATGAGTCTGCTTTTTTGTTTCCCCCTTTTATATAGTTTTTTTTGTTTGTTTGAAAAATTACAGTATGCTTCCTCATGTTTTCTAATATAATGACTTGCGATTTTCATTCCTTGAAAGCTACTTGACAACTTCTCACTGGTGTTTTGTTGATAGTTTAACACTCTGTTAAGTGAAACAATGTGGTAGATATAGAAATTCAGGCACTTGCTAATGAAAGATATTCTGGCAGAAAAATTCTGTTAATAGTTTGGAGTTTATTACTAGACTTGTTAACTTGCTGCTACTAGACTCATAAATTTGTTGAGGATGTGAAATAAGTAAGAACACAGCAAAGCTACTAGTTTCTTTCTGAACTTGGGCCACCACCAAACTTCCACTTTATCATAGGTAAAAAGAAGGGGTTACATTCTTTCTAGTTATTTTGTTTCACAATAATATCATTCTGCCTATCATAGTACAGACATTTTTATGTAATGTAACAGCTTTGTAACTAGAAGGGATACAAGGAAACTGTATTTGAGGGTCCCTTCTGTAACACTTTATACTTCCCCATTTTACACACAAAAGATACTGAATCTGGGAAAAGTTAGATCTGCCTAAGATCGTCCATCTACTAAGTGTGAGCTCAAATTCTGGGATCTGTGTGTTTTCAGAGCCTATAATCTTTCTGCTTTGTCTGTGCTTCTAATCCTGGGGACGAGGACTGGGGCACTTGGATCCAGTAGTGAGTTAAGGGACTACTGACCCCAGGATGGAGAGCATATGCACCTTGAGCATCCTTTTTACTCAAGATTTGGGGAAGAAAGACTTTCATTTGTATGTATTTTGTGTGAGAGAGAGGCGTACCCAGGCTTTTGTTTATTATTTTGCATATGGGAAGTGGTGTAAAATATTTTCACATTGAAACACCCAAGTCTGTATTATGAAGTACAAATTTCACATCATTTTTGAGGTAAAATGACACTTTAGAGATGTTTCCTGTTTTGTGTCATAGCATTTCCAATGCTTTTAAGATTATAAATTTCCCTCTACTATATAAATAATTGGTTTATAGACATGTAATTCACATCCAATTCACTCATTTAAAGTGTAAAATAATATATTACAGAGTTGTGCAATATTACCACAAGCAATTTGAGAACACTTTTATCACCCCAAAAAGAAACCTCACACCTATTGGCATTTATCCCTCATTTTTCCCCAACCCTTTGCTCCAGGCAACTACTAATGTACTTTCCATTTCTATACATTTGCCTATTCTAGTCATGTTATCTACATAGAATGATATAATAAGTGATCTTTTGTGACCGCCTTCTTTCACTTAGCATAATGTTTCAAGTTTTATTCAAGTTGTAGCATATATTAGCATTTCATTCCATTTTATTGCCAAATAATATTCCACTGTGTGATATGCTACATTTTATTTTATTTTTCTTTGTCCATTTACCACTTGATGGACATTTGAATTGTTTCTGTTTCTTGGATCTTAGGAATAATACTACTGTGAATATTTGTGTACAAGTTTTCGTGTGGACATATGTTTTAATTTCGCTTGGGCATATACCTAGTAGTAGAATTGCTGGGTCATGTGATTACTGGGTCATATGTTTCTTTTGAAGAACTGCCAAAATGTAAAATGTTTTCTAAGTGTCTGCACCATTTTATATTCTTGCCAGCAGTGCATAAAAGTTTCAGTTTCTCCATATTCTTGTGGACACTTGCTATTATCTGTGTTTCTGATGACTGCATCCATCCCAGTGGGTGTGAAGTGGTGTCTCATTGTGATTTTGATCTGCATTTCCCTGACTACGAATGATGTTGAACATCTTTTCATGTACTTATTTGTTGAACATCTTTTCATGTACTTATTTGGGGAAGTGTTTTTTTTTTTCTGATTCTTTGCTCATTTTTTTAATTGCATTATTTGACTTTTTATTATTGAGTTGTTATAGTTTTGTATATATATTCTAGATACAACTCCCTTATCAGATATATGATTTGCAAATATTTTCTCCCATTCTGTGGGTTTTTTTTCCTTTTTCTCTATGGTATCCTTTGAAACACCCAAGTTTTTAATTTCAAGGAAGTCAAATTTATTCTTTCTTTTTTGTCACTCATGCTTTTGGTGCTGTATCTAAGAAGACTTTGCCTACCCAAGGTCTAAAGATTTACTCCTGTATTTTCTTCTAAGAGTTTTTTAAAAAATATATAGTTTTAGCTCCTAATTTTGGTTGTCTGCCGAGCATACGTGAATCAGCAGGCTTTGACTAAAAATAAATGATGAAGATTTATTCAAGGGTCTTACAGAACTAGGCAATACCCAGAGTGTTCTGAAAGAAGGAAGAGAAGCTGAGGGTTCTTAGAGGGAAATAACCATTCTTGAGAAGAACCAGTCCTGTGTTTGGGCCTCTGGTACGGGGAAGTAGCTATTCTCAGAAAGAAACCAGGTATCTGCCCAATCCAAGCTTTCATGGCAATCTGTGTGCCCTCCGCACGAGTTCTAAGATCACTGGAACCTCGGGCAGAGCCTGCCTGGTGTTATTGTCTGACTGAACCCAGTTGTGACTGCCCAAGGGAGGAAATGAGTTCTGCATAAATACTAGGTGAGGGGGCACGAAATACTGAATGAAAAGAGAAGTACTGCTGTCTAGATTCTTGACAGGTGAAATTGCTGAGATGTGACAGGCTGCGTCAATGCAAAGTATGTCTCTTGTACTGATGAAAGTTGTCACTCCTTTCTTTGGAGAGGTGGTTTTTGTTATTCTGTACTGCCTTTGCTTTCTTGGATGGCACGAGCCACAGATGATCCATGCCCCGCGCTCAGAAGGCTGCCCATCTCAGGTTAACATGCTAGAGATTTTCCAGACCCAAAGATCCTCACAAGCAAGGTTCTGTGCCTTTGGTCTTCAAAATTTTAAGTCCCTGGTGTTCAGAGGGTCATGGCTTCAATCACTGAGTGTTTGAATGACTACATGTACACGGATCATCTAGGAAGTATGTTTGAAAGAAAAAAAAGGCTCTGCTTCAAGTAGTTACAGTCTAATGAGAAAGAAGGGCCGCAATACATGACATGTGAACTTAATCGTCATATTAGTTAAGTCGCTGCTGCTTATACCTGGGACATCTAGGTGCCTCCCCCCATGGCCACACCTTGAGTCTTCTTACCTGAAACAAAGAATGCATTCACGTCACTCTGCCTGCAAGCACTCATCCTTGCAACTTTCACTGAAAGTTACTTTTAAAATGCCAGTTCTTTGACTTCAGTAGAGTCTCTAATCTAAAAACCTTTCCACTTCTTGCATCTATTGTACTTTCAGTTTAGATGCTGCAGCTCAAAGTCAGCCACTCTTGAGATACTTCCTTAATCATACTTCAGTTTCTGGCAGAATTTCAAGCCCAGGTAGGATCAGCTGCCTGTTTTGTTCATGCCTGTGCCAGGGCCACTGAATTGCTAGAGAAAACCCATCGACAGTGTCACTCTAAAGCTTCATGGCACCGGCTGTCATCATTGACCACCAGTCCTACTGTTTCCTTGTACTCTCTCCCATTCTCCGCTTGGCCATTTTTCTGTTCCTAAAGCCCCGGCTTTTTCACCACCCCATTCCTTCTCAGTAAGTGACCCTACTGCCTCTTGCAAGTCAGAGAATGCAGCTCCCTTCACCTTCAGCCCTCGAATCTGTTAGCTCACTCCTTTGCTTCTCCTCTCGTTATGGTGGAAGAGGTCTCCTGCCCACCTACAGCGAAGCATTCTATATAAATCACATGTGCTATTTTCTTAGCGGCCAAAAAAGATGGAGACTGCAGGCAAAGAGATTTATTGTAATCCATGGATTGCTGAAAAAGAATGAAAAATCAGGGAGCGCTCTGAGCCTGGCTTATCAGGTAGAATAGTTATGTCTTTGACAGTAAACGGGATGTTTAAGAGGGATATGCTGATGAAATTCATTTCCACAGCTGTTGGATTTCTTCAGAAGTTACTGTGGCAGTAACTTCTGTTATGGGAGGCTTTGTGTGTCTGTCAGCTTTCTGTGACTATGGTGTAGCTACAGGCTGAGGTGGGACCTTTCTCTCAAATAATATTTCTTTCTTACTCTCCTTTGGTATGCCAATTTTTTCAACAAGAACTGGTGATGAACCAACAGGGTAGAATTTCCACCGCCTATTTCTGTGGTACCGGTCATTAAACTAGAAAAATAATCGCTCTCTCGGGAGCCTCTAAAAGCTTGGCATTGTTTCTGTTTTGCGCAAAAGGATAATTTTTGTTTCTTCATCTGTTCTTATGAAGCTTAATGTCTGCTGCTGCAGATGAGAAAGGCCGCCACACGCGAGTATTTATGTGGTGGATGAGAATGGCCCGTTTCCCCTTCAGAGCATGGAGGATGGGGGAGGATGTCTGTAAATAGGACATTGGACATTGGACAAGTAAAGGCAATGTTTAGTTTTTCCAATTTTTGTTTTATTCAGTTATCTTTCGGTAAATGATATTATTTAATTTTTCAGTTGATGTAGTTAAAAACTGGGATATAAAAAGTTTATAGATATTGGTTCTCTTCTCTTGATGGCTAAACTTTTGAAACCTAACCCAAGTCAAATAGTATTACTACTTATAAATTGTATTTTTATATTTTAGGAACCCTGATCATTCTCCTTCAACACGTTCATTATGAAGTTATTAGTAATACTTTTATTTTCTGGACTTATAACTGCGTGTAGAGGTAACTCTTCCTACAGTTTGCCACCGAAGTTACTTTTGGTGTCCTTTGATGGCTTCAGAGCTGACTATCTACAGAACTATGAATTTCCTCATCTCCAGAATTTTATCAAAGAAGGTGTCTTGGTAGAGCATGTTAAAAATGTTTTCATCACTAAAACATTTCCAAACCACTACAGCATAGTGACAGGCTTGTATGAAGAAAGCCATGGCATTGTGGCCAATTCCATGTATGATGTCATCACAGGGAAACATTTTTCTGACATGAATTATAAGGATCCTTTTTGGTGGAACGAGGCAGTACCAATTTGGGTGACCAATCAGCTTCAGGAAAATAGGTCAAGTGCCGCTGCTATGTGGCCGGGTACGGATATACCCATCCGCAATACCACACCTTCCTATTTTATGAATTACAACTCCTCAGTGTCATTTGAGGAGAGACTAAATAATATCACCATGTGGCTGAGCAATTCGAGCCCACCAGTCACCTTTGCAACACTCTATTGGGAAGAACCAGATGCAAGTGGACATAAATATGGCCCCGAAGATAAAGACAACATGCGCAGAGTATTGAAAGAAATAGATGACCTGATTGGTGACCTGGTCCACAAACTCAAGATGTTAGGCTTGTGGGAAAATCTTAATGTAATCATTACAAGTGATCATGGGATGACCCAGTGTTCTAAGGACAGACTGATAAACTTGGATCTCTGCATCAATCGTTCAGATTATACTCTTATAGATTTGACCCCAGTTGCTGCGATACTTCCCAAAATAAGTAAGTAAACTTATAGCCAAGGGATATTTGAATGGGGCAATGGATTGAGGAAGGAGGGTTTTGTAAAAGAATAAAGCTCTGGCTTTTGTAGTTCAGGACCATGCATTCTTACACTGATTCAGAGTGGTATTATATGTTGTTCCCCCTAATTTACAAGCTTTTAAGCAATTAGTTTAAGGTTTTGGTTCAAAGTGATTATTTCTTTGCTTTTTGATATATTTGGTAATTATTCATACTAATAGAAAACGGAAATTTTTATCCTTATAAAACTCCTTGGATTTTTGTGTGAGATATACCTTTTGTCTACTGATCTTAGAATTAGTAATTAGTAGTAATGTATAACTAGTTTATTTTTGTTTAGGAAGCTAGATGTGAAAACTGTCCCCTTTGTATAAAAGGTTCACCAGGAATAACAAAATGAAAAAAGAGATACGTGAATGCTTTGAAAAAAGAGTGTGTGTGTGGGGGGAGGGGGGATTTATCTCCCAACACTGTCACATGATTATTATTGCTCTTTTTTCTTTCTTTCTTTTTTTAAAGAATTTAAAGCGATTTAATAGCTAGATGATACTGTTCAGGACTTTTTTCCAGTTATTCTAGTTAGAAGTATTTTTTTCATTATCAGTTAACCATGACTTTTTCCCTTTATTATTTCCTTTTTCTCCCAGATAAAACAGAGGTTTATAACAAACTGAAAAACTGTAGCTCTCACCTGAATGTTTATCTCAAAGAGGATATTCCTGCCAGATTTCATTACCAACATAATGATCGAATTCAGCCTGTTGTTCTGGTTGCAGACGAAGGCTGGACAATTATGCTAAATAAATCATCACCAAAATGTAAGTATTAGGAGAGTTTTGTGTGTCCTAGGGATAAATCATGCATTGTGATACTGCTCTGTTAAGAAGATACTTTGAGAGATGTTGACACAGTAAATTAATTCCATTTCCAGTTGAACTAATGATTGTCGGGTCTTCATTCCATTCTCAGGCTTTCATTTGATAGCAATTTACAGGAACCACAATTTTGCCCTTAGATTAGAAGGGTGGGTGACACTGAGGCTGAAGGTGTAGTTTCACTTTCTTACCAAAGCTGCAGTTAAGCTCAGTCACTTTCAAGACTGGTTCTCTTGATTTGTAGAGAATGAAAGTAAGGAAACAAAGAAATAAAAGAGAGAGAGGTAAAGAAACAGTGAAAGAGGAGAGATTAACTAGTTCAAATTTCTCTTTATTGTTTTATATTAAAAACAAATTGTCCAAGGAGCCCTGAGTCTTTCCCCAATGATGAAATCATTTACCTGAGTGCCACAGCTATTTAGAATATTTGGCAAGAACCAGAAAGTAAGCAAACAAATATCTAATGTAAACAAAATAGATGTATCAAAGGCTCCTCTAAAAGTGAGGAAATGTATAGGGGAAAGTTACAGGTCTTCCTTGAAAGCAGCTTATTTATCCGTATGTTACATTCAATTTGAATACTTTTTTAAAAAGATCTTATTTTGTAATCAATAGCAAGGGTACAAAAACTTTCTGTAAAAGGCCAGGTCGTAAATATTTTAGGCTTTGTGGGCCAGCTGGTCTCTGTCTTAGCCACTCAAGTCTGCCTTTATAGTGGTGGAAACAGCCTGAGACAACATGTAAGCAAACTGACACAGGGTTTTCTGATGAAGCTTGTTTACAAAAGCAGGTGGGGGGCTGGTTTTACCCCGGGGCTGTGGTCTGCAGATCCTTGATCTGTAGCAATTCAGAAACATCAGGCAAGAATAAGACTGAGGGTTAATGGAATTATACATTATTTATATTTATGTTACATACCTATTGTGGAAAAGTTGAGAAAAGAGAACAAAAGTTGAGAAAAGAGAACAAAAACTATAATCTCTTGATATAGAGGGACAAATATTAATTGTCGGAGGTCTTTCCCCTTCTAATCTTTTTTTCTATTACATATACTTGTATATTTTTATATTATTGAAATCATATCTATATATAGTGTTATATTCTGCTTTTTATTATATTGATCACGTGTTATTATTTTTATTATGAAATATTTTAAACATACAATTAAAGAATAATATAACAAACACCAATACATTCATCACTCAGTCCCTGTACTTTATATGATAGTGGGAGCTTATTAAGTGCAAATGGTGTACATTAAAAGGCAATATTTGTTAAAATAAAGCTAAAATTTGAGAATCTGGTATTGGAATTCTATCTGGGACCATCACGTTTTTCTTTGAGTTAGACTTTTACTGGTGTTACAAGTTGGAGCATCTGGTTAGACTCAATACAAGAATCCCGTCTGTAACTTTCTCAGTTACCCAGCCCCCCAGATATTGAGATGCTCATTAACTGTCAATAAAGCAGGAAGTAGTATATTATTCTTATCACAGGAGCAATGACATAGGTAAGTCTGCAGATTCACTTCTCCGCCATTCACAGGTTTACTCATTTCTGCCCTCCCCAGTAGTCGGGACTCTCAGCCAGACCACTTTTTTTATCACTGGTGCTGTTTGCAGTGGGTTTTTGCAAACAGTGCTGGAGAGTAACAGGTGAAATAGGTGGGGCTAAGACTGAAAGGTAATTACATCAGATGGAAAAATAGTTTTAAAATCTGAAGCCATGACCAACCGGGAAAAGGGGGATGTGTATGAAATAGGGAACATGGCTGAGTTGAAGAAAATAGAAAATGTTATTTCTGACCCCTGACTGGTCCAACTAATCAGAATTCTAATGATGGGAGTTACACTGGCAAGACTCTAGTATATTGACACTTAAAGCAAGTTGTTTTGTAATGGACTGATCTCATTTACTAACATTATTTTGTTCTTTCTCAGTAGGTGACCATGGCTATGATAATTCTCTGCCTAGTATGCATCCATTTCTGGCTGCCCACGGTCCTGCATTTCACAAAGGCTACAAGCACAGCACAATTAACAATGTGGATATTTATCCAATGATGTGCCACATCCTGGGATTAAAACCACATCCCAATAATGGAACCTTTGGTCATACTAAGTGTTTGTTAGTGGACCAATGGTGCATTAAACTGCCGGAAGCCATTGGAATTGTTATTGGTGCGCTCTTAGTCTTAACCATTCTAACATGTCTCATGATAATCATGCAGAATAGACTGTCTGTCCCACAGCCATTTTCCCGGCTTCAGCTACAAGAAGATGACGATCCTTTAATTGACTAATACATGCTGGGGTTTAGACAAAGTATCTTTGCTTAGTCACAAAACCAAGGATAGACCCAAGGTGTGATAACTATGAAAAAGTATACTTTGAATGACAAAGACTTTATACCAAGCATGCGAAAATTAAGTGTTTTGTTTTCCCTTGCGTTTTGTTTTGGTGCATTGTTAGGTAATACAAAAAGAAGAAGAAGAAAAAAACAACACCCTGACTATAGTAAAAATTGCTAGTAAATCATTAGTTAACACCAACTATTTCTCTAACTGGAAACATTTTTTAAGAAAAATACTGCCTCTGTCTTTTTTTCTTTTTGCAATGAAGATTTAACACATCTCTAGATGAAAATATGCCACAATTTAGTAAGCATGCCTTTCTAATAAATTTTTATATTTGTAAATGAAACAATGGAATCTTTATGCAATTAGTGGATTTTTGTGTATCAGAGGAAAAGTTGCCTATATTTTTATATTTACATTTAATAGAGTTTGTATTCCAAGTGAACCCTTGAGTTAGGAAATTCTCTGTGATGGTTAATAAAGTCAGTTACCCAGGCAGAAAAGAGCTAGCATATGAAGATACTATTTTAAGAAAAGCTATCGCAAAAACAAAAAACCAACAAAGACAAAGTGGTACAAAGCCTCTGTACCATGGTGTCTTTAAGACCCTTAAGATGTTGAAGTCTCGAAAGCTTTATCTTTTGAAGGTCATTGCTAATAATAAATTAACAGAATAGAGAAAAGTGCGTTTTTCTATTTGTGCTTAATGCCTTTGTGTAAGTCATTTAGTTGTGTGTGTGCACGAGTATGTTTCATGTATGGCCGTGCAGACTTTATGCGACTTCTAGAAGGCGGTCAGAGGTAGACTGGACCATAGGCAGGCTTCCACGTCCCCATGGAACACAACTCTCAGTCAGGAAGGGTTATATTTGCAGTTCATATTTGTTTGCTTTCTTCTAACTCACAAGTTAAAATTATAATTTTTAAAATTTGTAAATTTTTGTTACTCTTTTTAACTTTCTCTTGTTTATTGTAAGCAGAGGTTTCCCAGTGCAGCAGAAATATTTATAACCTGGTTATAAATATGGTTTTGATTGAGTCAGAAAGAGGAAGAAAGATTTTCATGTTCACCTTTGGGGCTCTTACGCCTTACTTTTTAGACAATAGAGTAGTTAAATTTAAAATGGAATTTTGCAGCTTTTGATATTTTACATTATTCATTTGTTAAGTGGTAGAATAAACTATCAGCATTGCCTGACATCCCCTAGCCTGAGTGCTAGGTGGTACCTTCTAATAATCAAAATTAATATGAAGAAACTGAGGTGTGGCTGACTAGATTGTATCTGTTAGAGGAAAAAATGGGTTCAAGAACCATTCATTACATAGGACCTGAGACAAGCAATTGATATTAATATGTGATCTTTAAAGTTTTGACCATCAAAAATAAACTGTTTTGCAGATACAAAATTAATCTACAGTAAATAGGCAGTCCAGTTAAACGTTAATTATCTGTGAAGGGTAAGAACTGTGGTGGGTCAGCATCAAGTATGTAATTCAGCCTACGTGGTCACTGCTGATTTCCTGATCTGGTATTTAGTGCCTATTGTACTTGGGGTTCTTGAGAAGTCTTCCACGTCCTGCATAAATAGCTCATGCTATTATTGGTCACTGTTGACTGTATTAAGAACAGCAAACCAATGGGACCAATTTTGCTTTTTGACAAATTTTATTTCTGATCTTTTTTCTCACATAAAAGTAATCCTCAAGGTTAATAGTTGATCTGAATGAAATCAGAAAAATTTCTTTCTACTTCAATTTCCATTAAAAAACAACAACAAAGAGTAGAACAGTCACATTTAAAGCTGTGGACATTTTAAAAATAATAGGATATTTTATACTAGTTGAGTAGAGTTTGGTCCTTGGGAGTGGTGTGAGTTTTAGTGACTGCATTAGCTAGACTGGTAGGTATGAGTTTCAGAAATCTGTACATGGCATCCAGCCTGTGAGTAGATTTTATATAGGATGGAATAGGATGTCAGTGTCGGAACTTTGAACAAAAGACATTTACCTTTTTGTCTTGCCTTTCATGCCATTCTCAAAATATTAACTTTAATTAAAATTGTAAATTATATATATGTATATGTTAATGGGACAAGAACAGTATTTATTTAATCAAAGAGACATTTATATGTTATTATATTGACCTTTGTGTTAATTCATTTGTATCTTTAAAACATTATCACTGTTAAAGCCAATGAATCCTGTACTACACAGAGTATCTTTTAGTAAAGCTTGCCTTTTACAGTAAGGTTTTGGTGTATTTTGTTAAATAATTGATTAATATGCTGCTGTGTTTTCTGGGGGCTAGAATTTGGTTCCAGGAAATATTGAACTGGTTATGACAACAATACTCAAAGGTAATAGGTAAACTTCTTATTGAGTGTTTTTTATTCATTGAGTGAATTCAGAATTACTACATTTACTTATAAAGTTCTGCTGCTGTCAGTAATATGCAATTTCTTGTGGTAAACAGCAATAGAATACAATTTTTTTCAATGCTCTGTAGGCTTTGTGTTATTGTTCCGTTAAGCTTGGTATAAGAATTTAAAAATAAATTATTGGAACATTAAAAGATTAAAAGTGCCTTAGCATTGTTCTTGGATTTCTTCCTCTCTTGCCCATATCTGGTAAGCTTTAAAGATGATTGCATTTAATTCCTTTTATTTGGAGGGTTTTACTTCACTGTGAATACATAAAGCTACAAATGAAGGACAGGGATGAGATGGAAAGTGCGTATTTATTGTCGATTCTTAAAATAGTGTGTAATTAAAATGAAATGAGTGTGCTTTAAAAAAAATTGTATGTAGTGCCTTAAAGTAAAATATATTTTGATATTGTTTGAATTCATGACTTTGTTTATGATTTAAAAATTTATGTGAATAAAATCTCCCACAACATCTTTACTGTATTATTAAATATAGAATGAAACATCATTGATGATTTTTAAAATTTGTCACGTTGCACAATATATATTGTGTGACAGATTTGGACATGATTTAGTAATACTGCAAAATTCCACATAAGCATCCACTACAGATTTTTTAAAAATAAAGATTAAGTGTATAACATTTAACCAAATTTTTAAAACAGTGTATAAATATACAATCCAGCATAACGACATCATTTGAAAGAAAGCCGGTATAAATTTTGCAGAGCTACAATTTATTGGGTTACAGTAGAAAGGAAGAAGTTTGAAAAAGTTGATTAGAAAACACTCGGGGTAAAGGGGATTATAGTATTTAAACTTTGTTTTACACATAGCCTTAAAATGAAGTATCTAATGTCTTGTCTAAATGAGTATAGATTCAACCAAGTTCTCTCTGGTAGAGCAGTGATTAATTCATTTCCTACCCTTACAGACAGTGACCGCTGCTAGGAGCTGTGGGAAAACAAGTGAATAAAAGGTACTTCCTGTACTCTGGAGGAGAGTTCAGTAGCATTTCAAAAGTGGTTTGAAACTTGATACCAACAAATTAACTTATGTCTATTCATGGTTCAGCTCTTGCTGCAGAGATGCTTGGCTCCGGAACCATTTTCCAGGCCCTGTGCTTCCTCAAGTTTGGATGCCAGGTTCCGCTCTTTCCCCCACCCCCAGCCTTCTTGGTGCCTGTGCTTAGGGTACATTCTAGTTCTCCTCACATATAAAGTGCTTCCGAGAACATGTGAGACTCCAGATGGGCCTTTTGGGTCCCGGAGTCCTGTAACACATAAACACGCTGAGCAGAACATCCACAGAGGGTGTCAAAAAAATGTATACAGATTTTAAGGAAGGAAAAAACTGTATTAAAATTGTAATAATATGTACCGATAACAAAAGATGAATGGTAGTCACATTTGACTTCTGCAATGACAAGAGGTGCTCAAAGTGGTTACCATCAGTGTGATTTTAATAGTTTTTTCCTTAAAATATGTACACTTTTTTTTTTTGCATCCTCTGTATTTCTGTATCCTAATTTTGTGTGTGTGTGTGTGTGTGTGTGTAGGTGGTGGTTAGTGTTGAAACTGGTAGGACCTGTGACTCATGTCTCGACCAGAATTCCCTGGCAAAGGCAGAGTCTTACCCAAAGAGCAAGCGAAACTGCTGTGCAGACCTACCTTTCCACATATCTTCTACTTCTTTGACCTCTGAAATCTGATTTCAACAGTCAGTAAACTGACTCTAGGGAGTTCCATCCACTGACAGCTCCACAGTGATGGTTAACAGATAAATACATGCCTGGGGTTCAGACCTCCTTCCTGTGTTAAAGATCCGAATTACCAGTGACCCAATCAGCATTCTTATCTATCATATCTTCACTTTCACAGAGGTGGTGGAAAAGATCAATAGAAATTAACTACAAAATAATTCTAGGCAACCGCTACGATACAAATATACATTTTTATAAAAGGGTTCCTATAGGTCAGAACGAAACCCGGTAGTATTGATTTACACATTGTTTGAATTGTCCACTGAGGAGACTGAACATGTTGTTTTTTTTTTTTACACAAAATTCCTGTGAACTCTTGTTTTTTATTGTGAAAAGACATAGGAGTTCTGCTTCCAGTAAAATACCAGAGTGTAATTCAAACCCTCTTGCTACAATTTTGGACAAAATACTGGGGGTGCCAAAAAAATGTATACAAATGGACACTTTGGTCAACGTTGCTCGAGCAGTAGTTCCCAGTAATCAGAAGTGTCTGGACACTCATGGTAACCACTTTGAGCACCTCTTGTAATTGCAGGAGTCCAAAATGACTTGAATTCATCTTTTGTTATCGGTATATACTATTACAATTTTAATAGTTTTTTTTCCTTTCTTAAAATGTATATACATTTTTTTGGCACCCTCAGTATGAAAGGTCGGTGCTGTGACACTGAGGAATTAACCAAGAAAGTGGAGAATCAAAAGGCCAAAATTCAGAAGAAGGAAGAAACCTGTAAAAGTGAGCCCCTAATGGAATCTGAATTCTGGAAGAGGAAGCTGAGAGGCTGAAAAGCTAATCTAATTAAAAAAGGGAAGAGGGGTTGGTGTGAGAGGAGAGAAAACAAGATGTAAAAAAGACAAAGAGAAACAGAACATTTAAAAATCATAAGAGCCTACTTTACACTTGGCACAAATAATTTTGAAAATACAGATGAAATGGATAATTTTCTAGTAAAAATATTGAACAAAGTTGATTCCAGTAGAGAGAGAAAACTAAAACCAATTTCTGTATTAAAGATGGGGAAAGTTATAAACTATTGTTCAAAAATGTATCAGACCCAAAAGACAATAATCTTTTTTTAGTACCTCTATCGGGTTTGATTATTAATGTTATAGTTGCCTCATAAAACTAGTGTTTTAGAAAAAAAAACACATGAGTTTTTGAAGTGACTATAGCATTGATATCAAACCTGATAAAAATAGCACCAAAGGAAGGAAACTACAGACCAATCTCAAATGAGGGGGGGAAAAGCAAAATGGAAAATCAAATCCAACCACATCAATAGCTAAATGTAAATAGACTGAGCATTCCAATTAAATGGCAGAGATTGTCAGATGGGATGAAAAAGCAAAATCCATATGTAGTCTACTAGAGATGCACTTTAAATAGAAAGGCAAATTGAAAGCAAACAGAAATTCATATACCAAGCAAACTGTCAGAAAGCTGGAGTACCTATATTAATATCAGATAAAGTAGTCTTCAAGATAAGACTTCCCAGAGATAGAGAAACATTTCACAATGATAAAAGAATAAATACTGAAGACAACAATTATAAATGGTCACACCTAAAAAAAAAAAAAAAAAGAAAGAAAAACAAACAAACAGTTTAAAAGTTTGTGGATCAAAAAGTGATGTAACTAAGGAAAGAAAGAGAATCCGTAAACACAACTGAAGAATTTAGCACTCCTCTCTTATGTAATTGATATAACAACCAGACCAAGAAAAGAAAAATCAGTAAGGATATAAAAAACCTCTGAGTGATGGTATCAACCAGATTTTTTGTTAATATTATTGTGATTATTTTTTATAAGTTTTTTTAAAAAAAATACTTGTATGCTAATGCTACATGATGAGTAATTAGCTCTATAAAGTAGGATCACAATAGGTATAGAATTATTAAATGTTAATGCTGGAATAAGCATCTCTAATAAGTCAAAATAATTTAAGATTTGATGGTTAGGATACAATACAATTTCTAAAATTGTTTCATTTGACTTTTTTTCATACTTGGAATTCTTTCCTTTTCCTGGTCTGATTAACTTTTTTCCCTTACTGAAATGCCAAGTCTCTACACTTTGTATTTATAGCAAAATATGCTGGGTAAAGTGTTAGATATATATCACTGTATTATTGAGTGAATATTATACTTATTAGGAATGATAGAATTTAGTTAAAATAATTTTTAGCACTCTCTAAAGACACTTTACTTCCCTTACAGTACTCCCTCTGACACCTTTAGAAAGTTCTTCTAAGCCAATGATCAGGAAGGGAATTAATAACAAGTTGTTTCTGAAAATGCTGAGGTGTGTGCCTGCAAAGAAAAGTCCACAATGAGCACTAAGAGTTTCTCAGCCCTTTCCTCCTAAACCCCTGAAAAGTAGTATTAAAAGGCATGGATTGGGACAGGGGGATACTGTATATTAAATTCAATAATGGCCCAAGCATTTCTGTCTAAATTCAGCACAAAAATTACAGGTGAGGCAAGTTATAATTAAGTGCAAAAGCGTATTTCTACCTTTGGAGAATTTTCATGAATTTTAATACCATGAGGGGAAAATATTGATTTTTAGTTAAATAGTTTAGAGAACATTCCATTCCCTTAACCTTCAAGCTTCACCTTCGTGAACTAATTTCTACCATTAAAGTATTATTTCTGTGAGCATACGTCCTACAAGAGAGAATTTTTAAAAGATCATCTCTCTATTCAAAATAAACCCTTGGATGAAAATTTAAGGTCTTTTTTTTTCCCTAGTTGTTCAGACTAGTTGGAAATGGAGCTGTATAACTGAATTCTCCAATGTATTTACAAATGTACAGAGAGCTCTGTTAAAGTTTTTAAAATGAGTTATTCCACAGTAAAACAGTATGCCATGAAAGTGAATTAAATAAAAGATTGGAGACAAGAGAATCAAATCAGGAAAAGTACATACCCAGTTTCATTTCTGAACAATTAGTCAAAACATTCTTAATACAATACTCTTTGCTGTCTTCCATTTCAGCACTTAAAAAAATTCTGTGCAATCCACATTCTTAAACTTGGCCTAGTTAAGTTCTATGCTGAGAAGATACCTGTGCTGTTATTATACAGGTAAATAAATACAAAAAAAATATCCCTCTGTCAACCAAGCATCTTGAGGTTATTTATGTTTAAAAATGATAACAGAAAGCACAGGTTACCTGACACGCAAAGGTAATACCTGCCCTGGAATGAGAACTCTATTTCAATAAACTCGTACAGATTCTGCGAGAGTGGCTTACACAGCTTCTTCGTGAAGTCCTCCCTCACCAATGATATTTCCTCCAGTTCCACTTTGCCTGATATCTTGGCTTAAGTTCACCTGTTCTCTCCTTTTGCTTCCTAGATTGTTTGTTTGGGTTTGCAGCCCTTGATGAGTCAGGCCCACCTCCCTCCCAGCCAGACCCAGCTCCCAGTTCCTGCCTCGTGGTCAGAGCCCTCGCTGCGGTATCTGTTCAGTGGCAGTGGCAGCGGCAGCTGCAAAATACAGCAGCGGCACTGGCTCCACCGTCACTGTTCAGCGTCCAGGCTCAAGCAGGCTGCTGTCTGGAGCTCTCCCGTGGTTTGTTGATGGGGGACTACCTACCGGCAGGTATACTTGTGGAGTCCCCTGGTTATTCCGGTCTGGCAACCTTTTCCGGTTTCACATCACTCTGCAGAGGAAGACCACTATCTCAGCTTGATTCCATTATATAAATCAGCTGTCTGGCTCTATTGATTAGCATCGTCTTCCATTAAGAACTTTGCCATCATGGGCAAGACAAAAGGGAACCCTGTTTGTTCCTGACACTTCTGACAAGTCTTTCCCTTTTCTTTCCCTTCTCCAATTCATTCAGACCTTTGCTTTTGTGAGAGTCTGCACCGATTCCTTGGTTTGAATCATTTTTTTTTCTGTTTATTTTTTAAATTACTTTTTTCAGTTATTGTTGACAGTCAATATTATTTGTATTGGTTTCAGGTGTACAGCATAGTGGTTAGGTATTTATATAATTTATGCAGTGATTCCCCCAACTGGTCTAGTACCCACCTGGCACTATACATACTTGCCTTTCTTTTGCTGCTTTTAGGATTTTGTGTGTTTAACCTTTGTCGTTTTAATTATAATGTGTCCAGGTGTGGGCCTGTTTGGGTTTTTCTTGTTTGGGACTTTGTGCTTCCCAGGCTGGTGTATCTATTTCATTCACCAGGTTAGGAAAGTGTTCAGTCATTATTTTGTCAAACAGGTTCTCAATCCCTTGTGTCATGCAGGGTGTCATGTGGGGTCTCTGGTCCCACCCCCCACATAAGAACACAGGACATGGTGAGGCCAAAATGGAACAGCCACGGAGCCACAGATAGGGGAGTCATACCACTATAGTCTCGCTGGCGGCTGGATTGGAGACACAGGAAGCAGGAGCCACACGATTTGCAACCTGCCGGCCGCTTCTCTGCCAACCAACCTCACTTGCTAACTGCAATCCGCCTCTCTGCAATCCACAACCCACAATCCGCGCTTGCTAGCTTAGCCACGGCAGTTATATTAGTGGCCAATCGCTCACTGGTTACAGCTGACGGCCAACTAGCCACAGCTGATGGCCATCCAATCACAGTTGATGGCCACTTACTATCCGAGCCAGCACCTTTCCATGTGAGGCCGAGAGCCTAGAAACTGCACTCCTGGCTCTGTCCCCATACCTTGCTTTCCCTCTTCTCTTTCTGGTACCTCTATGATGTAAATATTGGTACACCTGATGTCCCAGAAGTGTCTTAAACTATCCTTATTTTTTCAGTACTCTTTTTTCTTTTTGCTGTTCTGATTGGGTGTTTTCTGCTACCTGTCTTCCAAATCCCTGATTCAATCCCATACTTCATCTAGTCTGCTGGTGATTCCTTCTAGTGCATTCTTCATTTCAGTTATTGTGTTCTTCATTTCTAGCTGGTTCTTTTTTATGGTTTCTATGTTCTTTTTTTTAAGTTTGCTATCTCTTTGTTGAAGTTCTCACTGAGTTTATCTATTCTTCCTCTAAGTTCCTTGAGCATCCTCATAACCATTGTTTTAAACTCTATCTGGTAGGTTGTTTGCCTCCATTTCATTTAGTTCTTTTTCTGGAGTTTCCTCATATTCTTTCATTTGGGATGTATTTTTTGTTTCCTCATTTTGGCTGCCTCTTTGTGTTTGTTTCTATGTATTAGGTAGAGCTGCTACATCTCCCAGTCTTGGCCAGGTCACCTTATGTAGTAGGTGTCCTGTGGGAACCAGTGCCACAATCTCCTTTGTCACCTGTGCCAGGTGCTCTAGGAGTGTCCCTTGTGTGGATTGTATGTGCGCTCCTGTCATAGTTGACACTTGGTTGCTATTGGCACATCAGTGGGTGGGACTGTCCCTTACACTGATTGGCTGTGGGGTTTGACCTTGTCCACAGCTTATGAGCTTCTGTGCAGGGGACTAACCCCATGGATCAGGATTCATCCCAACAGGTTCTGGTGCCTGTTGAGATTTCCTTTTGGGTGTATCCTTTGTGGGGTTAATTAGGTGGTACTCTGCTGTGATCTCAAGCCGACTTCCACATATATTGGTTCTGGAGACTCTCAGGAAAGTCTCTGGTATAAGGTCAGGTCAGCCGCTGCCTGTGACTGGCCAGGGACTACCTGGTAGGAGGTACAAATGGATCTGTGGTTGGTCGCTGCCTTTGCTAGACCAGGAGGTATATGGGAGAGCCCACGCTGTGTACCAAGGATGACTGCCAACAGTACCAGGCCTAAGGCAGCTCCACAAAAAGCCCAGGACACCCTGAGGTCTTCTGCTGCCTGCCAGCTTTTGTAAGTCTCAGCCACTGATGGAGGTACACTCATGAGGTACACAAATTGGGTGAATTGGGGTCTCAGGGAATCACCAGGGTGGGACTCCCAAGTGGTGTTCACTAGTTTAGATTTTGGTTTGGTTCCAGGGCTTAGCCTGGAGGTACTCAGCAAAAGTTTCAGGGCACACGAAGGATAGCTACTGCCTACCTGGGGCTCACCGACCCCCAAGAAAGAGTGCAATATGGGCAGGGATGGCTACTCACTGAGAAATTGCCTCTGGCATTGCATGAGTTTGGTGGGGCAGGGTCCCAGGGAGTCACCAGGATGGAGCTCACCTGGCCAATTCAGATTCAGATTTGGCCTTGTGGGGGAAGGCTCCACACAGGACAGATGGCACCCACCTGCTGACTGCAGGGGAGAAAGGGTCTACATAAGGAAGATGGCAACTGTCTCTCTAGTCCTCACTTTGAAGCCACAGAACTCAGTCTCTCCCCATATGTCTGAGAACTCCTGAGTCACTGTCCCTCTGCCAGAGACCAGGGTGAATGGGCAGTTTAAGAGGATGTCTGGGTTTCCTCCTGCCTCTGTCCCACCTAGATGGTCAGAATCCCCACTGTTTTTCACAGCCAATTTTTGTGGGGGCTCCTCTTCCCGGCACCAGTACTCTGGGCTACGGAGCCTGGTGTGGGGCTGGGATCCCTCACTCTTCAGGGAAAAGGAAACTCTTCAGCCTAGATATCTCTCCCGATTGTCAACCACCACTCGGAGATGTGGGGCCAGCCCGTTCCATGTCAACATCCCTACTACAGTCTTGATGAGGCTTCTTCTTTATATCCTTAGTTATAAAACTTCTGTTCAGCAAGATTTCAGATGGTTCTCCAGGTTGGTTGTTCTATAATTTAGTTGTAATTTTAATGTGGTCACTGGAGGAGGCAAGCAGGGTGTTTATCTACTCCACCATCTTGGATCCTCTTGGTATCAAACAGATTGACTTAAATGACATTTAGAGATGATTACAGCCCCAAACTGCAGAAGACATAGTCTTTTCAAGAGAACATGGAATTATCACCAAGATAGATCATATTCAGGACCATAAAATAGGTCTCAGTGAGCTCAAAAAATTGCAGTCTTACAAAGTATGTTTTCTGACTGCAATGGAATTAGATATAAGATTTAGAAAAACCTTAAATATTTGAAGTTAAACCATGCACTTCTAAATAGAAATCATAAGGCAAATGAGAAAATATATTGAACTGAATGTTAAGGAATTTATATCATACCAAACTCTGTGGTATGCAGCTAAGGCAGTACTTAAGTATTTAGAGGGAAATTTATACCCTTAAATGCCTGTCTTTGAGAGGACAAAAGGTTCCAAATCAGTGATTTAAGCTTCCTCTTTAGGAAGCTTAGAAAAAGATGGAGAAAATTATCCAAAGTGAGTAGAAGGAAGGAAATAATAAAGATAAAATTAGAATCAATGAAATGGAAAAGAGAAAATTTAAAAAACGAAAATTTGTGTTTTTTTAGTATTAGTAAAATTGATAAGCCTCTAACAAGATTGATTAAAAAGGGGGGCGTAGGACAAACTAGCAATATCAGTAATAAAAGAGGGATCATCACTATAGATCCTATGTATTTCAAAAAGATATTAAGGGTATATTATGCCAAAAAAGTTGACAATTTAGATAAAAATGACAAATTCCTTGAAAAATACAACTTATCAAAATGGATACAAAATCATAAGGTATTTTTAAAAGTCTTATGTCTATCACAAAAATGAATTTGTTATCAAAAACATCCCCACAGAGAAAACTCCAAGTTCAGGTGGTTTCACTGATTAATTCTATAACATATTTAAGAAAGAAATGATTTTAAACAAACTTTTACAGAAAGTAGAGGAAAAGGAAATACATCCTAACTGTTTTTATGAGGCTATATAACACTAGTACCAAAATCTGACAAGGATATTAAAAGAAAATCATAGCCCAATATCCCTATGAACAAAAATTCCTTAACAAAATATTACCCAATTGAACTCATCAGTATTTCAAAAGGATAATACACTTGAACAAGTGGAATTTATCCCAGGAGTGCAACACATTTGATATTTGAAAATCAACCAATGTTATCTACCATATTAATAGGTGAAAAAAAGAAAAACATGATTGTGTTAATAAATGTGGAAAAAGCTTTTGGCCAAATTCAACACCTATTTATTATTCGAAAAGAAAACAAAACCAAACAAACAACTCACCAAATTTAAACTAGAAGGGAACTTCAAGCTGAGAATTATTAGGTTGGTGCAAAATAATTGCAGTTTAAAAGATTAAAAATAATTGCAAAAACCGCAATTACTTTTGCACCAACTTAATACGTACACACACTACAAATTTAAAGCTAATATCATACTGAATTATAACATCATAATATCATAAACCTATGTCTAATAGACAGAATGGTGAAATGCTAAATGTTTTTTCTCCTAAAATCAGGAACAAGGCAAGGATGTCTATTCTAACCGCTTCTACTTAACATTGCATTGGAGGTGCTAGCAAGTGCAATAAAGGAAATAAATAAGAATTGCAAAGTAACATTCTCATATCCACAGATGACACGATTGCATACATAGGAAATCCAAAGGAATCAGATAAACTAGAAGTGGGCTTTTAACAAATGTTGGATATAAGGTCAATATGTGAAAAGCAAGTGTATTTCTATGTATCAGCAGAAAACAGAAAATAAAATTTTAAAACTGGTATCATTTACATTGGTATCAAAAAGCATGAAATCTGTAGAAAGAAGTCTAACAAAACACATGCAGAATTTTTGCACAGGAAATTATAACATTGAGAAGAATTAAGGAAGACCAAAATAGCAGGCTATATCATGCTTATAGTTCGGGAGATTCAATATTGTAAAGATGGCAATTCTCCTCAAATTGATCATGGTATCTAAGCAATCCCAGCTTTATTTTTATGGAATTGTATAAGCTGACTCAAAATTTTGTAGAAAGGTAAAGGGTCAAGACAATCTCGAGAAAAATAACAGGAGTTACTCTATTAGATGTCAAGAACTATCACAAAGTTATAAGAATTAAAACAGTATGGTATTTATACAGTATGGTATGGTACATAATAGACAAGTAGATGAACAGAATTGATGACCTTTGGTAAAATGATAAATCCATACAATGTGGGTGTGTTAGGCATATCTTGCGTACCGCCTCAAATCCATTCAACCCGCTCCTTACTCCAGTTTCATCCTGGCTTAGACCAGCTTCCCACAGATGCAACCTAACAATTATTAGCCTCTTTCTGGCCCAGACACTATGGCATTGGATGCCTGAGATCATTCGGCACTTGTGCATGTACTACCCAGAAGTCCTTGGAATTAATATACATGTGGCCACTCTTAACCAGTAGAGTTGGAAACTGGTGGATAAATGTTTTACTTTCCTTTTCCATTCCTCAGGCAGTCAGTTCTGAAATACATTTCGTAAGGGTCCTTTGAAAGCCCTGTGGGAATGAGCACCAATCACCCATTTACAGCTGCCAAGTCTAACCTATGCTTGTGTAGGCTTTCTCTGCGTCTCTTTCACTCCCTGTCCATCACTCTTGATTCTTAGGATCACTTCACAAACAGCCTGCATAACAAGCCTTTGTCTCAGGCTCTGCTTTTGGGAAAACCCAGGCTACATTGTGGATCTATACAACATATACAACAAAAAAATGTGTATATATACTCACCAAAGGACATGTAAAAGAATGCTCACAGCAGCATTACTCATAGTAACATCAAACTGGAAATAATCTAAATACCCAAAAACAATGCATAAATTGTGGTATATTAATTTCATGAATAAAAACAAATTACTGCTACACATAGAAAGTGGATCTCACAATCTTGATTGAAAAAAGCCAAACCTAAATGAATATGTATTGTGTAATCCCATTCAGATAAAATTTAAAAATAGGGGAAACTGTTCTATTGTGTTCCTAACTAGGATAGTGATACCTTTAGGTAGGAGGCGAAAAGTAGCGACTGGGAAGAGTCTGAAGAGGGTTTTTCTGGAGCGCTGGTAACATTCTTTTTCTTTTCTAAAGTAAGGGCACATGATTTTTTTCACTTAGTGAGAATTGGCTACATTTACTATTTGCACATTTTTTAAATGTTTGACTTCAATAAAAAAGTTAAAATAAATAATACATATTGCAAATAAACAGAACAAGAAAGAACTTTGGAAACCAAAACAAGACTTTCAATGTGTACAAAAATAAAAGGGCTAAGGCTCGGAAGATGAACTATCTCAAATGGTGTAACGAAGAGTTGGAAAGTACTGGATGAACAATCAACCAATTCAAAAGGTTCAACATCCAACTAATATGAGTGCCAAAAGTGACCAACAGAAAATGGATTAAAGGAAAATATAAACTATGAGAATTTAGTAAAATAAAAAAGATATATATGAGCCTTCACTGTGAAAGAGACCCATGACTGACAAGTGGAGTGTCCTTAGATAGTTAAGTGTAAAATGGAAGGGAGATGGGGAGAGAGAGAAACTGGCTTTAGACTACTCAATAGCAACCCTGACCACCTTTCTAGATGCCACTGGATTATCAAGTTGCAGATATCAATATATTTTCATGCACAGCTTCTCATGTGTCCAGCTTTGTTTTTGTTTTGCATTCCCTGCCCATTATGGAGTGACTTGTGTCCAAAGTTCATCATGTTGAAGTCCTAAGCCCCTAGCTGGATCAGGATACCTGGGTGCAGCTTCTAGCTGGCACTCATAAAGCACGCAAATCATTTCACAGCTTTCCAGGGCCCTTGTTGAATCAGGAGGTTGAATGGTCCCTTAGATATCTCCTGGCCCTAAGCTTCTTGAGTTTGTCACCCTTAACAAATAGCTGAAAAAAACAAACAAACAAAAAACAAACCTGGGAACCAGAAGAGCAAGGATCTTGATTAGATTTTCTAGAAATAATAGGTTCTTATAAGAAACTGAAATAGGATTCTACCGTGTTTCCCCGAAAATAAAACCTAGCCGGACCATCAGCTCTAATGCATCTTTTGGAGCAAAAATTAATATGAGACCCGGTCTTATTTTACTATAACATAATTATATAAAATCTCATAAAATATTAATTTTTGCTCCAAAAGATGCATTAGAGCTGATGGTCTGGCTAGGTCTTATTTTTGGGGAAACAGGGTCGTTTCACCTTAAGAGGTCGGAAAGCATTTTGAAAAGCAATTTTATTTCTTTTTAGCAACTTTAAATTTAAATGGCAGGTAGCAAAGGGAGAAACTGCAAAACATATACTAAGTAAGAAAAAATCTTACCAAGTGACTAATGGTACAAAATTGATGATAGAGGATACTGAGCAAAAATGGTGGGGAGGGTGGCTCTCCATTCCTCTGACCTTTATAAAATTCTTATTTACAATTAGTAAGATTAGTGAGGCTAAATTTTATTTCTAGGTGCTAATTTTTGTTCACTGCATACAAAGTGTGACCTTGAATTCATGGAGGTAAAACCAAAACAACAAAAAGCTATCAAAGGATGATGAGTGACTAGATTTTCCCAGCAAAGTTTAAAATTTTATTTTCCTTCAGGTAAACTCTCCTGCTGATATTTTACAGGAAAATAAGTATCTGTAAATAAAAGAAACCATTCAATAATCAAATCTCCATATCACAATTTTAATGATTTCATCAAAGTTACAGAATTTACTTTCTTCTTACTGCTAATGAATAGCACCTTCTAAAATCTAAAATGAACTGAATGAAACAATTAGTTTAAATGTACAGATAGCACTTGAATAGTAACTGTTTTAAATAGATGAATCTCCTCTTTCAGTTGTTACACTGGCATATCCATAATGCAGATAAAATTCATAGCTACAAAACAAGCCAACATGACCAACAGAATATGGTCATATATTCTAGAATGTCTAACCCAGAGTTCAGACTTTTTGAGGAGTTTGCCACCTATCATCTAACTTCTCAGCTTTTTAATCCACAGTACATTTCCAGTGATTCTGTTCTATCCTATGAAGAGGTTGTATAATGAAATGAGAACTAGGTGCTAACATTTTTTATTGGTATCATTCTAAAAGTAATTCACCCACCTGGTTGTAGGAAGCACTTACATTCAATTGTATTTTTAATCATGCCACTTTTATTTTTTACATCTAATTTATCCTTTCTTCCTAAAATACATTTCCCATTTTACCTAATTAGCCAGTCAGTGTATATACATGAAATCACAGTATTTTTTATGGGCCATGTGTCTATAAACTAATTTCTGTTTTCAAGGATAGCTGTTCTTTCCAGGGCTTCCTCTTTTCTCTAAGGAACCATAGGTAATGCCTCCCTCTCTCCAATCCGACTACTTAAAAGATCCAAAGCACAGCTCTTGGTGGTTGGAATGAAAGCAGAGATGACCAGGCAGGTGAATATCTGCCCAGGAGGTAAAGTCTATTTGTGGACTGGGATTCACCTTTGATTCCACTGAGCATCTAGGGAGCAGGTATTCAAATATTCCATGAAACAAGGCTATAATCTCAGTGCATCTTGTTTCAACACTTGTTATTTCTAAAAGTAATTTTGCTATTTTTTGCTATCAGGCAGTCTTTAGCACAGTGATGGGAACACTGAAAAATGGTCCTGCCTAATTCCCCCCCCAAGATCCATGCAGCTGTTTTAAAGGACTGAATGGCTTACATTATATTAATACCTAATAAAGGTTATGTTCTCTTGCAATTCTGGATCTTCAAACATTCAAATCTAAAAGATGCTTGTACTTTGTTACTACATATTACCAGAAAGAAAACATTGTTTTATCTAATTTGATTTTAATGTGATTAATAGTGATTTAGTTTGCAAAGAAACAAATAATTACAGAGTAACAGAAAATATTGCCGAGATGATGCCTGGTCTCTAAAATTCAGGCCAGTGTTGGACTACAGAAGAAATGTATAGCCATGGTGTTATAAAAATCAGAGTAAAATGACCAATCAGGGAATAGCAATATGAATATGACAGAAACAATATGTTTAGAATGAATCTATCAGTAATTGAACCATTTTGGGAAAAGAAAATAAAAACCCATGTCCTTTGGAAAGAAATATGACAAGGAATGCCCGCAGATGTATCCTGCTGTTAGAAATGCATCTCTCCAAAATTCAATATACAAAGGTTGTCACATTGGATTTTCAACAGTTTTCACTTTCTTCTTGCTCTCCCAATTTAAGAAGATAGATTTCTACATTGTTTAGTAATGATTAGAAATTTCATTCAGTTTGAACAACAAATAGCAAGTATTCTGTGACATGGATGCAAAAATTATATTTTTCAACAAAGTTATAAGACATAATTGTTAATAAAGTGCATTTCACATAAAAGTACCCATTAGGAGACTAATTTAAAGTGCAATATATAAAGTACTTTAAATAGTGCAAAGTTGCTAAATATATACATTTTATGTGCCAAGTCCAAATAAAGCAGGATTTTGTCTATCCAAAAGCCAGACAAAACAATGGAAACATACTTCCACATTTTTAATCTTTTGCAAGTATGTGTATTTTGGTCCATCTGTATGTGTGCATGAGAGAAAGAGAGAGAAAGAGGGAGAGAGAGAGACACTATGCCTGTACAGTACATAACTGCTTAATAGTCTGTGCAAAAGTCTGACAGTGGTTTCCTAGGATTTGAAACCTTTAAACACTGCCATCATTAGGCAATCTTCACTTAAAGTAGCATTAGGCTTGTAATAATGGTTGAGCTATTTCAGCCTGCATATCTGGTAAGGCAGGTATTTGACTGCGAATTAAATGTTTAATGAAAACTATAAAAAATACAATAACTATAATGCTACCGAGAGAGACCCCTATGAAATAAGCATACGACTCCTCTTCCTCATTTTCTCTTGGTTTGGCACTACCATGGAGGCGGGTAGCGCTCTGCGTGTAAGGAATCGCTCTTGGAGCCGTTGAACTGAGCAGACCCTGGACATTCCTGAGTGATCCGTTATGTGGCATGGCAGTAATATTGAGCAGGTGGCAGATCAGTGGGTACAGATCTGTGGAGTTCATGGCTTCTTTTGTGAAATTCTTTTTGAAGGCAGGACCGTGGGCTAAAAATATTGGATGCATTTCTGCTAATGCATTATCATACCCATGGTTGCCTACTGTAAAAGATAAAATGCATGAATAAGTTAACCAACCAGAAGGCATTAAAATGGCAATAACTGTTGTATTGTCAAAGTCTGAACAAGTTAAATGCAAATTTTATCCAATTTGACTTTTAACAGAAAATAATCTTGTACCAACAACCTTTACTGTTATCAACATCACAATTTACTTCAGGAAGTGAGAGGTCAAATGATCACAGATCTTTCTCAAAGGCCAACACTACCTTAGGGGAAGGAAGGGTAAAGAGCAAAGTTGAGCCAAGTCAGGGGAAAATAAAACTTTTATTTATTTTTTTTGGTGGCAGGTAAACTAGTACTCAGCAAATACTTGTTAGGTGCCTACTATGTTCCAAGAATTGCTCTATAGATAAAAGTGCTCTTCTTGTTAAGACAGTAAACTCATAATTACTAACCGAAGGGGAAAAACAATAAAGAAAAACAAAAGACATCACAAAAATGAAACCTCTAGTTATAGCTCCAATCCACTACTGAAAAATAAAGGTCAGGACTTGCCAGGAAAATCTTGACTTTGGTGGTTCAGATGAGTATCCAACTTAGCATCGTGTGCTTTAGCATGGGTACAAATAAACAGAAAACTTGAGGAGTCTCCGGACACATCCAGTGATACAAAATCAAAGGATGAAAACTCCTGCATTATTAAAGCTGCGTTTCAAAGGCATGTGTTCCTAGGATAGTACCTAACCAGAAGTCAGTTTGCAAAGGAGTCTGGGGATTTTAATCTGTAGGGGTCAGTCACTGGTGACACAAAGCAGAGCATGGAAAGGGCAGGGAGCTTGAGGTGCAAAAGTGAAGGAGCTACTGCTGACAAGATGGCAGCCTACGAAAATTGACAGGCTTTATTTTAAAGGTGGCGAGGACAACGCTAACCAATCAGTCTCTAGTACCTACATTACTACAGGGAAATATGCAATGGAAACACAACATTAAAAAAAAAAATCTTAAATCAATTTCTCGGAAAGTCATGAACTGACCGCTAGTCAGCTCCTCAAAGTAATTCCAAATCTGCCTGGCCAAACATATCTAAAGAAGTCTTTCTAAATGCCGTGATTCTTTTGAGTTTATTCAAGTAAAAATAATGCTGGATTTATGAACTCTTGTAATGATCTGACAGAGTACTGTGCTAGTCTCTTTAATTAACTGATAACATTAACATTGGGAAAGATGCCATTATATAATTTGTAATTGATTGGATGGTGTTTATGTTCATTTCTAGAAGAAGTTGGGATTTAGACTCTTAGTCATGAAGGCAAAGATAATTCTCTCATATCAAACTTATTACTAGAAAATCAGGTTTGAAATGAACTCATTGACTTATGAAATGAAAACCTTTCCCATGAGTAGGGACTTTGTTTTTGGTGATAGCACCTACCATAAATGCTTATCCAGCAGACAACATTTAATAATGGATGCCTAAGGGCAATGGTTCTCAAAGTTCAATGTGTCTGAGACTCCTTGGGGGTGGGGGTGGGGCATGCAAAAAACACAGATTGCTGGGCTCTGCCCTCACAGTTTCTAATTCAGTAGGTTTGGGTTGGGCTAAAGAATTTACATTTCTAACAAGTTCCCACATGATTTGAATGCTGTTGGTCCAGGGAACACACTTTGAGAACCACTGCCTTTGGACATCAGGGCTTAATCTCTTGTGGAACTCAGGACGAGGAAGACTATGGTGGTCAATATTTTCTTAAATAAATGATCATAATGTAATATAAATGGGAACATTAAGGTTTCCTATCAAAAATAGGTGTGACCAATCTATTGCATAATTGTAGTTCACCAAACCAAATTTCAAGAGAGCCCTTAAAATCATGTTAACTGTAAAATTTTGAGCAATCCGACTAACATAACACAATACATGAAAATTTGAACATATAAAGGTAGCAATTATTCTCACGGCCAAAGAAATTATTTTGCAAGGCCTTCTTAAAACAGTTCCCCAGGTGTGATTAACTATTGTTTTACAGATCGGTATCTGTATGTAGAACCAGTTTTAAAAACCTGAAACCGTGTACCTGTACAAATTATACAATGACACATAATCTGTCACTATGACTCATGTATACATTACAAGTACCATTGTCAGGCAACGGCTTTTCTTTTCCTCAATAAACATGATAGGAGCCCAATTCTACCTAAAGGGACATTTTCATACATCTTTTCTATATATCAAGGACCAATGCCCAAAAAAAGCATTTCTAGATAGTTTGACACAATGTGGTTCCTTCAACATTCAAGAAACGGGGTAGAAACAAAATCCACTGAACTGATCAGTAGTACATGTTATTACCTAAATCAACCAGGAAAGCCATGCCAGGTAGTCCAACAGAGGGAATTTAATGTAGGACTAGTTATAAAGGGGTTGAAACACTGAGAAGCAGAGATAGGATGGTGAGGTTATTCAGTGTTTAGGAACAGTGGAAACCTTCTACAGCCCCTAGGGCTGGAGGGACAGATGGAAGAGTGGTGTTATCAAGCCCAAAGACAGGGCTACTTAGTAGGAGCTGAGGCCATAGAGAAAGATGTAGTCCCGGGGTGGCTGGTTAGCTCAGTTGGTTAGAATGTGGTGATAATAACACCAAGGTCGCCGGTTCAATCCCTGCATGGGCCACTGTGAGTTGTGCCCTCCTTCAAAAAAAAAAGAAAGACGTAGTTCAAATGGAGTTGGGATCACAGAGGAAATGAAGCCATTGTTAGAGACACAGATTGAGGCAGAGAGAGAGAGAGGGGGGCGGGGGGGAGAGAGAGAGAGAGAGAGAGAGAGAGAGAGAGAGAGAGAGAGAGAGAGAGAGAGAGAGAGAGAGAGAGAGAAGGGGACAAATACCCTGGCTTCTCCCTTCCTCCTGGCTTCCACACTCCAGCTAGGGTCAAACCTAACCAGAAATCAGTTTGCAAAGGAGTCTGGGGAATTTAGTCTGTAGGGATCAGTCACTGGTGACACAAAGCAGAGTATGGAAAGGGCAGGGAGTTTGGGAGCAAATATGCAAATAACAGACACAATAAAGATGAGTAAAATCCTGTGGACGACTTTTCCATTTGCCTAACTTGTTAAAAGCTGCATAAGAGAAAATTACACATTAAGGATGGCAGTGAGCACCTTATTCTGCATGTTTGAATTTTAAATGGAAATTCCATTATCTTCTCCAAAATTGTATCACTAGGCACTAGGAAAACACGTCTTGATATATTATTTTCTATGACATAGCCACTGCTTTTTAGAAATGTTTCCAAGGTATAATGCAAAGCTGGTAGAGCCAGAAGGCCCCACACAAAAAACTAGAAAACAATGGCAAATAAAAATAGAGATTAAATTCTTATGAAATCAGAATTTAAAACAGATACAGAAAATAATTCAATTTATAAATTTCAGTTACGTTTTTCTCAGGAACATAATGGTTATAATTAGCAGTATAGGTCACTGCATGTCTTTTGTCTGATGGCTTCAGAAAAGTAAATGTTTCACTTTTAAGAGATTAATTCTTTTTAAAGCCCCAAGGATCTTAATTTTGCTATTAACGTATGACAGTAGTGAATTATTTAATCGGTAAATAAATTGCTGCATTATCCACAGTGTCCACTTTAGCAAGCAATGATGCAGAATGAGAGGAAATACTGTAACATACTCACACAGAAAGTCATCTGACTTATTCTGTACAATATACCACCCTTCGTCAGCCACTGCTATAATTGGTTGAATCCGATTATTGTATCTGTAACGCCATCTTTCTGGAATCTCTTCTTTTTTATAAACAGTAAGATTAGGATGAGCATGAGCTAGTGCTTCATAGATTTCATCAAATTTACCTAAAAGAGAAAGTAGAGGAGAGGCACGTGGAAGACACTCACTGCTGCAATCAAAGAAACTATTGGCAACAGAAGTCAGTCAATGCTGACACCCCACTGAGGGAAAAAGCCAGCAAGCCGCACCCAACAGAGTACAGCCAGGCACTTTACAACTCCCAACCTCTTACAGGGAACAAGCTGGAGGGGGGAAACTGAGAAATAATGAATCTTCTGTTGTAAGTAAATTCACCTCATGGAATTAAGAGAACATTTTTTTTACAACCAGAAATCTCTAATTTGAGATGTTTTAATAACTTACACACACACACTAATTAGTGGTGCTAAGTAAGATGTTTAGGGCACTGCAATACCCAAAAGAAAAACAAAGTTACATAGTGACTTTGCAGAGACAGAGAATCTCTAGATAAGAAAATATGGTAATTGGAAGGTGAGGGTTGGGAAAGGGCAGACTGGAGGTGGAAAGCATACTGTAAAATGGAAACGTACTTTAACACGCAGGAGGTGTTGCAAAAGTCTCCCTGTAACTTCATATGCAGTAAACCTCACACTGTCTTCACTCCTTTTCTTGCTTTCAAACCCATTTGGTGGGGGTTCCTCCCTGCCTCCCACACCCCAACAAGGCAACACCGTACCAATTTTGTACGGAAAATTGAAGGGTTAATGTGATTGTCTTAGACAACAACACAACACCTGCTATTTTATATTGAATTTGTTGAAAAGTTTGTGTGTAGGCACACATGTGTATTTCAACATTCACTGTTTCCTATGATCCTTTTAATCTACCCTGCTGTGAGGGATAGGACTCTCAGCTGAGAGGTATTCCGCTTTTCAGAATCTGTTCTCTCCTTCGATACCTAGACGAACCCTAGGAGGTGAGAAAAATAGAAGTCAGAAGAGCAGGCCTGAGTCTTGCTCTGCACTGACATTGTGATCTGGAGATGAAACATGTAGGTGACCTGGATGGTATGAGGCTTAGAGGAGAGGTTTAAAAATAGTTCAAGGTATTGTTAGCACTTCCCCTACTCATAGAGAAGAAAAAGGAATCTTAGGTTAACCCAAGCGTCCTCCTTCCTACACTCCACTGCCTTCCTATTCAGCAGGTCCTAACTGAGGATCTACAGAAGGCTTTCGGGCCCAGAAATCACTAGAATTGCACGCAAATTTTGTACGTATATTCGATGATTCCAAAATGGTTAAATTCATCTCTCATAAATACATAGAGAGCGTCAATTGCAATAGTCTAGGAAAAAGTGAAAAAGTGTACTCCAAGTGATAGCGTCAGGTTGGTTTGAGGAAATAACAAAATATTCTGTTAGCCTATTTTTCAGGGAGTAGGTGGGGCCTCCAGAGAAGCACCTGCAGACACCACTAAAGGAGGCCAGTAAAGAACCAGTTCAATCTGGTTCAGGCATCTATTACGAACTTAAGGTGACCAAGAGCTCATTATAATAGTAAAATCCCCACCTATGGGAAGAGTTTGGGCACCATTTTCTGAATATGTGACGCATGAACTGCTACGTGCCAAGCCAACACCACTCCTTACAGGCTATGACAAAAATTTCCATCATGAATATGCATTAATTTGATGGGTAAAAACATAGAGGCTCCCTAGTTCTGGGAGCCACGGCTTTGGAAATTATTCCTTGCGGGTTCTTTATTTACTGCAAATAAATTTCGCTTTGTGTGGCAACAACTCTTGGTGTGATGTCTGGTTCCTTGTTCACCAAGAACAAACCAAATTCAATTCAGCAACAACAACAACAACAAAAAGAGTTTGTTTGTTTTTTCAGAGTCTAAGGGTTAAATTCCAGAATACTACCATGACACAGGCAAGCATACTTCAAAGGCACAGAATCAAAATTTCCCCACAGAGTCGAACTGGGCATGTGCAGACCAAGTCTCTGACCACTGCTCCGTCAGACTTACCTTCTTTTGGCAAGATGGCTGCTACTGGAGATCGGTCAATCAGGACATAGTGGTCTTTATCCAGATACTGGTCAAGTTCTATCACCCTTTCCTCAGAACACTGGGTCATTCCATGATCGCTTGTGATAATAAGGTTCAGAGTGTCCCACAGCTTTGCCTTTTTCAGCATTTGTATAAGATATCCTAACTTGTTGTCAATATCTGAAATGACAGGCCCCATGAGCGGACTGTCAGGTCCCAAATGGTGGCCCATGTCATCAGGGTCTTCCCAATAGAGAAGGCCAAGATTTATGGGCTCTTCTGATGTGAACCATTCAATAATTTTGGCAACTCTGTCTTCAAATGAAACGGACTCATTGTAAAGCATGTAGTGAGTAGGAAAGCTCTTATGTATTTTTACATCCGTTCCGGGCCACATGGCTGCACCACTAGTATGTCCTGCCCTCTGATTTGTGATCCATATTGGAGTTGCTTCTTCCCAAAACTCAGAATCATAAATATTCATGTTATCCAAGGAGAAAGATTTGTTCAGAATAGGATCAAACATGTCATTTGCAACAATCCCATGATTCTCTGCAAAGAGGCCGGTTACCAAAGTATAATGGTTAGGGTAAGTCTTCGTAATAAAAATATTAGTAACTTGTTTCACATGAACACCATATTCCATAACATAATGAAAATGGGGTGTTGGAACTCTATATAAGTAATCCCAACGGAATCCATCAAATGAAAGTAGAAGAACCTTTTGCTGGTCTGGTTGGAGAGAAAATGTAATTGACAGTGTTAATGCAGCAAGTATGAAAGCCACCCAGAGAAGTTTTGAAGTCATTTTCAAAGTACTTGATCAGTTTAGTGTAAGATGATCTGTATAAAAAACATAGAGAAGTTAATAGCACTAATTTTGCTTCATATACTTTACCCAAAACTGAAAGTGATGGTGCTTAGTAATCCCAATTATACCATAAATCACAGCCTGGAAGGATTATGATGTAGAACTTCATCTTAAACAACAGACCTGGGGCTACCTGTATAACAAAGCTAAGAAGTTTAGTTGCATTAGAAACTGTTTTACTTTCCAAGAATTTATCAAAAGTCAAAATATTCCTTAAAGGAATTATTTAAATAAGTTCCCAAATAGCATTTAAAAAACATAATTGACATACGACATTTCAGAAAAAAAGTTTAGGTTGACCCAGACTTCTGACAGTCAAATACCTGCGAACATATTTGTGGTTAAACCAACTATAGGAACCTAGCAACAAGGAAGTACTATTAGCAAATCCAATAATAATGCCTATATATACATATATATATATATATATATATACACACATATATGATATATGATATATATACCTCTATTTTTCAAAGCCAAGGCTTATGTTTGGTTCATTATGGTTAGAAATATGGTTAGAGATGTTACTAGAGAGGAGAAAACAGGAACTTGGTTTCTTGAAGTGATCTTCATCCATTTATTATTAATCAAATCATGGGATTTGATTAATAATAAATGGAATCTAATTGTTTAGAGCACCTTCTCTAAACAATTAGATTCTGAACTAAGAAGAAAGAGAAACATAATTTTGGAAGTTGATGTTGACCTTCTTAATGTCAAAATTGGTAACATTTAATCTTATCAGTGATATATGGAGAAAAGACATTTCCCAGGTTAAATAATCTCTTTGGAACAAGGTTACCGTTTCTTCTTCTTTTTTTTTATCTGCATATATTTCGAAAAAGTTTTTATTCTATTCAAGAAGCTAATGAAAGGCAACATGGATAAATACATATGTAAATGTTTTCAGTTCTCATTGAGCTTGCAAATCTAGCAAGGGTCTTTTGTTTTCTCCTTTTCTTGTCCATTCTTGCATGAAGGTATGTATAAGCCCACCCAAACTTGGAACTAACCATACTTTGTGCCAAGAAATCTCAGGAATTCAGCTTTTGATATCTTCCTCATTTGAAGATGCTGAGGACATTTTTAAACCTCAAAAATAGACCCCCTTGCCTTGCTATATTATAGCTATAAGTAAATAAAAACTGCTTGGCATGCTTGCTTTGCTTTCAGATGATGCAATAATTAGGTTTTGTTTGTTTTTAAATCATGATTTGACCACACATAGAACATTACTTAAACAGAAATTGTTTTAGCTACTGGTCTCCAGACAATAGTTCAAATTTAAATTTAAAAACGATTTCTCACATGGCAATAATGCTTCCAATTCTGGAAGGAACACTAAACATCAGTTCCAATAGGGAACTGCAAATATATTTGTTAACTTATGTGGAAGAGCATGGTGGTTCCTCCCTCTTTGTCCCATCTCCTTCACCTTCCTAACAAAAGGAAGGCTAATATGAAACAAATATAATTTAAGGCTAAAAAAAAAAAAAAAAATCAACTACGTGGAACACCTGATTTTCCTCTAAGTACATTCATTCAGGTACAGTGGTAAGAACTGATTTCCTGGGACAAAGGAAAACAAACAAAGGCTAAGTGTTGTCTAAAGCTTAGGAATGTTTGCTAAGCAGAACCAACATCATCACATCGATGTCATAAAGCAATAAACAGAGAGATGGGGGAGGATGCATTTTTCTTTTTCATACACAAAAAAATGCTGCGGAATCCCTAGCTCTGGGTCCAAAATTCAGTGGGCTGCTCCCCAATTCCTCCTCCAATCCTTCCCCCCCAGACAGCCTTGGACATCTGGAGGGAAGAGGCGACAAGAAACGCGAAGAAGAGGGAAAGTGGGGGAGGAGTAGGTGTGTGTGTGTGTAGTGCGAACAGACGTCAGAAAAGGGTGATGCATCATCCTATCTTCTCCACAGGCATTCCAACCCAGCTCAAGGAAGGTTCGAGGCTAGGGTACGCCCACCGAGATCGGTAGAGGCCTCAACGTGGAGTGTGTGTGTGTGTGTGTGTGTGTGTGTGTAGGCGCGCGCAGTGGAACTGGGGGGTAGTTTGCGGGAGCCCATAGGAGGCGTGTGGGTCCGCTGGAGGCAAGTCGCCCACTCCCCTGGACTCTTACCTTCGCAGCAATCCGGTCAGACCGCACTGGATTGGGGCAATGGGAAGGAGAATCTGGAGGGGGATCCCTCCGCAAACCAGGGGCTATAGCGGGGAGCTGGCGAGAGCAACCAGCGCCCCTTGAACCCGCATCGGCTCACCTGCACGCAACCTCGGCGCAGAGCACCTGACCAGCATCGCCTCCCCACCGCAGGCCCCGCCTCTGGGCTCTTATTGGCTACAGTAGAGATTGTTACTAATGGCGTGCTCCTGGGAGTCGCTGCACCGCCCGTCAATCAGGGGAAGCGGGGCGGCCGCTGCCTGGGTTTGGAGGATGGAGGGGGCCGCAGCCCACGTGAGCAAAGGGCCGGCGCGGACGCAGCAGGGCGGCAGGAGTGGAAAGGAGTCAAAGACACCTGATGCTTGGTGCTCGCGAATCTCCTCTCCCTGCCTAGTCACCAAACCTTTCCGCAGCGTGCCTTTTCCAGACGGGCGGTGCTGAAGTCCGAGACGCAGAGAGATTATAACACGCTATCCCAGTGGTCTGTGTGCTCTCACACTCACTGTTTTTGTTAAAAGCTACTTTTATTCCCTGATCTCTCAAGTTTTTTGTTTGTGTTGTTTCTTATCACACATTGGTGACTTTGTTCTGAGGAACACCGCAGGATGTCGATACGACGATGAAATTTTCTTTAATTCTTTTTCTTTATTAGTTGGTGTTGGTACCTGCTTCACCTCACACAAAAAAATAATTTTAAAATACTTCATTTAGTCAGCTCACAATCCCAAGGTTTATTGTCCAGGTCTTTGCAATGTACGGTCTCAGGGATCTGCAATAGTGCGGCACATGAGAATAAATAAATACATTAAACCAAGTCAGGTTCAGGGTTACGTTAATTTGCACAGGGAGAGAGGCTGACCAGCTACTCTGATAGTTGCATCTAGGCTGCAGACTTTGCTTCTAGCTTTGTTTCCGAATACTATGTTGCAATGCTTTGAACTTTAGGTCTGATTTCTCTTTCAGAAAGTCTTCTTTGGCCCTGTTTCTTCTGTTCCCTTACTGTAGAGAATTAATTTTTTCAAGTATTTTTGTAATCAATGGTATTTTTAGGTTGGCAGGAGTGTGGTGGGGGGTGCAGTTTGCCAATTTGATGTCAACTATAATTACCACATATTATAGTAGTGATTTGGAGCTCCCCTGAAAGATTTTGTACACCTACACAATTCTTGGGACTAATTCTGACCACTCTGCAATGGGCAGTGATATCTGCTTGGTTGTCACGAGTTTTAACATATAATTAGCCCATAAAACAGAGTCTAAAACCAGTGGCTTTGGCTTGGTCTGGAGTTTATATTCCCTGTCTGGTATACTGGAGCTGTAAAATGCATAGACATTCCTGTTGATATTTAATTAAACAAGACAAACATTTTGGTCATGGTATTTCCTCTCTCTCAATTTCTCATAGAGGGGACAATCCTTACCCCAATTGTTCCCTTCTGATTGTGTCATATCATCCCAAAGGGCATAGGGGCACTCTCTGGGGGCCTTTTATTTGTAGTAACTTGAATTTATGGTTTTCTACACGTGGGATGGGGATTAAAAGGGAGACTGGTTTCTGTGTTTAGCCAGACCCGGTGACAGTGCAATTGTACAGGATGTTCCAAGTCTCCAAAGCCCTGTCCTTTGAAATTGCCCAAACTTGGAACGGGTAGTCTAATATTATAAGTCCTTGTTCCCCCAAAATAGGCCAATCCTGTGTTCTCCCCAAACACTCAAAGAACAGCTTATGCTGATTAGAGAGCAGAGGTAGGAGAAAACGGGCCGTTTATGTGGGTCATTGAACATTGCTGGACTTTGTTCAGATGACACTCTGCCTTTATGGAAGGCACAATTGTATTTTCCAGCTACCTCTGTGAACTAGGCATGGTACAGCTGTTAACCACAGCACAAACTGGGAAAACGACTCATGAACGCCTCAGTGAGTGCCAGACACACTTCCCAGATCTCCATATAATGATATCTAGTGTTCAACTGGGAAGCTTATTAAATGGGAAGAAAATGGCGCTTAAATTGTATAGACAGAGGAATGATTGTAAAAGCATGGAATCCTTCTTACACATCTGTGACAGCCCTCCTGCCAGCTCTGTTGCCTCAATTCTGTCCAACTGCAATAACTACTCAGCAAAATTATGGAGGTAGAAGGCACAACCTGATATTGACTGTAGCTATTCCTTTATTTTATATTATTGAATTAATATAGTTATCATTGAGCTAGTAATATTTTTATGAATAATGGAGTGACAGAAGTATCAACTTTTTTCATGGATTTTGGGGTGGAGATGGGATTCCCTCTGCCTCCTTAAGGAAATCTGCTAGGAGTTTGAAGACTGGATTATTTTCTTCTTGAGGAGTTGGATGCAGTTTGTGCTGAGACTGAAATATGATCTATTCTTTATGAAAAAGCCAAGACTGGCTCTGCCACAGAAGTTTTGTTTTCAAAACTGGTCTATACCTCATGGTAGGAAAAATGAACACATGATTTTGCAATTTTAAAAATCTATAAGGTTGCACAAATGACTAAATTAAAAGAAAGTCTATTTCTTCATCCTTTATAGAACATTCTGCAAAATGTGGGTCTCACATATTCAAAAGCCATGGGTGAGGAACCAATGGGACTCTGGTACTGGACTGACCTTAATTCTTGATAAATAGTACGTCTTCACTAATTTGGACTCATTAGCAGAAGTTCAGCCCAATGAGAACAAAGCTAAATTATAGATTATTCAAAGACTTAGTCCAAGTATGTTTATGTCTATTAGTAATTTAGGCTTCTAATGAAATATTGGTACTAATTAGAACTATATTTTCACACAATTATACTTTTATCCTCTGAAAGCTTTATATAAGTCAAATATAACCTTATAAACTTCTTTGTATTATTATATTTTGTAAATTGTATTCAGAGTGTATTATTTTCCTAGGGCCACTATAACAAACTACCACAAACTGGGTGACTTACTTGTACAACAAGAGAAGTTGATTCTCTTATAGTTTTGGAGGCTAGAAATCTAAAATCAAGATTCCAGACTTCACTTTACAAGGTGAAAGAGCATGACAACCAGCAGAGCAGGGGCCCCAACGGTCTGTTCTGCAGACTGAACGAATATGCTGTGCTATACACAGAAAATTGACTAGTAGAAGTCAAACACCACTAGGCATAACTGATGAACTTTGGGGAGACATGATCACACAGCAGGGCTTATTTTTTTGTTGCTATTGTTAATTGAGGTATATAATTTACAAATGGTAAATTTAAATATTTTCCGGTACATAGTTCTCTACGTTTGACAAACGTAGCAGTTTTAGTAGCAGTTGTGTAATCAAAAGCATTTTGCTAAGTGAGAGAAGCCAGTGTTGGCAGGGCCACATTCCCTCCAGAGGCTCTAAGGAAGAATCCTTCCCGTCTCTTCTAGCTTCTGGTAGCTTCTGTTGTTCCTTGGCTTATTGTATCATAGCTCTAATCATTGCCTCCATCGTCACATGTTCTCCTCTCTGTCTCTGTGTCTTCACGGAGCCTTCTATCAGTCACTGGAATTAAGGTCCACTTTCATCCAGTAAGACCTCATCTAAATTTACCTAAATCATCAGCAAAGATCCTATTTCCAAATACGGTCACATTCTGAGGTTCCAGGTGAATGTGCATGTTAGAAGGACACTATTATATTCAATTCAGTACATGTAGCCAGCAGAAGCTTTCATTTTATAGCCCAGCCTAGACCCAACGTTCATTAATTATTACTCAAATGGCTCAAATCAAGGGAACCGACAACATCTAGTGCTGACAAGAATGTATAGCAACAGCAACTATCATGCATTACTGGTGGGAATGGAACAGCCACTTTGGAAGACAGTATGGAAGTTTCTTATAACGCTAAATATGCATTTACCATACAACCCAGAAATTCCACTCCTAGGTATTTAGCCAAGAGAAATGAAGAAGATATCCTTTCAAAAACGTCTAAGCAAATTTTAGTAGCAGTGTTATTCATACTCATTAAAAGCTAAAAACAACCCAAATGTCCTGCGACTGTGAATAGATAAATTGTGGTCTATCCATAAATGGAACACTATACAGCAATAAGAAGGAACTGAGTACTGCTACAGGCAACGATCTGGACACGTCTCAGAAGCATTTTGCTAAGTGAGAGCAGCCAGATAAAAATGGCTACATACTGTATGATGCCATTTGCATGACATCCTAGAAAAGGCAGAATGGTGGGACAGAAATCAGTTGATGGTTTCCAAGGGCTGGGGTGGAAGGGAGGAGATTGGCTACAATGGGGCACAAGGAACTTTCTGAGGCGAGGGAATTTTGATTGTGATGGTGATTACATGACCGTGTACGTTTGTCAAACGTAGACAACTATACACCTGAAAATATTTAAATTTACCATTTGTAAATTATATATCTCAATTAACAACAGCAACAAAATATAAGCCCTACTGTGTGATCATTTCTCCCCAAAGTTCATGAATGAAGCCTAGCAGTGTTTGACCTCTACTAATCAATTTTCTGTGTATAGCAGAGCATATTCGTTTGGTCTGCAGGACAGACCCTTGGGGCCCCTGCTCTGCTGGTTTTCATGCTCTTTCACCTTGTAAGTGAAGTCTGGAAACTACATAGCAGAGAAACAATTACTTTCTAAGCTAGAGCTGAGTGCCGTTTGTTGACTAACTAGATCAGCCTAGGATGTGCTAGTGGAGGCAGAAGGGACAGTTGTCTTTTGGTGTCTGGTTCAAGGCCTACTTTGAAAGACATATTCTCAGAAGAAGACAAGAACAAAACTGCACATGCATTTGTGGTGTACGGGGTGGAAACACTGGGCCAAAACCACATTCTCAGTTCTTAGTAAAGAACATATATCCCTTAGAAGCTTCAAAGTACTTAGTTTAACGTCACCATTTATTTTGAAAAGTATTTGCTTATCATGAGTATTGTAATTCTGAAAATTTGCCAGAAGAGTGGGAAGACCTAAAAAAAAATATTGTCCTACTCCCAGATCAAAAAGACATATGTCCCACTATAAATGTAAATCTAAACATCCTTTGCAACTATTATGTTGCGAGGGTGCACTGGATTCTTTGGTAAATATTACACTTTATGCATGAGCCAAGCAGGTAGCAATTGCTTTATGTCTTTGCGGCTTTCTTGACATGGAGGCTGGGGAAAATGATGGGTGGGTATTCCTCACTCCATTCCTGGATGGCTGCAATTTCATAATTGGAAATTCATCTCTTTACCTTAAGGTGTTTCTTCCAGAGTGATGCCAGATCCACCTCCATTAGCCTTTTACTCACATGTGTGTGTGACTTAGTCTATATGATTCACTCAGAGTAGCAGAATTTGTTGGGGAGAAAGATGGTTGGGCATTTTCAGTCGGTTGGGCATTTTGTTTTGAGAGGTGACTAAGTAGACTGGGTACCCTAGAGGAAAGTGAAAACAGAAAAAGGAAGCAAAAGGAACAAATCCAAAGCCAACATCTGTTATAAGTAGCTTAAAATTAGCTCTGTTCTTTGACAGTCATTAAGCAGCGGATCACTGAAGGGAGCTATAAGGTTATAGATGACCAAGAGGACACTTGCCTTCAAAGGCACTCCAAGTTTTTCCTTAATTTTTAAAAATAGACTTTGGTCTAAAAATTTCATATGAAATGTTGAAATTCGTCAAAAAATCAACATCTTGTGAATGTTCTGATGTAAAATCCTTGAGAGTTTTGTCATTCTTTAAGTCGCTTTCATCTTTATTCATCCACACCTGTTGTCACCTGCTGTCTGATTCCACAAAGGACTTCATCCCCCCACACCTTGCTATGAGCCTAGGTATGTAGCACTTTTTCTAGGATGAATTCACAAACTTAATTGTCTGACCTTGTATAGCTAAACATTTGAATTCAGGGCAAAATATAATACTTCCCATATGAGAGAAACAAACGAAAGTGATACAGAAAAACATCGGACTGAGAAATTAGCTCTGACTGAAGAAGACATTGGGATTTCACGGCAGTAGTAGGCATAGAGAGTGGATCGTGGAAAGGCTAGTATTTAAGCAAGGCCTTAAAAGATGGGTGGGATTTCAACAGAGTAGATGGAACTGAGTGAGATAACTGTCAGTGAAAGCATGGGGTGAGAAAGTCCAAGATCTAGTTGGGAGTAGCGAATAGAGACATAGTGGAGGGCATCAAAAACTGGGCTGGGCATTTGCAGTCGTCTATGTGGGCAGTGGTGGGATGGGCAGTTGAAGGTTTTAGAGGAAGGGCACATTGTGACTAGAGCAGTGGAGATCATTTTGAATCACCAGTGGTGCCAGGTGGCATAGTGGTCCAGCATGTTGACATTTAATTAAGGTCAATGTTTAATTGATTTTGATGTTAACATTACTTCTTTAACTCATTTGGCAGGAATCGCCAGTTCTCATGCCACAGCCCAGGCTCACCCATTCTTTTGACTTTTTTACTGAAAAATATAAAGAACTTTGGCTTTTTATGTAGTGCACATTGAATTGGTATGCTTTTCTTTTCTTGTTTTTTTTTTTTTTGGACATGTGTTGGTCTAGTCCTAGTACATTGTGTGGCACGTGTTGTCATGTCCTGTGTTTTCAGTGCCACCCAGTTTTAGAATATGAACCTGTCATCAAATCTTAGCCTTGTGAATCAGAAGAAATAGGCATATCAGTATAAATGCATGTATACTTTCCAGTCCTGTGTGGAGGTCACCTCATTGTCATATGCTGCAAGTTTGTTTGTACGTTTTTATTAATAGAAAAGGTTATAGTCTGCAAAGCAAGGGGAAAAGTAGGAAGGGCATTTTAAACCTTTCCAGAATGGGTACTGCAGTTTCACTGAAAAATAGAACAAATCACTAGGCAGTGTATGCAGGAGTAGAAGGAGCATAGAAGAGATAGTTCCAAAAGGACAATTATAAAGCTAGAACAAGGGTCACCTGCATTGGAGGGGAAGTGGGCATGAAACAGAGTAAATAACAATATTAGTATAATTATACTAACAATGCTTATTATTTAGCAGCAACCAGATACCAGGTACTGTGCCAAGCAGCACACAGCCTGGTGCAATACAAATGGGTCTCTTCCTATGCCAGCTCAGGAAAGGAGATCTCAGAGAGAATAAGTCACTCATTTACGATCACACAACTACTATGTGGAAGAACCAGGCTGTTAATTCAGTTCACAAAGATCCCAAAGTGTAGCTATAAGAGAGACATTCTGGGGATAGATTCGATCTTCAGACAGACCAGACCTTAGCTCTGTAGGAACCAAGCTCATGTATTTTCTGACAAGGGGTCTATGGATTTCATACCAGAGCTGGAGATTCTGGATGTACTCCTCAGCCTGGAGGTCCTCAATGGCGTGCGTCTGAGGGGTGGAGAGCACAGAGGCAGAGTGCCTGAGCCCAGTACTGCATCCATCACAGGAGGATTTGGTATTTTGCCAGCAGTTGAATAACTCAGTTCCCTTATCAGGTGATGCAGAGATGGGGAGCTCTCACAATCTCTTCTTTCAACAGCAAACACACAGACACTGCGAGAGGTGAGCAAATGGGACTGGCATGGTCATCCAGAGAAGGGCCATCCTTAGAACTGAAGTGACATGGGGTTAAGGATGGCCACTCATATTGAAATAAAAGGTAGAAAGATCTGTGAGGAGGGGTTTGAAAACCTTGATGGCTAGTTTATAGGAGGAAGCATGGGCATCAGTGATCATGGCAAAGTGATCATGGCAGAATTGAAAAAAAAGAGCCCCAGGATGGCAGAAGTCTGGATCGATCAGTCAATTTAAAACTACTAATGTGAGTAGCTGCTGTGATCCTAGCCCTGTGATGGGTGTTGGGGGAGTTGAACACAGGGAGGCAGAAGACACACTCCTGCCTCCAAAGGGATGAAAATGTGAATTAGAGAGATGACACAAAAGTACAGGAAAGCATCACAAACAATACAAAGTTGTAATTAACCAAACACTAAATTGATACTTCTTCAAGTTCTCAGGGATTTAAACCATTTTTTTTTTTTTTTTTTGGAGATGTATTATTTTCCCAATGCCTAAATGCTAACAGAAGTGCTCCCTGCATTCTCACTTTCCCTTAAACTGCCATGGGTTCTTTTCTTTGAAGGAATTTCACTACTAATGACTGCTGTGAAGTGGCTTTAGAGTGGAACAGTGGTGTTTCGAAAGAGTGTCTAGGGGGGTTTTTAGGCTACCTCCTCCCATAATCTTTTTCATCACTTGTCTGATCGCTATATAAGATGGGCAGAGCTTTGAGCAGCACACTTGATAGTTCTATTTTGTGTAGAAGGAGAAGTTGCTTTCATTATGGAAATAGAATAATGGTGAATGACTTGGCTAATTTATCAGGGCCCTGGAAGGACCAAGATTGGAAGTGTGAGAACAAGGCCGTGGGGGAAAGAGACATGTGGGACCTACGGGTGTGGGCACCACGCATGCAGATTTTTCCATCTCTTGTCCACCAAGCTCCTCTTATAGAAGGGGATCTCAACCATCTGGGGGATGGGATGACTAAGCCTACGAATGTCAGCCAACCCTTCTTCTTGGTCATTTCACTACTAGTGCAATGGGCCCATGAACATTCATGGTGGCAAAGATGGAAGTGTGCTGGCACCTCATTGAGTGGGATTCAGCTCACCAAGGGCTTATCTAGCCACTCCTGAATCAGCATCAGGGACTGATGGTAAGCTCTCACTTGAGGAAAAGAGCAGTAATTTGTCTTTACTGAAATTTATATCTACAGTGGCACCTCGGTTTTTGAACATAGTCCATTCCAGAAGGCCGTTCTAGTTCTGAAACATTCGAAAAGAGCTGAGAGCTAGGCCTCAGGATCTTACATTCAGCAGAAGCCGCATGACATGCTCGACTTCCGAGGCGTGTTCAAAAACCGAAGCACTTACTTCTGGGTTTACGGCGTTCGTAAACCGAAATGTTCGTCAATGGAGACGTTCAAAAACCGAGGTACTACTGTAATATCTCTATCAAAAGGCATTGGAATGCCTAATCTAGCGATATGGTATCCTACAACATTTTTTCAGACAAGGGATTGATTTTATTGCAAAGGAGGTATAACAATGATATCAGGTATCACGCAGGGTGTCCTGTGGGGTCTGTGGTCCTACTCCCTGCACAAGAACGCAGGATATGGTGAGGACAAAAAGGAACACCCACGGAGCCATAGATAGGGGAGTCATACCACATATTCTTGCTGGCAGCTGGATTGGAGACACAGGGAGCAAACATCTGCCAGTACCCCAACAAGGGGTCTTCCTGCACCCCAGTCTCGCTGGTGACAGGGCGAGACACACACAGGAAGTAGGATCCACATCATCCACAATCCACCATCCACTTCTCTGCCAACCAACCAACCCCCTAGTGTAGCCACAGCAGTTATATTAGTGACTAATGGCTAACTAGTCACAGCTGATGGCCAACTAGTCACAGCTGATGGCCATCTACTATCTGAGCCAGCACCTTTCCACGTGAGGCTGAGAGCCTGGAAACTGCTCTCTGGGACTCTGTGCCCACATCAGGATTCTCTGGTTTCACCATGTATTCCACTGGCCAGCTGCAGCTGGTCTAGTTGTATGGTGCAGCAAAGAACACACCCTAAGGGTTAGAGTTTAATACTCCATTTTGGAGAATATGCACTAAAAAAGGGGCAATACATGGTGCTATATCCCCACTAGTTGGAATGCACATGTCTGGGAACCAAGGTATGGAAGTAGGAGTGGTCCCTATACCACTGCTCCCAGTGAACAAATTTGTGGAATTTGTTCTTTCTATCCCCATAACTTCAGGTTCTGGTAAGTTACAGGCCCTAGTTCCCAGGAAGGGATATGTCTACACCAGCAGACAAAGATAGGGCTCTATGAATTTGAATCTGTGTCTACCACCTGGCCGCTTTGGGCTTTCATGCCAGTGGATGAGAAGGGAGTCATAGTAATGGTGGGATAATTGACCCTAATTCTCTTAATGGGGAAGGGTTGGTACTATAATAGGGCCAAGGAGTAGTATGCTTAGCTTTTCTATTTTCTATTTCTTCGTCCTTCTGATTGCTGAGAGATTTCCTTCATGTCTCATTTTCCAATTCACTAATTCATTCTTTATCTGTTTCTATCCTGTTCTTTATTCCATCTTTTGTGTAATTTTTTCAGGCATTATACTTCATATATTGTCATTTTAATGATTTCTTATTCTTCATATGGCTTATATCATGCTTTATCTCTTTAAGAATATTACCGTATTTTGCCATGTATAAAGCACACATTTTGCCCAAATTTGTGAGGGAAAAATAAGGATGCACATTATATGTGGGTAGTACTAATTTTGTATCTATATAAATGTTTTTAATTCTTTTATTTATGCTTATGAGTTAAAAGTGTAACTCTAGGAATCAGTAACAATATCTGTATGCAAAATAATACCCTGGAATACAACCATCAGTTTTGTTGAACTTACAACAAACCTGCAACGATGAAGAGTTCTTGCCCTTCTGTGATGTGAAAATATTGTAAATTTGTTACTGGTACATAAAATTTGTTATACCTTGTATCTGTTCTTGTGTTTTGTAATTATTTGTTACATAAAATTTCTTGTACCATAATATGTTAAAAACTAAATACTAAAATTCCTTTATAATACAAAAAACAAGTACCTAAATGTAAACAAATAAAAAATTTGATCAAAAAATTAAAATGAAAGGTTTTTTTCCCTGGAAGTTTGGGCCAAAAACATGGGTATGCATTATACATGGGAGTGCATTGTACACGGGAAAATATGGTATGTTTACATAAAATGCTTGATCTACCTCAATACTTTTACTTCAGATGGAACAGCTTCGAGATGTCTGTACTTCTTTTGAGTTTGAGGTAATTGTACTCCTTAGAGTCATGGTAATTTTGGACTTTGAATTTAGGTTTCTCTGTAAGTATATTAATAAGGTGTGGGGAAGGACCAAAGGCCAGGCCTAGCCTAGAATAAGTCAATCCTGATGCATTTAAGGACAGGGGATGGGCTGAGCCTGTGGGCAGATGCTTTCTCCTATAAACTATACTTCAAGGTTGTTAAACGTCTATTCATAGATCTTTGTACCATGTAGAATCAATTTTTGTGTATGGAGTGAAATAGGGATCCAAGTTTTTTGTTGTTGTTTTTTCATGTGGCTAGCCAGTTGTTCCAGCACCATTTGTTGAAAAGCGTTTCTTTTGTCTTTGAATTTCTTTGGTTCCTTTGTCAAAACAATCCACCTCATAAGCATGGGTCTATTTCTGGACTCTCTATTCCGGCCCATTTTTCTATCTGTCTCTCCTTCTGCCAAAATGACACTGAATTGATTACCAAAGCTTTATGGTGCATCTTGAGGTAAGGTAACGCGAGTCCTCCAATGTTGTTCTTTTTCAAGATTGCCTTGGCTAATCTATGTCCTTTGCCTTTTCATATAAATTTTAAGATTGGCTTGTCCATTTCTATAAAAATGCAGGCCTAGGTTGTCATTGGGATTATGTTAAATATTTCGATCAGTTTAAAGAGGACATTGAACTTAACAATATTAAGTATTCCAAACCATGAATGTGGTAAACACCCCCAATTTTCAAATGATCAGACAGGTTTAGAGGGACTAGGGGACTTGCCAGGGTGATAAACCTAAAGCAGCAGAAACTCTCTTAATCTATTTACACTTAACTGACTCATCAGAATGGCCCACACTCTTCGACCCTTCTGCAAATCATATTGACTGCTACCCATGGCATACTAAGCTTTGCTGGCTGCTCTATTTCCATCTAATATTTATGCTGCTGCCTGGTGAATTGTAGGCTTATCAAGAGCCAGTTATGTTTTTTCCAGTATCATTTTTTTGGCCAGTAATGCTTATTGCAATAATTAAGTAATTTTAGGAAAGCATATAAAGTCTGACCTAGTAATTTTACTTTTTAGAACTTATTCTGCCAGAGATGGAGACAAAGATTTTGATATGACAATATTCCAAATTCTTATTACTAATACTCCTCAATGAGAAACAGCTTAAGTGTCTCACAAATAGAACTGATTAAGAACATTTTAACTTTTTCATATCATGGCTAAAATGCACATTTTCAAAGAATACTTAATAATAAGGGGAAATTCTTATGATAAAGTGTTAAAAGAGAAAAGCAGGATATAAAACTGTATACGAGATCTGACAATTAAATTCACAAACTTGTTGCAGCCATGTTGCTAACCTTTATGATATCAGAGGGATTATTCATTATGAACTTGTACCTACTGGACAAACAGTTAACCAAGTTTACTATTTGGAAGTGCTGAAAAGGCTGTGTGAAAAAGTTAGACAACCTGAACTTTTCACCCACAATTCATGGCTCTTGCATCACAACAACACACCAGCTCACACAGCACTGTCTGTGAGGGAGTTTTTAGCCAGTAAACAAATAACTGTATTGGAAAACCCTCCCTACTCACCTGATCTGGCCCCCAGTGATTCCTTTCTTTACCTGAAGATAGAGGAAATATTGAAAGGAAGGCATTTCGATGACACTCAGGACATCAAAGATAATACGATGACAGCTCTGATGGCCATTCCAGAAAAATAATTCCAAAATTGCTTTGAAGGGTGGACTAGGCACTGTCATCAGTGCATAGCTTCCCAAGGGGAGTACTTCGAAGGTGACTGTAGTGATATTCAGCAATGACTTGTGCAGCACTTTTTCTAGGATGAGTTCACAAACATAATTGTCTAACCTCATATATACTCGTAGGAGGATATTGATATTTATAGTATTTATTTTCCTGGTTTTCCAACTATCCCTTGCCTAAATTTTAGAAGTCTTTCATGTTACACTGACCAGTGGCTTTATTACCAGGCAATTCCATTTTACCTCCATTCTCCCACCAGCTGTGCCCTATGGACCACCAAGGATGACACTCAAAAATATGAGCTCCTGGCAAAGCAGGTGAAGAAAACAAGGACAGACCGACTGCCAAAATTTGAAGCAAAGAAGCAAAGAATATCCTTTTGAGAATTTCCTTGATTTGTGTATATAACCCCTTTTCTAGTAGAGGGACAGGCCAAACAAAATCTCTCTCTCTCTCTCTCTCTCTCTCTCTCTCTCTCTCTCTCTCTCTCAGAACAGTTCAGCGCTGGAGACACACATCACCTCTAAAAGTCCTACCGGAGCTCTGACCCCATACTATACCTTTTATGTATTCTTCTTTTTCCCTAAGCGATGCCCATGCTGCTGTGCATTCTGTGAAGAACAATTTTGACAATTTCCATGATTAAAGGCATTTTATAACATTTAATTTCCTCTATGGGATCTTAGCATCATCGGGTAGAACATCCAGGGATGTTTTGTACCCCAGAGCTGGCCATCAACATTTCCCTTTTTTATAAATGATGTTAGATGAATCTTCTTGCATTCTAGATAATGGCTGTGTGACTCTGTTAGGAGCACTGTTTATAGTCAAATGATGAAGTATCTTCCTCTATATGAAAATGGGAAGAAAAACAAAATAAGCAGGACCAACCTTTTCTCAGGATTCTCCAATTTTCTACTCATTTGTTCATCATTTTCCCAAGAAATTCGAAGTCCTGTACTTTAGATTCACTGTCTAATGTTCATCACATCAGAGTTAGAAAGGGAAGGAATCTATGCCTGGAGGAAGGTAGACATGAAATCAGGAGGGAAGTAATGCTCACACATAAAACGATGACTGAATCAGGGCAGTCACTGGCTTAATAAAATATAGGAAACTCCCTGGATATTATCTGACAAGGAGTAAGTGAAGAGACTGGCAAAGATGAATGCGGGTATTTGAATTGAACATGATGTTGGGAAGAGTGGATTGCTACTATAGTATACTATATGTATATTATAATATATGTGTCACATATAGTATACTTTCTTTACTGCTTCAGCTCTTGGACAGGCTATGAACACGCCTGTTGTAAAGAAAAGTACAACTGCAACATAAACTCAGTAAGGGGCTGTGGGGAATTTCCAGAGAGACTGGATGTGATCCCATAACTGCATTCCATTCCTTCTTCACATTGAGAGCATTTGAGGACCCAGAAAACATAACTTGCTATGGGATTTGACAAAATCCCCACTGGAGGAAGCTCCTCATTGATTCAATAATGATACAAAATCTGTATCAAACACTTAATCAGCTTCCTCCTTTTAATTTCTTTAGTTCTCACAATGGCCCAGTGAAATGGGCACTATTGTTATTCCCCAGGTTGGATATGAGGACACTGACCCAGACATATTCAACAACTTGCCTAGTGTACCCAGTTAGGATTTATCAGAGCTGGGATTTGAACCTAGGAAGTTTGGCTCTAAAGTATACACTTTTAACTGTCTCCTATCTCCAATCTAACTTCTGATGCTAATAGCACAACAGTAATTTTAAAGCAATTCATTAGTTTGCATCTTCAAGCCATCACGCTTAGGCATTTCCTTTAAGTCTACTTACAGTTGGCTTTCTTTCTTTTTTTCTTTCTTGAAATGATTAGTTCTCAATTTAGCAATACTGTGGGAATGAATTTCAAAATCTCACTGTCCCACTGGTACATGTTTAAGTTGGAGTTATTACCTATGGCAAAAAACTAATACACAAAAGAGCAAGATACATTTTCTGTTGTCAAGTCATACAATCTAGTGAAAAGAAAAATCAAGAAAAAAGAACCTCAACCTCTTCTATGTATAACATTTCCCTCCATTCTTGGGCAAGGCTGGTGCTTATGGAAAGCAATAGTATTCACAGCTATAGATGAAATAGCTGAGGAGAGAAATCTAATGGGGACACTTCTTTGTCTACTCTTTGCCACGCTCCCTCCTTCAAAGTTTTAAAGCCCAAACTCAGGAGCGACTTCCTCTAGGAAACCTCCCTCTCAGCCCTGCCTGGTTACGTTCCTCTCCTCCATGCTCCCAGTGCCCTGCTTACCTCAGCCATTACACTTACAACTGTTGGCTAATATGCCAGGTGGCCGAGACTGGGCCTGATAAATCATGTGTGACCGGTGACTGCTCAGGAAACGTTTACTGAATGAATGGATGAGTGAAGGAGGAGGAGGAGAAAGTGTGGAGAGATGCAGAATTAAGTGATCCTGTTGGGTTCTAAACTTTGGTGTCTTTTGAGAACAAGGATTCTGCTTCATTCACAGCACGGATCCTGACACGTTAGTTTTGTTCAATGTTCTGCATTTCCTGTTCTTTAATATTTGAGGAGGAAACGGTTCATCAAGTTAAACAAGGCTTATCTATGAACGGTTTGCTACAGCTGGCAGCTGCATATTCTCAACAGCTTTTCTACCAACTCACTTTATTTTTAGTGGGACTATCTGGAGTGTTTCCAGGATGAGAGATTGGCATGCTTAACAGAATGACTATAGCAAGGAACAACTTATGTTTGGGTGAAAATGAACAGCCCAGCGAATCCTGTATAGAGTCCACATGAGGAAATGAGATTAAAAAGACAATTGTGGACTATATTAGTGACTACAGTCAACATTATAATAACTATGTTTGGTGTCAGATGGGTACTGCACTTACTGGGGTGATGACTTCGTAAGTTATATATAAATGTCTAATCACTATGTTGTACACCTGAAATTAATATAATATTGTATGTCACTGTAATTAATTTTTTTAATTAAAAAAAAAATAAAGGAGTTGAAAACAAACAAACAAAACCACACAACAATTGTGGAAAGCTCTAATCGCCAGCCAGGATCAGTAGTTTACACTCTGGCCCATTGGCAAATTGAAACCACAGAAGACTTTTGATTTATAAAATAACAAGAATACATATGCACTATAAGAGAGCTTGTAAAAAGATTAAATAAATCTATTATCTGTTTGAAATGTATCTTTGAGCCCCTGGATTTGGGGTTTTATTGGTAACCACAGTTTTGTTTACCCTAAGTAATATCTCAGTGCCTGGCTTGTTAAATCTAGTACCCATCTGATACCGTACATAGTTATTACAATATTATTGACTATAATCCCTGTGCTATGCTTTACATCCCTATGGCTATTTTATAACTACCGATTTGTACCTCTTAATCCCTCCCCCCTTCACCCATCCTCTTATTACCCCTCCTGTCTGGCAAATATCAAAATGTCCTCTGTATCTATGAGTTTGTTTCTGTTTTGTTTGTTCATTTATTCTGTTTTTCAGATTCCACTTCTAAGTGAAAGCATATGGTATTTGTCTTTCTCTGTCTGACTCAATTCACTTAGCATAATGCCCTCTAGGTCCATCTATGTTGTTGCAGATGGTAAGATTTCATTCTTTCTTATGGCTGAGGAATGCTCCATTTCTTCTTCGTCTATTGATGGACACTTAGGATTTCTTTGGATAAATATCCAGAAGTGAAATTACTGGGTCCTTCTTTGTCTTTTGTTACAGCCTTTGTTTAAGTCTATTTTGTCTGGTATAAGTGCTATAAATGTTGCTACCCAAGCTTTTTTATTTTTTTCATGAAATATCTTTTTCCATCCCTTCACTTTCAGTCTTTTGATCTGAAGTGAGTTTCTTATAGGCAGCTTATGTAAGGGTCTTGTTTTTTTTATCCATTCAGCTACCCTATCTTTTGATTAGAGCATTTAATCCATTTACATTGAACATAATTGCTGATAGATATGTAATGATAACCATTTTATTATTCTTATTTTTTATATTGTTTTCTTCTTCTTCTTAAAGAATTCCCTTTAACAGTCCTTGTAATACTGGTTTGGTGGTGATGAACTCCTTTAGCTTTATCTTGTCCGGGAAACTCTTTATCAGTCTGACCATTGATTCTAAATGATAGTTTTGCCGGGTAGAGTAATCTTGTAGGTTGTAGGTCCTTGCTTTTCATCACTTTGAATATTTTCTGCCAATCCCTTCTGGCCTGTAAAGTTTTATTTGAGAAATCAGCTGACGGTATTATGGGAGCTCCCTTGTAGGTAACTAACTGCTTTTCTCTTGCTGCTTTTAACATTCTCTCTTTGTCCTTAACATTTGGCATTTTAATTATGATGTGTCTTGCTGTGGGCCTCTTTGGATTTATCTTGTTTGGTAGTCTCTGTGCTTCTTGGGTTTGTAGGTCTATTTCCTTCTCCAGGTTAGGGGATTTTTCTGTCATTATTTATCCAAATAGGTTTTCAATTCCTTGTTCTCTCTCTTCTCCTTCTGATACCCCTATGATGTGAATGTTGGTATGCTTGATGTTGTCCCAGAGACCCCTTAAACTCTCCAATTTTTTTTGGATTCTTTTTTCTTTTTGCTGTTCTGATTGGGTGTTTCCTGCTACCTCATCTTCTAAATCATTGATTCGATCTTCTGTTTCATCTAACCTACTACTGAGTCCCTCCAATGTATTTTCCATTTCTGACTGGTTCTTTTTAATGTTTTCTATCTCCATTTATGTTTCTTATCTCTTCACTGAAAGTTTTTACTGAGATCACTGAGCATCCTTATAAGCAATGTTTTGAACTATACATCTGGTAGACTTTTTGTCTTTATTTTGTTTGGTTCTTTTTCTGGAGTTTTGTTCTGTTTATTCATTTGGGACATGTTTCCTTGTCCCTCATTTTGGCTGCCTCCTTGTGTTTGTTTCTATGTAATAGATAAAGCTACTATATCTCCTGGTCTTGGTAGAGTAGCTTTATGTAGTAGGTGTCTGGTCAGGTCCAGTGGCACAGGCCCTCAGTCACCTGAACCAGCGGCTGCAGGTATACTCCTTGTGTGGGTGTGTGTGCCCTCCTGTTGAGTCTTGATTGCTGTTGGCACATCAATTGGAGGGATTGACCCTAGGCTAATTGGTTGTGAGGACTGGCTGTGACTACTGTGGAGGAGATGTTGTGCAGGGGCTGACCCTACAGAGCAGGGTCATAGCCTTTTAATAAAAAGGTGGGTTCACTGATCTCAACTTTTTGGAAGATGCTGTGGGCAAGAGAGAAGTACTTTTGCTAATGACCTTGATACCGCTTCTTGGATTGGCTGCTATAAAAAAAAAATCAATAAACAACTTGATATGCTATGTCTCAAATGTATTATGGAGCTGGTCCCTTCCCCTTATCCTATTACAGAATATCCTAAATACAGTTTCTTGATTTGGTTGACTCTTCAGGGGATGCTGATATTTTGAAGTTTCTCTGGCCTAAAGACTGGAACAAATGAGGAACAATGCAGTGAAATGATCCAGAAGAAGGCAGAAAACCATCTTCGAGGGAGAGAGGTGACAGTGCCCCAGAGAGAATTCAAGTTTCAAAGCCCTCACTGGATTCTTGTCTAGGTTTGAAAAGTTTTGAGAGGAATACAAATGAAATTCCTGAAAGCATACAGCCTGCAGGACACACTTTGATAATCACAAAGTACATAGAAGAAAAAAATGGAGGAGAAACATTCAGAGGGGGAAAAAAAATCACCCTATTTAGAATACACTCCATCTAAACTCACTTATCATATAGGTTGGTAATTCTAAACTTTTCCTTTTAATGACCGGCTCACATGCATGTGTTTGTGTAAATACCCCAATGTTCCAGCCAATCTCCTGCTCAGTTAAGAGATAAATCATAAAGAAATCCGAGATCTGATTTCTCATCTGCTCTTCAACTATCCAAGCACAGATAATTATTCTAAAATGCCCTTAAGCGTAAGAAGTTATAAATCTGTGTCATTATAGCTCTTAAGAAAAATAGCAGAGAATTGTTTTGGTGCGTATTGGAGAGATAAGTCTTGAATAGAAAGGAAAAATCAAAAGAAAACATAAAATAATAAAAGCAGAAACTGCAAAAGAGAATGTGAGTACATGGTTCTCTCTAGCTCTGCCTCCACTCTGCCCCATCCCACCCTTTCCCCAGCAGTATCCCAGAATGCCCCATTCTTCTATGTGGTACATCTTATGTGTGAATTTTAAATCACACTGGACTGACTGAGCCAAGTAAACCAGGCTGGCTTGGCTAAAGATATAGAGTCCAAAGGAAATAACTGCTAGAACTCCATGTGAAGGAGAGTGATTTTTCTTTAACCTATAGAGGACACAGAAAGTGTGGGATTTCAGTAGGCCTGCACTCCTGGTTTTGGGGGAAATACCTTTTAAGACTTACTTAGACATTGGAATTTATTTATTGAAGTATAAACATAGTACTATTACCATAGGTAGAAAGAAGAGGACCATGGGGAGACAGGGGTAGGAGAGGAAGAAGGAAGTAAGGGGAGACCAAAGAGAGAGGAGATGAGAGCATTCGAAGAAAAGGTGCAGCTACCAGACCGCCCAGAACTAGATTTTGGTGACTGAAAACAGACCCAGGACGCCATCTTGCTCCTCAAGATGAATTTCAGCTAATTGTAATGGATTGTAATACTATTAGCATCGCGGGCAGAAAAATACCTCCACCCAGTGTTGCCATGACAGTTCCGACAAGGGCCAAATAAGGACAAGGGAATCCCACTTCTCCACAGGAAGGAGTATTCCACAAGGACCCACCTTGGGAACACCTATAATGTCACCCCTAAATCTTGAATATTTCTTGCCCTCATTCTAATAAAATCCTAAGCCTCTTTGTTCTTTGGGGCAGTTGCTATTCTCCTGGCCTGCCCACTCCCACTATTTTGGGAGTGTACTCTCTTCCTTTCTTTTTATAAATCCTCTGCTTTTTGGCTTATTCGGTGTGTCCTTGAATTCTTTCCTCTGATGCTCACCAAGAACCTGTTTTCTGGCAACGGCACTTACTATTGTTAAATTAAACAAGGAGGTCCTTAGACTGAGGTGGCTGAAACGCTGTGACTGCCTATGTAAGCAAACTAAGATCTACTCCTGTAAATGCCTCAAGGTTATGAAATCAAAACTTAAAGACAACCAACCAATCACAAACAGCCATCTAGGCTTTGCGCTATTGCCAATCAATAATTTTTTTACCAGAGCCCCTGTCAATGAAGCACTACTAACCACTTCTAGTTTGGCACTGCCCAATTAGAATAGATTTTTGCTGAATTAAACTTAAACATTTTAATATGCCTCAGTTTATCTTTTTACATTATAATCTGGGTATTTAACAATGTTAACTCATTAATAAATTTTCTGGATTTTTTCATTTACAAATGAGGTAAGTGAGGTACAGAAAAGTTTAGTAACTTGTCCAAAGTCACACTGCTAGTAAGTGACAGAGTCAGAATTAAAACTGTGAGGATCCACTTGGAACATCAGAGTTGCTTTAAAGATTATTTTAAGCTGTAGGTCTTTGAGATTCAACAGATGCAAGAAAGAAAGCTTCTCAGAGCTTCCCTTGTCTGACCCAAAGCAGCAACTTCTGAGAAATGAGGACTGCCATAAATTCCCTCTGAGGGCCAACCTCTACTCCCGAGAGAGACCAAGAGTAAAGCTACACATCAGAAATCCCCTCTCTTGGAGAGTTTTGTGATCCTGAAAAAGACAAAAAGACCACTCAGACATTAATGACAAACATCAGGAGCTTTATACCCTGTGTATTCTTCTAAAAACCCATTTGTTTTTCCTAAAGAAACCTATTGGTTCTTCCCACACAACCCTTTCTCCCCTTCCCTTTTCTCTAAGTTCAGCATAGAAGTCTAACCTTTAAATTCGCCAGTGACTTTGTTTTGTAGGCCCCAGGTGTGCATATGAATATGCCCTTTTCTCCCGTTAATCTGTCTTTTGTCAGTTTAATTGGCAGTCTCCAGTCATTAAGCCTAAGAGAATAGATGAACAAGCTTTTCATCCCCTACAAAATACAGGCATTCTGGTTATGGAATCCATGCGCTAAATCAGGGCTTCTCAACCTCAGCACGTTGAAATTTGAGACTGGAAATTTCGTTGTTGTGGGAGGCTGTCCTGTGCATTGTGCGATGTTAGCAGCATCCGGCCTCTACCCACAAGATGCCAGGAGCATCCACCCTCTCCCTCAGTTGTGACAAACAAAAATGTCTCCAGACATTGCCAAATTGTCCCCTGGGGGTCAAAAACCATCTCCCTGGTTGGGAACCACTGCTCATTATTCTGCCTCTCCTTGCTCTGGTCCCATTTTCTCACAAGACTTTCCTGATTCTGTTAAGACTTAGTCAAGTGCTCTGTGATTCCGCAACATTTCATGCTAAGGACTACTGGTATGTACTGAGTTCTTACCGTGTTCTAGATGATACCCAGCTTTTTACAGGTACTTCCTTGTTTAATCCTCACAAGAAATCTGGGTGGCAGACCTTATTATTCTTTCTTTTATAAATTAGAAAATGGACTTAGCAAGGTTAAGATCTTGCCCAAGGTCACAGAGCCAGGAGCCCTGAAATTGGGATCCACACATGGGTCTGTTACTTTCCAACGTGTGTGCTCTGAATCACCCACTCTTATATTCTCAGGCCCTGTGTGTATCTTGGCCTTCTCCACTTGTCTGTAAGAGCAGAGACCAGTGTGTCCCTAACACCCACCAGGCAGCACTCAGCTTAATGTTTTTTAAGCAAGTAAATAAAAAAGAGTTGGTTAAAATCTTCCGAGCTCTAAGGGGGAAGATTATGTAAACCACACACAATTTTCCCACACAAGAGAGGGCTGCCATTCTACCTGCATGAAACAGTTTCCAAGCCGTCACTGGATTCTGATGTCAGAATATTCTGCATTCATAAAATTAATTCAAATGACACAAACAGACTGCACATTCTTTCTCAAAGCCACACAAAAAAAAATATCCTGTAGAGGCCTTTAGGATTCAGTCACGTAATCACAAAATTGTTCTATAAACTACTACATCCTAAATAAAGTTTTATAGGTAAATATCATTTAAGAAAATGCAATACAGAGCTAATATGATTTTCTCTTTATAAGAAATAAAATATTTTCTAGCATAACAGAACCTCAGCCCTAGAAGGAATGCCGAAATGGCATCTAGGCCTTGTGCCTAGTACTCTGACACACACTTTACCTCGTTGCTTCTCTCCAAGATGCAATCTGCCCTTCCTCATCCAACAAACCCAGCGAAAGAACATTAACCTTAGAGTTTTAACTGGCTTGCCTCCTGGCATTGCCACTTCCTAGAGGAGTATTATTGAGCAAATCGCTTCTTCTCTGGGTTGGCTCATTTATCTGTACAATGGGAAATTTTCCATGATCTTTTTCTTGCTTTTCTCCTAGTACCGTCATGAAGTTCAATAATAAAGGAATATATTAGTTGTATTTTTAAAAACTATTTTCCCCACTTTAGTAGAAAGTTGAACTTCGTTGGGGGTGTTGGAAGGGGCTACTGGGTAACATGTTTTTCAGGCAGCTTTGAGGGACATTGTGCAGCGAGCTCTGTGTACATTTTGGGGTAGTTCTATTTGTGTGTTTGTCACTCCCCCTCCCAAACACTATCAATCTGCATTTCTGGGGAAGGCACAGAACCATTCTTGGGGGCATTAATCCAGGGAAAGTTACATTGTGTTCTTTTCTGTCTCCAGTACCTACCAGTTCCCAGTCTGAGGGAACTGGTTGGTGGCTTTGAGGGAATAAAGGAATCATGTAGTGTGTGACCTGAGGGGTTTGTGGGGAAGCAGGGAGGGACAGTCCCATAACACTTGTTGTGAGGATTCGGACCACAGGGTGGTCTCTGAGCCAATTGTATGCACGTGTGCCTTCAGGTTGTTTTAGCCCCGGCTCTCTGGCTGACTTCTTTTCCATCTTGATTCTGGAGTCAAATGCTCTTGTTTTGGGTAAGGCTGGTTCTGCCATACATAGACACAGTTACATTATTTCTCTATCCTGTTCCTATTTTCTAGCTTAAATCATTCAGCATGAACTAAAATGTATTTGTTTTTTTTTTTTGTTTTTTTAATGAGATTCTACAACTTCTGTTAATGCCTGGCTCTCACTGTGGCAGCCTGAGTGGGAGGAGTTAGAGAAGGTTAAGAAACGAGTCATTAGAGTCTTTGTTGCTGAAGAGATAGGAAAACATCTCTGTGTTATGCAGCTGGGATTATGGAAATTACTTTTCTGATTTTACATATACTGCTATTTTTCTCAGCAGAAGTTAAAAGGTGTGCTTACAATATCACTCCACTCTCATTATTAGGACTTTTAGATTAAAAAAAAAAATATTCTCTACATTGTGGTATCTCAGGAAATAAGGAGAAAGGTCTTCCTTCTCTGGAAGATAATGATAAAGGTGTTTGCATTCACACACATGCACATTCCCAGGCGGTCTGTCACACAGTGTCTAGCCAGGCCTTGGAATGGCGTCACTTCTCCTTAAGCAAAGCAAAACATTTTTCTTCCCAATAGAACATTCATCGTTACTGTCTTCAACTGGGAATTGGAGAGCCATTTCTTCTCCAGTTGCCAAAAGACTTTGAACAAATTTTCTTTTTATTTGCATATCCTGGATTTCAGAATCACCACACCCATGGGAGAAAAGATGGAAGAAGAGAATATTGTGAAAAATTGTGTCACAAGAGTTCACTGGCTCTGTCAGGGAGGAGTTTACCGGCTCTTGTCTCCCCAACACTATCTGGGAATTGGCAATCCAAATGAAGTCTAGGAATGAACCTGGGTTGTGTTATTGTTTTGCATTCTTTGGGTTGTGACCCAGTAGTGAGCCCTGAAATCAATTCAGCTTGATTCACTTTGGCCCCCTGGCTTCTCTGGATTGAGATTCCATAGTCAAAGCTGAGATTCTGAACATACGTATACAGCCTGAACTAAGATGCTGGCTGCCATTTTGTTAGTTGCCCCAAATTCTATAGGTATATCTCTGAGAGTACTTTTCAACGTGGGGTTTGTGATTCACTGGCTGTCAAATTCATTTAGTGGTTGGTGACAACATTTTAAAAGTAATGAAATAGAATACAATGGATCAGAATAGGAAATATCCAAGTGTCTCACATGTAACAGGGATAGGCATTATTTTATGAAACCTTTCAGTTTATACACACACATACCCCAAACATGCATATACGTATTTGTGTACTCAGTCTCAATGTAAAGTACATTTTCAATGATGGGTCCCAATATAAACAGATTTTAAAAACACAGCAGGAGAAGGAAGAAAATGCATCAGACTTCTTACTAGGCTAGCAACCCTCTACCAAGTCTACCTTGAAATATATACAGTCATATGCTGCTTAATGATGGGGATGTGTTCTGAGAAATGTATCGTTAGGCCATTTCATCATTGTGCAAACATCAAAGAATGCATTTACACAAACCTAGGTGGTCTAGCCTACTACACACCTAGGCTGTATGGTACAGCCCATTGCTCCTAGGCTGCAAACCTGTGCAGCATGTTTGTACTGAATACCGTAGGCAATTGTAACACAATGGTAAGTATATACACACACACACACACACACACACACACGCACATATATATATATATAAACATAGCTAAACACAGAAAAAGTACAGTAAAAATACTATAAGGTATAAAAGATAAAACTGGTACACCTGTGTAGGGCACTTATCAGGAATGGAGTTTGCAGGGTGGGAAGTTGCTCTGAGTGAGTCAGTGAGTGAATGGGGAATGAATATGCAGGCCTCGGACACACCGTACCCTCCCGCAGACTTTATAAACACTGTCCCACAAAGCCTTCTCCTGCTTCCTTCCAACAGGGTCAGAAATAGAATGTCAAAGCTGTCAATGCTGCTGACGAACAGTGGTGTGGGCTGGATTGATTGGAAATGTCAAGGGAGAACTGGCGAGGTGAGGCATAGTTCATTGTAATGGTCACTGTCAGGAGGGAGTAAATGATGGCCTGAGGATCAGTAGGAAAAAGGAATCACGATGGCGAGATAAAGGAACATAGGTGATTGTCATGGCAATGTAGTTTTGGTTATTGTATGTTGGGGCAGTGGTGAGATTACGGAAAATTGCGGTATTTATTTAAAAAAGAGGGTGTTTAATATGGAGAGGATGTAGAAATGAGGACTCAACAATTTGACTTTGGCCATTTGTTTGTGTTTCCATTGACCCAATTTGGCACAAAGGGCTCTCTCTGGCATTGAATTGATGGAAGACATAAAACTCAACCATGCTTTTCATCATTACAACCTGAAAATGTTTCCAAAGTACAGGAACAGGTTGGCTCCACACAGGAAGCTTTTACTAAAGCAGCAGTAGCTTAACTTAATACTTGTTAAGGGAGCTCCTGTGGATCTGTGTCTTTGTGCAGGATCTTAGATGCTCAACAAAGGATTTGCAGCTGGGTACCTTGAAGACCATCAGGCTAGATCTGGGAGGGCTATAGTGCCCTGTGAATACGTAGCCTGTGGGCACAGGCTCCTCTGTGCTGAAACAGGTCAGTGGATGACTGGTGGGGATGTAATCTGTGCACTCCAAATTGAGATGCTGCGAGTGAGAGGGAATCCACTGCCAAGCCCCACAGATATTGCTTCATCAGAGAAAAAATATTCCTCCTAAATAAACCACATCTCTTTCTATTTCTTACAGAAATTATGCTCCATTATAATCTTATGGGACCACCATCATATATGTGGTCCATCATTGATGGAAACGTGATACTATGTGGCCCAAGATTGTAGTCTTCTCTTTTATAGCCTGGGTTGGGTGATGGGGTAGAGGTTATAGGTTTAGTTTGGCTATTTTGTAACTAAATCCCAAGAGGAATATGCCTCATAGCTTGCTTTAGAATGTAGGGGGACTTCTATCATGTTATTCTCAGAGTTGGGGCATTAGATGAATTTTTGAGACAATTGGAAATAGGCACTGTGACAGACCACCAAGTAATGGCTCTTTGCCCCAAAACATTTGGTGGCAAATGTTTCTGCTGACCCATAACTGGGGCCGAGTGGGGTTTTAAATCTATTACTTATGGGATTGTAACTCTCCTACCGGGCCATTAATCTGATTGTTTATTAAAGCTCTGCTGACCCATTCATTTAATGGGTTGCTCTAGCACAGCCAATACTCTTCAGAGAGAAAGTGCTAGGGGACTCCAGACTCTTAATGTAAACTGACTATATATCACAGGGGATGAAGACCTTGATGACTTTAAGCAGAAGATGGATGAGATTCTCTGCCTGCAGCTCATTTCAAGAATAGTGCGGCTGTTGTGTATCTGAGTTAAATGTGTTGGTCTCTGCTGTGTAGAAAAACATTTGTCACTTTGGTTCCATTTGGTCACCTTACAACTAGAATTGTAAAATAGCTCATGGATACCGAGAATCCCTGAGAAGGTGACTGAGGTGGACAAAGAGTACAGGAAGCAGAGAACGACCCAACAAGGTGGATGGAATGGGTACCAGGTGGGATGGTACCATAACCAAAACATGATTTTGGAGCAAACTGTCCTCTTTAAGGATTTGCCCTTTGCCTCCATTCCCTTCAGCCTCATCTAAAACTAAGTAAGCATGCTCTCCATTCGTCAGAATTACACCCACTTTCTGTTTAGACCTCTCCTTTTCAACCTTTCTGTCCTCCACACAGAAGTGTCCACATCCTGTGGCTAGTCTATTTAAAGTACAAGTCTTTTGATGTAGTAAATAAAATTGGGCCACAGTGCTCTACTAAGAGCCATCGCGCTCTAAAGCAGTATTTTCAAATAAAAATATAGTGAGAGTTATATGTATGACTCAAAAATTTCTAGTGACCATATAAAAATAAATTTTTTAAAAAAAGGTAAAATTAATTTTAGAGATATATTTTATTTTAGACCAATATATACAAAAAATTTTCATTTCACATATGGCCCTGGCCACATTTCAAGAACTCCATCGTCACAGGTAGCTCATGGCCATTGCAGTTCTAGAGTTAGTCTTTTTTGCCATATCATCTGTACTTTGGTAATTCTCAAGACTGCATTTTCAGCCAGATATTGGCATTTGCCGGTAAGACTGTAGACCAGATATTTTTGTAGCAGGTAAGTCTTTACTGGGCCCTTAACTTACACTGGTTAGAAGGCACAAAGAAGGCATATGTCTTCTTTGCATGTTGCCCATCTGATGACTATATATGTCTCTTATGATCCTAAAATAAGTCTTGGGAATTTTTAGGAAGAGACAGATTGAGGAGAAAAGTCTTATAGTCTTGTAGGCAAAGTCTAAGGTCAATACTGTAAGAGGTTAGAAATTAAGGGCCAATGTTGCATATGATTATATTGATATGGTTTTCTCCTTCCTCTTCTGTTTGTTTTCTCTTTCAGAGGTTTCGCCTTTTTTCCTACTCATAACTTTCCTATTCTCCTTGCTGCTTCTTTGAGATAATATTGGAGACTTGAATATGTGGAGTTCTTTTCATTGTCAGGAGTATAGTTTTTAACTAAATGTAATAACTTAATAATAAGAAAGAACAATGGGAACATATTACAAAATTTCCACAATTTCCCTGCATTTGTACCATCTACAAGAAGTTACCCAATGTGAAAAAAGAGAGAATTTCAAATATTGGATTGATAGAGGTTGTGACCTTGACCTAAATGTCTGACCTAAAATTTCAGATATTTGAGTTTCACACTATTGAAACATATATCTGTTAGGAGTGCTTTCAACTGAAAATAACTCTTTTCCAAAGTAATTGTACCATTTTACAACTTACTTGAAAACAGCCAGCAAGGCACTGAGACCCTCAGTCCAGCAGCCCTTGAGGAACAGAATTCCGCCAATAACCTGAGTGAGCTTGAAAGTGGACCCTTTTCTAATCAAGCTTTCAGATGAGATCACAACCTTGTGAACAATTTGATGCAGCTTTGAAGTAGATGAGACTTTGAACTTGAACTGGTTGAGACCCTGAAGTAGAGAACCCAGCTTAGCTGGATTCCTGACCCACAGAAAGGAAGAGAATAAATGTGTTTTGTTTCAACCACTACAACTCTGTGGTAATTTATTAAATGGCAATAGACAACACATACAAACATTTCAAATTTAGTGGGAGCAGGGACCATGTAGCAGTTAGATGGGGTACCTGTTCACCTAATTCCAAGAGCCAAGGGAGGGCAGACTGTCTTGGTGATTCAGAAATACTTCAGAGAGATTACTTATTAATGGAAACAAAGTACCCAGTTCGCCAATTAAAACCTTAACTGAGAATCAAAGGATTTGGTTCGCAGGAGAAATGAGGAGACCCTGAGAGGGATGTGGCTTTATTTAGGCCAGACGCTGAGCAGCAGCTGCTGGCATCTGAACGGGGCTGAGACTTGTGATGGGAGTAGGCTGTGAACCCCAGGAGGTAAACATTAAACATAACCATACTACAAAAGGCTTTAAAGAGGATTAAGAAAGCCAAGTAATCATCAAGGGAAGTATCAAGGGAAGTTGAAGATTCTCCTTTCCTGGAATCCATAAAAAATTAGTAACTTGCTAAATAAATGACAAGAATCCTAATTGATGATCAAAATCATTCACTGTTCTTTTTCTGTGAGTAATTTCCTCTTTTTGCTTTTTGCCTCGCCTATCTTCTTGGGGCAGCCACTGATGTATTATTAGTCTGCTCAGGCTGCCATAACAAAATATCGCAGGTTGGGTGGCTTAAACCACAGACATTTATTTGGTCATTATGAAAAGTGGAAGTCCACGATCAAGGCGCTATCAGGGTTGAATTCTGGGGAGAACTCTCTTCCTGGCTTTTATTAGGTTGGTGCAAAAGTAATTGCGGTTTTTGCAATAATTTTTAACCTTTTAAACCCCAATTACTTTTGCACCAACCTAATAAATGACCATCTTCTCACTGTGTCCTCACATGACCTTTCCTGTGTGTGGGTGTGCAAGATCTCTGGTGTCTTTTCCTCTTCTTATAAGGACACAAGTCCTATCAGATTAGGGCCCAACTTTAATGACCTCATTTGTTATTAGTTATCTCCCTAAAGTCCCTATCTCCTTATACAGTCACATTGGGTGTTAGGGTTTCAACACATGAATTGGGTTCTGAATAGATCAGACAGCCCCGTCTCTTTCTAAGCATAGGAGACTGAACCCCAGTCTTTCTCATGTTTCTTTCTGCTCATGGATCTGTGATTCAAGGGACCCAATGCTAACTTCCATTTTCCAAACCAGAGAGAAAGCACAAGGAGAACTAACAAGGATACGTGTTCTTCTTACCTGAGCATATCACTCCTGGGCAGGTCTGTCTACTCTTCTGGGACCAGAAACAATGTTAGACACAAACCAAGATGGCATGCTCTGCTGGAAATCACGGAGCTGAGGCTGAGCAAATCCAAGGACAGGAGTAAATGGTAACCCTGCAGCATTCTTGCTGCTCTCTCTCTGGAGATTCCACATGTTGTATTGTCTCTGCCGAGCTATTCAGAGTAGATTATTCCACCTTTGGCGTCAACTAGTTTCTCATTGGCGTTAAATGTGTTCAAATAATACAGTGCATGTGACAGTATTTCATAAGCCCTAAGGTCCAATGATAATGTATAGATTTAGCTGCCTCTGCTGTCACTATGCTATCACTCCTACCACCCCCCCACCCCCACTTTGGGCGGGTAGTGCAGTTTCTTATTTAAAACTGTAGGCTCTGGACTCAAACTGCCTCAGCTCGAGGCCCAGCACTTTGGGCTAAACTTTGGTTAATCTAGGCTTTCTCATCTGCAAAATGGAGGAATAAGAATCAACTTTATAGATTGTCATGAGGACTAAATGAGAAAAATTCAGGGAAAGGACAGTACCGGGAACAAAGTATTCAGCAGATGTTAGTTATCATTCCTCCAGGGAAGAGAGCTGCATGCTAACTTTTCCTGGGTCTCTTTTCCTTTATGAGATCTTTTCAACACATTGAGTTAACACTATCACCTAGAGTGCAATAGTCTAGTTAAGGCAAGAATGAAGTATATCTAATGATTAGGAATTGTAATAAAACAACCAAAAAAGATAATGCACTTCTGTAGGCTCGGGGAGGTCATGGCCCTAAAGGATGTCACATGCAACACCTTGAGAAAAGCCCAGGTTGGGAGAAAACATTGGTCCAGCACTGTTACCATTGCAAGAGACTGATGGAGGTTTAAAAGTCTACAGTTGCTTGTCTCTTTTCTGGCTTCACCCAGGTGACTTGGTGACATTTCTTATTGCGACACATCTAATAGCGAGAAGAACCTCAAGTCCCATTTTCAGGAATTCTGTAATTCTGCAGAAGTGAGAGCATGTGAGTGACCATGAACTAGAATGTTCCTTTCAAAAGCCCTCGGGCGGTCTAAGGAAGTTCGACAACGTGTTTTTGTCAAGAAATTATCTGGGAAAGGAAGTCACTCCGAAATCTGGCTACACCTGGTGAATGAAACACATGAGTTTATTTTTATTCTTTTCAAAATCTCGGTGGAAAGAAAAAGAAAGGTATAAGCGCACAGGACAAGGAAAATAGGAAAAGAGACGAGCAGGAACATTTTGGAAGCTAGAGAGCTGAAGAAAACAAGGTGACTTACAGATTAGAGAAGCTAATCTCAGCAGGAGCTGGAGGCAGGTAGGAGGCTAGTGCATGGGGACGAACCTCAGTAATATTAAGCACCAGATACTATGTTTCCCTGAAAATAAGACTGGGTTTCATATTAAGTTTTGCTCCAAAAGACGAATGAGGGGTTATGTTCAGGGGATGTCCTCCTGAAAAATCATGCTAGGGCTTATTTTCTGGTTAGGTCTTATTTTCGGGGAAACATGGTAGCTCTAAAAGTGGGGTGGTATTGGGCTTAAAAACAGGAAGATTATCTGAAACAGTGAATAAGGGGCAATTAGAACCCCCGCTCAGCCTCCCTGCCCAGTCAGGCATCGGGTTTCATATGATAGACTATGGTTATTTTCTGCTGTAATGATTCCTTGTTCCCATGGTGATATAACTTGATGTTTTCTGTTGTGGCTGCTCCTTTTCCAGACTCCCTAGACTAGAGGCCAGACCCCCTGAGGAGACTGAACTAGAAAGACTTGGGTATCAGGGGTAGTGGGTACAGCTGGGGTGGGTGGTGGTGGGTGTGAGCCCCTGTAGACAGACTACAGACTGAATGGCTGCCTCTCTGTCATCTCCTAGAATACTGGTTGTGTTACGGTAGACTCAAAGGACCCTCTTGCCTGCATGCATCCAAGCCAAGTATTTCAGGAATCGGTGCCAAGCCTGGAGACACAGGTGAGCCTGTGCTCTCAAAATCCTGGCTTCCAGAAGGCCTCCAGTGATTAGATTATATAAGGAAAAAATCATGAATCGTTGTTGCTATGGGAGTTGGGGCTGAGGGTTTTACTGATTGGTCAGGGCTAAGGCAGGGAGCCATTGATTATAGCATCAGTTCCTGATGTCAGTCATGGTATTATTTGGTCTGGTTCCCAGGGGATGTGGTCTGTGGGGCTGTTCCACTCTCATGAGTCGGAGCCAAAACATAACTGAGGCGAAGGTGTTAACTTTGTTTGACTAAAACCTTATTGTAGTTTGAGGTTTGGTTTTGTGTCTTGGTCATGGTTGATGGACCTGAAGCTTTATTCTTAAAGCTGACACTGACCAGAACCTAATGTCCCAAGGGCTTAATGATTAAAAGGAGTGGACATACAGTATATGCATAGCTAGGAGGGTCTGGGGAAAGAATGCAAGTGAGTCATAGCTCTGTCCGGCTAAACCAAGCTGGCTTGGGTTAAAACAGAATGCATGCTAGAGACGTGAAGTTCATGTGTGGTTACAATTGCCAGACTTCAACCCTCCAGAGAGGAGATTGGACAGCTCTTCTCAGGATAAACTGATTTGAGATGAACTTTAGTTAATGATAACATATTAATATTGGTTCATTGAGTCTAACAAATGTACCTTGCTAATGTCAGCAATTGGTACTAGGGGAAGGTGGATACAGAACATACAGCAACTCTCTGTCCTAGCTTCACAACTTTGCTGTAAATCTAAAACAACTCTGAAAAATAAAGTCTATTAAGAAGAATGTCTATAATGTTGTATCAAACTTCATAAATGTGTACTTAAATTATTCTTAAACTACATACAAAAAAAGATGCAGAGAGTTTGAAGTCCTACAATGAAACTGATATGTAGATCAATCTACAATAAAATTCACAGTCAATGAGCTCTACTCATAACCACATAATCAATTCAATCATATTTTCAGTGTTTCACCTAAATGTGACTAAAGCACCAAGAATCACAAGACATTGGAGAAAACTTCTAACACACGGTTTTGGTTTCTCAACATTAGTACTATTGATATTTGGGGTCAGATAATTCATTGTTGTGGGGGCTGCGCTGTATAATGTAAGATGTTTAGTGGCATCCTTGATCTCTACCTGTCAGATGTCAGTAGCACAGGTCTTCAGTTGTGATGACCAAAAATGTTTTCAGACATAACCAATTGTTCCTGAGGGCAAAATCTCTCCTATTGACAACCACTGTGTGTGTGTGTGTGTGTGTGTGTGTGTGTGTGTGTGTGAGAGAGAGAGAGAGAGAGAGAGAGAGAGAGAGAGAGAGAGAGAGAGATCAAATAAACAGAAACCAAGAAATAAGAAGAAAGAAAATGTGAAGAAGAAAGGAAATAGGAAAAGGAAAAAACAACAAGCAAAACATCTCCAGAGTGATAAGAGAAAATATTGTTTAAAACAAGAACAGAAGGCAATAGAGAAAAAACATCCCAACAATGAAAAATACTCTTAAGAATTAAATACATGTCAACAGAAATAAAAAATTAAATGGAGGATTTGGAAGAGAAAGTTTAAGAAATTTCCCAGAAAATAAAACACAAAGGCAATGAGATAGAAAATTGTAGAGGGAGAGGATTAAAAAAAAAGAATTAGAGGATAATTTCAGATGATCTAAGATCCAAATAATATTTCAAAAGAGAACGGAGAAGATATAGAGAAGGAACATGTCACATAATTCGTTCAAGAAAAGTGTCCATAATTGAAGGCTATTGTAACCTAACCTACGCATGCAGCTTAGCACGTGATCTAGTATAGATTAACCTCTGTTTAGAGTTTATATTTTTGCCTCGATTAACCTGTAACCCCACTTAGATCACTCTAAAATTTATAAAGTTTGTGTAATGCTATTGTAGGGAAAGGGCCAGGAGAGCAGTTTCCAGGCTCTCGGCCTCACGTGGAAAGGTGCTGGCTCCGTTATTAGATGGTCATCAGCTGTAACCAGTTGACTATTAGCCACTATTGTTTTGTATACAGCTGCCGTGGCTACTGGCTACACTAGCAAGTGTGGATTGCGGCTAGCAAGTGCTGTTGGCAAGCGGATTGTGGATTGCAGATCGTGTTGATCCTGCTTCCTGTATCTCCTGGCCGCTGGCAAGACTGGGGTGCAGGGGGACCCCTCATTGGGGTACTGGTGGATGTTTGCTTTTGTTTCTCGACCAGCTGCCATTGAGAATGTGGTGGTGTGACTCCCCTATCTATGGCTCCATTGTTGTTCCTTTCTGGCCTCTCCATATATCCTGCGTTCTTGTGCAGGGAGCGGGAGCTGAGTTCCTGCATTGCAGTTATCTTGTAATTTGCTGAAAGTTACAGAAAGTTGCAGAAAGACCAAGAATTAGTCTGATGTTTATCCATACCCACAATCCCTGACACTGATGATGGCTAGACCTGTGTCTCAGGAACAAACCCAGGACATTTTGCAGGACCAGAGGGTAAACCAGCTGAAACCGCCTGAGACCAGCTGGAACAGCCTGAAGGACCCTCCAGGGACCTCATGAACTTCCCTCATTACAAGACTAAAATCTCCACCCAGAGGTGGAGATCTTCCGCCATTTTTTAACATGTGATATATGTATAGCCATGTTTCCTGCCTGCATGTGGGCTGGAATGTCCCCACCTATACATGCAATGATAAAGCCTACTACCTTGATGTTTATGCCTGATTTCCCCTAATAAAAGTGGATTAGATGCTTTGTTCGGGGACACACTGCTTTGGGAACGATTCCTGGTGTGTCCTTGCTTGCTGGCTTGCAATAAATTTCCTTCTCATAAAATCATCCCAGAGTTGTGTTTTGGCTGGCAACTACTAAGCATTTGGACCCGGTTTGGTCCGGTAACAATCCGCGTTTCCATATTGAAAGGACCCATGAGGTATCTAGTACATGAAATTTCACAATGGTTTGGGACAAAGCAGTCCTAAAAGCTTCCAGGAAGGAAATAAAGGCTACATAAAAGAATCAGGAATGAGAATGACATGGGGCTTCTAGAAGCTAGAAAGCAATGGAGAGATGCCTTCAAAATTCTGAAGGAATTCCAACAAAGCAAACTATCTTTCAATTGTGAAGGTGCAATAATGACATTTTCAGACATGCAGGGTCTTGTAAATTTTACCTTTAAAGAGTTCTCTTCTTAGGGAAGTTATTGGACAATATCCTATGTCAAAACTACACCTTTTTCTTCATCCATGGGTTCAGTGGAAGCAGAATGGTTATGAGGCTCTGATGGGCCCCAAATCACACTAGGAGTACTCACCAGGCAGCCCTTTCACTTTGTTACAAAACAAGTCTTGGGGATGTGGCCCCGGCAATTCTGCCGCTGTGGCAGGGAGAGGCTCACGTGGTCTCAGGTCTTCCAAAAGCGGTCCTTTTATTTCCTGCCCACTCCTTCTCTGTATATTTGCTGACACTGAGCTCAGAGTTTCTCTTAAGCTCAGCTGGAAATAATGGTTGTGACATCCATGCTAGCCTTCACCTGTACAGGTTTTTCTGTTGTGGCTTTAGCAGATCTAGTTTCTCTGTTAATGTGCTTTCCGCATTCCAGGAATGACTCAGATTTTGTGGACAACTGATGATACCCTTTATTGGCTTTCACAGCTATTATATGTATTTTCTTTTGACGACTTTTTCTGTAATTTCCAAGAGAATTGAGAGGATGAGGATCAGTAAACATGTGTGTTCCATCTACCATTTTAAACAAAAGGCTCATAAAGAGATTTTTCCCTTTCCACCATATTGACACATATGGAGCTTCTGCTTAGCTGAGGCCCTCAAATATTTATCATGTTTCTCTTCTCAGATTCAGTGTTTCATCCTTATACTTGTATATTTTTAAACAACTAAATATAGGACTTCACATTTATGCCTATTACATTTTATTTACTATTTATCTGGTCACTCTTTCAGTTGAAAGTGAAGAAACCCCATTTACACTGGATTAAGCAAAAAGAAGTTGCTTGTATCTGCAAAGTCCAGAGGATTTTAACTTCAGGTATAGTTTGATCCAGGTGCTCAAATAATGACATTAAAATCTCCTCCCTATTTCCCTCCTTTCCTCTTAGTCTTTCATCTTTTCTTCAAGTATACATGACCTCTCCTACACCAGCAGTGGCGGTGACCTGTGTTGGCTCTGAGAGGGGCAGTTGCCTGCCAGACAGGGCAAACTGGGGGGTGGCCAGGTCCTCTCTTGAAACCAGTGCAATTGTATATTGAAGACAAAAAAGTCTTTTAACTTATAAACAGCTAAAAACTTAACGTATTTATTTGTACGTTTTTGTCATTCGAAGCATCTCTTGCACAATTTTGTGAAGCTAATATAAGATGCAGTTAATCATAATCCTATGGCCCACCCACCCCTCTGCTAAGTTATGGCAAAAAGTAACAGAAGTGGACTGAACTGTACATAAATAACAGTTGAAGGTAAAGGGAAGGATTGGTTACTACTTGTAGCTCATCATCTGCCTTTTTCCTCAAGTTTTCAGAAACTTCTGGAATGGGGCTTCTGCAGCTACTGCCCCAAAAGACTATAATGAAGGGTTTGATTAGGTTCTGGCTTTTGCAACTGTTATGTTTCCTATGTTGGAGGTCATCAAGAGAGCGTGACCCCAGTTGACCCGAGAGCTGGGCCCAGGCAATTGGAAGCTCCTCACTCCTTCCCTCATCCTTCAATTGTATGTTCCGCCCACCATTCACATGCTAGGAGCTGTGAAGGAGGAGGCAGCCTTGAGAAAGCAATGCATTGTTGAGGCCGTCTGGACTGAAAACATGACTGAATCCCATTAACGACTCTATACAATAATTTAAGATGTTGGCAGGTGGGTGAGGAGATCTACTCCGTTCAGAGACACCCAAGACAAACCTCTTATGTAAGTTCCCTTGCTTATTAAACTGCCACCCACAAATCTTTCCTTGCTCTCTCCTTGCCCTCTGTGTATGGGGACCAATTTTGGATTTTACCTGGGAAAGTCCTGATGTTGACAGCCAACTCTTTACAACCAGGTTCATCAGTGTGAGAACAGTATCTGAACATGGTTTCCCACATTCCTAACATGGTATCTGAGAATAAGAATAAAGACAGTGGTTTTCTTGGCTGTTCACTTAGTCTAGCAAGAGGAAATGACTTTGTTTTTGTTTTAGCTCAGTGTATACTGCTTGCTTGCCTGAAACCATGCTGTTATTCTCAGTATTCTCGTCAGGAGTAGCTGGTTCTCAGAACTCTGGTGTGCTCCTGGGGTAACTACCTTTCTGGCAATCACAGTAGAGCTTATTCAGAGCACTTTTACTGGAGGTCATTGGAATGGCCATCGGCAGAGCTTTATCTGAGCCTGAGGCTTGGCAGCAACGCCTGGGTATTTTTTTCAAAACAGCAAGGTCAGCAAAATGGAAAGGATGGACTGAGGATAGGGACAGAGAAGGCAGCGTGGTCACACTAATAATTACTGCGGGGAGGGAAATTGTACACTTTGAGCTTTTTTTTTTTTGATGACCACTATATACACAGAAGTAGTTCAAAGTATCGGCTCTGTAGTCATAGCTCTGCTCGGGGTGTGATATAACCCTTGAACTTGAGTGTTCCCTAAACTGTACTGTGCATAGAAATAATGCAGATTCTGCTTTAGGAGATCAGGGGCGGGGCTGAGGCTGCATCACCAACCAGCTCCCAGGGGATGTGGATGCGGATACAGGCGGTGCATGGAACACTGAGTATCAAGGACGTAACTCTCCTGGGCTTTAGTCGCCTCACATGTAAAGTGGGCCATCGGTACCTTCCTCATAGGGTCACTGATAGACTTAAATAAGAATGGAAAGCACTTAGAAGAGGTCTTGGCACAGAGTAAGCCCTCAAACAGTGACTATTACTTATGGAAAGTAGGAGTAATGAAATCATCACCATGAAGATTAAGTGAGAGTATGAGTACCAAGTGCTTCCCATGGGCCCGGTGCATTGGTCGTGGACCTCCTACGTGCTCAGCTCTTGATGTGTGCTCTCATTTAATCCCTCCTAACTGTCTGCGATAGGTACTAATATCCTGCCTCTTTGCAGAAGTGTAAACCAAGACATAGTCTAAGAAACTTGCAGAAGATCACAAGTTTACTAAGCAGAAGAGCTGTGGTCATGTGGTACCAAAATTTGTGAACTTAGTCACCAATAATAATTGCTAGTGTTGTTAGTATTATCTTATTAAGTCCTCATGGCAAAGGTGGGGTATTATATCCATTTTACAAGAAAGGCAACAAACTTTCAGGGACCTTAGTAACTGGCTTAAAGTCATGTACACAATCTATAGCCCTTTCCCATACACACGGATGGGCCAAAGGTGACACACTTGTCAGAATTTGGGTCCTGACTTCCTGGCCACAGACCCCTCTGCATTTTTTTTCCATAAGGGGCCCTGACAACAGCAGAGCAGGCATTCACTGTCCTCCTCACCCACAATGGTGTTGGGAGAAGCCCTCCTTCCTGCACTGCGGGATTCGTTAGCAGCATGTCTACCCCATCACCCTGCACTCTGCCGTAACACACAAAGCAAGCATGGAATGGAGTTTGGCTACGCTGCTTTTGGAAAAGCTACTAATGCCTGGTATCACTGATACATATAGGAATACAAGGGCAAGGGGACGAATGGAAATGGGTTATACAATTCCAGAGAGCCCCAGGTGATAGTGAGAAGGCTAGTGAGGTTGTGTTAGGATAGTTTCTCTGGAACACAGACTCTGAGAGGGAGAAATTTATTGGGAAGCCTTTAGTGTCCCAAGCTGTGGGGAGTGAGGGAAGTGTGTTTATGGAGAGGGGGAGTTGAACTGAGATGCAGAGGCCTCAGTCAATCCCACAAGTAGCTCTGGGGTGGTCCTTCAGAGCTGTCTCATTGGGCCTTCCCACTCCCCCATGACCCGTTACTGCATGCAGGCTCTCCCTGGGGTGGGGGTATGTGACCTTGAGTGGGTGTGGCAATCTCTCCAGATGAGTGCAGTACCACTTGGTGGAGGGTCATGAGCCACCAACACACCAGCATGTGGAGGCACGAGTGCCTCTACCCTCAAGGGAAGGCTGGGGCTCATACCACAGTACCCACTACAGCATATCATGTGGCCTGTCAGCTGCTGAGCATGGCAGAACTATGGAGACAGTTATAAATCTTGTTTTAAGAATAAAATGATGCCATCGGCAAATCCAAAGCCTGTTTGGGGAACAATAATGATTGCACTAATGGTTTGTCACTAATCAAGGAGGCTCCGAGGCCTGCCCAGTCCTAAAAGTTTTCAAACTTGATTATTGGACGAGAATGGAAGATAGTGCAAAAGAGCCAAGGAAGTATTGTGCATGAAAACTTTTAGCACAGAGTATTTCAACCTCTTCAGCCTATTCTGGGTTTATTTCTAATGTATATCAAGTGCACTTGGACACACACACACACACACACACACACACACACACACACACACACGTACACCCAGGAACACACAATCTTGAATATGGCTTCCTTTCAGAGACAGAAAATCTCCTGAATCAACTCCAATCGCATTTCCCCAGACTATCTTCAAAAGCAGCAGAGGAATGAGTTTGACAGAAAACTTTTTGCTTGAAGTTTTCCCTTTCTCAGATTGCATAAATTTAAGGGGAAAGTCTGCCAAGTGTTCAGTGACGCTCTGCACGGTGGCTTCTGGCAGGGACACTCTGTACCAGCAGCTAAATGAATGTTTTCCTGAATCACTGACTTATCATTCTTTATCACCTGCTCTGCACCCCCTTGCTTGCGCCAAGGCCTTCTAAACGACTTGAAAAGGGATAGAAAAAAAAAAAAGCAAATTTTCTAGAACCGTGAAAGACACTACATATTGATGTTGGTTGCTGAGAATTTGTTTGGTAGATAAGACTGCAGTGATGCATGCCGCTAGTCAAAGCTCTCTTTTCAAATCTAAAGTGGGAGTAGGGGGTCAATCGCCCATACTAGAGTATCTCGACATTTAGGGCTGGGGCTTTGTGTTAGGAAGTTTCCTCCATGTCTTCCAAGATGAAATTGAGTCATCAAATTCCCCCACTGAAAACCCTTATCCTTGTGCTTAAAACGAATTCCAAGCCTCCGAGCTTGGCCTACCAAGCTCTACAGAGCCTAGACCCTGCACCCTTTCCCAACTTCATTTGGGGCCACACTCATTCTCCCTGCGTCTGCCCTACGGATGAAGCTTTAGGTTCCTCCAGGATGAGGAGGCCTTTCCAAACAAATGGACTTGACCCCTGCTGCCTGGAATGCTCTTCTATGGCCAGCTTCCTTCTTCAGTTCAGCTTCAAGGGCACCTCTTCAGACCCTGATCCTTCACTTTTATTCTCTATTCTCATAGTCCGTTCTTGCTTTTCTTCACTGTGCTCACCTGCCAGAATTAATAATTATTTTTCTGCTTGTTTTTCATGTATCGTCTCTTTCCCACACTTGATTCTACTCCTTGAAATAGCCGGGACAATATCCACCTTGCTCACCACTGGAAACCCAGTGTCAGGTACTTGGTAAATGTTTGTCACTTGAATGAACAGTGTCTCACTCAGTGCTTAAGTCCTATGCTTTCTATTTCATAACATACTTATTTATAGATTTTTAAAGGAAGGCTTTGTATATATGGAAATGCTTCACCAACGTAAGATGGATGTATTTTAGGATGAGGGGACATTCTGAATTATTTTTGCAACTAATGGCTCCTTTCGCCTGTTCTCATAATGGTTTTGTTTCAGTTGAGGTATAGTTTACATACAGTATATTGCTCACATTTTAAATGAATTTTGCATATGTATACTTCCATAGAGATCTAGATGGAGATGTAGACTGGTTATAGCGTCCCAGAAGGCTCCCATGTGTCCCCTCTCAGTTGATACCCTCCAAAAGGTAACCACTATTATAATTTCTATCAATATAGGTCAGTTTTGACTGCTACTTAACATAAAAAATGGACTCATAGATCATATACTGTTTCATGTCTGTCTTTTTCTACTCCAAAGTATGATTCTGAGATCCATCCATGTTGTTATATGTCTCAGTAATTTGTTTCTTATTGCTTTGTAATATTCCTTTCTGTAAATATACCACAGCTTATTTATCCATTCTACAGTTGAAGGACATTTGGTTTGTATCCAGTTAATGGCGATTATAGGCAATGCTGCTGGGACATTATTGTATAAGTACTTTGGTAAATGTGAGAATTTGTATCTGCTGGGTATAGGTCCTAGAGTGGACTGGCTCCCAGACAGGCATATGTTTAGCCTTAGTAGATACTACTAGTGTTCTAGGGTGGCGTTACCAGTACGTACTCCTCCTTGCTCTATATGTCACCGGCACTTCAAATTTCCCCATACTCAATTTTGGCCATTTTGCTAAGTGTGTGGTATATGCTTTTGAGGTTTTGAGTTGCCTTTCTCTGATGCAAAATGATGCCGAATACTTTTTTAAAGTTTATGGGCCCTATGGGTATTTTAGGTATGTGCATGTAGGAATTTCCTATGTATGTGAAGTGCCTGCTTGTAGTGTTTTGATCATTTTTTACAAATGAATTGTCTTTTTCTTAATTGATTTATGGGAGGTTTTTTTTGTTTTGTTTTGTTTTGTTTTTTGTTTTTTTACATTTTGGGTATGAGTTATTTAACAACTATATGTATTGTTAAGTATCTTCTCCCAGTCTTTGGCTTTCCTTTTCACTCTCCTCCTAATGGTGCAATTTGATGAACACATGCTCTTAATTTTAATGAAATACAATGTACTGATCTTTTATGATAGTGTTTTTTGTCTTCTATGTAACAAATTTTTGCCTACTTTGGGTCTCTTATAGTCTTTCAAACTAAAGCATAGAGTTGGATAGATGTTAGAAGAGGGGCCTAGTACGCTTGATATGTCTTTTAGGACCAAGATGGTGGAAGCATGAGAATAAGACAAGGGTGCTCCCACTTTCCCTTAGTAGAGCCCAATCCAGCCTTCCAGGCCTTGCTCAAATTCCCCTTCCTTCATGAGATGGCTGCCAACCAGCTTCCCCCTCTGCTTATTTCAGGAAGAGCTCAGATGGGTTAACTTCATCTCTTGGTAACTTCTTAGAAAGTCTACAGGCTGAATTGCATTCCTCCACAATTATCACTCAAAAATATTCAACTCAGGCAGACAACACAGAAATTACACTACAGGGACAAAGAGTCATTCACCAGGTATATTTGAAATCTAAGCTCTTTGAGCTATACACGTGCACAAATGATTCAGGTGGTGGAAATCTCCCCCCTCCCCTCCATATTTAAACTTTTCAAACTTAAAATAGTGCTAAAGAAGTTTGCATAATGTGCGTCATGGAAATGCTGAGGCAAGTCTGACTTTCACAGTGCTAGGAGCGTCCACTGAAACACTTCAAGGAGTTTTTCCTGCTTCTTACCACTCTTCTGGAAAGTTCTTCCTCTCTCCCCAAATCCAACCTAATGAAAGAATTACTTGATCTGAGACAGATTAACATTGACAGTTTGCAATAAATTTCACCAAGTCTAATCACTTAGGTCACACACTCCACTGAGTCTTTATTTTACAATTACACAGACCGGTCATTTCAACTTTTACTAAATTTGGTTGGAAATGTCTGATGTATCTGTTTTAAAACATTTAAAAATCACTTCCAAATATTTTCTCTCATCCAGATTTCTTTAGAACCTGCATTCTGAAAATTCTGAGTAGCTTAAAAAGTCAAACAACCCGCAGATGACAGAGAAGATTCAGCACAAAATGGCTGACAGCTGTAGTTCTCCCTTCATCTCAATACCTGAGGGCTATTGAGATGTTCATCTTCCACTAGAGGGCAACGCTTCCCCACTATTAAGACTAGTCTTTCATTTGTCAATGAAAAACCAAAAATCTCCACAGCAAAGGAAAGTCAAAGCATTTGCTTATTATACACTCCTCAGATTTTATTTTTAAGAGGAGCCTTCATTTTTTCTTACGGAAACTCAGGATTCTACAGGCAACGCTGTCCTCAGTTTCACCAGTACTGTGTCCAGTACTATATTGCTATATTCACAGTAGAACGGACGTTAATTTCTGAGTGATCTAGTCTATGTTTTAAGTTTCTGATGAAACTAACATACACCTTAGTCAAAAACCACAACAATCCTTCCATCCGTTGGCTAAGTTATTGTTCTTGTGTGTTTTTCTGAGGCTTGGGTAATGAAAGTATTTCCCCACTCCATCGTAGTAATTGGCATTTGCAGCTAATGAAATTCATTAATGTACAGGAGTAGATGAGGCCTGGCACATATAGCAGAAGGTAATGGTTCTATAGGTGTATCTTGTGTAATGCACTTTGGGCTAGAGAAATAGAAAAATCACATGTATCGAAAACAAATACATTTTTGAGTAATATGGGCATTTCATGAGTAGGATTGGCATACATTTATCTCTCATCCTTTCCCTCTTCATATGCTCAGCAGCTGCTACACTCTGGAGATATAGCTTCATCCAAATTGTCTCCTACTGGACAATTGCATCTTCACTTTAAAAACAAGTGGTCTTGAGAGCAAAGATGTTGGCTAATCATTTATATATTGGCATGAGAAGTTTTGTGCCCTTTCAAAATTCAGCATTATCCATAATAGAATGTAATATTATCAGATTATCTGTATTATTATATGAATGCATTCATAAGCAATGCATATATTATGTTTTTAAGCAGCTAACGGCTGAACAATCACTAAATAAAAAAACATCCAGATTTTAAAAGCACAGCTGAAACATTTGTACAAATATACAAAGAGAAAAAACAATCGTTCAGACACCGTGAAACTTTTGTAATAAATAGGTTTGTCTGAAATCGGTCTCTATCACCCTGGACAAGCCTCGCCAATG